>NC_092873.1:278086453-279501453 GCF_028372415.1 Notamacropus eugenii
TGAAAATATTATTTCATTTTATTCTTAAAAAAACCCTCTCAAGTTCACTGATATTGTTGTTTTCATTTTACAGATTCTATAAGTAAGAAAAGGGAAACTGAAAAAGGGTTAAGTAATCTGCATAAGGTCATATTAACTGAGGCAGCACTGGAACTCAGGGCTTCTTGACTCCAAGTCCAGCATTCTATCCAGTATGTTACCAAACTCCTTCAAGTCATGTAATTAGATCTTAAGAACAGATTTTAGTCTCTTCTTGAAGAGAGAAAGCTATATGTTTTGTACAGACAGGAGCTACCTGTCCTCCAAAGAATTATAAAATAGAGCAGCAGAAACAGTCAGATGTGAGATCATCTACAGCAAGTTCAAAGGAAGAAGACTAGTAGTCATTGGTGATTCTGTCCTCAGGGGTACTGAGTCAGCTATTTGTCAGCATGATTGCAATGTGAGAGAGGACTATTATTTTTCTGGGGCCTGTATACAAGATATAACAGGGACCCTCTAGGTTTCTCAAAATGGGTAAAAATTATTCACTTCTGCTGATTCATCTGGACAAAAATATCACCATTAGAAAGATGTTGCCAATAAATTATGAAGTTTTTGGGAAAAACTGAAGAGCGTGAGGACACAGATTGCCTTTTCCTCACTGTTGCCATTGAAATCAAGGACTGAAATAGAGAAAAAAAAATTAATTTGGGAAATGAACAGCTGACTCCAAAGGTGGTGACAGAGCATGACACTTTGACATCTGGACCATAGTTTAAAATATAACTATGACAGAGTCCTTGCCAGAGTCAGAATATGCTAACAAGGACTTGGAACAATATATAGCAAATCTGATCAAAAAGGTTTGAGATGAAAAAGGATAGGGGAAGGAAATGGCTGTGTATGCATACATTTCAAGCTAGACATCACAGAGAATAACTACAAAGAAGTAATAATGGCTGTTGAGACCCCTAGAAGTTCATAGGAGACAAAAATCCAAGAACAGTGGTAACAGTCAAGCCCATGACACCAAATATCTATACACAAACACCCAAAGTTCAGAGAACAAACAATAGGTAATGAAAGCCATAATACATGGAAGCAAATTTGTCCATAAAGATACCATTGAGGCTTGGTCAGATGAAACTAATCAAATGACAACAACAAACAAAAAAGATAAAAGAAGGGTGAGGTAGCATTTTATGCTAAAAAAAAAAAAAAGTATACTCATGAGAGGAAATTCAGGAAGAGAAGTAGGAACCATGACAGAGAATATCTGGTTAAAGGTGAATGAAAGGGAAAGCAAGTTATTTTTTTTAATTAGAGTATACTACAGACCACCTGCGCAGAAATTGAAAATAGATTAATTTTAAAACAGAGGCGTGATATAGTAGTGATGGAGGAATTCAGTTATCCAAATATCTGCTAGAGCTGTCTCTGTGCCAAAAGGAGAGAAAGAAATAACTTTTTGAATTGTCTTAGGAATAATCTTATCCTCCAGAAGGTGGAGGAACCAATAAAGCAGAAATTCTATTCAGGATCTGAATATTAACAGGGAGGAATTCACTTCGGCAATAGAAAGGATAGGAAACCTAGGACTCAGATTTTGTAAAAGAGGAGGATGTTTATGCATTTTCTGACATGCTCCCTAGCTTGGGGAAAGTACATTTCAAAAGGTTCAGAGAAAAGGTAGGGAAGATTTCATGGGCTAAAGTGCTATAGGAGCTGTCTGTCTATGCGTTATGGTAGATACTCAAGAAAGAAATTCTGAAGACAAAAATTTCCATGAAGAAGAAAAATTGGATTCATCTGAAAAGCATGGTTGGAATGCACAGGGAACTTATAAATCAACTTAGATTAAAATAAGAAAGAATTGTACAGAAGATAGAAGCAAGGCCAGATAACAGAAGATGAATATAATGGCACGTCACAGTCTTATAGAGATAGTGTTGAATGGTAAAGCTGAGAATGAGCTGAGCAGAGGCTGGGAAAGCATAGGATAACAAGAAAGGATTTTTAAAAGTTACATTAGGAGAAATAAAAGGAGATCCAAGAAGGCACAGAGTCTTTTCTTGTGGTGATGGAATTATGGAAATTGACAAAAGAGACAAGGTAGAGCTGTCAATTTTTATTTGATTATTTTTTCTGCCAAGGAAAAACTATCCCACAGGAAAGACAGACCAAAAATGATTAACAGGGATTGATACCCAAGATAAGTGGGGAAATCTTAAAACCCTAGTTTTCCTTAGTGAATTCAAGTCATCTGACTCAGATGAACTATATCCTCAAATACTGAAAGGCCTGTCAATCACAATTGTTGAGCTTCTTTCAGTAATGGCTGAAAAATCATAGAAAGTAGGAGAAGTATCCCAAAATCAGAGAGAGGTAAATGTCCTTTTTTTTTTTTTTTTTAATGAGCATTAACCCTCTCCAGCACTATTCTCTATCTCAGTCTCCACTCACGTTGGCAGGCCGGGTCCACAGAAGATGGTTGACTACTTTGCCCAGGGTTCTGAGGAACTGGGGAATTTCCTAATACTGTTGCTCATGCTCTATAGGATGTGTTCCCCCAGTAAAACACTTAGCACAATTCCTGGCACATGGTACTGGTGATTGTTGTCCTTTGTTCTCGAATAGGGTCAAAATGACATCACTATGATAGAATAAAGTTTCAATGTGTCTAACTGTGGCTGATCTGGCACATAGCAGGTGTTATATAAATGGTTATCCCTTTCCTCTTCTCTTCCAATATCAACTGACCACTTAACATCTTTTCAGTATCAATTATGCAATTAATGTCAATTAGCTTTTACAAAGCCTTATTTACTGAGAGAGTATACTAAGGACCAAAATACAATAACATCCTGCCAAACTGGGTGGTTTCCTTGGACATGTTTACTGGGTCCCTGAGAAGTGAAAGTGCTTGCTACAAAATATTCTCCATCTCCCCCCACCCACCCTATGTGGGGAGCAAGGGGCTTCCTGGCTCTGGAAGTCCTTCCCTCTCTTCTTGGAGATCTCATCAAGTACATGTGTGGTATAGCTGATGGATCAATCTTTCCCTTGCTCAGCAAGGCTAGATCACCCGTTTGCAATTTAGCAGTTGATTGAAAGATTTTTCATCACTGTGAAGTTAGTTAACAAGAAATAGTCCTAAAATATGTGTGCACGCTCTGGAGTGGAGGGGAAGGGTCCCTTCATTACATATGCCTAGAAGACTCACCATGTCCTTATGTGGATTGGACCCAAAGAACACATGCTCAGAAGACTGGCCCCTCATTGGCCAATCTCTGAATTTCTCAAAAAAAAAAAAAAAGAAGAGAACAGAGTCTACAAATTATACGCTGATGAACATGACTTGATTTCTGAGAAAATTCTAGAATGAATCATTAAAGAGATGGTTAGTAATCAACTAGAATGGGAAATGTTGATTACAAAGAGCCACATGGCTTCATCAAGATACAGAAAGAATCAAAATCAAGAGCAGGTCATATCAGACAATCACCTCCTTCTTTGAAATGTTTACTTGATGAATAAATGAAAGAAATGCTATGGATCTTTGTTCATGTTAATTTTAGCAAAGCTTTTGACAAAGTATGTCTTTCTAGACTTGTAGAAGATAGTAAGATATGGAGAGATGATAATACACTTTGATATATTTTGAACTTGTATGACTGAACTCAGAGTATCTGTTAAAAGTTCCATGCCATTGTAGTCAGAGGTCTCTAATAGAGTGTACCAGGAAACATAGTCATAATCATAGTTCCAAGGTATTATTCAATAGTTCTCAATTTGGATAACACCTTACAAGACATTTAGTTTTATATTCTTATTTTACAGATGAGGAAACAGAGGAGGAAAAGTGATTTGTCCAAGGTCAAACAAATGCAATTCATTAATCATGAATTAAGAGCCTAATATGTTCCAGGCACTGTACTAAGTACTGGAAATACAAATTAGAAAAAAATAGTACCTGCCCTCAAGGAATTTATAATCTAATGTGGGAGGGGGGGGGGGAATAATTCATTAATGGAGTAGGTTATAAGATTCAGAGCTGGGATCTGAGTTTAAGTTCCATGACTCCAAGTTTGATGACAATGTTTAACATCTTTTGTGCTATACTATGCATTTATTTCTGTTCTACATTATTTAACTTTTTTGTCAATGGCTTAGACACATGTGTCATGTGTTGAGGTCAGGGAACCATTGGTGATTGACACCCCAAAATACTGACACCCTGGGTAGTGCCCAAATGAATTCGACCCAACCCTTCTTTCAGCCAAAGTAAAACAAAGTTTATTGAGGATTTGCCATATCGGGTTGACTCTTAAGAAGCCTCACCATTGCATTTACAAGTGGGCCAAATTGAATCTCAGTTTGACAGAATCAGAACTATATTGAAACTGAGCACCTTCATGGAGGCAAGATGGAATTTATATAGAAAGAGACTGTGGGAGGGTTCTGGGGGGTAATCTAATAGTCTGGGAAGAGGGGTCTAGGGAGAGTCTTAAAGAGGAGTCTAAGGAGGATCTTGATGGAACTGGGGTGACGAGAGGTCAGAGTCAGATTTCAATGTGATTAAAGGTGGGAAACTACTACAAGCAATCTGGGAGGCAACAGACTAAGGAGGGCTAGGGTGGGAAGCAGGTGGGGCAATCCAGAGATAACAGACAATGGAGGGTTATAGAGTCAAGGATAGGAAGCAGCCAGAGGCAACTGCACAAAACAATACTGAAAGATTTATGGCCTCAGGGGAATACCAGATCAAGTGGAAGGATTCATGGAGAGTACATGGGTGTTCCCAGAGTCTGTACCCCATCATCATGTTCATTAAATATGAAGATGATACAAAGCTGGGAGAGGTATAGCTAGCACAAAGGATGATAGTATCTGGACATAAAATAGTCTTGACATATTAGCTCATTCAGCTGGTTCTAATAAGAAACAAGTTGATGGGAAAAAATGTAAAGCTTTGCACCAAAGCCTCCCCCAAACTAGACAAGTACAAGATGGAGGAGGCATGATGGGCCAGTAGTTATTTTAAATAGCTAGCATTTGTATAGTGGTTTAAAATTTGCGAAGCACTTCATATATACCTCATTTTATTCTCACTACAACCCCTTGAGGTAGGTGCTATTATTATCCCAGTTTTACTGATAAAAAAACTTAGAGGTGGAATGACCTGTGCAGTCACACAGCCAGTAAGTGTCAGATTATCATTAAAGAGTGGAAAATCAAGTCTTCTAATTCAAGAAAATAATCCTTCATGGAGGTGCTTCATCAACAACATGAACTGAAGGGAGGAATAAAGAAAGGAAACACACATTTATTAGGCTACTTCTATGTATCAGGCACTGTATTAAGTGTTTACAAATGTTATCTAATTTGATTATAGTAGGTGCTTAATAAATGTTTATTGATTGATTCTCACAACAGCCCTGGGAGGTTAAGTGCTATTATTATCATCTACGTTTTACAGATGAGGAAACTGAGGCAAACAGAAATTAAGTGACTTTTCCAGGGTCAAACAGTAAGTGTCTAAGGCTGGATTTAAACTCAAGTTTTCCTGATGTTAGGCCACTGCTCTATCACCTATTCCTCCCAGGTGCCTGTTTATTCCCCTTTTTTCACCTTCACTGAGCTTGGACAACAAATCCTTATTTCTACATTTTAGAATTTTTTCATATTAATGGATCCCAGTTGCAGTTGCATTTTTGGTACACTTCAATAAATACTTGTTAAATGGGTGAATGAATCCTATTTATCTTTGCTCTTCTCTCTTGTAGAAGGTTACTTTGTGGAAATAGTTAGTTTTTACCAGCTGGAGTTTCCCCAGGAAGCAGAAACAATTGGAACAATTATTTGAAAGACAAAAACAATAGAAGGTACCACAAGCTTGCTCTATTGCTTTATAGATGAATTTCCATTAGACCCTTGAACCCTGTGACTCCTACACAAGATTGCACCAAGCCAATTGTCCATGAAAATGTTGACTTCGCCTCAGAGTAGGAAGTAGCCAGTTAATGCACCCAGGGCAAGCTCCACAAAAATACTCTCCAGGACAAATAGCATAAAAAGGTCCTCAAATAAGGGACATTAGTCCCCATGGATGAAGATTCTCTCATGTCATCACCTCATATCAATGTTTTTCAACTTCTCTGGGTGAGTAGAGTTCACATGGGATGCAATGACTGTATGGAGGAAGAAGACCATTCCATAGTTTTGTCTTTGACTAATTAGTCTTGCTAACCAGATGCAAAACTCAGTTATTTCTTTGCTACTGAAAGAGAACACGTTCTATCAATGATTGCAAATTTCAGAGCCAAGTTGTCTAGCCCTAGTTGTGCTCTAAGACCCAGTATTCAGAGAACTAGACTCCAGAAAGCTACAACTTCTAGCAAGTTTTATTCAGTGAGTTACTGTATATTCATAAACAGTCACTGAGATTTCAGAGAGCAAAGAAGTATTTCTTCAATTTCCCCCAAATCCATAGATGTTTCTCCCCTGTGAGTTGCTCTAGGTTCTGAGGAGGGCATAGATACTACTTCTTTCTTATTGAGTTGAGACGAGAGATCAGGAAACTTAAATTTCATATGTTCAGAGCTTTCTGCAATGACTGAACACACCTAGTGCATGTCACTGAACTCAGGTAAAGTTTGAGGAAAGAGAAATAAATTGTATATACATTCTTGTTGTTGTAAAAGAGTTCCCTCAAGACATATTGCAGGGGCCCGGATTTTCTTTTGCTGAGGATGACTTCAAGTATGATGGAGTACATAATCAATAGAAAAGCACAGAAGTGAGCTGCTGGATCCTTCTCCTTCCACATAAAGTTCATTGGTGCACACTGGAGAACTGATTTTAACTCTACTCTAGATATAGAAATTACCTTGAAGGACCATACCAGAGGCATCAAACTCATGGCCAACAGGCCATAAACAGTCTGTAAATCTCCCTAGTAAGAAATCAGATTAAAATGTGTTTGGAAGATGTTTATCAAAATAATAAAAAATACAATGCAACATAGATAATGTTAACTTGCAGTTTTCTAAGTTAACATGTGGCCCACAGGCATCCTTTTCTATTTGAATTTGACAGCACCAGACTGTATACTACATGAGTAAAATTCCCACATTTGGATAGATTTTTAGAAACTTTTGCTACTCTCGGCGTGATTTAGCATCTGACACTCCAACTTCTTTCTGATTCTGCATTACTGTTAACATCATGGCTCTTAAGAAATATACAAAGATACTGTCATACTGTGTTGTGAGGCAGGGTAATCTTTGGAGTGTGAAGTGACCAACCAGCAAGTATAGATGCTGAACAGATGCTGAACACAGCAGGGGCTATTATTGTCGCCTTGAAATTCCAATCGCTACTAGCAAATGTAGCTCATCTGCAACTTTTGCAAGAAAACCTTTTCAGATTTAATTATAAGTATTATAAATAGGTTTGGAATCTAAATGAAGGGGCCCTGTGGCTAATGAATCACAATATGCCAGCAGTATCACCGAGATTTTTGCCTCATCAGACAGAAGGATTCTAGGTTAGAAGCATAAGCACTTCCTTGAGGACATGACTCAAAGTTAGAAGGGATAATTAATGCAGTGGGCAACAGAGTCAGGATCTACAAAGAATGACCAGCTAGAAGATTGGGCTGAATGTAATATGGTTGAATTTCATAGGAAAATAAAAGTGGAGGTCAAGCCACCTCACCCCATTTTGGTTTTCATATTTTAACTAAGTGAAAACATATTTCATTTGACTAAAAGCTAAAAGGCCCTTGACTGGAATGACTTGCACAAAAATCACATTTGGATTGGCTGGGAAAAATTGGTTATACCTCATAGATTTGGTCGGTAACTATCAAGTGGATTTAGAAGAGGATTTTCTCTGCAGGTTTCACCCATTGCTTTAAGTTCTGCCCTTAGGGACTGAAGGGAATGAATTTAATTCCTTTTCCTCATGACATCCTTTGAAGCACTATACAAAAGTTATATTGTTCTTCCTATGTCTCCTCTTTTCTAGAAATTTGAGTAACTGTTGCTTTCCAATATATTCCTAAGGAGAAACTATTTTGGTGGAGGAAGGAAAAGTCATGTCTCTTTCACCATTCCCCTTTGGCCAGAGAGGGGCCTTACAACCTTTGAGGCGTCCTAACAATGTCCCCAGAACAACCGATATTAGTATCTGCATTGGGAGCCAAGGACAGATAGGTGGATATTAACCATGATTAAGGTGGACTTCTTGAGCACTCCATGCAAGAGAGAAAAGAATTTCCAGCAACTAGGAACTGAGTTACTCCTTTGCCCCATTTCTTTTCTCAGCTTGAACCCATTCTCCCCTGGACTCTATATGGTGTAGTACAATCTACACTGGCCCTGCCCCTCTTCCTATGATTTGTACACTTGAGCCCTGCTAGTAACTAATTGTATTACCTTGAGCAAGTCTCTTACCCCCCTCTAGGTCTCAGTTTGATCATCTGCAAAATGAAACCAATGATATTGTGAGTACAACTGTAGGAACTCACCATCTCATGCCTGGACTATTTCAATAACCTTCTGGTTGGTCTATCTGCCTCAAGTTTTTCTCAGTTCCAGTCTATCCTCCACTTAGTTGGGTCTTCCTAAAGACTGAGCCTGATGTCACCTCACACCACCCCCCATTCAATAAACTGTAAGGTTCTCTGTTACCTGCAGGATCAAATATAAAACTTTCTGTTTGGAATTCAAAGCCCTTCATAACCTGACCCCTCCTTGTAGTGTTGTTGCTGTGTTTGTCCTTTGTTTCCGAAGATCATGACATCACAGAAATGATGACATGACTTGCACTTGATTTTTTTTTTGAGTGAGGGAGGACTGTGTAAGATCACCAGCCTTACTTTCTCCTCCTGAGCCATCTGGATCCAGCGATCAGATATTCATCATGACTGGGGACAGCTCAGAATGCAATGGGAGACTTTGACCTTTTTAAGCTAAGGCCTTCTCAGGTACTCACTTAGAGGGAGGCAACACCCATTCACTGAAGAGGTCTCTTTAAAAAGTAGGCAGGGGATGGCCCCTTTAATAAACCAAAGGAAAAAATAGCTAAATCAAGCTGGAAGGGAAAGAGAAACACTGACTTGCTTTGTTCTTCCTTGTATAAGATGATCATTTCCCAATTTCAGATATTTTCACTGATTATCCCACATGTCTGGAACTCTTCTCATCTTCAGTGTGTAGATTACTTGACTTCCTTCAAGTCCTAGCTAAGGTCCCACCTTCTACAAGAATCCTTTCCTGATCCCCCTTAGTACAAATGTCTTCCTTCTGTGGTTTATCTCAATTTGCCTTGTATATATCTTTTTCGTTTTCCTTTAGAGAGTAAGGACTGTTTTATTTTTACCTTTCTCTGTATCCCCAGTGCTTAACATAATGTTTTCACATAGTGGACACTTCATCAATGCTTGTTGACTTTCACCTAAGGTAGTACTGATAGGACTTCCTTCATGGAGACTGCCACATCTGGCCATGGAGATGCTCAGTTGATTGTATTGAATGCATCGTTTATGTTTATGGTAACATCTACAGTGCTGAATGCCAAAGCAGTGCCTGGGTAGATGTCAACTCATCTAGGTATTGTAGAAGCTTTCCTGTTCTTATATGGGCTTAATAACACTTCTTAAACTGTAGGTCATGAGTGAAAAAAGTTCAAGAAACTCTGAATTAGATGACCTCCAAGGTCCCTTTCAACTCTTAGGTTCTATGTTTCCACTTAGGCTATATTTTTCAAGTTGTTATGATGGACCACATACTGGTCAAAGTCTATTCATCTCAAGTTGGTGTTCTGGCTAGGGACTTGAGTTCAAAGATGTGATTTTCTATGGTGAAGATGAAGAAATTAAAAGTGTCAAGTCTGGGGTCAAAGATCAGCACACATCTCTTGGTCTCGGTCTGGCTAGGGCACATTCCTACAGTTATCATCAGTAACATTTATCAACAATTAGAATTTTGGCATGGGTTAGTGGAGAGGGTGCTACCTTGAGGTGGGATGCAACTGAACATAAATTCCAACTCTGCTACTAACTACTTAGCTGACCTGGATCAAGTAACTTCTGTTTTCAGGGTATCAGGGTTTCATTAGCTATAAAAAGACACAGTAGCTGTGTTACTCTGGGTAAGTGTCACAGATTCTCTGAGCCTTATTTTAGAAATCTGAAATGCAGGCATAATACCTGTAAATCTGCTTCAGGAGTTAGGACGAAGCTATTTAATAATCCTTAAAGTATGATACCATTGTTAGTGTTTATAGCATATATTTGTTTTTTATGGGGCATTATGTTGGATGAAATTCATCTTTAGGATCCTCAGAGACCCCTCTCTGCTCTATAGTTATCCCTATAGAAGATTCCCAGAACTTTGGCCCTGATGATCCCCTCCCCACCACACGTTAGAACCTACTTTCAGGAAAATGCCTAAATCTACCATACTTTGGTGTGAAAAGCTTGGAGTTCTTGCCAAATGAGGTTGGGTTGAAGAAATTGCCAATACTAGGTTGGAAAAGAGATTTAGTAGAGGAATGTGACAGCTGTCTTCAAGTATATAAAAGGTTATCCGGTGGAAGAGGAATGCAATTTGCTCTAGTTGGCTCCAGAGGGCAGAAGGAATAGTGAGTAGAAGTTGCAAAGGGGCAAAGTTGGGTTTAACGTCAGGATTACACTTCCCAATGATGAGACCTGTCCAAAACTGGTTGCCTTGGGAGGTGATGGGTTCCCCTTCATTGGAAGTTTTCAAGCAAAGGATGGATGACCAAGTGTTGGTTATAATGTTTGGAGTTCAAAGCCTTTCATATTCTACCCTTTGCTTCCTTTTCAGTCTTCTTATTCTTTGGATTCCTTCCACAAAGTAATCTATGATCCAGCAACATTGGCCTTATGTTCCTCACAATGAGATCCTCCATTTCTCACCTCTGGGCATTTTCAGTGGCTCCATGCCTGAAATATTTTCTCTTTTCAACTCTATTTCCTGGTGTCCCAGGCTTCCTTTAAGTCCTTGCTAAAATCTCACCTTTCATAAGAAATCTTTCCAGAAACTCCTTAATTTTATTGCCTTCCTCACCTGATTATTTCCAATTTATCCTCTCTATGTCTTGTTATTTGCAGTTGACTCCTCCATCAGGCTGTAAGGTCCTTGAGGACAGGGATTATCTTTTGTCTTCATTTGCATTCCCCTCCTGTAGTACAGCCCTTTCCTATGGAAGGCCATATAATAAATGTTTACTGACTGATTAACTGACGAGGGGAGATATCCAACTATGGGTTGGATGAAATGACCTCTAAGGTCCCTCCCAATTTTGAGATCTGTGTATAGAAGAGTTTCTTTGTTTTTGTCTTTTTATCTACAGTACATGGCGTAGTGTGTGGTCCATATTGTTGTTCAATCACGTCTAACTCTTTGTCACCCCATAAACCAAGTATCCATGGGATTTTCTTGGCAAGGATAATAGAGTGGCTTGCCATTTCCTTCTCTGGTTTTATGTGGGCAGGGGTAAAGTGACTTGCTCAGGGTCATAAAATTAGTTAAGTGGTTGAGGTCAGATTTGAACCCTGGTCTTTTTGACTCCAGGCCCAGTACTTTTATCCACTGCGCCACCTAGCTGTCCTATACTGTATCTGTCCTATACTATATCTGATACATAATAGATGCTCAATAAAGGCTTCCTGAATGAATGACTGAATGCTACCTCAAACAGAGGTATTTGCACTCTAATTATGGAGTAAACAGCTTTGTCATTAAAAGAAGTTTTATATAATGGAAACATGTGGTGGATACATTTTGGGGTAGTAGTCTGGGGAAATCACATGCCAATATCATACCAGGAAGGTGGCTCCTTTCTTACCCTGCTTTTGTGCAAGGATAAGGCTGATGATAATAATCAATAACATAGCCGCAAAAGGCGTGGTGGAAGGAAGGAGGAGGAGAATAATCTACAAACTGGATAAACATCCTGTATATTGAAAAATTGACTATGTTTGCATGTAAATGGGCATTAGAATAAAGCTCAGGTTCATGACTTGTTGGCAGGCTTCCAAAAACATCTTATAAAACCTAAACCATTTAAAAGGTAGCCTTCAAAAACTTTCTTTTTGCCCTCCCAATCACCCTTATTCTAGCTTTGCATGGACAGAGCCAGGGCAACCTGCCTCCTACTCTGCTTCCAATACTTATTCCAATACTGAAATTCTCAGTCATCTTCAAACCCAAATTGTGGAGAGCTATATGGGATCTGTATGTGTGTGTGATGGTATCACAGATTCTAGAAACAAAACAAAACATTTTCACTTCAAATTAGGCTGGAAATTATATTTTTCAGATCTGTACTCTCCCTTTCTGGGGCCTTCATTGTCCTCAGCAAGGCACCTCTTCTATTTGCTTCCTCAATTCTTTTCAGTGTCCTGTTCTTCTTAGTTTGCTTCTGATGACCTTTGTTACCCTTTGCTTTTGCTCCCTTCCTCTGGGTGAAGGGGTTTAATTCTTGTTTGCATTCATGATTTAGGGGAAAAAAGAGCCAACAACCAACAACCTTGCTCATTTCATCTGGGATAAACTACAAGCCTTTTCCCCTTGGCCTGTCTTATTAATATTTGATGGCATTTACTTTCAAAGTGACTTTGCAGAGTTGCCCTAAGGGTGCTGTACAAAGGAGGCTTTCTAATGCAAATTGGATTGGATTTGAAAGTTCTGTAAAAAGCAGGTCCAAATGACATGCTCTCAAAGTCAAATCCCAGTCCCCAAAGCAGTTGTTCGATCAATTGATTTATCAACAAATATTTATTAAGCACGTCCAATGGCCAAGGCAGAGTGCCCAGGCTATGCATGACATACAGTTGGAAAAATAGCCTTTTGTGCCAGACCATCAGGAAATATAGTTGGACAGATGCTGTAGATGGACAATGAGCTGGGACCAAAGTTGTATAAAACTGGGAGGTGGGCTAGATTGCATTTGAGAAATTATAGTGCATTTTTCTATGGTACCAGTCCACTTCCTGAAGGGAAGCAACCATCTTGTTAACCCCAGTATTCCCCTGATTATTTTCAGTCACTGCTAAATACTGAACTCTGATCTCAGCATAGTCACAGTTGTAGGTTAAGATAGAGCACAGTGCCAACCAAGGTGCAAAATAATTGTATTTTAATAGAATTCTCTTCAATAAATAATTATGAAGCACCTACTAAGTACAATGTTGTTGTTGTTTTTTTTCTGGGCTCTAAGATAACAAAGATAAATAGTCCTTGCCCTCAAAGGACTTGTAGCCTATTGCTGATGAAAAGCATCTATGCAAGCAAGTAATTCCAAATATGTGTAAAATAAGTCCAAAGTAAGATAGTAGTGGAGAGGGTCAGCATTAAAATAGGGTAGTAACGATCAGCAAAGATCTTATTTAAGTACTAGTTCTTGAGCCAAGCCTTGAGGAGAAGTAGGAATTGTGAAAGACAAAGGTGAGAAAGAAGAGTATTTCAGGTATTGGCGACAACATGGCCAAAGGCACAGAGGTGGGAAATGAAATATTGCATATGGACAGTAGGAAGCAGGCCAGTATGGCTAGGATATAGTGGTCATGGTACAGAATAGTATGAAAACTGTGTATTAACAATGAAGATTAAACAAAGCAGAAGTGTTACAATTAACACTGTCAAGACTTTGAATAAGTAGAAAATATACATGGCTCAGTTATGTAGCAAGGTTGAGAGAAGGACAGTGAATGATATACATGAAACATAAAAAAGAACCTTAGCAAAACCTTTAGTGAAATGGAAAGGTTTATGCAGGAGGTGATAATCCTCTATTGTGTTCCTCGTTCATTGCCTAAGAAGACCATACCACCAGAAAAATGACTTTGTTTTGAGTGAGGGAGGGCTGTGCAAGGTCACCAGCCTCACTTCTCCTCCGAAGTCACCTGAATCCAGTGACCAGATATTCATCAGAATGACTGGAGATGTAGCCCAGGATGCAATGGGAGACCTTGACGCCTTTAGGTCAAGGTCTATTCAGGTACTCACTTAGGGTGGCTGTGGGAAAACAAGTGCATTAGTGTACTGTTGATGGAACTGTGAACTGCTCCAGAAATTACCAGGGAGACATAGACAAGAATGAGAAGGTAAAAATGGATTGTATTCTGTCCTACTATTGGGAGTAGCCATATCAGTGAGAACAAGGATTTTCTGTGTGGAAGTATGAGCAAGACACTGCTAAATATTAAAGGGGAAATATAGAATTAGGGGATGGTGTAGTCATCCTCAAGAGGTTTACTGCCTGGTTGTAGGCATGATACATAGATAAACCTAAAGACACAACTAACAATGCCAGGTGCTTTTAGTTTCAAATAAGAGCTCTAGGCATTCAGAGAAATAAGAAATAACCATGATTTGGTATGATCAGGGAAGCATTCATAACAATATAACTGGAATTTAAATTTTTAAAATTTTATTGGTACCTTACATTTATATAATTTGTATTTGCTGATCCATCCCTACCTTCTGGATCCCACTCTAGCATGCCATCCCTTGTGACAAAGAATAAAAATGAAAACGAAAGAGAGGAAAAAGAGGGTTTAGGAAATCAGTCAATAGAGTGCTACATCTGGAATCAGCAGAACATAGGTTCAAATCTTACCTCATACTTTCTGTCTGACTTTGGGCAAGACACCTCTCTCTGAGTCTCAGTTTGTCTGTAAAATGAGACAGCTGGATAAGATCCCTTGTAATATCCTGTAATATCCCCTCCAGCTCTGAATTTATGATCATATAGTCATTTAAATGACAGTAAATACAGCATTTTATATCCATAGTCGCCTACTTTTGCAAAAGAAGGGAGGAAAGTGTTTTTTCCCATCACTTCTCTGAGACCAAACTTCATCATTTTGGCAAGTCCTGTAACATTCACCATTTGTACTTGTGGTCATCATAGGCAACTTTCTGGGTGGAGGATGAAACCTCAAAATAATTTTATTTGTATTTTTTTTATTTGTGATTTGCAACCATTTTTATATGGCTTATTAAAGTTCTAAGTAGTTTTTTGAAAGGTGTTCTGAGTATTTTTTCATATCCTTTGACCTCCTAATCCTTGGAGAGTATCTTTTGGTCTTACATATTTTTATGGAGTAGATTGGATTTCCCTTGGGAAGTGACTCTGTGCTTTTAATAACTTCAAATTTCTCTTGGGAGCAAAAGCTACTCTCTTTAACACAAGTATTCTTTGGTTGATATTACTTGGGCAAGAACATCATTAGTCATTAAAGAATTAAACTTATGAACCTCTCACTGGATGATAGATATGTAAATGATGGGAACAAGTATGCTGTGACGTATCAGTGAAGAACATAAAGGATGTTATAAGAGACATGTATGATCAGAAAAGATGGGCTGGTTACTTAGTGAAAATTAGGGTTAATCAATGTCTCATCTATATGCTACATTGATATCCATGTAATATGTAATATCAAGAGAGGTAGAAGAAGCCCACCAGAATATCAATTAGATACACAGTGGGGATTTTTTTAAGACACAGACAAGAGTTGCACAGGTTAGAGCACTATAAATAAATTGTGATCTGCAATGTTGTATCCATATTGATGAGATCAGCCAAAGTACATAATGACTGGTAGATGTCTATAGGTGAAGGAAAATTGGATCTGGGAATTCTTAGGAAAGATTGTAATGGATACCATTCTTGTGATGTCTTCAAAATTGAGTATTGGCTTGAAAACATAGGTCCAGTTATTCCATCTGCAACTTGTCCCCAAAACTGATGCATATGGCTATAGCAAACATTTCTTTTGAGAAAGTATTAAAGGTATTCTGTGTCCTGCAGGCCATGAGGATAGAATGGAAAGGGAGCTAATTGGTAGAAATTATGTAAGTGTGTTCGTCCTTCATTGCTGAAGGAGACCATGCCATCAGAGAAGTAATGACATGACTTGCACTTGACTTTGTTTTGAGGGAGAGAGGGCTGTGCAGGTCACCAGCCTCACTTCTGCTCCAGAGCAGAATCTGAATCCAGTCATCAGGATGGCTGGAGATGACCCAGGGTGAGGCAATTGGGGTTAAGTGACTTGCCCAAGGTCACACAGCTAATGAGTGTCAAGTGTCTGAGGTGAAATTTGAACTCAGGTCCTCCTGAGTCCTACACTGTTGCTCTATCCACTGCACCACCTGGCTGCCCCAATTAGTAGGGATTATATAGGCAGAGAAGAGTGGGGAGGCATTTGACCGTTGGGTGGCCATGAAAAGGGTTAAAGAAATGTGAACAAAATGTGAACAGTAATAGGAACACACAGTGAATGTACAGAGAAAAGTGAATAGATCTGGTTGGTTGGAGAGGAGGCTTCATTATTTCTTTTTTATCTCTCCATCTGATCTGAATTACTCAATTACCCCAGCTTGATTTCATTTGAAATGGTTACAGGTTAAACCAGATACCTTCTGTTAAATGATGATTGCTTAAGGGCCATGTTACTGTTGTATCCCTCAAAGATTGGCCTTGAGTTTCTCACAGATTTCGGCAAAGATCCTTTACCTGAGTAGGGCCTTTCTCAGTCTAATGGGTTGTTGAAATGAATATAATTAAAAGAGGAACTAGCAAAGATAATAAAATTACAAATCAATAAGAGAATTTAAACCAATGCCACCAACCCTACAGTATCATTAGTCATTGCCTGGAGATACCAAGGGTAATTGGAACATATGTAGTATTCTTACATTTCTGGGCTATTCAGCCAAAAGAAACTAGGGGAGGAGAGCTTGAAATCATATTGACCATTTTCGTGAATGTTATAGTTATTAGCATCCTCTGTGCTGGGACAGTAAACCTTCACTATCACTGAACAAATGGATAAGGTGTTTAACAATAATGATATAGCCACTAGAAACCATTTGCAGGCCCATTATCATTTAGTATTTTTTGGAGAGCCTGCGATATGCTAGGCACTGTACCGATAGTAGTACAATCTCTGTTCTCTCAAAGTCTGAGATCCATCTATAAACAAATCTTCACTACCAGGGTCATGGGGATAATCAGGGGGGGAGGTGGGATAGAGAAAAAGGCACTATGCAAAAGCAATAAGAAACATGGAAACAAGTTTGGGACAGTGCCTACATATTGATGGGTTGATACCTATATACTGACGTAAGTTGATGCTCAGTGTTTATCTTCACTCAGTACTGCATTTCTACAGTTAAATTTTCAAGAGGTCATCATCTACTTGTGCCACCCTGACACTGATAACTCCACTGTTCTGAATGTTTTGGGGAGGCCCATTAATTGGCTTTCTGCCACTGTTCTCTAGCCCTTCGGAACTGGAATGTCTTATTATTGACTGAGGTGTAATTACATTTGTCTCCTTACAAATGCTTTCTAGCACATATTTTATGACCTCCCTTTAAAATTATTTGAACAGAGTAGAATTCATGCTTCTCTCTAGACTTCATCAGATTGAATTTGGTTCAGTGAACTAATTCCCCAGTGGGGTGCATTGGAAAGTATAATGGATTGGAAGTTAGAGATCTGAGTTTGAATTCTTGTACTGCCACCTGCTACTTCCCATGTAATAGTGGGAAAATCACTGAACCTTTCTACCCTCTTCCTTGCACTAGATGGCCTTTGGGCTCATTTCCCTTTTATTCTATGATCCAGTGGTCCTATGATTCTTTGACTATTTGTGCAAGCTCCTAATTTATGTGGCTTTGGGAATGAAAAGATGAAAAATGAAAGTCTTTGCTCCCAGAGAGCTTATAATTTAAAAGACAATATGGAACAAATAACATGTTACGCCCAAATTGATATTCTCTAAGTTAGAAAATTTAAGACACAGAGGAAAGTCCAGACAAATTACTATATGAAATGAACGAGAACCCTCGTAATTATGAAAATCAAGGAAGTCTTCAAGATGGATCTTGAAGACGTTGTGAGTTAGCTTTGTGCATTGGGAATAAAAAAAACAAACAAAAACTTTCAAAGGTAAAGATCAGGATGTTTTAGTCCTGTTCAGGAATATTGTGTTTTAGGTCTAGAGAAACATTGTGATTCTATGACTGATATTACAATCAACAGAAAGAGGAAAGTTTGAAGGAGAGAAAGGTTTTAGGGAGAAGATTCAGTTTAACTCAATCTTTATTAAGTACTTACTGTGTGTTAGGGGCAGCTAGGTGAAATGGTGGATACAGTGCTGAGCCTGGAGTTAGGAAAACCTGAGTTCCAATCTGGCCTCAGGTGCATGTTGGTTGTATGACCTTGGGCAAGTCACTTAACCCTGTTTCCCTCAATTTCCTCATCTGTAAAATGGACTGGAGAAGGAAATGGCAAACCACTCTATTATTTTTCCCATGAAAACCCCAAGTGGGGCCATGAAGAGCTGGACATGATTGAAATGACTAATCATCAAAACTTTATGCAAGGTAATGAGTTTTTTATTTTTCCTGTAAATTTAGCATTACGGGCAACTTCCAGTGTTAAAAGTTCTCCCTTTGATACAGCCCAATAGCTTCTCTGCAACTTAGAGTCTAAGAGAGTTGACTAGGAGCACTGAAAAGTTAAATGACTTACCTATGGTTAGCTGACTAGTCTGTGACAGACACAGGTCCCGAACCAAGTATTCCTGACTCCAAGAAGAGTTTCCTATTCATTTTGCCATATTGTGTCCCTGGCACTAAGAAGAAGACTAGGGATTGGCCTTGTGATTGTAATGATACAGAGAACTTTCAGATGAAAAAAATTATCTACTAGTATAGGTTGGCCCCTTCTTTGTAAGTCATAACAGTTGATAATTGAATAAAATAGTTTTTTGTGTGTCATAGACTTCTTTGGCAGTCTGGTGAGCTCTTCTCAGAACACTTTTAGGGACAGCTAAGTGGTGCACTGGACAGAGCACTGGCCCTGGAGTCAGGAAGACCTGAGTTCAACTCTGGCCTCAGACACTTACTAACTATGGTGACTGTGGGCAATTGCCTCCAAAAAAAGAGAGAACATTTTAAAATTCATAAGATATATATTCATGATATTATAAAGGAAACCATTATATAGTTATCTGAATACTTCTTTAAAAAAGGAGTTCAGAGACCTCAAGTTCAAAACTCTTGGCCTAGAACACTGAGAGGCTGAGTTATTTGCCCAGGGTCACACAGGCAAAATTTATCAAGACTTGTACCCAGGTTGTCCTGACTTCAAGTTCAGCTCTCTGTCCAAAGTGGCACTGCAGCTAGAAAGAAACAAACAAGCAAAATAATCCTCATTGTGGGGGCACTTTCTTTCTATTGACAGATTTTACACACACACACACACACACACACACACACACACACACACACACACTCACACACTCACACACATGCATATATATACATACATACATCACATTATATAAGTATATATAAATATATGTGTGTATATATAAAAATATATATAAAATATAAGTATATGTGTATATATAAATATACATGTGTGTATACACATACATACACACAAACACACATACATACATACGTACATACATGTGTTGCCAGGGAGTGGCAGTGGTGGTAGTGATCAGGTGTAGGGGTACCTCCATTATACCTCATCATGCCTTTCTAGAAATCCTCAGCTTTTTCCGTGAAGGGATGACACTCTGTGCATGCTCACCATCCTATGTTATTCTCACATATAGTTTAAAGAGGGAGAGAACATTACCAGCTAGAGGACTCCACACAGGAAGTAGCTCCTGACTGATCTTTGTAGGACAACAAGTCTTCTGAGAGGTATCAATGAGAAGATGATGAGGGCATGCATTCCTGGCATGGTTGGAGGTATACAGGAGATGGGGTGTTCATTTTGGAAAATAGATTTGTTCATGTTTCATTTCAGGTCAGTGAGATAGCCAGACTGAGATGTCCAGAAGACAACTGGAATTGTTGACCTGGAGCTCAGGAGTAGATTGGGACTAGATATATAGCTACTAATGAAAATGAAATTAAACTAACAACTATTTATTATCTATTCTGTGTAAGGCATGAAGATAAGCAATGTTGCGGATATAGACATGGGCAGAATGTGGTCCCTTTCCTTAAGACTGTTTTATCGTCTACTAACTAGGGAGAAAAGGCATTAACATTTAAAATGTTACCATAAATAATTCACCCAAAGACTTTGTTATAAAATGGCCTTAAAGTCAGTCCCATTAGCTCCTTAAAGTCAGTAAGAAACCCTCCCAATACCAGGAGATAAGGCGGATTACCACATACTGTCCAAAAATGAGACAGAAATTGTAAGTTTTAGCTAAATTCTAGCAGTCTCCTTACCAGGGCCCTGTTTTCTCTCAATCTCTGTCTACCCTTACAGGAAACTTGGTTCTCCTTTCTTACGATAGCTTGGAGGCAGTTAGGTGATTCAGTGGATAGAGCGCTGAGCCTAGAATAAAAAAAGAAATGGGTTTAAATATGTCCCTAGATATTTACCAGCTGTGTGACTCTGGGCAAGTCACTTAACTGCTACCTGCCTCAGTTTCCTCAATTGTAAAATGGGAATTAAATAATACCTATGCAGTTGCTATGAGATCAAAAAGATAGTATTTGTAATATTTGTAAATGGAGACTTCGAAGAACAGGTTCTCCTTAATTGTAAAATGGGGATAATAATACCAACCTCCCAGCATTGTTATGAAGATCAAATGAGTGATATTTGTAAGGCACTTAGAATGTGCTTGCTTCATAGTAGGTCTTATATAAATGGTATTATTCTCACTTTTGTTGTAGTTACTATTTTCCTGGCCAGATAAGGATTTTATGAACTTTGTCTGTTCTCCTTCCCATGCTCCCAGTCAGTATGTTATCATCCTCCCCCCCTCCAGCACCCTTTAATGAATTGTCTCCTCTTATCAAAATATATAGTCCTTAAAGTCAGAGAATGTCTTTCCTGCTTGCTTGTATTTGCATCCCTAGGGCTTAGTGTAGTGTCTAACACATAATACATGTTTAATAAGGGTTATATCAAACTAGATATAAAACTATAATGTTATCCTTTAAATATCTTTTGCAGTAGGGGGAAAAGATTTCATAAATCTTTCCTTATTTTTCAATGGGGAAAGAGACCAGGAAGGTTAATTGATTAGCCCAAGATTAATTTGCCCAAGGTTAATTGACTGCCTTAAATAGTAAGCATCAGAACCAGAATTTGAACCCATGACTTCTGAGTTTAGAGTCAGTTCTTTTCCTCTTGTATTACTCTGCCTCAGATACAGAGGAGAAAATTTTCCTGGACAAAGAGAATTGATCTTGGAAAAGGAACTGAATTAAAAATGTTGGAAACTAAGTAAGAGAAATAGAGGACTAAAGGTAGGAAGCAGCCTGTGATCACAGCATATGTTACCTGAACCTGAAATCAGTCCCTCTTAAATACCATGGTACATAAGAAAGGCATGTGTAAACTTTTTCTTTAAAAAGAATATGTGTGGTAAACAACCCTCCTCACTCTGTACTACTTGCTCTGCCCTGATACCGTTTCAGATCTCTGAATTGTGGGAATACTAAAGAGAATTTTTTTTTTAAACTTTGTTGATATGGCTCAAAAATACCTCATGCAGTTTTAGAAAGAGATCTTAGAGATTTTATTTTTTTAATGGATAAGAAGAATCAGACACAAAAGAGTTAAGTCACTTGCCAAAGGTCACAAAGCTATTTAGAGTCAGAATCAAAATTAGAATAAGAATCTACCCAGAGCTCTTCCTTCAATATCAAGCTTCCTCAATGTTATGGGGAATCAGAAGGGAATCTGTGCTAATATGGAGATACCTACTGGAGAACTGGATACATTTTCCCTCTGGACCCCATTCAAAGTACACTTCTTATTCTAGGGTATACCCAACAGCTTCACATTTCTTTTATGTCTGTAACTTTATTGACTTTTTGGGAGGGTATCCTTTCTGATACCAACTTTGACAATAAATGGAAATCTAAATTAAATTCTGTATAATTCAACAAATTTTAAGTGCCATAGAATACATGTATATACATGTATGTATATATCTATATATATGTATATGTATACATACACACACACACACCTCAATCCAGATAAATGGTATTGTGCTAGGCATCTGATGCACAAAGCTAAACAGGACATAATCTCAACTCTCAAGAAAATTACAATCTACTAATGGAAAAGGACAAATATGGAAATACATTTGATATAAGGGAGAGCATAAAGAGAAGGAAGCCAAATTCTCTGAGAAATTTAAGGAACGAGAGAGTACTTTCAACTGTGGGAGGGAGCAAAGTCATGGAGGCTTTCCTGAGAGTATGACCCTTGAGTGGAGTCTTGAAGGAAAAAAGAAGCTTTTGCTGATGGAGGCTGAAGGCAACAGCAGAGTACATCCTAGGCACAGGAGACACTGGGAACATAGGAATGGAGCTGGGAGGAGGAATAATGAAATAGGAATAGATCAAAATGGAGCTTGGTGAGAACCAAACTAAGGGTCTAAGAACCAAACTACTGGGGCTTTGGTGCAGGACACTAAACTTTAGATTGTGCCAAGAGCACTAGTGGTCCTTCAGAATTACAAGTTTAGCATTTAGTTAGCAAGAACAATTATTCAAAATAGGAAGCTACCCTCTGGTGACCCCTTCTTCCTTCATCCTCTGTCACATAGTGACTGAGTTCCTTTTAGGCATGGACCTGGATTATTGGCTTGCCACACCTAGTAGCAGCTTCATAGTCTCCTGGTTTCTCTCCAGCACTGTATTCCACCTTCAGACTGAGGATGCCTCATGCCACTTGCCAGGCTACCTGTGTTCTGGGTACAAAAGTTTGCTAGTTACAGCGCTGGATCGATTATAGAATATGATATAAGGCTGACAGGTCAGTTTGGAATCAAATTGTGAAGGATCTTGAATACCAGAGTCAGGAGTTTACATATTGTTTCATATGCATTGGGGAGCCATCAATAGGTTTTGAGTGGAAGAGGAAACGTAATCAATATGAATTCCTTATCCTGACCTTCAATGCCTTTCATGCTCTGGCCTTAATTTGACTTTTTAGTGTTATGTCTCACCTTTAGGGTAGACTTTCCCTTTTATTGCAGCCAAATGGGACTCCTTTCTGCCCCTCAATTAGCCTTATACACTCTCATCTAGGCTCATATTACTCCCTGAACCTAGAAAGTCCTTCCTATTTGTACTTCTATGAATCTTTTCATGATCCAAAGCCTTAAGTCCTGTGTACTTTTGGAACTTTCCTTGAAATCTCAGATGGAAGTAATCTCTATTTTCTAAATCTCACCAAGCTTTTTGCTCATGTATCTCTTAAGTCACTGAGAATATTGAGGACCTGAATTGTGATTATTTATGTGGTTGGCTCAGTTTCCCCATTCCCAGAGGGCAGAGAATGTGCCCTCCTCATTTTTGTGGTTGCTACGATACCACATATCATGGCATGTTGTTCATAGCAATCTCTCAATAAATATTTTATCAGTTAGTGAATGAACAGATAATGATATATTAATTAAACCTACTCTAATTTCATATGAATATTATTTTTTCTTGAGAGATTGTAAATTATAACCACCATGATCATGCTTCTATTCTGAATTAATTTATATTTTTAAGATCAGTGGTAATTGCCTCTGAAAATAATCAAAAGAAGTTAACATTCTAATGATACATCTGGGATTAGGAAAATGCACCTATTATTATGTATTTTTCACATTAAATAAAATCACCCTTCCTTGTGGTTAAATTTGTTGTTTATATACGGTCATAAGTTGTCATATTCTCTTCTTATCCATCTTTTCCATTAGAAGGCATTGTCTATATATGCTGGCAGGCTTAAAAGGAGCTGATGAAAGAATATATAACAAATCATATTTATAGAGCATTCTGAGGGTTACCAAAGACTTTATTTACAGCAGCTCTATAAGGGAGATATTGCAAGTTTATCGCTCCCTTTTTATAACTGAACACTGAGGTTCAAAGGTCAAATGACTTGCCCAGGATCACATAGCTAGTAAATTTTAGAGCCAGGCCTTTTGACTCTAGACATCTATCTACCACCCCCTCACAACATTTTTAGACTGGGACCAATCAGTTTCTATAACAGACACTGTACTATCAGAACTCTTCTGCAACTGAACATGTAGGCACAAGTTAAGTCAAGTTTTGTTCTTCACCATTGACTTGGATATCTGTTCATTTCAGATGATCAATCTAAACCTTAATGTGGACAAGATGAAGCCCATCAATTTATGTTAAATGCATTTTGGAAAAATAGCCTTCTAAAGCAATAAAAATATCTAGAGAATGCAATAGTGAACCTCTAATATACTATAAATGCTTCTAATAGGATATGAAACCCTTAAATCATGCAAATTAAATAGCAAATTCTCAGATTTTGCAAAGCGCTCAAGATTATGAAGAAGGTTCTATTATAGGATTCTGAGGCATATCCTAAGGCAATGCTCACTGAAGGCTACTTTGAATTTAAGATGTACTGCTAGCAAAAATCATCTTCAAGCATAAAGGAGAACAACGTGTAAATTCCTTTACTTTGCCATTACCTTTATAGGGCAGAATGTCTGAGGTTTCTTTCATCTTGCCAATCATTCAAGATAGAGTCTAACGTTGCTGTGGTTGTACCTTATTTCAAAATTTGATCTCCCTTGGGTGAAAAATAATTTTCTTCTGATCTCAAGAAGTTTAAAAACTTGCATGAATGGCACCCAAGATTCAAACTTACTTGAAAAGTAAAGGACAGAAGTCAATATTACTTTCAGTGAAAAACAAAAATAAATAACCAAAAAACCACTTATCAACAAAACAATTACAACTGTGTCCTTTCAGAGCTGTTTAAGAAGAAATTTCAACTTGATCCTTGTTAGGCATATGGTGAGTTGGTGAGGCCCCCAGATCCTATAAAGCATAGGGTCTGGCATCAGAAAGACTCATCTTTACGATTTCAAATTCAGACTCAGACATATACCAGCTGTGTGACCCTAGGGAAGTCATTCAACCCTGTTTGCTTCAGTTCCTCATCTGTAAAATAAACTGGAGAAGGAAATGGCAAACCACTCTACTATCTTTGCTAAGATAACCCCAAATAAATTCATGAAGAGTTAGACACAAGTGAAACAACTCAACAGCAGCACTGTGTGTAAAATGAAAAGCAGCTTGGCACAATGAATAAAAAGCTGGCCATGGAGTCAGAAAAGTTTGGGTTTAAATTCTTGCTCTGAAATATACTATTTGTGTGACCCAAGACAAGTCTTTAAAATTCTTAATATCCCAGGCAATTTTCTAACAAGTTTGTTGAACAGTGGCTGATATACATTGGTGGAAGGAATTTCCCTTCTAGAAATTCCTTATGATAAAGAAATCACAGGTCCAGGTCCTCACCTTCCTTTACTGTCTATATTCATTTTTTAAAAAAAGTGTATAGTACAATAACTATGACATGAAAAAGTATGAGGAAAGTGTATGATAAAACCTTAGGCTCCTAGAAAGTTGGTACTGGAAAGGACTTTAAAGGTCACCCTATCCATTGAATTATGGATGCGGGAACAAAGAACAGAATATTTCAATGATTTGATTGTTCTCAGTTTAAAATTATTTCCTCAATTTCTTATAAGCTTAAAAACATTTATTTGTGAAGTATCTCAAACCCTTTTGAAACTGATTGATTTTGCACACTTTATAATTTCCTTTCTGTAGTTAAAAAAGTTCCAAACAAAATCTCATAAAGCAATTTTGTTTGTGGCTTAATAAAAAAAAGGTCTAATTTAGTGTTTCTGTGATGCTAAATTTACCTCATACCTTTTCCAAAGTAGTTAATTTAAAATCGAATTTGACCCTGAAATAGATTCCTGTGCATTAATATAAGCAATCAGTTCCTTGTATCTAAATCCATTATCATGACCTCATGCTTATCCAACCATTTTCTGGAAAACTAATTTTAATCCTGACATAATATATATGAACAGTTAGGCTGTACCTATATACACAAATCAATTAAATTAGCATAAGTTAAATTTAATTGAGTGACCTTTAGTGTATTCAATATTCATTTGTACCCTCCCCCTTTTTGGTTGTAAGCTAGGCTTTAGTATCCAAAATTCACTTTATTTTAATACAATGCAATTCAATCCAACAATTCAATTATATTTATTAAACACTAAACATCAAGCAATTTTTGGAAACTGATAAGACTTTATGATTCATGCTTTGAACTTTCTTCATTATAGTTTGAAAATTTCTCCACATTTGTCTGGAAAGATTTACTTTTTATGAAATTGTGCTGGCTAGTTTTTATCACCTCATATTTCTCCAGATGTTTTGTGATTTCATCCTCTATTAATTTCTCTAATGTCTTACCTGCCACTACTACCTACTGTTGGTGATTTACAGTCTCCACTATAGATATTTCTTGGAAAATATGGCTCTACTGGCTATATTTTAGTCCATTTAAAAAGACAAAAATAATCTTTGTTAATACTGTAGTTATTTTGCTAGCCTTTTATTTTGAGATTCACAGTCATGACTTTTGTGTGGTATGGATCTGTGTATATTCTTAGGGGCTTTAATTTAGAAATGTTAATTTTCCAAGGTGGTTAATGCCTAATTTATTAACCTTGAGTTTTTCTTTGGCATCTACTTTCTGGTTTCCTTGCAAACTGGAAGAAGTCAGAACACGTTGACTGGGGTCACTATAAATGTGTGTTATTTAATTTCAACTGAGCCTTCGCTGCAGCAATGGCCTGCTACTCTTCTCTAATTAATTGTCTATCTACCTCACCTATCTACCAGTGGCTGTTCTGAACTTCATTTTCCCTCAGACTTCATACAGAACTCCTTCCCTGATACTCTCAGTTGAAGATTTTGCCTTATACTACAATGAAAATATTGAGGTCTTCATCTTAAGCCCCCACTTATCTCCTGTTCCTCATCTCCAATCACCTGGAAAAGATCCCCTACTGTCTTCTTCACGCTAATCTCTAATGAAGACATGATCCCTCTCCTTGACTAGGCCAACTATCTTATCTTTGACTCTATCTCCTCCTATCTGCTCCAACAAATCGTCTCACAACTATTCCCTCCCCCATCCCTTGTATCTTGTCTCTCCCTACCTACTATTTCCTTTCTTGTTGCCTGTAAACACACCCAAATCTCACTCATCCTTATGAAACCTTGCTGGATCCTGTTATCACCAATAGCTGTCATCTTCTATCTCTTCTTCTCAAGTAAACTCTTTGAAAAAGCTATATACTTTCAGTGCTATTTCTTTTACTAAATTCTAAAATTCAATTTTGCTTTGTTTTCAGGTCCCCATTTTCTTCCTCTCCCCTCCTCTTCCCTCTTACATTGAGAAAGCAAAAAAAAAAAGACTTATCAGACATGTATAATCAAACACATCAAATTCCTGTATCATCCATGTCCAAATACTATGTAGATATATGTGCACGTATGTATGCCTCCATCTTCACTCTGAGTCAATCATCTCGCCATGTGGAAGCAGAGAGCATGCTTTATCATAAATCCTCTGGAGCTGTAGTTAGTCATTTGTTAATTAGAGTTTCAAAGGATTTCAAAGTTTATATTCACCATATTGTTGTTATCATATAGATTGCTCTTTCCCTTCCTGCTCTCCTGACCTTGCTTCAGTTCATCCCAGTCTTCCCAGTATTCTCCAAAATCATCCCCTTCATACTTTCTTAAGAGTATAATAATATTTCTTCACATTCATATATCATAACTTGTTCAGCCATTCTCCAGTTGATGGCCTCCCCCTCTGTTTCCAACTCTTTACCTCCATAAAAAGAGCTGTTATAAATATTTCTGTACATGTACATCCTTTTCTTTATTTGAGCTCTTTGTGGGGTATAAACCTAGTAGCAATATTGCTAGACTAAGCGTTGTGTATGGTTTAATAGTTTGTTGGGCAGGATTCCAAATTGAATACCATAATTCTGGACCAGTTCACAGTTCCACCAACAGTATATTAATGCACTTTTTTTCCCACAGCCCATGCAGCATTTACCATTTTCCTTTTTGGTCAAACAAGATGGTCCCTGCCCTCAGTGAGCTGATATTCTAACAGGGGAAGACAATGTACATAGTGAACTGGTGACTGAGAGAAGTATGGAATAGAAACAGGAAAAAAAAATTGAACTACTGGAAGTTTCTACTGGAAATATTTGACACACTGGTCCTAATTTGTTACCGATATAGTAAAGACTGACTAAAAGCTGCCATGTTCAGTGAATAAATTTGTCAACCAAAGTAGTGAATGAAATAGTAATTATGAACAAACAACACAATCTTACCCTAATGGTTTAAAATCAATCAAAGGATTTGTCTGATGTGCTACAAGCTCCTTGATAGTCTGATTGTGTCAGAGGTTTCATCAGTTCCCTGTTTCCACAAATTATTGTTTGAGGTGGTTATAAATCCTTCCATTAGTTACATGTCATGAGAAATCATCCTCAACATCAAATATATTTAGCAGAATTCTATCTGTGCGTAGTTCTAGGTTACATGCCATACATGTAACACGAATTAGGTATTCCTTCAAGGAGTTAACTTTCCTATTCCCATGCCCTTGGTGAGCCAGGCCTCATAATGATAAGGGAATAATCTGAGCCAACACAGATATTGTAGTCTAGACAGAATTGGGGACATAAGTCGTCATCAACCAATTGTCATCATCAACCAATTCTCCCCGAGATATACTCTGTCTCTGAACATTGGGGCATTACAACAAAATGACTATATTGTAGTGCAGAAACTCAAGGGATACAAATATGTTCCTTGTTCCCTCTTAGACTGGGTGACCAGTTGGGTATATGTGCACGCGCGCGCGCACACACACACACACACACACACACACACACACACACACACACACACACATGAACGTGAAGAAATCTCAAACTATTGGGCTCCTGTAAACAGGAGACAGCATTTTAAATATTCTCAGTAGAAATTTGGTTCAAATTTTGCTTTTTCTCAGGCCCTATTCCACACTCCTCCCTGGTCACCATTGCATGATGTGTATTGTCTTCTCCTATCAGAATGTAAGATCAGAAATCCCAGACTACTGCAACTACATCTCTGTACTATCTTCACCTGGTTCCTCAGTTTTCTGACATTTCTCTTTGACATAACAGCAATGTTCTGAGTGGTTTGGACACACCAGTGCTATTACCAGAGCTAGCTCAGCTTGAATAACCTGCTAATTATTCATGTTTAAACTTTCAGGGCAATCTCTGGTTGCTGATGTATCCTGCTGGTCTATTACTTCTTCCCCAGTGCTCTGTGCTTACTCTTGTGATTTAAACAAGACAATGCTGATAGCCTCATATGTAAAAGGATAAAAGTAGACAAGCATGTGACAATATACTTTTTAAGAACTTTAATCAGAAGCAAAATATCAAGTGTCTTTTCTGTGGTTGTAAAGAAAATGGAAACTTCATGGTAAAAAGGGAAACCTGTGGAAAATTGCCATTCCATTACCAGAGAAAAGTAGACTCAGTGGGCTGACAAAGCCAGTCAAGTTGAACACTGGTTGACCCAGTTACACATTTCAAGTGTTATCCATTTAGGGTTTTCATGGAAGACTCATTGGCAAGTCAAAGAGAAGATCATTTGATGAATAGATTTCCTTTGTGGTAGAGAAGATATCCCCTGTCAAGGGAGTAGAGGAGGAAGTAATTAGTAATAAAAGAGATGAAAGCAGAAACTTTCAAATTTTACAGAGATGTAAGTAGAGATAAATGAGAACAAAGGCCTTTGTGAATAAGTAGGTGAGATAGGAGTGTTATGAAGTGAAAAAATAGGATTAGCAATAGAGAAATAATAGAACTTGTTGGTGATGGGGTTATGCTTTGGGTGGTGGCATCAATACAGAATTCCAGAGCTCGACAGGATCTTTGCAGTCATATCCTCCAACCTATACAGAAAAAAGGATCCTTTCCATAAGATACATAATAAGAGGTCATTTGTTCTTTGCCAGAAGACCTTCAATGGAGACCTTAATCAGTCAGCCCATTTCACTTACGGATAATTCTATATTGTTAGGAAAGTTTTCCTTATGACACACCTAAATTAAGCCTTTTTGCAATTCCTATTCCATAGTTTTGCTTTCTGGGGACAAATAGAACACATCAAGTTCCTTTTTATATGTAAGGGTCCTTCAAATACTTGAAAACTATTGTCATCTCCATCTAATCCCCAATTATCTCCCCTCTCCTGGCTAAGCATGCCCCATTCCTTTGACTAATGACATGACAAGCTATTCACTATCCTGACTTCTTTCCCCTGGATCTTTTCAGTTTATTGATTTTCTTCCTAAAATGTGATACCCATAACCGAAAATATTACTCTCCATGAGGTCTGATGAGGGCAGATTAGTATGGAAGATAGATAAAAGACAAAGCATTTATTAAGTACTTAATATATGTCAGATACTGTGCTAAGTGCTGGTACAAATATAAGGAAGAAACCTTGTCCTTGCTCTCAAGAAGCTTATATTCTAATGAAAGAAGGAAACACATAAATAAGAGCAGGAAAAGAGGGGGAAGGAGGATGTGCAGAGGCAGATTGTGGGGATGGTTGGGAAATGATGTAGAGGCATGACTCTAAGAAAGTTATGGTGAACACTCACCTATCAGAGCCTGATTTCCTAGGGTCACAGCCTAGAGTTACGGCAGAAGGAAGTGAGGATGATCACTGGAGTGCTGCCAGAATGATTCGGAGATGGAAACGGTAGATGGAAATGGTAGAACTCTTATCCACCTAGTCCTAGGTGCTCTGTATCTCTTAATGAAGCCTAAGATCACATCAGCTTTCTTAGCTGTCATATCAGATTGTTGATTGATATTGAGCTTCCAGTTCATTAAAAAACCCTGACTTTGAAGCTGAAAAGATGAAAATGTAACACTAGGACAAGAGGAGGAAAAGAAATTGAACTCAACAGTATTATTTACTAGTGCCTGTTTTAAAATTGTGCATGAATCTATGATGCACAAAGACAGAGATTACTTGGTTCACCAAGTTGTTGAGATTCAACACTGGTGAAGTTTTTAGCAAAAACAGAAATGTTTATAAAAATATTCACTAATACCATTGAAGATATTGTGTGCAATATGCAAGTTCTAAAGACTGTGAGGTTGAACAAATGAATCTATTTACAGTTGATGCTGCATTAATTGCATTAAGCCTTAGAAGATAACAAAGCCTCTAGAATAAAATTCACAGCAATGCCAAAAAAAAGTTTAGACTATCCACAAAAGAAAAGCAAAATAGATGAAAAACATGTTTTGCGTAGATTCAGAGATTCACCAGAATGGCTAACTCTTTGAGCTGTTCTACTGTACATAATCATCATAGATGAGCACTGCTGATGGATGGTGAACTGTGCCAAGAATTGAACAAGAAAATATTAGAGTGGATCACAACAGAGGAATTTAGCAGTATTTTTTTTTTATCCCAAACTATTTGCTAATGAAAAGATCATCCATACTCTCTTGTGGATGCCATATATGAATCATATAACACAATGATAATCAGAAGAATTAAAATTATAAGCTACTCAAATGTAGTACAGAACCATGGTGGGAATAAAGAGGCATGTTAGCATTAGAATTTGGGAGTGTGTTCATCCTTTGTTGCCTCAGAAGACCATGCCATCAGAGAAATAATGACATGACTTGCCTTTTTGTTTTGAGTGAGGGAGGGCTGTGCAGGTCACCAGCCTCACTTCTCCTCCAGAGCCATCTGAATCCAGTGACCAGATATTCATCAAGATGGCTGGAGATGACCCAGGATGAGGCAATTGGGGTTAAGTGACTTGCCTAAGGTCACACAGTTAGTGAGTGTCAAGTGTCTGAGGTGAGATATCCATTGCACTACTAGCTGTCCCATTGAATTTGGGTGTAAGAAGTGGAGTAAGTGATATTATCCAGGATATATATCATAGGTTTCATAGTTCCTCCAATATCAATACACATGGGTGTATAAAGTTAATTTTGTTCAGTGCACATTCTGTATTGTGGCTGCTGTGTCAAAATTTTTGTTTAAGTAAATTTGAAAAAGCTGCTGTGGCCTCAGCTAACATATAGGAAGCTTTCATCTGGTGCAAATTGGAAAAAAAATGAAAATGGAAGTGCTTTAGATTGGGTTGGTGTTGTGAAAGAGTGGAGGACTTTGCTTTCCTTTTTATGAGAAGCAGGTTTTGTAGGAAGGCAGATTTGACAGAAAATGATACAAAGCATCCTAGGACAAATGAGCAGAGGCATCAAATAGTACAGACTGATAAGTCGAAAATTGCAAGCAGAAACTCGAGTTTCTCTTATTCATTTTCTTTTCCTGGAGGCTGTCTACTTAGCACTATGCTGACCATGAACAATTTCTTTGCCAATTTCTATAGCCACTTAACAAAATGACTCTTTTTTTTTTTAAAGAAAAAAAAGAAACATCCTTGTAGCAATTTTCCTCCTCTGTTTGCCTTATCTGTTTGGGTATAATCAGTTGTCCATTTTTGAAAATTCAGCCCAGAAGCAGAACTTGGATTTGGGGAGCAGCAGACCTTCCTTTTAGAGAAAGAATACTCAAGACTCCTTTGAAGATTCCACTTTTCTAATTTCTCAGACTGCGTTGGATGAAAGCCGACTGTATGCTAGTTGAGGTAAGCTGTCACAGCAGTCTTTTTAAATTAACTTAGAGAAATGTTGTCACAAACTGGCCCAAATACAGAATGTGCATTGAACAAAACCAATTTTTTTTTTTTTTTTGCAACACAGATGGCCTGCCAACTGTGTGTACCAAAATTGGAAGAGAAATTCCTCCAAAAAATGATAGATTTCAGAGGTAGAGAACTGAAAAGTGTTTCAGGATGACTTTCCTCTCTACCTTCATAACTGTTTCCTGTCATTTGAAACCTTTGACCTAAGAATAATAGCTCTCAGACTTAGAAAGTTGGGGTTAGCATAAGGTGGTAAAAAATGACATTGCTTTCTAAGCTGTTAGCCTGAAATATTAGGATGTGGGACTTTAACTGCTGGCCTTCACAGCAAGGCAGAATGGAGACAATGTGGTAGAACAGAGAGAGCACCGGATTGTTGGAGTCAGAAGCTACCTTCCCAGCATGCCACAGTCAATTCTTAAAAATTGTGTCGTTGTTGTTGTTATTTACTTATTTTCAGTCATGTCTGACTCTTCATGACCCATTACTTGAGTGGTTTGCCATTTTCTTCTCCAACTCATTTTACAAATGAGGAAACTGAGGCAAATAGGGGTTAGGTTACTTGCCCAAGGTTACACAGCTAAGTAATTTTCTGAGGTTGGAGTTGACCTCAAGACGTCCTGACTCTAGACCCAAAACTCTGCCCACTGTGCCACCTAGCTGACTGATTCTCAACATATCTTTCCAGTATGTATAGTGGCAACAATGCCAAACCTGAAATCAGAAAACTGGGACTCAAGTTGTGGCTCCACTCCTACCTGGATGATGTTGAGCCAACCATTCCTCTTCATCCCTTTCTAGGCTACACCATTGACATATCTCTACCATGCCATAAAAATCCTCATTACCCTGGAAGCTCACTCTACTCCTGGACTACTTTTTACATTGTAAGTCCTCTTCAGCCCTGAGCCACCTTTTCAATAATCCTGCTCTAAGAAAGAGTAATTGTTTTTTCTTAGCTAATTTAGTTTTAAATAGAAAAATTGAATCTCATTAAAGCTGCACCTTGTGCTTTGCAAACACCTCCCACAACCTACAATTTAAGGAGGAGCCCTAGGCCAAAGTTGTCTTCATTTCTCTGCAGGCTGCATTGCTGACTCAGCTGCACAAGACTTTCTCTGCCATGCCCAGAACCTGGTTCCTACTTCTTTTGCTCAATTCCAACCTTTTTAGATCCCTTTTATATGTTGTCTTCCCCCATTAGAACATAAGCTTCAGGAGGGCAGACATTGTCTTTGTGCTTCTATTTGTATCCTAAGCACTTAGCACAGTGACTGGCATGTGTTAAGTGGCTAATAAATGCTTGTTTATTTACTGACTTTCTTACTAATAGCAAATCACTTGACCTCTTTAGGTCTGTTTTCCCAGCTGTAAAATGAGGGAACTAAAAAGAGAACTCTAGGATCCTTTCAGTTTTAAACTTATAGTCCTAAATCCCAACTCTGCCACCATACAATCTCAGGCTAGTTACTCTCCCATATTATCCTCATTTTCCTCATCTGTAGAATGGGACTAAAGAGTTTTTGTACTACTTATTCCTTATGAATGTTATAAGGAAAGTGCTATGTGAACCATTTTCTTGCCATAGATTTAGACTTGGAAGAGACATGAGAGGTTATCAAAGTGCTTCATTTTATAGATAAGAAAATTGAACCCCCAAGAAGTAAAATAACTTATTGAAGGCTAAATAGGTAGTAAGTGCTAAAGCTGGGATTCAAATCTCCATGCTTTGACTCCAAAGCTAGTAATCTTTCCACTGTCCCCTGCTGTCTCTAGTACATCATTAAATATATGTGAGCTGCTATTATTATCATCACAACGTTTAAACATAGTTCATGGCTGACTCATTTGTTACTTTTTCTTCTGGCTGTACTTAAAGGAGAGCCACCTGGTTCTTGTTTTTTCATAGCATCACAATTCAGTCTCCTTGTTGGCAAACTTCGGTGAAACTGTAAGCCTCTAATCTTTTCACCACTCATGTACAGATGTTTGTACAACTGTCACCATCTAAATTAGCAAGAGAAAATATCTTTAGCAGGACACAACAGTCACTTTTTCAAGATTCTAATTTTCAGAAAAGGATGCAGGTAAATAAATTTGTTACTGGATAATATTAGTTTTAAATGTAGAAATTGGTAATCTTATTGAAGTTGTACCTTGTGCTTTGTAGACGCTTACTGTAATATCTATTCTAAAACATCGGGAAGCTCCTTGAATCATATATCTAGAGTTGGAAAGGAACATAGAACTCATCTGGTCCATTGGCACCATTTCCTAAGTGAGGAATAAGAGGCCAAGTGAAGTTAAGTAAGTAGGGATCAGAACATGGATTAAGACATCATCTTTAGACCTATTCTCTTTACATTGCATGGAAAGTTCAGATTTGAGTAAGTCTAATGTTAAGATAATGGCTTCTGCTCTACCCTTAATTTTTGACTCTTTTAATAGGAAGGGATTTTTTTAAAGAAAAGATTCTTTTCCAAGCTGAGTAACACTAGTAATTTGATTCACTGTGGATGGAGTATTTGGAATGAAGAGTTTTCAAATCAGTCATCATTGCCTGCATGTGACATGCTGTATACCATTAAAGTTTGGATGCACAATTAGTCACCTAATTGTGCTGAAAATTTATATGAATATATGGCTACAATCCCAGCTCCACCCCCATATTTTTATTGCTCCCATTTAGATACTGAATAAAATTTAATACTCACTTTACAGAGATCTATGATCTGAACAACACAGCCTGGATGTAAAAGCAAAATGACTTACATATGACATCCTAGAATCAGTGTTTTTGTCAAGGACCCATATTGACCATCTTTCATCATGCTTCAGTGGAATGTTTTCTGTGTTTTGACAAGTAAATTATAGTTTTCAAAGTACATAATGTAGATAACTCTTTCTTGGAAATATAATATAATATGTTAGTATTTATGTAATCAGACACTACAGGTGAATTAGTGACTCTTTACCGGCAGATTAAAAACATGGAGAAGGGTATTAACTGTTTTTGGCTACATGGAACCATCAAGTACCTAATTTTTTGACTGCATTTAAATTAAACCTCTTTGATAAAATGAATGAATTGATGATCTCTGGGATCCCTTCTAGCTCTAAATCTATGGTATCAAATAACTAATTTATAAAATTTTCTAACCCTCACAGAAACCCCCTCAGATAGCATTATTTACTCTCATTTTTCAGTTGAGGAAACTGAAGGTCAGAGAAGTAAAGTAGGTGGTGATACAAGGTCATATGGCTAGGAAGTGGCAGAGCTGGGTTTTAGGTTTAGAAATTTAGAGAAAACAAATCTCTTAAAAGTCATCCAGTTCAACTTCTTCACTTTACTGATGAGGAAACTGGGGCCCAAAGACTGATTTGTCCATGGTCACACTAGTGATATCTTCTGCCTCATAGGAGGTTCTAAAGCAAAGGCTCAATGAATGTTTTTAAGTTAGGTTGTAGAGGGCATTTCTGGTCTGTTACTAATTAGACTAGAAGCGATTTGAGGTTCCCTTCTAAGAAAGATTCCTATGACTTTACTTGTTGTTTAAGTAGAAGACTGATTTAATGGATGAAAAGAATCCCAATTGAATGAGAATCCTGACATTTGAGCATGAAAGGAATTAGAGGAACTGTCTTTAAATTTCATGTAGTCAGACATTGTATGAATAGCTCTTTAAACATTCCTATGCTTCATAACTTTAGCCATATGATACAAATGGTTGGGTGAAATGTTCAGCATTGAAATCCCAAGATCATGTCATACCACTTCGACTCTGGCCATGGTCCCAATCACCTACTTTTCCAGAAGCTTGGACTTCATCTCTATCTCTAACTCACTTGACAGCAATCATGATAATGATAATATTATTATTAAAAACAATAATATTTATCTGACACTTTAAATGCTTTATTTTTGTTATCTCATTTGACCTTTACAACAACACTGTAAGATGGGTAATATTGTTACCCATATTTTATATATTAATTAACTGAATTTCAAGGAGATTAAGTGATTTGCTTGGGATCACACAGGTAATCAGTATCTAAGTAAGAATGTGAATTTATGTTATCCTGACTCCACGTCCATTACTCTATTTACTATGTCATCCAACTGTCATCAGCTCTAAGTAGTCAACATGTAGGCCCCTTCCCCTTCTATTTCAAGTTTATGTGTCATCTTCCTATGTTAGGATGGAAGCTCTTTGAGGGCAAAGGACTGACTTGCTTCTTTGTGTTTGTATGTCTGGTAGTATTTGTATCCCATACAATCAAGCACATATTAAGTACTTAACTGTCTGTCTGTCTGTCTCTGTCTCTGTCTCTGTCTCTCTCTCCCCCCCCCCCCTCGCTCTCTCTCTCTCCCCATCTATCTCCTTCCCTCTCCCTTTCTCTCCCTCTCTCCCTCTTCCCTCCCCTCTAGAGACAGGTAGGTGGCACAATCAGTATAGTGCTAGACCTGGAGTCAGGAAGACCTGAATTCAAATGTGATCTCAGACACTGGCTATGTGACCTTGAGCATGTCACTTAACCTCTGTTTGCCTCAGTTTCATCAACCATAAAAGGGGAATAATAATAGCATCTATCTCAAAAGGTTGTTGTGAAGATAAAATTAGATAATATTTGTAAAGTGCTTAACAGAGTGCCTGGCACATACTGGGTACTGAAATTATTGGGTTTTTTTTTTTCCATTCAGACAATCAGATCTCCCTTATTTACATAAATTACTTTTTGGGGGAGCAGGAAAAAGAATCTGGTTACTAAAACAGCTTCTACCCTGAAGAAATTCTTACTTTACTTCCACAAAAAGTGGGGAAGCTAGTAAGTAAAAGCTAGTAGCTGGCAATGAAATCTGTACGTTTTTGTTGTTCCTTGGATCAGTAAATGAGGGAGGATTTGCAGGTTTGGAGTACCACAGTTTCAGTCTCCACCCAAGTGCTAGTTTGTCCTTCCCTGCTCTATGACAGGAATGGAAATGAAGTGGAACATGAGCCTGTGTTCACTGGCAAAGTAGCTTAGATGATATGGGAGGGGTCTCCATTCACCAAAGTCATCGGTGCCTGAAGTGAGCAGATGCCTCTTTATTTCCATTTCTAAGACACATGCTCATTAGTCGGTCTCTAAATTGGACCAATTTTATTGAGAAGGCTTTGCTACCACAGTCAGAACCCAGCCTTGATAAATTAGTTATTACAGACAAGGGAAATGTCTGACCTGAGTGAGCTCACTTCTTAGCTCAGGGTGGAAAACCTTTTGTACTGGCTTCTAGGTTATGGATGGGGCATGGAAAGCTTGATTAATTTTATGTGTTAGGTGAATAATTTAATTCTATACATAATAATTTAATTATATACATAAAATGACTGTTGCCAACCATTTGTTTTTACAGCCTTTCATGACCAACATAAAAATAAACAAACCAAGGCATGCTATTGATGAGAGCTAACTAGTGTTAACAAGCACTACTTATACTTATTAGTTCATTACAATGAACAGGATTCAGGGATGCCTCTTGAATCAATTTTCAAACATTAATGGTCTTAATCATTTGCAATATAAATTGCTATATGAAATGGTTATAGGATTTAGAGTAAAAGAGACTATTTAGGTCAACTCTTTCATTTCATCAGTGAGAATACAGAGACCCAGGGAAATGAAGAGATTTACCTAGGGTCACACAGGTAGTGAGAGTAAATGTGGATTTGGACCTAGGTCCTTTGACTACAGGGTTGTTCCAAATAAGAATTACTTCATATCCTTTGTATTTATATCCCAAGTTCCTAGCATAGTTCTTGACACATAATAGATACTTAATATATACTTTTTTTGGTAGGTTAATTCTGAGACACATTATAGAACAATAGATTCTTAGGGTGATCTGAGTTTCTTTATTGTTCCTCTATATATTTGACAGCTATATGTAGGACTGTCAGTGGTCTTCAGTGATGAAGTAATGGTAATTATCCATGTGTGGAATTACTTCTCACTTCCATTGAGTACAATCTTCCTTAGAATCCCTTTTTCCTTCTTTGTTTCTTTAATTTATAATTTGTGTTCAATGCAAATCAATTCTATAACACGAGTTTTCTTGGTACGCATCTATGATATTCTATGATAATGAAACTCTTCCCATTCGTCCATCGAACTGATTTTTAGTACTTATTTTCCCATCATTGACAATTAATGAGTAACTTGTGTCTAAGTAAGAACTGGATGTTTTCCAACTGGTCTCTTCTCTATCTGTGGTAACTTCAACCCCCTGAAGTGATTTAAATGGATTTCTCATCTTCTAGGAAATCCCACACAATTTCTATCAGGCACACTTATCAAATCTCTGTGATGGCCCATTATTCTAATAGTGACTGGTGAAAAAGTTTGTGGGCTTTTCATCCTGTCTTCAGACCCTTGAGACCTCATGGATTGTTATTGAAAATGGATGTAGAGAATTGGGAATTTGTTCACATTCAGTTTTTTATGTCTGCCTGCATTTCTGATTTTCCTTCTATGTGTATATACATATACTGCCCCCATTAAGATGAATCTCTAGGGTATATACTTTGATTCATATATGTGTCATCCCGGGAATGCAATATGTTCTGAGTAACAGAGATTGCTATGACTTCAGAAAGTGAGATTCTAGGTCAGTCTTTTAATGATAAAGAGGTATTTTCTCTGACCAACATTTTGTTCCTATTTGTATTATTATGCTATGGAAAGTCAAGTGAACAGGATCAAAATTAATGTAAAGAAACCAATCATTTTTCCCCCATGACTTAAACTCTGAGTTTGCAGTTTTTATTTTTCTGCTAAGACATTCACATCACTTACATTTTATCACTCTGATAAATATAATCAATCAACAGAGAACTTGCACTAGGAATTAATTGTTGCCAGTTGATGTATTTAATGGGACATCACACTTCATTAACTTAGCTAACTCATTAAGCTTCATCAGACATGTAAGAGAAAAAGTTAATTATCAAAGTTACAAAAGTCTGGACTCTAGAGAGTCTTCATTTGCAGCACTGAAACTTGGAGCTCAAAATAAATAGCTGATTTATGCTAGAAAACACCTTTCATCCAATTTGATTATGTGCCAAGGAAGGAAATGGGAAATCATCCTACTTTGGAGTCTGGAACACATGCATTATTCTTGAGTATTTCATGGATTTTCACTTTTATTGGTATAGTTACCCTCTTCCTTACCCTTCCTTCATTGACATTCAATTTAATTCATATCAAAAAACATTCAAGTGCTTTCTGGGTACAAAAGACTGGGCTAGGAATTGGAGATACAAAAATAAAAGCAAAATAGTCCCTGATCTCATGGAATTTGTGTCCTTTTAATGGACTTTACTAACTTTATATTCCTTTTATCAAGAGTAAAGACTATGCCTTAGTGAATGTTCTTTGCGAAAAGTTATGCCATCAAAATTTGTCATCTCATAGCCAAGCTGGTGATGAGACTCTCCAAAGTTATCTAGGCTTGTTGTCTCTCCAATAATAAACATCCAGTAAAGTCATTTCTGAACCTGTACTTGTTGCTTTTCCAGCTTGGCAGAAACTGCTGGAGCCTGAACATCATTAATATCGCCTTTGAGAACCTAGGAGTACTAGGTACTAGAATGAGGTAATAGGTAATAATTAGGTAGAGGACAAGTGCTATTAGGGAATGAAAGAAAAAAGTCACAATTTCTATATATAGTGTTCATATACAGCTTAATTATTAAGTCCTGGGAGTTGACAAAGAGAGTTTTAGCACAGGCAGAAGAAAACACACAGGGTCTTAGAGTTGGAAGGAAACATAAAATCAACTAATTCAACTTGTACCTGAGCAAGAACTTCTTCTTCAGCATGCTTGGCAAGTGGTCACCCAGGCTCTGCCTGAATACCTGCAGGGAAGGGGAGCCCCCTACCTCCTGAGGCAACCTATACCACTTTCAGATGCCTCCAATTGTTCAGAAATTCTTCCCTTACTTCAGTTTTGAGGTTGTTTTTATTACAACTTTTACTCATTGTTCCTTGTTTGGAATCAAACAGAAGAAGTTGAATATTCATCTATGTTCTGTGACTCATTTTTCTATGATATTATAGATTTAGAGATGGAGGGACAATGAGGCCATCAAAGACAATCTCCTCATTTTTCACTTGGAAAAACTAAAATCCAGGGAGGTTACATGACTTGCTAGTGTCTCATAGATATAGTAAGAGTCTGAGACTGAATTTGAACTTGAGTCTTTCTGACTCTTAGTCCAGTCCTATCCACTGTGCCATGCTGCCCACTCAATTTTGTAATTCTTGCACTGCAGCTATGGTATTCTGGTTGGCAAGTGAATGGCAAACTCATAGACCACTCTATCTAGTTATCCCTATCTCAATGAGTCATACACCCTGACCAGCTTCACATTATCTACCCTGCCACTGCATGTGTACTTTTTTTCCTCTGGAACTGTAAACAAAACAACTGGACCTGGAAAGGGTATGCCAAAGATCGTTCCAAAGACTCCATGAATCCCTATGACTGCTCAGAACCAAAGATCCTTCCCTCACTCCTGGTTGGGCTGCTAGGTGGTACAGGGATAGAATGCCAGGCCTGGTATCAGGAAAACTCATCTTTCTGAGTTCAAGTCTGGCCTCAGACACTTATCAGCTGTGTGACTCTGGGCAAGTCATTTAACTCTGTTTGACTCATTTCCTCAACTGCAAAATGAGTTGGAGAAGGAAATGGCAAACCATTCTATTATTGTTGCCAAGAAAATCCCAAATGGAGTTACAGAGTCAGATATGACTGAAATAACTGAACAACAACACTACCACTTCTCTATGAGTGTTGTCTTTCTTATTTGAATGTAAGTTTCCCTGAGGTCAGAGACAATTTGCTTCTGTATTTGTACTTTTGTCCTTTCTCGTGCTTGACATATAATAATTGCTTAAAAATACTTTCATTCATTCATTTGTTCACTCATTCATTCTTCCATGTTTACCACTCATCAAATGCATGAATATAGGTATAATGGCTAAATCTTCTTTTCTCCAGGCTAAATATTCAAAGGTCCTTCAAATGATTTTCATATGGCATAAATTTAAGACTTTCCACCATCCTGATTATTCTCATCTCGGCATTGTCAACTGGGTACCTTATCAATATCCTTCCCAAAATGTATTACCTTGAACTGGATAAATACTTCAAATATGGTCTGATCAGGGCAGAATATAGCAGGAATATTACTTGCCTAGGCTTAGACATTTTTTTGTCTTGCATCTATGATTTCATTGGCATAGGGAACTCCTGTTTATAACACTCTCTCTACAAATACAGAATGGGCATCTTCTACAATTTATAGTCTCAGAGAGCTTAATGCTTTGACAGATTCAGCGACTTATTAAGGGTTAGACAGCCTGTATTTTTCAGAGCTAGAATTTGCATCCATACTGTTCTGAATCTGAGTTTGACTTGGCATCCACTTAACCAGGCTACCTCTCACTACTCAATCTTTTGACTTTCTTAGTCTAGTCCAAGATTTCTTATCTGTGATACCTCCTTATTGTTCTGATATAACTGACTCACTCACATTGAGACTGCAACCCCATTAAAACATTGAGATCTTTGTCATGACAATTGCTGTCCAGTCAAATCTTCCCTACTTAAGACTTGTGAAGTAAGTTACTTTTGAATTCAATCGTAGCATGTTGCATTTGTTCCCTATTAATTTTTTCTTCTTAGATTTGGTCCATTGTTCTAGTCTGTTAGAACCTGTCAGTTCATATGTTAGTTATCTCTCTTATTTTTGTGTCAATTCCAAATTTGAGAAGTGTGTCATCTATGTCTTTATATAAATTATTGATAATAATTTTAAACATCACAGATGGAAGCATAGATACCTTAAGAAATGCCCTAAAGATCTTCTAAGTAGACCATCAAACCATTAATGACTTCTATAATAGATCTGACCACTCAAATAGTTTTAAACCCTCCTAGTTGTACTATTATATAATCCTTATCTATCTTTTTTTTTTTTTTTTTTTTTTTTTTACAAAAGCAGCAATGACACATAGAAAATGTTCTGTTAAAATCCAGGTAACCTATCCCTAAAGCCTTCTCCTTATTTGCCTATCTAATTGTACAGCCAAAAAAGAATTCATTGAAGTCCAGTATCCTGCATATATATATATTTATATATGTACATATATAAATATATATATATGTATATATACATACCTTATTGCACATCACTCTTTGCATATCATATGTGCATTCTGTTATAAGCTTCTGAAGGACAAGAGCTGTGCTTTCACCCTTCTTGGAATTTCAGTACTTAATATAGTGCCTGATACATAGTAGGCACTTTACAAATGCTTGTTGAATTGCTTTTAACTTGTATTGATGGAGGTCATTGACTCTTTATGATCAATGTTTCATTTTCTAGATAAAAGTTCTTAGTCCAGGGAAAGATAAGGATTGTGTGTGTGTGGTTGTTGATGACTTAATTAGTGCTTTGTTCTATAAAACTTATATAATTTCTCATTTTTTTAATGCTCTCTCTTCTAATACCAATTCAGTTGACACTCTTTATCTTTTTTAGGTAACTTTTCAATATCCTTCTTTAACGTAAGTATATTCACATATAAAATACATTGGGGGAACTGGAGATTAGTAAATATAGTTATTTAATGATAAAATCTTTAGGAACAAGTGTGTTAAAGCACAAATCACAGAAACAATAATTTTTAAAATTTTAATGATAATGACTTGACATACTGAATTTTCTGGGATGTAGCTAAAACAGTCATCAGAAGAAAAAATACATTATATAAAAATATATCAACAAAAATAAGAGAGTTTAATGAACTGAATATACATTAAAAATAGAAGAGGAGGGAGAGTCAAGATAACAGAGCAAAAGTCAGCATTTTTGCCTAACTCTCCTAACACACCTCCTCCACAATAACCTAGAAAACAAGAAAAATGAAATTCTAATTGGAAAATACAAGAAAAAGTCACAGTGAGTCATATTTCCAGCCTGGGTAATTTAGGAAGACAGAGAGATCTGGGGACTGTGGAGCTGAGGGTAGTGAGGAGCAGAGTATAACAGCCATGGCAGCAGAAGCCACAGTGGTGGTATGAACCAGGAACACTAGCACCCAGCAACATAAAAATAACCAAACATCAGGACAGGAAGCACCGGGGAAGAAAAATCCCAGGTGACTTCTGAACTAGCTCTGGGAGTAGGAAAAAGATGTCATCTGGCAACTCTGTCACCCATTACCTAGTTAACTTATAGGCTCCCAGGCTGAGCTGTGAAAGGCCAGACATCTCTACCAGAAGTGAACAGAGCCCAACATTAAATAAAATCCAAAGTCAAGAAGTAGACTGGAAGAATGAACAAATAAACAAACAGAACTTGACCTACTACGAGCTATCATGGTAACAAGGAAGCTCAAGCCACAGAGGAGACAATGACCTGAAAATATCTATAAGTAAAAACTCAAAGAAAAATGTAGATGAGACAGAAGTGTAACAAGAATTCCTAGATAAGTTAAAGTAAGAGTTAAAGAAAGAGATAATAAAGACAAAAAAATTAAAAGCCCAACAAATAAATGTAAAATAAGCACAAGGGACAGAATCTTGAAAATAAAAGTAGATAAATTGGAAACTCAAAAGACTATAGAACTGATAAGCAAACCTAAATACTGGTTCTTTAAAAAAACAAGAAAATTAGAAAACCTTTAGCCAGTACAATTATAAAGAAGAGGACAGAAAATCAAATTAGGAAAAATTTTAAAAAAACTTGAACAAGGTTAAGTAACTATAAAGCTAGAAGAAATAAAATGAGTTATCAGAACTTAATACGCAGTTATATTCCAACAAAACAGTGTAGAATAAATATGGTACCTTCAAAAACATAAAATTATCCGATGTACAGAGAACCAAATATAGAGCTAAAATACTGCAATCTCAAAATCAAGCCTTTTCTTGGAATTTGACCCAGTTGCTGTTATTTTACAGTGGCTTACTGTCATGATGTCTTATTTACAGACAGTGATTTAGTTGCTGCCAAGTTCATCTGACTGTGTTATTAATTGGCTGGTTCATCGTTGTCTGCTTGGTTGTATTTTCTTGTACTCTTTTCTATATTTGGGTGATTAAAGAAATTGAAATGCATTTAGCATCTACCAGGTTCAAGGAGCTATACTAGATATTAGGCACAGAGAAATGAAAATTATAAAGCTCTTGTCCTCAAGGAGTTTACATTCCACTGAAAGTGAATATTGGTGCTACAATATAACTTATACACAGGTAGGAATAATATGACATAGGAAGTGATGGGAACAATGAGGAGATTTAAAGGAAATGCTTTAGGAAAGTTAAAATAGAAACATTTATTAAGCTCCTACTATAAGTTGAGCATGGGGATACAAAATAAAGAAATGAAATAGTACTTGCTCTAGAAGGACTTAATTGGTACTGAACAACAGGGAAAACCTCTCAAAGTTTAGATAATATAGTGCACTATAATAGAGATGGTACATCTTTTTTTCAAGGACTCAAATGATCAAATTGGAACTTTAGATGGCATTTTATTTGATCCATTCTTTTTAAAGATAAGGAAACCGATGTGAAATTTAACTTAACAGACTATTCAGGTCAACAAATATTGAATAGATGTCTATTATTTTCAAGGCTTTGCATTAAGTACTGGCGATATAAAGTTCAAAATAAAAAGCCCAGAACATCAGAAAATTTGCTCTTAGAGAAATCTACCATCTAGTAATACATTCAGTTATGGCAGCACTAGAACTAGGATATAATGCTGGAGTGTTCCAATAAAGGTTAAACAATTGACTTTCAGAAAAAAAATGTAACCATGATATACTTTCAGGTTTAATCTGAATTATTAAAATTTTCTCCATCACTTTTTTGAGTCTAAACAATCAGTAAATCAAGCCTTGATTTATAGCATTTGCAGATTTCCAAAATGTAAATGCTCACAGTGAAAATTTGGCCATAGGCTCTTGCAAGCTAGTATAAGGTACCATTGGAACACTGCTGATATGGTTTCTTCCCCTTAAGTTTAGTGTATTCTTCATTATTTCATAGTATATCTCTAATAGTTTAGCTGTCTTTTTATGTTGTTAAAATTTGCCTACTAGAATTTTTGTTTTTCAGTATTATAGTCACTTCATATGCATTTCTTTACCTACCCAGTGGGTAGGTCCCTTGAAACAAAGATAAAAAAAGAGTTAAATTAATTTAGCTGAACAATTAACACTTTAATTGTATCAGTATATAAATATTGTACTTCCATAGATCTCCCACTATGTTAGTTGTTTGGTTTTCATTTTTGAAGAGGACCAAAATGGCATCACTATGTTGGGGTTAAGGGACAGTGTGTTCAATTGTGATTGATAAAACCAATACGAGAATGGAAAGCTCTACCACAGGTCAAGCACAAATAGTCCATATGAACATTTGGAGTGTAGAGGTCTCTAAATGTGTGCCTCTCATGTTTCTTTTGAGCTACTATAATTCTGCTTTGCTCAAATAGTAGAGCACCTTTTTTGATGCCCATGGGCATACCATACTGGGTGGTCCTGTGCCAATGTCTCCCACATCTCATAATCAATTCTAAAGTTCTTCAGAGATACCTTGAGGGCATTCTTAAATTATTTCTTCTAATCTCTATGGGAATACTTTCCTTGTGTGAGTTCTCCTTAAAATAGTAGTCTTTTAGGCAAATAAACTTTTGATATTTAAACAATGTGGCCAACCAAATGGAATTGCATTCACTGCAGTAGCATGAATACTTGGCAATTCAACTTGAGAAATGACCTCAGTGTCTAGTACCTCATCTTGTAAGGTGATCTTCAAAATTTTCCTAAGAAAATTCAAGTAGAAATGATTGTTTTCTTTTATTTTGGCATAGCCCTAGTGCACTCTCCAGGTATCAAAGGCATATAACCTCACTGGTTCTTGGATAGATCTACTAAGGAAGATTCTGGCAAGAATCTTGCTGGCAATGACCAAGAGTGAGAAAGCCCCCTGTGATTGCCACAAGGCAACCTATTTCCCTTTCCATTATAGAGATGGACAATAGAAGCATCCTTGATTTCCTTTTGCCATATAACTTGGAAAATTTCCATCAACTTTTGTATGAGCAGTGGACCCTTTACCTTGTAAATCTCAGCAAAGTGCTAGGTACTTTGCCACAGGAGAAGAAACTACTGCCATTCAAAACCTCTTCTTCATTGAAAAGTCAGCTAGGGAGGGACTGACTTCAACCTGAGGTATATGGTTAATAGCTTCAGCATTTATTGATGGTGGTCTGTTGAGAGCACTAATCAATGTGGCTTTATCAACACTGAGTAGGTCTTTGGTCCATAAATAGTCCTCAGAACATCATAAAAGTGCTTTGAATTGTTACTATCAAAATAAAACTGAAACTCACCTGCCTTAATGCTGAGCCAAGAATCCTGTCTCTCTCTAAGCTTCACTTGCACTTTACTTTTGATAGAGTTAAATGTTACCTTCTTCAAGAGAGAAGAACTATCTTGCTGATAAACCTGTGGAGCTCTCATTTTTCATTTAGTAACTTCTGAATTTCCTCATCATTTTCATTAAACTAGTCTTGATGTTTGAGAGTATTCTGGCCCACATGAGCAAATGCAGTGCTGCATGCCAAATTTCTGGAAATTGCCCACTCCTTTTCTGCTCCACTATTGCCAATCGTTTTTCACATCAGCTTTCACTACAAATTAGCAACAAACTGTTCATTCTTGGAGAAGTGCTTTAATCTGTTGACATAAAGTCTTTAGATATTTTTTTCGCCTTGAGATCACTGCTTTTGTTGAATTCAAATGTTTAGTTTAGAGAAAATAAGTCTATGATTGGTCCAGCACTTGGCACCACACACTACCTTCATTACTCTCATTCTTTCTTAATCTTCTCTTTACAGTGACATAGTCTATTAAATGCCAATGATTGCTTCCAGACTGCATCCACAGATTTTATCTAGATAAAGAGAAGACAGTGTTGGAGAAGAGAAGGTCATGAGATGCACAAGTCTTCAATAATAAGTAAACACTGCTGTTGCTTTTTCTGACACCAATCCTTCCAAGGACTCTCTGCCACGTCTGATAAGCTGTGCCTACTCTGGCACCCAGAATGTCCTCTTTCAGCACATTGATGATGAGAGTCTCCAGGTTTTCATAAAATTTTTTTTTACCTCCTCAGGGTTTGTCCTGGTGGAAGCATACACACTGATGATGGTGGTGTGACACTTTTCTGCAAGTGGAAATTACATTGTCATGAGTCTGTTGTTCACTCCTTTTGGGAAGTATACAATGTGTTGACTAGATTTGTGTTGATTGCAAAACTTATGCCAGCTTCACTGTGCTCCCCATCATTGCAGCCACTCCAGAAAAACGTATATCCAGTTGTGACTTGCCAGCTTTGTTTAACTCAGAGCTGCTATTTGGATATGATACCTGTTAAGTTCTTTTATAGCAAGAGCTTTACTTCTTTCAGATCTATTGAATTTCATATTGTCCATAAATGTGCATATATTGCACATTCTGATGTTAAGTAAAATCATCTTCACAAACGGTTTTTGTTTTTTTTTTTTTGTTTTTTTTTTACTTTTATTTGGGTTTCCATTGCAAGGTAGGATCCTCATCTGCTACAGCAAAAGGCCAGAGTTGGGTGAAGCAATCAATTTTTAAGGCACCTTTCCTAGCCCCTTCTTCATGCCAGGACAGGAGCAGTGTGATCCTTTGAAAAAGCTGCTCAGAACCCCAGAAGGCTGCTTAATCCCATTACTCTTCAGGGCAGTGAGAACCAACCTTATGGCCTGGGTCTCCTGTGTGCATGGCTGTGACTATAGCTACCAGTGTATCAGTCTTCCCTAAATGCTCTCCCTTCCCTATAAGTAATGAAATGAGGAAAGTGTATTTTTTCAACTATTTTCTGGGGTCAGATTTGAGCACCATAATTATCCACTTAACTATCATTTATAATCCCCTTTCAAATATTCAGTAGTAGTGGAAATAATCATCCAAACTGATTACCCTCCTCCTCTCACACCATATGGTTGATCTGATGTTTTTAACTGCCTTACTATCAAGACACATTACCAAACATTTAAACACAATCGAGTAACAATGGCAGAGAAGGCCCACTGAAGGTTTCATAGCTGGTTTGATCACTGAATGTAAACTCTGCTGGTGAACTTATATTCCATGTAATTTAAGCCCATGGGATTTATACTTGGGAAAACAAAGACAATTCATTTAAATTACAGCCTGGAAGTTGTGTATATATTCACAAATACTCAATTTTCTACAGGTATAGACATGTAATTTGCCCTGAGAGAAAATGTACATTTCTTCCCATTGGCTATACTGAAACATTTGACATTTTCAATCGATCCTTCTGCAGTTTTCCCCTGAAATTTTTCCTCCTTCTGCTTTTGATAGGGTTCATATTTCACTCTCCTATTTCTATGCCATATCAATTTCAGTTCTCTTTCTAGGTTATTGTAAGGCTAAGCAAAATAGGATCTTTTGCTGTTTTTGTTTTACTAACAGTGTCTCCGACTGAATACTGTGATTCAAGATCTTTCCCACACACTGAAGGGCCTGCCCATTGATTAGGGTAGATGTTTTGTAGGAGGGTCCCAAGTAGCTTTTGCTTTTTCTATTGAAGTACTGGGTCAGTACTGGGTCAGAGGGTCATGCCCTTTGGCTCTGAAAAGTTCATAAATACTCTGAGGGTGAGGTTTTACTTTGGGCCTTAGATTTTGGAGGAAAGTTTGTGTGCCAGATGAGAGATTCTGGGAAGCTGCTAAGCAGCCCCTTGGCTTTGAAAAATCAGATGTCAGTGCTTTCCTCTCTGGTAACTATAGTCAGACAGTTGTTGATTTGCGATATATATATATATATATATATATATATATATATATATATATATATATATATATATATATATATATATATATATATATATATATGTACACACACACACACACATATATGTATTATGGTCAGACAGAGGATGCCATGTCTGGTGATCTTTGATTTCTCTACATTTTCTCTGAAGTTCAGGGTGCTGACTTTTCCCCCAAAGTAACTAAATGATATATGTGCTTGATTAAAGTGATTGCTAACCCCTCAAAAGTTGCCTTTCCTTTTAGAGAAGCAGATCAAAGGACCTGTGATAGCAGGCCCCCCTGGATATGTTGGGGTACATACTGATACAGTTATGCATTGTTTTTGTTTGCATTGAAATTTTAACTTTCAATTATGCAAATTTCTTTTGTGAGAATTCAAAAGTGCAATTTTTGACTGTTACACCTTTGAGAATTTTGTTTTTTCTTAGACAGTCTTGACATTTTCTTCTGAGAATATTTCAACTTTGCTTGTTTGCTTTGTAAGCCTACTTCTCAATAATATTTTTTATAGACATTGAATGCCTAAATTTGGTAGTGTCACTGATTTCTAGAAAACAGATTATGACTGGTATTTCTTACTCCTAAATAAAACATCTCACTGCTACTTTCTTCTAATTTTGTTGTCAGAAAGAGATTTCCCCCAATGATTCAGATGGTGTTGAAATGATGCATAATATAAAACATAGCATAAAATGAAATTCTTCCCCAATTTATCATCTTGCTCACCCAGGAGCTATCTTCAAATATTTCAGGTTGTTGTTCTAAATATATTATAAGGCTCATGCTGAATATCTACATCCTGAAGTGTTACATACTGATTCTTATAAGCATAGTACACAGGAGATGAATTAAGTTGATGTATTGCACTTTCATTCCTGCCCTCCTGCATTAAGAGCCAGCTTTTTCTGTCTTTGTTCATGGTTTTTATCATTTCCTATAGTAAAGAAGTATGCTGATACAGCTAACATAGTGGAAAGTATACATACAGAGCAATATTTCAGGGAATTCTGTCATTGGCTAGTAGAAGATTAGGGAAGGTAAAAAGAAGATGACTGTTTCAGTCAAGTGGACAACCTGGCTATGTATTAGATCTTTAACTTTTTCATTTATATTAGGTTTATATTTGACAGAACAATTTGGAAATGTTCCATTTCATAGGATTGTAGTACTTAAGAGATGGAAAGGACTCTAAGAATAATAAAGGTATGGGAAATAGCTAGTTGGCATGGAGGATAAAGAACTGGATTTTGAATCAAGAGGACTTGTCTCTGAATCCTGCCTCTGACACTTGCTAGTTATTTGACCCTGGACAAATCACTTGACTATCTTAAAATCTAAATTTCCTCATTTGTGAAATGAGAATTTAAAGAAAATTACCTAATTTAGAGGGTGGTTGTAAAGGTTAGTAATATAACCAGGGCAGGAATCCCAGATTAAAGAGTTACCTGTACTTCTGTCACTTTGAACCAGCAGAACTTTCCATTTGACTGATAGTGATAGAGTCTAGCATCAGTCCACTGGAATTCCAACAAGGGCAAACTCACAGGTATGTTCTTCAGATTCAAGTTCAGGTTAAGAACTTGAAGTGATCAGACCACTTTTAGAGTATTAAAAGCCAGCAGTTCATCAGCCTGAGTTATCTTTGAAGTCATGGAGTTTAATAATTCAAGAAAGCAGCAATAGGACTAGTCCAGACTATTCTTCTGGAAGTTTGTATTGCCTGGTTCATACATAAGGTCTGAAATCAGGAAATAGTTTGGAAGGATGAGCAAAAAAGAAAGAATCCCATTATTAAAAAGTTATTATGATAACAGAGAGACTCAAAAAATAAACTCAGAAGAATATGATTCTAAAACATTTATAAGCAAAAAAAAACACAGCTTGAGTGCAAGCTTAACCATAATTATTGGAAGAGATGAAGCAAAAGGTTAAGTAAAGAATTAAAATGATTTTATATATAACATGAGAGCACTAGTGAAAAAAACTGGAAAAAAGATATGAGAGTTATGAAAGAAAAAATTGGAAAGGGAATTAATTGCTCAATACAAGAGATATAAAACCTTATTCAAGCAACAAATTTCCTGAATATTAAAATATTGTAATAATTAAAAATACTAAAACAAAGAAAAAAGGGTGAAAAATCATAAAAATAAATCACCTGATAGCCAAACAACTGACATGGAAAACAGAATGAAGAGACAAAATTTAAGAATCATTGAACTATCTCAACACCATGACCATAGAAATAGCTTAGATATCACACATTAAGAAATTATCAACACACACTGTCCAGATCTGCCCAAAAGACTAAGTCGAAATAAAAAGAATCCACCAGTCACTCCCTGAAAGAAATCCTAAATTGAAAACTTCCAGAACAATTATATACAAAATTCACAACTTTTAAGTTGAAGAAAAAAAATACTGCAAGGGACCAGAAAGAAAGACTTCAGATACAGAGGAGACATAGTTAGAATCACACATGACTTAGAATCTACCACTACAAAGAAAGGGAGAGCTTGGAATATAACATTCCAAAGGCAAAGTATTTTGGATTATAATCAAGAATAATTTACTTAGCAAAAATCAAAATAAACCTACAGAGAAAATAATGGATCTCTAATGAAATAGAAGACTTCTGAGTCTTCCTAATGAAAAGACTAGGGCTACATATAAATTTTGAAATACAAATGCAGCAGTAAAGTAAAATATAATCTAAACATAAGCGAATAATCATGAGACTAAACAACGATAACTTGCTTACATTGAATATGGGGAAATGATCCATGTATCTCCTTAGAACTTTTTTATCATCAGAGGTCATCGAATCTAATTAGAGAGAAGATTTAGGAGTGCTGTATTATGTTTCGATTATCTCAGAAGAAGAAAGGAAGCAGAAAAAAGGAGGTAGAAGAAGAGGGAGAAAACTAAGGAGAGGAAGAATCTGGGAAATTATCTCACATAATCACAGTGCACAGGTATAGGACTCTACAAATATGGGTGGGGAGAGCAGGCAACACTTCCACCTCATTTTCATCTTAACTTATCAAAGGAGGGTAGAATGCACACACACACACACACACACACACACACACACGAATTGTGTATAGAAATATATTTCTTTTAATGGGTAAATAGGAAAAGGGAAGGGTGAACCAGATGAAAAATAGATTCAGGGAGAAATTAGTTCTATGTAAAACTAATTCTAACTAAAGATATCCAAGTTATGAATAGTTCTTTTTGTAGTATTGGAATTGGAAAGAATTGGAAACACAGGCATCTCTTAATTGGGGAATGGCAGTACAAGTTACAGGAAATGGATGCGATGGAACATCCCTGTTCTTTTTTCATTAATGGTTTTATTTATTTATTTTTAGATTTCCACATTCATTTTCACAAAATTTTGATGGGGAATTTCTCCCCATCTCTTCCCTCCTCTCACTCCATAACACCTTACATTCTGATTACCCCTTCCCTCAGTGTGCCCTCCCTTCTTATCACACCCCACCCTTTCCTTATCCCAATCTTCTCTCTTTTCTTGTAGGGCAAGATAAATTTCTATACCTTATTACCTGTATTTCTTATTTCCCAGTTATATGCAGTAATAATTCTCAACATTCGTTTCTAATACTTTGAATTCTAACTTCCCTCCCTACCCATTCCCCTGAGAAGGCAAGAAATTCAATACAGGCTATATATGTGTCGTTTAGCAAAAGACTTGCATAATAGTCATGTTGTGTAAGACCAACTATATTGCCCTCCATCCTACCTTCCCCCCCCTTTTTTTTTCTATTCTCTCATTTGACCTTGTCCTTTCCCAAAAGTGTTTACTTCTAGTTATTCCCTTCTCCCATTTTCCCTCCCTTCTATCATCCCCCTCACCCCACTTGTCCCCTTCTCTCCTAATTTCCTGTATTGTAAGATAGATTTTCATATCAAATTTAGTGAGCATGTTATTCCCTCCTTAAGCCACATGTGAAGAGAGTAAGGTTCACTTTTCCCCTCTCACCTCCTCCCTTTTCTGCTCCATTCAAAAAGGATTTTTCTTATCTCTTCTATGAGTGATAGCCTGCCCCATTCCATTTCTCCCTTTCTCCTCCCAATGTTTTCCTCTCTCACCCCTTCATTTAATTTTATTTTTTTATGGATATCATTTCTTCTGATTCAACTCAACCTGTACTCTCTGTCTATATGTGTGTGTGTGTGTGTGTGTGTGTGTGTGTGTGTGTGTGTATGTATAATCTCTCCACCTACCCAAATACTGAGAAAAGTCTCAAGAGTTACAAATATTATCTTTCCATGTAGAAATATAAACAGTTCAGCTTTAGAAAGTCTTTTATGATTTCTCTTTTCTGTTTCCTTTTTCATTCTTCTCTTGATTCTTGTGTTTGAAAGTCAAATTTTCTATTCAATTCTGGTCTTTTCATCCTCTATGTCATTGAATGACCATTTTCCCCCCGGAAGTAGTATTATACTCAGTTTTGCTGGGTAAATGATTCTTAGTTATAATCCCAGTTCCTTTGACTTGTGGAATATCCTATACCAAGTCCTTTGATCCCTTAATGTAGAAGCTGCCAGATCCTGCGTTATCCTGATTGTGTTTCTGCAATACTCAAATTGTTTCTTTCTAGCTACTTGCAATATTTTCTCCTTGACCTGAGAACTCTGAAATTTGGCCACAATATTCCTAGGAGTTTCTCTTTTTGGGTCTCTTTCAGGATGTAATCTGTGGATTCTTTGAATGTTTGCCCTCTGGTTCTATAATATCAGGGCAGTTTTCTTTGATAATTTCATGAAAGATACTGTCTGTGCTCTTTTTTTCATCATGACTTTCAGGTAGTCCTATAATTTTTAAATTGTCTCTCCTGGATCTATTTCCCAGGTCAGGTGTTTTTCCAATGAGATGTTTCACATTATCTTCTATTTTTTCAACCTTTTGGTTTTGTTTTATAACTTCTTGGCTTATTATATAGTCATTAACTTCCCTGAACTCCACTCTCATTTGAAAAGAACTACTTTGTCCAGTGAGCTTTTGAACCTCCTTTTCCATTTGGCTAATTCTTCTTTTTAAAGCCTCCTTCTCCTTGTTGGCTTTTTGGACCTCTTTTTCCAATTGAGTTAACCTATTTTTAGAGGTGTTATTTTCCTCAGCATTTTTTTTGGCTCTCCTTTAGCAAGCTGCTGACTCTCTTTTCAAACTCTTCTATGGCCTAAGCCCTTTTCATATTCATTGGAGAGGTAAAAACCTTAACTTTCTCTGACAGTATGCCTTGTTCTTCCTCATCTGAATGATTGGAAGGAAATACCTGTTCACCAAGAAAGTAACCTTCTATGATCTTATTTTTTCCCCCTTTTTTGGGCATTTTCCCAACCAGTTACTTGACTTCTGAATCCTTTGTCAAGAAGAGGGTCCTAGTGCTCCTCCTTCCCCCAGGACCATGCCCAGGGCTGAGGTTCAGATCAACTGTTCAATTCCCCCAAGGGTTTTAAGCTGAGGTGTCTGGACAATGGACCCAGGCTACTTCTGTAGTCACTGTAGCTGCCTGCCGCCCAGTGCTGCTGCTGCTTCTGTCACTGCATGGAGCCAGTGCTGGGGGGACCCTGCTCCCCTCTCGCCCAGCTGGGAAAGCCCTCCCACACTGACGTTTGAAGATTTCTTTGTTGCTTGTGGGTTGAGGGATCTGGGACCTTCCTTGCTGGGGATTCTGCCCCAGAGGCCTGTTCAAGTCCTGTTCCTGCCCAAGCCATGTGGCCAGGGCTGGGCTCTGTTCCACTCAGCGTTCTGTGGGATAGACCTTTCCTGTAGTCTTTCCAGGTTACCTTTGTCTAGAAATCTCTTTCACTGTTCTTCTGTGGCTTCTGCTGTTCTAGAATTTGTTGAGAGTTGTTTTTTACGGGTATTTTGTAGGCTTTGGGAGAAGCGCTGGAGTATACGCATCTTTCTACTCTGCCATCTTGGCTGCACTCCCACCCCTGTTCTTTAAGAAATGAAAGGGTGGTTTCAGAGAAACCTGAGGTGACTGGTGTGAACTGAGGCATAGTGAAGTGAGCAGAACCAGAAAAAAAGTTTATATAATGATAATAATATTTGTAAAGACAACTTTACAAGACTTAAGGGCACTGATCAATGCAATGAGTAGCTAGGACTATAGAGGACTCATGATGGCACATGCTACCTAAACCCTGATAGTGAGGTAATCACCTTAGAGTACAGATTGGGACTTTTTTTCTTGGATGTGGCCAGCATGGCATTTTGTTTTCTTTGACTATGCATGTTTATAACAAGAGGGAGAGAATGAGGTTTTGCATTGACTGAAAATAAAACTTAACTTTAAATGTATTTTACATTTTTCAGTATAACATTTATAACGAACCTTAGTAGAGTTAGCCCTTTGTTTTAGTGCCTATTAGATCCTGGCTCTTTAATTTGATATGAAAACTAACCTTCCAAGATTTGTGATATTTGATGATGACTAGCAGTCTTCTTTATTTGTTATGACATATTACTATTGAAAAAGATCTTTATGAAGTAATCAAAGATATGTATAGCCATATGAAAAAATGCTATAACTCACAATTAATAGAAGAAATACAAAGCAACACAATTCTGAGGTACTACCTTATACTTATTAGAGTGGCTAATAGGACAGAAAAGTAAAATGACAAATGTTAGAGAAGGTGTAGGAAAAAAATGAGACATTAATACACTGTTGGTAGAGTTTTGAAGTGATTTAACCATTCTGTAGAGCAATTTAGAAGTATGTCCAAAATGCATACAAACACATACAAATACAAAACCATGCATACCTTTTGACCTAGCAGTACTGCTACTAAGTCTGCATCCCAAAAGAGACAAAGAAAGGAGAAAGACCTATATGTACAAAAATATTTATAGCAGTTCTTTTCTGGTGACAAAGAATTGCAAGTTGAGGGGATGTCAATCAATTTTGAAATGGCTGGACAAATTGTGGTATGTTAGTATGATGGAATATTATTATGCATAAAAAATGATGAACAGGCTACTCTCAGAAAAACCTGTAAAGACTTACATGACCTGATACAAAGTGAAATGTACTTTGTACTGAGTAGCACCAATATTATAAGATGACTACCTGTCAATGATTTAAATATTCTCAGCAATACAACAATCCAATAAATCCTGAAGGATTTATGATGAAAAAATGTTCTGTCCTCAGAAAAAAAACTGATGGTCTCGGAACACAGATTGAAACATAATTATTTACTTTATTTTTCTTGAGGTTTTTTTTTTGTTCTGTTTTCTTTAGCAACAGGACTAATATGGAAATGTTTTACATGACTATCCATATGTGACATATCAAACTGCTTTCCTTCACTATGGGGGTGGGGTGGGTTGAGGATGGAGGAAGCGAAAGAAGCTAGAACACAAAGTTTTAAAAACAAATGTTAAAAATTGTTTTTATATGTAACTGGGGAATAAAATACTAAATAAATTCAATTTAGTACATTTCTGATATGTTAAAGACTGAATATTCCTATCACTCTTACACATCTTTTTTTTCTGTTTTGATCCAAAAATTTTTTTCAGTTCACATTGATATGCAAGTAATGTTCCTGATGTATAGTATTCCTCTATTCTATAATCTTTATTGGATTTCCATTGCCTGAACTCCTAACTTGTCCAGTTTTATTTCATACTAAATCCCTTCAAGTATTTTTCCTTTCAAACTGGACTATCTATAACTCTCCCTTTGCCACCACACCCTCTCTCTGTGTCTTTGCTCATACTGTCCCACAAACTTGGAATAGAATGCCATAAATCTCTATCTTTTTCCTTCTCTCCTTTCAGTGTTTGACTTATGTATTACCTCCTCTATGAAGCCTTCCTGTGCCATTCCACCACCTCTCCACATGGTGAAAATAATCCCAACCATCTTCAAATTCCTCTTAGCTTTTGGTTTTGTAAGTTGATGTCCCTTTCAAATTTGGCCAATTTTGTTCATGCAAAGGGGAGGACACAGAAGTAGCTCTAGGAATTAGAATGTGGTAAGAAGATCTAAGAGCCAACAGCTCCTTAGAGGGAAAGGTGCTGAAGGTAATGGTAGCCAAAGTGTTTCATTTCTTAGCAGTTAATTTGCATATGACTTTAAGAACATTTTGAGGTGGAAAGCCGGGAAACCCTGATATCTAGAGCTTGCTGGTGATTATGGAACAGTTTCCCATAGCCTACTTATGCTGTATCTGACTGAAATGTAAATTTTGTTTTCTTACCCTAAGGTAGAGGTAAGTAACTTCTCTCACGAACACCCTGCTCTGAGACACAGAGGCACTCAGAAGGTAAGGAACAAAGAAAGAAACAAATATTATATATGGAAATAGAGGAAGAAGCCAAAGAAGCCAGTTTAATAGTTCTGCACACTCCCCAAACAACCCCTGGCACAGTGAAGAGAGTGATGGGCCTGGAGTGAGCAAGACCTGAGTTCAAATCCAACCTCAGATACTTAGTAGATGTGTGACCCTGGGCAAGTCACTTAATTCCTAGTTGCTCTGTTTCCTCAACTGTAAAGTGGGAATAATAATAACACCTACCTCCTATGGCTATTGTGAGGTTCAAATGAGATATTGTTTAAAAAAAAAAAAGCTTAGCACAATGCTTAGCACACAGTAGGTGTTATAGGCTTATTCTCTTAGTCTCTGATTCTTTTTTTCTTTTTCCTCAAAGGGTTGAGCACTGCTTGGGCTGAGGATAGCAGCCAGCAAAGAAATGGTTTTGTTGAGGTTTAGGGGTGCTGGGACCCTGAAATGCAACACGCAGGTCCTGACTGAATGAATTCCATCCAAGTCTTTTTTCAGTCAAAGAAAAACAAGGTTTATTAAATATCCACTATATTGGATTCTTAAGGAATCTGAACATTTGTACCACTAATGTAAGCTGGTCCGAGTTGAATCTGTGCACTTTCATGGGAACAAGATGGATCTTATATACAGAAAGATCCCTGTGAGAGGGATCTAGGGTTGGCCAAGTAGTCTGGGGTTATTGGAGGAAGCGTCTAGGGAGGATATTGATGGAGGTGGCCCATAGTCTGGGGTGACTGGAGGAGCGATCAAGGGAGGAGGCTAGGATGACTGGAGGTCAAATGCCGGGACAAAGAGAGTGGATGTTGACAAGGAAACATGAATGAAGTTGAAAGGAATGCAACTGAATGCCAGAAACTTGATCAAGTAAGAAAATTCAAGGGGAGTTCAAAGGGGTTTCCAGAGCCTGCACCTGGTCAGTTTTGTTTGGCAAGAGAGCTGAGCATCCTAGCAGGTGATAGGTAGTACAAACTGTTCCCTGAGAGAGACTGTCTGTTAATTCCTGCAATCCAGAGTTTTGAGTTGCCCTGGGTTAATAGGTTTCCCTAATCATGTGCCTTCTTGCTAGTTTTTCCTGCAAATTTGTGGCTATCTCCCTTGGTAGATGACTGTGACCTAGGTTTGGGGTTGGAATGGAATGTTATCATCATTCTTGCTTTTTTTTTATTTTTTAGAAAATATTTCATGTTAGGGTTATTTTGGTTTATTTATTTAAATGGGAAGTATCCTGATGGAGGCTTAGGAGTTACTGTTTGTAAGTAGTGGCTACTTAGTTTCCCCACACCAGAATTATTCCCTAGGATTCTGAAAGTGTTAGTGCACATTGGGTACTGCTTTGGAGAACCACCCCAAACTGTTAGTGTAGGGTTAGCAAAGCAGTCATAATTGGGGAGAGAGAGAAAGAGAGACAGACAGACAGAGACACACAGAAAAGAGGGAGGAGAAGAAAGAAAAGAAGAAGAGGAAGGAGAAGAAGGAGGAGGAAGTAAGGAAGAAGGAAAGGAAAAGAGACAGAGGAAAGGGAGAAGAAAAACGAGAAAGATGAAGAATGAGTAGGGAGTTCACACCATGTCCTATGCTACACTTCAACCTTTCCTTTGCAATTATTTCTCTTTCCCTTTTATCATAATTATTTCTTGACTTAACTTTTCCTTCATTATATTTTAAGTCTTTTGAGATCAGGACCTGCATTCGATGACTAGATAGACAAATGGACAGAAATATAGATGGATACAAAGAACTAGCTAGATATTCATATAGATGGATAAATATATGTTTATATCTATTAACAACATCTATTTACCCAACATCTTTGTTTCCCCATTTGTCATTAGCTGGTTAGAGTAGAGCCAAGGAACTTAATGAAATAAAATATGATTGAAACAATTAGGTGATAATATGAGATAGCATGGAGGAAACTTGGAGTAGTGAATAGAGGACCAGCTTAAGTCAGATATCTTTGGGTTGGTGCTGTATCTCATGACCCTGAGCAATTCACTTAACTTTTCACAATCCCAGGAAACTCTCTCAGACTTTAAATTGCAGAATAGCTCCCAACATGTATCAGTACAAAGATTATTCACTGAGAATTCCCTACAACAGAGAAGTCAAAAGTCTGTACCATGTGATAATGTACAACTGAGTGGCAAAAGATGTTTTGGGAACAATAATTGTATAACTTCAGAGGTAGGAAAATCAATGTGTACTAGGACAGTCAGGGAAAGCTTCCTGGGTTGGGGATCTTAAGCTAGGGTTTCTGAGAGGGCTGAAATTTTGATAGGGGAATAAAGGAGACTTTTGTTTGACAACAATATTTCCCAGAAAACACAATCTCAGAGTTGGAAAGTAGACCAGAGGCTATTTAATTTAACCCATATCTACATGAGATAGCCCTCTTCAAAATACATCACATATTATCTTAAAGTCTTTGCTTGAAGACCCCTTGGGAGAAGAAACTACTGCTTTCCAGGGCATCCTAGTCCATTGTCAGATATACTAATTGTTAGGAATTACTTCTTTAAGTGTCTCTAAATCTTTCCTTCCAGAACTTTTGCCCTTCGACCCTAGTTCTGCCCTCTAGGGACAAGCTCAACAATCTAATTAATCCCTCTTCCCCATAATACTGTTTTAAATACTTGAAGGCAAAGAGCAAATGAATCCCAAGTACAGCAATTATATCTTTGAAACTAAGCATATTAATTTCAATGTGAAACATTTGATTGGTTCAGGGAGTTATTGAAACCAAAGCATGAAACATATTCTGTCCTGGATTTTGCTTTGTTTGACTCATGCAGAGCCCAAAGGAGTTTATTTATAATTGTAAGCTTTTTATTTAAGATTTCCAACTCCTGGCCCTGACCTACTGGTGTTGTTCACTCTTTGCTATATGAGAATCAGTGTTCTTAGTCCTTTCTCATGCTATTTGCTTTCCCTATGGTCCCCATGATCACTTCTACACCCCACAACTCCTTTTCTTTAAAAATTTAATTTCCATGAGCTTGAGGAAACAGTAAAGTCCAATGCTATACTTCAAATTCATGAGCATATTTCTTTTTAAGGCCTTCTGGAACTTCACAATATGGAGTGTCTCATCCTCACTCACCCCTGTGCATGTGCTAACTCCTCCTACTGACAGACTGTCATTAGGAAGGAAATACCATGAATATCCCATGATCTTCTTTGCTCTTTATTAAAGTTCATTGTGAATTCCCTGGCACCTGCTGATTGAATACTGGCAATACAACCTGGCAACTCTACCTAAATGAGATTTTTGCTGAGACAAAACGTGCCAGGTAACTTATCTCATCTTACGCGATAATCTTGAAGAAGATGAATTGAACAGGGAAAGAACACTATACTTGGAGTCTTTAAGATCTGAGTCTGAGTACTGCCTCATGTACTATATATTAGCTGTGTGGGGCTAAACAAGTCACTTCATCTCTGTCTGCCTCCATTCTCTCATTTTTAAAATGGGGATAATAATAGTACCTCCCTCATGGAGTCATTACATGGATCAAATGAAATAACACATGAAAAGTGTTTTTCAGGTCTTAAAATGCTGTGTAAAAGGTATTTATGAATATAATTAAGAGGTCACACATTTAACACTTTTCTTGTTGTTTGGTTGTTTTTCAGTTGTGTTTAACACTTTGGGATCCCATTTAGGGTTTTCTTGGCAAAGATGCTAGAGTGGTTTGCCATTTTCTTTTCCACTTCATTTTACATATGAGGAAACTGAAGCAAACAGGGTTAATTTGACTAACCCAGGGTCATGCAGCTAGTAAGTGTCTGAGGTCAGACTTGAACTCAGGAAGATAAGCCTTTCTAACTTCAGGCTGGATGCTCTATCCACTACACAACTTAGCTGTTCTATGTGCTGCTTTAAAGTATGCAAAATGATTTGGTCAGTCTACATTTATTAAATGTCTTCTGCTAAGCATAATCCTTGCTCTCAAGAAGCTCATAGTCTTATGAAGGAACAACATACATACACACACATATATATTATATATCATATCATATCATATCATATACATACCAGATCATATATATATATAGTTAATAAATTTCCCTATTTATTTTAGAGATTATATATGTCATTTCCTTTGATAGAATGTAAGTTCCTTGAGAACAGAGATTATTTACTTTTTGTCTTTTATCCTCAGTGTTCAGCATAGTGCCTGGCACATAGCAAGTTTTAATAAATGCTTGTTAACTGATGGATAATGTTTCAGAGTTGGTGTCCAAGCCAGGTCATCTTGACTCTAAGTCTGGGACAATATCTTCTATACCAGTAATTCTTAAACTTGTTGGTTTCAAGATCTTTTAATATTTAAAAAATTTTGAGAACCTCAAAGAGCTTTGAATTATGTGAATTTATCTATCATTATTTACTGTATTGGGAATTAAAGCTTAAAATTTTAAAGTATTAATATATTTAAGATAAACAAATTCCTTACAGTCTAATATAAGTAGCATTTTAGAAAAGAAAATATTTTCAAAAAGAAAAAAATGCCAGAATGATATTGTCTTACATGTTTTTCAGATATCTTTAATGTTTGGCTTTTAAACTAGTATCTTCTGCCTTCCATCTGTTGTGATATGTTGTTTTGGTTGGAGTATAGGATGAAAGTCTGGCCTCATACAGATATACAGTTGGAAAAGGGAAGAGTAATTTTAGTAGGTAAATAATACCTTGAAATTATTATGGGAACAGAAAGTTTTGACCTTTTAGACCCCCTGAAAGGGACTCCCAGAAATTTCTTTTCTTACCATGTTACCTACTCAATATGAAATAATAAAATATTATTTTTATGTAATGAAGATAAGCAGAGAATCATCCTGATGGAGAGTACTGGGAGTATTTCTCATGGAAATGAGTTTATATCTTGGTTCCTTTCAATGGGCTAGATATTTGCATTCTTTGCTAAAGGACATTCACAACCAGAAGAAAGGTAGGTTGGTCTTGATTGATTCATATGGTCCCCTGAATCAAATACAATTGGAAAACTGAAGAGAAAGAAATTCTCAGCAATTAGACTTAAAAAGGAGAAACAACTTCTGTTCCTTTTCTCTCTTCTCCATTTTTGAATGTGTAATTTGGAACTCAACAGCTAGCTTTTCCTTGGACTTCCTGATAAGGGGATGGAAATTTCTCTCCTCTTTCCCTTTTCAACAATAGCTATGGAGGCTACAAACATAGGGCAGTGATTATATGCTTATGCCTTGGTGAACCTGAGCTTAGATCTGAATTCCCTAGCTGCTTTTGCCTTTTTTCTTTCCTTGAGAACATGTAACTGAAAAACGATCCTGAGCTGGCTATTTAGAACCTTGATGGTTACCATATGAATCTGACTGGTTGAGATTTGCTGGACACTGACTGGCATCAAAAAGTGCTTTCTGCAAGCATACCCTTTTTGGAGAAGATCACTGCCCTGACTGGGCACAAGACCTGTAATTTGAATTGTTTCTAATCAAGACTGAGGTGAAAATGAAATCTGTTCAGTGGTGTCACAAAAATTCAAAGGAATCTTTCTTTCCTCTCTTAGTAATATATTAGGAATTATAGGTTACTATTTTATGCTCTAAATATTTGTTAGTGCATGCCTTTGAGTCCATGTTTCAAGAATTTTTTTTTTTTGTAGAGGAAATAAATAGCTGTCCTATCCTTGATATCTATTCCTTTTTAGAGTTATTACCATTCCAAAAGGAAGCCCATTAATTTCATTTGGGAAGACACTAGATATGAGCCATACCTAAGCTTTGCTGTAAGACATTTTCCACTGGCAATCAGTTAGTGATAAAGAGAAAAACAGCCTTAACTTCCTATCTTTGGGGTTAAATTCACCAAGACTGAAATAAGATATATGGAAATACAGAGAAAAGCCACTTAATGGGATCCCTTCTTCTTACCTTACTACCAAGCTTTGTTAGCATTTATAATGAACAGAAATAGAAATGAACACAATAGTATTGAGAAATTTCAAGTTTCCAGTCTTGTGGCTGGAAGCTGGAAATTTTTAAATTCAGAAAGCAACAGATGCAAGAGAAAAACGCTTGTTCAGTCATATATGTGCATCCTTGTCAGACTCTAAATACTTCTCCTTCTATAATTTTACCCCAGCGCTCACTTAACACTCTGTTGACAAATAATGGATGTCTGGCAGTCAATACTACCTCACTCAGCGCTGAAGAAGTAAGTTCTACTAGTGTCATTGGCTTCGGGATGAAGTCTTACACAAAACTGTCGTGTATTTGATCAATGGATTCCTTGGATCTGTGGGACAGGAAATGCATGTGTTCGCAAGGTGTTTTGAGGGTTGTTATGGAGACAGAAAAATTCTGAGACACCCTGTTCTCTCCATGAAGCAGATTTTGTGATTTTAACTTTGTGGAGGGAAGGAAGGAGTAAAGGGAAAAAGGAAGGAAAGAGGGAGGAAAGGAAAGAAGGTACAAGCATTTATTCAGCGCTTACTATGTTGATGGCATTGTGCTAAGTCCTGGGGATATCAATACATGCAAAAAGAAAGATTGTTCCTGCCCTCAAGGAGCTTACCTTCTAATGCTTTAGTGGGGAATTCAAATCACACTGGGGGGACAGATGAAGGTCCTCAGTACAAGGGAATGGTTTTGAAGTCCAGGAGCTGGGAGAGGAGTTGAGTGTAGTAAAGGCTGGGCAGCCTAGGCTACCACAACCCTCCACTGATGGAGGTCCTATCACTAATAGGAGGAGGTGAGTATTGTGGAGGGATTTTTCTGGGTGAGAAGGCTTCAAGGATGGTTGGATATTACAAGTTTAGGAACCCTTAGGCACTTAAAGAATTTTCAGGATGAAGCCATAATAACAAAGGCATGGTTTTGAAGTCTGGAAGTGAGGGAAAGAACTGAGTGAAATGGGTAGAAAAATTCCCTATCAAGCTAAATTATAGAATCTCAGAGTTGAAAGAGACCTCAACATTCTAAACCACATCTGGAGCATGGGTTTCATGATTACAACAATCCTGAAATGTAACTATATAACCTTCACTCCTCATATTCCATTCTTATAAAATTCCATGAGTCTTTTGTATCTATCTCTGGTTATTAGACTTTCCTTTCAATTTTTGTACCCATCTTTTAAAATATGAACTCATCAATAAGATTCCTGTACAATCATGTTGGCTTCTTTGTATACTTTTGTCTCTTTCAAGTTCATTTTCCCTAAAGTATAGCTCATCCATCAGCAGAGCCAGGATCACAGGAAGGAAACCAGTGAGCTGCTTTTCATGAAATATTCAGCTTGCTGCAAAGAAAAATATTTTAATAGTACTTTTCACAGATGCTCATATTTTCAACAGAAAAATGCCATTGTCTGTAACATAGAATGTGAACAACTGAGGAAGGGGAGAGGTATCAATTTCCCTTTTCCCATCTTGCACAAAAATACCCTAATGGACACCAGCACATTGGATGATGCCTGGAAGTTCCATTCTTGTCTCTATCAGAGTTTATACAACTTTCTGTTCTAAGTTTATCACCATGGCTTTGATGAGTTCCTCATTGGTCAAGATCAAAATTTTCCCTTATAGCTTCCCCTTGCTAAAATTTTCACAAAGGCAAATAAAAATTAGAAACTTGACTTTAGCAGAAACTTTACTTTTACCATCACCAGGCATCCACTTTGTTCACATCCGTTCTGTTCAATCTGTAGCTGAACAGGAATCTTGTCCGCAACACTGGGTAAGTGATGATTCACCCTCAGCCAGTAGGGGAACAACCCAGTTTCTTTTTAGGCAGCTAATCCTGATGGTGGACAGTTTTAATTGCTAAGAAGTTTTTTGCTTATATCGAGACTAAATCTGCTTCTTTGCAATTTCAGCCTCCTGCCTTTTAGTCTACCTTGTGTGGCTGAGAAGGTAAGTTTTTTCTCTCTTCTGTGTAAATACTTGAAGACTATGAGCATGTGCCCTAAAGGCTCCTCTTCTCTAAGCTAAATATTTCCAAATTACTTCTGGTGATTTTCCAATACATCTCAGGTAGCTAAGTGTCACAGTGGATAGAGATAATACTTGCAAATGCACTTAGCACATTGTCTGGCACATAGTAGGTGTTGTATAAATGCTTATTCCTTGTCTTCACTCTCCTTCTTACCATCTCGGGCTTCCTTTTAGGCACTTTGCCTCTCTTAATGTAACCTAGTATAGTATTCATTTGTTTGGCTGCTATATCATGCTCTTAATTCACATAAAGTCTGAAATCCACTAAAAACAAAACAGATCACCCATATATCTTTCATTGGTTGATTTTTTTTGATCCAAGTGATACATTTTATTCACATCATTATTAAATGTAATCTTATTATATTTGTATCATCTTTTTGGTCTTTTGAGATCATTTGGTTCTTGACTTTGTCATAAGATAGATTAGCTATCTTCCCTCCTCACTGAACTGGTAGATTTGATAAGCATATTGCTTTAGTCCATGGTTACTACTTTTGGGAAACATATTGCTATAGAAAAAAGAGACCAAGAAGCCATCAGACAGTAAAAGCAAATAGGAATTTATTTGCCATTTATTTTAGCTTACGTAAGAGAAGGTATTTAACTTCACATGTCCATGAGCAAAAATGAAAGAATGGAGGTGGAGCAAGTAGGCATGTGGATCCCAGACACCAGAAGGATAAAAATACACCTAGATAACCAAAGAGGCAGGATACATGCATAATTAATTCATCAGAGAGGAGTCCAAGTCACCCTTGAGATGATCATTACATCATGACAGCTAGAGGAGTGATGTCAATGATCCAATAAGAGATACTTTCAAGATGCACTCTTCAAGTTATTCCAGGTTTCTGTTAATTCTAAATCAGTGCAGGTTTGCCTGGGGTTCATCTCAAGTGGTGCCACAGATGTAGACAAATACCAAGTGTTTTTTCAGGAGGACTTTGATATCTAGTAGGGATATGGAATGATTTTGTAGCTGTGATGCCTTAGGAAAGAAAATGTCAACTAGTGAAGATGGGGAGGAAGCTTCTAGTGTGGAATATTGCAGGCACAAAAGAACTCAGAGAAGGGATGAGGGTGCCAGGCAAAAAAACCAAAAGCAAAGTAACTAGAACAGAGAGAGTATATTATAAACAAAAAAACAAAAACAATGGAGATTCCAAAACTGGGCTTAAAAAAATTACTTACATCCCATCTTCCCTTTATAAACATGATTGATAGGAATATCAAATAGCACAAGGTGAAAGGCAGATTCCTGGGTGACTTTAGCAGAGAACTTATTTTACATATACCCATTAATGATAACTTTCGATTCCAATTTGACTTTGCTATACTATCATATAGTTTATATTTCTTCATCTCTCATAAAGAGATAGCATGAATAACCTTAGCAAATGCTTTACTGAAATGTCTATGGTACTTTTTAGTCTAGTAACTAACCAAAAGGAAGTGCTGTTACTCTGGCATGATTTGTTTTCATTTTTTTTTAGTGAATCTATGCTAGCTTACCATTTTTTTTAAGGGGAAAGCACTTTCTCCTTATTATTATCCTTTCTTGCACATTGGGTCTTAAGAATGACTGGTCCTTTGTACTGATCTCTTTACGTCATACCTGTTGCTCTTTGTCATCAGGCTTGGCAGGTGTATGTTTAGCAATCTTGTAGCTCCCTCTCCATTTTCAATATAAATCAATTTTCAGTAGATTCACAAGAGACAAATGGTGGGTGGGGAGAAGAGTTAAAGATCTTCCCCATCCATTGATAGGCCTTAAAACCTTTTGTTAATTTCTATTGAGGCACTGAGTCAAAACGTTCTGCCCACTGGCTCTGAAAAATGTATAAATGCTCTGTGATGAGGCTTTACTGTGGGGCTTAGATTTTGGAAGAAGGTTTGTGTGCCAGATGAGACTCTGGGCAGCTGCTAGGGAGTCTCCTGGTTTTGAAAACTCTGGTATTGGTGCTTCTCTCTCTGGTAACTATGTATGTATAGTCAGACAGTAGGATCTGTCTGTTGATCTGTGATGTATGTATTGCTTATGGTCAGGCAGCTGGAAGCCTTGTCTGTTGATCTTTATTTCCTCTGTATTTTCTCTGAAGCTCAAAGTGCTGACTTTTCCCCCTGAACTAAGTGAATTATATATATATATATATATATACATATATATAAAATAAAAAAATATATGTCATGATACACACATATGTATATATGCCATGTAATATACATATGTGTATACATATGTATATATCATGACATAAACACACATATACATATATACATACACATATGTGTGTGTATATATATATATACATATATATATATATGTATATATATATATATATATATATATATATATATATACATGTGTGTGTGTATGCTTGATTAAAGTGATTATTGACCCCTCAAAAGTTGCCTTCTTTTTAGTAATGCAGATCTAAGAACCTGTGATAACAGGTCCTCTCGTGTATGTTGGGGTCCTTGCTGATACATTCCACTACAAGAAAAAAAAGATAACTCCCTCCATGGTCAAACATTCCAGCATTCCTCTATCTTAAGTCATTCTCCAGAAACCTCAAACCTTTTTTCGGACACTATTTTCTTAAGCACATGTTCTTTTAAAATTTATCATTCTCTTTTGCTTTGAATTATCAGCAGTAACAAAAGCATATCCTACTCTTGCAAATATTTTAGCTTTTCCTCAGGAGGACATAGTGCTGGGGATACAAAGTCAGAAAGGAAGGAAGGAAGGAAGGGGAAAGAAGAAACAATTCAACTTTTAATGAGATTATATTGAGGAGAACAGCATATACATAGAGAAATAAATGCACAACATGTAGAGAATAAATATGACATATACATAAGGCAGTTAAATATAAGATAGTTGGGGGTGTGTGGTTCTGTCAATTGGGGAATTCAGGAAAGACTTAGAGAAGTGCATCTTGAAAGAAGTGAGAAATTCTGAAAGGTAAAAGTGAGAAGGAAGTATATTACAGGCATGAAAGAAAGTCTGTGAAAGGTACCTAGACAAGAGATGGAGTGCTATGTCTGAGGAACAACAACAACAAAAAAGCTCAGTCTGACTGGAAAGAGAAGTAATCTGTAATAAGGCTGGAAAAATAATTTGGTCTAGGTTACGAAGGCCTTTAAAAGTTAAAGAGAGGAATTTAAATTTAATTTTAGAGGCAATGGAGAGTGACCTGGTGACTTGGTCTGAACCAAAACTCAAGAAAAGTCATTCTGGTAGTTGTGTGGAGGTTGGATTGGAATGGGGTATGACTTGAGACAGGGAGACCAATTAGGAAGCACTGCAATTGCCTAGGCAAGAGGTGATGAGAGTCTGAACTAAGTTTGCAGCTGTGAGTAGACAGAAGGGGCAGATGGGAGAGATGTTGGAGAAGTAGGAACAGCAAGATTTGGCAAGATTTCGGATGCTAACTGTGTGTGGCTCATGACAAGTTAACTTAGGTTCTCTCTTCTTCAATTTCCTCACCTGTAAAACAGGGATGATAATAGCACCCAACCCCTAGCTTAGTGTGAGGATAAAATGAGATATTTGCAAAGTGTTTTGCAAAATTTAATGCACTATGTAAATGCCAGCCATCGTTATTATCATTGCTACTATTATTTCTCTTTCTAACTGAGGTGATTATAAAGAGGATTAAGCTTAGGTAAGTAGGTGGCTCAGCATATAGAGCACTGGGCCAGGAATCAGGAAGACCTGAGTTCAGATATGACTTCAGTCACCATGTTGTGTCTGTAGCTATGTGACCCTATGCTTGTTTGCCTTAATTCACTGGAGGAGGAAATGGCAAACCACTCTAGTATCTTTTGCCAGGAAAACCCCATAGATGGTATTAGCATCTGTTCCATGGAGTCATGAAAGGTCAGACTCAACTGAACAACTGACAACAACAAACGAGGATCAAAGATGAAACAGAAAATTGATACATGACAGAAAGGGAGATGGATGTGGCCATGGAGTTGTTGAAGCAAAGGAAAAGAATTTGCTTTGGGTTGTAAGGTGATTAAGAAGTAAGAATTGGTTTCAAAAAGTTTAGCCTGGTGCTTAGGTTTGAAGTATACATGTATACAAGTAATATCACTAAACAATACTTACAATTCCGGTCATTACAGAATGGCTGGAGAAATTGAACAAGGACTTGTCTTGAGTGCCCAATGTTTATATTTCTGCTGTTGCTGAGTTACTGTTACCTGTGTTTCAAGTATGGAATGATCTCCCTCCTGGAGGGGAAGGTAAAGGTATTGGAAGAACAGTCATTAACACTTTAAATTGTTAGAGGGAATGAAACAACAGCAGGGTTTCCGTGGAGAAAGAAAGAGATCAAAGATGGGGGTAGGGAGACTTAATACTTGTTAGGATGATGGAAGAATGCTACATTTAAAAACAAATCCTTGGCTCTTCCTAAAGAGGAGAGAATTATATTTTCTGAGGAGAAAGAAGCAGCTTCTTCTCCTAACAATGATATACTAGAACCACAGAACCTATCAGGTAAAAGATAATTTAACCAGGGGCAGAGGAAGAAGAGAATAGTAGTTGGTGACTTGCTGCTCAGGGATGCTGAGACATATATTTGCTAAAATGATAGCAATACTAGAGTAATCTGCTATATTCAGCAGATATGTATTCATATCTGTATGCAGGGCATAACAGAAAACCTCCTAAGACTTCAAAACATGTCAATTATCCATTTCTAATGAGTTACCTGATCACAAATGACACCACCAGATGGAACCTAGAAGTACTGCCAAAGGTTATGAAGTCTTGGGCAAGAAATTGAAGACCGTAGGGGAATAGGTTGTGTTTCCCTATTGCTGCCCATTGAGGGCAAGGAGCACAAAAGGGAAAAATTAATTTCAAAGGGAACAGTGCTATGGATAAGGAAGAATTTAGGACCAGGCAAGAGATAGAGTGCATTATGGGATGTAAAAATTGATTTTTAAAAGATTTTGCAGAAACAAAATCAATGAAGCTAAGATGCAAGAGAAAGCAGAAAACTGGGGAAAATATTTTCCATTGAATTTCTCTGGTAAAGGCTTTATTTTTCAAACATATAGGTAACTGAGTCAAATTTGTGAGAATACAAGTTATTCTTTAATTTATAAATGGTCAAAAATATGAACAACCAATTTTCATACAAAGAAATCAAAGCTATCTATAGTCACATAACAAAGTGGTCTAAATCCTGATTGGTTAGAGAAATACAAACTAAAAGAATTCTGAGGTACCACCTCAAACATATCATATTGGCTAATATGACAGGAAAAATGACAGAAAAGGAAAATGACAAATGTTGGTGAGGTTGTAGGAATATTGGAACACTAATGCATTGTTGATGGAATTTTGAATTGACCCAAATATTTTGGAGCAGTTTAGAACAATGGCCAAAAAGGTGCATGCCCTTTGATCTAGCAATGCTACTCCTAGGACTGTATTCCAAAGATATTTTTTTTAAAAAAAAGGAAAAGGACCTACCTGTACAAAAATATTTATGACAGCTCTTTTTGTGGTGGTAAAGTATTGGAAATTGACGGGAATGCCTATCAATTGGGAAATGACTGAACAACGTTGTGGTATATGATTGTGATGGAATGCTATTGTGCTGTAAGAAATAATAGCAGGAGGGATTCAGAAAAAAAAAACAAAACAAATAAAAAACCTGAGAAGACTTAACATGAACTGATGATCAGAGAAGTGAGCAGAAGCAGGAGAACATAGAACACAGTAACAGCAATATTGTAGGATGATCATCTGTAAATGAATTAGCTATTCTCAGCAATACAATGATCTAAGACAACTCGGAAGGAATTATGATGAAAAAAAATGCTATCCATTTCCAGAGAAAGGACTGATAAAATCTGAATGCAGATCAAAGCATCCTTCTTAAACATTATTTTTCTTGTTTTTTTAAAATTGTTTTGTCCGTGTTTTCTTTGATATGACTCAAATTGCTTGCCTTCTAAATGAGGGAAGAGGAGAAGGAAGGAGAGAATTTGAAACTCAACATTTAAAAAAATATTCAAAATTGGTTTTACATGTAATTGGAAAAATATTTTAAGAAAGAAAGTGGACATCTAAATTAGAAGGTGTTATCATATAAAAGTATTTGAATTTGCAAGTCATTGCTTAAAATAAGAGTTCTCAATTTTTGGTTATTTCATAGATTCCTTTGATGGTCTAGGGAAGCCTATGAAACCTTTCTCAGGATAAAGTTTCTAAATATGTAAAACAAAATGCATAAGATTACAAATAAAATGAATTATGTTAAAATGCAAGAATCAAAATATTAAAAAAATATATAAATTTTTATACCCCAGTTTAAGAACCTCTGACTTTAGAGATAATAAATTCCTGCCTATAGAAGCAATGCAACTATTAAAGACTAATAAGAAAATATCTGCTGTTTTGCTAATATAATCAAAGGACTTTAAACTAAAAGGGATAAGGGAGGAAAAAGACTATCTATGTAGAACCTCAAAATGATATATTGGACACTAGATACTCTCAAAGAGTAATCACAGAGAAAGAGTAAAAGCAATGGAGACACCCCAGAAATGTCTAGGAGATAGACTTCAAGAAAGGAGCTGATTGTTAAAGCCCATGTCATCAAGTGTTCATGCACAATTTTCCAGAGCTTGAGCTACAAACAAGAACAAAATCAAAAGGTTCAAATGTATGGAACATGGATATGATACAGGAGTGATAAGAACTTCAGTTACCCAAATATCTGCTACTACTGCTCTCTCCCAGCCTAAAGCAGAGTAGCTAATAACTTCTTGGAATGCTTAGTAATCATTTCTGCTTTCAAAAGGCACAGGAACCAATAAAGGGACATTTTTCCTCTAAAAAGGGAAGAAAGCCTGTAAACTACAGCACAATCTTTTACTTCTATGCTAGGGAAAATTCTAGAATTATTCATTAAAGAGCCAGACTGGATTCATCAAGAATAAGTCATGTCAGACTAATCTCATTTCCTTTCTTTGGACAGAATTATTAAACTAGTATATGGGGGTAATGTTGTGGATACAGTTTGACAGTGTTCTAACAAAGCTTTTGATAAAATACCTCATATGATTTTTGTGGAAAAGATGAAATGCTATGGATTACTTGATAAGATCAGATAGATTCAGAGCTTGTTGAATGGCTGAACTCCAAGAGTAGTTGTTAATCATTTGATTTCAATATGACAAGAGGTCTCCAGTGGAAAAGTTCAAGGATTTGGGCTTGGCTTTGTGTTGTTCAATATCTTTATCAATGATTGGGATAAATGTTGTGCTTATGAAATTTACACTTAGAGGAGAGCTAACATACTGGATGACAGAATCAGAATCTGAAAGCATCAGGACAGTCTAGACTGAGCATTGGGTAGTAACTGATTTAAAATTCTTATAGACATTATTGTATTTGGTACAAAGAATCAACAGTAAGGGGGAGGCATGGATTAAAGCTGTTTTTTTTAAAGGATCTGGGAGGTTTAACTGAACTGCTCATTTAGTACAAATCAATAGTGTGATGTGAAGGCCAAAAAAAAAGCTAATGTGGTCTTGGATACTCCTATCTGTAGAAAGTATATGAGTCCAACTGCCTATACTTGGGCATATTATAGGCAGAACCATTCATTTGTGATGTCTTTAGGAGAGATGGAGGAAAGAAGAAAAGAAAGAAGGAAGGAAGGAAGGAAAGAAGAAAGAAAGAAACAAAGAAAGAAAGAAAAGAAAAAAGAAAGGGAGAGAAAGAAGGAAAGAAAGAAAAAGAAAGAAAGAAGGAAAGAAAGAAGGAAGGAAGGAAAGAAGGAAAGAAAGAAAGAAAGGAGGGGAAAGAAAGAAAGGGAGGAGGATCTAACTGAAGATAGAGGACCTCTGTAAAGGTCAGAATGACTGAGCTAATGCAAAATATTATAGTGAAAAGGAAACTGAAGAGAGAAGGTGTATTGTTAACATATTTTTAATGGATTTAGTGTATTTTTAATGGAATGGGAAGATCTTTCCCATCCATTAATAGGCCCATGTGATCTGCTTAAGTCACATGGAACCCTAAGCTACATGAGTTCGAGTCACATGAAGGCTGTGGTGGGAGGAGCTTGCTGAAGAGGTGGAAAAGGAAGGAGCGGAGCTAGAGTAGAACTGACAGGAAGTTGGTCAGACTAGTCAGAACTGGGAAGGACAGAGGAAGCAGGCAACTGGCTGTGAGTGAGAGAAGGGAGTTTTGCTTAGGGGAGTCTGTTTGTGGGAAGGCCTGATAATAGACTTCTTGGTTATTATGATGGCTTTCTTTGTTGCTATGATGGATTTGGCTTTCAAGTGTCTGAATAAATGTTTCGGTTCTGTCTTCCATGTGGAAAATCTGTTGTATTTTGTGATTCAGAACTGTGTCAGCATATTCATGGCCATCGTAGGTGCTGTGAGTATTGCCTTGGCAATACAGAAGGGGAGAGAAAAGGAAAGTGAGAAGAAAAAGTATCTAAGGGCCAGAGGAACTGTCAATTCAGAATATGTGAACAAGCTTTGGGAACCTTGGAGACTGGTAGTTTGTTGCATGTGTATAGTACACATATATTTAGTATGAATGGGAGTGATGCAGGGACCTTCTGGGATCTTGGAGGCCCGAAACACTGGAACAAAAGCTTAAGTGATTCCAAAGGTGGGGTTAGCAGTTCAATGTGATTGTAGATGAGTACAGCAGGGTTGGTTTTTCCTATCTTTTATGTCCTAGTTCTGTACATTCCTACTACCTGTCTCCTTCCACCACCGCACAGCAATGGCACACTTGGGGAGAGGAGGACAAGAAATCATCAGAAAGTTTGATGGGATTCAACATTTGAATGACAAATTTAGAATTCACCCTCATTTGTTGCTAGAGGCTTTAAACCACTGGGCATGTAGAAGAGCATTATAATGGTGAGTGAGAAGTCTGAAACAATAGAAATATGTGAACACTTATCTATTACTATAGTGCTTTAGGGTTTATGATACATAACCTATGAAATAGGGAATGTAGATAGTATAAATATTATCCTATCTTTACAGATGAAGAAATTGAGTCTCAGAGCTGAAGTGAATTGTCCAAATTCACATAGCTTGTGTCAAAGCCTGGAATCCCATCACCTGGGATATGTACATTTGACCTTTTAGAAGGCAGAGATTATTTCATGTATTGTCTTTTTGTCTAGAGATACTTTGCACATAGTTGGTGCCTAATAAATGCTTATTGATTGATTGGATTGGTAATTGAAGACCTGACTCTGGGTCACACCAAGGAAAAGGAGTCAATGGCTTATAAGTAGTAGATCAATTAATTGTAGGGATTTTGCCATGCCATGACTCCAACTCTACTGAAGCCATTCACAGGGTAACAGAGCAAGAAATGCCCTTTGAGTTCATCTAATTTCAACTTCTTTCATTTTTTAGAAGTAGAAATTGAAGCTCAGCTTGGGGAAGTGAAAGGTCACACAGATTATAGATGGTAGAGCCAGAATTTTAACCTGGAAGTTCCAGCATACCACTTTGGGTCCCTGTCCTGGGGAAAACCAAACCAAACCAAACAAATAAGCTGGATGGTTAGTGGTAAGAAGATAGATAATCATTTGGAAAGAGGGCCACCTTTCAGGTTCTTGATGTTTCTACTGCCACATGGTTGGACTAACTTTACTTCCCTGCTGATAAGCAAAGCAGCCCCACAAGTAGAAGTGCATATCAAACCAAATGAGGTTCAGGACTCGCAGATGTTCTCATGTGTGTTGTACACCATTCATTACTAATTAATTAGCTAATTGGTGATACCCTGAGTATGAATGTGAATATCCACAAATGCCACCCACATCAAGTCAGTATCCAAAGTGTTGACATAATGGTAGCATCTTTCTCAAGTCTTTTGCTATAGCCTTTTAATAGAATGATATTCTAATGATACTCTAATGGATTCTCTGGCAACTAGAGTCTGCCTCAAGAGCTATTTAATATGAAAATAATCAATCCATTAAATTAAACAAACATTAAACACCTACTGTATATGTAAGTACAGTGCTAGGCCAGTTGATTGAGGTTTCTTGGTTCCTAAAACAGCGCAACAACAATAACGACAACTAGCATTTATACAGTGCTTTAAGGTTCTCAAAGTATTTTATCTATCTCATTTGATCCCTACAAGAATTCTGTAAAATAGATACTATTATTATGTCTACTTCACATATGAGGGAAACTGAGACTGACAGATACTTGGTCAGTGTCATGTAGCTAGTTGATGTCCGAAGATTCAAACTCGGGTCTTGCTGACTCCAAGTTCTACTCCATAACTGTGCTGTCTGCCTGCCTCAGAATCAAAGCATCCTATTTTTAGGGTTGGAAAGGACTTCACACATCATCTCCTCCTGTCCTCCACCACTCCTCTCCATTTTACAGATGAGGAAATTGAGGTCCAGTGATTTGCCTGAGATCATACAGGCAGGAAATAGTAGAGCTGGGATTTGAAGGTCCTTTGACTTCAATAATGAAGACTATCACTTTGAAAAATACAGGGGTTTTTGATGAGAACAACTCCTAGAATAACTATTAGCCTCCTTAAGAGTTTTATTTCTCAAATTTGTATTCCCAGTGCCTAGCACAATGTTTAGCATATAGCAGGTGTTTAATAAATGATTTTTTGATCTATTAATATACCTTTAAACAAAAGGGTTAGGAGAGAGATACAGTGTTATCTCCAAATGCATTTCCTTCATTCCTCTCTGCTAATAAATAAAAATCTCTCTTCTGCCTTTACCGTTTTTTTTTTCATGTAGAAGGAGGCATCTATGAGCATCGAAAGAGAAGCCATATGGTGCTTCCTTGGAGCAGTTTCTGCTACTTAGGTTTGAAGCTGTGGACAAGGTCATTGAAGGGCTTTCCCTGAACACACTTGCTACAAGTGAAATTGTATCAGGAGTAATACATCATCAGGGTCTAGAATACAACTTAGCTATTGTTGTGACAGTCCAAGAGGAATTACCTTTTTGGGGGATTAATTTGTGAAATGACATCCTAAGCCAGGGATCTCAACATACATATCCCTCAATTATTTTGCAAGTGCCAGGAGAATCTAGTATGTAGTAGGGGTTTTATAGTTATGGCTTTCTAAAAAATGCGATTGAATTTTAAGCTATGACTTCAGAAAGACCACAAAGGAGGGAAGTTAGAAAGAAATTATAGACTTGGGGTAAAAACAAAAAAGTTTTGGACATAGCGGCTGTGTTGATTGGGATGCTTTAGCATTAATTTGGAGGATCAAAAGCAAGAGTGACTTTCAAGTCTAGAGCTTAATTGTTCTAGTGTCTCTGTTGAAGTAGTATATTGTAGAGGATCAGGGGATAGATTGACCGTCTGTAAAGTTAATGTAAGATTAATAGTGGGTGGGTAGAAGAGTTAAAGATCTCCATCCATTAATACACCTCAGGTGGAGCCCATTAAGGGAAACTTAGGGGAGACTTGTTTTGTGAGAAGGTCCACACCTTTTGTTTCTAATGAGGCACTGGGTGGAGGATTATGCCCTCTAGCTCTGAAAAGTGCATATATACTCTGAGGTGAGGTTTTGCTTTGGGGCTTACTCTTTGGGAGAAGGTTTATGTGCCAGATGAGACTCTGGGTAGCTATTAAGAAGACCTTCAGCTTTTTGAAACCCAGATGTTGGTGCTTCTGTCTTTGGTAACTATGTATGTATGTAATGGTCAGAGAGTTGAATCTGCCTGTTGATCTCTGATGTATGTATTGTTTGTGGTCAGACAGTTAGAACACCTGTCTTTATTTCTCTGCTTGTATTTTCTCTGTGGGTGAATGTGATTAAAGAAGGCCCCTCAAAAGTTGCTTCCCTTTTAGAAAATCAGATCTAAGAACCTGTGCTAGCAGGCCCTCCTGGATGTGTCAGAGTGTTTGCTGCTATGGGATCAGGAAGATCAATGTTGGAATTTTGTCTCAGACACTGGTTTTGTGACCATGGGCAAGTCAAATAATCTCTTTGGGTCTCACTTTTCTCATTTGTGAAATGAGTGGGCTAGATTCAATGGTCTCTCGGTTCCTTCTGGTTCTAGATCTATGTATGATTGTAGCATCTGATTTCAGAAAAGTCAATAAATCAATACCCAGCGGGGAGAACAATTAATGGAACAAAGACCTGTCTAGGGAGTGGAGATATGATTATTTAATTTAATTTGAGGCAAAAAGAAGCTGGTTGTGTCAACAAAGGAGCTACATCAAACTTACTTTCTGAAATGTACATTGATTGCAGGCAAATTCCTAGCATCATCAATTTCACCAATAAGAGCAATTATACTAGGTGGAAATATGTAAAAAAAATCATGATGTAGCACACAAGCGAGAGACATCAGAGATGAATGGTTCAGCCAATAACAGGCCCAAATATAGCCAATTAGACTCATGTACTTGCTGTGATTAAGAACACAGCATGGTATAGTAGAGTGCTAGATTGGAGTTAGGGAGAGATGAGTCCTAATCTTCCCTCAGTTAAATTCAACAAACTTAATAAATACCTATTATATGCCAAGAACCATGTAAAGTATTAGAGATACCTTGGATATTTCTTAGCTGTATGACTTTGGGGATGATGCAACTGCTTTTAGTCTCAGTTTATGAATCTTTAAAATGGGGATGATAATACCTGTACTACTTACCCTACAGGATTGTTATAAGAAGTAAATGAGATCATATATACATATATATATGTATATCTATGCAAAACTTTTCAAATCTTAGTGTTATGTAAATTTATGCAATTATTATATTCCCCTAAGAATTCCAAACTAAAATTCAATTTAATTCAATAATAATAAAAACAAATGTTTATTAAAGGTCAACCAAATGCAATGCTATAGTCTAGCCCATATCTCTTCACTTTTTCCTCAAGCTGAACTGAGATATTTTAGCCAATGTTTTGCTAAAATACAAGCAAATTATATCTATAGGATTCTTCTCATTTTACTCATGTAGTAATTCTGTCAAAAAAGAAATAATGTCAACCTACTGTTTTCTGTGTTCTTATGGAATCTGTACTGACATTATGTAATCCCAGCTTCCTTTTCTGCTAGTTCACTAGGCATCTCTTTTATAAACACATTCTATATTTTTGCTAGAATTTGAAGTCGAACACTCTGGTCTACAGTTTACAGGCCACAAAACTAGGCTATTTGGCTTTCCCTAATCCCGCAGCATCTTCCCTGTTCTACACAGTTTTTCAAATAATTTTGACAACTGCTTGGAGATCATGTCTACTGGGTTTTTGTTTGTTTTGTAGCCAAGAATTTGGTTCTGGGTCAAATGACTTAAAATTAGCAAGGACAGCTAGGTACTCTCTTACTTGGTCTTTTCTAGTCTTAAGGTAATTCTTCTTGAAAGAGAAAACAAACACAAAATAAGGAAGTCACATCACTAAATGGACACAGGTAGGGTGGAAGTAATCCCTTCCAGGAAGGGAGAAGATGAACAATGGAACTTAACCCAAACAACATTGCATGAGAACTGGAAAAAGCAAAAATTCATGGAGTAATTGGCAACAAGTAATTGAGAGCTGAGAAAAACTTTCTCAATAGAAAACTTGTATGATTGAAGTGGCACATACATATGATAAAGGATGTGTTTGTAAATGTGTAATGCCTGGATGTGTGTGTGTGTGTGTGTGTGTGTGTGTGTGTGTGTGTATAATGTATAATCTCCGTCCATGATACACTTTTAAGTTGAATCTGCATTACTAACATTTTGTCCATCCCTTTCATAAATACAGATAATTAACAAAACAATAAATCAAGCCCTGATTTGTAATATTTGCCTATTTCTTAGGTGTAAATGTTCATACTGAAAATTTAACAATTCACTCTCAAAAGTAGGTTTAAATTGACTCTAGCACAATTCCAGATAGGATGTCACAGAGAAAGGCAGGAAGACCAAGTAGAAGACTTATATAATGGTACAAATGAGAAGACGTGCCAATAACCTCAAGATTAAGCAGAGGAGCTACTTCTGCAGTTTGAAGTTGGGCAAAGGAAATGGAAGTGGATGGTGACCTCTTGGTAAAAAGCTCAGTGTTAGTGACCACAAGTGTTGAGTCTCTGCAATTTATTATATCTCACTTACCAGAATGTGGCTACCATAACTGAGTGCCCTCTTCCTCTGTGATGAGACCTTGGGGATTCAATGGTGTTTTCCAAGAACCAGCCACAAACAACATTGCTCATAATTGCTTAAGATTTCTTCCAAAGTTCAGACCAGGTAATGGTTGTCTTGGAGGCACTATCAAAATCACATCTGAAGGTAATGGAGTTGCAGAGAATGGGGGGAGATCTCCTTGACTTTTGGGGTCTTGCAAGATATAAATCATCTTTTGCCCAAATGTCTCTGCATTTTCAGAGCCTCCACAGCAAAATCAGCGTATTTGAGTTGTAATCACCAACACTGAGGATTAGAGTTGTCCCACGCTGGCAAACTCTCTTCTTTAATCAAGGGTGCTTTGGGGGCCAAATTTGACAGCTGCAGTGCTGACAATAAACCCAGGAACATGGTTCTGGGATAAGTTACATTTTCTGGAGCTTTTGTGTCAGGGTTATTGGCAATCTGTTAGAAGGTTTCACTGTCAGCATCAAAGCCAGAAGGGTGTAATGCACCATCCGTCTGGCAGAAGTAACAATAGGATGAAGTGGGTTTGATAAAATCTCATTATGTTTTCATCTATTGGATCAAAGGAGGAGGAAAAAAGAACATTTTATGGGGAGGAAATGTTTATGTTATGCTGCCTTATGGCCATCAGGAGCTTAGAGGACACAGACAACTCAGAAACTTGTCACATACTATGTTGTTTATAGTATAGGCTATAGATCTTCTCTTTTCCAATTCTTTTTCTTGTTCTTTTATTTTTTCCTTTAGTCTTCTCCTCAATATCTTTACTAAACTATATAGGAAACCTTGGGGTTATATCTGTAGATATTACATAGACCCAGAATGGAAAATGAAGAAGCATTCTTGATTCTAAAGTCCCAAGAGCAGCTTACATCAATGACTATGTCTTAGTTTTAGGGGGGAAGTGAGTTTCCTCAGACTGAAATAATGTGACCATCATTTCAATGACATTCTTCATGGTTTATGGGACTTTACTTCTATGCAAGATGTCCTGAGATGTTTGCTAAATAAGCATAATCTACCCATTATCACAAAATAATAAAACCAAACTGGAAGAGATTTTAGAGGCCACCTCATCCATGACAGAAAACAAGAAGCAATCTTCTTGAAGACAGTGGCTGCTTAATTTTTTGCCATTTTATTGCCAGTGCCTAACACAGTGCTTGCATATTAGATTATTATTTTGTTATCTGAATCTGCGATTTTATCAGTGTTGAATTACTGTAGTGGAAATTCCAACCAATGGTGCAGATCAGTAATTCTTCTGAAATTTACAATCTTAGAGATTAGCCTGGGAAACAGGGAGGTCAAGCAATTTGTCCATGGTCACATAGCTAGTAATTATCCAAAATAGGACCTAAGCCCAGCTCTTACTGACTCCAAGGCTGCATCTCTATCCACTAGGTATACTGCCTTTCATCCTACTTTATATAAAAGGAACTTAATAAAATCATTTTGAATTGATTTCAATCCCCTCTACAACAGAGTCAACAAATGTTCATCCACTAGCTTGAAAGCCTCCAATGGGTGAGGAATCTCTTATATCCACAAATAGGCATCTTATTCCACTTTTGAACGGCTGTTATTATTTCTTACATCAAGCCAAAGTCAGCCTCTGTGTAGTTTTTAGAATTAGTGCAATAATCTCTATAAGTTATGGCGTCTGGATATTACTAGTTTGAACTAATCTCCACAGTGTTCCATTGAGGCAGATAAGCATTATGATCTTCATAGGAACACAGCATCATAGGTTTAGAGGTAAAAGATGGAAGATGAAAATGTAGAGAAGAGATCTGTATTATGCATTATTAATCAGTATTCTCTGTTCCTTAGAGCCCTGGTCTATCTGGACTGTAGTCCTACCCTTTTTATTTTAATATTGCAAGAGTACTGCTACTTTTCAAAAGTAGGTTCTAATTACTTCAGGAGTAATTCTGGCAGGTTGAGAGGGGGCAAGATTGTGCTTGATTAGAGTGCAAAAATAATGGAGAGTGCTGTTGCTAGTTAGCAATATGTCCTGTATCAGAAGGTAGCACATAATTGGGCTGGACCAAAGCTGTTACCTCATCTCTCTTTATATTTTACAGGAGGCATGCTGGTAAATCAGACAAAGGGCTTCCTGAATTTCAGTACCCTTCAGATAATTGAGAACTGTTCACAGGGTTTTGGGTATGGATATGCCAGGTTCTAATTTCTTTAAGATGACATCCTTAATGTTCTTTTTTCCAACTCACAAACTCTTCTATTTTAGAAAGATTTGAGACAGTGACAATGCCAGATTTTTTTCTGCCCAGACATGACGGGTGAGATAAGTAAAAATAGCTCTTTGGGTAAAAACAGAATTATTTGTGAGTTTGGGCCAACAGACAGTGAATAAAATTCAGAGAGATCAAGAGAGGGCACTCACTGTTCCCTGACTTCTCATTTTCTTCTCTTTTATGAGAATGCTTCTTTGAGCTGGAAGGAGGTTAATTACTAATCCATCAGCATCCCATGACTCTGGACTCCTTATTATAATGCTAGATCATATACCAGTGTGTTCCTTATAGAACATGACTGGCTAATTATTAAAATAGTCCAGTTTTTTTCTCCAGATGTTTCCTTTCTGGGTAAACAAATTGCTAAGTTCAATTACCTTCTATTTGCACTTCATTGCTTCTTGACAGCAAACATGCTGAAAAAATAAGTTGCTTCCCAGTGGTTGTAATCTCCAAGGATAGAATAAACAAATGTTTGTTCAAATTTTTAAATTTCCAAATATATACATATATATGTATATACTTATATATGTATACACACATAAACCTATGATATATACATCCACTGTGTTTTTAAAATTGCCCTCCTTAAAACTCTAAGAACTCTTTGAAGGTATTATATAACCTTATTTCTTAGACTTCTTAATGGCATAGTGACCCATTTAGGTAACACAAGATTTTAACCTTGGCATTTTAATTCAAGGTTACATAGAATGGGTTGACAAATCGTTATCTACAGCCAAGCATCAAGGATGGAATGAAGGACCACAGAATCTCAGAACCAGAAGGGACCTCAGATGCCAGGGAAGGTTTCACTATGATACAGTTTTCTTTCTTTGTTTTTATTTTTTTTCAAGTGATGATTGGACCAGCAGGTTCCAAAGTCTGAAACTCAATAGGTCTGTAGTTCTGTCCTTGACTCTTGATAATCACATGCTTTGTAGATGATGTTTTCTCCATATATTCTATGCAATCTTATTTCAAATTACCTCAATGAGATATTTTTAAAAATCCAAAGATGAGAGAAGAAGGGAGTTCAAAAAGAGGACATGGAAAATCAAGGCAGTATAGATACTACTATATAAAATTTAATATATACTTAAAACCAAGTTGTATGTAATAGAGATTCACAGTTTTGTTTAAAGTCCTTTTTTCCCTGTTCCTTGGATATAGACTTAATCATGTTTCTTGATGTTTATTTAACTTATAATTGACAAAAAAATGGAATAAAGAAAAAATACAAGGAAGTGATAAAACACTACAGTTTTGGGCAGTGCAAAGCAGTTATCTGTCTTGTTGGTCATGGTTTTAGAGAACAGGCAAACAATAATTTCTAGAATTTATTGTCTCATCTTATATCTTTCCTTTGAGTCATCAGAACAGAATCCATACGCTATAATAGCCCAATAGACTTTGCTACATCTACAGTATTTAATGAACAAACATCATAGTATGTATTACCAGGCCTTTTCAAATATTACATGGTTACTTCCTCAGCTTCTACACTGAGCCACCTATTTTGGAAGAATATATTTTATTTTTTCCTTATGGATAAAAACCCCAAACAGAGAAAGAATCAATAACTCACAGTTGTATACTACTTTAAGTTTTCAAAGTACTTTATATGTTATCAAATTTAAGCCTTGCATTAACCATGTGAATAGGTGCTGTGACAGGGACTACTATTCCTATTTTTACAGATAAGGAAACTGAGGCTTGAAGAGCTTAAGTAACTAGCTTATGATCACATATGTAGAAAATATTAGGAGTAGGATTTGAAATCAGGCTTTCTTGACTTCAGACCCAACATTCTATCCCTTATGCTTTACTGTCATCCCTATGATTTATAGCTATGAATGGGCTTGAAAAATAAGAACTTGGTAACCCAACAATAACTGGGGAAGGGCTTCCTGTTTCTTCACAGAGTAAAGGACAACCATGAATGTTAGGGCAAAGGATAAAGATAAGACTTTTGTATGAAAGAAACCATCACTAAATGACCACTATTGGCAAATTTGACCCTTGCTTTTGAGTTCTTGAAAAGTATGCCAGTTCAGTAGAAAATTATGAGATATAGCATCCTTAAAGGTGGATGGGCAGAATTACTTCAGACTTCTGGTTCAGTCATTTCAGTCATAAAACTGACTCTTCATGACCCCATTTAAGGTTTTCTTGGCAAAGATATAAGAACCGTGTGCCATTCTCTGGTTTATTTTATAGGTGAGGAAACTGAGGCAAATAAGATTAAGTGACTTGCCCAAGGCCACTTAGTAAGTGTCTGAGGTAAGAGTTTAACTTAGGTCTTCCTGACTCCAGATTCAACACTCCATCCACTGCACCACCTAGCTGCCCCCTTGCTTAAGACTACCCAATGATATTAATTGTGAGTTATGCCTCCATCAGATATCAAGGCTATGGCAAGATACCTATCTTTCAAAAGGGGAAGGGCTGACTTCTGATACTAACTTTCTGAAAGCTAGTCCCTATTTTTTAATGGACATCAGTTTTAAATAATGCTATACAGTAGAAGTCAGTTATGGATTCCTTTTCACCTTCTGTACCCTATATGACTGGGCTTAGGCCATGATTCTGTCTTGTTCTTCTTATCTTCCATTCCCTAAAACCTACTGAATCACCAATGCAACCTTCACAGTACCTATGGCAGCTATGAATATGCTGGTGTAATTTTGAATTTCAAAATATAATAGACTCTCCATATGGAAAACAGAACCAAAACATTTATATAAACACCAGAAAGCTGAATCCCAATACCAGAAAGCCAAATCCATCATAGTAACAAATAAATCTATACACAATAACAATGCAGGGGGCAGTACCATCCCCAAGTCTTGCCCCTGTTAGGGCCCTTCCACAAACAAACACAGCTCACTGCCTGTGTCTTTCTCTTAACTCTAACTGCTGTGTCCAACTTTCTCTCAGCTCTGCTCTACCCTTCCTGTTCTACTCATTTGTCAAACTCCTCCTATCATAGACTCATGTGACTCAGGCTTCTGTGTGACTAAGCAAGTCACATGGTCCTATTAATGAATGGGAAAGATCTTCCTATTACGCAAAAAGACATTAACAATACACCTACCTTTACTGAGAGCATGGTCCTCTAAATCTTTCTGGTCTTCTAAGAAGAAAGTAAACTTCTTGAAGGCAGAAGCAGTTCCATTTGTATCTTTATATCACAAAAGTCTAGCATAGTGCCTGGTCCATAGATGACTAAAAGTAATTGTTATGTTTATGTTCTTGTACTCATTCACAGAATTTGGATTCAACAAGTTTGCATTTGGTGGGAAGCAAAATACAAAACATATTTTAAGTAGTATCTCCAAAGTTTCTTAGTGAAATCAATGATAATAGCAGACTTAATTTACATGACCTCTTTTGAGCATTTAGACAAGCCTGTGAGACAGTTGCTACCGGTATTCATATCTGTGTTTTTACAGAGAAGGAAAGTAAGGCTCAGAGATGTTAACTGCCCACAGTTTTCTATCTAGTAAGTGGAGAAAGCATGGTTCAGTGGAAAGAATTGTGGTTTGGCATCAGAAGACTGAGATTCAAATTCCAACTTTGCTGCTTACTACCTATATAAGCTTGTGTAAGTTATTTAACCTGCACAGGCCATATTTTCCTTATCTGTAAAAGGAGGGGGTTGGCCTAGATCCCCTCTCAGGTCTTTTTCTGCTCTCAATGTGATCCTTTAAAAGAATCTGAAGCAGAAACTGAAATCAGGTATTTCTAATTCTAGGTCAGGTCCTCTATGCTATCTAAATCTATGATGCTGAGATAAGGATCAAAAGCAAGAACTGAACATCTCTGCCCTATATACTTCCTTGCTTCTGCCTCTCAACTAAAAAAAAAAATCACATCAAATGTGAAAATTTTCATGATGAAATAGAAAGGAGTTTGGGTAAGGATATGACTAAAGGGTGATCTCCCTTCTCTTCCCTATATCTTATTTGCAAGGTACATTTTGCTGAGAATTGGCTGATTGAGCCTGTGAATCAAGGGGTGAGGAAACAATTATTTCACCAGTGAAAGTGGTGAGACTATGCCGGGAAAGGTGGTGATGGATAGAGGAATCTGAATACCAGCTAACACACTTGCATCCTACTGCATTGAGAGGTAGTTACTTACAACCAGTCTAGATCAGCAGCCAGTGATTATCTCTCAAAGGAAAACTCGGACCTTTGAGCCAGACATTTTTCATGGTCTTTGATGATTCCACTGATTCTCAAGTGTCTCTATTTGTGGGTATAGCAGCTTGTAAACATGTCCTGTGTAGCTGCAGGTCAGAAGGTGGATGTCTGTGAGAGGTACATGATTTGTGTTTATGTCTACTGTGGATGTGTCAGGGACCTTTCTGGGACCAGAGGGAGATGAAGCAGGCATTCTCTGTTCTCAGGGAAAAAAAAACACCGTGACTTATATTTCCTCATGTCTGACATGCTATTTTTTTTTTTCTTATGGGAAGGAAATGTTCACGTTTTCTTCTCTAAATGACAATTTTAGTTCTAATTATACATCTAGTTAATGTCTTCCTTAGGGACTGTCTGTTGACATACTGACAAGACTGCAACCACCACTGTGTGTAGAATTTGGATTTGGGGCTCATTTTCTTAATGTGTGCTTTTTAAATCAATCTCTTATTTTCATATATTCTGCACAATAGAAATTGGAAAGATGGGTTATTGGACTCCATCCACAAATGAGTTCTGGTCAAAACACTATGAGATCCTAAAAAAAGGGCTCAAGAGGTGAATGAGTTTTTGGTCAGACATTGTATAACTGAAGTTGTGGTTGAGACTGAGGACTTCATAGCTGGGGTCTCTACTCAATCAAATAATAATGTTTATGAAATACCTAATATGTTCTAGTTGCTATGGATTAAAAAGGTAAAAATGAAACAACCCTTGTTTTTGAGGCTTACATTCTATTGGTAGGAGCCCATACTTACATGTGTATCCAAAATTGATAAAAAATAAATATAAGGATTTTTTGCAGGGGGAGTGTAGTGCCAATGTGATATTCATAATGCATATGATGACTATGGATTTGCTGGTGTAATTCTGAAGAGCAAAATATAATAGATTCTCCACATGAAAGACAGAACCAAAACATTTATTTAAACACCAGAAAGCCAAATCTATCATAGCAACAAAGATATCTATACACAATAACAATACAGGGGGCGCTACCATCCTCAAGCCTTTCCCCTGCTAGGGCCTTCCCACAAATGAATGTTCACAGCTCACCACTTTCTTCCTCTCTCCCCTTAGCTCTAACTTCTGTGTCCAACTTCCTCTCAGCTTTGTTCCACCTGTTCAGCAAACTCCTCCTAGTACAGATTCATATGACTCAGACTTCCATGTGACTCAAGCAGGTCACATGGGCCTATTAATGAATGGGAAAGATCTTCCCATTATGCAAAAGTACATTAACAAAGGAGGTGACTTGAAAAGGGTGGGTGTGATGGAGCAGATCAGGAAAAGCCTCACAAAGAAGGTAGCACTTAAACTCAGCTTTGAAGGAAACTAGGGATTCTAAGAGTTCATAATCAAGTCTTATAAAGAAACTGCAAGGAAGACTGGCCTTAAAGGTCAGACAAGCCAGTTTTACTTGCCAGTGATAATCATTTCATATCATTTTTGGACCTTAATAAGGGCCAGAGCCTGAATTAATCAACCAGAAGAAGTGTCTGGAACTTTTTTCTCTGAGCAAACTCAGAGAATACTTTTTCCTATGTCGACAATGCCAGATGGAGATGACTTAATGTAATGTTAATAAGAGTTAAAGATCTTCCTCACCAATTAATAGGTCTCAGGTAGAGCCCACTAAGGGAAGCTTGATTATAGGGAGGCTTGTTTTGTCGGAAGGCCTATATCTTTTGTTAATTTCTAAGGAGGCATCAGTCAAGAGGGTCATGATGCCTTCTGCCTCTGAAAAGTGTATATATACTCTGAGGAGAGGTTTTGCTTGGGGCCTTACTCTTTGGAAGAAGGCTCATGTGTCAGATGAGACTCTGGGTAGCCATTAAGGATCTTCCTGGCTTTGAAAACCCAGAGGTTGGTGCTTCTCTCTCTGGTAACTATATGTGCATGTAATGGTCAGACAGTTGGATCTATCAGTTAATATGTGATGTATAGTCAGACAGAAGCCCGTCTGTGGTCTTTATTTCTCTGCTTGTTTTCTCTGTTTATAACCATTAAGGATGAGACCCTTAATCTGAGACACTATCTTAAGTAATGGGACTTTTTCTTATTCTAGTATTTTATGGATAAATACTGTTATGGTATGTTAATGGCAAAGAAAACACAGATATTCTAGGTAATCATTTCACGTGACACATTGTCAGCTCTCTCTTACCTTCTTCTATTTACTCCCTATTCAATTAAGACAATTCCTTTCTCATTGTGGTTAAACATATATGGAGATCATAAAAATTTCAGTGACATTGAGACGCTGAGTTGGGATTTATTCTAAAGCTCAGTCATTCTTGTATCAGACAGTCAGGATTTACATTTTGGCACCTGGTACATACAAGCTTACTAGCTTAGACTAGATTTAAGGGAATAAACAAAATGAATTTCTGTATCACCTAGCCTGTTTGCATCCTTTAAGCAAACTTTAAGGTTGATACCAGGCAATTTTATTCCTCTCTCTCTACTTCCCAGAGTACCTTTGTGTCCTTTTAGGTGAAGAGAATCTCTCATTACTATTTACTGTAGGTATTTTTTTTTAATTGAAACTTTCATATCAGGAAGGAAGCTTCTGGGCTAAGAAAAGATATGCTATGTTCATTTGCCCAGTTTTACAGATGAGGAAACTGAGGTTCAAAGTGACTAAGCAGTTCTTATCTTAATTCTGCTGAACAAAGAATTTTATATTTGATTCTGGGGCAATATAGACCCAGTGGAGTTTACTGAATAGAGGTCATGATATGACTGGGCCTGCATTTTAAGAAGATCAATTTGACATTTGAGTGGAAGATGGATTAGGATGGGAAGAAACTTGAGCCTGGAATCCAACTAGCATTCTATTGCAGCACTCCAGAAGGGAGGTGATGAGGGCCTGTACCATAGTGGTAGCAATGTTAGGAGAGAGAAGGCATGTTATGAAAGTTGAAAAGATAGGGCTTAACACATGATTTTGATATGAGAAGTGAGAGAGAGAGTAAGGAGTTGGGATGGCATGTATTTTGTGAACTGGGGTGGCTAGAAAATGATAATGAGTTCAATTTTGGACCTGTTGACTTTAAGATAAGATAAGACATCCTGTTTGAGATATTCCAAAAGCAATTGGAGATGTGAAGCTAGAGGTCAGGAGTAAGTTTAGGGCTAGAAAAGTAGTTTTGAGAATCATCAGCAAGGGGATGATAATTGAAATCATGGGACCTGATGAAATCACCAAGGCAAATAATATAGAAGTAAGAGAAGAGGACCCAGGACAGAGCCTTGGGTGATAGATAGGATATAGACAGATCCAGCAAAGAAGGCAGAGAATGAGTTAGGCAGGAGAACCAGGAGAAGATAGTGTCATGAAAACCTAGAGCAGAGGGTATCAAGAAGAAGAGGTAAATGATATTCTCAAAGGCTACACAGAGGTTAGGAAGAATGAAAATTTAGAAAAGGTTATTAGAATTGTCAATTAAGAGATCATCAGTAACTTTGGAGACAGCAGTTTCAGTTGAATGGTAAAGTTGAATGATGGGATAGGAAACCAAACTGCAAAGAATTTAGAAGAAAATTAAATATAAGGAAATAGAGGCGTTGATTAGAGATTTCATTCAGCTTAACCACAAAAGGGATGAGAGATATAGAAAGAAAGCTTGAAGAATAGACAGATCAAGTAAGTTTTTGTTTTTGTTTTTTGTTTTGTTTTTTTTTTTGATGATGGAGAGGTATCCTTGATTGAGGAACTTAATGGAGTATCATCTAAAGAGCACAGAATTAAAAAAGATTTAGCAGTGGTTGGGGGAAACTTTTGTTGGGGCTGATGTATGGAAGACAGACTTGGGATACAGCATAGTAGTAGCCTAGACCTTGTGACTCTGGACTGACCTTAACTTCAGAGAGAATAGAGTTGCCCAGATGCTTAGGACAACATATGGAAAGCGCAAGACTTCTCCTAAAAGAGGGAGAGTGGGACAGGGAGAGAGGAAAAAGGGAAGAGGAGAAAGGGAAAGGGTGGAGAGAGAAGGAGGAATGGAGGGAGGCAGGAAAGAAGGGAGAGAAAAAGAGAGAGAGAGAGAGAGAGAGACAGAGAGAGAGAGAGAGAGAGGGACAGAGAGACAGAGAGACAGAGAGACAGAGAGAGACAGAGACAGAGAGAGAGACAGAGAGAGAGAGATTCCTTCAAGTATGCAAATACAAAGCACGTACAAATTAATTCAAAGTAATTTCAAGAGAGAAACTGCACTAATGAGGGAGGTGAATCAAGAAAGCCCTCATGTAAGAGGTGGTATCCAAGCTGTGCTCTGAAGGAAGCCAGGAAATCTAGGAGGTAGAAATGAAGAGGGGGCTTAATAATCTAAATGAGATGAGACATCTATTTATCTTCATGACTGTGCTTGAGCATATAATGGGACCAAATTAGAATATTAATTATCTTCTTTGGGAATTCAAGATAATCACAAAGATGTACATGCTGAAGAGCTGAGAAGGAGGAGCAGAATCTCAACTACTATGGTTACTTGCCTCAAGGAATGAGGCTGCACAGTGTTGTTAAGATAATATTGGATTTGGAGTGGGAGGACTGAATTAAAATCTTGGCTCTGTCACCTGTTTATGCTATGACCTTTGGGAATTCAGTTAACCTCTCTGAGTCTTAGTTTGCTTACCTGCAAAATGAGTTAGACTGGATTGCCTCTAAGTTCCCTTCCAAATTCCAAAATCTGTGGTCCACGAACTTATAGTTAAAAACCATTTATGGAACTAGAGCACCAAATAATTCTCAAAGCTACCCAGAACTGCATTTTGTTTTGGGAAAGCAAGAACTCTTAAATAGTCCTGATGATTCTAGATGTGTTTGGTCAGCTCAATTAGTTGGTTGTGTCTTCAATATTTTAAGGATTTATCATATTTGCTTGTGTTGTGTCCCCTCTTTGCCAGTGTAAATTTCAACTCTCTCTTCTGCCTTCCTTCCCATTCCTAGTATGGTTTTTTTGAATTGCTTTGGCCAAAAAAAATGACCATGTCATGACCAGCCTTCTAGGGATAAGTCTTTTTTAAACTTATTGAATGCAAATGGCAGATGTTCAGATGGTCACTGGGCCCATGATTGAAGTTCCTTTTGCTTGGTATTACCTGCTTGTACTCTGCTGCCATAGCCTTAGAGACCTCATGCTATATCCTGACATCAGAGTATGGCTCTTGGTGTCATTTGGTTGATTACAAAAGTTATAACAACCCCTTCCTCTTTTAAAGCCTTTATACCTAAATCACTATTGATTAGAGAGATGCAAATCAAAACAACTCTGAGATACCACATCACACCTATCAGATTGGCTAACATGACAAAACAGGAGGATGATAAATGTTGCAGAAGATGTGGGAGAATTGGAACACTAATTCATTGGTGGATCTGTGAGCTGATCCAGCCATTCTGGAAAGCAATTTGGAACTATGCCCAAAGGCCACAAAAATGGGGATACCCTTTGACCCAACAATACCACTTCTAGGACTGTAACCCCAAGAGATCATAAAAATGGGAAAGGTTCCCACATGTATAAAAATATTTGTAGCAGCACTCTTTGTGGTGACCAAAAACTGGAAATCAAGGGGATGCCCATCAATTGGGAAATGGCTGAATAAATTGTGGTATATGAATGCAATAGAATACTATTATGCTATAAGAAATCATGAACAGGAAGACTTCAGAGAGATCTGGAAAGACTTATATAATCTGATGCTGAGTGTAAGGAGCAGAATCAGGAGAACTTTGTACACAGCAACAACCACAGTGTGTGAGGATTTTTTCTTGTAGACTTAGAACTTCATTGAAATGCAACGACTTAGAAAATTTCCAATGGTCTTTTAAGGCAAAATGCCTTCCACATCCAGAGAAAGTACTGTGGAATTCGATCACAGAGTGTAGCAGATCATTTTCTTTTGTATTACGTTTTGGTTTGTTATATGATTTCTCCCATTAATTTTAATTCTTCTATACAACATGACTATGGTGAAAATGTGTTTAATAGGAATGTATGTGTAGAACCTATATAAAATTGTATACTATCTCAGGGAGGGAGAGGTGATTTAGGGGGGAGAGAGGGAAAAAAATCTAAATTATATGATAGTGATTGTAGAACACTGCAAATAAATAAAATAAAATGAAAAAAAATAAGGCCTTTGTACCTTGTTTGTACCTAACTGTTTACATGTAGTTTCCCCTAGTAGGTGGTGAGCTCCTTGAGAGCCGAGATGATTTTTAGCTTTTCTTTGTATGTTCTCAGACTTAGCACAGTGCCTAGCACATAATTACAGGTGATCCACTGACTGGAATATGGTATAGACCAATGCTTTGTCTTTTCATTGTGCTCTTAGGCTCTAATGAGGTGATTTTCCATTTTTTTCTGCATATAGGTTGATTGTACCTAGTTATTTATGTATTGTCTCCCCCATTAGACTGTGAGCTTCTTAAGAAAAAGAACCATCTTTTATCTTCTTTTGTACCCTTAGGACTTAGCATAGTGCCTGACACACAGTAGGTACTTAATACATCTTTATTGACTGAGTGTCAGATTCCTCTCTAACTTCCATCAAAGTAAACACAAAATAATAAAAAAATACAAATTCACCTTTGGCAGAAGTGACAAAAGGATGCTGATACTTTCATTAAGAAGAACAGTAAAAATAACTCAAATTTTGAGTTTTATAATGAATAGGGAGATGGCCCCAGAATCTGGAAGACCTGGATTCAAGTCCAGCATCTGCTATTTTGTCTGTGTCCCTGAGCAAGTCCATTAACCTTTCAGGGCCCCTAGAGAACTCTAAGACCATTCATTATAGAGCTATTGGTATAAGAAAGTTTCCACTTACACCAAAAATATCACTAATCTGGTCCCCACTTCTCCATGCCCCACCCCCCATGACCTTTCTTAGAAAGCATTAGAAGAAGCAACCATATGATCTTCTCAGAAATGAAATGAGAATGTTACTAGATCAAATATGGCCACAAACTACCTTTTATATAAGAATAACCTGAAATAAAGTTACTTTTAAAAAGTGACAGTGCAGAAACTTGTTCTTTTTGCTATAGTTTTCAGAGTGCTTTGGGACTTGGTTTACTTAGCTATAAATTTTTTAATAGAGTATTTCTTGCTTTTGCCTGGGAAACTAACAAGAATATGGGGCTGTTTAGGGGAACTTTAGGGGCTGTTTAATGGAAGGGGAAAGACAGCTTTTACAGATTGCTGGGACAAGCTGCAACTACTCTGTTTTTTTTTTTTCTGTTGAGATTGGACGCCTGCTCCAAGGAAGGTGCCCTCTTTGCGCAGCTAAAAGGTTCTTCCAAGATAGACTTTAAGATTTTTCTGTAAGGTCTAAAATGACCTTAACTCCTAGCACTATTTTCATTAAATGTGAACCTTTCGGCATGGTTCAAGGGAAAGATTTCTGGGTTTAGAATCAGAATTCCCACGTTTATATTTTGGTCCTGATACTTAATACCTGTGTGACCTTGGGGAACTAACCTTGACATTCTAGGTTTCCGTTTTCTCATGGCTACAATGAGGATGTTGATCTAGATGACTTCCTAGGAGCCTTCCAATTTGTGATCCTAAGGAACTTCTCTATACTTTTGTCTATATCATTCATACCTCCTAGCAAAGCTAGCTATCATTATACTTGTAAATCATCTACAGAATTACCTATCATGCAATGATGAACCAGGACTAAAATCCAAGATTCTGAACTCCCAGTCCCAATTCAATTCAACACACATTTCTTAAGGGCCTACAAGGTATAACTATATAATGCTAGGCACTAGTCATGCAAAAATAAAAATGAAACAATCCCTGCCATTAATGATTTTTCATTCTATTGGGGGCACTCTCCCACCAGTGCTCTGCTTCAGTTCCCCCAGGATAAGCTTGTCATCCTGGAGATTGCTTCAGCTTTGGTACTCACACATCATTAGTACCCTCAATTGCCTCTATCCTTATGACAGGAGGACTAGAGGACAAAGTGAAATCTCCCCCCAAAACCCCCCTTTAAAGACAGCTCAGAATTCCCAGGCCTCTCTTCATTTCCTAGCTCATTTCCTTGGTTTCAGTACCAACATCATCATGCCCTATGCAATGAGTGCCATCTTCCCACTCTGCTTTTTATGTATTATCTTCATTTATTAGATGGTAAGCTTCTTGAGGTCAGGGGCTGTGTTTCTTTGCCTTATTTGTATCCCTAGACCTTAGCACAAATGTCTGGTGCATAGCAGTATTGTATTAGAGGGGAGATAGAATATACAAATAAATGAATGAAAACCAATGACAAAGTAATATAAAATATTTTTCCAGAAGGGGAAGGTGCTCATAATGATATAAACATTTGATTTGTGCTTCAAAGGCAATAACAGCATGGTGTGCTGGAAAGATATTTGAACTTGGAGTCATGGGAGCAGAGTTCAAATCTGAGCTCAGGCAACTGATTATAGTACCAGCACCTGAAGTAAGCCTAATGTAACAGGGGGGCAAATGACTTAACATTTTTGGGTCTCAATTTTCTCAACAGTTCAAATGTAATGAGGACTTTCCTGCACATGCTTGGAACACCTAATGGGGGAGGACTCTGCTTCTAGGAGAAGATATCCTATCTTGTTCTCCTCTTTTAATTGGCTGCATAATCCATATAGAATGCTTCTTTAAGGACTAACAGATTGGGACAGTTATTTTCTCTCCTTTGGCTTCCAGAGGGGTTGAAGGTCACAGTTATTGGGAAGGGGTCAAAGACTACCTTCCTCACCTCTTTATTTTGTAGCTTTAAGAAATGGGCTTAAGCTTAGGGTTTGGATTTCTTTTGCTTCGTTTTGTTTGTCCTTAACTCTTTCTAAACTCTGGTGGTGGAATTACCTCTGGATCTAGTAACCCTAGCCATGTAGAGTCAAAATTACAGGCCTGAAGAAGCCTTGAGAAGTCAGAGTGCCTGCCCTGGACCTGAGTCCAAGGTGGGGAATGGGGTAGGGTTTAACCTTGAAACTTTGTGGTATTCTGTTCTAGACTGAGCTAAACTGTGGACCTACTCTCTTTTCTCTTTCCTGAGTATGAGGTGGTGTAGTTAGGCTTATGCATTGGAGCAGGGGTGGGGAGCCCATGACCTAGAAGCCACATGTGGTCCTGTAGGTCCTCAAGTACAACCCTTTGACTGAATCCAAGCATCACAGAGCAAATCCTCTTAATAAAGGGATTTGTTCTATGAAACTAGGACTCAGTCAAAGTCTATGCCCAAGGATTAGCTGATGACCAAATTCCTTATTATCTGTATATCTTTCACCCTATAGAGAAGTGATTTTATGAAACTAGTAACCCTGTGAAGTGGAGAGGACTACTTGGGCAAAGTCATTGAGGTGGGGATGAAATGTCATCTATAGGGAACAGCTGACCCACAATTTGACCGGCATGGAGCATACCTGTAAAGGCTGCATTGGGAAGTAAAACCAGAAAGATATGTGAGACTCAGACTGTGGAGGGCTTTAAATATCAGTCCAAAAATGACGCATTTTACTCTGCATGCAATAGGGATCCACTGAAGGCCTCAGTTTCTTCATTTGTAAAACATGAGAGCTGGAATAGAATAGTCTCTGAAGTCTCTTCCAGATCCATAATCCTATGACTGTAAGATTTTTTTATCTTTAGGTGACACGGTCGGATCTCAGGTTGGGGGATATCGATTTAGAGATTATGTACAAGACAGATTAGAAAAGATATTAGAAGAGACTGGAAAGAAGCAGTAAGACAGGTAGGTGAAGAATGAGGATAAAGTGGTGTCACAGAAACTAGAGAGAAGATATCAAGGAAAAGAAGGTGACCAACAGATACAAGTCTTCCTGACTCCACATCCAGTGTCTTACCTGCCATTCCTTACTACTTCTCTTTAAAGGCTAATGAAACACTTTGCCTGAGTTCATAGGGGGAAAAAGGCTAGGCACTTGCTTTAATTGCATTAAGTTGGTAATAAAACTGAAATCAACAAGTTTAACCCAGTGGCTACCACCATAGGAAAAGTTCCCTGATTTGGCACCAAAATATTGTTAGATAAGCTCATTGATACAGTGGATAGAGTACCAAGCCTGCAGTCAGACTCTTCTTCTGAGTTCAAATCTCGCCTCAGACACTTACTGGCTATGTGACCCTGGTCAAATCACTTAACCATCTTTGCCTCTGCTTCCTCATCTTTTATACGTACTTAGTTATTTATATGTTTTCTCGCATTAGAAGGGCAGTCTTCTCCCTCTGCCTGTGTATGCTGGAAACTCTCCACGTCCCATCGGCAGCTCTGCTTGGTGTGGTCTCCACTAAACATTGTGCTCCAGCTCGTGCCGGTTACTCCTTGGAGGCCCCCTCACCCACTTCGATTGTCAGCTTCCTTCTGTATTTTGATTGTATACTCTGTTAGGGGAGGGACTGTCTTTCTTTTTCTTATTTATATACTTGGCATTTAGAAGATCAGTGCCTGACACACAGTTGGTGCTTAATAAATGTTTATTGAGTTCTATTGGATATATGTTGCCTCTCCAGTGTTCTCAATGTATGTCTACTCTTCTCTTAGGAGATACATGTATGTGTGTGTGTGTGTGTGTGTGTGTGTGTGTATGTGTGTGTATCTATATCTAACTCTCTATATATAGATATATACACATACACACATATAGTGTATGTGTATATATGTATATGTGTATGTATGTATATATATAGATTATATATATGTATATCTATCTATCTCTATATCTCTCTAAATGAGAGTGCTCTCCAGATTTAAGGAGAGAATGCTTTATTGCTCTTTTAATTTCTTTTCTAATTCATTACATACTGTTGCTTTGATCTAATTGTATATTCTGGCTGATTAGTAGAGTCAAACATAAATTTTGGTTGTAGGCAAAGCATGTAATGTCTCTGAGCCTCAGTTTCTCTATTTATAAAATAAACCTATAATAATAACACCAGCCTCACAGTACTATTAGAAGGCTTGAATAAGAAAATGTCCTATCAACCTCAGTTTCCTTATTTACAAAATGGGCATAAAATAGTGTCTGCTTCTTAGGGCTGTTGTGAGTCTCTAAAGAGTTAATATAATAAGATGCATTAGCAAAGAGTTTTTTTTTTTTCATTTAACTTTTAACATTTATTTTCACAAAATTTTGGGTTACAAATTTTCTCCCCTTTTATCCCCTCCCCCCCCAAACCCGAGCATTCTAATTGCCCCTGTGACCAATCTGCTCTCTCTTCTATCCTCTCTCTCTGCCCTTGTCTCTGTCTTCTCTTTTGTCCTGTAGGGCCAGATAGTTTTCTTTACCCCTTAACCTGTATTTCTTGTTTCCTAGTGGTAAGAACATTACAGTTGATCCTAACACTTTGAGTTCCAACTTCTTTAGCTCCCTCCCTCTCCACCCCTTCCCTTTGGAAGGCAAGCAATTCAATATAGGCCAAATCTGTGTAGTTTTGCAAATCACTTCCATAATAGTTGTGTTGTATAGGACTAACTATATTTCCCTCCATCCTATCCTGTCCCCCATTACTTCTATTCTCTTATGATCCTTTCCCTCCCCATGAGTGTCGACCTCGGATTGCATTCTCCTCCCCATGCCCTCCCCTCTATCCTCCCCCCCACCCTGCTTGTGCCCTTGTCCCCCACTCTCCTGTATTGTGAGATAGGTTTTCCTATCAAAATGAGTGTGCATTTTATTCTTTCCTTTAGTGGAATGTGATGAGAGTAGACCTCACGTTTTTCTCTCGCCTCCCCTCTTTATCCCTCCACTAATAAGTCTTTTGCTTGCCTCTTTTATGAGAGATAATTTGCCCCATTCAATTTCTCCCTTTCTCCTCCCAATATTTCTCTCTCACTGCTTGATTTCATTTTTTTTTTAAGATATGATCCCATCCTCTTCAATTCACTCTGTGCGCTCTGTCTCTATGTATGTGTGCGTGTGTGCATGTGTGTGTGTGTACTCCCACCCAGTACCCAGATACTGAAATGTTTCAAGAGTTACAAATATTGTCTTTCCATGTAGGAATGTAAACAGTTCAACTTTAGTAAGTCCCTTATGACTTCTCTTTGCTGTTCACCTTTTCATGGTTCTCTTCATTCTTGTGTTTGAAAGTCAAATTTTCTTTTCAGCTCTGGTCTTTTCATCAAGAAAATTTGAAAATCCTCTATTTCATTGAAAGACCATTTTTTCCCCTGAAGCATTATACTCGGTTTTGCTGGGTAGGTGATTCTTGGTTTTAGTCCTAGTTCCTTTGACTTCTGGAATATCCTATTCCATTCCCTTCGATCCCTTAATGTAGAGGGTGCTAGATCTTGTGTTATGCTGATTGTATTTCCACAATACTTGAATTGTTTCTTTCTAGCTGCTTGCAATATTTTCTCTCTCACCTGGGAATTCTGGAATTTGGCCACAATGTTCCTAGGAGTTTCTCTTTTTGGATCTCTTTCATGCCGTGTTCTGTGGATTTCTTGGATATTTATTTTGCCCTCTGGTTCTAGAATCTCAGGGCAGTTTTCCTTGATAATTTCATGGAAGATGATGTCTAGGCTCTTCTTTTGATCATGGTTTTCAGGTAGTCCCAGAATTTTTACATTGTCTCTCCTGATTCTATTTTCCAGGTCAGTTGTTTTTCCAATAAGATATTTCACATTATCTTCCATTTTTCCAATCTTCTCGCTATGTTCTGTGATATCTGTCTTTCTCACAAAGTCATTAGCATCCATCTGTGCCATTCTAGTTTTGAAAGAACTATTTTCTTCAGTGAGCTTTTGAATCTCCTTTTCCATTTGGCTGATTCTGCTTTTGAAAGCATTCTTCTCCTCATTGGCTTTTTGAACCTCTTTTGCCAATTGAGTTAGGCTAGTTTTCAAGGTGTTAATTTCTTCAACATTTTTTTGGGTCTCCTTTAGCAGGGAGCTGATCTGCTTTTCATGCTTCTCTTTCATCCCTCTCATTTCTCTTCCCAGTTTTTCCTCCATCTCTCTAACTTGATTTTCAAAATTCTTTTTGAGCTCTTCCATGGCCTGAGCCCATTGGGTGGGCTGGGACACAGAATCCTTGATTTCTGTGTCTTTGCCTGATGGTAAGCATTGTTCTTCCTCATCAGAAAGGGAGGAAATGTCTGTTCTCCAAGAAAGTAGCCTTCAATAGTTTTATTTCTTTTCCCTTTTCTGGGCATTCTCCCCAGCCAGTGACTTGACCTCTGAATATTGTCCTCACACCCACCTCGCCTCCTGGTCCTCCCAGCCAGCATTTGGGGACTGAGATTCAAATGCTGCTTCCCGCCTTAGGGCTTTTGGCGGGGGCAGGGCTGCTACTCAGTGTGAGAATCAAGTTCAGGTGGTTAGGTCGGGGCAGGGCCGCCTCTCAGGCTCCGTTCCCTCAGGGGGTTTATGTACAGACCTTCCACAATGGATCCAGGCTCCTGCCTGCTTGGGGAGCCCCTGTCTGCAGCCGCCTCTCAGCTTCTATCTCCCGGGGGGGCCCAAGCCATGGGGGCATCCCACTCCCCTCTCGACCCGCCAAAGAGACTCTCTCACCAACCCCCGTCACCTGTGGGTGGAGGGTCTTGTGCCGCAGCTGGAGATCTCGTCCCTGAAGCCCGCTCAGATCTGTACCTCTCGGAGCCGCGGCCGCCGCAGGTCTGGGCTGGGCTCCGCGTCTGCAGCGCGACGGACCTTTTGCGAGAGGTTTGCAGGTCCCTCTGTGGGTGGAGGGACCTGCGTGGCCGCTGGAGATCCTGTCTCCGTAGCCCGCTCGGATCTTTTCCTCATGGTGTCGCGGCCGCTGCAGGGCTACCCTCTGCTCCCAGTCCCGGTGCCCAGTCCGCAGCGCGAAGGACCCCCCGCGAGAGGTTTGCAGGTCCCTCCAGAACAGAAATCTCCCTCGCTCCAATATTCCGTGGCCTCTGGGTGCAGAATTCACCATGAGTTGGTCCCCTCTAGCCGTTCTGTGGGTTGTAGGTTCGGAGCTATGTGTATGTGCGTCTTTCTACTCCGCCATCTTGGCTCCGCCTCCGCAAAGAGTTATTATATAAATGCCAGCTGTTAGAGTCACACTACTTTTCAGGCAGTTTTGCCCTTGCCTTTATTTTCTGCTGAACACTTTAAAACCTCATTTTTAATCTAATGCCATGATTTGCAAACTGAGATTTTACAGAGTAGTTCCCTTGTATTTGATGTCAGAAACTCTTTAAAACCCCAAACTTGAAATTAATGTCAACGTTTTCAATAATTTACACTCAAAGGTGAAATATTCATAAAAAGGAAACTGCCCGAACAAATGTCACCACTATATTTTTATTGGTGAGGTTTATTTCCAGTTACTGAGAACTGGAGATGATAAAAATGGTGGGCAGTGGGGTAGGGTGGAAGGAGTGGTTGGCTGCAATTGTCAGGCTACCGAGAAGCTCTCTATTCCACCATTTTTAGAATGAGCATAATGTTGAGATTGTGCAAGGATGACAGCCACAATTTCCAAATTTTTCCCTGTCCTTTGTCTTGTGCAGTTTTGAACAAGCTGTCATAAGAAGGGCATACTACAAGCTCAGCCTTATGTTAACAACTTCCTGCAGTTGAAATAGAATTCCCCCAGGGCAGCCCACACAGCAGCGTTTGACATGCCAACAAAAAGGTATCAAAAATGGACATTTTCCTGGGGTGGCCATACGCTTTGTTATCAAAGTTCCAGAATACTAATTATAAGATAAGGACAGAATTAATTCCCCCCTCCCCCTTTGACTCCCATTTTACTCCCCTACCCCCCTTTCCCCAGTTTGTTTCCAAGTGAAGTGAAATGCAATGAAAGGTAAATTATTTCTTGCTGTTTAAATTTATTTAATAATGGTATCAAGGGATATAGTTATCCCTTCCCCATGGTAGGGAATTAGGGGCATAAATGCCCCACAATCTGGAAAATCTGCGTAAGATTTTTTGGTGCTCCCTGCCTACCAGAGAAGAAGTCTGATTTTTTTCTTTTTCCTTTCATGGGGTGTTTACAGTACCTTATTGTAAAATTTGGGTTAAGTATTTGGTCCTAGGCTCTGTGTTGTCTGGCCCACCTTCTCATGTCATGTGTGGCTTCCACAAAACTTCCCCCAAAGTCCCATTCCCCTTATGCCTACCCAAGATATATTGGAACCAAGATAGGGATAGTGAGGAAAGTCTGAATGTGGAAGGGCTAACTGTATACACCCTGTGTCTGAGAGTTTGGGTGGGGTGATCAGTCAACCAGTAGGCATTTATTAAGCATTTATTTCATTCCAGTAATTGCTCTAAGTATTGGGGATACAAAAAAAAGACCAAAGTGGTCTCTGTCCTCAAGAAGCACACATTCAAATGAGAATTATAATATGAAAATAATTATGTACATATGTCAACTGTTGCCCGGGTAAGATATGTACATATTTTTAAAATTGTATATGGCTCACAAGGAGACACGATTAGATCTCTCTGGAATCTTACCTATCCCTCTCCAAGGAAGTCTTTGATTTCTCCTAGAAGGGAGCTAGAGAAGGCCCATGAGAATAGCAGTTTTATTTTCCTATGAAAAGAGATCTCTGAATAGAATTATATCTATCTGCCCTTCTAAATATTGATAAAGGGCATAAATTTTTTAAATATTTATTTATTTTTAGTTTTTGACATTCATTTCCACAAAATTTTGAGTTCCAAATTTTCTCCCCTTCTCTCCCCTCCCTCCACCCCGTAATGCCTTGCATTCTGATTGCCCTTTCCCTCAATATGCCCTCCCTTCTGTCACACCCCACCCTTCCCTTATCCCTATCTTCTCTCTTTTCTTATAGGGCAAGATAGATTTCTATACCCCATTACCTGTATTTCTTATTTCTCAGTTGTATGCAAAACAATTCTCAACATTCATTTCTAATACTTTGAATTCCAACTTCTCTCCCTTCCTCCCTCCCCATTCATTCCCACTGAGATGGCAAGCAATTAAATATAGGCTTTTTATGTGTAATTTTGCAAAGACTTCCATAATAGTCATGTTGCGTAAGACTAACTATGTTTCCCTCCATCCTATCCTGTCCCCCATTTATTCTATTCTTTCATTTGCTCTCCCTTCTATCATCCCCCTCACTCCACTTGTCCCCTTCTCCCCTGCTTTCCTGTAGCATAAGATAGATTTTCATGCCAAATTGAGTGAGCATGTTATTTCCTCCTTAAGCCAAATGTGAAGAGAGTAAGCTTCACTTTTTCCTTCTTACCTCCTCCTTTTTCTCCTCCATTGAAAAAGATTTTTCTTACCTCTTTCATCAATGATAATTTTCCCCTTTCCATTTATCCCTTTCTCCTCCCAATATATTCCTCTTTCACCCCCTTAATTTTATTTTTTTAGATATCATCCCTTCTTATTCAACTCAACCTGTGCTCTCTCTGTGTGTGTGTGTGTGTGTGTGTGTATGTGTGTGTGTGTAATCCCTCCAACTACCCAAATATTGAGAAAATCTCAAGAGTTACAAATATTATCTTTCCATGTAGGAATGTAAATAGTTCAATTTTAGAATGTCCTTTATGATTTCTTTTTCCTCTGTACCTTTTCATGCTTCTCTTGATTCTTGTGTTTGAAAGTCAAATTTTCTATTCAGTTCTGATCTTTTTATCAAGAATGTTTGAAAGTCCTCTATATCACTGAATGACCGTTTATTCCTTTGAAGTATTATACTCAGTTTTGCTGGGTAGGTGATTCTTGGTTTCAATCCCAGTTCCTTTGACTTCTGGAATATCATATTCCAAGCCTTTTAATCCCTTAATTTAGACGCTGCCAGATCCTGTGTTATCCTGATTGTATTTTTGCCACAATACTCAAATTGCTTCTTTCTAGCTGCTTGCAATATTTTGTCCTTGACTCGGGAACTCTGAAATGTGGCTACAATATTCCTGGGAATTTCTCTTTTTGGGTCTCTTTCAGGAGGTGATCAGTGGATTCTTTCAATATTTATTTTGCCCTCTGGTTCTAAAATATCAGGACAGTTTTCCTTGATAATTTCTTGAAAGATGATGTCTAGGCTCCTTTTTTTGATCATGGCTTTCAGGTAGTGCCCCTAGTTTTTAAATTGTCTCTCCTGGATCTATTTTCCAGGTCAATTGTTTTCCAATGAGATATTTCACATTATCTTCTATTTTTTCATTCTTTTGGTTTTGTTTTATAATTTCTTGGTTTCTCATAAAGTCATTAGCTTCCATCTGTTCCATTCTTGTTTTTAAAGAACTATTTTCTTCAGTGAACTTTTGAACCTCCTTTTCCATTTGGCTAATTCTTATTTTTAAAGCATTCTTCTCCTCTTTGGCTTTTTGGACCTCTTTTTCCAATTGAGTTAGCCTATTTTTAAAGGTGTTATTTTCTTCAGCATATTTTTGGGTCTCTTTTAGCAAGCTGTTCACTCACTTTTCAAGCTCTTCCATGGCCTGAACCCATGTCATATTTATTTTGGAAGTACTGGATGCAGAAGTCTTGACTTCCTCTGACAGTATCCATTGTTCTTTCTCATCTGAAAGGATGGAAGAAAATGCCTGTTCACCAAGAAACTAACCTTCTATAGTCTTATTTTTTTGCCCTTTTTGGGACATTTTCCCAGTCAGTTACTTGGCTTTTGAGTTCTTTGTCAAGAGGAGGATATACTCTGGGGACCTGAAAGCTCTTAGTTCCTCCAAGGTGGCACAATCAAGGCAGAACAGTTCACTCCTCCCTTGACCTGTTCATCGGTCTGGGAGCAACCAAAAACTTGTCTGCCCAGAATCTGGAAATAGTAGAATTCCCTCTCCACACCCACCTCCAGCTCTACCACGTCAGCCCAGGGTACCTCCTCAACCTAGGACTGTGCTCAGGACTGAGATTCAGATCAGTTGCTCATTTCACCCATGGGCTTTAGGTGGAGGGACCCTCAAATAGACACTGCAGCTGCCACCACCCCTGCTGGCTGCTGCTGCTGCCTGGAGCTGGAGCTGGGGTGGACCCTGCTCCCTTCTCACCCAGTTAGAAAATATCTCTCACTGACCTTTGAAGCTTTATTTGGTGCTTGTGATCTGAGGGGTCTGGAAATCTCTGCTGCTGTGGGGGATTCCTCCCCGGAGACCTGTTCTGGTCCTGTTCATCCTGGTACTGTGTGGTTAAGGCAGGGCTGCATTCCACTCCGTCCTCCATGCGATAGACCTTTTCTATTGGCCTTCGAGGTTACCTTTGGATGGAAATCTCTTTACTCTGTTTTTCTGTGGCTTCTACTGCTCTAGAATTTGTTGAGAATTGTTTTTTTACAGGTATTTTGTGGGCTGTGAGGGAAGAGATAGAGTATGTGTGTCTTTCTACTTTACCATCTTGGCTCCACCCACAGGACACAAATTTTCAAGAGCTACAAAGCCACCATCTTCAATGATTACTATTCCTTAAAAGGAGAGGGTAACTTGAAGTTCATGATTCAGATATGATGCCTTCCCACAAGTTAAACAGAAGCATATCACAAATAGTTAAGAGGGAATAGATCCACTTATCAGTAGGCAGCTACTTGGGGAAGTAGATAGAGCATTTAATCTGTAGTGAGGAACACCTGAGTTCAAATCCAGTCACAGAGTCTTACTAGCTGATCTTGGGAAAGCCATTTCACCTTTCTCTATCTTTCATTAACTATAAAATGAGGACAATAACAGCACCTGTCCTCTAGGGTGGTTGTGAGGGTAATATTATTGGGGGTGTAAGCTCAGTTTTCACGTGGACAGTCTCAGGCAGGTAAAAGTGAAGACTTCTAAACCTCAGAGTTCTAACGAGGCCCTCCAAAGAACAACGGGGATTGAGGTGTGAAACACAGGTTATCTCGTGCATTTCCACCTCTTCTCAGTGGGAAACTTGCTGGGGAGAGCATCCCACCCTTGAGATTGGCCCATGGTCTGAGCACACCTGTTGTTAATTAGCTAGGGGTTGAGAGCACGCATGGTATTCACGTGCAAACTATGCGGCGGGAGAGCTTAAGTAGGACAGGAAAGCCTGAAGGCCTTCTTCTGGCTTCGGGGTCCCCTTTGGGGGTCCCTCCCCTCTTCTGCTCCCATCCTCTTGCTGTATGATCCTTGCCCCTTGGGAGGAGGAGGATTCCTCTCACCTAAGGAAGAACTCACCCTGCATATGGATATGTAACTAAGACCCTGAATAAAGCCTAACCCTTGTTTGACTCTGGAAAGTCTCTTCTCTCAATACGTTTATCCCGTTGGCCACCAAAGACCTGAGAAAGGTAAGAAGGCTCAGGTAGCTCATCAGCCTCTAGGCCGAACATAATATAAGATGATATTTTAAAGGTTTGTAAAAACCTTAAAGTACTATAGAGTAGAACCTTGGTTTATGAATTTAATTCTTTCCAAGATTCTGTTCATCATGCCATTTGTTCATATTGTGAAGCAACTTTTCTCATAGGAAATAATGTAAAGTCAGATGATCAGTACTGCATCCCCAAAAGTATGCATATAAAAATTTTAATATATTTACATATTTTTATAAAAAAACTTATAATTTTAAGTAAGTGTTTTGTCCCTAATGTGCCTGAAATAGAATGGCAATGATCAGTATACAATACAAACTGAAAATAAAATAAACTAATCTGCACTTTGCCTTTGAGAACAGTTGTGGCTGGTGTGAGGGTGACAAGAGGAAGGAAGAGAGGAGGAAGAATTATTGCTTGGAATGAGAATCTCTTTCTATGAGAACATTGGGGATTTCAATGTCAGGAATGTTCTGTCTTATGGTACTTTCACTAAAAAGGAAGACTAACTAACACCACGGCCTCCATTTATTTTTCATTTTTTAGAATCTCTTTCATGTTTTGACTCACAGATTTTTTTTTTCTTTACATTCGCTTCTGACTAGGAATCTATCTAATGACACCTGTTTTTGACTTTTTAAAAAATTAATTTATTTGTTTTCAGTTTTCAACAATCATTTCCGTAAGTTTTAAATTTTCTCCCCCCCTCCACTGAGACAGTATGCAATCATATATATGGGTTCAAAATAAAAACATTGACCTAGTTGAGCATCACCCCTTCGTGAGCTGTTCAATTCTAAACATGATGTTCATACTGTGAATTTTTGTTTGTCCTGCAAGACAAATTTTTGCGAAAAATTTTTTCCTTGCCCAGCAAAGAATGCATAAACCAGGTTATTTGTAAACCTAGGTTTTACTGTATAAATGCTAGCTATTATCATAGTATTATCCCAGTAGATAAAAACCAGAAATAAGAGTTCAGCAGAGTAGAGCATACCAGAAAATACAAAAAAATCAATGAGCTCTTTATATGATAGCAAGATGAGACATTGTTCAACCAAGAGAGAGGCCCTAGTCTCACCCAAGAGAAATCTCCCCATATCTCTGTAGAGGCAACCTAGAAATCAGAGACATGTTGATAAATTGACTTCCCCTTTGTATCTGCCAATGAGTTTTTCCATTTCTTTTCCCAGAGCTAATCCCAAACATAGTTTGGGATGTGATGGTCAGTATTTAACAATTGGTTCTCTGGGGGAAAATTGTGATCAGTACATGCCTTTAAGTTTAATCTATGTTATTAACATTTTCTCCACCATTTTCTTATGTCTAGAAATCAACAAAACAAACTAAGCATTGATATATAGCAAAATTCTGAGATATAAATACTCAACCTGAAAATTTAACAATCAGCTCTTCTGAGCTGAGCTGTATCTAGCACTCTTCTAGTTCTGGAAGAACAATATTTTTCTTGAAGTAGGAGTGAAGAGTATGTCTCCTTTCTGGATTTTTCCCACTAACTTTAACCTTCACGCAGGCATTTAGAGTTGAGTCATCATTCTGTTGACCAATTAAGAGAATCTTCTGCAACTTCTTACAATCTTGAAATCATCCTTACACATAGTAAGCTATACCCAGTGTAAATATCAACAGAAAGTGTGGAGAGAGGGAGGAAGGGAGGAAACAAGTATTTATCAGGCATCTGCTTTGTGCCAGGGACTGTACTAAGAACTTTCAGAATATCTCGTTTGACCCTGACAACCATCCTGAGAAGTAGGTACTATTATTATCCCCATTTTACAGTTGAAGATACTGAGGTTGATAGAAGTTAAGTGTCTTTCTCAGAGTCACTTAGCTAGCAAATATCTGAGACCCAATTTGAACTTAGCTCTTCCTCACTCTAGGTCTAGTACTCTACTGTCACCTAGTTAAAAGTCATACTTTTCCAAATATTTATTTTCTTTTTTTAAATTCTAATCCATATCCCACTCCACAAATATTCTGTAAAAGGTCTACCTAATATACAACTGTTTTTCCTTTATACCAGAAATATACCAAGACAGCATTTGGGCTATTTGTCATCCCTGGCTCCATTACGTGGTGGATAGAGTGATGTATTGGGATCAGGGAGATGATGTTTCTTATTTCATTTGTGGCCTTGGATAAGTCACTTAGCCCTGTTTTTCTCAGTTTCCTCATATATAAAATGAGGAGGTGGGCTACATGGCCTCTAAGGTCCCTCTTCCTCTAAATTGATCATCACATAATCCTATGATCCTTTGACATGAATCAGATCCACTTCTAACAGTTAGAGCTCTGTAACCATGGGCAAGTCACTTAGATTTCCGGAGCTCTTCAATTTACTTATCTTCAAAATAGCAGAAAGTCAGCTTGGTGGCACAGTGGATAGAGCACTGGCCCTGGAGTCAGGATGACCTGAGTTCAAATACAGACTGAGATACTCATTAGATGTATAACCCTGGACAAATCACTGAACCTTGTTTGCCTCAGTTTCCTCATCTGTAAAATGAGCTGGAAAAGGAAATGACAAACTCACTCTAGTATCTTTGTTAAGGGTCACAAAGAGTCAGACACAACTGAAACTACTGAACAACAAAAGGTTATTGAAAGCAGGAACCCTGAGTGAGACTTTTATCCAGACTGAATCAACTCAGCAAGAATTGGTATAGAACTTACCTCTCAGATTTGTAAAACTTAAATGAGACGATGTATATAAAATACTCTGCAAACTTTAACTCATTACACAGAGACTAAAAACATATTTGGAATTAGGAAGGCTGGGTCCAAATCCTGATTCTGGCTCAGCTATGTGACTCTGTGCAAGTCAATTAAACTGCTCAGTTTCATCATCTGTAATATGAAGGTAATATCTACAGTATCCACCACCTAGTTTTGTTGTGAGGCTCAAGTGAGATAATGCATGTAAAGGTTTAGATGTGTCAGTTGTTGACATCATATGTTTCCTCAGTGATTTCCTCTATGTCATTCCTTGTGTGAAGATCAGGGACTAGAAATCAAAATTTGGGACCGTTCTATGTAATGTTGTCCTGTCCAATGGTCTTGGGGGAGAGAGGGGAGATAAGACTGTTTATTAGGTTCCATAAGTTCAAGGAAAGTAATTTTCCTAAAGTCTTATTCCAACATCAGAAAATATGAATTACTCAGTATAAAACTTTATGGGTGATGAATAGGGTATTTGTTCTGAGAGATCTTAGAATCTTGAAATCCACACAAAATTATAGAAAGAAACCTAAGGTACTTGTCCTAATTGAATAATATTCAATATTTGTGTGTGTAATTATTTTCTACCCCAAATAATTTAAAGATGTACTACTGGTTGCTGAAAAATTAGTCTATAAAGAGAAGAGCAAAGTTCTGTATATACTAAATTAGTTAGAAAACGGCTTAGTTTAAAAAAATATTTTTTTTCTTTTATGAGTAGTCAAATATACTCTTTGTTATTCTTGATCTTTTCTTTGCATGTTTCTCCTCAACTGGCTATAACTCTATTGACATTCAATTCCTGCTTTTTCCTACTATTCATTTTTTGTTGTTGTTCAGTTGTTTCAGTCACATCTAACTCTTTGTGACCCCATCTGGGATTTTCTTGGTAAAGATATTAGAGTGGTTTATCATTTTTTTTCTCCAACTCATTTTTACAGATGAGGAAAGTAAGGCAAAAAGGGTTAAATTATTTGCTTAGATCTGCACAAATTTGAGGTCAAATTTGAACTCAGAAAGATGAATCTTTTTGACTTCAGGATTGGCACTGTATCTGCTATGCCACCTAGCTGCCTTTTCCTACTGTGCTACTAATGGAAAAGAAATGCAACATTATACTGGAAATTACTTTATAGTATATGACCTAAACACCTGGGAAATAAACCTTCTTACACATCCTGCATTAGGGTCAGAGCTTTATCAGAGTATAATGAAAATGCATGGGTGTGGACCTATCAATAGTTTCACTGAGATCTTGAGCCATTTCTACAATGTACCTTATCCAAAGGAACCCAGGAAAAATGAAACCTTATCTCTCAAAAAGCCTTATCTCTCTCATGTTAGCACTGGCTTGTCTTCACAGCTGGTGTTTACTTCCACCTTGATGTTGACATGGGCTGTCTTCAGATCTGGTTAGTCCTTAGGACTGCCTTACTTGGCTAAGGTTTGACTCAATTTGGACTCTCATATTTGCAGTCAGAATGCATTTATAATTTTCTAAGAAACAGCTCTATGGGGGGTGTATATTTGGCACACTTTCAAATTTAATCAGCGCTGTTAACATTTTCTTGATCATTTTATTAAGTGTAAACAACATAAAAATCAATATGTCAAAATCTGAGTTAGATCATTTGCTTATTTTTGAGGTATAAATGATCACAGTGAGAATTTAACAACCAGCTCTCCCAAGCTAGTTGACTTTAACTTGCCTCTTGCTGTACTATGTCTGCTCTTTTGATCTGATGTCTTTTTTCCCCTTCTCTTTTCTGTTATCAGCCAAACTGCTTAGTAATGGTAACAGTTCATAAACTGATTCCCTTCTCTGTAGTCATATAGCTGTCAGGCTAATTTAGGTTCTCACCATTTCTTGCTTGACTTATTGTAGTAGTGTCCTAATAGATCTCTTTGTCTCATCTCTCCCCACTACAACCCACCCTTCACATAGCTGCCATAGTTATTTTCTTAAAGTATAGGTATGATCATATTACCTTCATGCTCAATGAGTTCCAGTGGTTGTTCAGATCTGAGTGGTAATTCTACACTAAGATAACTCTTTGCTTATCATTGCCTTTGGATAAGTACATTCGAGTTTAGCCACCATTCTTTTAAAATAAAATAGAGAAACATAGGAAAGGCAAAAAAAACCCCAAACAATTAGAGGTATGGAAAATTACTATCATCAATGTCAACATATGCCTACAGACGATTGTGCTGATGCTGGGGAAAGTGGGTAGAAGCAGTAATAACATTTGTACCCTTAAGAAGTTTGCAATATAATTGGAGAGACAAGATATGAGGACAAATTTTATTTCAGTATGCATGAAAAGATTTTATTTAAACTTGCAAAAAAGTATACTAAGTTAATCTTATTATTATATATGATGGACTCTTCCTGTGAAAAATTTTCTATATTCATGAAAGACCAAATAAGATTAAATGAGCTTATGATAAAATAAGAGAGAACCTAGCTCTCCCTAAGATCTTTTTTTTTGTCACAAAGTGGTACAAAATACAGGAAATGGGCCACTGATCAAAACACATGTGTTTAATGGTAATTTCCCCTTTGAAGAGATGAAGCAAGTAATGAAGGGAACTGCTATTCTGGACTGATTCTAATCAGCAAAGAGTAAATGGTTGATGAATCAGAAATTACGGGAACCTTGGTGGAAAGTGACTGCTTCTTCTTAGAATTTATGACAGAGAAGAAAACTAGGCAAACTGTGACTTGCACCCATATATGGGATGAGCATGGACTATAATTCTACTGACAAAATCAGTCTAGCTGGAATGAAAATCTCTTGAAAATGAATTTTCTGAAAAAAAAAAACAAAGGGAAACAATTATAGTAAAAAAAGTGGGGGAGGAGTGACTTTAAAATACCAGTGTGATACCCAAGAAATACATCAGAGTATATATTTTTTGAAAATACATATAGAAGATGGAGGAAAAATAAAGGAAGATATTTTTTAATAAAGTATTTTACCTTCCTACAATAAAAAATGTCAGGAATACTAAATTTCATTCTGAATTTTAGCAACAGAAACTAGGGACAGGATAAGAAGCTTTTGACTCCACTAGGTAAAAGAGAATGATCAAAGAAAGGACAGTACCACTTCTTGGGGTGGGAGGGACAATAAGGGATGATGGAGACAAAGCTGAATCAATGAACTCTCAATTCTCTTCTGTTATCTTTGCCAATGGAACATTTTTGGCCTGAATACTTACTTTAAAAGATTTACTTCAAAATATTAAATATTGAGTCAAACCCAAGATAAAGAGGAAGAGAGTTGGAGACTACCTGGCTGAGTAAAAATTATCAGACATATAGAAATTTTCTCAGCATACTGAGAAAATTGACAAATTTGATTGTTGCTTCACTTTCTGAGTATTTTTTAATGTTGGTGGAGAATGGGATAAATGCCTTCAGACTGGTCATGGGAAAGTGTTTTGATTTTCAAAAAAAGATGAAGTAGAGTACACAAACTATAAGTTAGCAAGTAGTAGCTAGTAGCTTCATGCACAATAATATAATGTTATCAAAAGATTAATTAGTGGGCATCTGGAAAAAGAAAAAGCAATCATAGCGACCAAAGATAGATTCAACAAGAACCTAGAATGAAACACTTACTTTGTTTATTTTTCTGATGAGGTTTTTAGAATATTAGGCCAGGTGAGTGCCAGAAATATAATTTGCCTGGATTTAAGGAAATAACTTCATAAACAGTCATATACCCTTATTTTGGATAAGATATAAAAGCTAGATCTTATTACACTTGGATGGATTTGAAACTGATTGACTATCAGACACAGAGTAGTTATTAATGATTTGATGTCACCTCAAAGAGAGTCATCTCTATCCCAATGCCACAGGGAATATGTACTTGGCCATTTGCAGTCTAACATTTTTATTAATTAAAGCATGAAGTTATAAATGGCAACTATATCAAATTTTCAAATGGCACAATGCTAAGAAGATAACTGTCACACTGAATGACAGTCTGGATCTAAAAAGACAGCAACAGACTGACTCAAAATGGAATTAAGTAATGATCAATGCAAGGTTTGATGCTTGGGTGAATAAATCAGCTTAAATAGCATAAGATGGCAAGAGCATGACCAGATCATCTTAAAAAAAGATGTTTTTTTAAATGAATCATGAGTTTAATATGAGTCAAAACTATGTTTTCAAAAAAAAAAGTTGAAGTGACCTTGACTTACATTAAGGGAAATAAAATATTTAGAACAGTGGCAGTAATAGTCCCAATCTATTCTGGAACCATATTTTAGAAAGAAACTTGATAAGTTGTAATCTATGCAAAGAAATATCACTGGGATGATGAGAGCTTTGAGATCATGCCATGTAATTGTTAACTGAAAGAACTGGGGAGATTTTGCCTGAAAAAGAGCAGATTTTGTGAGGGTCTGGTAGCTGTGATCAACTATTTGAAAGGCCATCATGGAGAATAAAGGTGTCAGACTCAAAATTATAGTCTTCATGCTGTCTAGGCTGACCTAGTTTAAAATATAATTGGGAAATGTTTAACAAAATAAAAATAAAATACAACATAGATAACAGTAATCAGTGATTTCTTAAGTCATTATGCTGCTTCAAGGATCCATTTCTATTTGAGACTGATACCACTGCTGTAGAAGATGAAATAAACTCCATTCTTATCTCCAGAAGGTGAAGGAAATAAAGTGGGTAGAACTTACATAGAATCAGATTTTCCATCGATATAAGGTAAAACTTTCTTACAATCAGAGCTATCCCCAAATGGAATGGACTGTATTGTGAATTCTTAGATTTCCCAAGGTCTTAGCCTAAAAGGACCAGGGTCTTCTCCAGTCATCCTCATGAATATCAGGCCATGGAACCCAGATGGCTCTGGGGGAGAAAGTGAGGCTGGTGACCTTGTACAGCCCTCCCTCACTCAAATCCAAGTCAACCGCAAGTCATGTCACCATTCTCTGATGTTATGGTTCTCTTTGAGAACAAAGGACAAACACAACAAGGTTCCTATCAGAGACTAGATAAAAAATTTTGTTGGAAGTTGTAGAAGATATTATTGGTTGGATATGGATTAGATCAGAAGATCTGTGAGATCCCTTCCAACCCCAGGGTTTTGTGCTTTAGTCTTTACAAGATGCCACAATCATTTACCTAGATAGGACTGAGATGATGAACAAGGTCTTGACAACTTTGTTGTTGAATGGTAGTCATTTTTATAGATAAGGATGCGAAGTTAACACTCTGGCTTTTTCCTTTACCGTTCTGAGATTCAGATCAGTCTATTATTTCTTTAATCATTCACCTATTCCTCTAAACAAATCTCTCTTCAGAATGTAGAAGGTGAGAAAAAAAGGAATGAAGAAGATGGAAATTTGGTGAAAACAGTTGAGTGAAGCATTTGTATTGGGTTTCAGGCAAATCTGTCTACATAAGAAGTGAAACATAACAGGACTGTCTCAAGCTGACCCACTTTAAGTGAACACTAGCTATAGCATACAAGGAGTAAAACAAACATTCATTAGATAGCTCTTGTCCAGGCTCATGTTAGCTTTCTTGTCCTTCAACTTATTGGATTCCAGTGCTTCCCTCTGATCTTTTGTTCTTGTTTACTTGGGCATTTTTGAACTCTCTTTTGCTTCTGTTGTCAACATTGATGTAATGACTCCTTACTCTCATCCTCTTTTATGATCTTTGTTTTATGACTAGTGCCTGATTATTTCTATTCCTAGTTCTGATGCTTGGATTCCCTCTTTGTAGTCCCATTAACAGTACTTGACTTCTTGTGGCCCATCTCTTAAACCTTATTAGGTAGGCCCTAATACTTTTTTTCATGTGAGAACAATTAACAATTAATCAGAAGTCTGAACTAGGTGTGAAGAAGACCTAAACAATTTTATTGACTCAGTCAATGACTATGTCAGTCAAGGGCTTTAGATCAGATGCAAAAAGTCCTTGATTAGTTTAGATGTGTTGAAAGGATGGATTTGCATCCTAGTATCATCCCCAACAGAGCAGTGGCTTGTTGCCATGTCTACACCAAAGTCTGAGAACTGAATAGACAACACTGAGAAAAAGCAGCCTAAGGATTTTACATGAAGCCTAGTTCTTATATCATGTGTACAGGGAATTTCATGTGTAACCCGTGAATGGAAGAAAAAGGAATTCCAGGAACCAGGATCTGGGAATTAATCTTTTGATGCATGTACTCCCTAGGCTTAATATCGCTTTTCTCTGTACTGGTGAAAAGCGTGTCACATTTGTGAGAGGATGCTATTTCATACCAACTAGATGACCTTAGCAAATATCCCTTTCTAAAATCGAATTCAAAATTAGCTTGCTAAAAGCTATTTCAAACTATGATCTAACTGACTAACTGTTATGAAGTTATAATGGTGGGAGCAATAAACCTGTGTAGCCATTGTGAGATATGGTTTTCGAAAACCACTATAGAGCTCCTTGGGGATTCTCCTAGATCTTCTTGTACAGCTGTAACAGAAAGCTATATTTCCAAAGAACTGAAATTGAGAGTCACTGAAATGAGAAAAATATGATGGGCATGACCAGGCAATACTATATTACAAATAAGAAATTAGGAAGGGAGAAATAGCACAAAGGAAGTCATCCAGGAAATGTACAAGAGAATAAGATGGGTTGTAACTTGGTGAGAGTGAGATATAATCAATAGACAGCCATGTACAACAGAGCTTCAAAATACAGGGGAATCAAGGAAGCCCCACAGCATATCAGGTGAACACTGTTAGGGGCATAGGGCTGTGCTAATAGACTGTTCTCATGAGTAGCCTGGTTAGAGCTGGACTGTTGTAGTGCTGGGAGTTCACCTATGCCTGCTGTTCAGCAGTGCTGTAGGTATCGGTGTAAACAATAGTGTTTCCAGTGCTGCATGAGTTTGAAAAGCACATACATTGCCCCACTGGGAATTTGAATGAAAAGTGGGGATAAAACTGTAAAGTTTTCTTGCAGTGTCCTTGTTAACATTAATTGTTGATAAATGAATAAACAGGACTAAATAGCAACAATTAACATAGAATATTATTATATTAATATTAGCAATTAGGTGGCCTGTTACCATAGGCTTCTATCAGAGACAGGATAAATAATTGGGGGGGAGTTATAGAGGATATTATTGGTTGTGTATGGATTGGATTGGGTGATCTGTGAGGTCTGTTGCAACCCTGGGGCACCCAACACATGGGGTATTAGGTGGCATTTGTTTCATTCAGCTGCGTACATACCCTTTCTTGAGAGAATTACATTTCTGTGAACCGCAGAATATACATTAGCAATATATCATGTGATTCCTTCCTTCCTTCCTTCCTTCCTTCCTTCCTTCCTTCCTTCCTTCCTTCCTTCCTTCCTTCCTTCCTTCCTTCCTTCCTTCCTTCCTTCCTTCCTTCCTTCCTTCCTGTCTGTCTTTCTGTGTCTTTTTCTTTATTTTGGATTTTCCAACTAGATTGTATAGTGGATAGAGTCAGTAACACCTGAGCTCACATTCTGCCTCAGACACTTATTAGCTGTGTGATTTGGGGTGAATTATTTAACCTCTCTCAGACTCAGCTTCCTTATCTATGAATTGGGAGTAAAGTCCGATCCTACCCTCACATGATTGTTATGAGGATCAAATGAGACAATGTTTGTAAAGCACTTTGCAAACCTCAGAGAACTATGTAAATGCTATCTAATACTTTTATTTTTTAGAGGGGTGATTAGTTTGTGTTAGTATAGCTGACTTTCACAATTATATCATTTTTTTCTCAGAAGAAACGAATGAATCAAGAAATGCTACATAAAAACATAAATATATACCTACATATACATGTACATGTACATATACATATGTGTATATATACATATGTATAAATACATATATATGCATACACACACACATATATGTATAAGCCATTCCGTGAGAGAAAATGCAGACAAAAAAACAAGAAAAATTTTTAAAAAGTAAAGGAAAAGTATCTTTGATTGGCATTCAGGCTCTATCAGTTCTTTCTCTGGAGATGGACAGCACTTTTCATCATAAGGTCTACCAAATTGTCTTGGATCATTGTATTGCTGAGAATAGCTAAGCCATTCATAGTAGATCATCATACAATGTTGCTGTTACCGTGTACAATGTTCAGCTTTTGCTCATTTCACTTTGTATCATTTCATGTAAGTCTTTCCATGGTTTTTTTTCTGAGAGCATCCTGCCCATCATTTCTTAAAGTATTCTATCATAATCACATACAGCAACTTGTTCAACCATTCTCCAACTGATAGACTTTGCCTCAGTTTCCAATTCTTTGCCTCTACTAAAAGAACTGCTATAAATATTTTTGTATAAGTAGGTCCTTTCCCTTTGTGCTTTTTAAAAATCTCTTTGGGATACAGATGAAGTAGTAGTATTGCTTGGTCAAAGGGTATGCATGGTTTTATAGCCTGTTAGGCACAGTTCCAAATTGCTCTCCAGAAGGGTGGAATCAGTATTTGACTTCACCAACAGTACATTACTATTTCATTTTTCTCACACCCCCTCCAGCATTTGTCATTTTCCTTTTCTGTCATATTAACCAATCTGACAGGTGTGAGATAATAGCTCAGAGTTGTTTTAATTTGTATTTTTTCGCATCAATAGTGATTTAGAACATTTTTATATGACTATAGATAGCTTAGATTACTTTGTTTGAAAACTACCTGTTCATATCCTTGACCACTTATCAACTGAGGAGTCTCCCTCCTTGGCAATCATCAAGTCTTGTTGATTCCATCTGCACAACATCTCTAACATCCATCCCCATCTGTTCACTTATATATATAACCACTTCCTTAGTTCAGACCCCCATGACCTTTTAGCTTATTGTAAAAACCTCCTGCTTGGTCTCACTGTTCCAAGTTTCTCCCTTCTAAAATTCATTCCACACATAGGTACCAAGGTGATATTCCAGAAACGTAGGTTTGACTGGGTTACTCCTCTGATGGAGAGGCTCTAATAATTCCCTATCACAATATAATAAAATAAATATTTATTAAGTTGCTCTTACATGGCAGGTGCTATGCTAAGTTCTGGGGATAGAAATAAGAAAAAGAAATACCATTGCTGCTTTCAAGAAGCTTATAATCTAACGGAGGAAGACAGTTTATGAAAGGAAGTTGAAAGTGGGGGGACAGGTGCCAGAGGGGTATGATATTTGGGATACTGAGCCCTCTATAGAAACTTTAGGAGGAATTTTTTGTTTTATCCTCTAACCCTCCAATCAGAGGGGCAGAAGCAACTGAGGGTACCCATGAGGTGTAATCTCCATGTTGATGAGTTTCCTGGTGATGGGCTTTATTTATTTATTGCATGCAGGATTATATATAATGTCCTCTGATTCACAGTTAAGGTTTTTTTTACAATCTGTGTCTAGTCTAACTTTCTAAACTTAGCATAAGTTTAGCTTATGCCATCACTTTGACTACTTTACATCCTAGGTCAAGGGTAGGGAACCTGCAGCCTTGAGGCTACATGTGGCCCTCTAAGTTCTCAAGTGCAGCGCTTTGGCTAAACTTAAACTTCACAGAACAAATCTTTTTATTAAGGGGATTGAGGATTCAGTCAAAGGACTGCACTTGAAGACTTAGAGGTCCAAATGTGGCCTTGAGGCTGCAGGTTCCCCACCCCTGGACTAGACAAATAGGTCTCCTTGCTGTCCCTGATATGAGACATTCGATCTCCCATCACTAGGCCTTTGCACATACTATTTCCTTTCTTTCCTCTTAAAATAATTAGCTTCCTTCATATTTCTCCTCACAAATGACTTCCTTTCTACACACTTGGGAAGCTTTTCTTGATCCCCTAACATCTTCATGTTTATTTCATATATATGTTGCATCTACTTATGTGTATACATGCTGTTTTGCCCAATAGAATGGAAGCTTGTTGAGGGCAGGCAGGGTTTTTGACTTTGTATCTCCAGAGCTGAGCATACTTCCTGGGAAACATCATAAATGTTTCCTAATTAATGTATTAATTGATGACAACCAATTTTTCCATTTCCTTTGAATTCTTTAGGTAGGTTTTAAACACTTTTTAATTATTAAAAAACCTAATTTCTGAGAAGCATTTTGAAAACCCCCTTGTCAGTTCATTCTTACCATAAGGTCAAATTTAGCAAGTTGTGCTTTTAAAGCTGGAAAGTTGTAATTAGGAAAAATACACCCATTACAGTTCTTGCATGCTAAGGTTACTTTGAAGTCCTCCAAGTTTATTCATCATTTTAATAAGATTCTTTTCATTCAGTAGAAATACCTCATAATGCCCTCCTTTATTCCTCAGGCTTTCTAAATATAATAGATTTCTAAAGTCTTTTCCCCCACCTTGATTAATAGACTCAGGAGAAAACTGAAACAACAATTGGCTTCAATTTTAAGATTAAGACAGGAAGACTGGACTTTTCTAAAAGTCATGAGGAAAATCTTAATTCTCAAAACAGTCCTTAACTCTGTTCTTTAGGATATTTCCAATATCTATACAGTATATAACGACTGGTAATAAGTTAGGTGACACAACAGATAGAGGGTTGGACCTGGAATTAGGAAGACTTGAGTTCACATCCAGCCTCAGGGTCTTGTGTGACCCTAGACAAATCACTTAACTTCTTTTTACCTCAGTTTCCTCAGCTGAAAAATGGGGATAATAGTAATCGCTACCTCATGTAGTTGTTGTAAGGATAAAATGATATATTTTTAAAGCATTTTGTGAACCTTAAAGCATTATATGAGTTCAAAATATTGTGATTTTTAATCGTTAACATATCAGATTGGTTCAGGCCCATGGTCAGTGATTTGCAAAGGGCTGTGATAAAGTAACTCTCCCATGACCTCAAGGTTTATGAATAGACTGAAAATTTGAATTGTCCTTTAATAGTATAGAAGCCTTTCCTGAAGTTGTTTTTATTCTTGGTGATTCAGGGAATGCAATAAAAACTTATTAAGTCATTCTTATATGATTTGCAGAGATATAAACAATATCCTTCCTGCCCTCAGGTAAATCACATTCCACTTGGGATACCAAAGAAGCAGTGTAGTATATTGAATAGAGAAAAGAACTTAGATTAAGGATGGCCTGTATTCAAACAACACCTCAAATACTACCATGGACAAGTCACTTAACCTTTCTGGTATTCAGTTTCTTCATTTGTAAAATGAAGAGACTGGGCTAAATGAACTTTAAAGTCTTTAAATCTATGATCCAAAATGTACAGAGATAAATGGAGGTTAAGAAAGTATTTTTTTTCCAGGCATGGAATATATCCAATGCAAAGTCATGAAGATGGAAGAGAAAGTGTTGAATTTGGTATATGATCTGCAGGTTCATTTGACTAGAACAGAGAACACAAGAAGGGGAGTAATATAAAATTAGTATGGCAGGGTAGGACAATTTACAGTTTACATTTGTGTGTGTGTGTATGTACATATACATACATACATATATATCCAATGTGTATATACCTGTTTGCATGTTGTCTCCCCCATTTTACAATGTGAACTCTCTGAAAGCATGGAGCGTATTTTGTCTTTCTTTGTATCCCTAGTGCTTAACACAGTGCCTGGCACATAGTTAGTATATAATAAATGCTTGTTAATTTACTTGTTGATTGAATCATAAATTTAGAACCAGAAGGGATTTTAGACTAAAAAATATTGAGCAGAGGAATGCCATTGTCAGTTTGATGCCTTAGGAAGATTTTTTTTTTTGGGGGGGGGGGGATGGATTGGGGAAGACTGGAAGCAGGGAAATCTTTTAGGAGGCTTTAACAACAATCCAGTTAAGAAGTTCTAAATGTCTGAACTAGAGTGTTGGCCTTTTGTGTGAAAAGGAGAGAGATGCAAGAGTTATTGCGGAACAGAGTTGTTAGGATTTGACAACTGCTTGGATGTGGGAGGTAAGCAATAAGAAAATGGATGACTCAAGAATTACTCTGAGGTAATGAACTTGGGTCACAAGAAGGATGATGGTATTCAACAGAGACAAGGAAATTAGATTGAGGATGGTGGTTTTAGATAGGAAGATACTAGATTAAGTTTTGAGCATGTTATATTTTAGATGTCAATAGAGTATTGAGATAGAGATGCTCAGCAGACAGTTGGAGATGTGAGACAAAGAGATATGTGAGTGTTAGATATAAAAATTAGGGAGCCATCTTTATAGAAATGGAATGAACCTATGGTAACTAATGAATGTTTGTGATAGGATATTGGAAGGTACCCATATATTTTAGGTGGGAGATAGATGATGATCCAGCAAAGAGTACTGGGAAGAAATGGTTAGAGAGGTAGAAGGTGAATGAGAAGAGAACAGTGTCATGGAAGCCAAGGGAGAAGAGAGTCTACCAGAGGAAGTTATGTGTGGTCATTGGTGTTCAAAGCAACAGAAACATCAAGTATATTGAAGACATTGAGGAAAGGTCATTAGTTGATGCAGCTAAGCAACCACGTGTAACCTTTGAGAGAGTAATTTCTATAAAGTAAAGAGACTGGGAACCAGATTCCAGCTTAGAGAGATGATTGGTGGTCCACTATAGTTACCTGATGTGATCACAATTCCAAGGTCTTTAAAAAGTATTTTCCTTCATATTGTAATTGTCATTCTCTTTTCCATCCTTTCTCCCCATACTCCACCCCTATCTATAGTATAATTTTAAGACTGTGTATCTAGAGCTGGGAGGAACCTCAGAGCCCAATACTTCTCATTTTATAGGTAAGGAATTTGAGTCCCAGGAAGGTTATGGGGCTTGTGGAAGGTCCTACAGGTAACAACTACAAGAGGTGGTATTAGAAACTCTGGTCCCCTGCCTTCTAGAGTCAGTGCACTCTATCTTCCCCCATCTCTACCTTTTAAAATCCCTCACTTCCTTTAAGGTCCAACACAAGTACCCCCTCCACTATAAAGTCGTTCCTATAATAAATGTCTATTTATTATTATTCTTTTATAAAATTTCTGAATTGTAAATTTTTACCTATAGTAAAACACATCTTAAGTCTATATGGAAACACTGAAAAAATTGAAAATAACATATATTTTGTTGTCTGTTCTGCATAGCACTTGTAAACTTGGACTTTTAAATATTAAAATTCGGTTAAGTCCACAGAACATTTTTATGTGTGAACCATGTCCAAAGCCACATGCAAGTCAAGAGGATACAAAATTCAAAAGGGAAGTCCTTGTGCTCAAGGGACTTTTTGTTTGTATTTCTATTTATTTACAAATAACCATAAAACAGCCACTTTTTAAGCAGAAGGATGAAGGTCTTTGAGTCCATGCCATTTAAAGTTCTGCTGAAGGAAACTGGGTATATTTAGTTTGAAGAAAAGACTCAGGGGACCATAGTAACTGTCTTCAAGTATTTAAAAGACCATCATGTATAGTAGGGATTAGACTTGTTTTGTTTGGTCCCAGAGGGGGAAATAAAAAAACAAATAAACAAAAAAAAACCTGGAGAAATGATCCAAAGCCATAAAGACACAATTAGGCTTACTGTCAGGAAATTAAAACAACAAAACAACTATGTAACAGCCCTTCTTTCCTAGTCTTTAGAAGAGGTTGGATGATCACAGTGTCATAGACAGAGATTGAAGGTACCCCAGAAACCTTCAAAGCCAGTCCCTTTGTTTTACAGATTAGAAAATCAAGGCACAGAAACATTAAGCAGCTTTCCTAGGACTACAGCTGGTAAATGTCTGAGGTGGGATTTGAACTTCAGTTATTCTTCAAACCGAGTCCAAGGTTCTATCTGTTATTCCATGGTACCTCTCCTGATACCACTTGTCAGGTATGTTATATTAGGGATATTTTCATCTATAATTTGGGTTAACTTGCTAATGAAGTCTCTTTCAAGTGTAATATTCTATGATCATGTGATTTTGCAATGAGGTAAAATTAGAGAAATAAAAAAGATATGTTCAGAGTTTTGTGAGCAATTAGATGAGAGAGGAGGGGTGGTGGGGAGGGTGACATACAAGGAGAGAGGGGGAAAAGACAGAGGCAGAAAAAAGAGGAAAGGGGGAGAAAGAGGGAGAAAAAAGGGAGAGAAAAGGGGAAGAGAGAGGGGGAGAGAGAAAGATAGAGAAGGGTGAGAGGGAGAGATGAAGGAGGGAAGAAGAGAGAGAGAGAGAGAGAGAGAGAGAGAGAGAGAGAGAGAGAGAGAGAGAGAGAGAGAGAGAGAGAGAGAGAGAGGAGAAAGAGATTACAGGAAAGGTTGGAAATACTCAAGCAAAGTTTGGATGACTTGCATGGTCTTGCAGAAGCAGTGTATTATAATAGATGGAGCACTGGTTGCATAGTCTGGATAATCTAGCTGTAAACCCTACCCCTGAAACTGACCAGTTGTATGAAGATGGGTAAATCATTTTTTCTTTCAGTTCCTCAGTTTTGTTTTGGTAAGACTGGGATAACAATAGCTATAGAACTTGCTTCCCAGGGTTGTTCTGATATCCCACTAAGATAGTGGATGAACAGCACATTGTAAAATGAAAAAAAAAATGTTAAAAAAGTGTCAGTTAATATTTAATTTAGCATTCATATTTTGGACAAGAATTGGATTAGATGACCTCAGAGATCTCTTCTAAATGTATCATTCTATGATTTGACCAGCTATCCCCTAATCCTGTCACTTTTCACAAAATAAATTAATTTACTATAGAGTTTTTCAGAGCCTGATCATATGAAGTATTCTGTTACAGAAACTGTTGTACAGGTTCAGACAAAGGTCATGAAAATGCCCTTGAACCATGTCAGATTCCTTTTCTTCATTTTGGATTTTGCACTTGAAGCAATTTCTTTGCTAAGTCTCCTCTGCTGAAAGAATTGTGTTTGCTTCAATAAAACTACAATTCCACTGGAAAATGTTCGCGATAGTCGGAGCCCTCTTAAGCTTTGGAGCTCTGGTTTAACAAGATGCCCTCCACAAAACCATCAGTTCCTGACTGCAGGCATTGCAGGAATCATCTATTACAAAGACTTGCTCAGGCAGTTTTCTTCTATTAGTTTGTACAGCGGAATCTAATCGGAAGAATGTGAATGAAAACAAATGAGCACTTAGCCCAGTGGCTAAGCCTGGACCCTGCTTAGAGTTTTTCCAATTTGCTGCTTAACATTGGTTCTATAGTGTTATTATGTGAAAAAATTTTTTAATCAAAGTTGAAGACATTTAGATCTGAAAGAAAAGGCAAGGAAGAAGGAACCTGAAGCACTAGTTGAAATAACACTACAGTCTGTTTTATTAATATCCCAAGGAAGGGACCAGTTTCTATCTTGCCACTAATCATCATGACATTCACTTTTGAGTCAATTCCCGACTTGGAGGAAGACGAGATGTTAACAAAGGCAGGTAGAGAAAAGATTTGCTTTAATAGAACAATTCACAACTTGGGCTGCCATCCCAAGGCATAAAATTTAATGGTTGGTACTCAGATAAGAAGCAGAGAGAAGGGCCTCTCACTGTGTGAAACAATAATTAGGTTCCAGACAACGACTTATGGAAAGGAAGCCAAACTCTGTTAGGCAGCTGGCCAGCTGTTTCTCAAACCTGGGTTCTGACTGCAATGGTACAAGAAGCTCAAAAGCAGAGGACACTAACCTTTTTCAGTCCTCAAGGCATTTTAAAACTTCTGGGCATGAGATATATGATAGTGAAATACAGTTTGTGCTTGGGATTGTCTATAATTTTATTCTGGTGGCACGGACAGCCCATAAAACCTGATTTTTTTTAATGCATTGCTGTGTAGATTTTCTTTAGATTTACATCTTGGTATTTTCTCAGTAATTTTTCCTCATTTACAGCTCTAGGTTTTTGTTTTCTGTTCGTCATGCAAGAACTTGGATCAATGACAGAAGGTATCAGGTCCAGGAAACTATATTTTATGGTTTTATAAAGTGGTAAATTATCAGTAATTCAAGTTGTTTTTATTTGCCTAAGATGACTGAGTCCAGAGTGGTTTGTTTTTTTTTTTTGGTCATTTCTTTGCTTCAACTCTTGATCTAACTTCTCAGTTGTGGAGAGGCACAGTTGGAGATGCTGAGCCACCAAAACTTACTTCCTGTCTTCCCAAGCACTCAAAGCTGTTGTTTAGAGAACATCGTTTCAGTGACAGTCATACTTCGTAATTTCAATCCCATGGGCCCTCCCTCCATTAGCAAAGGTTGGAATCATTCTACACTGTTAGTAGATGGTCTTCTTTAGTTGTCATGGCTGAAGAATACGTCACCTACTGGTCTGTCTTCTGCCACTGATCCCCTTTAAATTTAGTTAAGCTTGTTGCATGGATGACAGAAACTGTTCATTATTGGAATTAAATCCAGTGAGCATTTAATTAGCACCTTCTGTTTGCCAGACTATATTAGATGCTGGCAATAAATACAAAAAATGAAACATTCCCTGATATTGAACAGTTTGCATTATACTGGAGAGAAACAACACACACACAAATAAATACAAGATAATTTCAGGGGAAGGGAGAAACACATCTTGGTACATCAGAAAAAGCCTCATAAGGGAGATGACTCTTGAGATGAGCCTAAAGGGAACTAGAGTTTCTAAGAAGCAGGGATGAAGGGAGAAAACATTTCAAGTAAAGATGGAATGTTATGAAATTTAGTGTAATCTGTATGCTCTGGCCCTTTTCTCTCAGTCCAGGCTGCTACATCAAGCCCTTGGGATTCTAGGGAACCCCAAGAGTTTTTTGGGGATATCTCTTTTCTCTGTTGCCTGCTCAAGTCTCCCTGCTCTTAGGAAATCAATAACTAACACCCTAGTTCTGCTTAACCATGTAATACTGTAAAGCTTTTACAAAGGGATATTTATTTCACTGATATATTGAGAACAAATACACAAACATTTCTCTCAATATTTCAGAGGCAAATTTCTACCCCATCACAGCTCCACATACCACCTTAGCCTTGGTAAGATATGAACAAGGCTTATAAATTAGCTCAGTTCCTATATAATATTTGCCCTACTAAGTTTATGACACAAAAGTATTACTGCTACCAGATGAGTTCTTCTATAGGTCTGTGGTCCTGAATTCACTCCCAAAGGTCACTCTTCTCTCTCTAGGGCATTAATACTATACTGACTACCAAATATGGGCTGGATTCTTACTTCTAATCCAGATTGGAGACTACTCCCTGCACCTAAAACAGAAGAATGAACAGGCCTGAGACATTCCATTTCTCAGGGTATCATATGGTTTCAGTGTAGAGTAAAGTCCTGAGGTTTTCCCCCTTACAGCGTAGTCTCTCACCCAAAGTTGTGGATGGAGTTACCCACTCATTTCTAGATGAGATTGTATCAATTAGGTTAAGAGGACATAGCTAAAATTAAAAGGTTTTTTAAAAAATATTTCCAGTCACTCATCATGTGAACTAAATAACTAGAACCAGTGATGGAATGTCTACACATGCTCCAGCATCTCCAAATCACTTCCCCTACCTGTCATCACAAATCTCTAAGAAGCAATTCCCTATCATCCCCCATGCAGAGAGATGCTCGCTGTTCACTAGTGTCTTCCATATGGAGGTATCATCAGTTGAGCAAAGTGATAAATTCTGTGCTAGAAACAGACTCAACAACATAATGAAATGATTTTAAGTTTAATATTACAAAAATATGATGGATATTTTAGGAACTATCTTCATTGAAATAAAAATTCATTATTATTTTGACCAAGTTCTTCACTGAGGTAATTATATTCTCAGCTCACAGCTGGAAAGCAACCTGTCAAACTGATCCTTGAAATGTTAATGATATAACTTTACAACTTCAAGTTGTATGTTATATGTTTCATATAAAAACACATATATGTATATGTATATTATTTCGTGTATATATCTGTATCTATTATCTATATCTGTATATGTATATGTATATCTATCTATCTATCTACATAACCTATCCAGGATTAAAAAAAACTTTTAAAAAATTGAAGCGCATGTTGTATTACCTTTGCAAGGATAGTGGTGGTTGCTCATCTCTGGGGATAACATAAGGGCAGTAGGAGGCTAGTGAAAGCAATTTCTTTTTTTTTAAATGTTTATTTATTTATTTTTAGTTTTCAACATTCATTTCCACAAAATTTTGAGTTCCAAAATTTTCTCTCCATCTCTCCTCTCTTCCCACCCCAAAACACCATGAATTCTGATTACCCCTTCCCCCAATCTGCCCTTCCTTCTATCACATCCCTTGCTTCCCTTATCCCCATCTTCTCTCTTTTCTTGTAGAGCAAGATAGATTTATATACCCCATTATCTGTATTTCTTATTTCCCAGTTGCATGCAAAAACAATTTTCAACATTTGTTCCTAAAACTTTGAGTTCCAACGTCTCTCCTTTCCTCCCTTCCCACTCATCCCCATTAAGATGGCAAGCAATTCAATATAGGCTATATAGGTGTAGTTTTGCAAAATACTTCCATAATAGTCATGTTGTATAAGACTAGCTACATTTCACTCCATCCTATCCTGCTCCCCATTCGTTCTATTCTCTCTTTTGACCTTGTCCCTCCCCACAAGTATTTACTCCTAATTACTCCCTCCTCCCATTTGCCCTCCCTTCTATCATACCCCCACCTCACTTATCCCCTTCTCCCCTACTTTCCTGTTGTATAAGATAGATTTTCATACCAAATTCAGTGTGCATGGTATTCCCTCCTTAAGCCAAATGTGATGAGAGTAAGCTTCACTGTTTCCCTCTCACCTCCCTGCTTTTCCCCTCCATTTGAAAACTTTTTCTTGCCTCTTTTATGAGAGATAATTTGCCCCATTCCATTTCTCCCTTTCTCATCCCAATATATTCCTCTCTTACCCCTTAATTTGATTTTTTTTAGATATCACCCCTTCCTATTCAACTCACTGTGTGCCTTCTATCTGTATAAATGTGTATAATCTCTCCAACTACCCAAATACTGGGAAAAGTTTCAAGAGTTACAAATATCATCTGTCCATATAGGAATGTAAACAATTCAACTTTAGTAAGTCCCTTAGGATTTCTCTTTATTATTTACCTTTTCATGCTACTCATGACTCTTGTGTTTGACAGTCAAATTTTCTATTCATTTCTGGTCTTTTCATCAAGAATGCTTGAAATTTAAGCATCATTAAATGACCATTTATTTCCTTGAAGTATTATACTCAGTTTTTCTGGGTAGGTGATTCTTGGTTTTAATCCCAGTTCCTTTGACTTCTGGAATATCCTATTCTAAGCCCTTTGATCCCTTAATTTAGAAGCTGCTAGATCTTGTATTATCCTGATTGTATTTCCACAATACTCTAATTGCTTCTTTCTAGCTGCTTGCAATATTTTCTCTTTGACCAGGGAACTCTGGAATTTGGCTACAATAGCCCTAGGAGGTTTTTTTCAGATCTCTTTCAGGAAGTGATTGGTAGATTCTTTCAATATTTATTTTACCCTCTGGTTCTAGAATATCAGGGCAATTTTCCTTGAAAATTTCATGAAAGATGGTTTCTAGGCTCTTTTTTTGATCATGGTTTGGGTAGTTCCATAATTCTTAAATTGTCTCTCCTGGATCTATTTTCTAGGTTAGTCATTTTTCCAGTGAGATATTTCACATTGTCTTCTATTTTTTCATTCTTTTGGTTTTGTTTTGTAATTTCTTGGTTTCTCATAAAGTCATTAGCTTCCATCTGCTCCATTCTAATTTTTAAAAAAACTATTTTCTTCAGTGAGGTTTTGAACCTCCTTTTCCATTTGACTCATTCTGATTTTTAAAGCATTCTTCTCCTCATTGACTTTTTGGACTTCTTTTGCCATTTAAGTTAGCCTATTCTTAAAGGTGCTATTTTCTTCAGCATTTTTTTAGGTCTCCTTTACCAAGCTAGTGATTTGCTTTTCATGATTTTCTTGCATCTCTCATTTCTCTTCCCGATTTTTCTTCCACCTCTCCTACTTGATTTTCAAAATCCTTTCTGAGTTCTTTCATGGTGTGAGACCATTGCATATTTATTTTGGATGTTTTGGGTACAGAAGCCTTGACTTTTATGTCTTCCTCTACTGGAATGCATTGTTCTTCCTCATCCAAAAGGATGGGAGAGAATACCTGTTCATCAAGAAACTAACATTCAATAGTCTTATTTTTCTCCCTTTTTTGTGCATTTTCCCAGCCAGTTACTTGACTTTTGAGTCCTTTGTCAAGAGGAGGGTATTCTCTGGGGACCTGTAATTTCTCAGTTCCTCCAAGGTGGCATAAGCAAGGGAGAGAAGTTTACTTCTTTCCTAGACTGTGCACTGGTCTGGGAGCAACCAAAAACTTTTCTGCCAAAGATCTGCGAGTAGAATTCTCTCTCTACAACCACCTCCAGCTCCACCATGCCAGCACTCCTCCTCACCCCAAGGCTGCCACTTAGGGCTGAGACCCAGATCAACTGCTGAATTCCTCCAGGGTGTTTAGGCCAAGGGCTCCAAAAATGAATGCTTGTGCTGCAGTGGCTGCTGCTGGCCAGGCCAGACCACATTTCCTTCTCATCCAGGTGAAAGAGTTTTCTCATTGACCTTTTAAACTGCCTTTGGAGTTCGTGGGCTGAGTAATCTGGGAACCACAGCTGATCCTGGGGATTCTGCCCTCTGAGGCCTGCTCCAGTACTGTTCCTGCTGGTGCCCTGTTGCCAAGGCTGAGCTGTGTTCTGCTCTGAGCCCAGTGCAATAGACCTTTCCTGTTAGCCTTTCAGGTTGTCTTGGAGTGGAAATCTCTTTCACTCTGTCGTTTGGTGGCTTCTGCTGCTCTAGAATTTGTTTAGAGTCATTTTTTACAAGTATTTTATGGGCCATGGGGAGAGCTTTTACAGGTCTGTCTTTCTCCTCTGCCATCCTGACTCCACCCCCTGAAAACAATTTCAAAAGCAGCTAGGAATTAATAAACAAGGATTTATGTTAGAAAAACTTGGACTGCTTTCTAGTTTTGTCTGGGACCAATCATAGGGATGACATTTACATATAACTAATGTATTTAACAGCGAGAAGTCCATTATTTAATAAAGAAAGGGACTTTTAATAGAATTGAACCACAGACTTTGAGCTGGAAGGAAGTTTGGAGGTCACCTATACCAATTCTCTACCCTATTCAGTAACCAGCTCTGTTGAATTCTATGGGGGCACTGAAAGGCTTAGTAATTTACCCTATGGTAACAGAGCTACTGCCAGAGGCAGTATTAGAACTCAGTTCCAATAATGACAGATCTAGAAGCAAGCAAATTTAGATTTGATTTAAAGTTAAACAATTCTTTATAAAGTTATACAAAACTAGACTGGGAACCTTATGGGTAATGAGTTTCCTATTATCAGAGATCTTTAAGAAAAAATTGGATGAATGCCTGTTGAGTATGTCATCAGGAGGATTATTTTCAGGCACAGCTTGGGTAAGATGACCACTGAGATAACCCGAACTCTGAAATTCTATTACTCTTCACTCCAAAGCCAGCCCTGTATCTGCTTGCTATATACCACCTCTTCTTTCTCATTATTTTATTAATTTGAAGGGTATATGTAGATCTCAATTGTGCGGAGGGGAGTTGACTTCATTAGCAAAAAGACAACCTCTTGAATTTGTAGAAGTACTTGAATGATTCTGTTGACAGTAAGAAATATGTTTAAAATAATTTTTGTTCGGAGCAATTGGATATTAACGGTAATTGGAATCTTTGACAAGCTGTGACCTTCTCACATCCTGATAGAAGTCAAATTCATTTTAGCGGCAGTAATGCTTTAATGCAAATGGCCAACTTTTCATTCATTTTCAATTACTGTATGCACTGTGTAAAAGAGATTAGAGAAACACAAAACATAAGTATAAAGTCCAAGAGAAAATAAAGATAGGAGGTTCAATAGATCAGAATCTGGAGATTACTTTTTAATGATGAGACTAGAGAAGCATTAGACTGTTAGGACCCAAGATAGTACTCTATACTATTGTCTTGACTTTTGAATTTTTACTAAGTAATAAACTATGAAGACAGATGAAAATTGCTATAGTTTTCATTACTGATTAGTTTGAAAGAAACCTTTTTTGAATAAATTATCTTTTACCTTTTTCTTTTTTTTAAATATATAATTTATTTGTTTTTCAGTTTTCCACATTCACTTCCACAAGGACTTGAATTCAAAATTTTCTCCCCATCTTTCCCCACCCCTACCCCAGGACAGCATGTACCTCATCTATCCCTTCCTCCAGTCTGTCCTCCCTTCTATTACCCACCCTTCTTCCATCCCCCTTCCCCTCTTTTTCCTGTAGGCCAAAACAGAATTCTATACTCCATTGCCTGTATAGCTTAATTTCCAGTTTCATGCTAAAACAATTTTTAACATTCATTCTTAAAGCTCTGAGTTCCATATTCTCTCCCTCACTCCCCACCCACCTTCTTTGAGAAAATAAGCAATTCAATATAGGTCATACACGTGTAACAATGCAAAGTACTTCCATAATGGTTACGTTGTCTTTTACCTTTTTCTAATAGATATCTAGAAATGTAGTATTTTTAGCCCTAAGAGAAATAAAAACACATACAATCTTACCCATTTTTGTAGTTTCTCAAGAAACCAGCAGTGTGGTAACTGAATATTATGAAATGTATTGTAATCTAGAGAAGGAATAGAATAGTATATGATATACTCTGTACATAAAAAGTGATGCTACTGAGATGTGTTTAGGAGTTTTTCTAGTAGTTGTGATAATTTCACACCAAACCATCCATGCTGTCTCATGTGTGATGTCCTCTATGGCCAATGGAAAGCATTTATGAGTTGATTGTCACAGGGGACACCTAGCAAGAGAATGAATGTTCTTAAGTTTCTCATCCATAGAATAAGGGAGCTAGAGTAAATAATCTTGTTTCCCATTCAGCTCCCAAAGTTTACAATTTTATAATTCTACAATAGGATGTTATGACCTGAAAGATGCAAGGACAGGGTTAAAAATTCTACAACTGCTTGCCAATTAATGGTTCTTAATCAGGTTAGTCAGAGCATAGTACTGAGGAGATTAATTTCATGCATTGGATTCTTGTGTGGGTCAATATGGCTGTACTGCATTATGTAGCCAAAGGCATCAAGGTTGTGAGATTGACTGATTGGGAGAATGGACATGCTGTCAACAATAAGAGGGAAGTTTATAATAAGGTAGTGTTTTTGGGGAAAATGAGTTCCGTTTTGCTCATGTTGAGTTTGAGGTGTCAATGAATGTACAGTTTGAGCTACCTAAGAGGTAGATGGTTACATGTGACTTAAGGTCAGCAAAAAGAGGCTAGATATATGATCTGGGAATGAGCTTAGAGATGATAATTACTGTAAGGCAGTTTATGGAATCACAGATTAAGAAAACATAGAGAAGAGGTTCTTAACCATGGTGTGTGTGTGTGTGTGTGTGTGTGTGTGTGTGTGTGTGTGTGTATGCAATGAACTCCTTTGACAATCTAGTGAAGTTTATAGACTCCTCAGAGCAGAGTTTTTGAATACATAAAATAAAATTTATAAATTTATAATGGAAATGAATTATTCTGAAACACTTGTCAAAATATTTTTAAAAGCTCACAGTCTACACATTTAGAACCCCTGGTATAGAGGAAGAAAGGATCCAGGACAGAGCCTTGATTGACATCCAAAATTACTAATCATGACTCAGATAAGGATTCAACAAAGAAGACTGATAAACAGTGCCTAGATGGGTAGGAGAAGAATCAGGTGAGAGCCATGTCACAGAAATTGAGAAAAGTGAGAAAAGCCAAGAAGAGAGTGTGATCAACAGGTCAAGAAGAATGAAAATTGGAAAATCCCTTTAGATACGGCATGTGAGATAACTGGCAGTTGTGAAGAGAGTCTTTTGCATTGTAATGCTGCAAACCAGATTTAGAAAGGTTAGAAGAGAAGAGAAAGTAGAAGCATTAACTGTAGATAGCTTTCACTAGGAATTTAGCCACAAATGAGAGGAAAAGTTACAGTTCATACTAGAGGACTTATGCACATAGATCAATGTTATTTCAAATATTCTAATTTCCCAGTTTTTACCTCTGCTCAATTTCCTTGAACTTATCCACTTGAATAAAACTCAAAAGGTTGAGAGGTTACCAGTGATGGGGATAGAAGAAGAGTCTAGAAGTATCAATGGGGAATGCAGATATTCCAATTCCCCCACAAGTAATTGAGTCAAATTTTTACATTATTTCAAGACTCATTACTCATGGCCACATGACTCATTTCCATGAGTAATGAGTCAATGTAGAATGAAAGTACAACCAGAACTTGGAAAGAATGCCATCAGGTATGAGCTGGGTCTCAGTGAGAGCCAGAAGGTGGGGATGATAAAGGAAAAACTTTAAGACGAAAGCAAGTAGAGATCCTAGTGGAAAGGGTGGGTATATTTAGAGAAGGACATGGTTGGCGGTGGTAAGAGGAAGGTAATTGGGTATAAGGAATGGGGTTAGTACAAAGATAGCCATGGGTTCAGAATCACTGGGGTGGGGAGAATACATGTGTGTGGGAGTATGCTAATCATTGAGGAATGAGTCCTGGTAGAAAGTCAATGGCTAGAGAAAGATCCAGTTAGAGAGGCAGTTGATTAAGGCCCTCTCTCAAATTCTAACCTCATGACAAGTAATGATGTTACAACCTGAGGCCCACTTCATTTGAGGCAGGAGCAGGCAAAGGTATAGCCCAGTGGGATTCAGTTGAAGAGGCAGGAGCTGCAAGTTTGGGGTGGATTTGATTAAGGAGTAGCCTCAGAAAGTCATGGGCCCATGATAGATTCTGGGAGCAGGGCAATCTGGATCCTGGGCTGTAGAAAAACTCCCTAGAAAGTTTCTGGAGCAAAGAGGCCAAAGGTGGGTGGTCTGAATCCCAGGCTGGGAAGGCCTCAGGATGAAGACAGCATCTAAGAGGTGGGTGACATATGAGAAACTTCATGTACATCATGCTTCCATAGAGAAGGTCACTTTTCATGTGGACCTTTGAGTTGTTATTTTTTTTATTTATATGTAAAATGACTGCATATCTGCTTAATATCCTGCTGACTGTAGGTGGCTTTTTTCATGATCATTCTCTAAGTAGGGGGGACATTGGGATATGGGATCAGTTGTTTAGTCAGCTAATGATTTATGTAGCTCCAAGAACTGTGAGCCACCCTGGAGAGGTGGATAACTTATTACAGAAACCAGCTTTAAATAGCACTTGTTTGTTGAAGTGAAAATAAAGTATGCTTTGATTCTATGCATAGATTACTTCCCTATAAAACATTTGTCAACATGTTGGCATTTATCTCAGAAAAAATAGGACATTTAGGTAGCATGTTAAATTTACATGTGTAAGTGTGCTATGTCAAGGCATGATAAATGCTCATTAGTCCTAACTAGACTCTTTAATACACAAAGAGCTAAATTTATCATAAGTGATCACACTATATTTTTTTAGCATTTTCCAAAATGGATTATGCTACAGGCTAATAAATTCTTAGCAAATGGTGTTCTTGGTTAGCCAGCAATACTGTGTTAAAAACTGTACTAACTCAATATAGTCCATCTTTATCATAGACAAGGGAATGCTGAGGTTAGGAGATGTTAAGGAATATTTTAGAGATTTCTTTCATTTGTTGTTGTTTAATCACTTTTAGTTGTGTCTGACTCTTTGTAACCCCTTTTGGAGTTTTCTTGGCAAAGATACTGGAGTGGTTTGCCATTTCCTTCTCTGGCTCATTTTACAGATGAGGAAACTGAGGCAAACAGTTTTGAATGACTTGTCCAAGGTCACACAGCTAGTAAGTATCTGAGACCAGATACCCTCCAAAATTAGAGGATCTCTGTGAATTGAAAAAAGAAAAAAGATGAATTAAGTGACATTTCCTCATTCTGAGAGCAGACAATAGATACAATTATATAATAAGCAATTTGATTACAACCTCCCCTTTCTACAGTAATCTCTCTTCCTGATTTCACTCCTTCCTCTTTGTAAATATCTAGTCCCCTTTCTATCTCCTTTTGATCCCTACTCTCTACCAGGACCTCTAACAAGGATCCCCTAGAAGTTATTTACATCTTAATATGAATTTGAGCTAATCTCTTCCAAAGGACATTTGCATAGAGGCAAGCATATTGTAGTGGAGAGATTACTCTACCTGGAGTCAGAAGAGCTTGGGTTCAAATTCTACCTCTGACAGAGACTGTGTGTGTCACGTCCTTTTTGGGCCTGAATTACCTCATCTATAAAATTATGGGATTCAACTAGAATGTATTTAAGGTCCCTTCCAGTTCTAAACTGATGATCCTGTAGTTAAAGCATTATCTTAGTTTGAGGGATGCTAAAGGGCTTTGTCCCCTGTTAAGGGGGATTTGAGCATCACTGAACAGTAGAACAGGAGGTGGGAAAGCTCCTAGAATCACAGACATAATTCATGGTAGAGAAATTGCTGGGTACCCAGAAGTATGAGGGTCCCAGAGCTTAATGGTAAAACTGCTCAGATTTAAAAATAGGGGCTTTACCTATTTCTGCAAGATATGCAATACTAGAGGGATTCTGTAAGATTTTAAAGATACTTCTCTGTACAATTTTCTAGGAGAAAGGAAGGAAAGATGAAACTGTCAACCCTTGTGGTATCTTCACTATTATGCATTGGCAGAATCCTCCTGGACTGGCTATCACACAATATTGCCAGCTACGCTCCAATGAAATCATGTGATGATTGGAGCCTCCAATGTAATATTGTTGATAGACATGTTTGTTTTCTCAAGGATAGGTACAGGAAACAATAAACATTTCTCTGATACATTCATCAGTGTTCCCAGGATGTTTGGCACTATCACTAGACCTCTGATATCCAATTAACAAGTTTTATTATCCTTGGGGAATTCCCCTAAGAACCTGATATAGGCAGTATGGGAAGAGCTGTCGATATTAGAGTTAGTGTTTTTTTTAAAGTTTTGCTCAAATTCTCCTCTTCAGTGGAGTGAATCAGAGCTACAAAATTACAGTTATGCTCAGACTGTTCCAGCCAATAAGGTTAAGGATGCAACATGTCTCCCTATTATCGCTCCACCCTTCTTTCAAGGTCCTGTTTGCTCCCTCCCCTCTGAAGTTTTCTTTGAGCTCCGAAGCTGTAAATGATCTTTTCCCTCAAACTCCTCATAAGAGTTCCTTCTGATTCCTCCTTTGTATTTCTGTTATAGTGCCAAGTTACTTGTTAGAGGACATATCTCAAAGGCCCAGGGACTCCTGTTGGCTCTGGGTATTTTGTCTGGCTGTCTGCTCTGACGACTGCCATCCCTGGCTTCCTTTACATCCCAATGAAGTATTCTATAGAAGGCCTTTCCCTGCTCTTCTAAATTCCAGTGCTTTCCCTCTGCTAATTGCTTTCTATTTATCCTATATATTCCTTGCTTTGTTTGCTTGTTGTAAATTTCTTGAGGAGTCCCTTGAGGGAAGGGACTGTCGTTTGCTTCTATTTGAATCTCCAGTGTTTAGTGCACATAGCAGTTATTTAATAAATGTTTATTGATTGATTCATTATCCCTTATGGAGTGTTCTGGGTAATTATAAGAGTACAGCAGTGGTTTGAGCCCTCATTCTTGGCGTTCTCTTCTAAAACATCATGAAGCATAAAGGAGAGAATCTCAACTTCTAAGTGATTCAGACAGCTCTCTAAGACTAGAAATTATGGAGAATCAGCAAATGAAATAACCTAAATATCTTGGAAGAATATTCTCATATATCAAGGAGTACAATCAGCCATATATTCCTGCACCCCCTTGGAGGATGAGAAAACATGTTCCAGATGACACATTCAGGGAGCTGCATCTTGACTGTGATGCTCTTTTTTGTTCCAGCTCCCTGTGACTACCTGCTCCTTTTTGTTGGTCCACTCTACCTCCATAGCTACCATTCCTTTCTGTTTAAAAAGCTGCCGTAAGGCTGCTAATGTTCTTTGCTCCCAAGATTCCTGTCTATTAATACACTGCTGACATCTGCTGCTGGGCTTCCTTTCCCTGGAACTGCTGGCACCATCTTCTTCTTCTGGGGTTTCTTCTTTCTCAAAGGGAGAGTTATCACTTTTTTTGTAAAATGATCATATATCTAGGGCTAAAAGAATATTTTCAGCCTTTTTATAAAAAAAGATCCATTGCTGTACTCAGACCAGAAAAAAAAAACCCACCTCACTTTAAGAAATTTTCATAACACTCTAACCCCTTACCCAAGTGGGAATTCATACAGGCTTACTTGATATTCAGGTTAAAATCCCTTTCTTATTCTATTATGGCCTTGGCAGTTAGTTCCAGGGTTATGAAAATTAACTGAAGTTTTCATAATCCTCTTGGAGGCATTTAGCTAAACTGAAGGGTATGAGGTGGAACTGGGGAGGTTTGCCTTTAATTCTTGTCAGTACTCCACAGTGGTGGTCCTTATGCTATATATATATTTCTTATCTTCCATTTTTCTGACTTCTATTCCCTTATATAGTAAACATCTAGAGAGACCTACTAGCCATGTAACCCTGGGCAAGTCCTTTAACATCTGTTTGCTTCAGTTTCCTTATCTATAAAATAGGGTCAATTTTATCCCACTAGGAAGTACTTACCTTCCAAGGTTGTTGTGAGGATCAAATGAGATATGTAAAGGGCTTAGCACAGAACATGACACATAGTAGGTGCTCATATAAATGTTAGTTATTATTACTAACTAGCTATTAGGATTAAGATTCTTGAACCAAGATCTATGTGTTTTTAAATCACTGTATTCTTGGAACCCAACAGTCTCTTGCACAGAAGAGATATTTAATAAATAAATAAATTAATTAATTAATAAATATTTAATAAATAAAATAAAGAGATATTTAATAAATAAACAATAAATTGTTGAATTGAATTGAACAAGGTCACTAGAATTGGGATTCAGACTCTCAGGAAGTACCTAAAAAGTCTAGAGGTTTTAAGAACCATTAGTATCAAGTATTTGAGACAGCCTGTTCATGGTGATTGTACTCCTGAAGCCAACATCTACTCTTAAGAGATCATTTAGTGGAGAAAACAGCTTATTTACTTCAAAAACATGCTTCAAAAAAATTGAGGTCATCTGTACAGTTTGTACCAGAAAACTCCTGGATATAGCTAAATGCACAAGATGTATAATCCTGGCATGTAGAATTGAGATTTTAAAACACATATACACATATATCCCACACGACTTTCAAATTTCTTGAGAACAATGCAGCTCAAGAAATGGTAAAAACAAAAAAAAAAGCAAAATAAAACCCTTTCTTTAAGTTTTGACAGACTGTGTAGTTGAGAAAATTTGGTTGGCCTAATTTTGAACCAAAGAATTCTGTAACTGATAATAATTTGCTTCAGTAACTCAAAGGATATGTGACCTAATCAGTGAAAGCACTTTGTTCTCCAATACAGATAATAATTTCTGTGTAACTTGGCAGATGATCTGGGATAGTTTCTTTCAACAATAATAACAACAAAAGTTTTACCCTATGTCATTCTGTACAGAATATAGTATGCAAACCAATGCTAACTGAAAAAAAGTCAGTCCCAAAGAACAAAGCTAAAATAACATCTTTGCATCTTTTGAATGATGAAATGAAGAGGGTTTTTTTATTTTTTATTTTGGCATTTAGTATTTTGGGATAAGGACTGGATCTGTGTTTTCATTGATATAGGAAATTCCTAGCTGAGGACATTTCTTCTCCAAATGTAGGTTTTCATCTGATCTGAAATTTATAGTCTTAAAGAGTTGCCTGGAACATTGAAAGATCAAGTGACGTACTTACCCAGTTCATATAGCCAGTATGTATCAGAGCCTAGACTGAAGTCTATGTCTTCCTGGATCCAGAGTCAGCTCTTTATCTCCTATCTATATCATATTGCTCCAGCTTATTTTAATGTATTCTCATTCTTTGAAAATTGATCATCTACATGAGTATTCAGGTAACTAACCATTCAAGATAGATGGTAGCTCAGTATAATGTCAACATTTAAGGGACCCATAAGAAGGAAATAGTTGGGAAACTCCTTTCCTCTGAAAAGTATGACTCCTATTATTAGAAGACTTATGTTTGAATCCTGACTTTATCACTTATCACCAATGTCTCCTTAAGAAAGTCACTTAGCCTCTCTATTCCTTGCTTTTCTCATCTGTAAAATGAGGGTGTTGAAATGACCTTTCTCATTTCTGTTAGTTTGGGAAGTCCTGTGGGATATCCAAGTGGAGATCTATAGGGCAGTAGATGGAGAGAAAGATTAAGGTTAGATACAGATGTCTATTCTCTCTCTAGCCCCTCTCTGTCTCTGTCTCTCTTATATCTATATAGAGATGACAATTGAATCCAATGAAGTCAATGAAATAACAGAGAGAGAGAGAGATAGACAGACAGACAGACAGAGAGACATAAAGATAAGGAGGGAGGACAACTTAGCCCCAAGCCTTGAACAATGCTCATATTTTTTAGTGGAAAATGGATGATGATCCAGTAATGAAGACAAAAACTGTAGTCAGATGGGTAGGGAGAGAACCAAGAAAAAGAAAGCAGTGTAGTAGAAGTCAAAGGAAAAGAGAGTGACCAGGAAAAGGTATTGATTGGTATTGTCATAACCTGCAAAGAGGTGAAAAAGGATGGGGGCTGAGAAAGTCCGTTAGATTTAGAACTAAAGAGATTGATGGTACCTTTAAGAGACAGATTTTACTTAGGTCTGAAGCCAGTGTTCAAGGAACTGAAAAGTGAGTTGTAGGCAAGGATAAAGAGGCAATAAATGTAAACAAACCTTTCTAGGAGAAGACAAAATGGTTGATGAGAGTTTGAGGTGCTGGTAGGATCATTTTTAATGTTTATGACTCAAGGAGACAGGAGTATGGTTGTGGGTTACCATGTATTTACTTGCATGTATTTTATAGATATATAGGCTGGGAATGAGGAATATACTCATCAAAGAGAGTCCATTCCTTAGGAGCATGCACAATTATGTTTGGGGTTTCCAAGTAGAAAATCTCAAGATACACAGTTGAAAACCTCCTTCAGTGGTTTTTCATCTCTAAGGCTGTCTTCTCCTGCTGGGTAAGCAAAATTTTGCATGCCTTTGACCCCTTTCTCCCTGGGTCTTGTATTCTTCATTTCAGTGTTTTCCTTCTTAATACATTATTAAACATTTTGGGCATTGAGACTGCTTTGGATGAACTGATGTCCATTATCTCTCTAGACCAGAGTTTGTGATTATGGAGATGGAGGTTTTATAAACCATGACTGTTCTAGTCCAGAGATGAAAAGGAGGGCAGTGCCAATTTTCCTTTAATATTTCTTTCCCTTCCTCCCACTCCTCCAAAATAATTAAGAAATTGCCTAGAGGGCTTATTCATAGATCTCTTCTGTCCCAATAGGGAATGGAGAAAAGCAAAGAGTTACTACTATAGTCCCACAACTCTGCACTTAATGAGAGCCTGTAAGAAATATTTAATAATTGAAGAGTCTTTTAAATAATTTTTAGTGAGAAAAAAATATCCAACCCAGAATCTTCCTTTAATGAGCTCACATAAAGGTCCATAGCATTAACAGGAATTTCTGAGTTGTTTTTTTTTTTTATTTTTTAAATTTTAAAGACACCTTAGCATCATTAATATGTTGTGTGCAACATTCTGATTTGGAAACTCAGTATCTTCTATGGCAAATATTATCTCCATTCTGTAAAGAATAACAGAAATATCTGTAGAAAATAAACAGAAACATCAGTTTCCTTGTTTACAAGTTAGTGAGTCATCATCAGTAAACAAGTATTCATGGACTATCCTAAGGGTGCAGAGCACTTGAACAGGGGCTTGAGAGTACTGGCCAGAACAGGGAAATAAAAATAGTAATAACAAGAACATTTAGATAGCATTTGCCATGTGCTGTATCTCCACCAAGAAAACCCCAAATGGGGTCACAAAAAGTTGGATACAACTGAAAGCAATTGAATAACAAAAATGCACCAGGCTAATAATGCACTAAGCACTTTACAATTATTGTCCTGTTTGATTCTCACTACAATCCTGGGTGGTAGGGGCTATTATTATCCTCCTTTTACAGATGAGGAAACTGAGGCAAGCAGAAGTTAAATGACTTGCTCAGGGTCACACAGCTAGCAAGTGACTGAGGCCAATTTGAATCCAGGTCTTCTTGACTCCAGATTTAGTATTTCATGCCCTATAGCACTATCTAGCCATCTAATTTGGTCAAATTCTGAAGAAATCTGATCTAGGATAAAGGAGACACTATGTTTTAGAAAGCAGTCAATGACTTTGAATCAAACAAGAGTAGTGTTTGAATTATGCTTTTGGCACTTATCATGGGTGATCATGGACAAGTCACAACTTTAGAGCATCAGTTTTCTCAATCTATGCAATGGGAATAGTACTACCTCTAGTACTTAGTTCCCAGGATTTTTCAGAAGCTCAGATGTGGGTAGTTTTGGTAGTTTAAAAGTGTTTTGCAAATTCTAAAACCCAAATAAAAGTCAGCTATTAATAGCCTTTTCCTTCATTCCTCTTTTTACTGTTTTTGGTTCTCTGCCCATTTTTTGATTTTCTGCTACATCAGAGGATCACTGATTTAGAATTAGACTTTTAGAGGCCATTGCTCTCAATTCCTGCATTTTACACATGAAGAAACTGAAGCAGAGATTCAGTGATTGACTCAGGGTCATGCTGTTAGTATCTGAGACACTTTCAAATCCAGATCCGCCTGACTCTAAGTTCAAGGGTCTCTCTACTACACTATGTTGTCTTTGTACCATTTCAGTGGTGGTCAGTGGTTTGGAGAATGGAAGCTAGCTTACTGCACAATTACTAACTGCCAGTCACTGTGCTGAGTGCTGGGGATCTCGGGGTATAAATACAAGCAAATAGAACAACCCCTTCTCTCAAGGAGTTTATATTCTAATGGAGGAAGACACTTCGGAAAGAGCAGGGGATAGTGGTGTCTGTATTAGGTCAGGAAGTTGCTACCAGTAAAGCAAGGCAAGCTGAAAAACCAAAACCAACTCATACCTACCAGAGCTGAGCAACCCAAGGGAGGAGTCCAAGTTACTGGATGGCCTAAGGAGAGGAAGCATGAGATGGATTGAGCCAGGAAATAGATGGAGATCTGATTGTCTTTTCATTTGCTTCTAACCTGGTTTTTTTTTGGTGGGGGGGGAGGGACGTTGGAAGAATAGGCATATCATTAGATAATATTTTCTAGACAATGTTAAGCTTTTCCTTGTCAAAATTAAGGCCTACATTCACCCTCAGGTGTCTCATATTGGTCTACGCCTTGTTATCCTCTTTCTCAGTCCTGCTTTTCTCTGTACATCCATACAGGTTTGACTGATTTTAGTTTAACAGGTTGATCAAGAGGGCCTAATCAACTTGATAAGTTACTGAATATTCCTGTTAATAAAATAGTTTTAACAAAGGTAAGCCTTTATTTGGGACATTGATTGTATTATTTTAGGTTGTAACCAAGTTCTTTTAATGCCTTCTAGATATAAATGAGAACTTATTCTGGCTCTGGGTACCTGTCTTCTTATTCATGCTTCATTAAGAATAAATGATTTGATTGGTTTGGGCTACTTCAACTCAAGAGCCATTTATCCCTTTGTACTTGGCTTATAAAAGAGAGTTAAGGGGTCTGATAGTCCAGAATGTTTAGAGATGTCACCAAGGTCAGGAAGCAAAGCATTTGCCTCTGTGTAGGCTCTTCCTGCTTCTCACTCCAAGAGCAAGTTCTTATATTAAATCCAAAATAAGCTGAAAAAAATATAATTTCTTAAAAGCCCCCAAATCCATACCCTGTCTGTGAAAGCCTTCTGGTGCTGGGCCACGGCTTGTTAGTAGATCTAAAGAACAAAATGGAATTGCTATCAGTTATATTGTTCTTGTTGCTTTAGTTAGATATGGCGTTGGGGTGTGAGAGGCCACAAGATGCCAAATAATAACTTGGATCAATTTTTCACATCTCTAATCTTGCCCTTTTGCAGATCTAGCCTAACTTAGTCCTAGTAACTGAGAGCCTGAGGTAGCCCTGAGGGGAAGGCTTTCCAAAAAAAATTCAAAGATATTCTGTTCCTCAGAGAGTTGCAGAACTAGAACATGAAAATCCAGTGCTGGGTCGAACACTGACTGCTTTTCTCAGTTTCTTTTCTACTTCATAGATGCCCTATATATAGATCCTTCTAATTTTATAGATGCCCTATATTTACGTGTATATGTTGTTCTTTTTCTGACTCATTGCCTTTTCCAATTCATTTTAAATGTCTCAGAGCAAGACAGAAGGAAAAAAATGGAATAGGCCATTATTTACTTTCTCACAAATTTATAACTATGTTTTCAGAACAAATAAAAGAAACTGAAAAGAAAATTATTGCATTAACATGAAAAGGGATAAGTTTCTGGAGAACAGAGCTGAACACTAAGGAGAAGGCAGGAAGATTAAAGAGTCAACAGGGAGATAGAAAAAGATCAGATTTGCAATTCAAATTTAAATCTTTAAAAATTTTTTCCTGGGCAGATTTCTTTAAGGATTTCTCAGCGAGCTTTTTCCATTAGGTTCAACCACAGACTATTTTGCTGAGTATTATTAGAATGTAAGACTGCCTCCTATTTAACCAAAGTGAATGACAGAAATGGTATATATTATACCCACATGAGTGTCCACTGACTACTTGAAATAATGTAAGATCCTGCGGGTGGTCAGCAGGTGCTGGGCTAAAGAAAATGGACAAGAGTTTTTATAAGAGCATGGGAAACTGAGGCTATTTCCCAGTGGCAAAGCTATAATTAAGACTGCCAGGAGGGCACTTTCCTTGAGGGTACCAAAATTTAGAAGGTGCTAACTTCATTAAAGATTCCTTACAGACAGAACTAAATTCAGAACTTAGTTGAGAGGAATAATTAGTTAATAGAGAAACCTACTAAATGGTTCCCACTCATGACTCCAAGTGAGGCTTTCCCCAGACCTGCCAGGCTCTCCCTCCCCCAGTTCTGTACTGAGCTCCTCAGCAGCAGGTCTATAGTAACCAGACCTCCTCCCTCTGACCACCCTAAATGAAATTCAATACCTGTAGTCAATGAATATTTATTAAACTTGTACTATGTGCCAGGTCCTGTGCTATGTACTGGGGATACAAAAAGGGGCAAAAGATAGTCCTTGCCCTCAGGGAGCTCACAACTTAATTGGACAGACAACAAGCAAATAAATAGGTATAAAGCAAACCACATTCTGGATGAATAGAAAATTATTAAAAAAGAGAAGGTGCTAGAATTTAGAGAAGCTGGGAAGAGTTCCTTGAAGAAAATATGGTTTTATTTGGGACTTAAAGGAACTCTGGGATGCCATCGACAGAGATGAGGAGGGAGGTGTTTACGGTGCTTACCCTGGAGCGTATTTTGTGATGGCTCACTCTATTCGCTAGTTAAGTCTTTTCCTAGATGAAAATGCCCTGAGAGTTGGTTGGGGTGGGAGGATGGGAGGCTGGTTTCCAAAGGCCAAGTTAAGGAAGTCTTTGGAATTTGGGACATGTTGCAGGAGTGTAAGGTCTCTACTGGACCTCTGAAATAAACTCTGCATCCATGCACATGGGTATAAAGACTCCAATGGTTCCCTGTCACCCTCAGCATATTACCTGCAAAATTGCACAGTTACCGATCTGGGAAAAAGTGAGCAGTTGTAGAAACAAGCTCATAGGGATTTATTGTACTTTTTAGGGTGGGACTGAGTGAACCCAAGAGCCATTGTTCAATCAATATACTTAGGATAAGTGTCTAGGTCCTAAGTCAACCTAACTAGCAACCCCTAACAAGTCTATAACATTTTCTCATAACAAATCCTTATTCTTTCATTTTCCTGAAGTTATTCTACTAAGGTGCACAACTGACTTAATTGATGCCATTAAATATTAATTCAAAGTGAAGGAATTAGAAGGATTTGAATTGAGTAATCAATTCACATGTGATAATCTAGAGTAAAGCTCTTCTAGCTTTGGTGACCAAGGCTATAAGAAACAGGGCAAACTGGGCTTTTACTCAGGACAACAACATTGGGTTGGGCTGATGATGTTTCCTCCCTACGGCATTATCACTGTGCTTTATTTATTAATGAAGCTTCTACTGGGCTGCCATTACTGCCAGGTAGCTCAATTGCCCTTTGGTCATCTCCACCCCAATAGGTTTTGCCTTTAGAGACCACTTTTACCCCTAACCTTCATGGAGGGAAGAGATATGGAACTGAATACCTACTTCCCCTGCCCTGTATAGGAATTGGGCTGCTGCCAGATTAGGACAGGATAAGAAACTTTTTTAGAAATTTAAAGATGCCAGTATCTAAAATGGATGAGGAATCTTTATAGGCTTGATATATTTTATTCAAGTCATCAAGCCGTATTTCTCAAGCATTTATAATTTAATGTATTATCCAGAACTGGCTATACAGACTAGAGAGAAGTAGAAGACAATACAGTTAGCATGCCTCTTACTGACTTCTCAGCTAGATGGCACAAAACAGGTACTGATCTACACTGACAGAGAAATCACCAGATTATCCTTATACCAATGAAATCAAATGTCCATTAAGAAAAAGTGCTATACATGCCAGCTATTTACTACTAATAAGGAACTGGAATTCAGGAGAGAGGTTAGGCTGTCAGAAATGACAATGGAGCTCTTAGGAGCATATTGATATTTGATGGCAAGATCATTGATGGAGAGTGCGCAAAGATGGAAAAGAAAAGAGTCCTGAATAGAGCCTGGGACCATGCTCACACTTACTGGTTTGAAGGTTAATGATGTAAAAGTGGGAGCGGGGAGGAGGGAAAAAATGAGCATTTATATAAGCAACCTACTTTGTGCCAGACACTGTACTATGTGCTTTACCAACAGTATGTCATTTAATCCTCACAACAAGCCTGCAAGATAGGTGCTATTATTATCTCCAGTTTACAGTTAAGGAAACTGAGACAAACAGGTGAAATGACTTGCCCAGGATCACACATCTAGTATATATCTAAGACCTGATGTGAATTCAGGTCTTCCTGATTCTTGGCTCAGTGATCTATTCACTCTGCCTCCTCACTGCCTTATTGATGACTTTGCAAAGTGGCAGAGAAAAGTATGATGACAAAGGTAGAAGGAAAATCAAGAAAGAGTGGTATCATAGAAGCTAAAGCATGAGTATCCAGAGGGAGGTGTTCAATAGTGTCTAATGCTAGAGTTTGATCAAGAAGATGTATGTTTGTCCATTGCCAAAGAAGACCATGCCATCAGAGAAATGATGACACGACTTGCACTTGACTTTGTTTTGAGTGAGGGAGGGTGGTGCAGTTCTGAGGAAAGAGGAGGTCTGAAATAGCTACTATGGCAACTGTGATCGAGTCAGTCAGGGAAGAATACAAGCATCGTCCTCTAGCAGTGAGTATACTTTAGATATAATAGTGTGCAATTTTAGAAATTCATTTAGCATGATTATATGACTTTCTCCAGGAGTGTCCTTCATGACTAGGACAGAAAAGGCAGGAGGAGAAGGTAGCAGGTGTTAATGTCAATATGATAAAAAGATTAAGTCAAGTTAAGTCAACAGGCAATTATTCAGCACTTACTACAAGCCAGGCATTGTGCTAAGCAATGAGTATATGAATAAAGGCAAAACACAATTCCAGCTCTCAAGGAGCTCACTGTGTCATGGCGGAAACATACAATAACTAGGAACATACAAGATATATACCAGGTTAACTGGAGGTAGTCTCAGACAAAAGGAATGAGCTTCCATGGAGTTTGGGAAAGGTCTTTTGAAGAAGATGGAATCTGAGCTAAGACTTAAAAGAAGCCAGACAAGCTAGGGGTTAGAGAGGAGAAGGAAAACAATTTCAGATATAGGGACAGCCACTGAAGACACATGTAGTTGTTAAGTGTGAAGAGCCACAAAGCAGACTTTTTCATTGTATCATAGAATATGTGGAGGTGAATAAAGTCTGAAATCTTAGACTAAGGTCTAAGGAAATGTTGGAAGAGGCCAGGTGGTGAAGGGCCTCTTCATCACCAAACAGAAGATTACATTTGATCCTGGAGGGAATAGGGGGCCACTGGAGTTTATTGAGGAGAGAGAGAATATGTGTGATAGCGGGTGGGGAGGGAGAACAAAAGTGACAGATGGATAGACAACCCAAGGTCATGGGGAAAATAATGGGTATAGGAGGGAAAGGCAGAAGAAAAACTGAAAAACTAAAGACTGGAGAGTTTGGAGAGACTAATTTCAGAGTTCTAGGCTGTGTGCAAGAGGGAGTACAATTGTTCTATGTAACTCCAGAAGACAGAACGAAATCCACTGGGTGGAAGTTCTAGGTAGGCAGATTTTTGACCTAACATATTGAAGATCTTTTTATTAATCAGAACTGTCCAACAACAGATGTTCTGTCCTAGATACTATCTGTGTTGTCCTGTTACATCTCTCAACTTCATTTTCTTCATCTGTATTATGGGAGTAATAAAAACATCTACTTCGCATTGTTGTTGTGAGGATCAGATGAGAGAACTTTCTAAAGTGCTTTGCAAATCTTAAAATGCTATCGAGATGCTAGCTTTCAGCTATCATCAACCATGAGCTTTCCCATGTAGGAATGGACATTCAGGCTGAAAGGAATACTTAAAGACATTATTTCTGTATTAGGTGAGAGGCTGCACTACAAAGCTAAACTCCTAACCAGGGCAAAAATCTTGATTCCAAATAAATCTTTGAATAGCTGGTCATTTTTGGTAATCTACAAGACTTGGCCTTAGGACTAAAGTCAGATAATGTGGCACAAAAAGGAGCTCAACAGGCCCATTAGAATTTCTTAGAAGTGCCATTTGTACTGGGAAGAAGATTACATTGAGGTTGCAAAGTGGAGGATAGTGGTGAAGGGGGACAAGAGTGGATTACATCGTTTCTTTGGAATGGTCTTGGTACTGGTAAAATTTTAAAACTTTAGTTGTGCTAAGATTTCAGTTCTGCAGGTTTCCAGGAAAGGTTACTTCATCATATTGCTGTAATGGATAAAGTATTGGACAGGATGATCTTGGAGACGATAGGGTGTAAATGGAATTTCTTGAGTGACATGGTCATAACTGGGCTTTTGGAAGATAGCTTTGACAGGAGTATCAACTGTGGTGAGGAGAGATTTGAGGCAGGCAGGCTACTACGATAGTCCAAGTGTGAGGAGGTGAAGGTCTGCACAAGGGTCATTGCAGCATCAGAGGAGAAAAGGGGACATGTATATATCAATTTTGGTCCTTTTTCCAAGAGATCTTCCTCTGCAACATATTGCCTAGAGAACAGAAAGGTTAAGTGAACTGCCTAGAGTCACACAGACCATATATATCAGAGGTGAGATCTTGGTTTCAAGGAGAGTTGTCTCTTTCAGTATACCTTAATGACCTGTGATGATATACATGTGTCAGCTGTCATCATTATTATAAATGGAGGGCATCTTTTAACCAATTAAACACTTCCCAGTAACAAATCAATGTTTTGTTTTGCTGCAAAGAACTCAGGACATTTGTAGATGAAAGCACATTGAACACAATGCCAGAATAACAAATGATAATATCCTTTCCAGAGGGAATGAGGAGAACTGCAAGACCTTGGCCTCTGTCCATATTTATTTCTACATTTCAGCCCTGGAATTTTTAGCTGTTTAGATCTAAGTTATATTTCAAGTGGAAGAATTGGTTTTTCTTTATGTCGTGCTCAAGATATCAAGTGAGGCAACCAAGGCCTGGCAGTGTACCAAGAGGAGGTGTATTACATACACAACCAGAGCTCCATTTTAATCTACTTAGGAACTATTCTTTGCTAAAGGATCATTCATCTTTTCCAAAGACTCGGATTTTCTGGGTTTCATTTCTTTTGTGGCATCTTCTGAGGAGAGATATAGACTCTTGCCAGATACAGAAAACAGACTTCTGGAGTTCTGTTCAACTTTTTGATTCATGATAAGGTTTATAGAACTGGTATTCTTCCAGTTCCTCTCCCTTCCTCCCTGGAAAATCATATTTGACCTTACGGAAAAAATTAGTAAAATTAGCAAGCTCCCCTCCCATGTCATAGTTGATTCTGTTTATCATTTTTAATGCTTGAAAAACTTATGATCCAATTGTTCATTATGTTTGTTCTAATTTCCAAGAGGTTAAAATGTCTGGAGGGTTGAACAAAGTAGTTCTGACAAAGAATTGTCTCAAATTTAAGGATTTAAAGTAAGATAAATTGCCTGTGGCCTTAAAGGAGCCTGAGGGAATTGTTCAGGGTTTCCCTTTGGTGTCCTTGCAGCACTGGATACTATTGGTCACCTTTCCCTTTCTGGGTTTTTGTGATTCTGCTCTCTCTTGGTTCTCCTCCTACCTCTCTGGCTGATCTTTAATTTTACTTGATTCATCTCATATACTTCATAGCCACTTATTTTGGGTAGCCCCAAGGCTTTTTTCCTGGACCCTCTTTTTTAAAAATCTATATTCACTTGATGATCTCATCAGTTCCCATAGGTTCAATTATCATCTCTTGATGATTATTTACAGATCTGTATATTCAATTCTAGTTTCTCTCTTGAGCTCCTGTATTACCATCTACCTATTGGAGATTCAATGACCTGTATGCATCTCAAAGTCATTAAGTCTCAAACAGAATTTATTATTTCCACTCCCTTTCACCATATCCCTTTCCTGAATTTCAATATTGTACTAAGGACACAACTACTCTTCCAGTTTCTCTGGTTTATGACCTTGGTGTCATCTTTGACTATACACACTTACTCCACAGTTGCCAGATCTTGGATTTCTATCTCCATCACATTTTCTACATATAATACCTGTCTTTACTCACTCCTCTATCACCCCCACTCAGTCCTTGACCAATCAATCAGTCAATACATGTTTATTAGCTCTTAATAAATACTGAATGCTAAGGATACAAAGAAAGTAAAACATAGTGCATCATCCCTGACCTAAAGGAGCTCACATTCTAAAGGGGGAAGCATGCACAAAACTGTTTGAAATTTTGTGATTTGAAATTTTTAAAGATTGGGAAATTCTCTCAAATAAATAAAACATTTATAAAAAGTGAATGAGACTTTTAAGGGAGGGTACTAACAACTGGGGAGGGGTGAAGTGAGGCTTCATGTGATAGTAAGACAGTTCTTGCTTTACATAAATTCACATTATCAAAATTGGACTCCCTGGAGGTCTATGGTGCTTACATTGAACCTAAAAGGAAACAGGGGTTCTAAGAGTTGAAGATGGTGGGTGAAGGAGAGAATTCCATGTGTGGGGAAACAGTCTGTGCAAAAACACAGAGGTGAAAGAGATAGTAATATCGTGTATAGGAAATCATACTGTGGACATCTTAGAAGCTGCTCTTAACCTCGACAAGACTGACTCATTGATGGTGTGTCTGAAACATCATCTCCGTTTAAGAAACAGAAAATATATTTTTTTAAAATTATGTTGAGTTCTTTAGTGTGTCTGAAACATCATCTCAGTTTAAGAAACAGAAAATATATATTTTTAAATTATGCTGAGTTATACAATGTAAGCTGAAAATAGTTCAATAGACCAAGAGTTCAAGATATCTTTTCAAATGAGAGTTCTTTTATTATGACCTAAGGCAAGGGAATGGTTGAATTCTTGTGCAAGTGACTTGCATCAGCTTATAAAAGGAGAGTTTATTTTACTGTAGATCTTGTCCTTGTCAGTGCAAACTGAACTAGTTCATTTAACTACATGCACATGAAGAATCTGTGTTTCCATCAGTGTATTTAACTGATGTTCCATTAGTATATGGGATTCAGTCTCATCATACTTATCACATCACAGGTATAAATTAGTCAGTAAAGCCTAGATTGTCTGAAGTCCATAAAATTTAAGCTGTTTGTCCAGGGTCACATAGTAATAAATGATAATAAGGCTTGGAGTTTGAACCTAGGTTTCCCTAACTCAAAGCCCAGAACTCTATGCATTATGCAACATTACCACATATATTTAAAAATACAGTTGAAAGAATAATGAAATATAAAGGAAAAAGTAAAAAAAAACCATAATCATTACCCTCAATTTATTTACCATATAAACATTGCAGAGCAGGTGGTATTAAAAGTGAAATAAGTAAAGAGTAAAGTTCATAATTATACATCCTAAGCCAAACTAATAATAGATAAATAACTGCTTCTCAAAGGGACAGTTGAAATAGAGATTTTATATCAGAGAACTGAAGAGAAACAACTATCTCTTAGTTTAAAATCTTAGAAAGAATCTCTTAGTTTCTTTATGACCAAAGCCTTGCAACTATGGGAGCATGGAGATTATGTGTTTGATAGAGGGAATGGAATGGTAAGGGACTGAGATAAGAATAAGAGAAGAAAATTAAAGAGTAGTTTGAGTAGAAAGAAGTGATTCCTGGTCTCAATCCACTTATTCTGCTAATTTTTTGGTAGGATTTCACCCAGACAGTCTATACTCATTACTTCTATAAGGGAGATTCTAGTTCAATGGAAAAAAGAAATTTCCACCAGCTAGAGCTGTTCAACAATGGAGAAGACTGTTGAAATCAGGAGATAACTATTATAGAGATATTTAAATAGATACTCTCCAAGAACACTGCAGAAATGTTTTAAGTTTTCTTGGAGGGATAGAAATTTAATTATATGATCTCTAAAGTACCTTTTATCAACAGGACTCTACTTACAGAAAAATAGAAAATGTTCCTTTCTGGTCCCATCTAATATCTTCCTAGTGTCAAAATCATTTTTTTTTACTAGCAAAGTAACTTTCTTACAAGATTTTTTAAAAAAAAGTCCCATGAAAGACTTTCATAAATTCTAATACAATTTGGCCTGATTAATCCAATTAGCATTTTTTAAAAGTACCTACTATGTGAAAGTAATTGGTCTAGGCACTGGTAATACAAAAATGTTAAAAAATTAGTTCCTGCCTTCAAGGAATTTTCATTCTACTGAAGGTTGTTATGGATGGAGTTGTGATCATTTCTAGTTGGACTTGACCATGTGAACATTTGGAAATATCATCGACCAGGACTGTAGCTTTTGTGTATAACACCCAGCCATAGACTGGAGAGTGATTCTTCCCTTGCCCCCTCATCTTAGAGAGGGAGAAGAGCTTTGTAGATGAAAAGTGATCCAAAAAGGAAGCAAAAAAAAATTACTAACCAAAATTACTACTATACCAGTCTGTAATCAACTAGCAAATTAAAAGAGAATTGTAATTTTTTAAAAGACTTGCATTTATTTCACTCTGCTATCTGGGTAGCTGGTAGGGAACTTTGCTCACTAAAATGAGTTTCATTTCTATAATAGAGTAATAATTCCTATAAGGAATAAACTTCAGAATGCTTCACCAATACTTTTCTTAATGTATTAAATCCTTTTTTGTTATTTTGATGAATTGAGCTTCTCTAGACTTCTCTTGGGAACTTCAGGGAAGGAAGCTGGGTACTTTTCTAAGGTTCTATAATATTAGATATCATAGATAAGGGTAATGCACAAAAGCAATCTTTTTTCAACTTGGTATAAATGATCCACTGAGATTCTGTTGGATTCAGGCTATACTTCTTCCTTATCATTTCACTGGAAAATCATAACAAGAGAAAAAATATGTGCTCCACAGAAATGAAGGACTGAACAGCAGTCTTAAAGACTCTATCTCGTGTTCACGTATGAGACTTGGAAATAATAATCTTCCTAATTACTTGGTTTTTGCCTGAAACCTTTACAAGGGGATCTTTTGGCAGACACTAAAGGAGAAAGAATTGTGTACTTTATTCAGAGAACAAGACCTATATTGCAAAAGCAGCAAATCAAAAGTGGAAGACTTGTGCGTATGGGCTCAATTGTACTTTCTGAAAAGTTCTCTTGTTCACCTCCAGTAAAAGATTCCTTCTTCCTTCTCCTTTTCTTCTTAAAGGTATTCAAAAATTAACCTTTATTTTACTACATATTAATCAGTTATATACCCTGCTCTTCTAAAATTAGCCCCTATTATACTACTTAGAAATCAGTTATATACCCTGCAATTCTGGTCACTTGGGAAAATACTGTAAAACATGAGCTAGGGCAAACAATATGAAAAGTAAATGTACAACCAATTTTCAGAGATGAATTCTGTGGATGGGAAGAGGGACTTTGGAGAAAACCTTGCTGATGCAAGGCCCCAGCTAAGTAGAAAGCTTGGGACATGACTTTTTGGGAGGGAGGCAGAAACTATAGGAAACCATGAGACTACTGCTGGGGAGGTTACTGGCAGGTGAGAGAGAAGGACAAAAGTAGACTATGTGGGGGTTCACCATGGATATTAGCCATCCGGTAGCATCTTATTTTAATAATTATTCTTACTAACTAGGTATTAAGCTCACTTATTCCTACCTGATGAAAGAATATATGTATTGTCAGCACCTTCTCAATTCTGTACCCAGGAAGACAGCATTGGTCATATTGCCCTAGTTACACCTTTGGTTACATGTGTGTGTATACATATATATGCATATGCATATACACATACATATACACACATGTATACATGTATATGCAATATATAATTATGTATGCATATATACACATATATAATTATATAAATGTATATGCATGTGTGTATGTGTGTGTGCAATATGACTTATGGGGTTATCAATGCAAAGGTATGATTTAGTGTACTTCCCATTCCCCTCTCTTTTTAAAAACCAAAATATTAGCCTAGATGAAGAGAAGGTAGCTAGGAGAGGAGAAGTGGAAAGAAACATTTTCAGCCTCTTATTTTAGCAATTAGATTGTTAATACCTTTGTATTCTTAAAGGGGAAAATCGAATCCCCTAATCTAGCTGGTTTGGAAGAATGACTTCATGAAACACACAATTCTTTTCAAAATCTTACTACTACTACCGTGAACTATGTAATATTTAAAGGTTATTATAAAGCACTTTACACATTATCTCATTTAATCCTCACGACAATGCAGTGAGGCAGGTGTTTTTTTTATCCTTATTTTACAATTGAGAAAACTGATTTGAACTCAGGTCTTCTTGACTTTAAGCCCAGCACTCTGTCCATTGCCCCTTAGCTGAATCATTAATTTCCAGACTAAAACCTGATTTCAACAAAAATTTTAACAATAACAAAATCCCCAGTTTTGGAGAAACATTTAATGTACCACCTTTCATTCAGGCTTGATAGAAAGGAGCCAGATACTCACTCCCCCAAATAAGTCTTATAATAGAAGAATCATAGCTATGCTTCTCAGTCATTGGATAGACAGGCTCTGCCCCCAAATATCAGAGAATATTCTTGTAATATATTTAGATTTTGCTTTAAGTACTGCTGGTAATAATACAGCTACAAAATAGAAACAATTATTCCGAAATGGTACCTCTGTAGATGCGTACTTCATCCATTCATTTATTCTTTCTAGCAGTGTTCTTACTAGGACATTGCTTTTTTGATTTCTAAAGAAAGCTAAGATTGGGTCATGGGTCAGGTGAGTCATAAAGAAAAGTACCAAAGCCTGTCTATTGGTTTTAAAAACAGCTCCTCTTTGGAATGGCTGGAAAGATCTTCCTTATCCAGTCTCAAAAGAGGGGCTTGAGGAAATTGTGATGCAATCAACATGAAATCCAATAAGTGGTCTCCAAATCATCATCTCTCTGTCTTTTGAAGCAAGCTGTATCTCTCTCTCTCTCTCTCTCTCTCTCTCTCTCTCTCTCTGTGTCTGTGTCTGTGTCTGTGTGTCTGTCTGTCTGTCTGTCTCGATAAATTACTAGAATTTGTTTCAAAGGGTTGTGGAATTATAGATGTTCCATTAGGTTAAAAACAAAGGAAGGAGTCAGCACAAACCCTGTATATCACTGTAGACGTGGGTCCAAACCCTGCCTCCTATGTATATTATCTATGTGATCTTGGGTAAGACTTAATATCTTTAAGCTTCAGGTTCTTCATCTGTAAAATGGACGGGTGAAACTCAATGGCCTTTTAGGTCTCTTCCAGCCCTGAATCCTGTGGAATTGCATGTTCACTATGACTACCCAGTATACCCAAACTTCTAATCCATCTAAATGGGTCAGTTACCTGAAGCAACTCATACATCTGCAAGTTAGGAATATGTGAATGCTTTAGTTTTCCCACATGTAAAGTTGTTACTTGGTACTCACTGACAGCCTTAAGGATTTCATGCAAGAAAACTGTGTTTCTGTGAACCTATTAAATACAAAGAGGTGGTGAAAGTCTCACAAAATGGAAATTGGTTGGGACGAATTCTTTTGAATGTTCTAAAACATCCGTTGTAAAAATGATGATTTGTTTCATTCGAATATTCAAAGTGTTTATCTATGGCTTTGAAGTTCTAGCTAGGCTACTTGGTTTAAGTGACTCTCCCAAATAAATTGTCTGTCCTAGTGGTTATTACATTACTTTAATGAACTTATCATCTTTCCTTTAAGATTATGTCAATAGAGGGCACCTTTTGTAGCAAGCTGAACATTTTAGAGATGGGAAAATACTATTTGTGTGTCATAAGATTCCTTGTCTCTTTTTCTTTCTTTCCTTCTTTTTTTATTTTCCTTTCTCTCCCTCCCTCCCTCCATCCTCGCCTCTCTCCTTTCCTTCCTCTTCCTTTACTTCAAGATGGTTCATTTCTGACCCAGTACAACAGAATCTCAAAGTGCTTAAATTATTTAGAGTAGACCCCTGTTTTAACCGACTTTTAATAAGCAGCTTCTGGGAGATTGCAGATAGAATCATGCCCTTTGAGAAACAACAATTAAATGTGCAAAACACCTGACATTATACAGCCTGTGAAGTGGGCATTAGTCTTAATTACTTTTACACCTGCTGTTATCCAGGTGTTTCATGATAGATGGGGCAGAAAAGGTCCAAATGTGGCCAGTATTCTTTTTTTCCCTTCTCTCCACTGTCTACATGGAAACATCACCTTTAATCTGGTGGCCTCAGTCTGAAGGGCTATTTCATCATCACCTCACACTCATATGCCTTTGTGCCAGCCTGCCAATGATGCCCAGAAAGCTGATTGGCTATGTTTGGAAACTTATGGTTTCCCAGCATTCTGTGACAGAGCTAGCATCAGGTGTGCTATCTATGAGACCTATGGAGGGTACAGTTTTCTCATCCATGTTATGATTTGAAAGATTCAGAAACTCTAAAGGTTGCTAAGAATCTCAGAGGATATCCAGATCCACCCCCTGTCTAAAATAAATGTACCTACTACAGAATCCCAAGGAAGATATCATCCATTATGTGCCTGAATGTTTCCAATGAGGGAAAATTAATTATTTTTCAAGGTAACTCCTTCCATTTTTAGGTAGTACTAATTGCTAGGAATGGAGTCACACCGCATATGCTGATATAAAAGAGCTAATGGAATTACCTACTGCTATATTTCTGGGGCGCAGTTGCCTCTGGACAGTGTGATTTAAGAATCTGCATTAATTATTTAAGCATTGAAATATTTTTTATTATGATGAAATAGTAACATATTAGATAACACTCTGATGTCTGGATAATGAATGAAGCTTCTACAGGTGCCTAATTTAATCCCAAAGGTAAAGTTGAAGCATTGAGAGAGCCTAGTATATTTAGGTGTCTATTCTAATAACTGAAATTTATAGATGACTTTTAAAGATTTACAAAGAACTACATCTTCATTATTTCCCTTGATTCTCATAACTGCTATTATTTAGGATGGTCTTCCTGACTCCAGCTCTAGAACTCTATACACTACCTCTTATTTTTAGCATGTATTCTCAAATTAGGATCATTAAGTTATGAAGAACAAAGAACTCATAATCCTGCTTATTACTGGTGCATTAAACTTTGCTTAATTGTGGTTTTAACCAGAAACATTGCTATTATAAACTACAGTGTCAAAAATAGCTTTTTGATTTTTTAGTGCTCATATAACTAACAGTGCAGTATACAATGTCTCTGCAAGGCTGTCTTAGTGACTCAGTCATAGGTATTTGAATTCATTCTTTCCTTAAGGTAAAATATTCAGCTCCACTTTTGAACAGGTCAGTGCTTCATTCAGCTATATTCAAAGAGGAATGAAAGCCTGCCAAAGAATTAATTGCTCTTCTGTATTATTATTTCAGGCCAGCAGGGGGCACAACAAGTTGATAAAATCGCAACTATGGGGTATGTGGACTTCAGAATTAGATACAAAAACGGAGGTTGTTGTGAATTCACAAGAGATTTTTAAAAATTAAATAGCATTGCTTTCCAAATAGGGGGAAAATGCAACCCAGATACTGCTTTAGATATTTGTTATTTAAATCTTGTCTTAAATAAATGCAACTAAAGTTTATTTGAGATTAAACTAAAACTTCATTAATTTGGACTCAAACAGTTTGGAATCAATGATAATTTACATATAATAAAATGAAATTTATCTTTGCGACTTCCTAAAAGAAAATGGTGGTGGTAGTCTGACAGTAAATTTAAAGTGTAAATAAGGTCCTTTGCCAAATTGTGAAGGAGGCGTTTGCCTTTGTTCCCCTGCCATATCCTGTTTCAATGACTATCTTTCCATTTAATGTCACAGAATTTAGAGTTAGAAGGTAACTTAGAATACTGTCATTTAATGAATGAGGAAACTGAGACTTAAAGAAGTCAATCTAATTTCCCAAGATCACACATGAGAGGAAGGGACAGAACTGGAATCTGAACACAGGTCTGCTACTTCCAAATCAAATTTTCTTTATACTTTACTCTTTATACTGTACTGACATCTCTGCTTTCTGGTAGAGGCCTAGCCTGGGTTTTTATCATTCTTGTCCTCACTCTGAGGGGCTGTTTTATTTTCTGTATTTGGTATCCCTAGAATATAGCACAGTAGCTGGAACACATAGTAGGTATGTAACAAACACTTGTTGATCCTTGCTAAGGTTCATTCACGCTTTCTTTCAACCAACTACTCTATGTAAGATATGAATTGGGTCCTAGTAATGATTCAAGAGATATGCTCTTTAGGTGTGTGTTGGGGGGGCAACTTTTATCCACAGGTATGAAATTGTCAAAACGTGTAATACTTAAAGGAGGAGTTTGGAAAGGGATAAAGAGCCCTTGGAGATCCCTCCAAGTGGGTTCTGGTGGATGTTAGAATGTAACAATATATTTTAATTTTGTTCCTTGAAATTATGAATAGTTTTTATGAATTCAGATAAATGGTACAGAGAATGACATGCAGAGATGGGAGTCAGGTAAGCTTAAGTTTAATTAATTTAGCCTCACACACTTCCTAGCTATGTAACCCTGGGCAAGTCACTTTCTTTCCTCAGCCTCAAGTTGTTCATCTGTAAAATGAGGTGGTTGGACTCAATGATCTCTATGTTCCTTTCCTATTCTAAGTCTATGATACTATGACGAACATCTTACTTGGGCATTCAGTCACGTCAGTAAGACATGTTGACCTTTAGCAGATATTGATAGCACAGTCTCAGGAAATAGATGAGCTCCTCCTTGTCTCAGGTACACAAATCTACTCTTTGTGGTTCTGCTTAGACCACTTATGGCTTCCTGTACTTCAAAGTTGATATTAGGCTCCAGAGCAGAATGGGACTTCCTACTGACTATAGCGTTGATGAGCAGCAAGATTCTTATGGGAAATGGCATTGAACCCTCCCCTCCCCTCCCCTCCCTTTCCCTCCCCTCCCTTCCCTTCCCTTCTCTTCCTCTCTCTTTCTCACTCTTTCTCTTCCCTCCTCCTTTGTGTGATCTGAGGTAAACCATTTCACCACTGGAATCCTCAGTTTCCTCATTTACTCAATGAGAGGGCTGAACTAGATGAGTTTCAAATTACCTTGAACTAGGTGATCTTGAAATTTGGTGATATAGAACACCAAGCTTGAAGTCAGGAAGACGAGTTCTCATCCAGCCTCAGATACTTACTAGCTGTATGATCCTGTGCAAGTTGTTTGACCTTTGTCTGTTTTAGTTTCCTCATCTGTAAAGTGAGTATAATAAGAGCACTTACCTCCCAGAGTCTTGAGTATCAAATGAGATATTTGTAAAGCAGTTAACCTCACATCTGGCACTCTGTAGGCATGATATACACACATATGCATGAATGCATGCCTGCATATATACATATGCATATAAATGTGTACATATGTATATATATATGTGTGTGCATATATATAGTGCCTACAATGTGTCGGACACTATACGTAGGTGTGCACATCTGTACATACATATGTATATGCATTTGTATATCTACAGATATTCCTTTGCTCTCCTCAGGTTTCCACAGACAAGTCACTAATCACTTGGCGCACCAGAAAACTCTCTTAAGTTATAATTTATGGAGCAAAAAAGATCAATTCATATTACTAAGTGTGGTTTTTCAATGGTAGTTCTCTATGCATTCATAGGCCCAAACCAAGAACTAAATTTATATAAATTTAAATAGAAATAGAAATTTATATATCAATATCAATATATTACATAAATGTGATATATACAATTATATATAAATGTATAAATAATAATTTAACTGTCCTTCTACCTATACTACTACATTTATATTTCCCCAAAAGGCCTATGAAACAGTAATACCTATGGCCTCTGAGGTCCTCAACCTGTTTGTTTGTTTTCTACAGCACAGCTGAAGTTAATTCCTTGCTGTTCTTCTGCTTCCAGTAATTTCATGGCCCTATGCCTTTTGACATGACCCCTGATTGGAATATCTTTCTTTTAATTATAAATTCACGTTATTTAAAGCCCAATTCAAATACCATTTCTTCAAGAAAGCCTTTCTTAAAGTCCCCAGCCAGAACTTTATATCTTTTACTAAACTGTTACAGTTTCCTTGGTATTAGTACAACACACATGTATATGTATGTAAACATGCATATATATTTCTATGTATATAAAATCTCCTCCTGAAGACCATTAGCTCAAGGCAAAACAGGCAGTCCCACGTCCAGAACATTCTCCTACCTCCACTTCACCTGCTCATCTCCCTGGCTTCTTTTAATTCCCAACTAAAATTAACCCTTCTGCTGGAAGTCTTCCCCTAACCCCTCTTAACTCTGTTAATTATCCCCAATTCATCCTATATATGTAGTTGGCTCATGTAAATTTGTTTGCATATTGTCTCTCCCCATTAGAATGTAAGTTCCTTGAAGGCAGGGCCCATCTTTTTGCTTTTTTTCATATCCTCAGCACTTAGCACAGTGCCTTGCAGATAGTAGATGCTTAATAAATGTTTATTAATTGAATTATCTCTTGATTTTTATTTGTATACTTAACAGCTATTAGTATGATGATCTATACATTAAAGGTGATCAATAAATATTTGTTGAATTAAAATTAATTTGATCAGTTCAATAAGGGAGGAATAACTAAGTCCATCAGTTTAGTCAAATTAATTGGTACTATTTTTATTAAGCAAAATTGTCATTTTATTGAGTGATTGATTCATATGTATCTACTCCAGGTCCTCAGTCGAATTTAAGTTCCTTGAAGGCAAAGATTATTTTATCTTTTAATTTTTTTCACTATATCTTCATTGGTTAGCATTTTGCCTGGTATATAATACATTTTCTGTTCAATTTGATAAAATTCATGAGTTGCATAAAGGTAGATACATCTCAAGAAAGTGAAGTATCGCTTTCCATCTCCTCATGCAATCTGAAAATATCGCATCTTTCTATTATGGAAATTGAAAAATATTATTCTGTTTCATAACTTTTAGTCTCATTTAGTGACATATATATTCCCTTCTGTACTTTGTATATTTTTTTTACCCCCTTCTTTCTCCAGTTAACTTTAAAGCAAGCTCAGCTGGTGATATTCACCTTAAAGGTTAAAAAAGAAAAGGAATTAGAATATGTCTCTGTTTCACAAAGTAAATGAGATCAATGGAATTCATTATCCTTTAAACATTTTTTAAAATCCCTTATTTTTTTTACTCAAAAAAAAGAGAGAAAAGTAACATTTCGCAAAGGTAAGTACAATAGAAAGTAAATCACAGGTCTTGACGAAAGTATTTATAGAACATATTATTACTGGAATGTATTCAGTAAGCACTCATTATTAGCAATCATTGTTATTAAATTTCCTTAAGTTATGTTAAGTAAGATGAACAGGAGGAATACTATAGTGATCAGTGATGTCATCTAGTCCAAAATGCTCATTTTTCACTTGTCTAGCATCATACAACTACTGTGTCAGTTTTATTTCAGGGTGTGCTAGAACCAGATAATAACCAGTTTTTTGAGAGCCAATTATTAAATTTTCAAGGTGAGTATGTGTACCTCAGAAATTATCAATTACTACAAATCAGAGCTTGATTATTGCTTTGTTGATTGTATAGACTTCAGGAATAGTTCATAATGTAAATTAAAATCCAAAATGTGTGCGTATATTTCCCCTCTTCCACCTGCCCCCCCCAGTCTAATTGTTAAACATTTACCAGCACAACTTTGTAGTTCTCTATAAACATTTTTGAAGATCAAAAGAAATGCAGTAAAAGGCTCAAGGTAGGAAATTATTTCCAGACCAAGTTACTACTATTATACCACTATTAACTGCTACTACTACTACTACTACTACTACTACTACTACTACTACTACTACTACTACTACTACTACTACTACTACTACTATTGCTGCTGCTGCTGCTGCTGCTATTATTGCTACTACTGTTTGTGGTTGTTCAGTCATTATTTCAGTTGCCCAAGTCTATGACTCCATTTGGAATTTTTTTTAGGCAAAGATACTGGGGTGTTTTGCCATTTCCTTCTCCAGCTCATTTTTTAATAGGGTGAGGAAACTGAGGCAAACAGGGTTAAGTGACTTGCCCAAGGTCATACAGCTAGCAAATGTCTGAGGCCAGATTTGAACTCAGGAAGATGAGTGTTCCTAACTCTAGGCCTGGCACTCTATCCATTATACCACCTAACTGACCCATGGTAATACTGGCATTTATATCGTGCTTTAAGGTTTGCCAAGTATTTTACACCCATTATCTCATTTAAGACTCATTTTAATTTAAACTAATTTAATTAATTAAACTAATTCAAACCTATATTTAAACCCATGTTATCTGAACTTCAAGTGCAACAGTCTACCTACTATTCCCTACTGCTTCTCCAAGGAGATTTAGATGTCTAACTACAATGGGTTGCATCATAGGTTCTGAAATCTGAAAGGTAACTGAAATGGGCAGACCATATTGATGGGCAGGAATGAACTTAGATCAGCTAAGATATTTTTTGAATTGGTAATGTGCTCTTGGGGCAGTTAGGTGGTACAATGGATAGAGCACCAGTGTAGGACTAGCTGTGTGACCTTGGGCAAGTCACTTAATCCCAATTGGCTCATCCTGGGTCATCTCCAGTCATCCTGATGAATATCTGGTCACTGGATTCAGATGGTTCTGGAGGAGAAGTGAGGCTGGTGACCTGCACAGCTCTCCCTCACTCAACACAAAGTCAAGTACAAGTCATGTCATCATTTCTCTGATAGTATGGTCTTCTTCGGCAACTAAGGACCAACACACGCACAAATGTGCTCCTAGTAGCTTGGCAAGTAATGTAGGGAATATAAAAGTAGTATGATACAGTCCCTACCCTGAAAGAATTCATGATCTCTCTGGGAATACAAGACAGGTTTTTATTCAATGTATATTATAGACAAACAAGGACAACATGGTCTTCGTGAATAGCTGATACAATCTCAACATGGACTTAGATGAAAGTCTCATTTAGAAAACACCAACCAGACAAATTGAGCTCTGTTTTTTCCCCACCTGGCTGCATTGAAGGGAGAGAGACATGCTGCATGCCTCAGGATGGTGTGATGCTTTGGGTCCATCTTACCTAGACCTGGCACATGGCCTGTGAATACAGGTCTTTTTTTTTTCTCTTCCTTCATGTTTTCATTTCTTCCTTTTTTTTTCTTTTTGTGAAAAACTGGAGAAAGATATGAGATTTGAAAGATCAGAATGACAAATCATCAGTAGTCTAGGAGCAGGAGTCTACCCCAGATTTTGTCACCAACCGAGATATCGAGGAGCAAAATCCAGAACAAATTATTTTAGACAGCACAGGCAGAAGGCAATCAAGCAGGAGTTTTGGCAAATCATACATCAGCTTTGACAAATTCAGAAGCGAAACTTGGTGGGATGAACTTTATGTCTGTGCCCATTCTCCCTGGAACAGAGGTAATATAGGGGAGAATAAATATGCCTCCAGTTTTTTTGGATATATTTATACTTATGTTCTTATTATATCTTCTCCATAAACATCCCTTTGTAAAAGCTAACTCATGGAAATTTACTCAATGCATCTGGGGCACTAATTATTGGCAGGTAACATGGTGGAGACAAATGTGGATAACAGACAAAAATGTTTCAGTCCCTTAAGAGTACACCTAGAATCTTGAGTGGAAGGACACTTCTCCTAGGGGACCTCATGAATCAATTTGACTGTGAGCTGGGATGATGCTCCTCAGAACTTAGAAAGACTGCAAAGTAAAAAAAATGATATATAGAAATTAAGAAAGGCAAAAGTTAATACAAGTTGAGGCAATGGAAGATGGTGGGTTAATGAGAGGGTAACCACTCTGGTTCAATAAATAATGGCTGCAAAGACAGGAGCATAAATGAAAAGCCTTCTTCTGCATAAATAGGCATATCCAGGAGCAAAGGGTTCTTAGTCAAAATGGACATGTTTTATTTTTTTTAACAGAAATACTTTATTTTTATTCCATTTTAGGCATTATCCTGTCAAAAATTAAATAATTTCACAAATATGAAGGGAAATAAGTTAAACTAAAAAAAAATCAGGTAATAATGGATTAGATGTGTGAAAATTATAATATTAGAAAATATATTTCTGAAGTTACTATTTAACCTGGGAATGAAGATAAGTTCTCTTTCTTCTCTTTTTATCTGAGGACACAGTGTCTATTTCATCACTTTTTAAGTGTCAATTATTCTGAAAAATTAAATTTTCTCCAGTGCTCTGAGCTTTCACAGGAGTATTGTATTGGACTGTCACAAGTCCTAATCTCTTATCTCTGCAAAGGTCTCATGCTCCTTCTGTGTACTAGGGCTCAGATCAGGAAACAGTTTGTTTCCCTTAGAGGTGATCTCTTGTTTGGTTGGAACCATCTTCAATAACTGGTTCTTGTGGGACAAAACTGCTTTCAACTTTCTGAGTAACTTACAACAGCCTCTCTCATTATTGGTACTCAACAGTGTCTCTCCATATATGAAGTGTTTTCTTCCATATTAATGTTGCAAAGATTTTCTGGGCTTTGTATTATCTATTCAGGCGTGGAAGCTCTTTCCTCACCCACTGGGAAACCAAATGGAAAGACCTTCTTGACTCAATACATACCCAGTCACTCCTCAGTGCCCGCAGAGAGAGAGAACTATGGTGTCTTTGTATTTGTGAAAATTCTGCAATTAGAAAAGACAGCAGGCATTATACTGAAAAAGAAATGAAGGCTTTGGAGGAAGAATTAATACAGCACATCTTGCTTGTCCATCACTATTCTTTTTCTTGTTCTTGTTTACTACCAAATGGAATTGAATATTGTCTAAATTCAAAAGACATTGTGACCAATTCAAGAAAAGAAATAAAGCAAAACAAACAGAAACAAGAAAAAAAAAATTCAGAGGGGAGTACAGGCTATCATTTTTTGTTGTTTGTTTTTTTGAAAGTGGGTCACCCTATCTCACCCAGGCTGAAAATACAAGCATTGCACAACCCACTCTGATCCATGGGGGACCTTTGTCTAGCACTGTTTCGAATCTGGCCTGGTTTACCCTGTGCTAGGCAAACTGATGACTACACCAGCCCCCCTCCCCCAACTCTCTCAGTGCTCACCCTACTAATGTGAACTTAGCACTGATATCCAATTGGCATCGCCCTTTAACTCAAAACTCTAGGGCTCCAGTTACCCTCGGAGCAGAGATCATGAATGTATGCCACCATGCCTAGTCTACATGATAACAGATCACCAATAATTAGCATTATGATGGAAATTATTACTTTTCAATGAGTGTTTGGGCACATAATCAAACACCTTTAGTTAGCTGCTGGGGTATCCTTAATTTTGACAAAGTTCATTTTCTCTTTTTAAAACCTGAGCTGGGAGGATATTAAATTTTCAGTTTTTCATTTTGATTTAACAGAATCATGCAAACTTTTCAACCAACTGAAAATAAATTGTTACAGGAACTTATTTTTTTTTAGCACTTTCCCCTTTGAAATTAATTTATATATAATTTGAATATATTTAATGTTTACACTATAAATATTTTATTTCTCCTCCTCACTAGATTTTTTCTCATAAAGTCAGTACCATTAAGCACCAGGTGCTTAATAAATGTATGTGCATACACATACACAAACATATATATGTATACACATTCAAATATATACATACAAATATATATGCATATATACATATACACACATAGGCACACATAAGGTAATTTTTTTTTATGGGGGAGGTGCTGGTAGCCTCATGGATTAGAAGCAGTCTCTTGTGAAAGGTGGGTCATGAACAGAGCTTTATAGGAGCTTAGGTACTCTAAGAGATGGAGGTGAAGTTGGAGCATAATCTAGCCATGGGGAATAACCTTGACAAAAGTATGAAGATGCAAATGGAATATTACACAGGAGGAAAAACAAGACTTGTTCAGCTGTACTACAGCATGTATAAGAAAAAGTAATGTATGTATCTATTGTGGGCTTTGTTTAAATTGAACTTAGTCCAACAGGTTCATGGTGTTGTTTTGTTTTTAAAATGCTCTAGACCCTCATGAACCATAACAATCCAATTAAAACTGCTTTAATAAGTAAAGTCTTTAAACAAATAATACAAGATTTTTAAAGGATTAAAACACAATCTCCTTTCCACGGTCAGAAGCTGCAGAAAGTGCCTAGAAGGCCACTAGAACTCAGGAAATTATTTCCGACAAACCGATTCATCCCCAGGCCAATAATTGTCTAATTCAAACCAACAGGCTGGGGTAAGCCATTGGGTAAAAGACAGGCTGTGCCCACAAGGCTGCAATAGTCCAGTAAGTCTACCCATGCTTTTATTATATCTTATCCCATTGTGACAAGGTAACTGAAACTTTCTGGGGAACATTTCAGTAGTTAAAAAAGAAATATCAAAACAATTGAAAAATTGCTAAGGAGGTTAAAACAAATAAGAATACAAAGCAGGATAAGAAACCAGATTTTATTTTATTTATTTATTTTTAAATTTTTTTCTGAATTGACCATTAGGAGAAATAATGAGGAGGAATATTAGCATCATGCCTTTCTGCATTGGATTGTGAGATTTTTATGCCCTACTACTTGGTCAGTTTTTGTATATGTGCCATGTACAACTGAGAAAAAGGCATATTCCTTTCTATCCCCATTCAGTTTTCTCCAGAGAGCTATCATATATCTACCTTATCCAGAATTTTATTCACCTCCTTAACTTCTTTCTTGTTTATTTTGAGGTTAGATTTATCAAGTTTAGAAAGGGGGAAGTTGAGGTCCCCTACTAGTACAGTTTTGCTGTCTATTTCTTCCTGTAACTCCCTTAACTTCTCCTCTAAGAGTTTGGATGCTATACCACTTAGAGCATATGTTTAGTAATGATATTTCTTCATTATCTATGGTGCCTTTTAGCAGGATATAGTTTCCTTCCTTATCTCTTTTGATTAGATCTGTTTCTGCTTTTGCTTTGTCTGAGATTAGAATTGCTACCCCTGCCTGTTTTAAATCAGCTGAAGCACAATATATTCTACTCCAACCTTTTACCTTTACCTTGTGTGTACACCTGTTTCAAATGCATTTCTTGTAAGCAACATATTGTTAGATTATGGTTTTCATTCCTTTTTGCTATCTGCTTCCATTTTATGGGAAAGTTCATCCCATTCACATTCACAGTTATGATTGCAATCTGTGTCTTTCCCTCCATTTTCTTCCCTGCCCCCATTTATGATTTTACTTCTCCCTTCTCCCTTCCACTCCACAATAGAGTTTTTAATTTTTGACCACTGCCTCCCTTAGTCTTCCCTGCCTAATTTCAGTCCCATTCCCTTTTATTCCCCTTTTCCCTTATTACTTCTTCCCTTTCTTTTAACCTCTGTTCCCTTTTCTTTCCCCTTTCCCCTTCTACTACCTATAGAGCTAGTTAGATTTCTATTCTTAACTGAGTTTGTTCTTTCCTCCTTGAACCAACTCAGATGAAAGTAAATCTCAAACCATGCTCATCTCCCTCCCCTCTTTCTCTCTACTGTAATGTTTTTGTGCCTCTTCCTGTGATATAATTTACCTTTTTCTGCTTCCTCCTTTTCACATCTCCCATAACAATCTCTTTGCACCTTTAAATCACATTTTTTTTGTCATCACATCATTTATCTTATACCCACTCCATGTATATTCCTTTTAGATATCATAATAGATATACAGTTCTCAAGATTAACAAGTATCATCTTCCCTTCTAGGGATATAAACAGTTTGCCCATATTGAATAGCAAGTTTTTTTCCCCCACTGTTTCCCTTTTAATGCCTCTCTTGATACTTGTGTTTGAAGATCAAATTTTTTATTGAACTACAGTTCAATAAACAATCTTTTCATCAGGAAGGTCTAAAGATCTCTTTTTTTCATTGAATGTCCATCTCCTTGCCTGAAATATTATGCTCAATTTTGATGGGTAATTGATCCTTGGTTGTAGTCACAGCTCCCTTGCCTTATGGAATATCATATTCCAATCCCTCCATTTTTTTAATGTAGAAGCTGCAAGATCCTGTGTGATCCTGACTGTAGCTCCTTGATATTTGAATTGTTTCTTTCTGGCTGCCTGCTGTAGTTTCTCCTTCACTTGATAGTTCTGAAATTGGCAATGATATTCATTTGTGTTTTCAGTTTGGGGTCCCTTTCAGGAGATGAATGGTGGATTCTTTCAATGACTATCTTGTCCTCTGGATCTAGAACTTCTGGACAGTTTTCCTTGATGATTTTTTGGAAGATATTGTCCAGGCTCTTTATTCATCATAGCTTTCTGGCAGACCAATAATTCTTAGATTTTTCTCTCCTGGATCTAGGAGAGTTCCAGGTCAGTTGTTTTTCCAATGAGAAATATCTCATTACATTTTCTTCTATTTTTTCATTCTTTTCATTATGTTTGACTGATTCTTGATGTCTCATAGAGTCATTAGCTTCTACTTGCCCAATTCTAATTTTTAATAGATTGTTTGCTTCAGTTAACTTTTGCATCTCCTTTTCCATTTACCCAATTGTTCTTTTTAAGGAGTTATTTTCTCCAGTTCCATTTTGTACTTTCTTTTTCATTTGCCCAATTTTCCTTTTAAAGGAGTTGTGCTCTTCAGCAAATTCTTTTTTTTTCATATTTTTAAAATCATTGGCCAATTTTTATTCTACTTCTCTAATTAGGCTTTTAAAATCCTTCTTGAGCTCTTCCAAGCATGCTCTTTGAGCTTGAGACCAGTTCAAATTCCCTTCTGAAGTTTCAGATGGGAATACAGTCTCATTGCTGACCTCTTTGGTATTTGTATTTTGCTCCTTGTCCCCATAGAAAGATTCTATGGGCTTTTCGTTTCTGGCTTGCTTCCTGCTCATGATGTTTTCCTGTGTTCCTGGCTTTTAAAGTGGATGTCTGCTTCTGAGGGACAGGGGCCTCGGTCCCATGGTTCTTGTGCTTAGAAGTTGAGGCTTTGTGTATGGTAACCTCTGTTTCTTTTAGCTAGAAGCCAAAATTCTGTGACTTACCTGGTGCTGAGCTGACTGGTGCGCCAAGCATAGGCCAGGTGGTGTTTTTCTGAGTTTCCCCAGAGTTTCCCTGGGGCTAGCTGTGTTAAGTGTGGGGGAGGTGTGGTCTGGGCACAGCCGGTCAACTCTGCTGAGCTAGAGCATAGACAAGGTCAGAGATTGGCAAATCCCTTGTGTGCTAGTGTCTTCCTGATTTCCCTGGCTGTGCTGAGGCATGCCTGGGGTCCTGGTGCTGGTGACTGTGGGCTCCACCCCTCTGGGTTTCAAGATCTCCTCCCGGTTTGCTGAAGTGGGGCTGTCTGGGACAGCTCCAGTCTTGCACTGGTCCCCTTCAGCCACAGCAAGTGGGACCCCCCCTTTGTGATTTTCCTAACCTCACAGGCTAAGAGACTGTTTATCCCTTTGGCTGATCCCACTGTTCTAGGAGTTTCGCTGGGGAAATATTCTTTGGGTATTTCAAGGTCAACAAAGGGAGGAGAATAGTATTTGGCAATCACTCTGCCATCTTGGATCCTGGAAGTTCAAGTAGGTGATTTACAGACATTTAATCTGTGGGCTGATATTGTCAGGATTGGCTGCTGCTGTTACCTGGGGTTCTGTGGTTCTCCTCTCACTCACTTCCACTGGACTCCCATCCTGAGCTGATATGTTTGAGAATCTGCCATGTTGCTGCTGCTTCAGACCACTCAGGGCTTCTTCCTTGACTTTGCTATGGTGAGGTCTGTGCTGGTAGAGCCTGTGCACTGTGCGCCCCTCCAGTCCTGTGCAAAAGATACTTCCTGTCGACCTTCCAGGCTGTCCTGGGTTGGAAATCTGCCACATTCTGATGCCTTTTGTATTCTCCCACTCTAAAACTTGTTCAGATTTTCTCTTTTTTTTTTTTAGAGATATATAAAAGAGTTTGTCTTAGAGCTTAGGTGAGTATTTGCTCTCACTCTGTCATCTTCAGATTTTATTTTTAAAATGGAAAAATAATGTCAGAGGTAATTCCCAAAAATCTGTCATAATGTAATTGTGATGTCTAGGAGAAGTACCAGGAGCATAGTTAATTCCCCCAAAATGGATGATGACATTATTACTTGACCCTATCACAATTCCTGATCATCTGAATTAAAATTGTTAAGAAGCTATAGACCTTTAACATAACACCTATCCTGAGGTCTACACTGATACTGAGATTCATCCTATATTCTTACCTAGTCAGTATTTCCATCTCATACCATTCAAAACCTCTCCCTCCTTAGAAGCCCCATCAGGGGAAAATACTAAATTATAGTCCCTTTATTAAAGGCCTCTACTGAGGGCCTATGGATAACTGGGCATAGAAGTGGATAGAATACTTGGTCTGGAGTCAGAAAGACTCATCTTCTTGAGTTCAAATCTGGCTTCAGATACTTATTAGCTTTAAGACCCTAGGTAAGTTATTTAACTGTTTGCCTCAATTTCCTTATTTGTAAAATGAGCAGGAGATGGAAATGTTAAATCATTCCAGTATTTTTGCCAAGAAAACCCCCAATGGGGTCACAAAGAATTGGATGCAACTGAAATGACTGAACAACTGTCATCTTGTTCCATGTAAGTTGGATGATGATTCCATTTCAGTGTCATCTAAGGAACTGGAATTACTAAATAGGCTAAAGGATTCCCTTTCCTTGAAGTAAACTCTCAGTAATGAGTATAAAAAAGATAATTTTACCTCCTCTATATCATTAAAAAGATAATCCCTCTCTTTTGCCCTTCAAACTCAATGAGAAGTAACTGACAGAGCCATCGTAGGGAAAAGAAAATTTGTCAGTCAAGGGGAACCCAAGGTATTTGGTTGTGTTGCACAGATCTTTCTGAGGGCTCAGTAAATTCTGAAGCCTGAGTAAGTCTAAACAGAAGATGGATTAAGGAAAATTGGAGAGTAAAGTGGTCTCTTCTGATTAGACCAGTCTTCCTGGGGACAAATTTAAGAAAACGTTAGAGGGGAGCATCTTTCCCTGTCTTGCGGGGTAGTGACAAAGACAAAGCCTCTGAAAAACTGAACATCTATTCCTAATAATGACAAGTTTGAAAGGAATTTGGTGTATTTGATTCATGCCCACTCCTCACAATGGTCAAATCCTTGACTACTTCAGTTACAATTAGATCATACCTTTTAGGTATATGTCCCTCACTCATTCCCTCTCAATGGCATCAGGCCCTAGCTATGAGTCTTTTATAAGCTTGAAGAGATCAATTGATGGTTTGAGCAAGAGATTGGGGCAACCACAGCAGCTGGTCAGATAAACAAACAGAAATATATCCCTGTGCTCACAGTGCCAAATATTGTGGGCTAAGCCTAAATTTGGCTTAGTGAAGCAGGTTCAAGGATTTAAAAAAAAATATGTAGTAGGCACTCATGCAGCATGAAAATCCAATTAAAACTACTTTAATTATTGAAGTTTAAAAACACATAATACTGGAATAAAAAGGATATAAAACACAAGACCCAAATATTGAAGATAGTACTTTGCAGGCAATTTCTACCCTGGGAAAACATTTTTTGACAACCTTCCTGACCCTAGGCCAATCCTATTGTGATTCAAACCACCAGGCTTGTAAAGTACCAGCTGGGCTGGGCCAAATGGCATGGGAGAAGACACACTGTGACTACAACATCTACAACAACCCTGAAGAATATGCCAAATCTTCAACTACTGTATCATAAACCTGAAAACCTATGATAGAGACAGATTATAAAGGATGTTAAGTGCCAAAGAGAGCAGTTTGTATGAACAGTGCCAAAAGCAGTAGGCATAATCCTGGTTATCTTGTAATTGCTGTGTAATCCCCGAGAGTTTACGAATTTCTTTTTCAATTCAGTCCCATCTAGGAGTGGGACTAAGGTATACTTGGAATGTTAATATGCTCATTTCTCTGTGGCATAAATACAAATATTGTACATTCAATGCCACTCAGTATAAACCTCTAAACCTCTTCATACTAAGTGAGATTCTTAGCTTTGTCTTTGGAACTACTTGAGGGACCTGACACCCCAACAGCTTAAATACTTCTTAATTTCACCTTTGGATAAGATTTTACAGAGCTCCATTCAAACCAACTTGACACCTGAGTTGTTTTCTTATCATAAATGAAATAGCAATTAATATAATATTTTACTAGGAATAGTCTTGTTAATTTTAATTTTTAAAATAAAAGAGGGTGAAGCAATCAAAACTTATTTTTTACTTCCTGGAGACTTATTTTCCATTTTCCTTTCAGCTACTTAAGAAGAATGTTGTTGAGAGGATTCCTCTTTAATTAAAATAGTTTCTCAGGAAATTTCATGCTGTGAAATTCTATGATTTTTAGAACAATCAGAGATGTCCCAAAGTATGATATGATTGTTTCACATGTGGTGACAAAGGGTAATAAGGTAAGATATCCAGATAACCAATCAGAGGGAAGTGACATAGAATCCTATAGAATTTTAGAATTGGAAGGGATCTCACTGACCACTGTGTCCAATCCATACCTGAAAGGAATCCTTCCATCATGTATTGAACATATAGATATCCAGCCTTTGCCTGATGAACTACATAGAGGTAGAACCCACAAATTCTTGAGGTATCTCATTCTATCTACTCTTGGGCAGTTCCAGTGGTTCAGATATCTTTACTGCCATCACACTGTCTTTGCCACTTTCATTGCATTGTTCCTGGTTCAGTTCTCTGGGCCAAACAGAATAAATCTAGTCCTTTCTTCCTAGGATAGCTCTTCACATACTAAAAAACAGTTATAATTTACTCCCTGAATCTTCTCTGCTTCAGGATAAAAAAAAAACCCAAATCCTTAAAGTGATGGAGTCAAGATACTTCATTGACCTGACTGCTCTCTCCTAGACGTTCTTCAGTTGACCAATATCCGTTCTAAAGTATGGCATCAACAAGAAGAGAAAAAGAATCAAAAAGCCCCAGAAAATCTTGTTAAGTCTTTGGGTACTTGCATCTTGAGTTTAAGTAGATACTGCCACAAGTAGTTCATTTCTCCATTATTATCACCAGGCCCTTAAATTTGTCACAGTCGATCTGGAAACAGTATCCCTTGACTGGATCTGAGCAGTCGTCCATCCCATCTTATACAAGGGTAATTTTCTAGTACCCAACAACCTTCTTTCTCCTCCCCAATGCCTTCCCTCTTAGATTACTTCCCATCTACATTATACCTTGTATCTACATAGTTGTTTGCATATCATCTTCTTCATTAGAATGTGAACTTCTCAAGAGCAGAGCTCATGTTTTTGTCTTTCTTTGTCTCTTCAGCACTTAGTACAGTTCCTGGGACAGAGGAAGCATTTAATAAATGCTTATCAACTGACTAACTGACAAAAGAGTGGGGTTGAGTATGGACCAATTCACCTCAGCTACCCATTGTAAGAGATGCAGAGTGTCCATGAATCCTCCTAAATTCACTCCTAGAGCTATCAGATGTGAAGATAGAAATTTTCTGTTATCTTTCAAATCATATAGAGCAAGTATGGGATTCAGGAAAACTGCTTTAGGGAAAATTCTCCCCCTGCTCCTTGCGTATAAACTTGGTATCTGGAGAGAATGCCAGGAACCAGAGAAGCAGAGCATGCTCCCTTTCCCTCCTTGTTAATAAAGAAATATTGTGAGGCAAAGGCCATTTCTGCGATCAGAATATTTAATGAAAGAGGATTATAATAGGCAAATTCAACTTAGTGATTACTTTTTAAGGTGAGCAGCTTCTGAAGGTCACAGAAAAGGGAACTGAGGATCAGGTCCTATGGTTGACCAAGACCTCTTTTCATACAAAGTACTAACTTAAATCTTGATTCTTCCCATTCTCTCCTTTCCTACTTCCATTTTTCCCTTATCGAAAAGCACCTCTCTCAACATGCAAAGAGTGTTTTATTTGCTTTGCAAACCACTGCCCTCTAAATAATACTATTTTATAAGACCTAAGCTAACTATAAATAATCCTATTTTTTCCCTTTGTTGTATGCATTCTTTCTTTTGTACTATAATAACTTAAGAGAATAAAGAAATGGGAATTTTGTAACCATATGAAGTGAAATTAGTGGGATGAATTGATATACTTTTAGCTTTGTGTCATTTTGACTCATTTGCTTAACCCTTCCCTTGCCTACCATGTCATTCACCCATCTAGTTGTATACAAAGTGGAGCCTCTGATGGCCATATCTAGACAATTGTCTGTGAACCATAAGCCATCTCTCATCATTGACCCATAGGAAATGTTCCTTAACAAGTGCCTTAGCACCTCCTTCCTGTCTTCCCCATCAGCTTATAGAGACCAGTTAGGACAACTCTGGGGCCTTGGGTAAATCATATAACTGCTCTTAACCTTAGTTTTCTTATCTACAAATTAAGTTTTGTATTGGCTACTTCCTGTTGTTGTTCATCATTCAGTCTTGTTCAACTCTTCATGACTCTGTGGACCATAGAACATTAATATCATCCACAGGGTTCTCTTTGTAAATATTACTGGAGTGGTTTATCATTTCCTTCTCCAGTGGATTAGCTTCTCCAGAAGCTAAGTGACTTGCCCAGGGTCACACAGCTAGTAAGTGTCTAAGGTCGGATTTGAACTCAGGTTTTCCTGACTCTAGGCTCCACACTGTTTCCACTGAGCCCCCTAGTTGCCTACTGATACTTATCAAGTTCCTTTTAACTCTTACATCTGTAACAGCATCCCATTCTGCCTACAGATGCAATGGATCTAATGTGACCCTGCTCCAGAGCTCCTCCAGGGCTCCTCAGCCCTGGAACCTGGAACCAGGTACATTTAACTTCCATACAGGGGGAGAAAGTGCTATTCAAAGATTAAGAATAAATTTGCGTGGACAACACAACTTTTCCAATCCCTCCCTCCTGATAGATCAACATCACAGTGCTAATGGAAACTCAGTGTGCCATATTTGTAGGTGTAATAACCAGCAAGGAGCTATACCCACTTATCTGTTTATAAAGACAGACACTATCATTCTTCATTCATAGGCAAAATTATTCTTGTGGTCATTCCATTTAACTTGTGATATGCACATCCATGGCAGCCAGGTATTCAACAATGATTCCATAACAGGTAAGGTCTTATTGATTCAGATAGGACTTAAGATTTCATCACTGTGATTACTTGTGCATCCATGTAGTTGTCAAGCCCTTTACTTGGTAAAAGGTCATCAAGAGCTTTTGTGGGTGAGAAATTCACCACATTATGATCTTATGCTTTACAAAATTTAGCTTCACATGACAGATCTCTCTCTTTATCTTTCTCTCTCTCTCTCTTTCTCTTTTTATCCATCCATCCATCTATCATTTGTCATCTTGCTATAAGTGAATATGTCATATGGGAAAGTAGAGTTCAAAGGGCCCACCTCACTTGAATGGCACCTGGCATAAAAGTCTAAAATTTGCAATGTATGCCAGGAAATAAATGGGACTAAGCCAAGGCAGGTTCACCAATGGCAAATATAAAAAGTAGAAAACTTGGGGAGAGTTCCTAGGGCCCAATATGATATAGAATTTCTCTTAAGTTAATATTAAGGATCAACAAATTTCAAATTAATGCCATTAGATATTTATTCCTCCCTTCGTAGCCTGGATCTTTTGCTCACATTCACTAATACTGCCAAATATCAAAGACTTTCATGCCTTTGTGATATTAAATTTCTCACATATTGGGGGAACTTGAAGCTAGTCATTTCCTTAAGTTTTATTATTTCTATGAATATATTCTTCTTTTTCATTCGGGGATGACATTTCATATTTTTCATCAGTCAAAAACATTAGGAAGAGAATTCATCTAAAGAAAGTCACCCAGTTAGGCATGACGCTCTCTCTTCTTGAAATTCACAGCTCTCTCTTTCCTTTCTCTCCTTTTTACTGCCTAAGAGATTTTTTTTTTAAATACAAAGAACAGGTGATTTATTTTTGAAATATTTCTAATAAATTAAATATTTCTTTGTTCGGGGTGATTCCATTTAGAATATGTTTAAATATCATCCATTTCAGACTTTATTATTATAAATGTTTTATTAAAAGCTTACAATAAAAAAGGATGTTAAATTTTTTATGGGGAAAATGTAACTAGTTATTCACTTAAGCAAGAGATCCTCTCAGGAGAATTCTGACTTTTTGGTATTTACAAATTATTCATCATTACCGTGCTGTCAGTTTGAAACCGGGAGAAAAGAACAATGATATCCTTTTAGTACTTTGATATCATTTTCAGTTTCTGCAGTGTTGGGGCACAATGAGGTTCTTGGCACACAAGAGTGAATTGATGTAAATAAATGCATGACCTGGAGAGTGAAGAGTAAGTAATAACAATGGAACAGTACTACAGTGCTAACAGTAGTAAGCAGCACACACTAACTTATGAGTATCTGGAGGCTCTGGATGGCAGGAGTCATAGCTCCTACCTCACAGGGTTTTATGAGAATCCTATGAGAAAATACACTTAAAGTGCCTTGTCAAAACTTGAAGCACTGTACACACACATATGTGCATATATATAATTCTGATGATGGTGTGGTTGTGTTTATTGTAGTGTTGTTTTGAGTTATCATTACTACAGTTTGCTTGAAAAATCTCAAATGAAGAACCCACTTTCTCTTGAGTTGCCCATTCACTTCCAGATGACTCTAATTATTAGGAAATGTTTCTTTATGTTAGGGAGTGGAAGGTGAGATTTCACTCACACCTGAACACAATATCGTTGTTGATGGAGTCACACATGGTGAGATTTTAATGGATAAACAAGTTGTGTTGATTCTCTGACCCCTATATCATTTATTAATCATTTCTTTGATTGAGTTGAGTAAAGAACACAACCATCTGAGAGAACATTAGTCACACCACTGGAGACTTTCAATTGCTAAAACCTAAGGAACTATAGAGGGTACAGACAAAGGATTATTTTTCAGGGAAGACAGCTGGAGGGGGCAGGAAAGAATTGGATTTATTGTCTTATGACACTGATTCAAGGCCTTTCATCAACCTGGTTGCCCTTCCGAGAATAATCCAGCACTTCTATACCTCTTTTAAACTGTAGAGAATTGTATTTGTTTTACTGTGAAGGTTGGTTAAAGTAGATTGCCTCTGAGATATTTTTCAACTGTGAGATTTATTCTGTACCTGTTCTTGGTGGAAGTTATAAGTAGGTTTGTTGAACAACTGTAAGAAGTCAAGAGGTAGGTGTTCAGACTGTAGCTTAGCATAAACTAGTTGGCTCAGTGGATAGAGCTCTGGTTCTGGAGTTAGAAAGACTCATTTTCTTGAATTAAACTCTGGTCCCAAACTCTTATTAGCTGTGTGACCCTGGGCAAGTCACTTTACTCTTTCTCAGTTTCCTCATTTGCAAAATGAGCTGAAGTTCCAGAAAATGCTTCCTATATGTTTGCCAAGAAAACCTCCAATGAGGTTACAGAGATGGGACTGAACATCAACAGTTTGAGTACTTCATGCAAGTGTCTGTGTTCAGGTGAGTTGCTGTTGCTACTTTATGAGTGAATGCACTGATATTCCTATGCTAGTTTGAGCTATCCTTTAATACACAACCAAACCAAGTATATTGGTACACACTTGTAATCCCTGAAACTGAGGAAGCTAAAGTTGATAAATTGCCTAATCTCAAGAGTACTGCTAAACTCATTGGGTGTATGCACTAATTGGGCACCAGTGTGATGAGTCTATGGGGAGGAGGGGTCACCAGGCTATGTAAGGATGGTTGAATTGACTTAAGTAGAAAACAAAGCAAGTGAAATCTTCTGGACCATTTGGCAGTGAGATCAAGCCTGTGAGTGACCACTGAACTTTTACCCTGGGGGAAATAGAGAGACCTAGAATCAAGGTCGGGAGAGGGAGAGAGGGAAAAAGGGAGAGAGTGAAAGAGAGAGAGAGAGAGAGAGAGAGAGAGAGAGAGAGAGAGAGAGAGAGAGAGAGAGAGAGAGAGAATGAAAGAAGATGCTGTTGTATAATGAAAAAGGATTTGTGGAAACTAGATTTGGAGTCAGAGGACTGAATTTCTGAATCCTGTCTCTATAAAATATATTACTTGTACTCTCTATGACCTTGGGAAAGTAGGCCAGTATATCTGTGGTGTGTGTGTGTGTGTGTGTGTGTGTGTGTGTGTGTGTTGTGTGTAAGGTTGAGCAGGGACAGAGCAATGAAGATCTTTAAATGTCACACAGAGAACTTATATTTAATCCTGGAAGTAATAGGGAGTTACTGGAATTTATATAGTGGGGGTGAGGGAGGATTTACATGGTTAGACCCATGCTTTAGAAAAATCACAAATGTAATAGACTTCTTTTGTGCTACCTTTCATATGTCTGCCTTTGCCCACCTCATAAATGCAATATATACCAGCATATGAAGTACTGAATGAAATCCCTGAGTGAGTATTAACCTGTTTACTGCACCTGTGTAGAATGCTTTTGTGTTTGGAGACTGACTCAAGAGAGTCAAGTGTTGCTGTGCACTTAGGCTATAAACAGATTTAAAGCCAACTTTGTAGTTTTGGTTTGTTTGTTGTTTTACTGTCCTTTTGAATATGAGAAGAGTGGGTTCTATTGCTTTTGGGAAATTGCAAATTCCTTTCAATAACTCCAAACTTCTCCCTGAAACAAAAGCCCATTTTTAAAATACCAATATTCTTCTGGTCTTCTTATGTGGCTGTGTGTGATGGTAAAGTACAATCACCAGAAAACTAAAATTGAAAATCACCCCCAAGGCAATGGAGTGGCAGATGGAGGGCATAAGCAGATTATAATACATTATAAATTAGCAATTATGGAGAAGTAGGACAGTAAATATACCATTGCTAATGTTGTGTCATCAAGAAAACTTCATGAAGGTCCTCATCACATTTGGCAGATCTTCTGTGGTGAGTTTATAGGAGGACATTGACAAGAATTGTATAAGATAAAGTCATGGATTTTTAGTCTATGTGTTTAAAATAATGTACATGTCAAAGAGATCACAAATGCATTGGAGGACTTTGAATAACCATTTTTATTACTCCTGGAATGCAGACAGTCTTTCCTATCCACACTTCTGACCACAAAAGAGATATGGACATGTAAGTGACTAACCCATTGTTTATAACCAAGGCAGCGAATTCAGTTTCTGTCTTTATGATAAATGCAAGGTAACCTAGGATCTGAGCTCAACTACTCCTTCATTTTTTTCCTCCTTCTTCACCCCTCTCAACAAATTGTAGTCTAAGGTCATAAAATCATTGTTTGAAAATGGAGATATTAATTAACACCTTATCTCTCTACCACTTAAAATTCTGAAAATCTCAAAGCAGCATTAAGTAGCAAGGAAACAAACAACTCCAGAAAATATTCCAGAAGCCAGGTAATTTTTATTTATTTTAACACACAGACTTCTTTTATTCTTTTTTATTTTCAGTTCCAAATATGTGTAGTCATGCAAGACAAATTTCCTGAAACTTTTCTTATACTGGTGACTTCTCTTGTATTTATTATGTACTTAATAATGTTGAATTGAACTGAATTTGTTGAATTTTCTTTCAAGTCAGATATATGTGAATTAAAATTCCTTGTCAAAAAAAGGCAAGATAAAGCATAATAGAGAAAAAGATACTTTGGGTTCACTTCTCTATCTCAAGGAGAATTTCATTATGAGTCGTTTGGAGTTGTGGTGGGCCATGTGTTATTCAGAATTACTGTCTTTCAAAGTTGATTATGTTTATAATATTACTGTCTAGGTTTTTCTCATTATCCTGCTCACTTTCCTTTGCATTAGTTCATATTTGTGTCAGTTCCCAGGTATTTCTGAAACCATCTTCTTCATCATTTCTTATGTATCCATATCCACCACATTCATATACCACAACTTGTTCAGTCATTCTCTAATTGTTGATTATCCCCTCAGTTTCCAAGTCTTTGCCACCACAAAAAGAGCTGTTATAACTATTTTTGTACATATGGGTCCTTTTCCTCTTTCTCTAATCCCTAATAGTAGTGTGTGTTTGTCCTTTGTTGCTGAAGAAGACCATGCCATCAGAGAAATACTGACATGATTTGCACTTGACTTTGTTTTGAGGGAGGGAGGGCTGTGCGGGTCACCAGTCTCACTTCTCCTCCAGAGCCATTTGAATCCAGTGACCAGATATTCATCAGGGTGACTGGAGATGACCCAGGATGAGGCAATTGGAGTTAAGTGACTGGCCCAAGGTCACAGTTAGTGAGTGTCAGGTGTCTGAGGTGAGATTTGAACTCAGGTCCTCCTGACTTCTGCACTGGTGCTCTATCCACTGCATCACTTAGCTGCCCCCCCTAATAGTAGTATTGCTCAGTCAAATGGAAAGCACAATTTAATAGCCAAGTCATTGTCAAAGTAACTGTGACCCCCAGATGTGAGAGCTCACTGATGGTGTAGGGATCTGATAGCTCTAAGAAGGACATTAGAATCAGTTAAGTTCTGGGGCCCTTTCTCCATCAGCATGAGACCTGGATATCTGTGCCATATCCTTCTATACATCAGTTAAGTTTATAGGAGCTATAAATTTCATGCCTGGGGTATCTTCTCACTTTTCTGGCCCAGGTGAATTTATTACATAACCGTCCTTTTAGAAAGCATTTACTACAAAACAGTAAGGAATGAACAGTAGAGACTCATCATCTCTAAAGCCTCCAGAAATCAGCATGCCGTAAATCAGGGGGAGGAGCCAACTAATAGTTTCTGTTCCTCATAACCTTGTTTATAGAGGTTAAGCAAAGTCACTTGTTGACAAGGAATTTTAATTCATAATCTGACTTGAAAGAAAATTCAATAATTCTAATTCAACATTTATTAAGCACCTAATATATGCAAGGGAAATCATCAGTATAAGAGACGTTTCAAGAATTTACAATTTACTCTTACCAGAACTCCAAAACTCTAAAGAATCACAATGAGTGGAAGTGTCATTGGCACTAAATAACCTTTTAACAAAAAAGATAAGAAGGAAGATCAATACAGAAAAAGTAATTGCATATCAGGAAACTGAGACAGGTCATACTGACCTCTAGACTTGTGGGAACATGTGATATTAGAAAAGCATATCTGATGAACAAACAAAGATAAAGATCTTGAAAAATAGCATTCCTCACTTGCCAAAGTGAACCAATAATCACTAAGTAAAAGTAAAGAGGCCAATTCCCCCCAAACTCTTCCTTCCTCCATTCTCCCTATATAAGGGAGAGAGGATAAATATTAATTCAGAATAAAAAATGCAGAGTAATTGATCTGCAAGTCAAAAAGATAGAAGGTATTTTGGATAGCCTTGTCATGAACAATAACCTTTCTTCCCCTTCAAATCTGTTCATAGCCAACCTTCAAAAGGTAAATTAACATCATTTTTGAGGCTGGTATTTTAAAATTGACTCTCTTATTACAGAATTGACTACTTTGTCAAGAGAGAGGAAGAGAGCTAGGTTCCTAGTAATGTACCCTCTTCATTTCTGCCTGTAGAAATGCTTCCCCCCCACCAACTCACAAGTTCCACATATCCATAAATCTTTCTCTATGACCTTAGTCATAAACTTTCATAGAGATATTATGCGGAATTCTCCTTTATCCTCTCTATCTTGTAATATGCTTATTTTATACCCATATTTCTAATATATTAAAATCTTCTTGAATATAGGGACTGTACCATTTTTCATGTTTGTAGCCTTTTCTAACACGGTGTCATATGCATGTGTCAAAATATCAATAATCTTGATGAGGGAATTCTTTCTGTTCATGCAAATCACAACCAGCTGTGGCCTAATAGGAAAGTCCTAGGGAGTTGTCTAAAACTCAGTCACTTTAAGTGACTTTGACCCCAAAGCCATTAAAGAGGTTAAATGGCTTGTCCTTATCCTCAGCCCCACAATTATTAAGTATAAGAAGTAAGTTTGGAACCCAGCCTGAATCCAAATTCAGAAGTCCACTGTGCCAGATTGCTTCTCTGTCATGTACATAATTGGTACATAATAAATGTTTATTGAATTGAAAGAAATGTTCTATAGTGGAGTCATTATTCTTGTTTGACTACTCTAGACATTCATATTTGTCAATGTCCTTTCCAAAGGTGAAGGAAAGCATCAAAAAATGAAATCTATACTTCAGATGTGGTCAGGTCAGGATAGAATAAACTAGAATTATCACCCCTGTGGTTCTATATAAAGTATACTTTTCCTGCTATAGTTTAAGATCAAATTATCTTTGTATTTGACTGTCCACCATTGACTCTTGCTGAGCTTGAAGTCCACTAAAATTCAAGGGTCTTTATTCATATGAACCATTATGTAGTCAAACTTTTTCCATCTTATTCTTGTATAGTTAATTTTCGTAATATACGTATATGAGTTTACATTTTCCACTATTAAATTTTACCATGCTAGGTCCAATCCACCATTCTAGCTTGCCAAAACAATTTTTTTTGAAATAAAAATAAATCTTTATTAAGTCCCTACTATGTGCAAGGCCAGTGCTCAGGAAACAAAAAACAAAAATAAATCTTGTCATCACCATTCGATGTATTCACTGTACCATTCAGCTTTTTGTCATCTGATAATTTGATAAGCATGGAATTTATGACTTTACCAAGTCATTAATGAAAATGTTGAATATCACAGGGCCAAGCATAGAGCTATAAGGTACTCCAATGGATACCTTTCTGTGTGTTGATGTTGGTTATTATAATGACTCCCTTTGGTCCTCATCATTTACCTATTCCTTATTCTACCTGGTTACACATGATCTGTGCACATACCTCTCCATTTTGTCCACAATACTATCATGAGACAGTTTGTCTCATGTCTCACCAAAATTAAATATACTCTGTCTGTGACATTCCTATGGTATAATAATAAAGTAACTGTCAAGAAAGGAAATAATATTTATCTAGGCTGACCTATTCCTGGTGAATGCATGATGGCTGTTAGTGATTATGGTTTATCTTTCTAAGAATTTATGAAGTATATTTTAATTACACATCATGGAGTTTTGTCAGCAGTAAAAGTCAATTTCACCGATATATAGTTTGAAGATATTACCCTTTTTCCTTGAAAATCAAAATGTTTGACATCTTGTATAGTTGCCCTGAAATCCTAATCCAAATATCATTGCAATTCTCTTCAATCTTTTATTTCTGGCATTGCTGTAAAAACCCTTAGTGTATCCTTTGCATTCAAAAGCCACATCAGTTCATTGCCAGCTTCTGTACCCCTGATGGAATGTTTCCTTTAAATGCTTCCTATTCCATTCTTTTTTATTCACCTTTGGCTCCTTGGTCTTGCTTCCATATTCGATTCCTTAGTACTTCAGTGGATACATGATCTCATTTATGTAAGTGCTCTTACAGTTTAGATTATTACTTTTCTTGTCTTGCACTCTTCTTATCTATTCTCTTCCACAGATACCCCCAAGAGGACCAAGAAAATGAACTGGAAGCCATTGTGATACATCTTAGTATTGTTAGGTTATTCAGGTCATCCATCTGTTATCATTTGTTCTCACCATGTGACTGGCCTACATTTGTTTCCAATTTTATATTTCCTAGATAGTATCTTTTCTACTTGTCAGTAAACTTTATACATTCCCAAGAATAGATTTAGCCTGATTTTTGAGGCTTATCATTGGCAGGGCATCCAATTAACATAGAAACAAACATCACAACTAGTGATAATAATTTTATAAAGGAATCTAGACAATGGAAATCAATTGCCACAACAAGGAGATCAAAATAACTTAGAAACCACATATCAACTGTAAAACATTTTATCTTGCCAAGCAGAGAGATATGGCAGCCAAGGACTTCATGGTTAAGAATATAAATGTTTTTTTCTCAAATCTTGTGGAAGAACATAGTGGAAGATTCTTGGCAGGATCACCTAATAAAGATAATAAACATAATAAAGTTAAAAAAAAAAACTTGACAAGAAGCCCAATTTAAGAAAGTCTTTTCAATATTTTTTTAAGGACAAAACTGGGAGGGAAACAAACAGATGGAAAAAAACGATCTGCAAAAATTTTATAGCAAACTCTTCACCTGTAAATACAATGGAATAGCCATATATGAACTCAAGCATTTCTTTTCCAGATATATTGAGTGAGGAAAAGAATGTGGCACTGATGTAAAAAAAAAACCGAACAAACAAACTGAAAAAGCAGCTGGGCTAGAATGAGTGTTTACAGAGGAGGTCCATGTTGGTGGCAACAATTTTAAGGGAAATGATCAATCAATTCTCAATATATGAAAAGACAAAAGATGTCAGAGGAATAGGAAAACAAACAAATAAACTTGGAGGTTACTACGAAAAAAGGCAATTAAAAATATCAATAACTACTAACTTCTGTGCCTTTTTCTCATCTATGTAATAACTTTTATGAGAGTAAACCATACATGCATGTTGGAAGAAGGCATTTAGAAGAGAAGAAATAGGTTTTTGCAAATGGCATTCTCCAGCAGATCATATTTTGACAATCACAAAGTTGCCTGAAAGGTGTAAAAAATGCAGTCCCCTGTGTTTACTGATGACTACATGAAAGCATTTCATTAAACAGGACAAAATGACAGGATAAAGGTTCTTTTTTCACAAAGGTTCTCTCATACATATATTAAAATCAAGATTATTTGAAAGATATAGCAACATAATTAACAATGAGATTATAGATCCATTGAAATATTCAACAACTCTCTGATAATTACCATCCATCAAAGCATAAATACATCAGTCAACAAATAAACATGTATTAAGCACCTAGTATTTCCCAAACTCTGTGCTATTGTAATGAGAGTTAAAGATCTTCCCCTCACTCATTAATAGGTCTCACTTGGAGTCCATTGGGGGAGGAACTTGTTTAAAGGGAAAGTTTGCTTATGGGGAGGTTTGCTTGCTTAAAGGTTTTCATACTTTTTGGTAATTAGGCACTGAAGCACTGAGTTGTGAGATCTTCTGACTGTATATATACTCTGAGGTGAGGTTTTGCTTTGGGGTTCACTCACTCATTGGAAAAATGTTCATGTGATATGGCCAGATGAAACTCTGGGTAGCTGTTAAGGAGCCCCCCTACCCAACCTCCGACTTTGAAGACCCAGATGTTGGTGCTTCTCTCTCTGGTAACTATGTTTGTAAGTAATGGTCAGACAGTTGGATCTGTCTGTTGATCTCTGATGTATATATTTCTTATGGTCAGACAGCTGGAAGCCCTGTCCATTGGTCTTTATTTCTCTGCTTGTATTTTCTCTGTTGGTATATGTGATTAAATAAGATTGTTGACCCCTCAAAAGTACCTTTCCTTTTAGAAAAGCAGTTCTATGAATCTGTGTAGCAGGCCCTCCTGTGTATGCTGGGGTGTTTACTGCAGCAGTTGTGCTGAGAATACAAAAAAGAGGCAAAAGACAATCTCAGTCTTCAAAGAGTTTATAGTCTAATAGGAGAGACAATATAGAAAACAAATGTACAAAATAGGCTATATACAAGATGAACTGGGGATAATTAACAGAGGGAAGGCACTGGAATTAAGAGGGTTTGTAGGAGCCTTCTTGTAGAAGGTGAGATTTTTGTTGGGACTCTTTTCCTGGGAAGCCAGGGAGATCAGTAGTTAGAGCAGAGTTAGGGAGATTGTTTCAGGCATGGGTGTCAGCCCAAGAAAGTGCCTGACTCCAAGAAATTAAGTGCCTTGTTTGTGGAACAGCTGATATCACTGGACTGAAGAATACATATGAAGAAATAAAAATTTAAGAACACTGGAAAGGTAAAAGGGCTCTAAGTTATGAAGGGCTTTGAATAGCAAACAGAGTATTTTGCAATTTCTTTTGGAAGCCATTGAAGGGAACTGGAGTTTACTGAGTAAGTTGGTGACAAGGTTGAGCCTGCACTTTATGAAATTCCTTTTTGTGGCTGACTGGACAATAGACTAGAGTAGAGAGAGACTTGAGGCAGGCAGACCCACTAGTAGGCTATTGTGATAATTAAAACATGAGATAGTGAGGGCCTGTACTAGAATGGTAGAGGTGTCAGAGGAACGAAGAGAGTATATTTGAGAAATGTTGCAAAGGTGAAATTGAGAGGCCTTTGCAATAGATTAGGTGGCAAGGGAAGAGGGGAAGACAATGAGAAATCCAGGATGGATCCAAGATTGAGAACCTGAGAGTCCAAGAGGAAGGTGTTGCCTTCTCAGTCATAGGCAAAATAGGTGTGGGGGTGATGGTGGTTGGATTTTAGGGAAAGACAATGAGTTGTTTTGGAGATGTTCACTTTAAGGTGTCTACTGGATATCTGGTTCTTAATAGCTGAAAAACAGTTGGAGATGCAAGACTGAAGGTTAGCAGAAAGTATGGGGCAGAATAGGTAGATTTGAGAATCATTAGCATAGAGTTGATAATTAAACCCACTGGAGCTGAGGAGATCAATAAGTTGTACTTGTTATGATTACCAAAGGTGTTTTTATTATTATGGAGAATATCTGGCATAGAATTCAAATCAAAGCAGGATTGTCTGTAGGATAGAAGGTGACGCCCTTTGACCTTGTGCTTATTTCATTAATCCTGTAAATATTACATTGCCTCATAAAGACAATGAGAAATCACTCAAAATATTTTGGCATAACTGTACATACTAGAAAATAAGCAAGTGAATGGAGAATGACTTTTATAAAAAACAGTATATGCAGTTCAATGGATGGCCCACAGAGCTGGTTGATAAGTGCATATATCTGGAAATAGGAAATGGTCAATGAGCGAGGTCCAGGACTGAATGAGAGAGGTAGATCAGAATGATTTCATCTGAAAAACCATACAAATCTTTTAGGACTTCAAAATTTCCTCCTGAAACAAACATCTTTTCATCACCAACATTCTTCAAGTGATGCTGTTTGCCTCAGAGTCATGGGATACTGAAATCGATTATACAAAGAAGTGTGTCATGGCTACGAGTAGTCTGCAACATATTATAAACAAGGAATAAGGTAGGAAAAGAGACCCAAAGATTGTCATGAGAGATATGTATGATTGTGGAAAAAATAAGCTGATCACAAAACAAGATTGAGGGATAACTGAAATCAATCAACTGATAAACATTTATTAAGTGCCTACTATGTGCCAAACTCTGTGCTAAGCACTGGACAGACTATGTGGTCTACTGACATTTATACAATGTTATGTCATGTGACAAAGGCATCCAACGGTTGAATTGACCCACATGGTAAATTTCAGTGAGGCTGTGAGGTAAGTAGATCGTGCTGTAGATAGAGCACTGGGCCTAGAGTGAGAAAGGCTCATCTTCCTGAGTTCAAATACAGTCTTAGATGCTTACTGTGTGACCCTGGGCAAGTCACTTCACCCCTGTTTGCCTCAGTTTCCTCATCTATAAAATTAAATGGAGAAGAAAATGGCAAACTATTCCAGCATTCTTGCCAAGAAAACTCCAAACAGGATCACAAAGAGTTGGATATTACTGAAAAACAGCTGAAGCAAAGTGAAGAGTAGTAGGGAAAGAGAAAATATGGATGTTATGAAATATACCATTAAAGGAAATTGCCACATTGATGAGATCACAAATTAGTTGGAGTCTTGAAATATTGGAAATGGTCAATGACTGTCTTATCAATATTTTGCCTCTTTTTCTAGCACTTTGTCATCAACCCTGCAGTGATGAAAGGGAACTTCATTGTAAAGAGGACAGCTTTGTTTTACTTTGTTCAGTTTTCTTAAGTTGCCATGATTAAAAAATTTATCTTTTAGTGTTGATCACAGTTGATGATGATGATGATCTTTGTACTTAGAGAATTTGTTCTTTAGGAAGCAGACTTAGTTGGTCACTAGAACTAAACTCAAACCCTTTCTGGGAATCTCCTGGAAGTTGGGCTCTCATACCGAAATCTTTGAGAATGTTTTGAGATTATAGCTACTAGACTATGGGGGTGAAAAAATTCTTCTCCCAGCATTTGACCTGATTTTACCTCTCTTTCCTTTTGTAATCTATCATGAATCTTAAAATAAAATTGTTGTGGCCTCCCAAAGTTGTGGTTATTTCCATTCTAATATTCAATTCTTCCTTATTCTTCAAAATCATTTCCTAAATAACTCATCTTCCAATTCTTTGTTTCACCTTTGGAAGGGCAAGAAAAAAGATCATTAAAGCAAGTCAAAATTAATCAGCTATTTCAGTTTTAGCAGAGGGAGAACTCTAGCAGACAACAATGTTGTTTTATTATATCTATTTTTTTTTGGCCAGGTTTGCAATTTGATTCTCGAATTTATCATTCATTTTTGTTTTTTTGGTGAGATGTTGGTATTATTCTGATCTTACAATATTATTTGTGTTCCTCTTTCAAGTAATCCTAATATGAATACTCCCCATTTCAATATGTGAATTCTTCTACTGCATATGTCTCTCTCTCTCTCTCTCTCTCTCTCTCTCTCACTCTCACTCTCTCTCTCTCACTCTCTCTCTCTCTCTCTCACTCTCTCTCTCTCTCTCTCTCTATCTACCTATCTACTCAAAGTATAGTGTTACTTCACCATGGTTTTTGCCCAATCCCTTCCAAATGATTTGCCCTTCATGACCTTATTCTATTCATGAATCATGACACCAAGTTGTATCCATATGTATTAGCTCAAGTTTTCCTTTTTAAATTTAGTTTTCTGACAACCTTCTTTATTCCCAACACTTTATACCTTTGCATAATGATATAAGAGGCTATGGGTTTTATTGCTACCCCTGTTCCTGATACTGCCTCTTATGAATTATTTCTCCTTATTAATGATACTATTTTTTTCTCTTTCATACTCACTATTTCTGTCAAGAAGGAATGGCAAGATGTAGGTGACTTAGATTCTACGAATGTAGGGCAAATGGCTTTCTGATTCATGTGCTTGGCCAAATTAGAAAATCTGAAAGATTAAGAGGAGGAAAATAAATTGCAAAATATCCATGAGCAGCCACACCTTGGAATATGCATTATATTTTCCGAAGAAACCTTTCAATTTTCTTTTTTTTTAACTTTTTTTTGGTTTTTAAATTTTTTAACATATTCTTTCCTCTTAGTGATCTATTCCTTATAACAAAAATAATGAATAAAAAAACCCATCAGTAAAAGTAACACAGTTTAAAAGAAAAGCTGATATCATATGAAGTGTTCCATACTCAAAGTTCTCTAGTTCTGAAAAGAATAAAAGAGAGACACCTTTGTATAGATCTTAGGACCAAGAGTGGTCATATTTTCAGAATCTTCAGTTCGAATTGTTTTGTTGCTTCCATTTACACAGTTGTTGCCATTGTGTATATTTTTCTTCCTAGTTCTGCCAAGTTCATTTTGTATCAGTTTATATAGGTCTTTCCATGCTTCTCTGTATGCATAAATTTTGCTGTTTCTTATAGCATTTTACTGAATTATTCCATTTTGCTCATGAGAAAGAGAAAGGTAGCAGTGCATAGTGGATAGAGAACTGGCCTCAAAGCTAGGAAGACTTGGGTTGAAGACTTGCCTCTGACATATAGTAGCTGTGTAATCTTAGGCAAGTCACTTCTTCTCTCAATTCTCTCAACAACTCTCTCAGACTACAAGTTGCAAAGAAGGTGTCAATTTCCATTGGTAGAGGGAATTTGCCCACCTGGGAGTTCACTATATCAATAAATTCACTGGTCCAGACTCTACCCCCATCATGTACCACAACCTTTTCAGCCATACCCTAACTGATGAGCATCTACTTTGTTTCCAATTTTTTGCTACTACAAAAAGAATACAATACATATTTTTTTCTGTGTATGTGACATTTTTTTTGTCCTTGACTTCTCTGGAATATACACAAATAGGGTTTCTCAGCTAAAGATTATGAATATTTTAGTTACTATCAACATAATTCCAAGATGCTTTTCAGAATAGTGGTGGAAATGCATTAGAACACATTTTCCACAGTTGAAGACTATTAGTCTTCTTAGTTGAAGACTGTTAGTCATCTTTTCCAGAGTTATTGCAGCCTCAGAGTTATTTTAACTTTTTTATTCTTAGTGATTTAGTATAATAATTTATGTAGCTAATACTTTACAATTCTTCTACTGAGAACTTTTTATCCTTATCCTTTGATCACATATCCACTGAGGAATGACTTTTAGTCCTACCTTTTTCCATTAGTTTCCTGGATATCTTGGGAATCAGATCCTTATCTGAACTATTTGATGGAAATGTTTTTCCCAGTTGATCATTTTTTTTGCTATTCTTAGTTGTGTTCATTCAGTTTGTGCAAAAGCTTTTCAATTTCATGAAATCAAAAGTCTATTTCATCTTTTGTGATCATCTGTATCTCTCCATTTTTCATTTAATAATGTATCCTCTAGGAATAGCCATAGAAAGTACCTGATCTGATTTTCTTTTATTTTTTTATGTTCTGATTGTTAATATTCAGGTCATGCATCCTTTTTGATTTTATTGTGGCATATGGTTTAAGGAGTTTTTCTAAACCTATTTTTTGACAAACTGCATTCCGTTATTCCTAGAAATGCTTGTCAAATGGAGACAATTTTTTTCCCTGGTAATTTATGTTCTTAGGCATAACAAAGACTAGATTTTTGTTTAATTTTTTAATAGTTCTTCATCATGTAATCTACTTTTCTGTTTTAAAAACTCATAAATATATTTTGACCAGAGGTCTAAAAATGCTTGATCTGTACTTTTTAAACATTATTCTCCTTAATATTCTAGATCACTTGTTCCTCCAGATGAATACTATTTTGTCTAATTCCATAAAGTATTTTGGTATGTTGATAGCTATGTTGCTAAATTTATGAATTAATTTATGTAGTATCATTGTCCTAGTTATATTGACATGTTTAATTGATAAATGCTAAACTATCTCTCCATTTACTTAAATTGTTTATTTCTTTAAGGAACATTTTACAATTTCATCTATATAGGTCTTAAGCATATTTTAGTTGACTGATTTCTAGATATTTTATGAAATTTGTATATATTTTAATTGTATTTCCCTTTCTATTTCTCCTCATGCATTTTTGTATTATTTTATATAAATAGTATTGATTTTTGTGCATTTGTTTTGTATCATGATACTTTGCTGAAGTCACTAAATTATCTCAGTTAGTTTCTTTACTCATTCTGTAGGATTTTCTAAGTAATGTTATAGGCATTGTATAACAATATTATGAACAACTCAAGATAGTTTTGTCTTCTCTTTGTGTTGATGCCTTTAAATTCTTTCTGTTATTTTATTGCTACTTTAGATTTGGGGCACTGATGCTGGCTCACTAAAGGCTGGGGACCTACCCCTTCTTTCTTCTTTTTGTACTTCTGCAAAATGAACGTAATAAAAGATGGCATCCAAAGGAAAATATTAACCAGTTATAGGGTAGGCAATTTAATCCTATGCAAATAAGAAAGGATAATCCTAGTACTTGGGAGCAGGTAATAATAATAATGTAATAATAGCTAAGCAATTTTAAGTGCTTTAAGATTTGAAAAGTTCTTTGACTATAATATTTCATTTGATCCTTAGAACAACTCTTGCAGGTGGGGGCTATTATTATTCCCATTTTACAGGCAAGAAAACTGAGGTAGACTCAGTTAACTCGAATGGTTAAATGGCTAGTAAGAATAAGAGATTAGATTTGACTTCAGAATCTTCCTGATTCCAAACCCACAATTCTATACACTGTGTCATCTAGTTTTCTTATTAACAGAACAGGATTCATTAACCTATAACTACTGTTACAATCTTCTGAGAGGCTGATACTTAACAATAGTTTTTAAGATTATTAGTCATTTTACTTTTCAACTCAGTGTGGTACTGTCCAATCCACTCCTGACTCTCATCTGCTGGTAAAATTCCAGTCTTAGGCCAATCGGCCTGTCATTGAATATTCTCTCCTCTTTATAAACTTCACCTGTTACTATTTTGTAGATATTATTACCAGTCTCCTCACCAACTTTTTGACATCTTGAAGTCACCAGGTTAACTTCAAGTCAGGGCAGGTTCATTTTGAGATTCAGTCACCTCCTTAGGAAAGGAAACCTAAAAGAGGAAATTTCATACCATTTCCAAGATTAGTCTTGCCTAGGTAGAATTTGGAGTATAGTGCCATATACACATAGAGTCTGAGAGTGGAGGTGGGGGCAGAATGGGTTATGACTTTTGAGACAAATCTCAATAATCCTGCAGGATCTATAACCAGAAAGGAAGGGAGATGTTTTTCAGAGAGAGGAACGATCCTAAGGTTTCATAATTTTATCCCATTTTCAAATTCAGCTGATTTTACTCATATAGAATTCATGTATTCCTTTAACGTTGTTTTTAACAGATTTCCATCTGCTTAAATTCTTTTGTGTTTCAAATACATTAATACTTTTTTTCCAGGTACATTCAATGCTTGATCAAGAACATATTATTCTTATAGATAATCAAATTCAATAAGCATTTATCTATTAAGCATTTACTATGTGAAGAGTTCTGTGATAAAGTAAGAGCTAAGGACATAATGATAATTTAATAACACTAACAATAATCACTAACATTTATATAATGTTTACTATGTATCAGGTACTGTGCTAAGTGCTTTACAATTATTATCTCACTTCATAGAAAAACAATCATGAAATAGTCCTGCCCTCAAATATGTGGTATGGGGATACTATATTATACAGATAAAAGTTTATTTGAGAATGGATAAAGAATTAAGAATTGGGTGCACTGGGGAAGACTTCATGTAAGAAGTGGTAAATGAGATGCATCTTGAAGGAATCTGTGAAGTAAAGATGAGGATAGAATGTATTCTTTTAGTGAAACACCTTTTCCTGCCTTATAGGGACAGTGTTTCCTCTAGTAGTATTAGGGATAGGCCTAGTATAGTTCCTTATAGCATTATAGTTTGGCAGATGATTGGTAGTATTTTAACCATAAATTTCATAAGCTAAATCAACTAGACCTTATGAAGATGCCTGTCATGTCTTGACCTTGAGCTACCAGTTCCTTTCTGCATTTATGCATGTAACACCAGCCATCCAGATATCCATGTTCTACCCAGAATGTTCCCAGCTTCCTAACTAGGGTTATGAATATTTCAATAATAATTCATAACTCTTGGCTTATTGCCCCCATTCCCATTTGGTTACTAATCTTGCTTTCCCTACTTAGTGTGTTACCGCCACATCCACTCAGTTAATATTTAAACAGAAACACATTTACTATAAATCAAGAATTGAGTACAATAGCATTATATATTTGAGTGATAAGAGCAGCTCCAGATAAACTCCCATACTCCCTTTTGTATTATCTTGTTTTCATGGGAAGTGAGGATGGTGCTGTGCCCAGGTAATTCTGTACAAAATCCTTTCAAGCTTCCTGGTTTTTAAAAGGCAAATGGAGATGAATGGAGACTAATCTTACCATACTTCATTTCCCCCTGTCTACTAGTGAGACTAGAAGCTAGTAATTTCTGCCTCCAGGCCTATAGCAAATGAATAATTTTCCTCTTTTTGATCAACAGTCAGGTGAAACCTGTCATCTAGTATTTTCAACTGCTAGTTGCAGAAACATATCCCAGGACAGTCAAGGTAGTCAGCTTTGCTCTTGTTGAATATTTGGCTGACACAATCAAAAGTTTAAGGGTGAATCAATCTCTCAACACACTCAGTGCCTGGCTGGGGCTCCCCCTGCTCACTCAGAGGCCTGTGCTTTCTTTTGGTATGTACATTGGTCAGACAGAAAGAATAAACAAGTGTAGAGTACCTGCTGCAAGTCAAAAACCTGGAAAGTGCACAGCACTGCCTTGACCCTTTTAAAAGGTCTTTCACAATTTGTAATCATGCTTGACTCAGCCTTTAGCTGTGTACCAAAGTAATATTCCCTGGAGTTATTTAACTCTCCATTTCTGTACCTCATTGGTTCCTAAAAATATGGAAAGCACAGAATGAAAGACAGCTGCTTTCTGGAAGTGAGTGGTTATAGTAGCAAGTGGACATTCTTTCTTTCACTGAAATATTTTGCAGCCCCTGCAAAGTTACATTGGGGTCAGAGATCAATGCATCTTAGGTAATAATTCCAACATCAAACGTAATTATCCTTGCCATTTAGTCATTTTCTGTCACATCTGACTTTGTGCCAGCAATTTGGGGTTTTCTTGGAAAAGATACTAGAGTGGTTTGCCATTTCCTTCTCCATCTCATTTTACAGATGTAGAACCTGAGATAAAAACAAGATTAAATGACTTACCCAAGGTCACCTAACTAGTAAGTGTAGGAGGCTGGATTTGAATACAGGTCTTCCTGACTCCAGGTCCAGGACTCTATTGCACCATCTAGTTGTTCTATGCTACTATTAATATACTGCTCCTATTAATATTGCATGTAGTAAACATTATGTAATCCAAAGCATCACTTTATACATACATACATGCCGGAGTAATACACACCATTAACACATTAGCATATTGAAACCTCAAAAAAATTCCTGAAAAACATATAGTGCATGCACAAATAAACAAAAAGCAAAACAAAGAAAAAATCATGCAATTATGGTTAATGTAAGACCCACAAATAACATATAATAACACATAGTTGCAGCCAAAGCATACATTAAACATATATTTTGTGTTATCAACTTCTCTTACTTAGAGCAAAGGATTATTATGTTCTCCAGATTTTTAAAAATCTTTCTCAATTTCACCAAGATGCTAAATATTTTGCTTTTTTTTTTTCCAACATTAGTTTTATTATATGAGGAAATTTAGATTACAAATACTCAGAACTTACCCTCTTGAGCTACGGGTTTATTATAATATTTCTAATGTGAAATAAACTAAATTGTAAGCCTATATCTTCCTCTTCATCAATTCTCTCTCATAATGGCCCCAATAAAGGGGTTTATTGGGTTATGTGTCATATGTGCATATTTGTATATTTGAACATATGTATATATGTATACGTATGTATATATATATGCATAAAATCTAAGGATATTGTAGTGTATATCCCCATTTAAAGTGGCATTTGGATTATATCATGGTGTAGTAGAAATGAGGTTTGGAGCCAGGAAGCCTGATTTTCTGTGACACTTATATTTATTGGTTACATGATCCTGGCCAAAATAATTTTTTGTCTTTGTAATTTTGGTTACATCCCTTACAGGTCTGTTTTGAGAAAAGACCTTAATAAACCTTAAGGTATTATCTAAATTATTGCAATTGTGATGATTTTTTCATTATTCTCATTTTTGATGAAATTGAGATAGAAATGATCACTCCTATTATTTTTGTTATTTTATGTTTCATGTTCTAAAGGTTGTTGCTCAAATGGATTAAAGGATCACTCTTTGTAACTGAATAAAAGTATTGCAGGCATGAATCTGTGTTATACAGGTTTACTGAAGACATCTTTGAGAGAGTTCCAGTAGCAGGGAGATTAACTGGGATGTTGTAGACTTAAGCCTATTCCCATATTGATTAGATTTCTTCCAGTAAGTATCTATGCTTTTACAGTTTTTTAATTCCATATAGTTTAGAGATTATGAATATTTAGTATGGTCATGTCTATTCAATATATTTTTCTTAGATTTGTACGTATCAGTGTTATGCATTTGGTTGTGGTATCCTTTTTGTTTCTGATAATGTTCCAGTTTGAGGAAATTCTCAAGGATATTTGGGGTCTTTATTTGTTATAGAGGATTTGTCATCTGTTAGTTTATAGAAGAGAGTGAGCTTCTGATTTATAATTCTAGCCATAACTTTATGACTAGGTCTAAAGTAGGTTGGCAACCTACAACGAGGTGTTTCTCAGTTTCAGAAATTTACTTGTATAGTCTGCACTGACTTCTCTTTCTAAGATTCCTTCCTATGTGCTTTCCAAATGTTTATATGTTGATTTTCTGGTTTTTAAATTGTATGTTCTTTATTCATTCTGTTTTTCTTCTTTTTTTTTTGACTTTATATTTTTGTAGATTTAATTTTTACTTTCAAAGGACTACTTTAGCTTCATCACAGAATAACTATTAAATGTTCCCCATACTACTCTGGGTAGTGCTAACTTTGGGAATTCTGCACATCCCCTTTCTTGGGGATAAAGTGCAATTATTCTAAGTATCAGTCTTAGAGAAAATGGTCTTCCTTCTGTCTCTTTCCTCCCTTTTCCCTCCTTGGGTACCTTCTCAATGTGTCATCTCTCCTATAAAAGATATTCATTCATTAATAGAGAACATGGGATTGGTTTCATGAATATTAATTCAGCTCTTTCTCTTTTGATTCTTTAAAAATCCCTTAAATCTCTAATCCTTTGGGTCCTTTTTGCCCTTTAGTGATCTATTTTTGTTCTTTGTTTTACTACTCAGTTCAATTCAGTTTTTTTAAACATCTATAAATATGAGGTGATTTCTTGATATTTTATTTTCTTTCATTTCTTTTGTTTGAGGAAGCTTTCAAGTGAGATTTACTACTTAACTTGCTTTTGTTTCTCCAGAAAGACTTATACATCCCTTTTTTTGGTTGAAGGTGCATTTTTTGAAAATTGTTATTAGACTTGACTTTACAGTATATGAAATTTGGGATTTAACCTTGAACACCTTGGCTTTTTTGCAATGTCCTTTTCTGTCCTTTCCCTCCCCAATTTTTTTTCCTAAGAAAAGAGTAATTTTGAGTCATTTGAATTGGTGTTTCTTCATACTTCCAAGTTTTTCTGTCAGCTACTTTCAAAATTTGTATGTTATTGAAATTGTGAAAAAAATATGTATCACCAGTACATTACTTGGTATTTGAAGTATGGATTGGTTTTGCTTGTCTGTTTTAATTTTTTTTCCTGACTTCATCTGTGGATTCAATTAATGTCCATGAGCTTTATTCAAAAGTTTTAGACACTTTGCTTATGTTATTTTTCTCCTGCATATCCTATTTTTAAAGTTTCATATACTATGTTTGTGTGTGTGTGTGTGTGTGTGTGTGTGTGTGTGTGTATAAACTGTATACTTTTTTGTGTACTGTAGAAATCACGTGTAATAGTATTGTGGCCTTTTGGTTTTCTTCTACCAAATTTTCTTTCTTTTTCTTTTCTTTTTTCTTTATTTATTTTAAATTTTCAACATTCATTTCCACAAAATTTAGAGTTCCAGATTTTCTCCCCATCTCTCCCTTCCCCCCACCCCAAAACACCAAGCATTCTGATTACCCCTACCACCAGTCTGCCCTCCCTTCTAACTTCTCTCCCCTTATCTCCATCTTCTCTTTTGTCCTGTAGGGCAAGATAAATTTTTATACACCATTACTTGTATTTCTTATTTCCCAGTTCTATGCAAGAACAATACTAAACATTTGTTCCTAAAACTTTGAGTTCTAACTTCTCTTCCTTCCTCCCTCCTCATATAAGCTATATATGTGTAGTTTTGCAAATGACTTCCATAATAGTCATGTTGTATAAGACTAACTATATTTCTCTCCATCCTATCCTGCCCCCCATTCCCCCCATTTCTTCTATTCTCTCTTTTGACCTTGTCCCTCCCCAAGAGCATTTGCTTCTAATTGCTCCCTCCTCCCATTTGCCCTCCCTTCCATCATCCCTCCCATGCTGCTTATCCCCTTCTCCCTTACTTTCCTGTATTGTAAGATAGGTTTTTATACCAAATTAAGTGTGGATTTTATTTCTTCCTTGAGCCAAATGTGATGAGAGTAAGCTTCACTTTTTCCCTCTCATGTCCCCCCTTTTTCCTTCCATTGAAAAGACTTTTTCTTGCCTCTTTTATGAGAGATAATTTGCTTCATTCCCTTTCTCCTCCCAATATATTCCTCTCACCACTTAATTTTATTTTTTAGCTATAATCTCTTCCTATTCAACTCACCCTGTGTTCTCTGTTTCTCTGTCTCTCTCTCTCTGTCTCTCTCTATGTGTATGTGTGCGTGTGTGTGTGTGTGTGTGTGTATACTCCCTCCAACTACCCAGATGCTGAGAAAAGTTCGAGTTACAAATATCGTCTTTCATGTAGCAATATAAACAATTCAACTTTAGTAAGTCCCTTATGATTTCTCTTTCCCATTTCCTTTTTCATGCTTCTCTCGATTCTTATGTTTGAAAGTCAAATTTTCTTTTCAGGTCTGGTCTTTTCATCAAGAATGCTTGAAAGTCCTCTATTTCATTGAAAGACCATTTTTTCCCCGGAAGTACTATACCCACTTTTGCTGAATGGGTGATTCTTGGTTTTAATCCTAGTTCCTTTGACTTCTGGAATATCATGTTTCACACCCTTCAATCTCTTAATGTAGAAAATTCAGGATCTTCTGTTATCCTGATTGTATTTCCACAGTACTTGAATTGCTTCTTTCTAGCTGCTTGCAGTATTTTCTCCTTGACCTGATAACTCTGAAATTTGGCTACAATGTTCCTAGGAGTTTCTCTTTTTGAATCTCTTTCAAGAGGTGATCAGCAGATTCTTTCAATATTTATTTTACTCTCTGGTTCTAGAATATCAGGGCAGTTTTCCTTGATAATTTCATGAAAGATAATGTCTAGGCTCTTTTTTTGATCAAGGCTTTCAGGTAGTCCCACAATTTTTAAATTGTCTCTCCTGGATCTATTTTCCAGGTCAGTTGTTTTTCCACTGAGATATTTCACATTATCTTCCATTTTTTCATCCTTTTGGTTTGTTTTATAATTACTTGGTTTCTCATAAAGTCATCAGCTTCCATCTGTTCCATTCTAATTTTGAAAGAACTATTTTCTTCAGTGAGCATTTGGACTTCCTTTTCCATTTGGCTAATTCTGCTTTTGAAAGCATTCTTCTCCTCATTGGCTTTTTGAACCTCTTTTGGCAATTGAGTTAGCCTGTTTTTGAAGGTGTTATTTTCTTCAGCATTTTTTTTGGGTCTCCTTTAGCAAGCTGTTGACTGACTTTTCATGATTTTCTTGAATCTCTCATTTCCCTTCCCAATTTTTCCTCCACCTCTCTTACTTGATTTTCAAAATCTTTTTTGAGCTCTTCCATGGCCTCAGACCATTGAATATTTATTTTGGATGTTTGGGATTCAGAAGCCTTGACTTTTATGTCTTTCCCTAATAGTAAGCATTGTTCTTCCTCAACTGAAAGGATGGGAGAAGATACCTCTTCACCAAGAAAGTAACCTTCTATCGTTTTATTTTTTGCCCCTTTTTTTAGGCATTTTCCCAACCAGATACTTGACTTTTGGGTTCTTCGTCAAGAGTAGGATATACTCTGGGGCCCTGTAAGATCTCAGCTCCTCCAAGGTGGCATAATCAAGCCTGCACACCAGTTTGGGAGCAACCAGAAAACTTTTGTGCCCAGAATCTGGGAGTAGTTGAAATTTCTCTCCATAACCACCTTGCCTCCAGTTCTACCATGCCAGCACTGGGGGCTGAGATTCAGATCAGCTGCTCAATTCCCCCAGGAGCTTTACACTGAGGTCTCCTCCAATGGATGCTGCCTGCTGGCTACTGTGGGAGCAGCCACCTGCTGCTGCCTCTGATGCTACCACCTAGGGCCTAAGCTATGGGGGGACCTTGCTCCCTTCTCATCCAGATGAAAAAGCCCTCTCACTGACCTTTGGTGCCTGTGGGTTGAGGGATCTGTGAGCCTCTGCTTCTGCTGGGGATTCTGTTCCTGAAGCCTGCTTGGGTCCTGCTCCTCTTGGTGCCACATGGTCAAGGCTCTGGGCTCTGCTCCACATCCCGTGTGATGGACCTTTCCTATTGGCCTTCCAGGTCACCCTGGGCTGAAAGTCTCTTCCACTCTATCATTCTGTGGCTTCTGCTGCTCTAGAATTTGTTGAGAATCATGCTTTACAGGTATTTTCTGGGCTGTGGGGGAAGAGCTAGAGTGTGTGTGTGTCTTTGTACTCTGCCATCTTGTCTCTGCCCCCCCAAATTTTCTTCCATTCAATTTTTACCTTGTAATTTTTTTTTCAGAGTCTTGAATAGTTTGGAGAGTGTGCATTATGTTTTCTAATGTTTTACTCTCTGAATTTTTAAATTCTGCATTCACATAACTGATTTATTAATTTCATTTTGCTCTTTTCTAAGTTTTATTTCAGTTTTGACTTATTCTGGACTTTCTTGCTATTGTATGAATTGAAGAAGGGAGGGATTCTGAAAATACTCTTTTTGATCACAGAATTTTGATTCATTTTCTTTCATAGTGTTTTGGCGTCTCTTTGACTCATTCTTTTTTATGTATTTTCACAGATTTATATGTCCTTTTATATGCTTTTATCCTATTTTTTAGGCTTTTGTTGTCAAGTAGTATATTACTACATACCTTCATTTCTAAGAGCTAAAATTGTTGATTATTAAGAGAGTTAACCATGAATGTCTAAACAGAATGACCATTAACATTGTGACACCCTCTTCATAACTTGGATTTTCCCATCTTTCAAATGAGAAAAACAATGTATCTGCTTTGCCAACCCCTCAGAACACTTGTGGGGTTAAAACATCAAAATTGATATTAAAATGCTGTGTAATATAAAAAATCATAAATGTAAAATATGTTATCACCATCATCATAATCACTGCTCCTGTTATTTTTACTACTATTTCTTCTTCTCCCTCCCCTCCTCCCTCTCCCCCTACCCCTCTTTCTCCTGTCCTATTCTATGTTTCTCCTCCTCCTCCCCTCCACCTCTTCCTGGGCCCTCTCTTGTCCTCTCCCCCTAAATTTTGAGTGCAACACCTCTTATGCACTTCATTTTTTGTATGGTTCTTACTGTAAGCATGCCCAGAGGGAAGATGGCCCAGCCAAATCTCAAGCTCTCTTTAACCAAGGTGGAAGGAAAGATACCCAGCTCTCTGACTGAATCTATATTCTTTTATTACTATGTTCTTTTATAATATTTATTTTCCTTTCTCATTTTGATTTCTCAGAATAAAATGAAATGATATTTCAGGGACTAACATGACTATCTACACTGTCAAAAGCATTTTTCCCTGTGGGAGAAACATGTCTCAGGGTCCCAGTTAGAACCATTGTGAAATGCAGTGCAAAGATGGCAAGTGGAAGAAATGCTCTCTCAGTATGTAGGGAAGGCCTACACAGGTACCTGGCTAAGTCCAGTTTATGCTGTCATCAAACTCAATTGTAGAGGAAATAAAAATGCAAATGACAGAGGGAACATGAAGTTGACAGGAAAGTTAGCTCATAATTTCACTCTATATTGCTAGAGGGCATAGAAAATGGATCCAAGACCTGAAGAGATGGAAGGTATTATCATGCAACTTTTGTCAAGGTCTATACTTAAGCAAAGCTCTTTTGTAGTTTCATGAAACATTTTCTTTTCTCTCTAGGCAAATACACTTTTACCTTGTGGAAACTGCATGCCATCTTGTTGGAGTCTAGCTGAAATAGGATAAGTTGTAGTTGAGACGGTATTTCTCTTTCATAATTAAGGATTTGTTTGTCTCTGTCTTGTTCTCTCTGTTAATTAAATGCTTATTATGTGTCAGACTCTCTGTTAAGTGTTGGGGATACAAAGAAAGGCCAAAAGACAGTTCTTGATCTTTGTAAGCTCACGTTTAATGGTGAAGACAACCTGTAAATAATTGTAGGAATAAACAATATACAAGACAAATTAGAGATAATTGACAGGGAAGGAGCTCTAACTAAAGGAGATCGAGAAGTGTAGGTCAGATTTGAACTGGGACTTGAAGGAAGCCAGGGAACCAGGAGGCGGAGATGAGGAGAGAAAACATTCCAGGTATGAGGGCTAGCCAGTGACAATGACAAGACTCAGGAGATGGAGTGTTTTGTAGAAAAAAAAATAACGAGGTTAAAGAATACCTGGGTGTGGGATGTGGGAGAGCTATGTAAAGTATAAGGAAATGTTAGGAGGAGAATATGAAGTGCTCTGACTGCCAGAAAACTTTATATTTGATCTTGGAGATAATAAGGAGCCATTGGAACTTAATAAGTAGGGAGTGACAGACCTTCACTTTAGGAAGATCACTTTGACAGCTGAGTGGAATACAGACTAGCATGAGGAGAGACTTGGTGGTAGGGAGCCCAGCCAGTGGGCTCTTGCAACAATCCAGGCATGCAAGGATAAAGCTCAGTACCAGGATGTTCAAAGGTCATAGTCCATCAATTCTTCTTATGGTCAATGACTTTTCCATTGAGCACTGCTGCTCTGCTTTCTTGATAGTCTATTTTTCAAATTGTCCCAGTTATCCTTACCTTATCTTCAGGGCAGCTAGGTGGTACAGTGGATAGTGCACCAGTGCAGGAGTCAGGAGGACTTGAGTTCAAATCTTACCTCAGACACTTGACACTTACTAGCTGTGTGGCCTTGGGCAAGTCATTTAACCCCAATTGGCTCATCCTGGGTCATCTCCAGTCATCCTGATGAATACCTGGTCACTAGATTCAGATGGCTCTGGAGGAGAAGTGAGACTGGTGACCTGCGCAGCCCTCCCTCATTCAAAACAAAGTCAACTGCAAGTCATGTCGTTATTTTTCTGATGGCATAGTCTTCTTCAGCAATAAAGGATGAACACACACCTTATCTGCATCTTCAGCTATTCAGTGGTAACTTAATCATATTTGTCCTGAGTATATTTCTGATTATCCTTTGTTTGGTGATAATTTCTTATAATTATATACACAACATCTGTCAGTGCATTTTCACTCCCTTGCTCTGGATCATTTAACGACAGACAGAGCACACAGGGAAGTTTCTAATTCATTCTGGGGTCCTTCATACTACAGATAACCATTTACTCTTGAATTTTTGGTGACTTTGTTTTTCATTCTTTTCTTTCCTTTCTCATAGTTCTCATCAACTAGAATACTGCATTATCTTCTGTTCTCAGCTGGGTCTGACTCAGGCCAGTCTCCTGGTGGTTTAGGGTCACTAGTGGAACAAAATGAGATGCTTGAATTACTTGTAGGTCATTCCACAGTTAACCAAAGGAGATTGACAGACACAGAAGGAGAAGGATATTCATGAAACATAGGCATAGAGTAACCCTTTGTTGATTCATCTGATTAATGATTCCATCTCTGGTCCCCCAGTGAGCCCCTGGCTTTGTATTTAGACAACGAGGAAATGATTTGAACAGTTTGAGTCCTTAGTCTCTCAACTTGTCTCAATATCTTTTAATTTTTTTTAAAAGGTCTAGCTCAACCTGCTTGGGGGACAGAGGTTAGGATATTGTTCCTAATTGGTTTCCAGTGCCTCACATTACTCTGCACTTCAAAAGATCACTCACATAGATGCCAAGGTGATTTTCTGATAGTGTAGTTTGGACAATGTCACTCCATAATTAAGTAAACTCTAGTGCCTCCTTAATATTTCAAGGATCAAATGTAAATTCCTCCCTGTGGCATTGAAGTCCTTCACAAATTAGACTCAACATTCCTTTATAGTTCTCTTTCTCTTCTCCCTCTCCACCCCACCCCACCATTTGTACAGCTTTTAGAAGTTCTTAACTTTTAAAAATTACCTTATTTGTAACATTCATTTTTTAAAAATTTGAGGTCCAGATCTTTTCCCTCCTTCCCATCCACCCCCCACCCACTGAAAAGGCAAGCAATATGTTAATTATACATGTAAAGTCATGTAAAACATCTTTCCATATTAGCTATGTTGTAAAAAAAAAAACCCAGAAAAATGTAAAAAGGTGAAGAAAGTATACTTCAATCAATATTCAGAGTTCATCAGTTATCTCTCTGGAGGTGGATGGCATTTTTCATTATAAGTCCTTTGCATTCTTGGATCATTGTATTGATCAGAGTAGCTAAGTCTTCTTACACTTTATTTCCTTCCACCTTATAAGAGTGGAAGGAGGGGAATCCCAGATCAATGAATTCCCATAGCCCACTTGAAGAAATCTCAGAAGGTAAGGAACATATAGCAAAAAAACTATGAAGTGTTAAGGATTTGCCTCTTTCAGATTTAAAGTAGTAATATTTTCATCTCAGCATCATCATCTTTGGACCATTTTGAGTGGATAAAAGCCAGAATCCCTTGAATGGCTAACATACTAAGTGGTCTATTTTCAGATTGCAATGGAAATTCAGAAAAGGGTTTTACACTTTGTTGCTCTTTTAGAAGGCACAAAAAAAAGTTCTCCCACCAATTTCAAGGAATTATAGAATGGCTAGCCATTGGCTAACAGAAAGGTCAATCATTCCCCTGGTAGCTTTTAGAAAGTCATCAAACTCTGGCAAAAGCATACTTTCTAAGGCAAAAAGTGAGTTATCTAAAGAAAACCAGCTATATGGAAATGGAGAGCCCTTGAGAAAGAATTGCTGTTTGCCTTTTCTTTTAGGCATCTAGCAGAGCACAAATGGGAGTGGGGGGATTATTCTATCTTTCTCCCCCCTCTTCCCCCCCCCCCCCCCATCAGCCTTGGAGTCTTGAAGAGAAGCAACCAGCTCATAGAAAATGCTATGCTCAGTAGAGAACAATTTGAAAGTTTCAGTTGAAGGGTTGAACTGTGGAAAGTCTGGTGGAGTGACATGCCCAGAGAACAAACTTTGTCTTAGAGGAAAAGGGCAGGTAGATACGGTGGATAGAACACTGGACTTAGAGTCATGAAGACTGGTCTTCCTGACTTCAAATCTGGCCTCAGACACTTACTAGCTGTGTGCTCCTGGCCAAGTCACTTAACCATGTTTCCTTCAGTTTTCTCATCTTTTTAAAGAGCTGGAGAAGGAAATGGTAAGCTACTTTAGTATCTTTGTCAAGAAAACCCCAAATGGCATTATGAAGACACAACTGAAAAGAGTGAACAACAACAAAATGTTCCTTCCATATCTCTGTCTATGACCCTATGATCCTTCCTCAAATGCTGCCCACTTCCTGGAGCCTTTCCTCATTCTCCTGTTTACATAGGTCTTTGTATTCCCAATTGCCTTGTATCTGTTTTATATGGATTATAATTATACATGCACCTGTTGTCTTCCCCAGGCTAGATTATAACATCCTTCAGGACAGGGACTGTTTTACTTTGGTCTTTACATGCTGAGCACCTATCAGAGTGCCTGGAATGCAACAATCCCTTGATAACTGATGAATGATTGATTGATTGCATTAGAAGGGACCTGAAGGATCATCTAACCTAAGCCTGACATTTTTGTAGATCAGGAAATTGAGGCCATTTCTCTAACACCATACTGCCCAAATGTAAACACATGGGTAACATTTCAGCCTATTTAATTTTTAAAAAGCCATCAGACCAATACATTTTTATAGTCTTAACTCTAGGGCCTAAAATGACATGAACTTTGATGAAGTGACAAGTACAGAAAAAAGTGAAATTCTATAAATTAAATATGTATACATGATGGGCACTGCATAACATAGCCTTTCAAGTGTTCTTCCCTCTTCTCCATCCCTCTCCCCTAACAATGACTACCAAAGCAGCTGCATAAGAGTATTCTTGATTCTGAATTAAGGGATCTGAGTTTAAATCCTTATTTAAAACCTAATTTAAAAATCATTAACATAAGTAAGCTGATTCTAGGCAAGTCACTTAAGCTGTCTGAATTCCAATGTTAAAAGGAAAATTTTGTTCAAGCTTTCATCCTGATTAAGGAGGCAAAACTCTGGACAAAGAGAGTTAAAAGGAGTTTATTTTAATAAAGGTAGCAACATGTTGATGGGCCAATTACTGGAGATCATCAAGGGCTTCAAGTTGAAGCCAGCTTTTATTGATGACTTTAATAATATCATAAAGACAATTCAGATATTTCAACATCAGTAAAAGGGGACAGACCTTATATTTCAGTTCTTTCCCAACTGCCTATGTGTAGTGTTTATCAAGCTGGGGTACAAACATTACAGGTAGAAGAGCAGTGCTAAATTGCAGGTAATAGAAAAGCAGCAAACTGGGTGACACCTTTCCCAGTAGAAACCCTCCCCACCCCAACACTGATTTACAAGCAGGACTGGGAACAATGGATCACTAAGTCAGAATAATGTTCAATACCAATGATAGACAGATGATAGAGAAATAAATGATATAAAAGAAGTATAATGGATAAATGATAAAAAGATACAACACAGATAACAAATAGATAATAGAGATGATACATTATAGATAACAGATAGACCAGATGATAGATAACAGATAGATAGACAGATGAGTTCCCTGACCTTGCTTTATTAGAATGAAGCCAGCTATACATCACCCTAAAGTTCTAGGGACAACCATGAATGATTGAAGATTTTTTTACTGCTTTTGGCTTAAGCCTTAATTCTAGTGGGTTATCCCTACTGTTAGCTGCCAGTGGATTAACACCCCAGTTTCCTTTAATCAATTTATATCAATTAACTTTCATGCAATTAATTTTTTACAGAATGTATTTAAAACATATAGTAAGAACAATAGTACAAATATTTCTTTCCCACTGCCATCTGGGAGACACACGTTACCTGTATCATTTTGGTCTTTGAGAAGAATAGGCCCAGGTTTAACATGTGACTTCTAGAAGACATTCCTTTCTAAGGAAATGGATGAATCTCTGTCTAAGGTACCAATGACCTGGTCCTGAAGCCTCCTCCTCAGGGCATCATTGCTGACCTGGCTGCAAAAGCTGGCCAAGGCTCTACTCCTGGACGTTCTGATAGCTTTTTAAAAGAGAAAGGAGGGAAAGAGAGAGAGAGGGAGGGAGGGAGGGAGAGAGAGAGAGATGAAAAAATGAATGGGTAGGAAATTTATGAAGTATTTACTGTTTGCCAGGTACTATATTAAACACCAAAGAAGCAAATACAATCAAACAAGACACTCACTACCATGAAGGAGCTAACATTGCAATGAAGAAGACAATATATAACGGAGTCTAAAAATTTGGGAAGAAGGAAGCTCCCAAGGGGGCAAAATGATTGATAAGAATAAGGAGGAGAATTCTTGGGACTTGGGTCACAAATGAGGTGAAGCTCCTTAAATAGTGAACTGGGTCAGCAGTCACCAATTAGGAGAATGGGACCACAAGGTAGAGCTTGCTCCACAGTGGGAAAGCAGCTGGCAAGGAAGAGGAGAGAGAAGCCTTTATCTCACAATGTTTCTGTGAGTAAAACAGTATACAAATACAAGTTTTGATGTATGTGTGGGTGAGGGAAAGCTGACTGAACTTGTGATTTTTTTCTGTTTAGTGAACTTCCATTGTGAAAACTTCCTCTACCCAAACACATTGGCAACTCAGTGCCTAGAGGATTGAGAAGTTTATTCCATGGTCACATTGCTAAGTATTTGCTAGAGGCAGGATTTTGAACCCAGATTTTCCTGAGTTCAAGACTGCTTTTCTATCGAAGTATACCAGTGCTGCTTCTGAGCTACTATTAGTAATCCCAAGAAACTCCTGGTGTGGCTTTACATACGAGGGTGAATAAACAACAATATGGAGCTCCATATTATTATCAGGACCTTCAGAAAGTATGCTGGGCTGGGAGTATCTATCTTCAACACTGGTATTGGTAATGATTTGGAAATGGACCAAAGCAATGTTTCTTTGCCCTTATTGCCTACATAACTTCAAGCTAAGGCAGTAGTTTTTAATCCTTCCCAGTCTGCTGTTCAACACCTAGACTATTTCAAGCAATCCCATTGTAACTTGATAAGTGTTGACAACAAATTAGCCAATATTCTGCATGCTTTCCTTCCTTCCTCCTTTCCTTCTTTCCCTTCCTTCTTCCCTTTCTTCTTTCCCTCCCTCCCTCCCTCCCTCCCTTCCTTCCTTCCTTCCTTCCTTCCTTCCTTCCTTCCTTCCTTCCTTCCTTCCTTCCTTCCTTCCTGACTTCCTCCCTTCCTCCCTTCCTCCCTTCCTCCCTCCCTTCCTTCCTTCCTTCCTTCCTTCCTTCCTTCCTTCCTTCCTTCTTTCCTTCCTTCCTTCCTTCTTTCCTTCCTTTCTGTCTTTCTCTTTTTCTCTCTTTTTCCCTATGTCCCATACTTCCCCCAGTTGTTAAGAGATTTCCTTGAAACCTCTGCATTGGAGTAAAGTTAGGAAACTGAAGGAAGAGGCTTCTAGCTCTTTGTCTTTTAGTAACAGCTTTAGATACTGAACTGTACAGTCAAATAATGGGCTCTGAATTGTATCATTAGGCAGATAGTTTGGTTTCATTATCACCAGTTCCTTCAATGGGGCACTGCTAATCTCTCCAATTAGTCTGGGGGAAACTCTGCCAACTGATTAGATAATTGGATGAATGAAAATGATAACTCAGAAATAGCTTTAAAATGTAATTCCTTGTATTTCAACCTTGGCTTTCTCAGAAAGAGACTCAAGGGAGAAGTTATCTGATGAAGAATAACTCTCAGGGCATATACATGACATATTAAAGATAATATCTAGGTATAAGGTCAGTTGCCACAGAAAAGAAAAGTATTAAAATGTAGCATACTTTCAAAGATATGTTAAAATATTCTCTTTCTTCAAAAACTTTTATGTAAAGCCTTGACCTTTAGGTATCTGATGGCTCAGATATAAAATTTCCAAAAATGTGCATTTTTGTGAAATTTCATGAGTGCTATGATCAAGACATAACACGTTTACAGTTGAATTTCCAACACCTCAGAGTTTGGTAACAATTAGAGGCAGTCCAGGGGAATGGGGCAGCTAGATGGATAGAGTGTATAGAGCTCTGGAATCAGGAATCTGGAATCAGGGAGACGAGTTCAAATGTGACCTCAGATACTTACTAGCTGTGCGACCTTGGAAAAGTCACTTACCCCTATTTGCGTTAGTTTTCTCATCTGGAAAATGAACTGGAGAAAGATGTCAATCCACACCTGTATCTTTGCCAAGAAAACCCAAATAGGGTAACAAAGAATCAGTCTCGACTGAAAGGAACAACCACAAAGAAAGTCTGATGCAGTGGTAAAAGAATTGGACTTGAGGCTGGAGGCCTGGGCTCAGAAATCTGCTAAATTCTATGGAGGGTGTACATGTAGAAGTAACTTACTATAATCTGCAAAGCCAGAAAGCACTTCTAACTAGGGGTAGAGATGTAGGTGTGGTAGAGTTGGGGGTGGTGTCAAGGAAAGCCTCACATGCTATGTACTCTGTGGCAGTGAGCTGAACCTTGAAGGGAGTTAGGTGTTTAATAAGGAAATTAGACAAGAAGAGGGAATGCATTTTAGACATAGGAAACAGCCTAAGCCAAAGTGCAGAGATGGGAGATAAATGTCAATTTCAGAGAACAATCAGTTCAATCAATTTGACTGGAAGGTGGGGTATGTGAAGGGGAGCAATAAGTAATAAATCTTGAAAGGTAGGTCAGTGGGGTCTGAATGGTGGTGGGCTTTAGAGTTCTGTACAAAAAAAGAGATCATTGTGCTAAATTTGATATCTTATCTCAAGTGAAGTTCAGGGTAAAAAGTGGGGAACTAAAGCTTGGATAGATTTTGCCTATTTTCTGTTTTTTCCTCCTAAACCTATCAGTCTGCAGCTCCATAGAAATGGTGGCTCAAGCTTCAATTGTCCTTTCACGGTTCCAACCTTTTTGAGTCCAAATGATTAAATCTACATCAATCGCTTTGTGTGACAGAAGTAAAGTTCTTGTAGCAGAATATTGTTACAAGATCAATTTCTCTTGTTTTGAAACTAAATGCCTTGGCATTACCCCAACATTTTTGCAGATGCAAGAAACCATTTAGTAGAAAAAACATTTTACTCCCATGGCATTTATTTTTAATTGTATTGGGTGTTTGCAAAAAAAAAAAAAATAATCCCAAATTGTCAGATTCAGATTCCCTTGTGAATAACTCGAGCATAACCAGCTTTCTCTGTGAAAGTCATCTGCTTCTGACTTCAAGGCAAGAGCAGTAGGGTTTATGTTTAATTTTTTTTGAAGGCTGAACATTGATAAATAGCCTTCATGGCTCCTTATCACCCTCTTTGCCTGATGTTTTGCCTGCTTTCCTTAAGAAACATCTGCATCTTATTTCCCTCCCTTACTATTTCTCAAAATCTTCATTGTATGATATTCACGTTTCACATGTTCTTCTTACTGAGATTACAGATTATGCTAATAACAGCAGTGAAACAGACCTCATAAACTTTAATCTTGTTAAAATTCTCATCTCTAGTCAGAGGAAATTTGGACCAACCTATTCAATAACACTTAGGCGTTTTCTGAAACTAACTTTTTGAGAATCAGCAAGTTGTTTTCTTGGAGAAGAACCAGTCAAGGGGCACAGATTACATACGCTCCCAAGCATAATCCCTTTGGCATTATTTCTATCTGTCTATGCACAGGGCTAGGGATGATTGAGAGAAAAATAGGATTTAATGGGATTTAGTGACAATCTCAATGAAAAGCCTGAAGTCAAACCAAGCGTTCTGATGGGAATTCTTTCTTAAAAAGGCATTTTAAATTGTGACCTGATCTGAAATATTCATGTTTAGGTTTAATATCATATATGTGCATATATACTCATGCGTGTACATAGGTATATAAATACATAAAATGGAAGATTAAATCTTGCAAAAGAAAATTAATTGAACTGTTGTGATCACCTTTAAAATAGCATAGCCTAACAAGAATATGAAGTAAGAATATTCTTAAGCCTTTGAAGTAACTCTTTTATTCCTGAGTATTGACTTTGCCTAATATATTCTGTGAATTTACACTCAATGTACCTAGCAAAGTAGAGTATAATTAACCACTACCTAGACTAACTGTCAAGAATAATTAAGTCTCAGTGATTTATGTGGCATTCATAAACTATTGGCCTGCCACTGCCTATATCTTTGGCACATTGAGTTGTAACATTATTGCTAATGTCTTAAAGAATAAGTCTCATTTCCATGTTTACAGGGAACAGGTATGTGATGTTAGTAAAATTTAGTTTAGAAGCTTAAAACAAATTCTCTTTGGCAGATGACAACAAGTTAATTGAGAGAGCCACCTGGCTAGAACCCAACAAAAGCAGGTTGTGCATTAGGACTGACAGAACTCTAGAATGGAACAGTGGAAAGAACACGAGGATGGCTATCAGGAGGGACATAGGTATTATTACTGCCTCTGACATTAATGTATTACATATGTCTCACACAATGTATTTAATCTTTCTGAACCTCAGTTCTCTTATCTGTAAATTGAGGGGTAATAATGCCCTGTAGTATACAGGACTTTAATATGAGAATTAGTTAAGTAAACTGAGTATATTCCACCTGGAGAAGAAAAGACTTAGTGAGGATCAGAGATGCCTAGAGGGATAAGCCAATGTTGGGTATGGGAAGTGAGAATAGGAGGGAAATAATCGTTGCTTTCAGGGCTTTAAAAGGACTGTTACTTGGAAGACAGAGTTGACTTGCTCTATTTGGTCTCAGAAGGTGGTATTAGAGGCAGAGAGTAGAAGTTGCAGAGGCAAGGGTAAATATGATAGAAGAGATCATTTAATGGAGAACTATTTCATTGAGGTACAGGATGAACTCAGTGACCTCTGAAGTCCTTTCTGGCTCTCAGCTTCAGTGATTTGGGATCCTATCTACTACAGTAATTTGATAAAAGTAAAGGGAAAAGAGATACCCATTGACATTAAGTGAAAGATGAAAATGACTCATTGTTATCTGAAAAATCATTAAGTTCCAACTTTGTAACTATTAGAAAAGAATTATATTTCTTTATCATTGAGCTCTTCCATGGCCTGAACCCACTGAGTAGGCTGGGATACAGAAGCCTTGACTTCTGTGTCTTTCCCTGATGGTAAGCATTGTTCTTCCTCATCAGAAAGGAAGGGAGGAAATACCTGTTCACCAAGAAAGTAACCTTCTATAGTCTTATTTTTTTTCCCCTTTCTGGGCATTTTCCCAGCCAGTGACTTGACTTCTGAATATACTCTTCACCCCCACCTCACCTCCAGATGCGCCCAGCCAGCGCTTGGGGTCTGAGATTCAAATGCTGCTTCCCAGCCTCAGGGCTTGGGGCGTGGGCGGGGCTGCTATTCAGTGTGAGATTCAGTTCAGGTGCTCAGGTGGGGGCAGGGGTTCCCTCAGGGGATTTATGCAGAGACCTTCAACAATGGATCTGGACTCCTGCCTGCTTGGGGAGCCCTTGTCTGCTGCTTCCCCTGCTGCTGCCTCCCAAGGGGGCCTGAGTTATGGGGGCACTCCACCTCCCTCTCGGCAAGCCGAGAAGACCCTCTCACCAACCTTTGGGGCCCGTGGGTGGAGGGACCTGCGCGGCTGCTGGAGATTCTGTCCCTGAAGCCTGCTTGGATCTGCTCCTCTCAGCGCCGCCCGGCCAAGGCAGGGCTGGGCTCGGCTCTGGGTCTGGGGCACGATGTACCTTTTGCGAGAGGTTTTCAGGTCCCTCTGGAACAGAAATCTCATCTGCTCTGTTGTTCTGTGGCTTCTGCTGCTCCAGAATTTGTGGGGAGTTCTTTTTTCCAGATATTTTATGGGCTGTGGGTTCGGAGGTAGCATATGTGTGTCTTTCTACTCCACTATCTTGGCTCCACCCCTATCATTGGTAAAATATGGGGTTTTAAGAATAAAATGGAAAGGAAAACTAATAAATTTAAATAGTGCTTAACAGTATCTAAATGGCTCTAAAGGGCTTTTCTCAGCTCTCTTCAGCTAAAAGTGCTCTCTTTTCAGATATTTCTAGAGCACTTTGCGTGACTTGTATTACTTTTAATCTGTACATATGTCATATTTCAACCTCCCCTCTCCAAAATAAAAAAAAAATTTGCAATCATCTTAATGCTAAGTAATGCTATTTTAATTTTTGTACCTATCACTATACCTTGCATATAAGACATTTAATATCTATTCATTGAATTGACTATCATGATAACCTCATGAAATAAGTAGTACCAGTATTATCATTGCCCATTTCATAGACAAGGAGACTGAACATCTGGGATGCTAAGTGGTTTACCCAAAGATGCATAGAAAGTAAATAAGAAAGCCAGGACTTAGTTTTCTTATCTGTAAGTGGGAGACATAGCATAGTAGTACAGTGAAAAAGATGCTGGATTTCCATATATATATACACACACACACACACACACACACACACGTGCGCATGTGCACACACATACACACATATATTTATATGTGTGTATACGTATGTATGTATATACATATATAACACATACATATGGTTGTTGTCCATCATTCTCAAAGAGGACCAAAATGACATCACCATGATAAAGTAAAGTTTCAATGTGTAAGACTGTGGCTGATCAAACCAATATAAGCTCAGAATGCTCTACCACATATTGGGCACAGATAATCTGTGTGAACATTTGGGGTGGATACTCCAAATTTGTACATCCTGTGTTTCCTTTGTGGTATTTCAATTCTGCTTTGCTTATAGAGCACAACACCCTTTCTGATGTGGGCATGCCATGCTGAACAGTCCTGTGCCAGTGTCTCCCAAGTCACACAGTCAAATCCAGAGTTCTTAAGAGAGATCTTGAGAGTATCCTTGTATCGCTTTTTCTGACAACCATGTGATCATTTGTCCCATGTGAGTTCTCCATAAAATAGTGTTTTTGGCAAATGTACATTTTGCATTCAAACTACGTGGCCAGCCCATCAGAGCTGCACTCTCTGAAGCACAGTTTGAATGCTTGACAGTTCAGTTTGAGCAAGGACCTCAGTTTCTAGTATCTTATCCTGCCAGGTGATCTTCAGAATTTTCCTAAGACAGTTCAAATGGAAGTCATTCAGTTTCCTGGCATGGTGCTGGTAGACTGTCCATGTTTCACAGGCATACAACAATGAGGTCAGCACAGTGACTCTGTAGACTCTCAGTCTGGTAGTCAGTCTAATAACTTTTCTCTCCCAAACTTTTCATCAGAGCTTCCCAAATGCGGAATTAGCTTTGTCAATGCATGCATCAACCTCATTGTCAATGTGTAATCTCTGGAAAGTACACTACCAAGATAAACGAACTTATCCACAGCATTCAAAACTTTTCCATTTGTTGAAACTGGTGGTTCCATGTATGAATGGTGTGGTGGTGACTGATGGAGCACCTGTGTTTTCTTGGTGTTAATTATTAGGTCAGAATTAGCACAGGCAGTAGAGAATTGATCCATACTTTGTTGTATCTCAGATTCAGAGACTGCATTGAATGCACAATCATCTGCAAACAGCAAATCATGCACCAACACTCCCTTCACTTTGGTCTTGGCTTGTAGCCTTGATGACGTGTTCATCCTCATTGAAAGCATTTGACAACATGACTGAAAACATCATGCTAAAGAGCCTGGGAGCAAGAGCACAGCTCTGTTTCATTCCATTGGTGCCTGGGAAGGCACGAGAGCATTGTCCACTATCCAGAACTCAGGCAAACATTCCATCATGAAAATGATATACAATATTGATGAACTTCTCCAGGCAGCCAAATTTTGATGTAATTTTCCATAAACCCTCATGACTAACAGTATCAAAGGCCTTGGTGAGATCTACAAATGTGTACAGACTTCTGTTCTGCTCCTGGCATTTCTCCTAGAGTTGTTGGGCAGCAAATACCATATCAACTGTTCCCCGGATCTTTCTGAAGCCACACTGGCTCTCAGGTATATGATCATCTTCTAGGTGAAAGATTAGCCTAGTAAGGAGGATTCTAGCAAGAATCTTGCCAGCAATGACTAAGAGAGAGACCCCGCTGTGATTGTTTCAGGGCAATCTATTTCCTTTACCTTTATAGAGATATACGATGAAGGCAACCTTGAACTCCTGGGAGATAACTTCCTTTTGCCATTTAACCTGGAAAATTTCCATTAGCTTTTGTATGAGCAATGGTCCCCCTACTTTGTAAATCTGAGTTGGAATAGAATGAGCACCAGGTACTTTGCCACATGAAAGGAGCCTAATGGCCCTCAAAACCTCTTCTTCAGTTGGAAGTTCAGCTAGGGAGGGATTGACTTCAACCTGAGGTAAATGGTCAATGGCCTCAGCATTGATCGATGATGATCTTTGGAGAACACTATGGAAGTGTCCAGCCCACCTCTCTTGTATCATGTACTTATCACTAATCAATGTGACTCTAACAGCACTGAGTAGTTGTGATGCACCATAGGTTTTTGGTCCACAAATAGCTTTCAGGGAATCATAAAAGCACTTTGGATTGTTACTATCAGCATAAAACTGAATTCCATCTGCCTTCTCACTGAGCCAGGAATCCTGCATCTCTCTAAGTTTTGCTTGTATGTTGCTTTTGATGGAATTAAATATTGCTTTCTTAGACATGAATGTATATATATATATATATACATATATGTATATACACACACATATACACACATTCATACATATATACACATTTATACATATACATATACATATGTACACATGCAGGCATGCATATATATGTATATATATACACATACACACATACATGCATGCATGCATACATACATTCTTGGCAAATGCTTTCGCTCTAGTCCATCTTCCACTGGTCGAAGAATTTCACCTCTAGTGGCATAATACGAATGCTCCTGGCCATCCATCTTAATCATGGCCCTAGTTCCGAAAACCAACAAAATAGAACCAGAGTCCTATTTCATTATTCCTAGATGGGGTATCCAGGTCACTCGGGCCTGCTTTGAATACTCTGATTTATAAATGCTTAGGCCTGCGGGATACTCAGTTAAGAGCATCGAGATGACCCCAAGAGGCAGGGACTGGGATAGGCGATGGCTTGCCTCATGGCAACTTGCCAGCTCAATCCCAAGATCCAACTATGAGCTTTTTAACTACAGTAACTTTAATATATGCTATTGGAGCTGGAATTACTGGGGTTGCTGGCACCAGACTTGCCCTCCAATGGCTTCTCCTTGAAGGAGTTAAAGTGTACTCATTCTAATTACAGGGCCTCAAAAGAGTTCTGTACTGTTATTTTTCCTCACTTCCTCCCTGGGTGGGAGTGGGTAATTTGCATGCCTGCTGCCTTCCTTGGATGTGGTAGCTATTTCTCAGGCTCCCTCTCTAGAATCGAACCCTGATTCCCAGTCACCCGTGGTCACTATGGTAGGCACAGCAAGTACCACTGAAAGTTGATAGGGCAGACTTTTGGGTCATTGCCGCCCAGGGTGGGGGGGGCGGGGATACTTATTCATATGGATATTGCTAAAATGTAAAATAAAGCTATACAAAAATGAACTACTAATTGAAATTTTTTACTTGTGTAAACAGCCCCCCAACACTTGACCAAGTTTTCCCTAAGCTTCCACCAGTGAAACCCAACTTACCTGCTGGTGCTGCATCATACCTTAGCTAAGGCTGGCAGTTTATATATTTGTATGTCAACATATGTAAATATATGCTAATTGAAATGGGATGTTTGGCAGACTGGAGGAATCCCCATTTAGCAGTGGCCAGGCAAGCTATCCCCAAAGAATACAAATTGGAATAAAATTGTACCAAAGCCTGATTAATTTTTTGTGGTCTGGATATGCCTGTCTGCTCATTTATCAAACTACTTGCAGTGGAGCCCTTTCATTCCCCTCTCCTCATTTTCAAAAAGATCATATGCAAACTCTGTCCTGCTCAAACTTTTTTTATTCCGGCACTCAGGCTTGTGTGTTTGCAGTAGCTAAATAGTCCCATGGGCCTGTGGCAAATGTTAGAAATTTCTTTAAGCTGAAATGTTTCATGTTTAGAGTTAAACTGAGGTCATACAATTTCTAACTAGTTCTATGTACCATGACCTAGAGCAGATAAAGACTGTGTTCAGAGTAGCAAACTTTGAATGCACTTGTATTTTTGCATAGAAAGACTTGGGAACGCCAGTACCAGGTGTATCACAAGTATGAAGGCATTGCTGTCCAAGACTTCTACACCAGGGATCCTGGGCTTTAACTGATGAACTTTGACCTTTTCTTACCTAACCCGACCCCATCACAGCTACTTGCCTGATCATCTCCAAGATCCTTTGATGTGTCCATCCTCTCCTCCTCCCCAGCACTTCCAGTTGTTGCTTTCTGATATATACTGTCTTTCCTTAGTAGAATGTCAACTTCAGGACAGGAAGAGTCTTGCTCATTGTATTCGTATCTCTAGTACTTAGCACAATGTCTGGTACACAGTAAGCAGTTAAAATGTGTTTTAATTTCATTACAAATATAACTTTAATTTCCAATGTAAATCATTTAGGACAAGGCTCCTTATTATTGTTGTGTCTGGTTCTTTCTTGACTTATTTGGGGTTTTCTTGGCAAAGATACTGAAATGCTTTGCCATTTATTTCTCCAACTCATTTTTACAGATGAGTAAACTGAGGTAAACAGGGTTAAGTGATTCACCCAGAGTGACATATCTAGTAAAAGTCTGGAACCAAGTTTGAATTCAGGTCTTCCTAACTCCAGGCCTGGCATTCTATCCACTGAGTCACCCAGCTGCCCAGGTTTGTCATTATATGGATTCAAATGAACTCTTCCCCAGTTAGGACCTGCCTTCAAAAAAAATGCCTTATTTTGACAGTTCTTAAATAAGGCAGACTATTTGAAGCTTTCAGCTCTCCAGACAACTCTCTGAAACTATAAATTTCTGACATGATCTACTTCCATAGAGGGATTTCTATGACAGGAGTCTCTCCCAGAAATCAAATCATAGATACAACAAGAGAAAAAGTATTAGTGGCTAGCTATCCTTTATATACTCTCCACAGAGGATTTCGATGGGCCTCAAATAAAATAATGTAGACAAAGCCCTAGCGAACCTAGTCAAGCTGCTCCAGTTATTTAATGTGTTCCTTCTTAAATTACCTATATAATTGTCAGAGTTCTCTAAAATTGAAGACCCAGATGTGAAGTCAAAAGCCAAGAAAGATTTGTCTGTTCATTCCATATTCCATGTCTAGGTAATGTTCCAGAATAGATGCTGTATAGTTCATTCCATTCAAAAAAATTTTTATTTTTACTTTGTTTCAGCAGTTCCTAAAACCTTGATTTTTTAATAGAAAGACTTTGATTCTAATTATTTTTAATGTCTAACCTTGCTTAACCTGAAGTCAGGAAGACTTATCTTTGTGAGTTTAAACCCAGCCTCAGACACTTACTAGCTGTGTGACCCTGGGCAGGTCACTTAAACCTGTTTGTTTCATTTTCCTCATCTGTAAAATGAGCTGGCAAACCGCTCCAATATTTTTGCCAAGAAAACCCCAAATGGGTTGAGAGAGAGCAGACATGACCAAAAATGAGATAACCACCACAAAAACCTTTGCAATGGTACTGCCAGGCTTCATTCCTCAGAGATTCATAGTTTGTGCTAAGGACTTGTTTGTTTCTGTGTTCTGATGTCCCAGTTGAACTTGGGATATTGTTATTCCATTTCCAGTTTCATCAAGGAGATTGGCACTAGTTAGATTCCAAAGGCATATCATGATATGAAGAAAATTCCCTCCTTTATCATCATAATAGAAGGAAATGTTCCCTATTTCAATATACACAATTTCATCTAAGTCAATAACAATGCCACTGTTATGATTAACTTTTTTCTTAAATCCAGGGATGTTATTTTCCACCCTTTGTTTTGGGCCTGTGACTTATTGCTATAGGAAACCTAGCATGAGCAAGTTCCCTCTGACATTGCAGAATAGCACCTACTTTGCAATTTTCAATCTTGGAGGGTTGCCTGGGGTGTTGAGTGGTCCAAGGATTTCTCTAGGGATATACACAAAGTCTGTGACAGAGGCAAGGCTTCAATCCAGATCTTCCTAAGTTTGCTACCTATGAGAGTACTAAACTTAAATAAGAAAATTGCAAAGGGTTTCTACTGTATTGTGCACATAGCCAACAGTGATGAATGAGAAACCATATTTATGAGGGGACCATGTCAAAGTCACAGAGTAGCTAGGTGGTGCAGTGGATAGAGTGCCAGGACTGGAGTCAGGAAGACTCATCTTCATAAGTTCAAATCTGGCCTCAGACACTAGCTGTGGGACTGTGGGCAAATCACTTAATCCTGTTTGCCTCAGTTTCTTCATCTGTAAAATGAGCTGGGGAAGGAAATGGTAAGCCACTCCAGTATTTATGACCATGAAAAGTCAAACAAAACTGAAAAATGACCGAACAACATGTCATAGTATGGCTTTTTTTTTCAATCTGTCATTTTTTGGGGGCTTATATTCATAGATTACAAAGATCAGTGAAAACAAAGGAAAAGAAAAACTTAATTGTTCATTGAATGGAAATGAGTTAAACTGAATTGAATAAATAATAGGGCATTCAGAGGAGGACAACCCTCAGGGTGGAACAGAAGAGAATGGGGTAAAAACCATTTATTGGATAATGAGAGAACTAGAAACCATGTCATTTACAGATCAGTTGATGGAACTGTGAATATTTTGTTGAAAGAAAAGATCTGCCCATGAAGAATGGGAGAGTGTTAGGTTTAGATTACATTTTAGCAAATATTTAGAAAGCTGTCATGCAGAAGACAGGATATATTTGCTTTTCTTGGGCCCAAAGAGAAGTATGAGAGGAAATGGGTACTTGTTTTAGAGGCAAATTTAGGCTTGATATTAGGAAAAACTTAACAAGAAGAGCTATCCAGAGATGAAAATGGACTAATTTGGAAGGGCATTCATTGCAGTGGGTCATCTTCCAAAATTCTAGAGGTCAGGCATTTTGATCAAGTATTTGGGCTTGACAAAGGAGGAAAATGTGGCTCTGCCTACATTAAGGATGCTAACTTCCCAGATAGAAAACTATAGCACTCTATTAGTACCCATATTTCATTTAGCAAGAGAAAAGGAATAGACTTGCAGGAGCCAAAATGGCAGAGTGAGCAATATATAGCAGCAGCTCTCTCACATTCACTTACTAACAACCATAAAATGGCACCCCAGAACAAATCCTGGAGCAGCAGAGCTAGTGGAAAGACAGGGTGGAGTGCTTTTTAAGCGTGGGAGATTTGGAGGATCAGCAAGAAAGGTTCATTTCACTTGGGTAAAAGAGGAGCACAGTCCAGGAAAAGAAGTGTGTCAGCAAGTCAGTAGCAAGCTCCACCTCAGCAAACCAGTGGGAGATCCTGAGCCCCAGTGTGGTGGAGCAGGTCAGTACCAACACCAGGAGCTCCAACATGCCTAAGCATAGACAAGAAAATGAGCAGACTCCAGCTCTGAAAACCAGCACATACCTCAGTACAACCCAGGAAAAACAGTTATCCTCCAGGGGCCAGACTGCCATAGGCTTCAGTGTAGCTCCAGGTAAACAGTAAAACCCCACTATGCCTCAAAATATGCCAGATACCACCACTGGGACCTCAGCTCAGCATCAGGAAATCTGCCAGACCCCTGGGTCTCCATCACAACCAATGACCCCCCCACCCTATCTCCACAACATAGCATCATGCACAAGGATCCCCTGGGCCTCAAGGAATCATCAGTGTAGCACCAGGTAAACAGAGAGGACCTGTAGCCACTGGAACAACAAGGCTGAGAGATTCCCTTCCCACTCTAGGAACAGAGATCAAACTTAAAAGAAAGGAAAAAGGCAAACAAAACAATAATAAAAAATAATCTGACCATAGAAAGTTAGTATGGTGACAAGAAAGACCAAGACATAAACTCAGAAGAGAACAACAATGTCAAAACATCTGTGGGCAAAATCACAAAGAAAGATGGGAGGTGGTCTCAAATCCAAAAAAAAAAACTTATGGAAGAGCTCAAAAAGGAGTTTAAAAATCATATACAAGAGTTAGAAGAAAAACTGGGAAAATAAATGAGAGTAATGAAAGCAAATTATGATAAAAAAGAGTGGAAAGCTTGGAAAACTTCTTAAAAAGTAGAATTGATCAAATGGAAAAGGAGATACAAAAATCCACTGAAGAAAAGAGCTCCACAAAGAATACAATTGGCCAAGAGGAAAAGAAAGCACAAAGGCTTATTTAAGGAAGACAACACCTTAAAAGTTAGAATTGGGCAAGTGGAAGCTAATGACTCCATAAGATATTAAGAATCAATCAAACAAAATCAAAAGAATGAAAAAATGGAAGATACTGCATGGGAAAAACAACTGACCTGGAAAATAGATCTGGAGAGACAACATCAGAATCATTGGGCTACTTGAAAGTCATAATTAAAAAGAGGGACCTGGACAAAATCTTCCAAGAAATTATCAAGAAAACTGCCCTGATGTCCGGGAACCAGAGGGTAAAATAGGCATTGAAAGGTCCACTGATCACCTCAGGAAAGAGATCCCCAAATAAAAACTCCAAGGAATGTGATAGTCAAATTTCAGAACTATCAGATCAAGCTAAAAATATTGCTAAGTGGACAGAAAGAAACGTTTCAAATTCAGGGAGTCATGAACAGAAATACACAGGACTTAGCAGCTGAGATAGTAATCATCATGTAGTTAGAACTACAACCAAGAATCACTTACTCAGCAAAATTAAGCATAATACATCAAGGAAAAAGATGGTCATTCAATGAAATAGATGAATTTCAAGCTTTTGTAAAGAGAAAACTATAAGTAAACAAAAAGTTTGACCTCCAGTATCAAGATTCAAGAGAAGCATAAACAGATGAAAGGGCAAAAGAAAGCATATGGGATTTATTAGAGCTAAACTATTTACTTCTCTACACAGGAAGGCGATACTTGTAATTCTTAAAAATTATATCACTAGTAGTACAGCTAGAAGGAATATACATAAACAGAGGGTACGGGTAATAGGTGAATTTGAGGGAGTGACAACAAAATTAAGGTTTGAGAAAGAGGAGTATAATGGGTGCAGAAGGAAAGGGGAGGTAGAATGGGGTAAATTATTTCACATTAGGAGGTGGTAAAGACTATTACAGGGGAAGATGAGAGGGTGGGCAATGAGCATTGCTTGAAACTTACTCTCATCAGTATTGACTCAAAGAGGGAATCATATACACAATCAGTTGAATATAGAAATCTCTGCTACCTGACAGGGAAGTAGGAGAGGAGGAGATCAAGTAAAGGTGGGTGGGAACTGACAGAAGGGAGGTCAGGTTAGGGGAAGTGGTGGACAGAAGCAAAACACTGTTGAGCAGGGAAGGGGTGAAAGGAGAACGAGGAAAGACAGGAGGAAGAATAGGATGGAGGGAAATACACAGATGGTAATCGTAAGTGTAATGTAAATGAGATGCACTCTTCCATAAAACAGAAGTGAATAGCAGAGTGGATCAAAACTAGAATCCTACATGGTGTTTACAACAAACACACTAGAAGCAGAAAGACACACGTAGAGTAAATGTGAGAGGTGGGAGCAGAATCCATTATGTTTTAGCTGAAGTAAAAAAAAACAAAGCAGCATTAGCAATCCTGATCTCAGACAAAGTAAAAGCAAAATTAGAAACTAAAAGAGATAAGGAAGTAAATGACATCTTACTAAAAGGTACCATAGACAATGAAGCAATATCAATACTAAACTGATATTCACCAAGTGGTATAACATTCAGATTCTTAAAGGAGAAATGAAGTGAGTTACAGAAAGAAATAGCCAGCAAAACTATAGTGGGGGGCATCAATTGACCCCTCTCAGAAATCAATAAACACAATAAAAAATAAACAAGAGGGAAATATAGTATTTGAAAAGTTAGATAAGACAGACATGTCTGGAGAAAACTGAATGGGAACAAAAAGGAATTTTTTTTTCTCAGTAACACATGGTACCTACACAAAAACTGACCATGCAATAGGGCATAGAAACTTCAAAATCAAATGTAAAAAGTTAGAAATAATAAATGTATTATTTTTAGATCATAGTGCATTAAAAATTACATTCAACAAGGGGCAGTGGAAATATAGATTAAACATTAATTGGAAACTAAATAATCTCATCCTGAAGGTTTTGGTTTTTCTGTTCTTCATTCTTGAAGAGGCTCATGACATCAGGAAGGTGCGGCCATGACTTGCAAGTGAATTGGATTTAAAAGAGGGAAGGCTATGCAAAGTCACCAGCATCACTTTGTCTTCTGGAGTCATCTGGGTCCAGTGGGAAGATATAGATCAGGATGACTGGAGATGGCTCTGGATATATTAAGAAGCCTTAACCCTTTTAATTAAGATCTTTCTGAGTTTTTCCTTTGACTGAGGCAATGCCCACTCAGTGATTAAAACTAGGTAAGAAATGAGCCAAAGAATGGCCCCTTTTACCTAATCAAAAAATAAATCAATGTGGGAGGGAAAGAACCTTAGGATTTCTGGCTAAAACAGATGCAATTACTATTTACGTTCACTCTGAACTATCAGAGCTGACACGACGACCACTAAGTGGGACTTGGGCTGGGACTTACCATTGGCCAATCAATGAGAACCAGAGTGAATTGAATTTAAGGCATCATCTTTAAGAAAGAAATCTGGTCAGTAAGTCCCAAGATATCTTCTAGGTTTCAGCCATCAAAATTTATATTCCTTAGGGAAGAGCACCAGCAGGTAAAAGTATGATATCCTATGTGGACAAAGGGAGGGGAAAGAAGGAAAGGAAGGGAAGAAGGAAAGGAGAAAGGAAGAAAAGGAAAAAGGAGGGAAGGAACTGCATTGTCCAACTGGAACTGGCTCGTTGGATCACCACTGGGGCATCTCTAGCCTAAAGAATAATGGAGCAACACAGTAATAGTCACAGCATGTGAGGGTTGTTTTTGATAGACTTAGCCCTTCACAGCAATGCAAGGATCTAAAACATTTCCAAAGGACTCATGGCATGCCATGACAACATGCCATCCACAACCAGAGAAAGAACTATGGAGTCAGAACGCAGAATGAAGCAGACTATTTTCCCCTTTGTTATGTTTTGTTTTGTTTTTCTCATGGTTCCTCCCATTCATTTTAATCCTTCTGTGCAACATGACAAATGTGAAAATGTGTTTAATAGGAATGAATATATAGAACCCATATAAGACTGCATGCTGTCTTGGGGAGGGAGGAGGAGAAAATTTGGAACTTATGGAAGTGATTGTTGAAAACTGAAAACAAATAAATTAATAAATTTGGGGAAAAAAGAATAATGGATCAAAAAATAAATCACAGAAACAGTCAATAATTTCTTTAAAGAGAATGAAAACAATGAGACCACATACCAAAATTTATTGGATGCAGCCAAAGCAGTACTTAGAGAAAATTTTATTTCTCTAGATCCTTACATCAACAAAATAGAAAAAGAATAGATAAATGAATTGGGCATGCGACTAAAAAAAAAACAACTAGGAAAAAAAACAAATTAAAAATCCCCCATTAAGCACCAAATTGGAAATCCTGAAAATCGAAGATAAGATGAATGAAAAAAAACCTATTGAGCTAGCAAATCTAAGAGCTAGTTTTTATGAAAAAAAATGAAACAATAAAATAGGTAAGCCATTAGCCACTATTATTCAATAAAGTACTATAAATACTAGCTATAGTAATAAGAGAAAAAAAGAAATTGAAGGAATTAGAATAGACATTGAAGAAGCAAAAGTATCATTCTTTGGAGACCATATAATGATATACTTAGAGAACCCTAAAGAATCAACTAAAAAATTCACTTGGTATAATTAATAACTTTAACAAAGTTGCAGGATATATCATCAGCAGTTCTACATGACCAATAAAGCCCAGCAGCAAGAGATAGAGAAATTCCAATTAAAATAACTGTAAAAAATAAAAAATAATTAGGAATGCACCTGCCAAAACAAATTCAGGAACTATCTGGACACAATTGCCAAACCCTTTTCACACAAATAAAGTCAAATCTTAACAACTGGAAAACTACCAACTGCTCTTGGGTGGGCTGAACCAATATAATAAAAATGACAATTCTGCCTAAACTAATTTACCTATTCAGGAGCATACCAATCAAATTATCAAAAAAAAATTATAGAGCTAGAAAAAAATAACAAAATTCATCTAGAAGAACAAAAGGTTAAAAATATCAAGGGAATTAAGGGGAAAAAATTCCAAGGAAAGTGATCTAGTAATATCAGATCTCAAACTATATTATAAATTACTAATCATCAAAACTATTTGATACCAGCTAAGAAAAAGAATGGTGGATCAGTGGAATAGATTAAGTACATAAGACAAAGTAATCAATGACCATAGTGATCTAGTGTTTGATAAACCCAAAGACCCCAGTGTTTTGGATAAGAACTCACTATTTGACAAAAACTGCTGGGAAAACTGGAAAAAAAATAGAACACAAGGTATAGACCAACATCTCACACTGTGCACCAAGATAAGGTCAAAATGGTGCATAATTTAGACACAAAAGGTCACACCACAAACAAATTAGAAGAGCAAGAATGGCCTACCTATCAGATCTATGGGGAGAAGAGGAAATCATGACCAAACAAGTTGGTACAACTTTCAGTTTAAGGGCATTTTGGGAAGCAATTATGGTCTGAGAAGGCTTCACCTGTCACCTCCTCAGCCTGTGGTGGTGGCCATTGGCACATCCTGCTTCTGGCCCCTTCTGTTCCTCAGGTCCACTGACCAAGCCTCGCAGGGGGTGGATGGTGGCCTTGGCCTTGGCCAACGTGATGCATTTCATATTACGGTTCAGTCAATAAGGGAAATTAAGGTTGCAGAAATGGGATACCACACTCCCTGATAAAGAGAGAAAAAAGATCACCTGAGAAATCATACATATGATTCTGTCTCATGGTCAAAAGACAAGCAATTTTGTTGACTAGAAGGATCTAAAACTTGTTTATAAAAGATATGCTAGAAAATCAAAACAATAAACTGTGGACACTAGAGATTGTACATCGTTATATGAAATTACTAGATAAGCATGTTGGAAATGTCTGTTAACTAGATATTATATTTAATTCCGAAAAGGTCTATTTTATCCTTCATGAGTTTATAATTAGTGGAGAAATCCAGGAAACCTCAAAGAAAACTGCTGTCAAGACTACAGAAGACTCTGATGCTACAGGAGACAATGGAAGAATACATGAGTAAGCCTGCATTTTAACTGAAAAATCTACTTGAAAATTCAGTGATGCTGCATGTCACATATTTGTAAAACTTCAACTGGATGTGGTTCTTTTCTGATGTGCCAGAACCTTATGTCAAAAATAACTTAAATGAATTGTGTGTGAAACTTCTTAGATACGTTGGGATACTGTGATCAACTAGCAAGACTTAAAAATGTAGCTTATTTGTAACAGGTGCATATCTATATTATTCTCTATACATAGATTGTCTCCACTGAAACTTAAAACAACCATCATTCAGTAGATTGCATATTTTGTTTACATAATGATTTTTCTAGCAAAGTAATAATTTTAAAATATTTTTGAGAATTGATTGATGCTATATTTTTGCTAGTATTCTCAAAGAACAAGTTGGTTCTTGTATAACTTTGTAAAAGTTATTACGAATGTACTACTTATTTTGAACCAATATAATACTTTAGTGTAACTAAAAAAAAATAAGCTTTTGTACAAACAAAACCAATGCAACCAAGATTAGAATGAAAGCAGAAAACTAGGAAACAATTTTACTGCAAGTGTCTCTGTTAAAGACCTCATTTCCAAAATATATAGAGAACTAAGTCAAATCTATAAGGGTACAAATCATTCTACAGTTGATAAATGTTCAAAGGATATGAACAGGCAGCTTTCAAATGAAGAAATCAAAGGTATCCATAGGCACATATCTATAGGCTTCATGTGTTCTTCATCAAAGAAATGAAAATTAAAACAGTTCTGAGATATTACCTGACATCTATCAGATTGGTTAATATGACAAAAAATGAAAACGGTGAATGTTGGAGAAGATGTGGAAAAATTGGGACACTGATACACTGTTATTGGAGCTATGAACTAATCCAACCATTTTGGAAAGTGGTTTGCAGCCTATGCCCAAAGGGCAACCAAATTGTGCATACTTTTTGATCTGGCAATACCACTACTGAGTTTGTATCCCAAAGATATCATGAAAAAGTGAAACAGACCTACATGTGCAAAAATATTTATAGCAGTCTTTTTTGTGTTGGCAAAATATTGGAAATTGAGGGAATGCCCGTCAATTGAGGAATGGCCGAACAAGCTGTAGTAAAGGAATGTAACGAAATTATATTGTAAAATAAAAAATGATGAACAGGCACATTTCAGAAATACCTGGAAAGACTTGTATGAACTGGTGCAAAGTGAAATGAGTGGAGCCAGGAAAACATTGTACACAGCATCAACAACCTTGTGTGATAATCAACTGTGAATAACTCAGCTCTTCTCAGTAACAAAATGATCCAAGACAAGTACAAGGGTCTCACAAAGGAAAACACTATTCATATCCAGAAAAAGAATTGTTGAACTATGAATGCAGATCAAAGCATTTTTTAAAATTTACTTTGTTTTTTTTCTTTTAATCTTTTTTCTTTCACAATTGTGACTAATATGGAAATTTTTTTACATGATAGCACATGTATAAACTATATCAAACTGCCTGCAATTTTCAGAAGAGGGGAGAGGAGGAAGGGAGAAAAATTTGGAATTCAAAATCTTGTAAAAATGAATGCTAAAATTTTCTTGACATGTAACTGTAGAAAAAACAAAATACTATATTTTTTTTTTAAAGAGAGAAGGAAAAGTAATAACAAGAAGAAGAAAGGACAACCAATGAAAAAGCCAACCATATTGTTCCTTTGGGCACTGTTCTCTCCTGCCTAAATGTCATTTGTAGGTATTTAGTCATGTGGGAGCTTATTATTGCTCAGTGTATCTCCAACCCTGTCTTTCCTGGGTTTGCCTTTCAATTTCCTGATGCAAGGACCAGAGATAAGGAGGCATTTTGCAGGATTTACAGGAGCAAAATGAAGGCAGTGACTTCTCCTTCAAGAGTCGATATAAATGTCACCTGTGGTGGTCATATATTTAGAGACAAGGACATCATGCGCTTGTGCATGTGAGTGGTGTGATTGAAATAAAAAGAATTTAATTTTATTGAGTCTTATCCTGTCTGGGGGGTCATCACAGCCAGAGCCACACACAGAAGGCTTCACTTTTCAGAGACTGTTGTTGAATCAGATTCAACTGGACGCTATCAATATGTGGATCATTATTTCAAGGTGATGTTTTCTTATATTTAACCAGTCTACGATTTTTCTCTGTTCAGCATGTTTCCCACAGTTTTCTTTTCTTTTCTTTTTGGCAGAGTTGAATGACAACAAACAAATAAAAGTAAGTTTAAATCCCCACTCTTTCTGCCACTGCTATTCCAGGATCTGGAACAATTAGTGATTGAGTTCATAACTATCAGTAGCAATGTTTTCTCTTTCTCTTAAGCTATTTATTAGATCCTGTTAATAGGCAACCATATCTCTTGAATCTACCTCCATTTGTCTGTTCTCACTGGTACTTTCCCTGTGTAGTCTTTCATTACCATATCCCCGGATCATTGTAATTGAGTTTCCTTCCAGTTCTTCTCAACTGCATTCTCTTTGACTTCTGTACTGCTCTTCTTACTGCTACAAGATTAATTTTCTATGTTTACAGTTCTAGTCATGCTAGTTCCTTGCTCAGTCAGTCAACAATCATTTATTATGCATTTACTATTTGGCAGAAGCAACGATAGGTCCTTGGATTACAAAGAAAAGAATAAATAGCTTAAAGAAGCTCAAATTCTAATATGCAGAGACACCAGGAAAGTACCTTTGTACATACAAATATATACACAGTGAATGGTTGCTATTTGTCCTTCATTGTTGAAAAGGACCAATGACATCATGAAGGTAATGTCTTGACTTGCATGTAAATTGAATTTAAAGGAGATTGAGCTGTGCAATGTCATCAGCCTCACTCCTTCATAGTTATCAAAGTTCAGTGGCAAGACAAAAATCAAGATGACTGGTGATAACCTGGGGATTTACTATAAAAGGAGGGTGCTTTCTAAGACCTCGTTAGAAACTGATCATTTCCTCTTGGATACTTTCTCCTGTCTAGGTTTGTGTGTCATGAATCTCTCTTGGTTCTTCCATCTTTCTGAACTGTTTCTCACTCTTCTTTCTTAGTTGGAGAGGAGACCTGTGGGTCTGCTTCAAGACTCTCCCCTGAGTTTTTTCTTTTTTTTCTCTGTTCTCTCTTACATGTTGGTCTTATAAGCTCCAAGATTTTTGATGGTCACTTCTTTATATGATTCCCAACTCTATAAATTCATCCTTAGTTTCTTTTCTGAATTACAGTAATGTGTTACCAACTGACCTTTGGGTGTCTCAAACTGGATAAAAAATAGGTATCTCAAATAAAACACATTACCCAGAATTCATTATCTTGTCCCCAAAGCCCTCTTCTTTACCAATCTTCCATTATTACTGCATAGGTTACCACCATCTCTTCCAGTCACCAGGGTTCTCTTCCTCAAGGTCATTCTTGACTCCTCACTTACACTCACTCTACATCACCAAGCTAGGGCCAAATTTTGTCATTTATGTCTTTATAAGATCTCTTATATATTGCTCCTTCTCCTCCATAATTTGCTACCCTCATTCAGTCTCTCTTCACCTTTTTACTCTGGACCAGCACAATGACCTTCTGGGTAGTTTCTCTGCCTTACATACTTCCCTAACCTGATCTGTCCTCTACTCAGCTGCCAGGGTAATTTTTAACTAAAGTATAAGTCTGACCATGTCATCTCTTCCCCCAACTCCCTTTCCTTTGTTTAAAGAGATCAGGTAGATTCTCATTACTTTCAGGATCAAATATAAATGCATTTACCTGACATTTAAGGCCCCCTCACAACTTGACTTCTTACTGCTTATCCAGTTTCCTTATTCTTTGCTTTCCTCCAGATACTCAAAAATTTGGTAAACTAGACCACTTAAAGTTTGTGGAAGGTAACACTGCATTTCCTGTCTTCATATCTTTGCATTGACTGTCCCTCAGGCCTAGCATGTTCTACAGCATTACTTCTAGTTTTCTGCCTTTTTTCAAGACTCAATTCAAATCTCACCTTCTGCAAGGGACTTCTCCAGGTTACTTCAGCTGTTAATACCTTCCCCTCTCAGATTAACATCTATGAACTCCATCTATTTTTAGTATGTATGTAGTTATTTGCATGTTTTCTATCCCATTAGAATGTAAGATCTTTGAAGGCAGAGGACATTTTTTTCCCTTTCTTTGTGCACCTAGCAATTAGCACAGTGCCTGACACATAGTACAAATGTAATAAATCCTGGTGGATTAATTGTCTTCCTAAATTATCAGTTAACCAGTCATCATGAGACAACTTTAGTCACTGGGAAAAACTCACTATACCTCCTAGCAAAGTTCCCTAGAAAGGGACAAAATGCAGTTATCCAACTTTATGGGAGGTGCTCCCATATAACAAAGGCCCATACCATGTAATCTCCTCATGTGCATGGGGAAATTACCCCAAATCAACTAGAGTTTCCCCTTATCTACCCTGTTATACTAGAAGGATGAACTATTTTTCCTAATGCATATTTCATCTTGCAGGTATTACTGAAATGTGATAGGATAAACCCATAATTGAAATACAGTTCTCAAATCAAGAGAAACATGGTGGTTATGGATATTGTGTAAGCATGTTTTATATATATATATATATATACATATATATAATATATTTTATATATATATTATATATATTTTAAATCAAGATAGTCATGCAATCAGAGTATATACATTAGAAACGTAGTCTTAAATTAAATTTCTGTGTAAACCTAGGCTATACTATAGGTCTACTATAGACCTCAGTTTTCCCTTTTACAATAAGAGAAAGTTGGATTGAGTGATCTCCAAGATCAACATATGACCTCAAGAAACTAATTTCTTCTATCTGGGCTTCAGATTCTTCAGAAAAGAAGAAATGTAAAATGAGTGGAGCAGATGAACCCCAAATCCCATGTGTCACCTTGGGTAATTCCGCCCCCCCCCGGGCCTCAGTATTTTTGTCTGTCAAATGAACATGTTGGACTGATTTTTGTCTGTGTGTGTGTGTGTGAATGTGTATGTGTGTATGTGAACTTGCAAGAACATTAGAGATATTGGGGAAATTTTGTGTGAGGGATTTAGCAGAAGAGATTAAAAACAGATGGCAAGATCACACAAAAGAACTCTATAAGAAATATCTTATTATCACCACTAACCACAATGTGTGGTTACTGATCTAGAGTCAGACATCCTGCAAAATGAAGGCAAGTGGGCTTTAGGGAAGCACTGCTAGCAATAAGGCTAATGGTAACTAAGATATTTAAAATTCTAAAAGATGATGCTATTAAAGTACTGCTCTCAGCATGCCAACAATTTTGGAAAACACCCCTGGATTGGAAAAGGTTATTTTAAATCCCAACCCTAAAGAAGGACAGAATGTTCAAATTACTGAACAATGGCATTCATTTCACATGCTAGCAAGATCATGCCTAAGATTTTTCAACCTTGTTCCAGTGATATGTGAAGCTGAGAATTACCAGAAGAGAAAGCTGGTTTGGGAAGAGGCAGAGGAACTAGAGATTCCAACTAAAAATTGCCAATATTCACTGGATTATGGAGAAAGTAAGGAAATTCCAGGAAAAAGAAATCTACTTTTGCTTCATTGACTACCCTTTGATTGTATGGATCACAACACAATGTGGTAGTTCCTCAAAGAGATGGGAGTACTAGATCATCTTACTTGCCTCCTAAAGGACCTGTATGTGGGCCAAGAAGAAACAGTTAGAACTGAACATGGGGCAATTGACTGGTTTAAAATTGGAAAAGCAATATGATGAGGCTGCATATTGTCATTTTATTTAAACTATATTCAGAGTATATCATGCAAAATGCCAAGCTAGATGAAATAAAAGCCAGAATTAAGATTGGCAGGAGAAATATCAACAATCTCAGATATGCAAATGAAACTACTCCGAGGGCAGAAAGTGATGAGGGTGAAAGAAAAAAGAATAAAAGCTGCCTTGAAGCTTAACATAAAAAAAATAACCCTGTGATCTTGGCAACTGGTCCCATCACTTCCTGGCAAATAGAGGGAGAAGAAATGGAAGCAATGTCAGATTTTATATTCCTAGGCTCAAAGATCACTGTAGATTATGACTACAGTCAAGAAATTAAAAGATGCTTGCTCCTTGGAAGGAAAGCTATGACAAATTGGGACAGCATACTTGAAAGCAGACATCACCTTGCAAGCAAAGTTCCATGTGGTCAAAGCTACAGTGTTTTCAGAAGCAATGTATGCCCATGAGAGTTAAGATTATAAGGAAAGCTGAGTGCCGCAGAATTGAACTTTCAAACTGTGGTGCTAGGAAAGACTTCTGAGAGTCCCTTAGACAGCCAGGAGATCAAATCAGTCAATACTTAGAGAAATTAATTCAGGTTGTTCATTGGAAGGCTAAATACTGAAGTTGAAGTTTAAATACTTCAGCCACATAATGAGAAGTTGGAACTCATTGGTAAAGACCCTCACAGTGCAGGGAATTCCAACATGAAGCTAGACAACTTCAAGCCAAAACTCTTCTCAGATTTTTCCTGCATTCTTTTTAGGAAGAGCCAATGGAAAGTAACTTCTATACCCTGAATTCCGATTCCAATTCCTCTGCATATTTTTATACATAGCAGAGTTGGAAGGGAAAAATTGGGCTGGAAGTTATCTGTCCTGAGGATCTCAACATTTCCTTTTACTTACTGAGCCCACTGTATCACTTGGGGCGAAGCTCAGTTGTTTCTGTGAGGGTGTTCCATGGCTATCATTGGCCTTGAAAGTTCCTTGCCCTGGCACAAAACTCCAATTGTAATGGTTTAGCAATAGCTCCAGTTAAAGCAAAATGGAGTTGGCTGTAGTTAGCAATGGCACATCTGTTAAGGAATTTAAGAGAATTGAAAGTAACAGTGGAATTAGGCTATCATCCATCAAGCCTATATATATATATACACACACACACACATATATATATATATATATATATATATATATATATATATATATATATATACACACACACACACATATATATATATATATATATATATATATATATAGTGATGCACAGAGATTGGGGAAAGTATGCTTTTTGGCTCTTATTTTCCTCTTTGTAATTGTTGGGAGATGGGAGGTTAAAAGAAGAAAAAGAAAGGTCACCTTCTAGAAGCTGTTTTCAATTATTCCTCTAGCTCAGTCTATGAAATACAATTGGTGCTGGTTCCAGACAGTGTTACACATGCACGAAATCTAAATTTTATATAACTGTGAAAATAAATTAGGCCCTTCTCACGGTGATGTTCTCTGAACTATAAATCTCCCAAGCAGTTACAAGATCCCTTTAAACAACTCAGCATTAAAATTTGTTCAAGGAGAGGAGCTGCACTAAAGCAGGTGTAAGCAATGATCACAGTTAACATAAACAAACAACAGAAAGGCAGAGACAGAAAAGACAGAGATAGGGAGGGACAGAGGAAGAGGAGGAGGGAGGAAGGGAGAGAGGAAGACAGGGGGAGAGAGAGAGAGAGAGAGAGAGAGAGAGAGAGAGAGAGAGAGAGAGAGAGAGAGAGAGAGAGAGAGAGAGAGAGAGAGAGAGAGAGAGAGAGAGAGAGAGAGAGAGAAGGGGGGAAGGAGAGAGGGAGGGAGAGGGAGAGAGAGGGAGGAAAAGGGAGAGGGAAAGGGGAGGAGGGAGAGAGACACAGAGAGAAGTACAGTGACAGAGAGGTGCAAGGGGAAGGGTGGGAAGAAGGAAGGGTGAATAATAAAAGAAATCTCAGTACAGGGAGGGAGCTGGAGAGAGTTAGAGGGACATGAACACAGGACCATGGGGGAGACGTACCAAGAATTTAGTGAAATCAAAAGTTGAGAATTATTGCTCTTACACACTAGGTCCCTTCTAAGTTCATAAATGAAGGATGGTTATTCCATTTTCTGGCTGACCTAAGTGGCTCTAATCTTGGAGGTCGTTTGTCATCCTCATCGACTTCATCTTCATTATCATCCACATAGCAATTTTGTTAAATGTTACATATTTTCAGTATTGTAGGACTGAAAGAACATAGCTTTCAAGTTATTATTATTAAGGAAATATATGAAGAAAACAGGAAGCTTTAATTCTGGCCATCACCTAACTTAATGATAAAGAGATAATTATCTAAAATCTCTTCTCAACAGGTGCTGTATTTGTAAAATGACTCTGCTAATGTAAGTATCTGACAGGAACCATCGATCTACTGCTTGAGGGGACTTCAGATGACAGCTAGTGAGCCCCTTTCACTTCACTTATGTAGCCCAGTTCCTTGTCTAGGATCACTCAGGAAATAAGCAGCAGTTGTTGGATTTGAACCCAGTTCTTATGCCAGAGGTAGTGTTCTTCTCACTTTGCCATTTTAGGTTATTGTGAAACTTAAATAGAGCAAAACATAAAAAGTAATTTGAAAACTGCAACTTGCTGGCACAATGGATAAGGGTACAGTCCTAGGAATCAGGAATACAGATACTCATGAGTTCAAATCTGGCCTCAGACACTTACCAGCTATGTGACTCTGGGCAAGTCAGTTAACCCTGATTGCCTCAGTTTCCTCATCTGTAAAATAAGTTGGAGAAGGAAATGGCAAACCACTCTAGTATCTTTGCCAAGGAAACCTCAAATGGAGTCATGAAGAGTCAGATATGACTGAAAAATGACTGAACAACAACAAAACTTTAAAAGTATAAAGTACTAACATGCGAATGATGGCAATTATTCTCTCTCTATCCACAACTTTCACCTCCTGACCTGGTGGTTGTGCTTTCTTTTTTGTTTGTCAGCATTATTATGACAGAACTGAAGTTTCCAGGCAGAAAGAGTCAGTATCCTTTAGTCCCATCAGGAGATGCCAGGATCATATTTTTGCAGGGTAGGTATTAAAGCAGTCCAACTAATGAGAGTCTGTGGTAGGGCAGTAACATTGGGAATGGAGATAACTCGTGAGAGAAATTTCAGAGGTCAGTCTGATGACCTTTTAACAAAAGGATCAGGTGTATATATTTTTTCCTTAAGCTGAAGGTGAATATTACAATGAAAGATTGCCCTTTTCTTGGACTCAGACTTTTCTCATTTTATTACAATAATTATTTTTACAATCTTAAAAAATAAATACAAGAAGCAGCTGTGTGGTATAGGATCCAGAGAGCTGGTATCAGAGTGTATAAGACCTGGAGTCAAGTCATACTTCATACACATATGGGCTGAGACATTTAGCAAGTCACTTGTTTAGTGCCCTAGACAGCTATAGACTATAAGGTCTATAAATTGATAGATCTGCGTTATAAATGGGAGTTTCCCCAATGGGAGTTCCCTATCCCAATAAAATCACAGTCGATTAAAAAAATACAACCACTCATGCTAATGGAAATCCTGTCAATTCCACCTTCACAACATGTCTCACAAATACCCTTCTGAATATTCCACTATGAGTTTACCACAGGTTCTCATTATATTATATTATTGTAATAGTCTTCCAATAGGTCTTCCTACCTTCATGTGTCTTTGATATTAGCTACAATGTGACCATTAACAAATCACTTAACCTCTCTGACTTTATATTTCCTCATCTGTAAAATGGAGTTAATAATACCTGTGGAATCTGCCTCACAGAGTTGTTTATGAGGCTTGAATGAAATGAAATTTTTATACACACATAAATACACACGTACACACACACACGACAAACCAGGGCTTTGCTTTGCTTTGTACATGCCCAGATCTCATTACATTGAGGTCCCCACATTTGAAATATCTTGGACCTGCTTCTCAGAGAAGACACTTTTTGTCATCTTTCATGTGAGTGGGAGTAGACTCTTTGCATTGGCCATGCAGCTAGAAAAGGCTATTTCTTTAAAAGTGACAGATGGGGATAGTCTCTCTTTTTCCAGTTACATCCAGACATCGTTAGATCTTGTTTACTCTAAGATGAACACCATGAACTGAGCTGGGTGGGAGCAAGAGCTACCTTCTCCTATTTCCATTTTTGGCCTGTGGCCCCAGGAAACAGGCATGGGGGTTATGTTCCGATTTCTTCTGGTTATTCTTTTCAGTTGTAGGCACAGGTGGAATTTTTACCAAATCTGGATTAGAGTCATGATTTGCCCAAGGACATACAAGTAGTATCAAAAACCAGGGTTTGAATCCAGATTCACTGAGTTCTTTTCTACTATGACATTATACTAGGCATTGGAACTACCAAGATAAAAATGAAAGTCTCTGCCAACAAAGATTTTATATTCTATTATAGGAAACCATTAATGTGAATAAGTAATTATAAAGCACACATAAAGTAAATGCTGTGTGTGTGTGTGTGTGTGTGTGTGTGTACACGTACATGTGAGTGTTGTGTGGATACTAGCAGCTGGAGAAATCATAAAAAGGTCTTCTGTAGAAGATGGTGCCTGAAGGAAGGTAGTGATTCTAAAAGGCAGAAATATGTAGGAATTGCATTTCAGGCATGCTGAGTAGCAAGTGGAAAGACTTGATGCCAGGTGATACAATGGCTATAGATGAGAGATATAGCAAGTAGATAAGCTTGACTAGACAGTAAAATGTGTGAAGATGAGTAATGTATAATGAGTCTTAAAAGGTAGGCCAGATTGTGAAGGGCTTCCAATGCCAAGCAGAGGAATTTGTATCTTGCACAGTGCCTGCTCCTTATTAAATGTTTACTCAATGGTGACTGTTAATTGCTTTTCTACTCTAGAGGCCATTGTGAGTCACTGGAGCTTCTAATACAGGGAGTAACAGTCTTCTAGAAATACTGTTCTAGAAGCTCTAGGGAGTATAGATTGGAGAGGGGAGAGAGCGTAAGCAGATAGACCAATTAGAAATCTATTGCAATAATCGAGGTGACTGTAAGTGGAGAAAAGGGGATGAAGATGAGATATGTTAGAGAAAAAAATAGAATCAATTAGACTTGATAGGTGATTGGATTTGTGGGGTAAGGGAGAGTGTAGAGTTGAATGACTGAACTGAAACACTTAGTAAGTACTTACTACATGCCAAGCACTACTTTAAGTGATGAGAATACAAATATAAAACAGCAGTACTTCCTATCCTCATAGATCTCTTGCACTCTAATAGGAGGATACTATTTATTTTTAATAATTAATTTATTTGTTTTCAGTTTTCAACAATCACTTCCATAAGTTTTGAGGATGCTATTTAGCTTAGAAGGGTGGTAGCCAGGTAAGGAACCAAGGATGATGACTGGAATGATAGGGCAATTGACTAAAGTGCACTTTCCAGGAGCAATAGTAGTGATGATTTAATTACCATTCCCAGTGCAAGAGGTTGAAAATGAGTGATATTCTAAGGATATACATGTAGCATCTTGGCAAGAAGATAGCACGATTGGTTGGCTACATATAGTGAGATCTCAGTAATCAACCTGTTCATAGAGTAAGAGATGGAGTTTAAGTTGGGAGGATTTAGCAGGAGGAGTGGCAACCTTGGGTGGCATGGAGAGATGCTGGGGTAGTCAGGTGTCTGGTTTGACTAGATTCAGTACAGATGCTACATAATAGGAGTCTGCATGTGACTCACTTATGTAGTAAATTATTAATGTAGTTATACTATATGCTATTGCACAAAATGGACCTGCACTTGGCCTATACATTGGAGCTACTTGGCGTGTAATCATCACATATCTAATTTGAAGGAATGTTGCATCTGTTGGTCCTATAAGACTATATAAATGTGTATATATAAGCATGTATGTGAATACATATGAGATATAATTTACAGGGGCTACAAATACTTAACTGGGGAAAGAGCCTTCTCATTAATAGAATCTGCACAGTCACAAACTGAATGCAGGTTATACAGGCTAGAAGTCCTGAGGGCATATGTACAAAAACAGCTGTGATCCAGGGCTGCTGGAAAAAGAGAATCCATAAGGTCTTTTGGGAGAAGAGCCACCAGGGTCTTCCACATTAAGGTAATGAAAAAGAAAGATGGTGGCTTCAACAGGGGCAACAGTTAAAATAGAAACTATTGGGTAAGTCACTTAGGGTTCCTGAGTCAAATTGAGGGCTCTCGAAGTTGTGACAATATCACAATGATGTATATGATGTGGAACTTGAGAATTGGGAACTAAAAGGCATGATACAAAATGGACATACTTGTGAACAGCTGCCCTGGAAGAAGCAAGAGAAAAGAGCAACTTGAGTGTTGCCTCCATTAGAATGCCCAACTCCATTCATGCTACTGGGATTATCTTTATTATTGAGGGTTTTACTTTTCTTTGTGGATGAGAACTGATCCTATGTTGAAGTAAAATGACACTGTTCTCTTGCTCCCAAGACTAAGAGGTGAATCCCTTTTCTGTTCTGTACATGTTTTATAATTGTTCTTCTCTTTGTTCAAATTTTTATTGGGAAGCAGCTGGGTGACTCTGTGAATAGAGTACTAGCTCTGGAGTCACAGGTTCAAATTCAGCCTCTTGACACTTACTAGCTGTGTGACTGTGAGTAAGTCACTTAACCATGATTGCCTCACTTCCCTACTCCCCCGCAAAAAGGTTTATTGGAAATTTGCTACTTGAATGGGGCAGGGACAGAGTATCCCTAGAATTAAGCTAATGAGGAGCTACATTTAGATATTTTTAGGGTTTCTTTGAGGAATACACTCTTCTCAAAGTGTATTAGAGGGAAATCTTCAAATTGTACTAATTTGTTTATAAGTAAAAAGGTTTCTGGCACCTTCAACGGACATATTGGTTATAGATGATATCTTAAGATAGCTCCTGACCTTTAGTTGAAATATTAGAAGATAAAATTAGGTTACTGCTATATAACAAGTAGAAACAGCATAGTAAAGTAATATAAACAGAATAGTGGGTTTGCTATTTGTTTTCGAAGATGTTTTATATTCCATCCTATGGGTAACACTGGTTCTTGGGATATTTTAAGTTGCTTTGCTTAAACACATTCCTTAAATTCATGTACTGTGGCTAATCCAAACATAGTACCTATCAAATCCTTTTCATTAAGAAAAGATTAGGTGGAGAATCAGAAATTTTCCCCTGGCACATTGATGCACAATTTATGCCTTAATTAAAAGTAAACACTCCTGCTTTGGGGGTGCATGTTAACTGGCTGAGAAGGGAGGGAGAATATGCTAATGTAAAGTGTATATAAGTAAAAAGAAAAGCACATTACTTTAAGGAACCCAACTTTTCGACACTACAAGATGAGACTGAGGCTGGTAATCAGTAGAATTCCTGGACTAACTTGGGATCCAAATACACTGAATTCACACTTCATATGAGGTCCAGAATGGACAAATGAAAAATTCAGACATGGAGTATGAGTTTCATCTCTGAGAGGTGAACGATGTTCTAGAGGCTAAGTAGGTAACTAGGGCTAAGCTTTGCAAACTTGAATTTTAGCTCTTTCCCTGTCACATTCTATCATCATAGACAAATAAATTAATCTTTCTGTGAATCCATTTATACCTTTGTCACATAGATAGAATAATACCTACTTCATAAGAGTGTTCAGAAGCTTAATTAAATTAAAGATTTGAACTTCTCAGATGAAAGTTGTTATAGAAATGCAAAGTACTGATTGCAGTAATTTTCTCCTTCCCAGGATGACATAATGATTGACTTTCTCTTTTATTTTAATTGGAAAAGTGACTAATTGTCTAATGAGTGTTCTATTCCTGGTATATTGAAACATGGACCAATTGTTCAAAGTCTATTACAATGAATATTATACAAGCACAACTTTCTCTCTAATAATTTAATTTAAGAAGCATTTATTAAGTGCTTACTATCTACCAGTCACTACTTGATATTGGGGATATAATGTCAAAACCAAAATAGCCCCTTTGTTCAAAGAGGAAATAATGGGCTTTGAAAGAATCAGAGAACTTCAGAGTTGGAAGGGATCTCATCTTTGTGGTCATCTAGTTCTGTGTTAAACTGAACATGATTTTCCAATCTTTGCTGTGAGATCTCACATTGTATAGAAATCATTACCTCTAGAGGCAGCCCGAGGCTGAATTAAGATATACTTCATTCAGATCTGGTGACTTAAACTCATCCAAGGTAGATAAGGGCAGTGTGTGTGTGTGTGTGTGTGTGTGTCTGTCTGTCTGTCTTTCTGTTTCTTATTCTATCGTTATCTCTTTCTGTCTGTCTGTCTCTCTTTTTCTCTCTTTTGTTTTTCATAGACAAACATTATTTCACTTATGATATAAAACAGAAGCAAATAAGAGGAAGACAGATGACCATCTATCCTTCATTTTATTTTTATCTCATCCACTGTGAGAAGTACTTTTCTTTTTTCTTTGTTTCTCCTCTTTTCATCAACATAGTTAAACAACAATTATACTGTTTATTTGTCCTATGATTTCCTTGCCAGACTCAGATCCTTGTGAGTTTTGGCATTCCTGTTAGTATTCTTTTAAGATAATCTAATCATTTTGTATTTTTCTTTTTTTCTCAGACTTTACTTTCACCTTTTCTATATGTCTTAAATAAAATAAAGACAAACACAGAGATGTTTGACGAACTCCTATGAATTCACATTAATCTTATGTAACCCAAGATCAACAAGAAGATATGAATATTAGCTATGTTCATAATTTCAGGTCACAAGGCTCAGATGAACTATATCTCAGGGTACTCAAAGGATTTATAGATATTTTTGGTGAGCTATTATTGATTATCTTAAAAAAGTGGAAAATAGTATCAGTGAATGTTCTGATTCTTTCCTATAAAAATGAAAGAAGATAGGTTCCTCAAAATATAGATAATGACTCCATTTCCTATCCCCCAATATCCTTAATTATTGTAAAAATTTACAAAAAAGAAAGTGTCACTTCTCCTTTTTATGGCTGGGAGGGAGGGTATTAACTGAATCTCCCTCTTTTGCCTAGGCAGGAAGTGTAGTGACCTTTGATTCTACTGCAGTATGGAAGCTGATCTATTTCCAACCTGGACCAGTTCACTCATTGTTTCTTAGGCAGCTTGGTCTCATCCCCTTTCCTTTGCTCAAGGGGCTCACTATATTGGTGGCAGACTCCAACCTCCTCCATAGCAGAGATTATATACACATGCCACATCTCACAGCTCAAAAGTGATGATTGCTGAAAACCTCCATGGATTAATCAAGAACAGATCATGCTAGACTTGATTGATCTTTTAAAAAATGTTTAAAAATATCATAAGATTGCATCATGTGTGATTTATATGTGAGAAGTGATAAAAAAGGAATCATTTAGGAAAGATATGATTGGAAAAGCAAGCAGGTAACTAAAGTTGCAAAAATGAAGGAGAACAGATGGACAAACCAAAGACTGACCTGGTACCATTAGCATATTAAAAAAAAAAATAACATGAGAGGAAGGGCTCAAGCATTTTGGAAGGACCTTCTGTGAGTGACTTATGGAAGGACATGGAGAAACATGATAAGCATTTTAGGGACTGTGAATAGTGAAGGGAATAGTTCCCTTAACTGGTAAGATCAATGTTCTAGTTAGGTGACACTGTGGATAGAATGCTAAACCTGGAGTTAGAAAACCTAAAGTCAAATCCCATTTTAGGCACTTACTAGCTATAAATGCTAGTAAGTCACTTTCTAGCTATAAGTATTAGTAAGTCACTTACCTCCTGTCTACCTCAGTTTCTTCTATACTTGCCAGGGTTGTTGTGAGGATAAAATGAGATAATATTTGGAAAGTAATACACAATTTGGGGAGATAATTCTACTAAAGTGTCTTAAGATTAAATTATGGAAGTGAGGCAGGTGCTGCAGTGAATATAAAGCTGATTTGGAATCATGTCCCACCCCTGACACATATCGACTCTGTTGCCTTAAACAAGTCACTCAATCTCGAAATTCTCCATTCAATACTCTAAGAGTATAAATTGCAGAACAAGTATGGATTTGCATTGCTAGAGGGAGTTTTTTTTTTTAACTGGGAGTCACCTATACCATTGAAATAACAGGTCTAGTAAAAATGTCATATATATGTCTATACCACATATACAAATATACACACATATAACATATGTGCATGTATGTATATGTGCATATGTATAATAAAAAGTGAGATTATACACATGACCTCACCTTTGACTTTTTGACTACCATGCCACTTTGCAGAGTTAGGTCTCTTTGGCAAAGACTAAAGCAATGTATAACTCTTTTGCGCTTCCGTCTGCCATGCAGGGCTGCTTGAGTAGATCCAAGTTGCTGGTGAGATGGGGCTTTGCAATTCCTGCTGGCTTTGAGAGTGTCACTTATAGAAAAGACAAATGTGCGATGTCAGCAGGAACTGAATACTTTATGGAGCTTGATTTAAGAACAGAGGACCCAAATAAAAATGAAAGCAGCATTTGGATGGGGAAGATAACCTTCTGGCACTTTGTTTTGTGTTTGGCATGCCTCTTTTTATGATGTGGTACTTTTGTGATATTGAGGGAAAACAGAGCTGATATGAGTTGAGAACAAGGAGAAATAGCCCGATACATCTAATTTAATCAGAATCAATGCTTATGTCTTGCTGTATTTCAAACTTGATGCTTTCTTTACTCAACTGGATCCCATTTACTTTATGCCATTAAATGGCTTTTGCAAGAAGAAATTTTTTTATTGAACTGAAACAATTGCATGGGCAAAACCCTGCAGGACCCATTGGGCAAGTTTAGGCAACTTACTGAGGACTGCAACAGATGTTGCTGGATTTTAGGGAAATGCTGACTTTATATCTTTATATCATATATTTTTCTCTCTTTTTCTCTCTGAGGAGAAATACAAGGAAACCCACATTACTGAATGCCCAATTGGAACAGAAGGGCTAAACAGCTTAGTGGTAAAATAATAATGAAAACTACTATTTACACAGTGTTTGAGGACTGCAAAGTGCTTTGAATACATTATCTCATTTGATTTCATAGCAATCCTATGAGACAGGTATTAGTTTGTTATCCTTTTGAATGGAGAGTGACTTATCCAGGATCACAAATCAGGTAAGTGACTGAGGAAAAATTTGATCTTTGGGATTCCTGAACTCAATCCACTTTTCTACTAAAATGATACCTCATTGCCTCAGAAATAAACTTTTCAGTCTTTTTATCTTGTAGGTGGGAGGAAAAATCCTCGTTAAAGGATTCTCTGATAATCTCTACTCCTGTGCACTCAGGAATGTTTTTAGTAATAGGCTAGAGCAACAGTGAGATCAAAAGAGATAATATTTATAAAGAGCATACTTAGCACTGTGCCTGGCACATAGTACATACTGTATGATTGCTTATTCTCTTCCCCTTCCCCCACTGAAATGGATTCTAGTAACACCTGAGAAGCTAATAATGTAGACATTATTCAAGGATACCACTCAACCCATGGTCATGGAATCAGTTCACAGTTAGCGGGAGGGGTTACAAATCAGGAAGATTCCCTTGGGGCATTGTTCTGTATGGTAACAATTGACTTGAAGAAGCATATTAATATTTATATTATCCTAGTTAGAGCAATTGATTTTTAAAATTGGGGTAACACATCCTCATAAATATCATCACTTTTCATTCAAGATTATGTATTACTCTCCAAAGGACTTTATGTTCTAGGCAAACTGACCTACTTGCAGTTCTACAACATGTGGCATTCCATCCCCATCCTTCAAGTTTTGCATTGACTGTCCCTCATGACTGTAATGCAAACCCTTTTCATCACTGCTTCTTAGAAGCCATAACTCCCTTAAAAGCTCAACTCAAGTGTCACCTTCAGGAGACTTCTAAATCTCTGAATTCTTAGGGCACTGCCCCTGGGGTGGTGGTAAGGGGACCATTCATTTGGTATATATTTTTTTCACTTTTTTATACGTATATTTTATCCTTCTTTCCCTTTCCCTCACTATAGGCTATAAATTCCTCAAGGACCCAGATTGTTTAATTTTTGTCTTTGTATCCTGAGCACCTTGCACAGTGGTTGACTCACAGAAGACACTTAATAAATGATGCTGACTGGACTGAATCACAACAATGAGTAGAGAGTCATAGTGACCATCCAGTTAATATGTGATGTACAAGACATGTTGGTGGATGATCACTAGTTTACAGAATCTTGTGAAAAAGATAGAAAAAAAAATAACAGCAAGAGAGCAGAAACACACTCTTGCCTCTGATTAATGAAGAAACTACTTTTTCCCTCACCAGGCCATTCCAGTTTTGTGGCTTCAAAAGGAAACTGAACTGGGGAATCAAGCAAAGGACTTATGGTAACAGTTCAAAATACTCATCTCCATTATTGGGTTCAAAGAGATAGAACTGATGATGAAAACATAAACATGATCTAATAATCAAATGGCTTTTTGGTTGCCCCTGATTTCTTACCTCCATCTGATCCAAGTTAAACCTCCTGAACGTGAGGGGAATGAAAATACAGTATCAGGGTTCAAAAAGGATTTCACTGGACTGGAGGAACTTCAAAATCAGCCGGAGGGAAGCTCTGGGGAGGGACTGAACTCCAAGGAAGAATTTCAATGAAACCTAAACTTGTTTTTATTGTAATAAACATCCTTCTTCCCTTTGGGGATTCATTAAAGGAGAGCTTCACTGTATTTCTTAGAACAGCTAGAAATTGAATCATTTCTCCGGAGTAACATAACCAATGTGAGTTGAGCCTATGAAATGATGGTTCAAATATGGAGTTTCATTTATGGAGGTTTTATGGTATCATTAATCAGTCCCTGACAGAGGTTGATGTAACATAAAGACTAGGGAGCATTTTGGGAAGTAATTAGTCAGTAGTATGTAGGTGAGGGCAATGGTGTTTTGTTGTGCCTGTCATCTTTAATGGGGAATAAGCCTGCTTTCCACCTATATAATCCAGATGTTTTGTTTGAATCATTGTGGTCTTCCAAACTGAAACTTGTATACAAGAACCTTTTAGTTACCATACCCATTAATATAGAACAAGTATGCTAATTTGATCAGTATTTTTCTTTTAATACTTTTCATAAATCAGATTAGTCAGTCAATTAGCAACCATATTCCAGGGACAATATTAAATACTGAGAATCAAAAGAAAATAAAACAATTCTGCCTATTCTCAAGGAGCTTATAGTCTAATGGAGAAGAAAACATGCAAAAATGAAATATATACAAGATAAATACAGTCTAAATTGGTGGCAGTCTCAGAGGTAAGGTACTAACATTAAGGGAACTTTGAATGGCTTCTTGTAGAAGGCTAGATTTTTGGTAGGTCTTGACAGAATCCAGGAGACAGAGATAAGAAAGGAAAGAATTGAAGGTATGTGGGACAACAAGTAAAAATACATTCAGGGAATGGAATATCTCATACAAAAAAACAGTAAGGAGGTCAGTATCACTGAACTGTAGAGGATGTAGGAATGAGTCAAGTATAAGAAGACTGGACAAGTAAGAGGGGACCAGGTTACAGGGGCTGTAAATACCATACAGAGCATTGTATATTTGATCCTAGAGGTTATAGGGGGCCATTGGACTTTACTGAATGGATGGGTGACATGATCAGATTTCTGACTTAAAAAAATCACTTTGGTATCCAAATGGAAAATGAATTGGAGTGAGGAGAGACTTGAGGCAAGGAGACCAACTAGAAGAGTTGCAATAGTCCTGCTCTAAGTTGATAAGGGCCTGCCCTAGAGTGGTAGCAGTATTATAGGAGAAGAAGATATTAAAGATCTTATGAAGGAAGAAATGATGGGCCTTCACAACAGATCATACATCGAGGAGGTGGTGAGAGAGAGGAATTAGGAAGAGGGAAGGTTTGGGGAGAAAGATAATGGATATATTTTGGGCAGGTTGAGCTTAAGATGTCTATAGAATATTCAGTTCTAGATGTCCAAGAGATTGTTGGAGAACTGAGACTGAGGGTCAGAAAAGAGTTTAGGACTGGATCTGTATAGAGATGATAACTGGATCCATGGGCACTGATCAGATAGTCAAGTGAAACAGAATGAATGAAGAAAAGAAGAGGGCCCAGGAGAGAACCTATGGGGATATCCAAAGTTAAGGAGAGTGACCTGGAGGAAGACCCAGTAAAGCAAAATGAGAAGGAATGATAAAAAGCTAGGAGGAGAAGCAGGTGAGAGTGGTGTCATGAAAACCTAGATAGGAGAATGTATGAGGTGATCTGTAGTACAGGTTCCCAGTTAAAGTTTGTTTTAAGGAAGTAGAAAAGATTACTAAAAGTTAAACAAGAAGGCACAGGATGGAGGACATTTAAGGAAGGGGAGGCATCCTACATAGAGATTTGTGAACAAATTCATCTTATTTGAGGAGAGATTGAAGGCTTCCGTGGGAGAAGGAGCAGAAGAGAAGGAAAAGGAAGTGGAATGGTGATTGGGAGAAGGAGGGCTTTGTAATTGTGAAGAATCTGAGGGCTTGAATTTGGGGAGGAGAAATTTTGGAGGACCAAAGAAGCTGAAAGTTTGAAATTGAGGACACAATTTCCATTGAAGGAAAAGAAGGGATTAAACTAAAGGACTGGAGGAGAAGCAAAACAAGTAGAAAGTGAGAAAGATGAAGAAGGAATACTTCATGAGGAAAAAGGATAGAAGGGAGGAATAAAGGATTGGGAGACTATAGTTGGTAAGACAATGTAATTAGTGAATGAGGGAATGAAGTTGGGAGTAGCTTTCAAGGAAAGTACAAAGAAGAACCAAGAGTCGAAGACAAAATCATCCTCTCTTCTTCATCATCATGGCTAACATTTATATACATTTATGTTGTGGCAGGCACTGTATTAAATGCTTTACAATTGTTATATATTTTTATCCTCACAGCATCCCAGGGAGGGGATGCTATTATTATTCCCATTTTACAGTTGAAAATACTGAGGCTGAGAGGTTAAGTGACTTGCCCAGGGTCGCAAAGTATGGGAAGCCAGATTTTGAGTTTTCCTAACTCCAGACTCAGCACTCTATCCACTGCACCATTTAGCTGATTCTATATGCAGTCTGCTACTGCAGTTTTCCAAGTGACTTCCTAGTAAGAATGATAAGCATCCAGAATCTCACTTACCCTAAGCATGAATAGCAGGGTGAATTTTAAAGAGATGTTCCTGAAGTGCACAACATCTGTATTTCTTTCACGGTCAATGCACTGCCATTTATGTTCAAATCTTAGGATAGTTTCTCTCCAAGAAGAAAATGTAAAGACACCTGAGGAATTTCTCAGGAATTCTGTTGCTGGGTTGTCTGGGAACAAAAAGAGTATCTTTGAAGGAAAAAGCAAAACCAGCCCAACCATTTTCAGTGTGAAAACAAAGGAAAATAAAGTCAAGAGGTGCCAAAGAGGATGCCTGCTATATCAGGAGGTTGAGAGATGGGGAAAAAAAAGATCAATCAGCCAGAAGAGAGAAGGGAAAAAAGGAGCATTTGCTTCTATGAACCAGTTTCTTTGAAAAGAAGGGAGACTTTGACGCTCAAAATAGGGAGTAATTGCTCTTTTTCTGACTTTTTTAGAAACCAATGATTTGGATAATAATAATAATTAATAAATGTTTTACCTCTTTTAATTATTCTCTTTATCCTGTATATATAGCTTGCTTAGTATATATTTTTTTGCCTCCACTAGATTATGAGCTCCTTGAGGGCTAGGTCTGTCTTTTGCCTCTTTTTGTATCCCTAGTGCCAGACACATAATGGGCACTTAATGAATGTTTATTGAATTCAATTAATAACAATAATTCATGTATATTTATACATAATATATACTTGCATATATATGATATATTTGTATATATTTATACAAAAACATTTATATAGTGCTTAATATGTGCCAGATACTATGCTAAGTACTTTGTAATTATTATGTCATGTGATACAACCCTGTGAGGTAAATATTATTATTTCCATCTTAAAGATGAAAAAACTGAGGCAGGTGGAAGTTGAGTGACATGACCAGGAGTCACCCAGCTTGAATTATGAGAGGCTAGATTTGTACTAAGGTTTTCCTGATCCCAGGCCCAGCACTGTGCTACCTAGATGTCCCTAGGATACATACAAAGATAACATTGATTGTTTTCAGTGTCCCAGTCTTCAAACCCCATTTGGAATTATCTTAGCAGAGATATTGTAGTGGTTTACCATTTCCTTCTCCAGCTCATTTTATAGATGAATAAACTGAAACAAGCAGGGTTAAGTGACTTGTCCAGGATCACACAGCTAATAAGTGTTTGAGGCTGGATTGGAACTCAGGAAGTCTTCCTGATTCCAGAACTGGCACTCCATCTACTGTGCCACCTAGCCGCCCAAGAGATAGCACACTTATCTAATTTGCAGATGAAACAAAGTTGGGAAAGATCATGTCCTCAGGAAGACAGTGCCAATATTAAAAAAAAAAAAGATCTTGACAGACCAAAAATATTCATGAGAATCAAGTAATATTTGACTTTAGGGAAATTATTTAACTTCTCTGGGTCTTAGATTTATCACCTGTAAGATGAGGGCATTGAAACATAATATTTTGGTGTGTGGTAGAAAGGAACTGGAAACAAAATAAATATACATTATTTGGGAATTGGCAAAACAAATTATAATATTCTGTCCCATAATAGATGTGGTAAGAAATGAAGAATATAATGAATATAAAAAAAATTGGAAAAACTCACATGAAATGATGCAAAGGAAAGTAAGCAAAGCCAAGAAAACAATATACAAAATGTCTATAACCATTTAAATGGAAAGAACAACTATCTCATATTTGTCAGGCAACAAATAATTTTCATAAGTAATAAGGACTTTTGGAATATTTACTAAAATTCTTTGGTAATTTATCATGCTTTTTTCATTTCTCTCCTGAAACTTAGCAGAGATAAGACAAATCTATAAAGAGAGTTATATACACATCTTGGTCTTACTCAAAGACAACAAATACTAGTTTGAATCTCATGTCAATTTGAAAAAGAACAGTAACCCATCCAAATATAAATAGCGAATCATTATTGGTTCAAATCTAGGTTTCCTATCATTTTTTCTTGCTTTCGGTATTTATTGATAGACAAAAAACAGGGCAGTGGTGAGGAAGATGGGAGACAAGACCTAGTTGGGTAAGAATGGAGAATCAAGAGGTCTAGCAATTGGCCACCCACTCAGTGATAGAGATTAGTCCTTTAACTGAATCCTTTTCTAGCTGTAACATGCACAAATCACATTTATAGAGTTAGTCATGAAGTCTTAGGTTCAGATCCCATCTCAGCTACTTACTAGGTGTGTGATCTTAATTTTTAGTGCTCTAGTTCTGTAAAAATGAGAGTGTTGGATTCAATAACCTCTAAGTTACCTTCCATCTTTAGATCTGTGATTTATGATTTAGAGAGATCAGACAGCCAACAACTTGAATGTTGTTTTAATTCAGGAGGAAAAATAATTAGATTGTGAAGGAAGGAATTATGTGAGAGAAACATTTAACTTTATTTTCTTTACAGAATGGGAATGGACAAAAGTAATATAGAGGAAGGGGGATTATACAAAGTTGTTATTATCGTTGAGTCAGTTCAGTCATTTCTGACTCTTTGTGACCCTATTTGGGATTTTCTTTGCAGAAGTACGAGAGTGATTTATCTTTTCCTTCTCCAGTTCATTTTACAGATAGAGAAACTAAGGCAAACAGTGTTAAGTTACTTGCTCAGGGTCACACAGCTACTAAGAGTCTCAGGCTGGATTTGAATAAGTCTTCCTGATTCCAGGCCATGGTCCTCTCTATCCATCGTGGCACCTAATTACCTTTCAAAAAGTCATATAAGTAACTTTACTCACTTCTGAATGGGATAGAATGCATCATAAAGAGCCTAATTCATTCCCTTGTAGTAAATTGAATGTCGTTTTGCTTTCTTAAAAGTTTGTTATTTCAGCAATTATACCATTATAAAAGATGAATAATTCTTTCTCAAAGTAGAACTATAAGACCGCAAGTTTGGCTTTCTTTAGAAAATTTCCAAAATACACATTGTTAGTGTATAAAGTTGTTGGAATGTTATTTATGTTCTCAGCTTTTTTCTTATAGAATGTTCTAGTTTATCCCTTTTCCTGAGATGACTGTTTATAAAGCACTGAACTTTTTGGAGAGCTCTAATCCTCATTCTGATGCTATCTGAGTGACCTTGAGTAAGCCTTTGAAATCAAGCTTTGTGTCCCAACTTGCTTATTTGAAAAAAAATGGAGCTTGATAACACCTGGTCTGTGTGTCTCAAAATTCCACATGGCCAGCTTGTTGGTGACAAACTCCTCCTCGCTTAGTCCTCAGAATATAGACTCAATCTGGCGTTAAGACATACTGGAAGCGTTTCCACTGTGGCAGAACCTGTCCTAGCTCACTCTCTGTTTGCATAAGCTTTGAAAAACCAAGGTCACCTCCACAACTTGATGAGACATTCAAGCAGGATGATAAAATAAGGAAATAGATATAAAGACTCTTTGAAGGACATAAAGAACGCTCAAAATATAAGGTATCTAAATGGAGAGCCACAGGAGGTTAAAAAAATACTTTTAAGTATGGAGTGAAGGCACCACATAGGATATATTTAGATGAAAATATGGGACAGTCATTCTGTGAGAATGAGAATAACAAAAATGCTCCATGATACACTGCTACTCTTGAGATAAAAAAGGGAGTGGAGAGAGCCCATTGGTTTTCTGAGGAATTTCTCTGGGAAGGCTTTAAGGTAAAAACAAAGATTTGTACATAGATAGAAGATAATTTATATTGTTGGAAGGAATACTCACAGATGAGATCATAGATGACTAAAAGTATCAAAGAAACTCCACCAGGATGCCAATTGGAAGAGAGTACCCCTGGCATAGGAAAGTCTGGACTCCATTTTAAGTTGTTCAGTTGTATCTGACTCTTCAGGACCCTGTGGACCATACTGCACAGAGGGTTTTCTTGACAAGGTTTTGGAGAGGTTTGCTGTTTCCTTCTCCAGTGGATTAAGGTAAACAGAGATTAAATCACTAGTCCAAGGTCACACAGCTAGTAAGTATCTGAGGCTGGATTTGAATTCCAGTCTCCCTGACTCCAGGTCCAGCACTTTATCCACAGACCCACCCAGCTGTCCCTTTTCAGTACACATAGCAAATTCAAGATCAATTGCTAATGAAGGTTAGTGAAGACCTCTGTGAGAAAGAAAATGTTTATTTACATTCATTATTTGGGTGTCAAAATAAAATGATGACCTGGAGGTATGTGTGACCAATCTAAGATTTTTAAAAAATAAAAAAGTACTATCCATGTTGGAAGCAGCCTTGATTTAATGCTAACCATTGCAGTTCACTCTGTAAAGATTCCTGTAGTTTTTTTTAAAAAACAAAATAAAACCAAACAAACACCTTTTATTTATTTTCTTCTTCTGGAGATTGTATATGTCAAATATAATCATTTCTAAGATACAAGAAACATTCTAGGCATCGTTGTTGCTTGTGGGTTTGTAGAGCATCTAATTTCAGAAGTCTGGAGTTAAATTTGATGGGCGACATCACTCTGCTCAGTACTACCAGCGTCTAATGGTGTTGACAAAAAACTAACATAGAATTTCTAAAGACTGCTCCTAAAGCCCCACAAGATGGTGGCCAAGCTTCATTTTGATAAATTCTAGGTCACTCAACTCTAGAGAAAACAGACCCCCCCTTCTACTTCTTCTGTAATAATTCAGTGACTCTGTTCTAAATGCTGAAAGCCTGGTTGGAGGGGAGTTATATCCCTTTTCCAGAGAGCTATTAAAGGGGAAAAACTCTTATTTTTAAAAGTTATATCATAGAACAAACAGCCCAAACTATGAAAACTTTCTTTTTTTGCCCATTGAAGCAAGCTGATATTCTGAGAAATTAGTGGGCAGAATATAGGAATGTTACTGGGAGAAATAAGGTAATATTCATTGACGGAGAAAGAGAAATCTATTTGTATAGATTAGACAGTCATTTATTTAGAGGAAACATGGCATAGAGATGGATTGATGGACTTGAAGGTAGGAAATCTGGAAAACCCAACACTAGGACTTACTGGTTGTTTATTCTTAGGCAAGTCATTTAATTTTATTCTTTCGATTTCTCCATCTGTATAATAGGTATGATATGTACTTTACAGAATAGATATGAACCTGAAATAATATTATATTTGTAAAATGCTTTACAGACCTTAAAACATAAGATAAATGACAATCATTATTGTTATTCTTTGAATGTCCTTCCATTTGGAACTATCTCATTTAAAAGTTGTTGAAATGGACCCTAACGCCAAAAACATCAATATATTTCATGTGATAAATGTTTGGGAGTTGGGAGTTGGTATATTACTTCATAACTTGGCAACGCTAGATCTATTTAGGTTGGTTTAAAGAACTCCAACCTTGAAGGAAAGGAGCTTTTTTTTCATTAATGGAATTTAATATTGTAAAGCCTATAATATATCAATTTCTATTTCTAAAATGTGCAGTGACATACATTGTTTTGAGTGTGCACCGTATGTTTGCTGCTAACAAACTAGCATTGCCCTTTTGGATGGTATTGACCTACTCTTTTACAATATTTTGGTCATGGTCTATTTCAAATGGCAGCGAACACCATTGACCATATTCTAGCATCAAATATGAAAACACAGAATGTACCAAGTTAGATGATTTTGTATATTTGCCAGGATACACACACACACACACACACACACACACACACACACACACACACACACACACACACACACACACACACACTCCTGTACCCACACATAGATCTGAGGGAGAGGAACCTAGTCATATGATTTTCATCATCATCATTATTACCACCATCATCTATCTAAGACCAAAAATTACACAGAGAAGTAAAGACATGTGGTGGGGGTGGGGGTGATGATGATGATGAAATCCTGTGACTAGGTGAGTATATATAGACATTCTTTGAAGGACTATGCACACATACACACACACACACACGCACACACTCACACACTCAATTGCAAAAGCTTGGAAACTTTATTATATGTAAATCAGGTATAATAATACCTATAATAATACCCCAAACCTGTTAAACAGTTAAATGAAGGCGAGATTTTGGCTAACCAGTTTGATCTTGCATTTTTGGAGAAATGAAACATTTCTGGAGAAAAGTTCATACATTTGAAAAATGTCAGATTAACTTTATAGTTAATAAATTGGGATAAGTTGTATTGCTATATTTTCCATCTATGATTTAGTAAATAAGATCTAAGGCAAGTAAGTGTTCTTAACTGGGGGTGGAGGCTGGAGGTGGTATCTGTTAACTTATTTTTATATTATTATTTTGATAATTCTACTTAAGTGAAATTCCTTTACTTTATAATCCTATATATTTTATGCATTTAAAACATTATTTTCTTGGCCTTACAACACTTCCAAAGAGGTCCATCACACACACACACGCACGCATGCACGCAAGCACGCACACACAGATTGAGGTTAAGAATTGGTGACCTAGAGTATTGTCTAAGGCACAGAGAAGTTGGGTAATTCCTCAGTAAGTGACAGAAGTGGGAACTGATCTCCAGCCTTCCTCACTCCATGCACAGTGTAACAACCATCATTGCTTACTATCTCTAACTTTGGACATGAAGGAATTGAGGAAATTAGGACAGCAAATGGTAAATTGTGGGAACTGAGTGAATCAAACTGCCTCCATTTTGTGGTTCAATTCTGCTCAGTTGCCATTTTATTCAATTATGGGTACAATTCAACTTCTATCTTGTAAGAAAATTTTATTCAGTTGTGGGATTTGGGAGAAAACCTTACTGCATTGTTTAAACCTATCCCTTCATGGCTAGAAATTTGGACCACCTCTACCTGCTTCTTAGAGACATTTAACCAAAGGCTTAGGTTATGCAGACCAGAAATCTGGTCGGATTCAAAGATTGATGCAAGGAGATTTCTCACAATTGTACACCTCAAGCTATTCACGTATCCTATCCGAAAACTAGTTTCATGCTGATAAATTAGTTATTGTTTCCATATTCTTTGATTATTTACAGACACTTGGCATAAATGGGATACTTCTTTTTCTGAATTCAGGGAATTGTACCTGTTTTCTCTTCCCCTCCCAACTTGAAAAGTCCTAATCTTTCATCCATGAGATGACCAAATCTTGTATTGTTTTCTTTTAATTAATTGACCTTATATGATTAATTGTTTTGAATATATAAAAGTCTGTCTCCTTCTGTATTTGGGATCCAGGACTAAATTGAGGAAAGGGGCTTGGGGTCTGGTCCTCATTTGTTAGACAATTGCCATGCATTGCTTAATAAATCAATATGCTCAGAAGTTTGAACCTTTATTTCCACAATTGTTTGGAATCTTTGTTTCCTCAATTGGTGCCTTTCACCACCAAAGGCACTAAAGAATTCATTTTTTTATACCCCAGGTTTAGAGTTTATATACTACTCTACTTGTCTAAATAGAGTACACATTAATTCAGGATACCTCATTTTGTTGAGTCCCAAACCTATTTTGAGTAATTATTGACCATAAGAAATTATTACCTATCAGATTTAAGGGAGATGTAGACAAATGTTAAACAAAGCTATCACACCACAAAGTTGTTTTCATTGTGAATACAGCCTATTGAACTAAATGGCTTTTATTACCTCTAGGTCTCTATGGAAATGAATATTCCCCAATAGAAGCAGCCAAGGATTAACACATTGCATCATCCTGTCTCACCATACTTTTAATTGATTATCATATAGAATTCAGAATATTCAGAGTTCCAGGAAACTCCCCTCAGTAACTCTTCCCATGGTCTGCTTATGAATTCATCTATGATTGTGCTATTAAAATATGTATTAGGAATATTAAATGTACAGTTAACTATGAGAATGAATCAAATCCCCCCACCCCCCAAGAAGTCAGTTGAATATCTCCTGTGCTGACTTGAAGAAATATGCAGATCATAAGCAGACAGGTTGGAATTCTTTCCCATGGTGGGTCTGTCTTGAGTGACAGATTTTCAGTTTGCCACCAATAACATCCATATTAGGGTTCTTGCAAAGACAATTTGATGTTTTTGTTTTACAAGGAGGCCAGGGAAGCTTTTTTTAAAAACCTGTCTTTCAAAGTGGACAAAATTTAGGGATTTTAGTAGACAACTAGGTAATGGAATGGATACAAGATAGGATTTACAATCAGGAGAACTTGAGTTCAAATACTGACTCATGCATTTATTATGTGACCTTGGGAAAGCTGCTTAATTAACCTCATTGTTTATCAGGAAAATGTTTATCTGAAAAACACCACAGGGTGTTTGTGAGTACGAGAAGTTAGAATATATAAAGAGCTTTGCAAACTGTAAAGTGATATATGAATGCTACCAATTACTAGATATTACGATTAATAGTAAGTGTCAAACTTACCTTTATTAAAATGCTGTTTATTTTGAGGGAACATAAAAAAACTTCAAGCTAACATTTTGGAATTATAAAACAAATCTTCAGGCTAGATCATCTATTTCTACTTAATAAATTTCTTTTGTAAGTTGGGTGTTACTTAGGACTTTCAGGAATGTAGAATTTTTACTTAATAGGAAAGAATAATGATTGGAATTCTGACTTCATTGATACAGGAAACTCTTAAGACAAGATGATTGCCTATACTGGTTGGCTTCTCAGCAACTTGCAGGCTTAGACAGTTGTCCATGGCATTGAGAAGTGATTCAGTTTCTTCAGGGTTACAAAGACAGTATTTGACACGTGAGCATCTCTACCCCAAATACTTCTGTCTAGTAGGCCAGATATCTATTGCTGCCTTTGGGAAAGGGAGCTAGAAAGACGTTGCCATCTTTTCCCCTTATTTCTAAAAAAACAAAAAAAAAACCCGAATATGGATTCATTATCAAGAATGTCACTGATATCATAATTAAGAGAAATTCGATGCTATCTGATTAAATGAACTGATTGACATATACAGTATAAGTATAAAACATCTTGGGTTATTTTAATTTCTTTATCTCCTTTCATATTACTTCTAAGTAATTATCATTTTATTTCTGTTTTGGTCTACATGTTAGGAATATATTATAAGATGAAAATCTTTTTCACAGCTGTCTTGTGTGGACTGATAAGCCACCAAACACAAAATAGTCATCCGCATCATTGTTCTATTGTGTCTTGGGAGGCAATGTTAGAACTGGAAGCAAAAGACATAGGTTTTAATGCATACCTCTTGCTCATAATCATTATTTGACCTTGGGAAAACACATGACCTTTGTGAATTCCAGTTTCCTGAGATGATTAGTATCTCCCAAGGTTTTTACGAACCTCAAAATGAATCCTATATTTAAAGTGCTTTGCACACTTTGAAGTATTATATGAATGACAGGACAGGGAACCAGTCTTGTGGAGTCAATGAAATTACTACCTCTGACACATATTGACTATATAACCCTAGGCAAGTCATTTAAGCTTACTGTGCACTGGGTAATTCTCCAAGACTGAAAGTTGCAAAGAAGATCAACCTGAATTAGTAAAAGAGGTTCCCTCATGCAGGAGTCCTTTACATAGAGATGTCAAATGTGTAGATCTGCATTACCCACAACACTCTTGAGAGCTAGAAATATAATTGGGAAATATTTAACAAAATAAATAAAAAAATAACAGGACATAAATAATGTTCATAAGTGGTTTTCTAAGTAAATATGTGGTTCTCAGAGATCCTTTTACATGATATAATGGCCCCCATTTCTATTTGATACCACTGCTCTATACTAATGAAATCATAGGTGCAGGCAATAATGGGAATATGATAACTTTGTGAAATGATCACTTATTAAATAGCGATTGTTATTGTTTCCTATGCTACCATTATACACCTCATTATGACATAGATATTTACCAATTATGCAGGTAATTTGATTTATTTCAACAGGGACATCAGTAAGGAGACAGTCAAAATGATTCATTCTAGGCTATGAATTACCTGGCACTACTGTTACACTGATTAGTGTGGCACAGTAGATCAAGTCCTGAACTTGGAGTCAGGAAAACTGGTACTCAAATCCTAACTTATATTAGCAAGGTTGCCATGGGCAAGTCACATAATCTCTCTCAGTATAAAATGGGGGTAATATACAGAATTATTATGAAGATCAAATGAAGTAATCTACCTATCCGTCTAAACATATATGTAAAGGGTTTTACAAACCTTAAAGTGCCATATAAATGTTAGATATTGTTAAATATCCATTTCTATCAACTCAGCTTTCAGAAATTTTGAATCATTCTCTATTAAGTGAATTCACTTGGTTAAATGTTTTAGAGTATCAGGTTTTTGAGTAAGTTGCTTTTATCTCACATTCTGACATGATAATCATTCATTGAGAAAAATTGAATTTCTATTTGAGTTTAATACAAATCACACAAAAGCTCATGTTATCCCCACTCAATGTAACAAGGAAGAAGTCTTAAATTGAGATCCTAAAGTGCTTTAAGAATTGTGCACCTGGCAAATGAACTGCAATTATCTTGGACTTGAATGTACCACATGATAGCAATTCTGGAAAAGGAAATGAAGCATCATATATCCAACTAAAGCCACACACTTAGAAAGCTTTTGTTTCAGAAGTTGATGCAGCTTTCTGCTTTCCTTATACAAAGGTTTGTTATCCCTAGTCGTCTATATCTGATGATTTTTAATTGGGCTAAATATAAATCCCTTGGTTGCATCTTCCAGGATTTTTCAAGTCTTACTACCAGGTATCCCACATTATTAACAATAAATCTTTTGAAAGAGAAGCCATTGATCTCTAATATAGAGTAGGGGAAGAAATTTTCAAATACAAGTGATTAGAATTTTCCCAAATTGAAAACTACAGACCATTCACTGAAATTTATGCTAGCTTCATATAAGCAGGGATACAATCTTCATTAAGGAATGAAGAACCAGTCTAATACAAGTAAAAAGATTTACACCTATAATTTCCAGTGTTAAAATATTACTAAATGATTATTTTTGTTGATGAAATTTAACTGTAGTTTGAGATGTTAAGTTTAAACATTAACATTTATTATACTTTGCATGGCTATCACAATTTGTTAGTGTAAATATGGAATTATGTTTATCTGAATCTAGCATATTGTTTTGTGTATTTTTATACCATATGTATAACATATATATGCATATATACGGTTTTAAAATTACAAAACAAAAGACCATGTGAAGTCCTTTATGTCTGACACTGGCAATATATTTCAGTTTCCCAAAACTGTATTTTTTAAGATGAGTAATGGTTATACGGAGGCATGTTAGCTATCTTGAAGTATCTGTAGGGCTGTCACCTAGAAAGATTGGACTTTTCTGCTTGATCTCAGAAGGAAAAACTAAAAGTAATGTTTGGAGGCTAAAAGAAGATCCTCACAATTCAATCTATCACAAAGTGGAATAAATGGTTTGCCTTTAAAAGTAGCATCTTTCCCCAAAAAGTAGGTCTTCCAATAAAGGCTAAATGATTACCTATCAGATGTATTTTAACAGAGATTCTTATTCAAATATGAACTGGGTAAAAGATCCCTGCTAATACCAAATTTCTATGATTCTATGATGTTTAGTTTTGTAGAATTATAGTTAAACTGTAATTATTCTATCTGTTTACATTAATTGCAAGTTCTGCATTTTAGCATAGGAAAATAGTACTGAAGTTTTTCTCTTGAGAGGGGTAAATTCACTCAGGAAAGATAATGGATTGTGTAAGATAAGCAAGTGGTGCTATACTCCTCCACTCTCTGTTGGAAACCTATATAATTGAAAGTCCAAATAATAAGCAAGACTTCAATTTTTGATTTCTATGGACCTGCTGCATGTCTTCCCAAAGCTCACATTACATTTCTTGAGAATATTTTGAGAAATCTGTATTCACAATGGTGTTATGTTCTTCCTGAAGAATGAGAATCTGTGTGTGTGTAATTATCCTCTTGCTCCTGCTTTGTTAACAGTCAATTAAGGGGTAAAATATTTGACCATAAAGAGTAAACTTTCCTGTTTGCCTGAGATATGGGACAATTAATTCCAATATATGATTCGCAGACTCAGCAGATTCTGCAGACAACCACAATGAATGGTAGAAAATAAATATTATATCAAACCAGCTATACTGGGCTACTTTTATCATTCTTGGTTGTTAATGATCCATTATACACAGGGAGGGGAAAATTCCTGTTTTGAAATTATCTTTTGTTTTATCTGTATATATCAAGTATCCTCCAGTAGACTTTAAGGTCCTTACGGGCAGAGTTGGTTTTTCATTTTTGCTTTTGTATCCCCAGCACAATGTCTTGCATGTGCTACCTAATTAGATGATGTTCCTTGAATCCGTTTGAATTGAAATGAATTGATGGAAAGGGAATTTTTCTCATTATCTTTTTGAGGTTTACAATGCTTACAGAAAGGGACCAAGCTGAGAACATAATCCCTTCTTGACTGTACTTCCAAACCCATCCATAGTCATCACTGAGATTCAACTTCAATGTATTTTATAAAAAATAGTACTTAGTTTACTTTCACAGAAGTGAAGAGATACAATTGCACAATGGTGGTTACAATGGTAGAAATACATATTGCCAGTAAAATGTTAGCAAGAGGTTTAAAAATGTACTTTACAGCACCTCATCAGAGAGTTAGGTAACAGCAAAATGATGGATAGTAATTTTTCCAAGTAAATCAGATCTTTGATTTTTTTATCTTTTAAGAAATAAATGGAGGGAAAAGTATTCTTTTCAGTTCCAGTTACTACCAAACATTTCCTGATGTGGAGCAACAAGTTGACAGATTAAAAAAGGACAGAAGTTAAAAAAAGACATTCATGCATTTAAACCACCATTAATTTCTGACTCAAATATAAGGCAGATCATTAATCTTTTGAAAACCATGACTTTAGTCACTCAAACTCTCTTTAGTGCTTTTCACACAAGGTCGTAATAGGCCTTGTAGATCCAATAATTAAGATGCATTTCCAACAGGTCATTTTAGGACAGTCTTGGGTGTTGGTTTGTTTCTTGTTTCTGTTTTTTTGATACACTCTATAGTATAAAATGCTTTTTGGCAAATGATGGAAAAAAAACACATACTACAGAAAGAAGTGAGATGCTTTAGAGTTTATCACAAATGACACTAAGATAATTGGAAAAATTAAAAAAAATAAAATAAAACTAAAGCAACACTTATGTGTCATCCTCAGTTTTAATGATGTGGAAAAGAGTGACATTGAACAGGACCTGATGTCCATTATTCCAGGCATATAGAGCTCTATCTCTTGCATTGTAGTCAAGCATGGATATGTGAAAGTACTGATTATGGAAGGGGATGTCTGTGTACTCGTAGGTGGAGGTTTTGGTGGAGTAAGAGTAATAAACCTTGGCTCCAGTTAAATGGGAGTTGGTGACATATAAGGTCCCACAGATCATGAAGGATTCTCCAGCACTCCTCTTGGGATAGCCAGTACTCCAGCTCTTCATCACCTCCAAGGTATCTTGGTTAAGCTGACTGATTACAATGTTGCCCGCATTCTGGTTGGTTGCGTACACTGCCCACAGTCCAATCTCATCAGCCATCAGATCAATATCAGAGAAGCCACCCCATGTGTAAGGGTAGACATTATGAAAACCAGCATACTCCAGGCTCCGCTGGGCCAGTACTCTCCCTGTGTCGAAGCTGTACTTGATAATGATATTACTCTGATACTTGTTAAAATAGAGGGAGCCATTGTAGACCACATGGTTAGTCCCTGCCCATTTGAAAGGGAGGTTGTATGTCCTTGATTCAGCTCCACTGACAAAGTCTGCAATTGATTTATATTCACGGACAATCTTATTGTTAGTGTAACTATCCATGTACCAAACCTGGAAAGAATAAAAAAAAAATTCAACTCAACTTATTTGTATACCCATCACAGAATCTAAAAACATGAAAATCAATAGATATTAATAAAGATTAATACGTATATCTGAAGATTTTGAAAATCAAAATTTTTTTCTTCCTTTGATCTACTATTTTATCTTCCCCTTGTAGAATATAGGCTCTTTAAGGGCAGGAACCTAGCCTTAGTATCTAGATAGTAGATGTTTAATAGATTTTTTGAAATCATTGAAATTAATTATTATGTTATAAGAAAGATCTGAGACATATTATACCTTAGTAGATGGCATTAGAGTCAGGAAGACCTGGATTCAATTCTTGCCTATGACACATTCTGGTTATGTGACCATAGGTAAGTCATATAACCTTTTAGTGTCTGTCAGCTCTCTAAGATACAGTTCATGATCTGCACTGGTATAGAAATTTGTTTCATTAATTGTTTTCCCTATGTCAATGAAATCACAATTCTTGATCCTCTTCAAAAAAAAAAAAAAGCATTTACAGACATTTTAGCCATCCCTGTGTTGAGAGGGGTGACAACAAGTGTTGGGAAGGGGAACAAGCATTTATTAAGCACCTACTATGTATCAGATACTGTGCTAATTGTTTTTACAAATATCTCATTTGATATGTATACTGAATAATTGATTGATAGCAAAATTTTCTCTTCTTTGCTATTGCCATTTCACATCTCACAGAACTGATCTTATGATAGATAGTACATTAAAGATGGAAAGGACCTCAAGGGTTATATGATCTAGTCCAGGGTGGGGAATCTGCAACCTTAAGGCCACATGTCACCCAGTGGGTCCTCAAGTATGGTCCTTTGATTGAACCCAAACTCCATAGAACAAATGCTCTTAATAAAAGGATTTTGTTGAACTCAGTCAAAAGGTCACACTTGAGGACTTAGAAGGCCACATGTGGCCTCAGATCCATAAGCTTCCCATCGCTGGCCTAGCCCCTTTATTTTCTAGATAAAGAATGTTAGGTCTTGGATGCTGACTTATGTACAGTTGCACAAACAATGCATGTAAGAAATACAACTTGAACCCAGGTCCCCTGACTCATAGCTGTTCATATAAAATTACATCCAAAATACCCGAGGTGATCATTTTCACTTGCATAATTCAAATGTGTTGACATAGTCATTGATGATTATGGGGGAAAAATATTACCTTGAATGATTTATATTTATTCTATCTCCTTGTCTGGAGCAAGAACCTGCACTTTACAAAAATGTCTAAGACTTCATTGTCTAAGGCCTATTTTTCAAGTGTCTTGTTTGCCTTAGGATTATGAATACATTGAAGCACCAACTCTAACACTTACTTTATGGTGCATTAGATGAGTTTTTTATGAGAAAATGCCTTATGATGAATATTTTTCCCTTTTTGTCCAGTAACTAAGACACCTTTTATCAGGTCCCCAAAGGGATAAATTATACTGAATTCAAAAATCCAGATAGCATTTTTCCAAAGTTCCAGCGTAGTGGTTTGTCATTCGCAATTCATAAAAATATCAGAGGGAAGAACACCAAAACCTTCAACACTGTTGAACTTCATACTACCTCAATACTTCTTCTGTAACCTTTCACCTGGAATTCTATCATAGCCTTAGAGCTGGAAGGCACCTTAGAGGTGAATTAGTCCAGCCCTCCGATGTTATAGGTGAGAAAACATAGGTCTATTGATAGTAAATGTCTTGGTCAAGGCCATTCAGATAGTGAGTGGTAGAGACAGTATTCATTCTCATATGCTCTGATTCTACCTTTATCACTCTTTTCACTGCATCTCTTTTTCTCACTTGTTGAGCATCATCTATTATCCTGTCATTTCTTCACTGTGTAAGTTCATTGGAGCCTGTAGAACTTTATAAAAAATATAGATCTGGGAGAGACCTTAGAAGTCATGCAGTCCAACCGCCTCATTTTACAGATAGGGAAACTCAGGTCTCAAATGACTTTGCTAAAAGCAAGTGCAGAGGCAGGTTTTGAACCTACATCCTGACTATCTCACTTTCCCCTGCAACAGGCAATTTCTCCTTCAATGAATTTGAATTTTAGAAATATAAATATAAACAATCTATATAATTTTTATGAGCTGTTTCCAAGGATTATTCATGCAATAAGACTAATGAAAACTAGATTCAATGAGATTGCAGATTTCTAGGGAGGCATATTGTGCCACAGTAATTTTGACATTCTCCTTTGGAGTGGCTACTATCATGATTAAGCAAAATATGCAAAAGAATTATATAACCCAGTAGAAAGTTTATATCCTTGTAAGTTAGAGTGTGAAGAAAATTTAAAAAAAAAAAAGGCAAAGGCATGGGGGTAGCAACTTACTCGGTTATTTTTCTCTGATGCTAAAGGATCTGTCATCCAAGCTCCAAATCGGGTTCCAGATGTCTTGACTGTAATAGGACCTGTGATTTTCATCAACTTGCCACATGCTGAAATTAGAAGAAATATAAATACATGTCATGGACATGGTCAACAATTCACACTCACGTACAGAGCAGGAACAAAAGGAAAATGTCCAGATACAATCATGAGTTTTTCTTTGAAATATCATACATGGAAAACACATGGAGCTTTGAGTTTACATTTTACCATTTTAGTTTTTGACCATTTATATTTTCATTGCTCAAGGGGTGGGGCTTCAGAGTTGACTTTAGGCTGAGAAGACTTGAAAGTAATTTGTTGTACTTTCTGGACAAATGAAAGAGGAGACTTATGCCAGCTCATCAACTCTCTTCTGATGTGCTCAATTCAAAAAGTACTCTTTGATCTTTCCCATTCTTTGCCATCCCATTAACCACTGACCACCACTACAAAGGATCAAAAAGTCCTCAATGATCCTGTGATTTTTCAGTTAGCAAATATACATTTCCTGAGAAGGATATCCCTGAAATAGAATTCTATGTAATTTCCCTTCTAGAGTACCTGAAACAGATGCTAGATTTTTGCAGCATAGAGAAGTCTAAACAGAATAGTGCAGAATAAGTAAGAAAACCCTCAAAATATAAGACTTGTGACTTTATATATTGCATAACAGTGTATTAGATTGCCAGGAGATGCTGAATGGTGAAAACGTAATGACTTGGCTGGAACTATGTAGTACCATCCAAGAAGGAGCTCAAGGGGAAAAAAATCCTTCAGAAATACCGAAGTCTAAGCAAACAACATAAACAGAAATCTGAAATATTTATTCTGAGACTGAAGAAGTGATTTTTAATAAAATCTGTGTAGTGAATTTATTTTTACCCAGTGGTATGTGGCAGTTAATGTAGACTTTCATCTCAATTTAAGGTATCTCATTTCTCTTTTATTCTCCTGTAACCTCTTGTCTGCATTAAACCTCTTTATTGCTTCCTTGTTCTCCTCTCCTTTCATCAAATAATGCTGCTTTCTTCATTACCACAGCAAAAAGTTTAACTATTTCTCACAATTTGAAAAAATGAAGTGACCAGATTCTAAAAACAAGGAGGGAACTATTTTACTTGGCATGATATCCATCATGGTGTGGAATTATCCTTCATTGTTTTCCCAAAAGAAATCAGTTTATTACGGGAAGAATCGGGAGTTGTGAATTCATGAGTGCTATGCAGAAGTGTTATTTCTTTCCACACACATATAGAGCAAGAACAAAGGAAAACATTTAGTAATTTTCATGCGTTTTTCATAGTAATGGCAGATAGCAAACAAATCAAACATTGAGATGGGGAGTTCAAATTTTAACAGTTTTGGACTTAGGCATTTATATTTTATTTGCTCAAGAGGTTACAAAGTGGACTTTAGGTTGGTGTGAATTTTTCCCTCATTGCTCTCCCCAAAGGATCAATTTTTTAGTGGAAGAATTTTGAGTTGTACATTCTTCAGTGTTATGTAGAAGTGTTATGTTTTTGGCCCATTACTTCCATCATAATTGATCAGTTCGGTCATTTCTAGTAACTCAAAATAACGAAACTGAGCTTCCAAAACATACCCATCATCCTAATGAAACGACTTATGCTGGCATATTTTTAAACCATTTTTTTCCTAGTTTCCTTGAGGTGAGAGATTCTGTGACAAATGAATATTTCTTCCTTAGAACTCTCCTAAGACTTTGCATTTTTCTTATCATGTATTGTCAACAACAGCTGATCACTGGCACATCATTGCTTGGTAGGCAGAGCAAGCCTGAAACAGCTAGATGCCCACAGCACAAGGTTGTCTATATCGTTAACTAGAGTTGCCAGTTGTGCAAAACACCTACAAATCCTGCTGATTTATTATGTTTATATAACTGGTTGATACTTGCTTGATTCATCTCACTATGTTCCATCCCCCTTAATATGCACACACACACACACACACACACATATACACACACACATAAAACACGCACACACCACTGCTATTGATAAATCTCCTACACACAAGTTGATGTTTTTCTTCTGCATCCCAATTTCGCTCAGGTTTTCCCCCCTATCACCAAGGCCTAATTTCCCCATCAAAATCTGACTCCACAGCACTAGGCAATTGAAATAACTTTATTACCATGAAGAAACGCTATGCTGATCCAAGTTTTCATACCCATAATTTAAAATTTTTCTATCTGAATTATTTGTGCACATATTTCATCTCCTCAAGAAAACTTGTATTGTGTATTTTTTTATCTTTTTAGATACCTCAGTAATGTGCATTTCCAGTAGTAGCTAATAAATCTTGATTTGAATTGAATAAGTATGGATTATGAACTTGAGCTATATTAAGAATGATAATAATAGCTGGTATTTATGTAAGGCTTTAACGTTTACAAAGTGCTTCATGTATATTATCTTATTTGCAACCCCACAACAATCCTGTGAATTAGGTGCTATTACTATTCCCACTAAAATTTGCTATATTTTCATTAATAGTCTTTTTTTCCTCTCTTTCTTTCTACGTGTTTGTCCTAAAGGTTTTGTACAATTTTTCTTGTAAGTTTTAATAGATAAAATATAAGTATTAGAATAGAATTCTGAGAAGCTACCAAATGATTCACTCACATATTTAATCATTTAATATTAGGATTTGCCTTCTGATGTGCTTTATTTAGTTTTTAACTAATGAGCCAGAAGTCTACAGCCTTTGGGTTTTTTCTGTTCTATTTCACAGTCTGAACTACCTACAGCTCTTCAGGATCCATGTCCCCAATGGAGACAGAGCCAGAATATCCTCAGTTATTGCCATTGTGGAAGCTATTTGGAAATGTGAATGAGATAAGATTCAGGCAATGGATACTATTCCCAGGGATCATGACCATTCAAGCTTCCCTCTGGGGATTTTAAAATGATTTTCTCATTGGAAAGCAATTCTTAGCATGCAATAGCTTGAAATGCTTTATAGAAAGTCATCACATGGACCTCACATGGAGGCTATGTCTCCCTATCCAGATATATTGAAGTAGAAATCTCTTTAAATTAATACCACTTCTTAAAATATCAAAATAATTGAGTTAATGTGTACTGCCTGACTGTGTCTAATTCAGATAGTGACTGTAATATTCACTTGGGGAAGGGGAGCAAGGAGAATACATCCAGTGGTGTCTATTCTTTCCTGGAAGCTGATCTTCAGTCTGGTTAAGGAAAACCATAGAACACTCTTTTAATTTACCATTCTTTACTGGTTTTGAAAATTATTTTAGGTTTGATAATTACAGATGACAAAACTGCTTTGCCTATTGCCCATATCACCTTACTGTCCTTCACTTCATTTTTCATCTTCCTTCCCTTGTCAAGAGTCAAAGCCCTCTTCCTTTAGCAAACAGATTCAAAGGGTATCCATGTCTGTTGATGGTCATTTCTTTTATATTAAAAGACAGTGATAATGATGATGGCAATGATGATGTTCTGTGCTCAACAGGTTCAACACCCTTCAAAACTCTTATTGTAGAATCAACTTCAAGATATACAGGGGCAAGGCAGTTGAGTATCTATTAGAGTTTTTCCTTTCTTGATCCTGAACCATGATTCCCAGTCTATGTTTTTATATCTTTCACTGAACTTGCTTTTACAATGAATTATCATGTATTAAAGTATATGTTGATTTAATATAGAGGACCTTTTCAAGATCTTCATGGAACATTGATGCTTCTTTCTCTTCTCAATTCATGTTTGTATGTTCAACCACAATTACCTTCATGGTTTTCTGTTTGCTTATTATTCATCAGAAACATTGCAAAGTGGATTGAACAAAAGTTTCATGATATGATGTTCCTTGTTCTCTTTGGGTACATGTGGTGTACTGGAAACAGCACTGGCATGGAGGTCTGGAAGCTGATTTCAAATCTTGCTGCTGATATTATTACCTAGGTAACCTTAAGAGAGTTACTTCTCTTTCTTAGACCTCAGTTTTCTTATCTAGAAAATGAAAGTGGTCTGATTAGATGGCTTCTGAGATCCCTTCCAACTCCAAATCTTTGCTATTTCTCCTGTGACTTTTTTATTTGCTTCTCAGAGGTAAACTTGAGAACCAATCTTCCATTTATCAGCACCTTTTTTTTGCAACTTTTCTTCTTCATATATGACAAGAAAGGGTAGCGCTCTGTTCTGGCATTGATGTGTCAACCTACCACCCACTAAAAAAACATGCCACTATAAATTAAAAAATTGTGATTTTGTGTATACCCTCTACCTACTTTTTGCCATTCCAGCAGTGCCATTACAGGAGCAAGAGCTGGCTGCACAGATTTAAGAGCTATTTTATGATTTCATTTGGCTCATGGATCACTACAGAATCACTTTACAGGCAACATTTTGTTGATCAGCCTGTAGCCCTTACCTAGGAAGATCCTTGGACTGCAAAATCTGTCACTGGGCCTGTACCCAAAGCCTTATAACATGGTAGATAGAACATGTTAGAGCCTTTGCACCACTGCCATAGGTTTCAAGGTACCTGGATCACCTCCTTGTCATAATGAAAAATTAGAATAATGTTTTCTGTACATAATTATTTATTTTTGGAAGGAGAATGATTTACCAGGCATACAGAAGTTGTTGATGAGGGAACTCTTTCTCCCAATGCAACTCAATACCTTCTTTGCAACTTACGGTCCTAGAGAACTGGTCAGAGCACTAAGCTTATAAATGGTTTTTCCAGGTTCATATTGTAACATGTGACATGGGCAATACTTGACATCAGGTCTTCCTCAGTCTGAGGTTGGCTCTCTATTTCTATATGATTCTGCTTCTCATAATGAACACCTGACAAATATTTGTTCACATTGGAGTTTAAAGGAATGAAGAGGCTCAGTAAACAGAACCCTAGCTAAGGCAATCCGTAGTCAGATTTTAAACTTGATTGCTGTGGTTCAGTTGTTTCAGTCATTTCTGACTCTTTGTGACCCCATTTGGAGTTTTCTTGCAAAGATACTGGAGTGGTTTATCTGTTCCTTTTCTAGCTCATTTTACAGATGAGGAGACTGAGGCAAACAGGGTTGAGTGGCTTGCCCAGGATCACACAGCTAATATGTACCTGAAGCCAGATTTGAAATCAGGAAGATGAGTCTTCCTAACTCCAGGTCTGGCACTCTATCCACTGTGCCACCTAGTTGCCCTTTAAACTTTATGACTTTTACATTTTTTGTTTGTTTTCCACTCAGTTTCCCCATAACAGTTCCTTTAAAAAAATTCTAATTCTGTCTTCCCACCAGAAGTTGGGAGACTTAGATTAAGGAAGAGACAACTCAGCGGAGAAGAATATGATACTTACTTGTCTTAAAGTAAAGGGTATCACATGGAAGAAAAAAGACTTATTTTGATTGATCAGAAGGCAGAATGATAGAACTAATAGATAAAAGCCCCAAAGAGGCAGTTTCTGGTTCAGTATGTAGAAAAACTCCCTGACAGTTAAAGTTGTCCAAAGAAACCAGCGGCTGCTTCAAAGGTGGTGATCTCCCTGTCAAGAGAGGTCTTCTAACAGAGGGTATGTGGCCCCTTTTGGCAAATGTTGTAGAATAACATTCATACTTCAGGTAAAGGCTTGACTAGATAGTAGCTATAAGCTTTTTAAAGTAAAAAAAAATAATAATCTATGAACTCAGGAAGGAAGTCTTGCTGGCAACTGTGAACATGGATCCCTTCTCTCGTCGAATGGGCATTGATGACTAATTATAATTATTCAGTATTTGGAAGTAATAAAGCTATACTAATAATGTGTAAGAAACAATTAAATCAGCACTTTTTAAAATCTGGTCCTTGATAGACTGCTATACTAATTATCAACAGAATGGCATTGAGGAAATATCTAGGTATGGAGTTAGGAGACTTAGTTTTGGAATCCTGGGTGCACATTTTCCATGGGGCCATAAGCAAATAACTTAACCCTTCTCAGTTTGTTCATCAATAAAATGGAGAAGATAATATTTGTATTGCCTAATTCATAGGGTTGCTGTGACTAGAGTACTTTGAAAACCTTAGAGTATTATATCAAGATGAGTTATTATTTCCTGTCCATTGATACAGAACATAAATGTTTAAAAAAAAAAGGCAGGGAAATCACTTTTTTTCTTTCTTTCAGTGTATTTAGCCAACTATCAATTATTAAACACCTGTTATGCACAAGGCACTGTGCCAAATACTGGGATTCAAAGAAAGACAAAAATCAGTCCCTCCTCCTAAGGAACTCACAGTTTAATGGAGGGGGCTCACAGTGGAATTAAAAAAAAATAGTTTCTGTTCCAATAAGTGAAAGAATACTTTATTACCAAACTCTCACATCCTGCGCAGGAAGAGAAATGAAAGAGAGAGATATGTACAAAAATGGCCTGGGGAACAAATGTTCCCACAAAGGTAGAAGGCCAAAACCTGAGGTTTTTCTTGCTTCATTGCTTTCCTGCTGAGCCACCCAATTAGATATGAAATAAATAAAAATATTACCATCTTGTTAGACATTGGAACTGTATAAATTTGATATTTGAAAAACCCCACACAGACAGTGATGAGTTCATTTCTTATTTGATTGTTTGGTTTTTATAACATAAGATCAGATGTGAGAGACTTGTCAATCAGTTGTTTAGAAGAAATTTTTTAAAAGTCTAGTATAATGGTAAGTTGCAGGATCAGTCAAGCAAACCAACCATCTGTTTCCTTTCTTTTTTTTTCAACATATAATTGTACCAAACTACTTTGAAATATTCGCAAAATTATAAAATCTCAGAATCTCAGAGATGTAAGGGGAGTTAGAGGAAATATAGTCCCAATGTGTCCAAGAATAATCCCCTCTACATTATTCCCAAGAGACCATTCCATTTCCAATTGAAGAAGCCCAGTAAATGGGATTTTATTGCCTCCTCCAATAACATCCTAATTTGGGGCTGTCCTTATTGTAAGGAAGAGGGGTTTTTGGTTTTTTTTTTGGTTTTTAATATCTTGATAGTAAGTTTGAATTTGCCTTTTTGGAACTTCCACACATTGTTACTACTTGTATCATCTGTGGCCATGCAGAATAAATCTAATCTCACTTTCACAGATGTTGCCTACAGGTGTTGAAGATAGTTATACCCCTCTCCAAATATTATCTCCTTCAGCCTATAAGACTCCAGTTAATTCATCTAAACCTCACATGGCATGGTATCCTATCCACTTGCTATCTTAGTGGCCTAGACAAGCTAAAATTCTCTCCATTCAAAACCCAAGCTCATGTCCATATCATCATCATCATCATCTTCATCATCACCATCCTAATCATTTGTTGAGTACCTCTTCGTTTTCAGATACTTCTGGACACCATGGATCCAGAGAAGACAAAGTCCTTTTCTTAAAGGATTCACAACATATTAAACATTTATTTTCAAACAAAGCAGAGGCTAAGTATACAGTGAGTGGTTCAGGGGTTCCAGGTCAGAGTGATCACTTGATCTCTTGGGGAGAGTCTCACAAAGGTTCTGAGATCATATGAGAGATCCACAATGTACCTGAGGCTTTGATGATATTAGATTTAGAGGTGGAAGAGGGCTTTGAGATTGCCTAATCCAATCCATTCACCTTTTACATCAAGAAATTGAGACCTAATAAACTTGTCTAAGGCCATACAGGTAATAAATAGTAGAATCAAGTTTTTATCCCTGAGTTCTCTGATTCACATCCAGAGGTATTTCCATTGCACCTAATCATTTAGACCTGGAATAAAGAGCAGAGTAAGATTTTCAGTTTCAAAGGTTTTTGCTTTTTGTGTTTTTTTTGCAAAACAAAAACTTTTGCCATACATTATTGGTTAAAAGAGGAACTCATTCTCATTTTCACACTTCAAACTGAGGATTTTTCAAATTTCCTCCTTTTGAATGTATTGGTTAGCTCTGATCTTTGGCTTCATTCTTTAATTCTTATATATCTTCCTTCTCCTGAGATTTCTAGGATCTCATGATTAGAGTGGTTGGACTCGGTGTAATATCAGGTATCTTGACAAGACACTTTGGAGCCCCATTGTAGGAAAGAAAGAACAATGGTCATAAAAATAGAAGAGATAAAAAGCTTACATTTCCAAACTTCGTTAGGTTAAAAAAAAGATTTAGGCAACTTTTTTTTTCATTTACTGCATATTGTTTTTCTAGCTTGGAAATGATGGTAATTTTTTTTAAAAATAGGACTATTGTTTTTCCTATCCACAAGAATAAGGCCATTACAATAAATAATATTTAGGTCCTTTACTATATTTGATTACTGGCTACAAATAGAAATGACAAGGCCACAAATCAGACCAGTAAGCAGAAGCCTTTATAAAGTTATGAGGTTCCTCTCTACTTTCTAATTGCTACTTATATTCCTATTAAATATTAATTTTCATGAACTTCTATGTAGATGGAAAGATATATATGGGGACTCACTAGGTGGCACCAAACCATTGCCCTAACACAGTACTATGAAGTGTAAATTATTGGAGATAAAAAAAGTGAAATAGAAAGCCTGAGTCGCATCTTTTAAATACACACAGACACACAGACACAGATACACAGACACACAGACACACAGACACACACGCACGCACAACCCAAAAGGGGAAAACTTAAATCGTTGTGTTTTAGCTAAATTTTCAAAACTATGTAATTATAATATTTGTTTCAAAAAAATCTCACACCATTGAATGAATCACTCAGTCCATCCAGGGCAGTAAGCTGGGCACTTACGGAGTGGTGAAAGGATTATAATGACAATAGATTTAGAATTCAAAAGAACCTTAGATAGAAACTGCTCTTACTCTGTGGTTTCAAACCTGTGGGAAATGAGTCCTACACATTTTAAAGGATTCATTCAAGGAGACAAAAGTAGAAAGAGGCAGAAGCAGGAATGATACCAGGTGTTTTGTTTCCAAGTATGTTACCCTTTACTTTGCATTATGTTATCTCATTGTGTTTTCTCTTTTGGGTCAACAGGGAATATTGCTGCTAGAGTATTTATTTTATACTTTCCCCCAAAATCTTTAATTTCACAACAAAAATGAACAAGATAGTTATGTTGTTAACTAAATGTCATTAGTACTGATAGTAGCTTAAATTTCTATATGCATGATCCTCACAATAAGCATGTGAGGTACATAGTATAAATATTATATTTATCTTTCATAAGAGGAAATTGATATTTAGAACAATTAAGTGACACAGCTAGTGGATTTGAACGCACATCTCTTCTTACTCCAGTGCAGGGCTTTTGGGCTAACTTACAAAGACTGTCAATAAAAAACCAAAACAACAAAAGCAAAATAAAAACTGGTAGAACCATGGTTTTGAAATTTGAAATTACATTTGAAATGTAAATAATAAATAGTAACTGTTCTCTTTTACCCAGGAACCCTGAGGGTCTTCCCCTTTCAGTTTGATTTTTTTTTTTTTAATTAAAGGAACGATCACTTAAGTAACTACTTAAAGAAGCCTATTCATTGAATGGATGTATCTCACTCAAAATGAGAATCTGATGAGACCTACATCCTGGGCCATCTTTAGTTGTCCTGATGAATATCTGGCCTCTGGACCCAGATGGCTCTGGAGGAGAAAGTGAGGCTGGTGACCTTGCACAGCCCTTCTTCACTCAAATCAAAGTCAACTGCAAGTCATGTCATCATCTTGATGTGATGGTCCTTTTCAAGAACGAAGGATAAACACAACTGACCTTGGTCAAGTCATTTAACTTTTCTGATCCTCAGTTTCCCTCTCTATGCAGTAAATGGGTTGGATTAGATGATGTCTAAGCTATATTTCAGTTCTAAATATGCCACCTTCCCTCCTTTGATACTGCCACTGCTCTGCTCTGTTACAGCCCTTATTATCTCATGCCTAGACTACTTCAATGACTTGATGATAAGTCTGTGAGCTTCACTTTGATCTATCTTCCCCAAAGTGATTTTCTAGGTCCCATCATGTCAAACACTCCCCCTACTCAATAAACTCCAGTGTTTCCAAGATCAAATACAAAATCCTGCTTGGCATTCAAAGCCCCAATAACCTGTTTCCTTCCTATCTTTCCAGTCTTACACTTTCCTCTCCATCAGATACTCTTCTATTCAATGAAACTGGTCTCCTGGCTGTTTGTGAACAAGACATTCCATCTTTCTTGTCTTGACATTTTCTCTGACTGTTCCTCATGCTTAGAATATTCTCCCTCCTCATCTCTGCCTATTGACCTTCTTGAACTCCTTTAAGTTTTTACTAAAATTCCTCTTTTATAGAAATCTTTCCCACCCCCTCCTTAATTCCAGTTTCTTCTCTCTTTCTTTCTTACTATTTATTATGTATATAGCTTGTTTGTATATATCATTTTGTTGTCTCCCCCATTAGATTGTGATTTCCTTGACTGCCTTTTGCTTTATCTATCTGTCTATCATCCATCTATCTATCTATCTATCTATCTATCTATCTATCTATCTATCTATCTATCTATCTATCTCTGTCTATCTATCCATCTATCTATCTCCACTGCTTAGCACAGTGCCTGGTACGTAGTAGGTGCTTAATAAATGTTTATTGATTGACTACATACCAGCATCCTATGGTTTTAACAACATTAAACTCTATGAGGATATTTTGTTACACAGTACAAACTGTGAGTGGAATAGGTGATGGGTAGGAGCCCAGATACATTGGTTATACATTCTTTCTCTATGTTTCTGGGAAGTCTCTGACAGTTGAGCACTCCAACTGGTATCTACCAAGTTAATTGGAATTCCTTTGGTGAACTGCACACTGAATGGCAAAATGTTCATATCAGAAATTGTTCAAGTTATTCCTCACTACTGGGCCCATGAATATGGGATAGAGCAAAAGCTAATATCTCTATGTATTTAAACAGGGACATTTCCCCATTCCTAAAATGCATATATTTAGCTTCTTACATTGTTGTCTATACTCTCAGTATTATAATATCCTCTCTTTTGGCAGGGAAGGTATTTATTTGGTTAGTGGCTATTGTGAAGAGGAATTCCAGCTCTAGTTTCTTGGGACATGCACATTTGTATTTTAAATGAATACAAATACCTGTTTGTATTTGACTGTGTTTTGTATAATTATAGCCAATGGCTATATCCCACCCTACAGATGTGTCCTACACCTGGAAGGTGTTCAGTGTCACTTTAGAATTGACACACAGACTATAAGTCATATGAAGAAAAATATTTGCATAGTTCTATTTCTCTTCATAAAACAGAGATGACTTGAATCAAATGCTGATGGACACCATTAACCTTATGACTATGTTATTATAAGATATAAAGATCTTACAGCAACACTATTTCAAGAAAAGGAATATAAAATTCTTACCTTTTGCATTTAAAACCTTTCATGGTGTGGCCCACATCTACCTTTCTGACTTATTTCATAGCTTTCCCCTTTACACACTCTGCATTCCAATTGCACTGGCCTACTCATAACTGGCTTTTATGATCCTAACCACCATGCTTTTGGAGAGGCTAGCCCTTGTGTTTGGAACCTATTCTCTCTTTGCCTTCACCTCTTAAAATTCATCAGTTTTCTGATGTTAATTAGATCTTTCCTGATTTTCCCCAGTTGCTAGTGCTCTTTTACCCCATCTGATGTGCTGTGTCACCCCTAGACCTGTCATTGACCAACTCCAGATACCAGCTGAGGAAATGACCCCTCTTGCAGTAGGGACAGCTTTACATCCAATCTCAGCAGGAAGTAGCTATAGAAGAAAAAGACCTTCAACCTCTTACCCTAAGATTTTCGGCCTCATTCTGTTGAGGAGGGAGTGATGGGGTGCTTGTGTTCAAGTTCTACACTAAGATATTGTTCTGTTTGTTTATTTTGTGTAATGCCTGTTATATTATAAAATTCTGTTGACACCAGTTGCTTAAGATATTGTTCTATATGCTTATTTTCTCTTATTCCTGTTATAATGCTTTTGATACCAGTTGCCCCATCGAACCTGACCTATGTAATGAATAAGAAAGATCTTGGGGCTGCATGTAATGGTAATTTAAATGAAAAATCTTTCATACTCATTAATAGGCCCATGTAGCCTGCCTGGGTCACATGGAAGCCTGAGTAGCCTGTGGTAGGAGGAGTTTGCTGAATGGGGAAGAGGCAGAGCTAGAGCAGACCTGAGAGGAAGTTAGTCATGAGAGCAGTCAGAGCTAGAAAGGATGCAGGGAGCTGGCTAGTGTGAGTGAAAGAGCTTGTTTGTGATTTTGTTTGATGGAGCTGGTATGTGGGAAGCCTAGCAGGGAGAAGGCTTGGGGATGGTGCTGTTCTCTGCATTGTTACTGGGTATAGATTATGATGGATTTGGCTTTCTGGTATCTGAATAAATGTTTTGGTTCTGCCTTCCATGTGGAGAGTGGTATTTCGCGATTCAGAATTGCTCAGGGATATTCATGGCCACCATGAGTGCTGTGAATATTGCAGTGGTGCTACAGTGGGCAACACTTGAACCTCGTTCTAATATGTTCAGAGTTCTTAAATACTGGCTCAAAGATGGAAAAATATAAATATACACTCAGTTGGATCTAAATCCTTTTATCCAATAGTGAATTCTGAGGGCAAGAGGCTAAGAAAAATGGGGAAGGATGAAAAGAAGAAAGATAAATTAAGGATAGCAGTGGTCTTTGCTTCCAGTGAAACAGATTTTGATGAAGAACAGGAAGAGAAAGAGAGAGAGAGAGGGAGAGAGAGAGAGAGAGAGAGAGAGAGAGAGAGAGAGAGAGAGAGAGAGAGAGAGAGAGAGAGAGAAGCATAGAGTTATACCCAGTTATCAATCATAACTGTGAATTAATTGGATGAACTCATTTATAAAATTGAAGCATATAGCAGAATGCATTAGAAACCAGAATCCACTAAGAAAATAACACTTGTAAAAAAGAAGACATGCACAGAATTAAAATAAAGAACTTTTATCAGAGACACCTGCTACAAAATTTCTGCCTCTCCCTCTCCTTTGTGCAAAGTTTTGTTTAGTTTTGTTTGTGCAAATCTTTATAATTTTATGCAATCAAAATGATCCATTTTAAATCTTATACTACTCTCTATTTCTTACTTGGACATTAATTTTTCCTTAATCCATGGATCTGACAGGTAGACTATTCCTTGCTCTTCTAATTTGTTCCTTTCCTTTCTTTTCCTTTCCCAGAACCTTAATCCTACTGCACTCTGAAGCCCATAGATTGGACAACACTAGGCCCCTGCCCAACTCCACTTAAGGGGTGTTTTCTGGACCCTCCTGGCTTAAGAGTGATTACCAATAATAACTGGTGCTGTTGCCCTCCCAGTTTGATTTAGCTATTTTTCTTTGCCTCATTAAAGGGGCCATCCCCTGACTACTTCTTAAACAGGCCTATTCACTGAATGGGTGTTACCTCACCCTAAGTGAGTACATGAATAGGCCTTGGCCTAAAGGGGTCAAGGTCTCCCATTGCATTCTGGGCCATCTCCAGTCATCCTGATGAATATCTGGTCACTGGATCCAGATGGCTCCAGAGGAGAAAGTGAGGTTGGTGACCTTGCACAGCCCTCCCTCACTCAAAACAAAGTCAAGTTCAAGTTACGTCATAATTTCTCTAATGGCATGGTCTTCTTTGGCAATGAAGGGTGAACACAGCAGCTATGTGTGCTTTTACATTTTGTCAGGAAAAGAACTATGGGCTGGTGACAAGTTGAGTAAGAGATAATACTTGGATGGCTTATACATTTCATGGCTATCCTTGCAATGTCAAGATAACACAAGCAAGGACTTCAGCACGCTCTGCAATGACTTTGGGGGATGTGGAAAAGAGTTACACAGGACAGGGAGGCATGAATAGATTATGATCATCATTAAAGGAAACATTTATATTATTGGAACCACAGTGTTGTATGTTAGAGATTTAGAGCTGGAAGGGGCTTTAGAGCATTGAATTGTTGGACTGATGAAACTGAAACTTATAGATGATAATAGTTTGGAATCCTTGATCCAGAGTTGGAAGGACTCTCAGCCATCGGTTCTGGAAATTGAGATAGAGGGAGATTAAGTGACTTACCCAATTTTGCACAGGTAATAAGCAGGATTTGAATCTAGGTCCATGGATTTCAAACCTTTTCTTCTGTACTCATATACCCATTTATGTGAGTGTTTGAGTACTGCATTCTCCACTCTGCCCATTGAGGAATATGGAAACTTCATGAAGGCAAAGGCTATTTTATTTTTCTGTTTATGTCCCCAGGACCTGGTAAATGCTTAGTCATTTGCTGAATTATTGAACTGAAAGAGCCTTACTCCCAATAATAATTGAAACAACTTGGAAGTGGTGGCTACACAGGTTATCCCTTTTCATGCCTAAATACCCAATGCATCTAGTAAATACCAGAGCAGAGGCAGAGGGCTAGAGATGCATTGCCTTGAGGCTGTAATGCTGAGAGGTATGCCGGATGACCAAACACACAAAAGGCAGAACTTCCAGGACAATAAGGCTAGGTAAGTCCAAAGTGAACTGTTAGAATTCAGTCCAACGTTCATACTAAAAACCTGTGCACTCCAATATCCCACTAACCTTCACATACCTTCCTCTAAATCTCAGGATCTTTCTAGGTTAGTGCATTCTATTGTCTGCCACACTGTTTTAGGAGAGTCCATCTGTCCATAACAGATGCCTAGGCTCTACATGGTGGGAGGGGCTGTGGGCTAGGATTTATGGTATGAATCCAAGAAACAAACAATGAAGTCATTGCCACAGCCTGAGCTCTCACACTGGTGACAACAAATCCATGGGAAGCAAAAAAAAAGGTTCTTATATGGCAAATCAACAAGGACAGCAGCCAATATGGACCAATATTCTGTATTAGTATTAACTGAAAATATAGCCAGATACCTTAGCCTGTAATAGTTTTATGATCTCCACACCACTTGACAAGGACTTACTCACAGTAGGCACTCTATGTAGGTTTTTTTTTTTTTGTTTGATTTGAGAGTCTCCTCTTTCCCCCTTGGTGTGATGCCAGTTACATTGGAACAAAAGGGAAAAAAAAAAACCACATCCAACTAGATGATAGGGATAGGTCATTTCAGGACATTTGCCTGTGCTTCAAAAAGGAAGATAGTTTAGATTTGTTAAGCTGGCACTGAAAGGCAGAATTGGGAACAAAGATCAGATGTTACAAAGAGGTGGATTTTTAACATGGTATAAGGATAAACTCCCTAATGATTAGAACTATCCAAAAATAATTCAGATAGAGTTCTTTATCACTGAAGATCTTCAAATAGAGATTGATTAAACTTATCCTTAGTGTTATAGAGGGGATTTCTGCCCAGTAGACTAGAAAACTTTTGAGGCCCCTTCTAAACCTTAACTTTTGGGATTTTATAAATATGCAATTTTCCTTTTTATTTTAGACTGAATCTGTGATTTTATTGATGTAGGAAAACCATAGTGAGGAATCTCTCTGTACAAGTGCAAGCTGTTATTGGATTTGGAATTTATAGTCTTAGAGAGATACTGGGGGCACTAAGTGGGTAAGAGATGTCCATGAATACAGGATGAAGTTATAGCTAGCATCTCTATGTGTTTAAACATGTCATTTCCTCATTCCTGGAAGGCATATATTTAACTTCTTATATTGTTATTTATACTCTCAGTATTATATTGTTTTCTCTTTTGACAGAGAAGGGATTTATTTGGTTGGTGGTGGTTGTGAAGACGCATGTCTCTTGGGACATGCACAGTGCTCACATAGTCATATGTCAGAGGCAGGAGAGAGTGGCAAGAGCACTGATCCTAGAGGCAGAGGACCTAGGCTCAAATCTTACCATTGACCCCCAATACTTATATGAGCTTGGGCAAATCCTTTAATATTCCCTAGTCTCAGTTTCTTCATTTGTAAAATGTGGTGATTGTAATAAATATCCTCAAAGGTTCTTCCTATCTACATCAATGAACCCAAGTGTTCCCATGTCTGAGGCTGTATCTCTAGTATGTCATGATGATGCTCATATTTTTTCTTCATCCCAGCTAAAAATAGCATAACTTAACAAGTAATCCAGGCTATTCTTATCATGAAGACATGATAACAAAGAATTATTTAGTTTAAATCATTCTATGATAGATACAAATTCTCTTGTTTTTTCCTGCTATTGCATTTCTGCTGAAAATGAATGGATAAATATATATTATATAAATATATGTATGTATACACACATACACATACATGCACAAACTCACATATATATATATATATATATATATATATATATATATATATATATATATATATATTACAAGCTTGGCAATTATTCCCTTATTTCTATAAACAATAATTATAAAAGGCAATCTATACAGGCTTTCCCTACAAAATGATGACCACTGATATGGGATAAGAACTTGCATGATTTTTATTACTATTTTAGGGTTTCTCTTTATATTTTTTATTTCAGTGATGTCATTTCTCATAATTCATAATGGAAAACAATGTTCTGTAATGGCTTTAATAGAGAGTGTTCTATTGCACTAGAAATCAGTATAAAGTAAAGCTTCTAGATTTCATTTTATTGATGAAAGTGGAATACATGTGACATCTAAGGAATAGACTACTCTGCAACTGTCTCCTCCTATGGTGACACCACATTTTATTTATAACAATTTGCCTAGGTCTTTATCAGTGTGGTGTTATGGATGTTGCCTTGGCTTTGGAATCAGGAAGATCTTGGTTGGAAACTTACTCAGACACTCAGATCTCCCTGGGTCTCAATATCCTCATCAGCAAAATGAAATTTATCAGACGATGAGGTGTAAGATCTAAATTTTTCATCCTATATCTATGGCCATTCTTTAAAGTTGAAATACCATTTATACCCAAACAACTGCTATTTAACCTTTGATTATATAAGAGGAACATATGTAATATTGATTTAAACAAGACCATTTAAAAAATTTATCTCTAGGATGGAAAAGGTATCAAATTCATGCTTATGGGGATCAGTAGATTAGGGACTGGGGAAAAGGAGATTCAGTGGGAACATGGTAGCTATTGTGAAATATTTTAAGGACTGTCACATGGGAAAGTGATCAGGCTTATTTTGTTTAACCCCAGGCACCATGGATAGAGTGCTGGACCTGGAGCCAGGACGACTCATCTTCCTGAGTTCAAATCCAACCTCAGACAATCAACAGCTTTGTGACCCTGGTAAAATCACTTAACTCTGTCTCAGTTTCCTCATCTGTAAAACAAGATAGAGAAGGAAAGGGCAAACCATTTCCATTATCTTTGCCAATAAAACCCCAAATGGGGCAGGAAGAGTGGGACATGATTGAAAATGACTGAAGACAACAATAAAAGGAAAGACTAAAATAGGAGGAAATTGCAGAGACATACTTTGTCTTGCTTGTCTGAAAACGAAGTGACTTCCAAAACTGACACAGTTATGAACAGTTCAGAGAGGATTCCTCCAAACTGTTTGGAGGCAGCTGAATCTGAATGACCATTCATTTGCCATTTTGTAGTGAGATTTTTATTTATCTAATGGTCAATCTAACTAGTTTCATTGCACCCTTACAACTCTGAAATTCTGTGCATATTCTTTTTTTTCTCTTTTTCAGGTATTTCTAGTAACCACAGCTACAATTCATATAGCACTTTGAGGTTGGCAAAATGCTTTGCAAGTGTTAACTCATTTTCTTCTCAGCAATCTGGGATAGAGGTATTAGTATCATCTCCTGTTGGGATTGGAAGTTCAAATCCGTGTGGACGGTCTCGGGCAGGTAAAAGTGGGACTTCTAAATCTTAGAGTCTTACGAGGCCCTCCATGAACAGCGGGGATTCGAGAAGGTCAGACTGAGCTAGCTCGGCTAGCTCGGGTATTTCCGCCTCTCCCCGGGAGATACGTGATGGGTGGAGTCTCCCTGCCCTTGAGGTCGTCCCGGATCTGGGCACACTATTGTTATCTAACAGCACGGTATTCAGATGCAAACTGTGTGGCTGAAGGTTAAGTAGGATTGAGGAAGCCTGAAAGCTCTCTTAGCACGTGAGGAGCCAAGAGGACAGTAGGCTCCGCTTTTCTTCTTTCCTCTCTCCCCTCCCCCTCTCTCCCCGCTTGTACTTCTACTTCCAATCCCTTAAGATCCTAGCTTCCTTAGGAAATCTCCCCCTCTTCCTCCTAAGGAAGACCCCCCTGCACTTGTAACTAGACCCTGAAATAAAGCTCAACCCTTGTTCGACTCTGGAACGTCCTTTCTCTCATATGAGCATCCGGTTTTGGCCAACCAAAGACCTCGGAGGTGAGGTAAGAAGACTCGGGTAGCCCACACAGGCCTCTAGGCCTGGCAGTTGGCGTCTCCGAACAGGGACAGGAGCGCAGATATCCTGGGTGTTTTTGGGGAACACCCGGAAGGGGCTGTGAAAGAAGCGAGTCCCGAATCCTAGATTCGGAAGGAGAGAAAGAGTGAGAGAAGCTTCCCACACCCATGGGAAAAGGGCAGAGATGGGGAATCTATTGCCAGTAATAAAGCCAGAGGAACAGGAGGTCTGGGCTGAGAAACTTCACAGGGAATGCAGAAAGGCGAGCAGAAAGTTAAGGAGTGTAGAGAAAAAATAGGTTCGGAGCTCCATCTAGCAGATAGGACCTGCCTTAGCGGTCGCTCAGTACCCCGGCCCTGGAAGCTCAAAGAAAGCCAGAGACCAGTGTGGGGAATAGGAGGGTGCCAAAATACCTTAGAGACAATGCACCCAGTAAAGTGGGAGGCAGAGGATCACCAAGGGACCGTATGGCCGTTGGTGATTCCAGGACTTAGTTTTAACATCTGGGGCAGAGACATCATGAGCCGCCTGGGGATGAAGCTATCAAATTTTTAGTAAGGGCCATTGCTGTTGCTCTGGAGTCCCCACCCTTGAATTGGAAGTCAGACACCCCAATTTGGGTGGAGCAATGGCCCCTGACTCCAGAAAAACTCCAGGCACTACAACTACTGGTTAAGGAGCAATCAGCACCCTGGAATGCTCCTGTGTTTGTTATAAAGAAAAAATCCGTAAAGTTCAGGTTCCTTACAGATGTTAATCAAGCATTTGTAAGTACCTGGCAGCAGCTATACCAAAATAAACAGCCACTATGCATTCTTATCAATTTTACCTTAAAGGCGATCCTCGCTAAACAAAGAAGGGGAAAAGGTCGCCTAATACAATCAGAGCTAAGATCAAGAGGCCTAATACAATCAGAGCTTGATACAGCTGTCTCAAAAAGCGCACATACTACTCCAGCTATTAGACATTTTAAGATACTAATATGGGGTCGAGGGTATGTTTGTGTCTCCACAGGAAAAGGTAACGCGTGGATTCCCATTAGAAGGATCCGTAGGTGGGAACCGATGTCGGAGACGGCGGAGACGCAGGAGGCGGAGACCCCGGAGAGCCCGGAGACCCCGGAGAAGGATCATACACCACCTGAGCCTGCTGCTGACAGCTTTAACTTTGCTGCCCAGAGAGGAGGCAGCCCTCATCACAACTGCAGACACTGCTGCTGACAGCTTCCCATCTAGGCATCTCTTTCCACCGGCTGAAGGAGGACTTTGATATCACAAACCCAGGACATTGGGGGGGGAAGGGGTGACCAACTTTTCGCCTGTATACCACAGGCTTGGCCATTCAGGCTTGGCCGTTGAGATCCATTTGCATGACTGAGGGAGTGGTGATGTGTAGGCGCCAGCACTAGCTGCTTCTCTTAAAATATGCTTTGGGATTAGTTGATTGCACTTCCCCTGTTGTAACTCAGCCATTTAGTTTCATCTTTGTTTTATTTGATGCCTCCCTTTGTCAGTTGTGCTAGCTTCAGATTTCTGTGTGAATGAAGTCTTGTTGTAGGGTACTCATATGCTAAAGGCCTTCCTAATCCACTCAGCCTCCAGCCACTGTTTGCTCTAGAGCCAGGTGCGCTCCGCGCATAACAAAGAAGGGGAGATGTTGGGATTGGAAGTTCAAATCCTTGTGGACGGTCTCGGGCGGGTAAAAGTGGGACTTCTAAATCTTAGAGTCTTACGAGGCCCTCCATGAACAGCGGGGATTCGAGAAGGTCAGACTGAGCTAGCTCGGCTAGCTCGGGTATTTCCGCCTCTCCCCGGGAGATACGTGATGGGTGGAGTCTCCCTGCCCTTGAGGTCGTCCCGGATCTGGGCACACTATTGTTATCTAACAGCACGGTATTCAGATGCAAACTGTGTGGCTGAAGGTTAAGTAGGATTGAGGAAGCCTGAAAGCTCTCTTAGCACGTGAGGAGCCAAGAGGACAGTAGGCTCCGCTTTTCTTCTTTCCTCTCTCCCCTCCCCCTCTCTCCCCGCTTGTACTTCTACTTCCAATCCCTTCAGATCCTAGCCTCCTTAGGAAATCTCCCCCTCTTCCTCCTAAGGAAGACCCCCCTGCACTTGTAACTAGACCCTGAAATAAAGCTCAACCCTTGTTCGACTCTGGAACGTCCTTTCTCTCATATGAGCATCCGGTTTTGGCCAACCGAAGACCTCGGAGGTGAGGTAAGAAGACTCGGGTAGCCCACACAGGCCTCTAGGCCTGGCAATCTCCATTTTAGAGATGAAGAAACTGAATCAAAGATTATATTGCTAGCCTAGACAATTACACAGATACTAAGGGTTTGAGGCCATATTTGAAATAAGGTCTTCCTAACTCCAGGCTCAGCCATCTATTTTTCCCAAACTGTTATTTCTTCCCTGTGTTCACTCCCTCTATTGGCACATAGTCTTACTCTCCTCAGGGGAAACATTTTTCTGAAGTTAATGAGGAACCAAGTACTCCCTTGAGTGCCTTCTATGTGCAAGCATCCCTTTTTCTTAACAGCATAGAGTTAGTTCCTGAAGGGGTTTCACCTTCCCTCCCACTTCAGTCCATGGCCAACTGCTCATTTTATATCTGTGTTGTTGACATGAATCCCAGGAGGGCCTAAGTAAAATCATGAACTCGTAAAGTTTATGAAGTAGTCATGATTGCGTCTTGATATAGATACCAACAAAATTCAAGCCACATCCTACTATAGAAGAGAGTAATGGTTCTTTAGTCAACTCATGGACAAATACGTTGGTAAGTCAGGAATATTCTCTTTGGCTTTTATCCCCTCCCATGGATTTGGACCACTGACACCACCATTCTGAGGTGAGTATATTTTGATGGAGTATATTTTGGTGGAGAAGTTTTGCCCACTGCTGTTTTCCTGAGAGTTATAGGATATCGTCCTTCATTCTCTACATGACAGCTTGCCCACTATTTCAGTCACCTTCCAGCCAATGGGTCATTGGCTATATCTATCATATTCTTTTCCATTAACAGGGCTATTAGAGAGATTATACAGGTATAGTGATTCCTTCATTGTTTGTGGATTGAGTCCTGGCACTAACACTTCTGAGTGGCATGAACCTAGACAACTCACTTCACTTATCACTTACCTAAGTTTTATTTCTCTCATCAGTAAAGGAGTATCACAGAATCTTAAATGCAGAGGTGGAATGGACCTCATGAGCCACCTGCCCCATTCCCTTCACCTTACAAATCAGGAAAGTAGGATTCAGGGAGGATAGGTGACTTTCCAGAGTCACAAAGATATGTGTCAAAAGTAAAATTTTAATCCAGGCCTCTGATTTTAGAGTCGATACTTCTTTTCCCATATACATTGATATTTTCACTCCCTACCTCCCACAAATCTGTGAGAAAAGCACTTTATAAAGCTTAAATCATTGAACAAATTTATTGTATCTGTATTATTAAAGATACTTAGAGCTGGAAGAGACTTCAAAGGTTATATAGTACAAGCACAGATCTTCATTCTATTCTGTATTTAATTGTATTTGTGATCTTTGTACTAAAATGGTACCCAACTTCCCAGAAAATCAGTCATTTTCTAATCAAATATCATTAAGGACTCAAGTATACTTAATTCATTTCTCAGAAACGGACATAGATATGTTGGAGGATGTCTAGAAGAGGGCAATTAGGATGGTGAAGAGCCTTGAGTTAATGCTCATATAGTGATCATTTGAAAGACCTGGGCTAATTTAACCTGGAGAAGAGAAAACTCGGGGAAGATAGAACACCTGTTCTCAAAAATTTGTAGGCTTGTCTGCTGGGCTCCTCTAGGCAGAACTAGGAACAGTGCTTGCAAGATACAAAGAGGCATATTTAGGACTCATGACACAACAAAATTACCAAGCATTAAAGTTATCCAAAAGACTTTTGGGGGAGGTAGTGGGTTCACAAGGCTACAAGAAGAGGGGTCATTGCTCCCCTGATGAGACAATAACCTCACCTTGTACCAGTTGTAATGAGACTAAGATCAGAAATACATATCTCTGTGGAATAACAGAGAGGCACAAGGAGTCTGTCTACTGACTGTAGATAGCTATTGAAGCTGATCTTGCAACTTGCTCTGTGTTTGCCAGCTATATCCATATCAACCTCCTGTGGCCCTAAGGGGCTGGATCATTTTCCCAAGGTCATCCAACCAGTATGTGTCAGAGGCAGTATCTGAACTCAAATCTTCTGACTCAGAGACTGGATTGCTATCCACTCCTCCAGGATGACTCTCAAGGAACATTTGAGAAGAAGCAATGGGACATTATTCTGTTATTAAAAATGAAACAAAACAGTTTGCTTTTGAAAATGTTTAAATTAAAAGGTCTTCTGGAGTAACTCAATGGTACAGTGGATAGAGCATGGACCCTGGAGTCAGCAGGACCTGAATTCAAATCAGACCTCAGACACTTACTAGCTTTGTGACCCTGGGCAAGTCACTTAACCCTGATTGCCTCAAAAAAAAAATCAGAGGGACTTTCTTTTACCAGTCATATAGCCTCTGCTTGTGTTGAGTAAATTATTTTCATTATCTCAATACCCAAGGTTAATAAGGCTTTCATTACTTCTTAGCATGGCTATATTCAGTATTACAAAAGCAAAAACATTTAGTAAAGGTAAACACATAACTCAGAAAAGTAAATAAAATCATTCAACTTACTCAGCTTCTTCATGCAGTCTCGAAGTCTGGTTTCTAAGCTGAGCACCCTCTGATGCAATTCTTCATAGTCATAGGCCCCAATTTCTTCCTGAATTCCTGTGAGGACTGCAGACAGATTCCTAATTTCCTCTTTGAACTGGGTGATTAACTTGGCATCCGTTTTGTACTGTTCCAGGACTGGGATCAAGGGCAGGAGCTCATCCATCTTTTCTTTCAACTCCTGTGAAAAGCAGCCAATTGTTCATGAGAGTAGTTTAAAACAGATCACCCAGCTAAATCCCTCTAATATGATACTTAAGGGTGATTATGGGAATGGCTTCAGAATTCTTTATTGATTTTAGGTAGAAATTGGTGTTTAGGGAAAATGTAAGTGACCCCAGGATTATGAGCCATAAATCCACTTTTCCTAGTATGGCAGTACAAGAAGCTTCTTAGTTTGTTTTTTTAATAAAAAAAAAGATAAAATAAAACTTTTCTGAAAAAATCAATCTTTATTGTAATTAGAAAAATATGTGGTGGCAGAAATTAAGGATTCGTGTATTGGGTCCAAATTTTTCTTTGGTTTTGTGTTTTTCATGCTTTGTAAAATGAAGGCATTAAGAGAGAGCATAATATTGTAATTAGAGCTTGGGCCTTGAAGTCAAGAAGACTTGGGTTCATAGTCTGCCTCTGTCAATTACTAGATGCATAACACTGGTCAAGTCTTTGAACCTTTCAGTGTCTCCAGACACCAAAGTTTCTGGCAATTGCCTATCTGTATCTGAGCAAGGTGTTTCTGTACTGGGAGTTCTACAAACTGATGAAATCATAGATACGGACTGGACCGATCATTGTTCATTCAAGCAAAAGAAAAAAAAAATAAACAAAAAACCCCAAACAATCCTCCCCTCTCCCCGCAAACAACACCAAAATAAAGTTCTTGATTTTCTTTTAATTTGTGATTTGGGAACAAGTTTGGCATAAACTATTTCTAGACACAAAAGATTTATAGCTGATTATCAGTTATCCACTCTGAGTTGCACATTTTGGTAGACAACCTCTTGAAAATCTTGACAGGTCCAGCTTCCTCTTTCATCTCTCTACAAACGACTTCTCTCCCACAACTCCCCCCCTTTACTGTGACCTTCTCCCTCCAATACACACATACTGTCAAAGTATGTTATCAATGTATGTACTGAAATAAGACTATTTTTATATTAGGTTAAGTAAAACGTCAGCAGTAAGTCTGCCACAAACATATAAAAATCATGCAGTATTTCCCAAGGAGAGGCAACATGGCTTGTTAGATAGAGGATTGGCCTTGGGGTGAAGAAGGTCTAGGTTTAAGTTCTATTTTTGATAGAACTAATTGTGTGACTTGTGGGTAAATCACTTAATAGTACCTTAGGCAATTCCCTAAAGACTGTAAATTATAATCAAGCTATTTTTTTTCTTTTTCAGCTCTGTCATATCTATTTCCCCCCAAATAATTATTCCTTTGTCCAGGTTTCTCCTTGCTTTAGCACATAGTCTTGCTCCACTCTGGGGAAACACTTTTATGAAGTTATTGAACTACCCAATTCTCTGTGGAGTACCTGCGGTATACAATCACTTATTATTATTTTTACTATTAACAATTTAGAAGTAGTTCTTAAGGGTACTTCGCCATCCCTCCCATTTCAGTGCTTGACCAACTGTTCATTTTGTCCCTCTGTTACAGATAAGAATTCTAGGAGGGCTTAAGTCACTAAATTATCAAATTTATGAAGTAGTCGTGACTAGTTGGTTGACATTTGAAGCAAATGTCAACAAAATCTAAGCCATATACTACAGTAAAAGAGAGAAATGGTTCTAGGGTTAACCTGTGGCTCCACGCTCACAGAATGCTACAAATTATGTCTTTGGCCCAGGAACATCTTTTAGTCATTGGATCTGAACTACCGACACCCTCATCCCCCAAAGGACCCAGAAAGCTTTGGTGGAGCAGTTATGACCATTGCTAGTTCCCAATAAGTTTCCACATCAGTGGAGGGAATTTTCCAACTGGATGATAGACCTATATGAACTGTTTAGATGATAATAAAGCAGAACACAACTTTCCCAAGTCTTAAGAAATTATTGTTCATGGTGATGTATCTTTTTAATCCCCATTACTGAGGGAAGTTAAATAAAACTTGAATATGGGGATTCTGAGCTACAGTAGAACTAAAGCTGTTTGAGTGTCCACATTAAGTCTGGCACAAATATGGTGAGCTCCTGGGAGGTGGGGAGGAGGTAGGTGATGTACCAGGCTGCTGAAGAGCAGTGAGATGCTTCAGGCTAGGAATGGAGCAGGTGAAAGCTTCTGCTGTCATCAGCAGTATGATTGGGCTCATGAGTAGAGAGGGAGAAAGAAAGGAAGGGGGAGAGAGAGAGAGAGAGAGAGAGAGAGAGAGAGAGAGAGAGAGAGAGAGAGAGAGAGAGAGAGAAAAGAAGAAGAAGAAGAAGAAGAAAAAGAAGAAGAAGAAGAAGAAGAAGAAAAAGAAGAAGAAGAAGAAATGGTGGAAAAGAAGAGAAAAGGAAGTAAGAAATGGAAAAAAAGGAGAAAAAGAAATAAGACAATTGATTTTTGTACTATTTGAAATGACTTTTCCTCCATTTGCATGGGGAGCTGAAAGCTAACTGCATTTAGAATGACTGTTTGTCCTTTTGAGATAAATTAACTCTTTTAGGACACTAGTTTACTGCTCCCACTGATGGAAATTATTTTAGCCAACTGAGCACTCAGCATTTCAAATGTGTCGATTTGCCTCTCTAGATCAAGATACCTTTTATGTCAAATAAACCTCACTCCCTTTGCCTCATTTTAAGGGCCAGTCCCAATTCATTTTTTCAACAAGTATTTAAGAATTGTCGCTGCCAGCCTATCTGCTATACGTTGGGGATACAAAAGCCAATATGATTAGTCACTGTCCTCAAGGTGGTTATATTTTACTGAGGAGAGGGTTTGAGGAGATTAACATATAAATAATTAAGTTCACACAAAACAGGCACAGTAAATAGAAAAGCATTGTTTATTAGAAATATCTAGAAAGACCTCAGAAAGGAGCTCAGTCTTGAGCTGAATCTCAAAGGAAGTTCAGATTTCTAAAAGGTGTAGTTGTGACAGAATTGTGTTGAAGGTGTATGGAATAGCCTGTGTAAAAATGTGGTGGTGGTGGAGTATAGAAATGCTGTATACAGAGAGCATTCAGGAGGCCAGTCTGTCTGGTACGTGGACTATGTGAAGGAAAAATAATAAGAAATCAGTCCAGAAAAAATAGGTAGGAACCAAATTGTGACTTTCAATGCAAAACAGAGATGTTTATAACTTAATCCTGGAGAAAATGGGGAGACTCACAATACCTGTAGCTTTCAATAGCATTCCAAGAGAAAGAAAAGCAAAATATTCCTTCTGCTCTCATGAGACTCCGCCTTGTTTTCCTTAACTTTCAAAAACTGGTTGTCAGTTTTCATACAATCTTACAGTTTAAACTTAGCCTTACATTTACTGCAGAACGATATAATTTAGGGCAACAGATCATCATTATTGTGATCACTTGAGAATAATCCATAGGTGCCATCAGAATGCACATTGTACAGCTAGCTAATTTAAGCAGTGGGAAATTGCATTTTTAAATTACATTTAGAAGCTGCTATTACGATAAATGCATTAGAATAGCAGGAGATCCCATTGCTGCCCTGATATATGGATTGATGTTACTTGGGGAAATTTCCACTTACTGTATAGGCTGGGAAATTCTTGAATTTAGGGCATATGTGCAAAATGAGAGGGAGGAAGGAGTTTGCATTAGAAGTGAGATCTCTCAAAACATCAGACTTGAAGGGCCTGAAATGGAGAGCTAGCCTCATTTTTAGTGTCTCATTTGGAAATGCATTTATTAGCTACAGCATCATGTGATTCCTAAAGGATGGAAAGATGGCTCATTATGATTTTAATGAAAATAGTTCTTTTGGTAGCATTCAGCACACATCATAAGCACTATCAGGAAGACAGCATTGTTCTTAAATATGAATATCATTCTCAAGTGGAAATGACCAAGCTCTAAGAAAGGTAGGGGCCTGGGATGGCATGTCACAGTTTTAACAACTCATTTTCTTTCTGAAAGAAAACAGGGTATTTGTATTATTTTGACCTTTTAAATACTCCATAGTTTGATTGCTAGCAATCCATTTTCCAGCTCTGGCAACTTGTCAGAGAGAGGAAGAAAGAACAACCAGAACAAAATTGAATATTTAAAAGGTTGAAGCAGACCAACACAGAGATGGGCTTCATGACCTACGCTGGGCTTTTGTCCTCCTGGAATTTTGCTATTCTGACGAAAGGTGTAATATGAATACCTAATCCATAACCGCATGGCAGAAATCCTCCGGCCTAAAAATAATGACTGCTGGAATGAGCAAGAGTGCAATTGTTCTAACTTAAGTTTAGAAGCATTAATCTTTCTGATGAGCTGAAAGTAGGATACAAGATACTGTCTGCATCAGTTGATTGGGAAAATGAATTCCTTTTTATTTAAAAGTATTTTCAAAAGCAATCTGTCTTTTTTCTTCTTTTAATCAGGAGATACAGGGTCATGATGATAAATGTTTAACAACTAACTCTCAAAAAAAGATAACTGTAACTACAATACACTTTTATGCTTTAACTGCATCATTAACATTTTCTCCATCATTTTCTTGTCTGGACAATGAATAAAATTCCAAATAAAGCACAGATTCTTGTAGCTTTTTCATGTTCACCTTTACAATTTCCAAGATAAAAATTTTCCCAGCTAGATGGCTCAGTGGGTAGAACATTGGGCCTGGAATCAGGAAGTCCTGAGTTTAGATCTTCTAGCGTCAGATACTTCCAGCTGTGTGACCCTGGGCAACTCACCCTCTGTTTGCCTTAATCCATTGGAGAAAGAAATAGCAAATCACTCCAATATCTTTGCCAAGAAAACCCCATTTACAGTCATAAAGAGTCAGACATGACTAAACAACAAGTGTTCACCCTTAAAATTTAACAATTAACTTTCATAAGCCAATTGTAGCACACAGTTGAGGTGATACACTGCCTTTTTCTCTTAAATACATCACGAGCGTCAGCATGTCAAATGGAATAGAAAGTTCCCCTTGGAGCCAGGGAAGACCTGGTTTTAGACCCTGCCTCTGGCACATACCAGCTTTATGACCCTGGGGAAATCAATAAGCCCCTCATTGTTTCTGGAAGTTGCAGAGTGTCATAGAATTGGAGCTTTGAAAAGGAACTCAATGCTCATCTACTCTAACCTGTACTTGAAAGAATCTCCCTCTCTCAAATATCTCATAAATGTTCATCCACCACCTGTTTTAAGGCTCCTAGGATGGGTAACCCACTGCTGATCGAGGCAGACTGTGCCACTTTTGGAGAGATTGAATTATTAGGAGTATTTTTTGACATGGAGTATACACTGACCTCTTTTCAATTTCAACCTATTTGCTCTTGTTCCTGTTTTCTGGAGTCAAATAGAATTAAGTCTAACCCTTCCTCTGCATTGCAGTCTTTCAAATACATAGAGACAGCTATCATGTTCTCTCTGAATCTTCTTTCCTTTGGCTTTAGTGTCCCCAGGTCCTTCATCCATTCTTCATGTGACATTGTCATAGGGCCCTTTGACATTCTGATTTCCATCTTCTGGACAGTCAAAGGTTATCAATATCTTCCTTGCACCTTCTTTCCCAGAACTGAGCATAATACTCCAGATGAAGAATGATGAAGACAGAGTGCAATGGGACTATCACCTCCCTATTTCTAGAAGCTCTGTCCCACTTAATGTAGTCCCAAATCATATTAACTTTTTTGTTTTTGTTGTTGTTGCATTTGTTTTCTAAAATTTATAGATCGGCATTGGTAGTGCAAATTTTATTCTCCAACACCTTTCCATTCCCTTACTAATTATGCTTGACAAAGTATGTGGCACATAATAGATTTTTATTCCAAGCCAAAAAAGTCATAGACCATACTTAGAGATCTAGAGTTGGAGGGACCTTAGGAACCATGTAGTACAAGTTGATTATTTTTACAATGAGTAGAGACAAGAAAATTTAGACATCTCCACTCCAAACTTTCAATCATAAAGGGAAAAAAACAACCAGACTATTATGCCAATGGGAATTGATTTATTGTTAGATTTGGCTATTTTGAACAGTGCATACAGCCAATGTTCATTCATGGGTCTAAATGAAGCTTTCAGCATCTGTATTGATTCTCCAAGGTGCCAAAACATCCCTTTCTTTGGTGCTGGTTAGATTTTAAATCATCTTAAAGGTATTAGAAGAATGTGCCAGAGAAACTAATAGAGTGTCTATAATGTTCTAGTATTCTCTCATTTTCTCCTTCTTCCCTTCCTCCCTCCTTCTCTCTCTCTCTCTCTCTCTCTCTCTCTCTCTCTCTCTCTCTCTCTTTCTCTTTCTCTGCCTGTCTCTCTCTGTCTCTGTCTCTTTGCCTGTCTCTCTCTGTCTCTGTCTCTCTGTCTGTCTGTCTCTGTCTGTCTCTGTCTGTCTCTGTCTGTCTCTCTCTGTCTGTCTGTCTGTCTCTCTCTCTCCCTCCTCTGTCCTCTCTCTTTCTTTCTCTCTTTCTGTTTCAGAATTTTTAGACCACATTTGGAATTCACTTTAGAAACTGATGTAATTCTTTGTTGTGTGCGTGACTGTGTGTTTTAACCTTGAGAATTAGAACTGAAAATTATATTCTCAATTTGTAAATGACATTTTCAATAGATTTATTTTGCATTGAACCAGAAATTTCCCAGAAAAATCTTTGTGCTTGCTAGCTCTGTGACTCCTAAATATCCCTATTGTTCCCAAAGTTATCTGTGTTCTTAGTCCAGCACAAAACTCCAGTTCAAGCTTATGTGGATCAGTAGAATAGACTGGGGAAAAGAAGATTCAGGGGAAACATGGCAGCTACCATGAAATATGGAAAAGACCCTCATATTAAAATGTGCTCCAGCTATAAAGAAAAACTGAGACTGTTGGGGGACCTAGCGGGGAAGAGAAAAACAGACTGAATCTCTGAAACATCCTTACAACCACCATAAAATGGTGGGAAACATACTTTTCCTGTTATTTTGAAAGGGTATTTTCTGGGAAATTCAGATGTTTGAAAGGAATCTGTGAATCTTTTTGACCCATAAAGGAAGTGAGGAAACACTGAACACTTCCTTAGGAAGCTTCTCTCAGAACAATTTCGAAAGCCACTGAGGGAGAGTAGCCTGCTTCATGTGGAATGGCAACAGTCTGACACCCCACAGCAATATGTGCACTGAGTGCTTCCATTGTGGTGGAATATAATACCAGAGACCTCACAATGTAACAGCAAGATATCTGTCTTGGAAGTGGGGCTTCATTGAAAGGTTAGTGACCCTTGAAGGAGAAGATTGATCAAAAGTGTGTGTTATTACCACTTCACAAGTGATTAAAATGCAGTGCTATGAAAAGATTTAGTCAATTCCCATTGGAATAATTGTCTGGTTGTTTTTTTCCACTTTATGATTGAATAAAATGCTTCATTTTTAGGAGACATATTTTATTCTTGAGAGGTGGTGTGTCAGTGGAAAAAAGACTGAACTTTTTTTCCACAAAAGAAAAACAAATAAACAAACAACAAAACTCCAAGTGTCTCCCAAAGAGAACAGTTAGCTTATTAATTATGATAATGTTCAAGACGACCATTCCTTAAATTAAAATATATATATATATATATATATATATATATATATATATATATATATATATATATATATATATTCTCAAATACTCCTTAATGATACCAATGAGATGTTCTGAGCTGTTCTGGCTACTGCTTTCTTTATAGATCTTAACACATAGAAGCTAATAACATTTTCTTCTGTATTTCTTCTTCTTTCAAACACCTCAGATTTTTGCTTTGAGGTTGGCATACAGAATCAGGAGGATACATTTATATTCTCAGTTTTGCCACCAACTGGTTGCTTGACTTTAGACAGGTCACTTAAACCATCTGAGTCTTATTTGTAGAATTGGTTTAATACCTAATACTTAGCTTTGCTTGCTTTTGGTTAGGTTCAGATAAGAAAAATAATTCTAGAATTTCAGAGTTAATGTTGTTTCCTCATATCAAAGTATGGATTCAATCTACAGAATTCCCAAGGAATAATTATCCCTTATCTGCTTAAAGACTTCTGAGACAAAATCATGATTTAGCAAAAAAATTCATTCAATTTTTGGACCATTTCTAATTGTTAGGAAATTTTTTTCTTATATTTGGTCAAAGCATATCTCTTTGCAACTTTACTCATTGGTCTAGCTCCACTTTCTTGTAGGAAACAGGAGAGTGAAAAAGATTAAATCTGTCTATTACGTTGCAAGTAATCAGACATTTGAAGACTGCTCTGATGTTCATCCAAGTCTTCTCTTTTCCAAACCAAATATTCCTTGATCCCTTAAGCTATTCTCATGTGGCATATTCTCATGTCCTTTTCTGAACATGCCCTAGCTTTTCTTTCCTAAAACAAGGTCAACAGAACTGGATATGAAGAAGATAAATATAAGATAAAAACATTTTTCTATTTCTTATTTTAATTTATGACTGGTTACATGTAATATATAATGCATGTTACATGTTTTCTACATAATATATACAATATCCATGTGTGCATGTAGGCAGATAGATGAAAGTTGAAGAGCTATTGAGGTGTATCTACCTAGAAATTGAATGGAACTGACACAACACCAACATCAGAAATCTCCAAACTTGTACAACCATAGAATTCCAGAATTCTGAATACTTTGAAGAGGTATCCTTGGTGACATAACCATTATATTTCTATTATTTTATATTTGATTTATGTTTTATATTTTGTTTCTCTTATGTTTTCTTGTGCTATGAAAGCCTGAAAGACAAAGAGTTTTCCCCCCTTGTACTTAGAAGTCACTGATTGTATTAAGCACTCAAATTTTTTTCCAGTTACCTTCTTGCATTATTAAACAGGAAAGCCAGAAAGCATATTTAAAATTCCCTCAAAGAGGCTTAGTTATAGCCACCAAACTGTTAGAAATTTGGACATCAATATCTGATTATTTGGTCACTTGGTCATCTTATTATTATAGCATATTTAATGGCCTATTTTGACCATATATATCCTCTATGCCAGGGGTTGTCAACCTAGGGTATGAGACTCCAGGTGGTACAGGAAGTTTGTCAAAGCAGCACTGGAAATATTTGGTAAATAATCATATTATCCTATTGAAATATTGAAACGTAGTAGTGTTATTGAGAAAAAAGTGGATTCCAGAGAGAACAATCGGATTGAGGGAACTGAGAGGAAAGTTCATTATGTAGCATCTCTAAATCATGAAAAAGAAAGATGCAGACAGACCATACTGACCAAAAGACAAGTGGATGATTTACAGATTTGTGACATTTTTCATACTGAGCTGGGGAAGAAAGTACTCAGCAATGATCAAGAGTAAGATGATCTAACTGATCTCTGCAATAACCAGAAACTCTGAATTGATTTGCAATCAGTGGGGTTGAGAAATTTGGAGAGTATCCTTGGAGAAACATATTCTGTTCTTACTTAAACTGCTCAGAAGCTGTACTTCCATTTATAAGACTTATCTCTGTGAATCACCATTCTTAGTGCTTTTCTCAATCAAATTCCAAGGGGGAAACAAATCAGAGGCTGAACATGATATTTAGGCATCTCTTTCAAATGCTAAACTGAGAATAAAACTATTGATTAATAAAGCAGTTAGGTGGTGCAGTGATAGAACTCTGGGCTTGGAGTCAAGAATACCTGAATTAAAACCTTGACACAGATATTTACTAGCTATGTGACCTTGGGCAAGTCACTTAACCTCTGTTTGTCTCAGTTTCCTGTAAAATAGAGAGAATAATACCACCTATTTCATGGGGTTGCTGTGATAGTCAAATGAGATAATACAAAACATTTAACATAGTGTCTGCCACATAGTAGGTACAATGTAAATATTAGCTATCATTATTAATTATTCATTAAGAAAAAGAATCAAGTATCTCACTAATTTATTAGACTGTCCTGACTTTGAACAATTTTATAATACTACAAATCTTGTATACTGAATAAATTTTTCATTATGAAAAATAATCTGTATTTTATTTGTGTCCATATGCATATTAAACTTCAGAATTTATTTTTCTTCATTTTGAATATGGTACGTGAGGACAGAAAACCTTTAGTAAGGTTAGCTTTAAGCTAAGGAGTACATGGAATCCAAAAGGCTGGGAACCTTTTCTTCACCCAACTTACAGTTCAATTCTATTTGAAAATAAATCCTTTCTATGAGAGAACCTCCCCAACCAACTGTTTGTGGGAGTGGAAAAGCCACTGGTGTCGCCCATCATTGACATGTTTTCAGACTTCTTCAGTGTATTAATTGGTTGTAATGCTTTTTTTCCTTTTTCTTTCTTTCTTTTTTTTTTTAAAAAAAAACATCATTTTATATGAGTTGACTCTCTGGGAGGAGAGAAACTGGGGAAAGAAAATGTGAGATGTGCAAATCTAGAGACATCATCACTCCATTCATGTGAACTATTTGTGCCCAACCTCTGGTACGGCATTCCAAGCTCATATTGGTCTGATCACCATAGTGAGACATAATGATGTCATTTTGGTTCTCGTTAAGTACAAAAGGACAACAATCAACCAAACAACTGGGGAAAACTATGATGATGAAAAAAAAAAGAATTAACAAAAACTCATTTAAAAAGATAAAAAGAAATATTTGCTATGAGATAAAGCAGTGTGCTAGGTTCTTTGACTACAAAGAGGAAAAACAACATCAACTTTGCTCTTATGATCTATGAGGGGAGATCAGATATGGCTTTATGGAAGTATGATGTGAGGTAGAATGTGAAAACTAGAAAAACTGGAGATCTGAGTAAAATGGTCTAAGAAAACAGATAGAGAGAGACAGAAAGAGACACACACAGAGAGACAGAGAGAGAGAGAGAGACAGAGAGACAGAGAGAGAGACAGAGAGAGACAGAGAGAGAGACAGAGAGAGACAGAGAGAGAGACAGAGAGAGACAGAGAGAGAGACAGAGAGAGACAGAGAGAGAGAGAGACAGAGACAGAGAGAGAGAGACAGAGAGAGAGAGAGAGACAGAAAAAGAGAGAGAGAGAGACAGAAAAGAGAGAGAGAGAGAGAGAGAGAGAGAGAGAGAGAGAGAGAGAGAGAGAGAGGACTTTCAACTGGCATGTGGGAAAGTTTATTGTAAGAGGAGGCAAATGAACTTGAACCTTGAAGTAGGAGGATTTCAACAGAGAGAGCTGAGAAGGGATTATACCTTGGGCATTGAGATGAGAGAAGGCGGGATGAAATCAGAGAACAGCCAATAGTCCTGTTCATCTGGCATAGTGATGTCTATGAAGAGGCATGTTATGAAATAAAGATAGGCCTTATTAATGTAAACTACCACCAGACTCATGTAAACCTGTTGACATTGGGTATAGAATTATAATTTTATTCTAAAGGTATTAGGGAGCCAACCAAGACTTTTGAATAAGGGGAAGACACACTTTCACACCTTTCAGTGTGAAAGAAATAAGCTACGTAAAGAAAAGATTGGAAGGGGGAAGAGACTGGAGGTAAAGAGACCATTTAGGAGGCCATTAGAGTCAAGGTAAAAATTAAAGGAGAGTTGGCCTAAGATATTGGTGAGTCAATAGAAAGGAAGATATAAAGGTGTGAGATAAGATTTGGTCACTGATTGGACTGTGGGCATAATGAAAGAGAAAGAAAGGTCAAAGATGTCTCCATGGTTAGGAACTTAGGTCTTTGACAAGAAGGTGGTACCATATGGCAGAAATAGAAAATCTGGAAGTTAGTAAGAAAAACTTTTAGCAACCTAGTTATTATCACATATATCCAAATACATTTAAATCATGACATACTATCCACATTTCCGTAATGGTTCTATTTATAGAGACCCTTCTCCACCATCTTACAACTAATGGTCACTCTTAGCAGTTAAGCGAATATTTTCCCAAATGAGTCTTTAACATTGTATGAGCACTTATTTCTAGTGGAGATACATGCATCATGTTCAGTGCTTTGCTCCCACCTGCTTTTCCAAAGACTATGGAAGTAAAACCTACCTGAAAATGCTTGGTCATCAACGTCTTCCGGTCATCTTCAATCTGTCGAAACTTGGCCTTCAGTCCTTTCATTTGGGTTTCCATTTTTAAAACATATTGGAAATCCCTCTGAGTCCGTAAGTTTAAGACTTCAATGGACTGGGACATATTCTGAACCTGGTGAGAGAAGAAAATTGGCTGTAGAAATATTGTCCACTAAAAGACATATTACAATTATTGGTTGTTTCATAATGACATTATTATTCTAATAGCTGGTGAGCAATGTTTTCCTGTGGTAAAAGTTTATATCAATGGCTAAAAAAGGCAAGTTTTAGGAATAATAATTTCACATTATAAATATTTAGAAAATTCAAGCAGAAAGAAATTGTATATAGGTGGGAATCAATAGAAAAATTAGGGATTGGCTCCATCATAAATAAGCCTTTAATCAATCAAAATGGCAAACAAATTGGTTAACTAACTGTCAAACTGGTACTAAATTGACAGATGTCAAGTCATATAATTTGATATTCTAGAAGAAACTTAATTTTCCCTTTATTTTAAAATTACATATAGTACTTGGAAAAAGTAATACTTGGTAAAAATAATAGAAAGAAATATGATTGCTTAGGAGTGTGGTTGGTGTTTAGGCATCCAATGAAGGTGACACATATTTTGCTCAGTATATTCATTCCATGACACTCAAAAAAGCAAGAGTGAATTGGTCAGAGGTTGAATGTGATGTTTAATAGTGAATCCCAATAGTTCATCGAGTCTACCAGCTTACCACTAAACAGTATGATAGGATGCTACTTAAGAAAATTGGTAAATATAATCTGTGCATTAGAGGGACAGAAAAAATGCCAATAACTTTTATTAGACAGAGAGGTACTGGGTTCTGCTAATCCATCCTTCCCTGGCCTTTCCCCTAGTTCTTTGTCAACCATCAGTACAACCCCCAATCATGCCTCCTTTTAGCACTTAACAATGAGGTCCATATATATTTAAATGCTGTTATGTGATTTTGTTAAAAATAAAAATTTAATTTCTTTTAAGGAGGAGTATTTCCTTGTTGATAGTAGAAAACTGACTTTTATTTATGAGTTTATATTATCATTTTTCATTTGTCATCATACCCATAAAAGTCTTTATTATTTGCTTTTCTTTAGTAGAAAGCAAATTTGAGAGACAGTTCGGCATAGTGAATAAATATTTGTCTGACCTAAGAGTCATGAAGAATGGGTTCAAGTCCTGTCTTTGATACATATTGGCTGTACAACCTTGGGTAAATCACTTAGGCTCTTGGTATCTCCAGGTAATTCTTTTTTAAAAATTAATGTATTTGTTCTCAGTTTTCAACAATCACTTCCATAAGTTTTAAATTTTCTCCCCCTCTCTTCTGCCTCCCTCCCAAAGACAGAATGCAATCTTATGTGGGTTCTACACATTCATTCTTATTAAACATATTTTCACATGAATCATTTTGCATATAAGAATTAAAATGAAGGGGAGAAACTATGAGAAAACTAAACCAAACCAAAACATAACATAACATAAAAGAAAAAAGTCTACTTCATTCTGCATTCCATCTCCATAGTTCATTCTCTGGGTGTGAATGGCATTTTGTCTCAAGAGTCCATTGGGAATTTTTTAGGTCCTTGCATTGCTGGGAATGGCTAAGTCTATCAAAAACAGTCTTGGCATACTTTGGCTATTACTGTATATAATGTTCTCCTGGTTCTACTCATTTCACTCAGCATCAGTTCATAGAAGTCTTTCCAAGTTTTTCTGAAGTCCACCTCTTCATCATTTCTTATAGCACTATAGTATTCCATTATATTCATATACCACAACTTGTTCAGCCATTCCCCAGTTGATGGGTATTCCCTTGATTTCTAGCTCTTGGCTATCACAAAAAGAGTTGCTATAAATATTTTTGTACTTGTGGACTTTTTACTATTTTTATGATCTCTTTGAGATCCAGTCCTGGAAGTGATATTGCTGGGTTAAAGGGTATGCACATTTTTATAACCCTTTGCTCATAATTTCAAATTGCCCTCCAGAATGGTTAGATCAGCTCACAACTCCACTAGTGTTCCAGTTCTCCCACATCTTCTCCAACATTTATCACCTCCCTGTTTTGTCATGTTAGCCAATCTGATAGGTGTAATGTAGTGCCTCAGAGTTGTTTTAATTTGCATCTCTCTAATCAATAGTAATTTAGAGCATGTTTCATATGACTATAGATAATTTTAATTTCTTCCTCTGAAAACTGCCTGTTCATATTCGTTGACCATTTATCAATTGGGGAATGACTGGTATTATTGTAAGTTTGACTAAGTTCTCTATATATTTTAGAAATAAGTCCTTTATCACAGACACTAGTTGTAAAAATTCTTTGCCAGTTTTCTGCTTCCCTCCTAATCTTGGTTACATTGGATTTGTCTGTGCAAAAACTTTAATCAAATTGACCAAAGGTTTATCAAATTTATTGATTTTTTTCATAAAACCAACTCTTAGTTTTATTTATTTGTTCAATAGTTTTCTTAATTTCACTTTTATTAATCTCTCCTTTGGTTTTCAGTATTTCTAATTTGGCATTTAGTTGGGGATTTTCAATTTGTTCTTTTTCTAGTTTTTTCTGTTGCATGCCCAATTCATTGATCTCCTCTTTCTCTATTTTATTTATGTAGGCATTCAATGATATAAAACTTCCCCTAAGAACTGCTTTTGCAGCATCCCATAAGTTTTATTATGTTTTCTCAATATTGTCATTCTCTTGAAGGAAGTTTTTGATTGTTTCTCTGATTTGTTGTTCAACCCACTCATTCCTTAGGATTAGATCATTTAGTTTTCAATTAATTTTTGATCTATCTTTCCATAGCCTTTTATTACATATAAGGGGCAGCTAGGTGGTGCAGTGGATGGAGCACCAGTGCAAGAGTTAGGAGAACCTGAGCTCAAATCTCACCTCAGTCACTTGACACTCACTAGCTGTGTAACCTTGAGCAAGTCACTTAACCCCAATTGCCTCATCCTGAGTCATCTCCAGTCATCCTGATCAATACCTGGTCACTGGATTCAGATGGCTCTGGAGGAGAAGTGAGGTTTGTGACCTGTACAGCCCTCCTTCACGCAAAACAAAGTCAAGTGCAAGTCATGTCATCATTTCTCTGATGGTATGGTCTTCTTCCGCAATGAAGGACAAATACACATTACATATAATTTATATGGTATCTATGGTATCTAATAAAGATGCATTGACTACTTTTGCCTTTCTGTGCTGGATTGTGAGGTTTTTATATACTTGTACATGGTTAATTTTTGTGTATGTGCCATATACCATTGAGAAAAAGGCATATTACTTTATATCCCCATTCACTTTCTCCAGAGGTCTATCATATCTATTTTATCCAGAATTTTATTCACCTCCTTAACTTCTTTCTTGTTTATTTTGAGTTTAGATTTATCAGGTTCAGAGAGGGAGAGGTTGAGGTCCCACAGTAGTATAGTTTTGCTGTCTATTTCTTCCTGTAACTCCCTTAACTTCTCCTCTAAGAACTGGATGCTATACCACTTGTTGTATATATGTTTAGTAATGATGTTACTAACGTTTAGTAAGTTTAGTAATGTTTAGTAAGTAGATTTTCTTATCTTTAGCAGGATATACTTTCCTTCCTTATCTCTTTTGATTAGATCTATTTCTATTTTTGCCTTGTCTGAGATTAGGATTGCTAACCATGCTTTTTTTTTTTTTTTTACAGTGGCTGAAGTATAATATGTTCTACTCCAACCTTTCACCTATACCTTATGTGTATCCCTCTGTTTCAAATGTTTTTCTTGTAAACAAAACATTGTAAGATTATAGGTTTTATTCCATACTGCCATCCACCTCCGTTTTATGGGAGAGTTCATCCCATTCACATTTACAGTTATGATTACTCTCTGTGTCTTTCTCTCTATCCTATCTCCTCCCTATTTATGCTTTTATTTCTCTCTTCTCCCTTCCCCTCTTCAATAGTTTTACTTTTGACCTTTGCCTCCCTTAATCTTCCCTCATTTCTACCAACCCCCTTCTTTTTATTTCCTTTTTCCCTTACTACTTCTTCCCTCCCTTTTACCCTCTCACTCCTTTTCCTTTCCTCTTTCCCATCCTCCTGCCTGTAGAGCAAGTTAACTTCTAAACTTAACTGAGCATGTTGTTCCCTCCTTGAACCAAATCAGATGAGATTAAAGCTGAAAAAATGCCCATCTCTTTCCCCTCTTTCCTTCTACAGTAATGTTTGTGTGCCCTTTCCTGAGATGTAACTTACCTATTTCTGCCTCTAAATTATGATTTTTCATCATCACATCAGTTAATTTATACCCACCCCCTCTATCTATATATATCCCTCCAGGTAATTATTTAAAAAATGAAATTAAAGGTCTAGACCACCCCTTGTCTTCTCCCCCACTAAAGCAAAATCATACAAACAAATTTGAAAAATATGTTAACAGTACTGGGATTAATGTTATAATTCATATTTTTTCCTCAATTTTTGTTATGATTAGGTATTAATATTTCTTTAAGAAAGATCCTGTGACATATGGAATGACATGACATGACACGACTCTTGAAGGAGGCTAATACGTTCGAAGAATATCTTGATATTATCAATGATGCCATTAAGTTTTCCTGATAACTTCAGAAAATTCCTTATTTCACTATACAGTATTAGAAAATGAAGCCAGAAAGAGATTTGCTGTGAAAGTATTCTATATCTATCAGTAATGCAAAGTCATGTGTATTTAGTAAGGATTACATGCTAGAAAATAAACAGAGATAATTCAAAAGACTTTGGGTTCCATTTTGCTTCTGCTATTGGCCAAAGCTTGATATGATTTATATGCAGCACAGGTCACATAGTTTCACAGACTAGTGACTATTATTAAAAATATAAAGGAATTCACTCCAATCTCAACAAACTTAATGATGAGCTAGACTGGTTATAATGTTAGTTATTTTAGGGGGGGCAGTCTATGATAGTTGCTTGCTTATCCTGGTTATCTCATGAAAAAATGTATCCCTTTAAACTGTCTATTTAAAAACTTTTCATATATTTCCTTGTGCTTAGACTCAGCTGGTATACCTGTTCCTTTGTCTGATAAATCATTTTTTTCCACCATAAATTTAACCAGGTTTTTTGCCTAGAGCTACAAATTTCAGTTTCCTAAATTTAAACTCACATTCTCTTGGATTAGCACTGTCTTCCATAAATAGTAAAATATGGAGGACACCTGGCCTCCTAAATGCTTTAGAGAAACTATAAATGTAAGCATTTGGTTTTTCTGGGAGAATATTTTGAGTCCCCTGTGAAATGAGGTGGTGGGAATAGCTGGCCTGCCTGGGAATTTTCTTCCAGCTCTAGATCTGTGATCCTTTGTGATTCTTTCTGACTACAGAACTTTTAACATTCTTTCAGTTCCAATTTATGATGCTCTGGTTTTAAAGATTAATCCCTGCTATGCCACTCTATGTGGGCACAGCTACAATGTTATCAAAGTGTAAGATTAAATCTATCTTTTGGCTAAAATTGAATCTTTAAAAGATAAAATCCTTAGTTGTAGTTGGTTCTTTTTTTTAGCAGGCTGATTTATGTATTTTGATGGGAGAAGGCATTTGGGGTTGTGACTTGCCCAAGGTCACACAGCTAGTAAACGTCTGAGATCAGATTTGAATTCAGATCCTTCCAACTCTAGAGTTGATGCTCTATCCACTGCACTGCCTAGTTGCCCCACTTATTTCTTATCCTTATGGTACATATGATCAATTTGCTCCCATAATATCAGCGAGTAGTACATCTTCCTGGGAAGCTCTGAAACATATTAAGAACTATATCCCTTTTCAATTCAGCATTACATAATTACAGTATTTTACTATTCCCAGCCTAAGCTGGGTTTATTATGAGTAAGATATTGTTGAGAAACTTTTCTTTCTTCTTATTCCTCAAAAGAGTAGTTTAATACTTCTTCATGAATAATATCTTGGATATTCACAGAATCACATATTCTTAGAGCTGGAGGACACTTTAGAGTTTAACTGGCTTAGATTGTATGTGAATGGGAATCTCTTTTACAACTTTCATGAGGAAGGAATCATCTGACCTCTGCCTGAAGATCCTCATGGATGAGGAACTCATTATCTTATAAAGCAGCTCATTCCACTGAGAGCTCTATTTTTTTTTTTTAAGGAAGGTTTTCCTTACAAAGAGAAAATGTCTTTCTGCAACTTCCATATATCTTTTCTATTTATGCCTTAAAGACCCAAGAGAATCAAGTCTAACCCCTCTTATATTTAGCAATCCTTTAAATACTGGAAGACAGCTATCAAGTACCTCCTCTAAGGCTTTTCTTTTTAAAGCTAAACAGTTCTAGTTCTGTCAATCAATCTTTGTCTCCAATTTCCTCATTCTAGTGGTGATCTTCTTCTATATGGACTCTAGGTTGTCAAACTCCTTCCCAAAATGTGCCACCCAGAGTTGAACATAAGAAACCTAACACAGTCTAAGTAGGACAGAATACTTCAAAAATGATCTCCCTCATCCTGGATATTTTTATTAATACACCTTAAAATTATTTCATATTTCTTTTTAGCTACCATTTTACATACTCTATAAATCATCCTTATAAATCCAAATGTAGTTAGGGAATTCATGACAATTGGAACATACAGTATTTGACATCATTACCAGTCATTTAGTATTAAGCTCTCATAATTCAATGTTATTTTCTTATTCTGTCCTTGAGATAGCAATATTTGAAATCACACCATAGTAGCAGTTTTTGAGCCCAGGACTACCCAACCAAAATGGCACCCTTTATTCAACTGGGAATAGATAAGAATCCTGGGACATAACTGGGGAGGTAGAATATGAAAGTAGAGGGGGGGCGGAGCCAAGATGGCAGAGTAGAAAGACGCACATACACATAGCTCTGAACCCACAACCCACAGAACAGCTACAGGGGAGTAACTCACGGCGAATTCTGCACCCAGAGGCCACGGAATATTGGAGTGAGGGAGATTTCTGTTCCGGAGGGACCTGCAAACCTCTTGCGGGGGGTCCTTCGCATTGCGGACTGGGCGTCGGGATTGGGAGCTGAGGGCAGCCCTGCCGCGGCCGTGGCACCGAGAGGAAAAGATCTGAGCCAGCTTTGGGGATGGGATCTCCAGCAGCCACGCGGGTCCCTCCACCCACAGAGGGACCTGCAAACCTCTCGCAAAAGGTCCATCGCGCTGCAGACGAGGAGCCCAGCCTAGCCCAGACCTGCTGCGGCCACGGCACCAAGAGAAACAGACCCGAGCAGGCTTCAGGGACGGGATCTCCAGCGGCCCCACAAGTCCCTCCACCCACAGGTGACAGGGGTAGGTGAGAGAGTCTCTTTGGCAGGTTGAGAGGGGAGTGGGGTGCCCCCATTGATTCGGGCCCCCCCGGGAGGTAGAAGCTGAGAGGCGGCTGCAGACAGGGGCTCCCCAAGTGGGCGGGAGCCTGAATCCATTGTGGAAGGTCTGTGCATAAACCCCCTGAGGGAACTGAGCCTGAGAGGCGGCGCTGCCGCGACCTGACCACCTGAACTTGATTCTCACACTGAGTAGCAGCCCTGCCCCTGCCAAAAGCCCTAAGGCTGGAAGCATCATTTGAATCTCAGTCCCCAAACGCTGGCTGGGAGGATCTGGAGGCGAGGCAGGTGTGAGGAGAATATTCAGAGATCAAGTCACTGGCTGGGAAAATGCCCAGAAAAGGGAAAAGAAATAAGACTATTGAAGGCTACTTTCTTGGAGAACAGGCATTTCCTCCCTTCCTTTCTGATGAGGAAGAACAATGCTTACCATCAGGCAAAGACACAGAAATCAAGGCTTCTGTGTCCCAGACCACCCAATGGGCTCAGGCCATGGAAGAGCTCAAAAAGAATTTTGAAAATCAAGTTAGAGAGGTGGAGGAAAAACTGGGAAGAGAAATGAGAGAGATGAAAGAAAAGCATGAAAAGCAGATCAGCTCCCTGCTAAAGGAGACCCAAAAAAATGTTGAAGAAATTAACACCTTGAAAACTAGCCTAACTCAATTGGCAAAAGAGGTTCAAAAAGCCAATGAGGAGAAGAATGCTTTCAAAAGCAGAATTAGCCAAATGGAAAAGGAGATTCAAAAGCTCACTGAAGAAAATAGTTCTTTCAAAACTAGAATGGTACAGATGGAGGCTAAGGACTTTGCGAGAAAGCATGATATCACAGAACAAAGAGAGAAGAATGGAAAAATGGAAGATAATGTGAAATATCTCATTGGAAAAACAACTGACCTGGAGAATAGATTCAGGAGAGACAATTTAAAAATTTTGGGACTACCTGAAAGCTATGATCAAAAGAAGAGCCTAGACATCATCTTCCATGAAATTATCAAGGAAAACTGTCTTGAGATTCTAGAACCAGAGGGCAAAATAAATATTCAAGGAATCCACAGAACACCGCCTGAAAGAGATCCAAAAAGAGAAACTCCTAGGAACATTGTGGCCAAATTCCAGAGTTCCCAGGTCAAGGAGAAAATATTGCAAGCAGCTAGAAAGAAACAATTCAAGTATTGTGGAAATATAATCAGGATAACACAAGATCTAGCAGCCTCTGCATTAAGGGATCGAAGGGCATGGAATAGGATATTTCAGAAGTCAAAGGAACTAGGACTAAAACCAAGAATCACGTACCCAGCAAAACTGAGTATAATACTTCAGGGGAAAAAATGGTCTTTCAATGAAATAGAGGATTTTCAAGCATTCTTGATGAAAAGACCAGAGCTGAAAAGAAAATCTGACCTTCAAACACAAGAATGAAGAGAACCATGAAAAGGTGAACAGCAAAGAAAAGTCATAACAGACTTAGTAAAGTTGAACTGTTTACATTCCTACATGGAAAGACAATATTTGTAACTCTTGAAACATTTCAGTATCTGGGTACTGGGTGGGAGTATGCACACACGCACACATACATAGAGGCAGAGTGCACAGAGTGAATTGAAGAGGATGGGATCATATCTTAAAAAAAAAATGAAATCAAGCAGTGAGAGAGAAATATATTGGGAGGAGAAAGGGAGAAATTGAATGGGGCAAATTATCTCTCATAAAAGAGGCAAGCAAAAGACTCATTAGTGGAGGGATAAAGAGGGGAGGTGAGAGAAAAACATGAAGTCTACTCTCATCACATTCCACTAAAGGAAAGAATAAAATGCACACTCATTTTGGTAGGAAAACCTATCTCACAATACAGGAAAGTGGGGGACAAGGGGACAAGCAGGGTGGGGGGGATGACAGAAGGGAGGGCATGGGGAGGAGAATGCAATTCGAGGTCGACGCTCATGGGGAGGGATAGGATCAAAAGAGAATAGAAGTAATGGGGGACAGGATAGGATGGAGGGAAATATAGTTAGTCCTATACAACACAACTATTATGGAAGTCATTTGCAAAACTACACAGATTTGGCCTATATTGAATTGCTTGCCTTCCAAAGGGAAGGGGTGGAGAGGGAGGGAGCTAAAGAAGTTGGAGCTCAAAGTGTTAGGATCAACTGTAATGTTCTTACCACTAGGAAATAAGAAATACAGGTAAAGGGGTATAGGAAGCTATCTGGCCCTACAGGACAAAAGAGAAGACGGAGACAAGGGCAGAGAGGGATGATAGAAGAGAGAGTAGATTGGTCACAGGGGCAATTAGAATGCTTGGTGTTTGGGGGAGGAGGGATAAAAGGGGAGAAAATTTGTAACCCAAAATTTTGTGACAATGAATGTTAAAAGTTAAAAAAAAAAAAACAAAAAACAAAAAACAAATGATCAAAAAGAAAAAAAAAGAAGTCATGAGGTCCAGGAGGCCCTATTTGAGCATCAATCCTTTCTACATTATCCCCACATGATCATCCAACCTCTGCCTCTAGACCTCCAGTAATGGGGAGCCCACTACCTTAAGCCTATTTCTTGGGATAAGTACTCAAGGGTATTCCTCTAGAAAGTGAGTTCCCCCATAAAAAAAAAAAAAGAATATGAAAGTAGAGACTTTGGGGATATTCCTGGATATTCCATAATGGTGGGGAGAAGGCAGGAAGGATATTATAAATACATTATAACATTGCTGAGGAAGTTACAAAAGGAGAGTACAGAAACCAAGAAAGGAAGTGGGCCATTTAGCTTTCTATTCTTGGTGTCTAAGTACTTCACTCTATTGTTTTTGCATTGCAGAAAGATTGCAAATGCTTCCTCAAAAGTCTCCTTTGCACCCTGAGGCAAAGTCCAGTTACTTTTCACTAGCTATAGCTCTCTGTGAAGGTCCAATAGCACTGGTCTCTTGTGGGGCTTGGGCAAGACTGAATGATATGATTGACATTGTCAAGCAAAAGAGGGTGAGACAAGAGCAAAAAACATTATTTTCGCTGAAAATCAGTTCTAGATTTTATGGCAGTGAAAGGAGTGACACTGCCTAAGAGTTAGGTATACTCGTAAATTGATCAAAACGTCATATTTTGGCAAAAGAAAAAAAATAGCTAAATTCCAGAGTGGGGCAGTCCACAAGACTTAATAAGTGGACAACAGAAATGAACCAACATAGAAATACATTACTATTTTGAAACTGTGAAATGAGAAAATGGCAAGGCATAAGATTATATACATATGTAATTTCTCTTTATCTATCTATCTATCTATCTATCTATCTATCTATCTATCTATCTATCTATCTATCTATATGTCTGTTTGTCTGTCTATCTATCTATCTATCTATGGCTATTTGTTCACCAAATATTCTAGAGTGATTGCTGCGGCAAATAAGCAAAATGCATCAGAATAAAGAAGGACCATTGTAAGAGAAAATACATGACCCAAGAGAGACAGCATAGTGTGCTGGAGTTGGACAGAGTTCTGGACTTAGAATGAGAAATACCTAGGTTCGGGTCTATCTCAGATATCTACTAAGTATATGACCTTGATCAAGTCACTTAAAGCCCTTGAGCTTTAGTTGTAAATCTATGAAATGTGTATAACTATGTAACTATGTAAATCTATGAAATGTGTAAGTACTTTCCTTAAAAAGTGGTTGGAATATATAACTCAAAAGATAAAATTTGTGTAAAGTGCCTTGAAACAGATAATAAGTATGATAATAAATTTAATATAATAAATATGATTAATCATAAATATTATTTTTGATTTTATCTTCATCTCTGAATTTATGTGAAACATTCCCCCATGACTTAGTTAACAAATGCTCTACTTTCCACTAAATTTATTACCAGGAGTCCCAATTTACCCACTCTTTGGTCAACAGCTCACAAGATAGAGTGACAGCTTTGTCTCTCAAAGTATTTTTTTATATTTAAAATCTCCTTGCATATTTGGTCATAAAAATATAGGGAACTTCCCACCATTTCTGTTCTCTAATTTTCTGAGTCAAAGGAGTTTCTGATCAAGGTGACTTTTGGCATGTTTATCCTTTCCTGTTCCTACTAATCGTCTAACCAGAAACCCCCAAACCCAGCCAAGAAACAATGGGAATAAGAAGGAAAAGGAGATGGAAGAAAAAGAGAAAGAGCAAAAAAGGAAAAGACACGAGAAGAGGAAAAAATGAAGAGGAAGAGAAAAACACAATGAAGCAAAAGTAAGAGGGAGAACACCTTCTAATGAATGACTATACTGAGTGAAGTGGAAAAATGGTGTACAAAGTTTCTAAAGTATGTTCAGCAGTGAGAAAAGAAAAGAAAGGAAGGAGTTACTGAATTACTACATAACCTTTTCTTTTTTTCAGATAACAGCTGTTATCCAAACAACTGTTATTTTCTCTTTTATTTGTCAGGACTTTGGCAGAAATTGACTAATTTGCAGAATAAATGAGGCTGATTTAGGGGGCAAAAAAAGCAATAAATGATTGTTGAATTGATTTGAAGTCAGAAGCAGGAGGAAAATGACATAAACACTACTTGTGTTGGATGAGATAATAATAGTGTATGATAAGGAGAAGACAGGGCTACTCAATTCTAATTTAGATTTTCTTTTCACTACCCCCAAAATAATCATCTTTAAATTGGATGGAATAGAACATAAAAGGTTAAGAAATTCATCATAATGAAGAAGGTAACTCTGCATGATGATACTCAATTTATTCAATGAATGGTTATTAATGAATGAATAAATATTTAAAAAAAAAACTGTGCCAAGTGCTAAAATGCAAATTTTCAAGAAACGTATAATAGGAGAGGCAACATTAAAGTAAACTTCGTCTCTAGGGCAGACAGAAAGACTTAGAATTCCTAAGGGATGTGGTGATGCTACAAATAGCAAAGTTTAGGAACAAGTCAAATGACAATTACTGAAGTCTGAAAATCACTGAGGGAAGTCAGATGGTAAAACCTACAGGATCTTAGGAAGCAGTTAAAGCACAGATAATAAGACCTGGTTGTCTTCCATCTCACTAGAAGAAATAGATTGATTAGTCCTATGTCATCTGAAATGCTACAGAGTGAAGTGGGAAGAACTAAGGAAACAATTTATTCAAAAACATTATAAAGAGACACCACTTTGAAAGATTTAGAACTCAGATCAATGCAATGATACACCTTAATGACAGAAGATTGTAGATAAGCTATATTACTCACCTTCTGACAAAAATTGATGAACTTAAAATGTAGAGTAGGAAAGCCTTTTTTGATATGGTAAATCTGGGAATTGTTTTTATTACCTTAACTGTGTGTATTTGTTATAAGGGTAATATTTTTATTTTATTGATCAGTTGGAGGGAAGTAGAAGTGATATATGATAAATTCTTGTAAACATAAATAAAATAATGAATAAAATACAAAAAAGAATATACTTCAGTTAAGAAAATGCAAATGTTTATAGCACAATGAATAATCAAGTTTTTTGTATGTGTGAATTAAATGCTTCTGAATTCAAAAAAACCCAAATATTTGCACTTTCCATCTGAAGTCTCAATGAACTTTACAAATAGCATCATACTGTTTTTTCTTTGGAGGTAACTAGGTGGCCCAGTGGATAGAGTGGTAGGCATGGAGACAAGAAAAATGGAATTTAAAGTTGGCCTCAAACACTAGCTGCATGACCCTATCACAGCTAGTCATTTAACCTCTTTTGCCTCAGTTTCCTAATCTGTAAAATGAGGATAGTAATAGCATTTAGCTCCTAGGGTGGTTGTGAAGATCAAATGAAATAATAGCTGTAAAATGCTTACTTAGCACAGTATGTGGCACACAGTAAGTATTCAATAAATGCTTAAAAAAACTAGAAAAACTTAGCATATTGCATTGTGATATTGCAGACAAGTTCAGCCTTTAGCTAAAGAACTGGAGATAATAGATCTTGTACTACCTATATATCACAAGCTTAATTAAAAAGCTTAATGTGGGAGTCAATACGACATATTTTTGTTAGGAGGCAACTTGGTGGTGCAGTAGATAGAGCATAGGGTCTGAAGTTCAAATCTTGTCTAAGACATCTATCTGTGTGACCCTGGTCAAGTCACAACCTATGTATGCCTCAGTTTCTTTATCTGTACTTTATCTGCATTTACCTCCCAAGGGCTGTTGTGGGGATAAATGAGATTCAGTTTATAAAGCACTTTCCAAACCCCAAAACATTATATAAATGCTAGCTACTTATTGTTATAATTTATCCTTCAGTTAAAGAAAAAAATAAAAAAGGAAGCAGTTCAGTAGTAATTTACTGCTCTGGCTACAACATGAGGGCATGAGTTCCTCTTAACTGGAAGTGTTCACACAGAGAGGCTGGAGGGCCATCTGTCAGTGAGGTTACAGAAGGGATTCCTCATTAAAGGGCTGCTTGGATAAGATTATCTTAGGTCCCTGCAACTGTAAAAATGTTATGATTCTATGATTTTTGCTGTAACTAAAATTAGTTCCATCAAACATCAGGTCATATAAATACTAGGATGACTTTTATATTCCTGATGTACACCCTCAACCCCAGCACTTATTAAAGTGATGAACAGAGGGTTAATTACTAACTAGCTAAAGCTGAAAGTTAGGTGGTACTGTGAAAAAGAGTACAGGACATAGAGTCAGGGAGACCTGAATTCAAATTCTACTTAAAACACTTACTAACTATATGACCTTGGTCGTCAGTCAAGAAATATTTATTTAATGCATAGTATATGCAAGGTGTTATGCTAAGCATAGGGTCACCTAGATCTCCATCAGGTTGGTTTCCCCATACATAAAATAAAGATAATAATAATATATACCTCCCAGGGTTGTTATAAAATCAGATGTTTGGAGAGTACTTTGCAAACCTTAAAATGCTATACAGATGCTTTGTTCAGTCATTTCAGTCTTATCCAACCCTTCATGATCCCATTTGGGATTTTCTTGGCAATGATAACTGGAGTGGTTTGCCATTTCTTTCTCCAGCTCTTTTTACAGATGAATAAACTGAGGCAAATAGTGTTACATGACAAATTAGGTGACAAACAGTGCCCAGGACCATACATTTGGTGTCTAAGGATGGATTTGAACTCCAGGTCTTTTTGACTCCAGGCTCAACGGTCTATACACCATGCCACCTAGCTGCCTCATAAAGATGCTAGTTATTCATGAAAACCTATTGATTGACATATTGATTAATTACACAACCAGTAAAGACCTATCCTAATGATGTTTCTGAAAGCAGAGTTATGCTCCCAGAAAGATAAAGATAAATTAAAGAAGAACCAGTAACGATTATGAATGAAAAACCTATCACCATGCAAATCTCTATAAATTAAAACACATTTTGGAAAGCTATGAATAGTTAAAGAAACAAAAACTACGTAAGAACACAATATTCCAAAGACAAAGATTCCTCAAAAGATGGATAATCTAATTACTTCAAGCGTTTATAAAAGTTTAGAGCAAGAAAGGGCCATGGAAATTATCTAGACCAAACTTTAGCTGAACCTTGAGAGCTCTTTACATCTCAGAAAAGTGATCATAGGTCTTCCACTGGACAGCACCCAGGGTTGAGGCACTTACTTCCACCACAGGATCTCTCTTCCAATTTTAGACTGAAGTTCTGATGTTATGGCAAAACTTGCTCTGTCCTCTTGGGGACAAACAGAATAACCTTCATACCTCTCCTTTTTAATCATTCATTTAAAAAGAATGTATTCATCATTTACTATGGGCCAAAGACTGTGCTACATTAGGGGACACAGAGTTCAAAGTGGACACTGTCAGAAACCTATACCTCCATGGAAGAACTGAAGGAGATGTTGGAGAAAGGGCATGTAGCCAACACCAAGTAACAAAAGAGGATAAAATAAATCTAAGTCATGGATTTTCTAAATTGAAAGTCTTTGTGCCACTCCTTCTCAAAAACATGAAGCCCAATGAAGTTGACATTCTTCAAAACTGATATTTTAGAAGATAACCAAATCGTGTCCAGACTAGAAGCATAGTGGCCACTCCTGCCCAATCACACTACTGATTGATTTGATTTACTACATTTCTGAACTGAGTCCATTCACTATTCCTTGGGCAGCCTGGAAACTTTCTGTTCTTCAAGGTTCACCACATTGGTGCCAGACTTAGTTCAGATGCCCTAGATGAATAATCCCACTGGTGCTCAGAATTCCCAAACTCAAGGAATCCACCAGCCTCAGCCTGATCTAATAGCAGAGATTTTAGGACTGCAATAGCATATATAGCATCAGTGCCCTTCCTAATATAATCAGTAAGAACAAGAAATGAATGCAGTACTCAAGATACAATGTGATCAGGCAAGAGCATCATAGAATGACTATAAAACTTAGATTTTGAGAATTTAGACTATTTATTTTAGCATCCTCATACTATGAGAAGAGATGCAAGATTCAAACCTAGGACTCATAGGGTCAAAGATTTGGATGAAGAAGGGGATTTAGAAGTAATTTAATCTAACCTAATTTCTTAGAAATGAAAATGAGGTACAAATAAGTCAAACATTCCTCTCAGGATAAGTAAATATAGCAATTGGCAGAAATCAAATATGAAGCCAGGTTCTCTGACTTCAACTCCATTCATCTTTCCACAGCACTGTCTTCCTCTGCTTCTGAACCCAAGGTTCTTTCTATGATGCCTCCGTGTTTTTCCATTGCTCCTGGCTGCCATGCCACACTTTTAATTAATTTTCATCTTAAAAGATACTAAAATTTTCTGGCCTTTATCTATTTTGTACTTGTAAAGATGGATTTTTTAATGTAAATATATCTTTACATCCTCTCTACTATGTTTGGTAGATTTTAGTAAATTTTTGTCTTCTGTTTAGGACTATCAGAATCGACCAATCATCCAACCAACAAGAAGTAATTAAGTGCCAGACATTGTTACTTCTTCTTGATATATAAATAAAAACCAAAAAAAAATTGGCTGCAGGGAGCTTACATTCTAATGAGATGTTTGTAGATCTCAATTTTGTCATCCAGCATGTTTTATTTTGAGTTGCTATTAAAAATAACCCTCCACTAGATACTTCTTCTACGTCAAGAGCTCTTCACCTGGGGTTCTCAAACTTTTAAACAAACAAAAAAATTGATAATTGGATTCAATATAATTGTCTTTTTAACTCTATACATTTTAATTTATGCACTTGATAATGTTCTGAGATGGTTCTATAGGCTTTACCCTGCTGTCAAAGGGGTACATGATATGCAAAAACATTAAGGATGCCTGCTCTGAGCCAACATTGATCCATTGATTGACACTCTTGGGTTCAACTGTTAAATGTGTATTCTGTAGTTGATAAACCCATATATTTGTTGTACATATTCCAGTTGTATTTCATTTGGGTCTGGGAGGAGGTGACCCTCAAAGAGTCCAGTATAATAAAGTAGCCAAGAAAGATTTAAGGATAACAAAGTCATAGGAATATAGATTTAAATTAGGAAAGAACCTTAGAGCTCATCTACTGCACCCTTCTCATTTTACAGATGAAGAAGCTGACATATAGAGAGGTTAAGGAAGGAACTTGTCCAACGTCATGCAGTAAGCATTAGAAGCAGAATTTGAATCCAGGTCTGCCAATTCCAGAGTCAATGCCCTTTCCACTGAGTAATACTGCCTATGGTGTTCTGCTGTTTTCCACCTTAGTCAGATCATATTCATAATCTTTTGCCAGTTGGGGGGCACCATATATTTGGAAAGATATAGAGAAGCATCATGGCCTTACGAATACAAAGCTAATCCAGGTTCTGATTATTAAACATATTAGCTGTGTGATTTCAAGTAAGTCAAAACTTCTCAGTATTCTAGGCAATTCTAAGATTATTTAGCTGCAGAGATATTTACCCTTATTGGCAGAGGTAGTTTCCTTCCTTGTAGGAGTCTTATACTAATCAATGAGATGTCTTGTCCTTGCCACAATACTTAAGTAAAGAGTGTCCAGAAGAAAAAAATCTCAGTATTTGTAGCAATTATATACCTATTAAAATCAATTTCTCTAAAAATCAAAACAAAAGACAAAGTCTATCGTTTTCAGAACAACCAACACAAAATGAGCCACATTTTCTAAGTGTCAGAATCTGACCATAATGAATTTTGTCATAGCCTAAAAAGGTGTTTGAACTCTGGGCACATGTATAGGAAGCACCTAAATGTTCAAGTCCTATAATATTGTTGGTATGAAATAAAGATAGAGGAACTATGGAAATGCCATCTATCATATAGATGATATTTAAACAGACTTACTAGATGAATCAAGACCATAACTAGAAAGCAAAGGACTATGAAATATTACATAAATAGTACAATAATCTCTCAATAGCACATGGACATGACAAAGATGCTTCAGGAAATTATATAGTTAAGTCAATCATATTGTCTATATATTTTCTTATACTAAAACTGTTAAAACTTTCTATTTTGACATATACTATCCATTTGTATTAGAAGAAGGAGTATGATAATATAACAGAAAGAAGGCATATGTTATCCTAGGGTTAGAAGATACTACACCATTAATAGCTTTGTTGATATCTATACTCCATTGAACAAAAGTCTTAGTGTGAGCTATATTGATCCCCCAAAGCTTATGAGTCATTTCCCATTTCTTTTCTATAAGGGATTCTTCAGCTTCATATGATTTGTTGTTTCATTTCTTATGATATGATAAATTATTTAGAGGAACAGCCTGCAAAAGTATATAGAAGGACAGTCTCAGAAGACCTAGCTTCAAGGCCTGCCTTTGATACATACAAGTAAAGTAACCAAGGACAAGTGACTATTTCAGTAACCTCAAGCAAATTATCTAACTTAGAGATAAGTTACTAATCTGTATTAGCAGACTTTCCATACCAACAGGTCCCTGTACTGAAGAAATCATAACTTGGCTTCTCTCCGCTTTCCCTAGTCCCAGTCCACAAAATGTTCAAATGTATATAAATTAGACAAATATTTTAATTACTACATATAATGTTTTAATTGTTACACATAATATACTATGCATTAATATTTGTAAATAGAATATTATCTTATATCTTTTCAAAACAGGAAAGTATTGCCAAATCAGAGCTATAAATATGAACTGAGATTTCAAAGACCCACTTTGTCCTCTTTAGACTTGCATGGATGGAGCTAAATCCAAAAGTTGATTCTAGTAACATTTTTCAAATAGAAGATGAAGGAAAGTATCATAGTAATGGAAATACGATTTCACCCACATGGCTACCCCTCCCATTGCTGCAAATTTTAGTCATTTCATGCCTTATCTGCTCTGAGTTTTGTCCATGCTTTTTCATTTATCTTCCATAGAGCATCCATCAGACATGTTGAGGTCTTCATCATATCTTGTGGTGATATTTGGCCTGTTTCTTGTCATTCCCACTAAATGAAAACCCCCTCACAACACAGCCTTCTAAATGTACATGACCTAGCCTAGATAATGTCATTCACATTTTTTCATACAAGATATACAATCCAATTGTGCTTACCACATGCCTTTCCACTGTCGTTCAGATTATTTATAAATTTGATTGTTCCAAGATCATGATGCTCCATGATTTGAGATCATGTAGCATCATCAGGAGACTACTTCCACGAAAGAGATAGAGAAGGGGTTTTATAGCAGTGAGCATTTAGGGATCATTGGCATCACTGCACAATTTCCCATATGCAATTGAATACAATTGCCTCCTCCTACTGAATTTGGGGTCCAACTCATTATCCATCTGTAATGTTTGTCTAAGATATACATATTGATGAATTATCTAATGAACTGCCCTCCCAACTGCCTGTCACAGAATGAGAAATACATATTTTTCATTTTCTCTGTGGCATTATAATATTGTTGAAATTGTTGAGGTTTAGTTCTCAAATTTTCATGGGTAAAGGAATTATTAAATGTTGAAGAAAATAACCATAATTGCTCAGTGTATTTCATTAGACCAACAAATCCTTGTAAACAAACCACAAAGCATACTACTCAGTATAAAAGATGTACCCTGGCATAGAGACTTAATTATTGAGAATAGAATAAGAAAGTTTTGGGTGCAAATCCCACTTCTGATATTTACTAGCTATATAGCCCTGGGCAAATCATATAGCCATTATCAGCTTCAGTTTTCTGAATTGTAAAATGGGGACAATAACAGTATCTATCTCCCAGGGTTATTGTAAGGACCAAATGAAATAATATTTTTAAAGTCCTCAGCACAGTTCCTGACACCACACAGCAGACACTTAATTAATGCTTGTTTCCTTCCTCCCTCCTTTCCTTCCTTCCTTTTCATCCTTCATTATTCCCTCCCATCTTCCTTCCTTCCTTCCTTCCTTCCTTCCTTCCTTCCTTCCTTCCTTCCTTCCTTCCTTCCTTCCTTCCTTCCTTCCTCTCTCCCTTTCTTTTTTGTTTCCTTCTTTTCTTCCTTCCTTCCTGTACCTCAGATAACTCCCTAGGACTTATCTACCTGTGTGGACATAGACAAGTCACTGAACTCCTCTAGAAGTCAATTTCTTCTCCTCTAAAATGAGAAGTTTGGACCAGATGGTCTTTAAGGTCATTTCCAACTGGGATCCTATAACCTACTAAGTCAAAGATGGATTGCATTTCATTGGAAGGACTTCTTATAGTAGACATTTCCCCATGCTGATGACATCACAGAATCTTCTCCTAATTTTGAAATCAGAATAACAGCAAGGTATCCTTCTTAGTAGAAGCATGACAAAGTGAATGCAGGAGAACTTCAGCTGAAATGCCCAATAGTTTAACCAAAGTGGTGGAAATTAACATGTTTAGGGGTCCCTGACTAATACTGAGGCTGATGTAAAAGTGGACAGAATGTTTTTCCACAATATGTCCCTGGGTTTTTGTTGATGGGAACACAGTACTAGAGTCGATATGCAATCGACCTGACCCAGAATGGTATTGCTTATGTTCCTTATGTAGAAAAAGAAATAAAATGGATAGTACTACCAGAGAAAGAAAAAAATAAAAAGTGAATATGGAGGGACATCAAAGTTTGCCCAGTTACACTGAGGTGATTCTGCTTATACTTGCTACAGCTGGGAATCTAATACATTCTACAATAATCTGTAAAGTGCTCCTCTAGATTATTTGCTATATCACCAGGAGAATTACATCCCCCAAGTTGCTAATGTTAATGTGCTTGGCCAATTGAACCTATACTGTTGTAATGAGATTATATTGGATTTGTTGAGTAATAAAAACAAAAGTGCAACTATACTAAAAGCTGACATTTGTAGAGGCTTTAAGATTTGCAAAATGCTTTAAGCATAAATAAGCATCCTTAACTGCTTTGTAAGCATTTAGCAAGTTATTTTCTATATCAATACTTTTCAAAGTCTTTTTAAGGTTTTGTAGGTTTAAATAGCTTGGAATCTCAACTTCTTGCATAGAGCTGTCTACAACTGGGAAGCTCTGTAGACACTATCTAGTCCAAACCCCTTATTTTACAGATAAGGAAACTGAGTCCCAGAGAGCTTACCTGACTTGTCCAAGGTCCTACAAGGAGTCTCAGAGTTAAGTTATAAAGTCCTGTTTTCTGCCTCCAAATCTGTTGCTCTTTTCACTACACTGCATGACCCTCATGGGATGTGTCATGGGGTATGAAAGACAAGGAGATGCCATTCTTAGAAAGAAAGAAAGGTCCCTCTATAACTCTTGTCAATTTGGTATTTTTCAGAGAGTAGGAGGGTTTCTAATGTGATTATGTTGGGGTGGCAAGGAGTAGGAAAGCTGTAGGGGTATTCTTCAAGTATCAGGGAAGGCTATTAGTTTGTAAATAATGCTAGAGCCAAAGTCAATTCAGTGTGGCTGTGCAGATGAGGGGAGAATTTATTGATTAGTTAGAGGAAGAGTAAGTAGAGGAGAGCTGACCTTCATTATCTTCCTTGTAGTGTGGTAGGATAATAGATATTGGTATTGGTTAGACCTTGTCTTGCTATGATGATAAAAAGAGGACTATGGGATCTAGTTCTAGAATTGCTGAAATTGCCCCTGCTTTATTCTAGAGCAGGCTATCATCACCTGTAACACTGGATATTTGCAACTTGAGTAACCCAATGCCAGGCAATTTTGAACATGATCTATCGATAATAGAAGTAGAAGGTTAAAATGTGTTTTAGCACCAAGGTCTTTCCTTCCTCACTCCCTTCTTCCAGACCTCAGATGTTTCATGTGGTATTTCAGAGTTGTAGAGGATATAATTTGGAAACCAATAGACTAGGTAATGGACTCCAGTTTGACACAGACATATTATTGTCCCTGGATTCAAATGCAATTTACCATAGCATTAATCCTTCAAGAAAGATGAGGGAGTGACTACTTTTTCATTACTATGTGAAAAATGGTGTAGATTCTCATTGTGTGACCTCACAGTGCTGAACTGACCCCCAGGGTAGAACTATAGGGAATCATCCTGCAATGGAAAGAGTTTCAGTTTTGGAATTAGAAGAAATGATGAACCAAGATTTGGTTTTGAACCATAGCACTGCTCTGAGTCAGTCATGTAATCTCTTTTACACTTTTTTCCTCATCTATTGAGTGAGGGGATAGGATTAGAGGACCTCAAAATTATACTTACATGATTCCATAAAATTCCTGGGAAGTAGTTTTTAGCTCATTTTAAAGAACTCTTTAACAATTATAAGTGTTTCTAATTGAAAATAGATTTTAGGAAGTACTGAGTATTCTGTCATGACAGTATTCAAGAAAATATTGAATGGCTATGTTTTAATGATATTTTAGAGGTTAATCTTGCATTAAGTAGTAGATAGAACTCAGTGACCTTTATGGTATTTTCTAAGTCTGTGATCCTTATAGGTGCAACTAAATGGAATAGTAGATTGAGTACTAAACTGGGAAGAAGGAAATTGAGCTGAAATCCTGCCTTAAACACTTATTGTTGTTATTGCTCAGTTATTTTCAGTTTTGTCCAGCCATTTTCTTCTCCACCACATTTTACAAATGAGGAAACTAAGGCCAACAGGGTTGAGTGACTTGCCCAGGGTCACATAGCTAGTAAGTGTCTGAAGCCAAATTTGAACTCAGCAAGATTAGTCTACCAGACTTCAGGTCCGTTACTCTTCCTGTTGTGCCACTTAGCTGTCCTAGACATTTATAGTGCTATTTAGACAAGTCATTTAACCTCTTTGTGCCTCAGTTTCTTTCTCTGTAAAATAGGCAAAATAATATAACAAAGTTTTTGTGAGAGTCAAATGAGATGATCATATATATACATATGTATGCATGTATGTATATATACACATCTATATAATAATTCAATTTACATATAATATAGAATCATCTATCTACAATCATTTTATAAACCTTAAAGTTCTATGTAAATATTAGCTGTTATTATCCTCATTTTATATACCCATCTTGTTAAAAATTCAGAGAAAAAAATTACAATTGTCATAAATTTATTGGAAAGCTTTATTTTTCAACAAAGTACAGGAAAATGATTATATTTTCATCCAGCAGGAAACAAAATGATTTAAAATGGACTGAACTTGACTTTTAGGATTCTAAGATTCAAGGTATTTCCAGACATTGCTTTGCTTGATTCTTCTCTTGCTAAAATTTTCTCCAAAATCCATGATGGTTATTGTCACACTAGCCTGGCTGAGTCAGTGAAGCCATGTGACATTGAATGACTTCATGTCAGTGACTCAGTGAAGATCATGTCCTCCAAGGCCAGAGTATCTATCTTTTTGAGATTCCCCAAAGTGCTCAAAATTCACACACCCTTTTCTTTGATCACCTACTGCTCTGTTCTACCTAAAGCCTAAGGCAGTATAAGCTGTTAAAAGGGAGAAAACATTTAGTATAAATCCTTGTCTTGATAATTGAAAGAATCTTTCTAGCACAAATATCCTTTTATAAGATTTTTTTTAATCTGTAGAGGGAAATAAATCAAGGGTTCAAGGGTGTTTTGGCATCTAATTGTTATGGTTCTGGTTTAAGCAAATTACAAGAAGGGGAAGACTATTGACTGAAATTGAAGAGTTCTAATGTTCAAAGGAATGACTTAGAGGAAGATGGTAAATACTTGGAATTATTCATTATCTTCCAAATAGCTTGCATACTGAAAGCCATAACTTTATCTCCCTTGCAGAGCTGTTAATATGATTCAAAAGAATGAGCTCAAGGGGCCTACTGTGATCTGAGGCTGAGGCTGAATTCCTGGTGTTGAATCAGACTTGGAGCTCACTCCCCTCACTTCCTTTTTTTTTTTTTTTTTTGAAGGAACAACTGCTTGGATATTGAAACATAAGGTAAAGAGTCACTCCTATTAAGGAAAAGAGTTTGGAGGCAGAGGATGAAGAAATGGATGTGATCACCTTCCTGGAGGAGGGAGCTTAAAGAGCATTTTCATTTAATTTTACTCTAAAGGAGCAGGCTGCACTTTTGGGAAGGAAATCCAAACTCAGCAGGGAATGTTACCAGAGAACCAAAATTTTCTTGTTCACCTTGGACATGAGGGACTCAGGTTTGCAGGAAGGGCAGAGGAACACCCAGAGCTATTATTATCATTATTATTAGTCATTCTGGTACCCTGTATAACAGAGGAAAGGAAGACTCAAATGATTTTTTTAAATTTTGTTTTACATTTTTATTACCATCTTTCATTTTTTATGTCCAATGTGATCTGCCCCTGTCCCACTCAGAGAGTGATTGATTGTGATAAAAATTAAAAAAAGAAGAAAAAGCATTTCACCAAACTCACCAAGCCCAACAGTAAGTGCAGTATTCCAGAGTCATTTTTGCCTTCCCTCAGAGAAGAAATTAGGCTCATTATTATAGCTCTTCTACAGGCTTTGGCTTAAACATCAAGTGACGCTCTAAGACACATTTATATGAGGGATGGAGGAGAAGTCTTGTTTGGGGAAACTTCTAAACTCAGGACATAAAGTACTTCAGAAGACAAAAACTCTAGGGTACTGGTCTTGTGGTGATTAGGAAGACTCTAGTCCACCAAAGCTACTGTTGAGGAGGTCTCCAGAGCAGGGAAGAGATCAGGCAAGGTTTAGAAGAGCCTGGACTGGAGTGAGGCCACTGGGAGAAAGAAGTGAAACTTGGTAGCTTTCTACTGTTTATTCACTTTATGTAACTGTCATCTCCTCACCCCCTACCTTCCCTCTGTAGGACTGGATGTGTCAGTCCCTGGGCAAGTCATTTAACCTGTGATTACCTCAGGTCCTTCTCTTAGACCCTAAGACTATAAGTTGCTGAGAAGGTGTTGATATAAACTGGTGAGGAAGCTCCTCCTGACACTAAGAAATTACAGATCTAGTTAAAAACAAGCAAACATACATACATGCACACACACATACATATATATACACATAAATGGGTAATTGTGTGTATGTGTACAATTTAGAGAGAAGAGATACTGGAGCGAGAGGGGAGGGAGCAGCTGAGGATGAGGGAGAGGGCAAGGAAAAGATCACTTGGTTGTTTCTATCTGCTGAAGGCCTGCATCCTCAAAAATTTTGACACTCCTGGAAAAAAATTTCTGTTTGCTCCACCCTAGTTAAAGGTTCAAATATACATACCTTTTCTAACAGTTGTCGAAGTTGCCTGCTTTTTGCATCCCGGGAACACAGGTTCTGTTCTGGTGCAACCACTGTACAAATGCATCGTCCATCAGGATCCTGGGCTGAACTATACACTTGCCACCCTTCTTTGGGGCTAATCTGGGTCTAGGGAAACCAAGAAATACAGAACTCAGTTGATAGGATGAAGACAGGGCAAAGTTTCCACGGAATAATCAAAGACAAATTGCCATTCTTTGTACCAGATAGGATTGGCACAAGAGCTTTGTCAAGAGCCCAGAAACATTTTCCTCCATACACATCCCTCAAAGTTTGGATTTTCCCTTTTGGACTTAGACTTTCCATTTAACATAGTACAAAGTGTTTACCAATACTAGAGAATTCTCCAGTGATTGACATTTCAATGAATCTTTCAAAGTTTCTGACAAAAGAAGTCTCTAAAGTTTTATGAAGCAAACAAGTACATACAATATAAATGCTTTTACACAAGGAAATGCATCTGCTAAGGCTTTTCAAAGTATGTAGCAACTAATAGTAATTATTTTCTGAGTGATGCAAATGTATGAAATATCCTATAGTCCTCACATCTTTGCCAACAAGAGCTTCCTAGTTCCAATAAAAGTGTGTTTTGTTTCATCTTGATTTTCCTCCTTAAGTTAGATGGCACCAGCTGAGAATATGGGATCATCTGGGATTTTGTTAGATCAACGAAATCACATAGGTCTAGCTCCTATTGATCTCCTTTGGTTTTCTATTATCTTCATTCACTGATTTATGTCTTTCCCCTCCTCTTCCCAGAGAACTAACCCTTATAACAAAGAGTTAAAATAGAAAGGGGGGGCAAGGTAGTTGATTTAGCACATCAATCTTGTCTGACAGTATATTAGATGTTTGCTCAAATACTTTCAGTAGCTCCCCATTGCCAACAAAACAAAGTTCAAATTCCTTGCCCCTCTGTACATAACTCCTTCACAGCTTGGGTCTATATAACTCTCCACTTCTTTTATTATCTACTAATCCCATAAAAAACCCAATGTTTTAAACACCAAACTGATGCACTCATTGTTCCTATGTGCATCACTTTCTCTGGACCTTAGCTAATGACCTTTCTTGTTCCTAAAATGCCTCCCTAACCTCTAACTGCCCTTCTTTCCTCATTTGAATCCTAACTTTTTTTAGAAGGCTCAGCTCAAGTCCCTCCTGCCACAGGATGCCTTACTTAATCACCAAATCTTTGATTTCTCTAGTATTTATTGGCTGTACCACTCATTTGGCCCTTATACTAACTTGTTTTCAACTATTTAATCAATAGTCTTTAAGGCAGCAGAACAGATGATTTAATGAAAATTGAATGGATTCCTGACCTCAATGAGCTTATATTATAATAAGGGATAAAACATTTGCATATATAAGTACAGATGAGATACATACAGAAAATGAATACTAGGTAGTTTGAGAAGGCAAGGCACTAGAAGCTGGAGGATCAGGGAAAACTTTATGTAAAAGAACACTTGAATTGAGTTTTGAAGGACACGAGGATTTTCAAGAGGAGGAAGTAAAAATGAATAGAATCCCAAGTACTGAGGACTGAAAGGAGAAAAAATACTGTGTGTAAGGAACAAGTGGGCCAATATGCTTGGACTGTAGAATTTGTGGGGAGAGTGATATGTAAGAAAATACTGATCTTTTATATAAATGGCTAATCTTCCATAATGGAATTATAAATACATTAACAGTAGAGGCCTAGCTTATGCCATTTTTTTTTGTTTCTGGATTACACAGCCCTATTCATAGCATGATTGAGGAATAGCATTGTATCCCAAGTACTTAGTCCACACCTTTCAGGATCATAGATGGATACCTTAAAATATTTGTTGAATTGAATTTGTTCAGACGATGAGGAGGAGGAGGAAGAAGAGGAGGAGGAGGAGGATGATAATATTGTCATGACAGATACCCTAATACAGTAAGTGAATAGTCATTTTATTCAGCATGCTTTCATTTTTATGTATCAGCCTCCCCAGAAAACATTATAGGTTTTGTTTTTCTTTCCCTCTGGACTCACAGTAAAAGTAGAACAAACCCTCTTATTTCTTCCTGAACTCAAATATAAAGTGATACTACCTTACGTTACAAATTCTTTGACAGTAAAAGTGTTACGTTCTCATAGTTTATAAAATCCATGAGAGTGCCATTTGCATGACAACTTTTTGATACTGGTGTGTGTGTGTGTGTGTGTGTGTGTGTGTGTGTGTGTGTGTGTGTGTGTGTGTGTGTGTGTGTGTGTATGAAGATGGAAATTCCTTCCTTCCCTCACTGGAATCTTTCAATTTTATTTTTGGTGTGGGGGGAAGTAGGGTGGGATAGTGTTGGTAGAAATGGACATGCCTTGCGGTGGCATCCATATAACTCTAAATGCTTAGATGATTTTTCAATCAAAAAACCTAAACAAAGTTAAACAAAAACAAAAAACTTCAGACAGCCATCTGTGTATTTTAAGTACATAGTTGTTTGGATTGTGAAAACTCAACATCCAGATGACATTTCACTTTTCTTTTGAGTGCTTTGGTTTCCTATGGACACAGCCACTGCTTCTGTGCTTTACTCATGTAGTCCTAAAACACATGGTCATTTCTACATAATGAATGGATGGAATGAACATAATGCTGAGTTACCCCCAGCTAGAAAAAATGCATTGTTTTACTTTTGCATCTGCCTGGGTTTCTCCCCTTTTGACTCTTTGAGGAGAACCCATTTCAATGTTTTGAATATATTATAAGTTAAGCACTCACGCTGAGTAGCTATTATAGAGACATATAAAGGCTATGTCTCTGTTTTCATAAATTTTAATGAATTCCATTTGTTATATGAGGCAGTTTCAGAAAGTGGAAAGTGTAATAGACAGAAAGCATTGCTGCAAATTCTAGTTCCACCATTTCTAGCTTTGTGATCTTGGTTTAAAAAATCCATCATAGTCTTAGAAAATAGAATTTAGATTATCTGGCTCTCAGCTTATTATCATTTAATTCATTTGTTTATTTTCTATTTCTATACTGGGCATATATAATAATTTTGCAACCACATATACCATCAACAATTATAATTATCATAATATGGTACATGTCCAATCTACACACACCACACACAAACATTGGCTTCAGTTTATAGAATCACAGAACCATTGTTGGAAATGAGCCTCAGAGGTCATTTGGTCTATTTCTTACTCAAAGCATAAATCACCTGCTCAAGATCACCAACAAATGGTTATCAGCTTTCTTCTTGATCTCCAATGATAAGGAATATACCATCTTTCAAGTTAGTCCATTTAATTTTTTGATAGCTCTAATTGTTAGGAAGCATCCCCTTATATTGAGGCAATACTTGCCTGTCTGTAATTACCACACACTGATCCTAGTTTTTGCCCTTTGGAGACAAGAAGAACAGATCTAATATCTCACATAAGTCAAGTCAAGCCATGTCAATAAATGCTTATCAAGCACATGTTATGTGCCAGGGATTGTAGTTTTGTCTTAAAATCTGTAATATACAAATTGTTCTTCATAGTGTCAGTCAAAGAACAGAAGCCAGAAACTGATAAAAGACTTTTTCTTATTTTCAAGTTATGGACTCAGTAATAGCATATTCAAGAACACATAATTAAATTACTCATACAAATACAAATAATATAGCAATAGATTGATATGTAAACATATATATATTATGGATAATATATAACTACACACATAAATAAGCATCTTCTCTTCTGATAAAGAAGCCAAATCTTACAGTTCTCTCCCAGCTTGTTTTGCATGATCAATTCTCTATTGCTTAATTTAAAGAGGGAGAAAAGGATATGAAAAAATAGTCGCACTGCAGGCATAAAATTGGTTTTACAGTGTAGTTTCAATAAGGTACTTGAAAAAATGTCTCGATAGAAATACTTTTACTTCTGCAAATGCATATTAATATAGTCTATTGAGATAAACATAGGAATGATCATTTTTCTTTGCATGAAAAAGCATGTATTAAGAGTGTACTATGTGTTAGGTATGGTGCACCTTTGGATACAGACACAAAAATACAGATAACTCCCTCAAGGAGCTTAACTTCTAATAGCAAAATACAGCATATATGGGGAAAAGTGGCTAGGAAAAGCAGTTTTAGTCTGGGGAACAGAAATAGTGAGTTGATATATAGGGCAGTCAATTGATATTCACTTTCCAGAATCAATGGTACTATTGATTCCTTTATTGTTTCAAGAGCAAGAAAAAATGGTTCAAATGTGAAGGGAAACAGATATCAAGGTGGCTCAGAAGGCTGACTAGAATGGATGTGAAAGTGAAGCATCATCTGCAACCTAGAGCCACCTAATAGATACAGTGGGCTAAACTGACTAGCATGAGCTCAGTCAAGATAGTTGAGTCCTAAGAAGAGATGAATGAGAATGGGAATGTAGATTCTGGAGGTCCAGGGCACAGAGGTTTGGCATAGAGGGTATTAGTTCTGGGAGGATGAAGACCAGCAGCAGCAAGTAGATGATAATAAGGCATGAGCACATAGCTAGATGCCTGGTAGGAATATGAGGGTGTGGATATCTTTTCCTATAATAAGATATAATTTTTCAAAAACCTCAGAAATAATTATGAGGTATTTGAATATATTTCCTCAGTGAAGAGGGGATAAGAATCACCTAATTATGAATATACAGGTGAGTCCATCAGACAACAATAAATATCAATGCTTACTTGTCAAGTTTTATATCCTTTAGTACACGGCATATTATCCCAAGGGAAAGTAGCAGCTCCTCTCAAGACTGAGGGTAAATGGAAAAGTGGAAAGGTAAATAATGTTCATGTTCATTAATCACTCTCTCAAGTGTCTGCTGAAGAAAGTAATGACCTCATTGGTTCTTCCAAATATCCAACTGTAAAAGTAATTAGTGAAAGCAATGGCCCTTCTTCTATTTAGTTGAATGATCTAAACCAGGTACCTGCAAATTATAGTCCCCCTGGCAATTGTCTGCCAATCTCTAGTCTAGACTAGCCTATTAAAAGAAATCCTCTCTACCAACGGATAGAAAAACTGAGAGAGACAAAGACAGTAAGAAAGAACCTTGACAGTGTTGTGGTCTTTGAGGAAGGGATAAGGCTAGGAATCACCAATAAATACTGACTCATAATCATAGTTACATGATTATAATTAGCCCCCTTTCTTAGGGTACTTATACACTGAAAAGGGGAAAATAAATGAAATCCTGACAAGATTCCAGCTTCAAAGACTTATTCTGTGGATTTTGAGGAGTCAGTAAAACTCTAAGTTCAACTCAGTTTATCTGGCAGAAACAGTTTATCTTCTGATGTAGACAAAACTAGCCACAAGACCTGTCACTCTTTTAGCATTCTCCAAGTGCTTGAGAACTTCTGTCATTGGTGGGTGATGGAATCTCATAGTAGTGTCTGTACTTATGAGGAGCTGGGCATGGTTATCTTTATATATACCTAATCTTTATTATTGCTGATGCTATTTCCCTTGAACCTTGTGTGTTATTTAGAAAAACCAATGAACTATTTAGTAGCTTTTAATATTAAGAAACTCATGAAATATTTAAAGGAGCTCTAAGCAGAATTAAAATGATATTTTTACCCATTGGATTTCGGGTTTGGATTTTTTGCTTGAAGTTTAATTATCAAGCCATACTGCTGAATTCCTAGGTGTTGGTGCCTCACAGTAACTTAGAGGGTGAACTGATACTTGGCCTAAAGCACCACAGAGGGTGGAGTAGATGAGTTCATGAGAGCTTATCAAGGCAGTGGTGACTGCCTCGTATAAAAGACAGCGTTGACTATAACAAGTAGAGAAATCAGAAATGTGTTCAATATGTGTTCATTATTATACCATTATACATGAATGCACTGCTCGTGTTATGTACTCTGCAATCCTGAGTGCTCCTATCAGGAGTTGGGGGTGCCACAATGAATCATTCAGTTCTTTAGGCAGCTTCAAACTTAGACTACTTCCAAAAAGCATTACATAGCCAGGAGACTGAACTTTCCTCACCCTTATTCTTCCTCCTGTTAACTTGTTTAGGACCAGTTTGTTCTACAAGGATACGATGAATCAGCGTGGCGTAGTGGAGAGGAGGCTAGCCTTGGAATCTGCTAGAACTTAGCTTCAAATTTTGTCTCTCATCTTTTCAACATGCATGACTCTTAAGCTCTGTTAGCTTCAGTTTTCTCATCTGTAAGATGTAATACCTGACTTACACGGAGGTGAGGACCAAGTAAAATATGATGTAAATTTTAAAATAAATATCACTTATCTGTCAATCAGGATGCTTTTGCTATTTAACACTGCCTTTTTTTTTAAGACCACCTCAACATCAGTGAGAATATGTATATTTATGATATACTTCATTAATGACAATTTACATTTGTCTGGTCCCTTATGCTTTACAAGCATTTAAAAAATCATTTCATTTTGTCCTCAAAACAGCTTTGAGGGGAATGAAATGTCTACTGTTACCTGTGTGACCTTGGACAAGACATAACTTCTGTGGGTTTGTTTCCTCATCAGTAAAGTGAACAAGTTATCTGGTTAATACAACGGAAAGATCATGGCTCTAGAAGCAGAGGACCTAGCAGAATCAATTACTATCAGTCACTGGGAGTATTACCCATGCGACGTTGGGCAAATCATCTCTTCTCTCTGAGCCTCTGTTTTCTCACCTATAAAATGAGCAGATTGGGTTTGATAGCTTCCCAGATCCAAAGCCCTGGATCTCTGACTAAATGATCTTTAATTTGCCTTCCATTTCCTTATCATTAATAATTATTCATATTTACCTCACATTTTCCTCAAATATCTGGCTTCAGAGGACTTGGGTTCAAAGACCATTTCTCATTCTTATTACCTATTTGACCTTAATAAGTCACCTGACCTCTTTGTGCCTCAGTTTCTTGATTTACAAATAGAAGGGGTTAGACAAGATGGCAACCAAGTTTCCCCTTCTGTTGTAGATCACTGAGCTTACCAAATCCCTAAATCTTACAATTGCAGGGCTCTTTATATCACACCAATGCTGGCTCTTGTATTTGTCCCTAAGAAAACACCTTATGGGGAAGGAAAACTACTACCACTAAATGTATCAAATAAAAATTGAGGGCTTTCCCTCACTAACATTCCTTGCTTCTACATTCACAGGATTTTCCTAATGATTTAGAAAACAAAAGAGTTTCACTATACCTGAAAAAAATGGTAAAGAGAGGCCTGGTGATCTAGAATTGAAGGACCATCAGTGGAAAAAAAAAGAGAGTGGGGGCAGGGATGTTCCTTTGGTTGTTTCCTGGGCACTCTAAACAATTTTTGACCTGTGAAAGTTGTTAAATTCATTAAAATAAAATCGGTTTTAGGTGAAAAGGTATGAAATTCATTAAAAAGGGCAAAATAGATAGAGTTTGCCATTAGGTTTCTCTGAAGACTCTCTTCTCCACAGTGGTATAGCTAGCTTCCTGAAAACAGCTGGCTTCTGCTGAATGTTTGCTCTCTTTTTAATTGCACTTTGCTGGTTCTTTCCCTGTGAGGAGGCCCCAGCATGAGAGCTGGCACAGAGGCCCTGCCTCGAGAGAAAGTTACTCTGCCTTCTGCATGATCACAGACCAGTGCTAAAAGGCAAAAGAGCTGAAGGGTAGCTGCAGAATCCTTCATTCTAATCTCCCCCCTTCCAACATTGATGGAATGCTGATGTACCAGAGTATATAGATGGAAAAATGAATACCCAGTGTCCAACAGAAGGATAAAATAGCCTAGCCAAGTTTTCAAGATGCTGAGAAAGTGAAGAGGAAGGGAAGGAGGGAGAGAGAAAGAGAGGAGAAAGGGAGAAAAAGAGAAGAGAGGGGGAGAGAGGGAGGGAGAGACATTGAGAATGGAGAAAAGGAGGGAGGGATAGAGAGAAAGAGAAGAGGGAGGGAAAGAAGGAAGAGAGACAAATAGGGAGGACAAATAAACGGAGGGAGGAAGATTGTGAGGTGGGCAGGGGGAGGGGGGTAGAGAAAGAGAGAGAAACAGAGAGAGAGAGAGAGAGACAAAGAGAGAGGGACAGAGACAGAGAGAAAGAGAGGTACTAAAGGATTCTATATACTACTGGAAGTTGAAAGTTGACACCATCTTGCCTCCCCTAAAAGTATTTCACTCACTGACATGGCACAGTACCTGAAATTTCTTGACCAGAGATTCATCCCTCCTTTATAAAGCAAATAATAGAAATTATTCCACATTTATCTGTTTTTAGTCAGTTCATATCAGCTGAATGACTTTAGAACCACAGGTTAAAAGTAAGAAGTTACTTGCTTGAATGGTCATCTACTCAAAATATCAAAGCCCTTATTTTACAGATGAGGAAACTGAGACATAGAGAGGTGAAGTGACTACCTTAGGTTCCATAGGTGTCAGAACTGGGATTTGAACTAGGATCTTCTGACTCTTAATCAAGCATCATTTATACAACACAAACCTGTTTCTTATATAAGGTAATATTTGTTTGGAGAGGGATGAGGGAAAAAAAGGAAGAAGGAAGTCAATAATTTTGATATATAAAGAACTGTAGGAGAAGTGCAGATGGTGGAGTAGCCTTTAACACAAGATCGTTTGACTCCAGTCTAAGAGGGAGAGTGAGAGGACACAGTGTCCAGAAAGAAACAACAAAAGATCAGTTCTCCAACCTGCAATTTTGTGTAGGGCAACATTGTTCAGTGAGAAGAATACTAACCTAGTCAGCAAATTTACCTTCTATTAACTAACTAGCTGTGGGATTTGAGGTAAGGCATCTTACTGTGAGTCTGTTTTTTCTTTCCCAAATTGAAGGAATTAGACCGTATGATTTCTCAAATTCTCTTCCAACTCTAGCATTCTGATTCTATGAATAGAGCTATAAGAAAGATTAATTCCTAAATCCCTTTACCATTTGAATCCAAAGATATTTTCTTGATTGGCCAAGATAATTCAACTTCACAGGTGGTATATTTTCACAAGTGGTGTCAACAGAACACTCTTCTAATTTGATATCCCATCTCCAATTCTGACACTGACTACTATCCAGTGTGCCATAGTGAAAAGGCTTTAGAATCAGATGTCCTGGGTTTGAATCATCCCCAATCCTTGGTTCTAATGTCTTTTCTCTATTAATTATTTCCTATTTATCTTGTACATAATTGTCTATTAGCTGTCTAGATTGTGAGCTCCTTGAAGGCAGGGACCTTCTTTTGCCTTTCTTTCCATTTTTAGTGCATAGCAAGTATCTGGCCAATAGGAGGTGCTTAGTAAGCTTATTGACTAATTGACTGCCTGAATTTTACGTTTACCACCTGTGTAATGCTGGACAAATCAGTTAAGCTTCCTGGCCCTCAGCTTTTTCATATGCCAAATGAGGAGGTTGGGCTTTACTATGTGAAATTCCATCCACCACTTAATCCATGCTCCTTTGATTCATGTGTTATTGGTACTTCCTGGCTCGAAGAACTGACATAATTCAAAATTAGTATATGCACAGAAATAATACATTGCTTTTTATTATTCAATCCAAAGGTGAACTACTGAAAAATGAGAGAGAGAAAAAAATAACTCCATGTTGCTTGCAAGTGTCCTAGGGGTTCTAGTCAACTAATGATAGTTAATCATTTTAGAAATTAGTTTTTTCCTTCCTTTGTAGTTTAACATTTCATCCTACCTCTTCTAATCCTTTGTTAGCCTCCCCCTAATCATCCAAGCAAAATAAAACCAGACACACACACACGCACACACACACACGCACACACACACACACACACACACACACACACACACACACACACCCTAAGAACTTAGCTATCAATTTAAAACAGTGGGAAAATATATGGATGACTTTAAGGGTTTATTAAATTACAGACAGCTGGTTAGAAGGAGTTAATTCAGCATTTCATACATTAATCTTGTGATTAAGTGTTTTGGCAATGAGAGAATCTGGTTCAGTAAGTCTTACATTTACTTATCTTGACTTTTAAATTTCAATTACCTCTAACTTAGAACTCTAGTCATTTGGGCCCCCAAACTGTTTTTGGTTCTAGCCCTCTTTATTTCACACTTGTCCATTAGAAAGGTATTTTTTTTCTGCCCAATCTGGATGTACACCTGGCTTTGCTTACCCCAAGTGAACTGAAAGAAAAACTTAAGAGTCCAAGATCTACTAGATACCCAGATTGTGCCTCAAAATCCAGGGGAATTTGAAATATTATGCAATTAGTTTGGTCTGACTGCACTCAATTTTTTAATTAAATATTGATTGATAAATTTATCATCATTAAGCGCTTCTATCACGTCTTGGAAACCACAGGTCACTTTTTTTTGTTTAACTTTTAACTTTTTCTGATAAACTAGATGCCAGAATAGGAACAAAATCCACAAAACTTTCATTGGTTCTTTAGCCTTCATTCAACAACAGGAAAATTGTCTATCCAAAATTTGTGTGTTTGTATAGTTGAGCAGTGGGGGTAGAGAAAGGCTCTATAAGTAATCTGGTTTGAATAAGCTGTAATTTTCATTTTCCCTCTGTAAGATTTACAAGTGTAGCTAATTGAACAATAAAGCACATTTTCAGAGTTTTTGCAAGGATGTGGAAAGGGTGATGAAAATACTTTCCATTTCATTTTAGGTGAATGGAAACTTCTTGTGATTGTAGATGTAAAGAAATTTTTAAAGAGTCAAACATTCATAGGAGATGCTCCTAAAAAGTGAATGAGCTCTCATTTGTATTATTCCTTAGTCTACTTAAAAGTCTTAAGGATAGACAAAGAATTGCTCAGGATTTTAGTTATATTTATTACTATTTACCATGAGTTTGATTAGCTTGAGATCCTTGCAAAGGAATTCAGGCATTATATCCTGTGAAGGAACTTGCTGCAAATAATAAAACTAAATAAAACAGGAGACTGAAAAAAAATCTTCTAAGATATTGTACTATGCCTCACACTCAAAGAAAACAGTATATATTTGTTTGATGAAAAAATGAAGCAAATAATAACACTGTATTTCTTAAAAAAAATAAACATCCAAACTTCCAATCAATATTGCTAAAGCTTTTCATTTGTAAGAATTTAATGAACCTAGGTTAATATTCTCTTTTACAATAAAAAAGCCAGTCCACATTTGTCCATGTGTGTGCGTGTGTGAGTATAAAACTGTAACGTGGTCACAGAGAAACATGCATAAATAGAGTTACAGTCCAGAAATTACCAGCTAGAAAACAGACTTGCAAATAGACAACCTCAATCTTTGTGGTTTACCACAAATCGCAAAAGAGTTGAACAACCAGAAACCCCCTGAGATCTCTAAACACGGCCGAGTTACTTACTAGAGTGTCTGGCGTGGAAAGCCTGGTGGTGTTCAGTCCCACTAAAGATGGGAGAGTTTGGGACATCCAGTTTGATATCATGGCCATGGTGCTGAGGACAGCACCCAGCTTCAGCAGTGGAGGACTCATGGCTGTGGAGCTAATGAGTTTTCATAGTGACTGATTATGATCCTGGTGCGGGGCTGGCAGTGAGAGGCGTGACTGCAGCACTCCACATCTCCAGAATGAAAACAGATTCACTTTCCCAGATCTAATCACCCGGGAAAGCACGCCCCCTCACCCCCAAGTAGAGTAGATAGCTCCCTCCCTTGCCTAAGAAAAATTTGGCTTGACCACCAACCAAGTCCCTCCTAATATAGGCTGGTAATTATCAACACTTGGGTGGAGGGAGGAGAAAAAAAATTCCCCCAAGCTGCACTATATACTCAGTTACCACCAACAGTGTGTCCACACAGGGGGTTATGTGAATCTAAGCAGTTGCTCTTTACCCTTAAAAAAAAAAATCCACCTTTATGGAAGACCGCCAAAGTGCACATTTCATGCTGCAAACTTAATATCTACATTTTGTCTTTGGGGACATAACAAACAGCTTTTAGGCAGAGCACAAAAACAAAAGCTGAAAAAAATGTCTTGGGTAGCTGGAGGTAGATATTATCTATGTATAGATTGTTTTGTATGAGAATGTCAACTTCCTGTATCCTTGCTTCTCCTTTCTTTCTTTTTTTTAAATAGGCAAAGATGAATAGAATAAAATTCAATGCTGACTGGTTAATTGTTCTAGTTATAGAAATTGTTTATTTCTATAACACTAATAAAAATAATAGCTATGTATAGGTGCTCTAGGGAATGGTGGCCCCTGATTATATATTTTCTTTGGGAAACGGTGCCTTAAATTGTTTAATTTTCATAGAGTCAAGGAATTTATGATGTTTGGAGACAATTTCAATCAATCAAGCCCCAAGCATTTATTAAGCACCTGCTATATGCCAGATTATGGTAAGAGTTGGACTACAAAGGCAGAAACAAAATTCTTTCCCCTCAAGGACCTTATAGTCGGTGGAGGGAGATGGGCATATGGATGCATATAAGTACGCACAAATTACATATAAATACATACAAAATAAATATGTAGTTATTTTTTGAGGGGGAGAGGTCACTAGCAGCTGAATGAGGATGAGAAAAGATTTTACATAGGAGATCGTATGTAGGCTACCCTTTGGAGAAAAATGGGGTTTTGAGTCAAATGAGTTCCTATGAGATAACATTTGTAATGTGCTTAGCATGGTTCTGGGCAAATTTTATTGTTATATTTCAGTTGTTTCAGCCATGTTCTACTCTTTGTGACCCCATTTAGGGTTTTCTTGGCAAAGACACTCGAGTGGCTTGCCATTTATTTCTCTAGGTTATTTTATAAAAGAGGAAACTGCAGCCAATAGGGTTGAATGACTTGCCCAGAGTCTCACAGCTAGTAAGTGTCTGAGGGCATATTTAAACTCAAGTCTTCCTGACTCCCTGGCCCTGTGCTCTCTCTACTATGCTGCCTAACTGCCCACTTTGGCATATAGTAGGCTCTATGTAACTACTTATTCCCTTCCCCCTTCCAAGTACTAGAGAAAACCTGTGCAAATGCCTGAAGATGGAAAGAGACAAAATGCTATGTATAAGGAAAAGCAAGAAAAGCACTTTGGCTAGATCAAAATATGCATTAAGGGGATTAATATATAACATGACTAGATAGGTAGATTGGGGTCAATTTGTGAAGACTTAAAATGCCAAACTGGAGAGTTTGTATTTGATCCTAGAGCTAATAGGGAGCTACTGAAGTTTACAGAGAAGCAGCATTATGCAGAGGATAGATCCCTGGATTTGGAGTCCAGAGACAAATGGGTTCCTGGTTCAGATGTTTACTCTGTGACTTGGGGAAAGTTACTTAACATCTTAAAAATTTGTTTCCTCATTGATAAAATAAAGACATTAAACTAGATTAAGGATCTCAAACATGTCTCCCAGGTATACATTCCTATAATCTATTTCATAGAATTCAATTCAGGGAAACCTAGATTTACAACTGGAGGGGTCTTAGAGATCATGCGATCCCTCTCCTCTCATTTTACAGATAAGGAAACTGAGGCCCAGATAGGTTAAGTGATTTATCCAAGGTTACATAGGTAATTGGGCAGCTTCATGGCACATGAATAGCCAGGAATCAGGAAGACTCCTCTTCCTGAGTTCAAATCTTGCCTTAGACTTTTACTAGTTGTATGTCCCTGGGAAAGTCACTTCACCCTATTTGCCTCAATTTCCTCATCTATAAAGTGGTCTGGAGAAGGGAATGGCAAGCCATTTAAGTATCTCTGCCATGAAAACACCAAATGGAGTCATGAAGAATTGGTCATGACTAAAAATGACTCAATAACAACACCACACAGTTAATATATTGTAGAACCACAATGCAAACTCAGGTTTCTAACTTCAAAAATCGAATACTCTTTCCATCATATCACATTATTATTTAATATAATAGCGTGATTAATATATTAGCAACAAACTTCTTGAAAATATCTCATTATACCCAAAGCTTGGGCCCCAAATAAAAGGAATTGTATGCCATTTCTCTCTGTACAGTATGCATATTTTTTTTTAATAAGAATTCAAGCAGAGTACAAGGCATGTATTAATGAAATTCATATGGAAAGGAACCTGGTTACAAGAAGACAGAATATTGTTTTAGTCCCAAAGGAATGTGCAGGAATTGTTTGTTTCAGGATTTTGTTGTTAAAGACATAGATTTTTCTTAAGCGACTCTGGCAGGAGATAGGGACAGAAATCTTCGATGAAATTGAAAGAGATACATATTTATAGACATGTAGATGCCCCTGACTTCTGTAAACATTATTAAGCTAGGTTCACTACTGAAATACTTTCAAATCCTCCCTACTTCTACTCAGAATCTAGCATACATCAAACAAAAATCTCCAAAACCATATTAAACTGAATTCAGATGTTCCCTGTTGTTTTAAGCAAAGATCGAAAGAAAGCCAATTATTGATCCTTTCCCCTTCAAAAAAATTCAAAAAACCCAGAACTCGGTAAAGAGGATAGTATATAATCTGGTAAATCCCCTAGACCTTGAAATAAGTAACAGTGCTTTCTTAGAACTAAATAAGGTTTCATTTGTATCCCAGTGAGTTAACAGCTAAGTCAAAAGTATGTTTCAGATACTGAGTGATTAAAGATTGTACTGGAAGTTCTACCTGACAATAAAAGAAAAAAGGCTTTTTGAAAGCTTAATTTCTAAAATTGCAAATGAATACACAAAGTAATTACTGGATAATTTAAGACGCAACAAGGCAGATGGCAATTACACTTATTAATGAGCTATCAGTCCAAAAAAGAATAGTTTCTTCAGAAGAATATAGGATTGAATGTCATGGGAAAATAGCAGTATCATTACCAATGACAAAAACAACAAAACAAGCAAGAGATTAGTGGAATACCATCAAATTTCACTGAATTGTAAATGGCATCAAAGCAAAGTGAAAAGTCAGTGACCCTAATATCTGACCGACTGCTTATGAACACAGTAACTGGGATTCAGGTGTACATAGCCCAAACGGTCATCTACACAGTTCAAGTTTGGGATAATTTCTAGTTCTCTACTTTACTAAGTGGAAGAATTAGAAACTCTCTTCAATTTAGACTATGCAGATAAGAAACACAGTTAATTCAGGACCATACCATTTTATAATTACCAAAAGTTTTGTGCGGGATCTGAATCAGTATCTCCACTTTATTTAACTACTTCTATATCCACATGTGAAATTTATTTTCCATAAAACCCAAGGCCTAAAAAAAATGGTAGGCAATTAGCCACTGTATCTTATAACTTGGTAAGCCTTTCTTTAAGCCTAAATTATACTAGATATTTATTTTTTTAGAGTCTCCACCCATCAATAAACATATAACCTACTATACAACAGTGCATTAATGCTCTTTGACTGCTTAAATATATAGATTAATATTTTTGCTCATTCAATTTTTTAGAGTAGCCTATCCTTTTATTACCCCCATAGTTTTTCTCACTGTAAATCTCTAATAAATAATTAACAAGCAAATAAAATTGATTGAGAAGAATTAGTAGATAAATGCAAGTAACATTAGCATATGATGTCACAGGAATTTCTTTTCTACTGAATTTGTCACACAATAGAGCAGCACAATTTAATATTAAAAATAACTATTTTACAAAAGGGTATGTGTGTGTGTGTGTGTGTGTGTGTGTGTGTGTGTGTGTGTGTGTGTATGTCTATGTGTTATGCCAGAGGAGAGTTTGAGGGAAGTTAGCTCCTGGAACCCTGAAACCTAGTCTATAAAATGAAATAAAGGCATCTAACACATTGAATATTTGCTTGAGAGTTTGCTGAAAGACTACATATGTAATATTTTACACAGAAGATTCTCTGTCATGTTCTGGTTATACTAGATCACCTCTGAGTTTGCTTACAGCTCTAATATTATGTATGCTTGTATGGCATGCAAAAACTCACTGTTCATTGTGGAACATAAGGTGGAAGAACGATGGCATTTCCATAAGCATTCATAGAGAGTAGGTTAGGTGTACCCTGTTGTGCTGGCACAGCAGGATCATGATCAATGCATGCCTTTAAGGATTACATTCAAATTCTTAGGTAATTTTTTCTTTTCCTCTAATGACCATTCATATATATTTAAACACTTAGAACTTTATTAACTTAAAAGGATGCAGAAAACTAAAACAATGGAAATCATACCAAAAAATGGAGCTAGGATTTATAGGGAGAGTTTATGGTTTAGAATTGGACTGAACAACAAACCATTTACTCACAAAAGAAGTGACTGAGTCAGGGTGCAGAATAAGGTATATATTTTTGGATATAGTCAATGAGGAAATTAATGTTGTTTGCAAATTTTTACAAGGGTTTTTTTTTTTTTAATTTTCAGCAGGTAGGGGAGGCTGTCAGGAGAAAAACAAATGCTTGCCTATTTAAAATAAAAAAAAACAACTACCTAAGAGACCTTTCACAAATATAAATACATGTATATCCCTCATAATTCATGGAACAATATAAATGTAGGGATGAGGAAAGAGATAAAATGAATGTTCAAAAATATGGCTCAAGAGAGTAAACCAGAGGCCAAAGGATTGTAGATAACACAAAAAAATATATGCCCATATATGATGAACAGTTTGAATAAAGTAATGAGGTATTAGAAATAGTAAGCACACAATAACATGCAAAAAAGATGGAGCTAACTATCTTGATAGACAAGTATCAAATAGTTACTAATATTGAAATCACTTCTGAATAAACTATCTGTATATAGTCAGAAAATAGACTTGTGAGAGTAAAGATAAAAATTAGCACCAAGACAGAAAAGTAAAAATGAGAAGATATGGTTCATATTAAAGACAGCTCTGACTAGACTTCTTTAAAGAATTTAATTAACCTTGAAAAATGGGAAACAGATAAAGGAACAAACATTGACATATATTGACATATGTTATTACTATTTCCTAAGGAAATTTATCTGCACTAAGGCAATTCCCACAATGAGAATGCAAAAAAGTCTAAAAAAATACATTTTAAACAGAAAGAAACAGAACAAAATTTCATCTCTGACAATCAAACTAATGCCATTATGGCAACTAAGAGAAATACAAGGTTAGAAAGTAAACTCAGTTGTAAAATCTTATGGATCAGGAGGGTAGGTATGGTCTCATAGAACAGTGAGAAATAGAAAAGAGATTCAAAAATAAGTTTATAGAAAATTATAAGAAGCAGTTATATGTATGGATTCTTTCATGAAAATATAAGGGAATAGGCAGGTCTTAGAAACAGACCAAATCTTTATTGTCACATGAATGAATGGTCCAGAGAAGGTAGTGTTCTGTATATGTATTTGATGACTACAAAAACAAATCATTTGATTCTACAGAATAAATTGTAAGCCTAAAGAATATCCTCTCATATAGTGTTTCTCCTACATATAGTAAGAATAAAAGATTCCTTGTATAAATTCAACCATAGAAATTACTATGTTCAATGATCCTCTGATTATTAATATCATGCCATCACAAGACAGAGTGATTTATGATCAACAAAAGCTTTTGCTCATGCCCCATCTGTAAGATACCCCTGTGCCATGCTAATTGCATCAAGCCCTAAAACTTTTTAGTGTTCTAAATAAGATCCATAAACATTGATGAGAATTCAGTCTAATAATAGCTAACAGTCATATAATGCTTTAAGGTTTGAAAAGAACTTTCCAGATCATATTTCATTTAACGCTTCTAAAGACCCTGTGAGGTAGGAGCTTTTATTGTCCCCATTTTACAAATGAGAAAACTGAGGCTGAGAAAGATAATGAGTGTCAAAAACAGGCTTCAAACTCAACTCAGGTACTCCTGATTTCTGGTATGATGCTCTATCCACTATACTATCTAACTGTCTGCATTAAGCGTAAGGAAAAATGATAAATAAATGAAATAAAGGAATGTTGTGTGAGAAGTACAATTTTGCCTATGTGAAAGTGTAAGTGTTTGCATCTAAGTACATTTGTGGGAGAGGAGAGGAGACAGGAAAGAGAGAGAGACAGAGACAGGGTTAAAACACCTTGATATAGCAGAACTAGACAACAGTATGATCTTAACACTCCCTTAAGTGTCTGAAGATCACTAGTACCCCAAACAAGTAGCCTAGTTAAGCCTACTTGTGGAAAGTTAAACATTTTGTTCAATTCATCAAATATTTATTAAATTCCTATTGTATATAGAACATTGCTAAACACTAGAAAAGACAGAAAGTTTAGAAAACATATTTTCCCTCATAGAGCTATTAGTCTGATAAGGCTGAGACCAACACAGATGACTACAATTTATAATATTAATCTTGTCACACCTAGGGCATCTATGATTTCACGCAAACAACTTATGTACAAGTAAGTTCTATGTAGGAGAAACTGAAAGTAGATCTCAAACTATTCTGTTTGGCATTTACAACTTTTTAATACTATTTTTCCTGCTTACCTTTTCAGGTTTATTTTATGTTTCTTCCCTTCATGAATGTTACAGTTCAGTCAAATGTACTTACTTGTTGTCCTTCACATAGGACTTCCTATCTTCCCCCTCAGTGCCTCAGTGAGCATCAGCTTGAAATTCCCTCTCCCTAATTCCATTTCTTGGAATTGCTAGCCTCCTTTAAAGTTCATCTCAAATGCCACCTCTTACATGAGGTCTTTCCTGATGTTTCCCAAGCTAGTAATGCCTCCATTTGTTTTCTGTCTCTCTCTCTCTCTCTCTCTCTCTCTCTGTCTCTGTCTCTCTCTCTCTCTCTCTCTCTCTCTCTGTCTCTGTCTCTCTCTCCTATGTGTGTGGTTGTGTGTGTGTGTGTGTGTGTGTGTATGTCTGTATAATTGCTCTTTTTCTTCCATAGTATGTAAATTATTTGAGGGCAGGGACTATATCATTATATGTTTCAAAGCTTGATTACTTAATAAGTGGTTGCTGTTTGACTGCTTGAGTGAAGGGAAGACAGGTGAAAGTCCATGGAAGAAAAAGATAACTAAAATGGTAGCTTATTGTACCTCCCTACCTTGGCAATCAGGAAGGTACTGCTCACTGATCCTTGAATTTAACCCTATCTTTAACCTGCCTCAAGCCTTTAGCTCTACAAGGAAAAGAAAAAGTGTCCCTAGTGTAAGAATAATAAAACTATAATGAAAAAAAATTTAGGAAAACACTTTAAAAGAAGAATTTTTGTACTCTTATCTCTGCCTTTTGCTGAGAAACTGATTGATGTTCTTAAAGCCCCAGAGGATTCCCTCAGAGCAGCTGCTGTTCCATTTCAAAGTAAAGGGGAAAAGTAGCAGGGAGAGGGAATTATGTAAGGAAATATTATTTTTTCTTCATTTTTCAACTTAAATTGGAAGGTGGGAAACATAGAAGTAAACTTGTTTAGATGTTTGGATGAAGAGGAAACAGCAGAATGGGGTAGAATCACAGTGGACTGGGAATGGGGGAGATGGTTTCCAGGCTCTGTTCTGCCACTACTTCAGTGGTATTAGGCATGCATGCATCCAATCTGATCCTTAATTTCATCCAAAGTAAAATATGGAAATTTGGCCATCTGTAAGGCCTGTTTCAACTCTAAAATTATCTTTATTTGTTTTTTTGTATCCATAGTAAGGACAAAGGGGGCCGGATTAAAGTTAGAAATGTGGGGAAGAATTCAATGAGAGATTGTACCAGGTAACACAAATGTGTGGCAATAAAATCTCTGTGGGGGCTTGGGCAAGCTAAGATGGTGGAGTAGAAAGATAAATATGCTCTAGCGCTTCCCCCACAGCCCACAAAATACCTATAAAATATGACTTTCAACAAATTCTAGAGCAGCAGAAGCCACAGAACAACAGAAGGAAAGAGGTATCCAGCCAAAGGTAACCTGGAAGGCTTACAGCAAAGGTCTCTCACAGGACACTGAGCAAAGTGGAACCCAGCCCTGGCAAAATGGCACTGGGAGGAATAGGACCTGAACAGACCTCCAGGGCATAATTCCCAGTAGGGAGGGTCCCAGATCCCTCAACTCACAAGCAACAAAGAAAACTTCAAAGGTCAGTGTGGGAGGGCTTTATCAGCTGGGAGAGAGGGGAACAGCGTTCCCCCAGCATTGGACCCAGGTGGCAACAGCAGTGGGCAGTGGGTGGCTATGCAGAAGCAGCCTAGGTCCATTTTCCAGGCAGTTCAGCTTAAAGCCTCTGGGGAAACTGAGCAGATGATCTGAACCTCAGCCCTCAGTGGTGGCCCTGCCCCCACCCAAAGCCCCTACAGGAGTTGAGCAGCTGATCTGAATCTCAGCCTTGAGCAAGGTACTGGGAAGAGGAGGAGCACTAGAACTCTCCTCTTGACAAAGGGTTCAGAAGTCAAGTAACTGTCTGGGAAAATGCCCCCAAAAGGGGAAAAAAATAAGACCAAAGAAGGTTACTTTCTTGGTGAACAGATGTCTCCTTTCATCCTTTCAGATGAGGAAGAACAAAGCATACTATCACAAGAAGTCAAGGTCCCTGTCTCTAGGGCCTCCAAAGGGAACTTAAATTAGGCTCAGGCAATAGAAGAGCTTGAAAAGTGAGTTAGCAGCTTGATAAAGGAGAACCAAAAAATGCTGAGGAAAATAACAGTTTTAAAAAGAGGCTAATTCAATTGGAAAAAGAGGTCCAAAAAGTCAATGAGGAGAAGGAGGCTTTAAAAAGTAGAATCAGCCAAATGGAAAAGAAGTTCCAAAAGCTCACTGAACAAAATAGTTCTTTGAAAGAGAGAATCGAGTCCAGGGAAGCTAATGACTATGAGATAAACCAAGAAGTTAGAAAACGAAACCAAAAGACTGAAAAAATAGAAGATAATGTGAAACATGTCAGTGGAAAAACAACTGACCTGGAAAACACATCCAGGAGAGACAATTTAAAAATTATGGGACTACCTGAAAGCCATGATCAAAAAAAGAGCCTAGACATTATCTTTCATGAAATTATCAAGGAAAACTGCCCTGATATTCTAGAATCAGAGGGCAAAATAAATATTGAAAGAATCCACAGATCACCTCCTGAAAAAGACCCAAAAAGAGAAACTCCTAGAAATATTATGGCCAAATTTCAGAGTTCCCAGGTCAAGGAAAAAATATTACAAGCAGCTAGTAGTAAACAATTTGAGTATTGTGGAAATACAATCAGGATAACACAGAATCTGGCAGCTTCTACATTAAGGGATCAAAGGGTTTAGAATAGGATATTCCAGAAGTCAAAGGAACTGGGATCAAAACCAAGAATCACCTACCCAGCAAAACTGAGTATAATACTTCAAGGGAATAAATGGTTATTCAATGATATAGAGAACTTTCAAACATTCATGATGAAAAGACCAGAAATGGATAGAAAATTTGACTTTCAAACACAAGAATCAAGAGAAGCATGAAAAGGTAATCAGGAAAGAGAAATCATAAAAGATTTTCTAAAGCTGAACTGTTTACATTCCTACATGGAAAGATCATATTTGTAACTCTTGAGACTTTTCTCAGTATTTGGGTAGGTGGAGGGATTATACACACACACACACACACACACACACACACATACACACATATACATATATATAGACAGAGTGTACAGGTTGAGTTGAATTGGAAGAGATGATATCCATAAAAAAAAAAATTAAGGGGTGAGGGAGGAAAATACTGGGAGGAGAAAGGGAGAAATAAAATAGGGCATTCTATAACTCATAAAAGAGATAAGAAAAATCTTGTTCAATGGAGGGGGAAGGTGAGAGGGGGAAAGTGAAGCTTATCCTCTTCACATATGGTTTAAGGAGGGAATAACATGCTCACTCAATTTGGTATAAAAATCTATCTTACACTACGAGGAGGAGGGGGCAAGTGGGGAGAGGGGGATGATATAAGGAGGGCAAATGGGAGAAGGGACTAACTAGAAGTAAACACTTTTGGGAAGGGACAAGGTCAAATGAAAGAATAAAAGGGGGACAGGGTAGGATAGGGGGCAATATAGTTAGTATTACATGACATGGCTATTATGGAAGTCTTTTGCAAAACGACACCTATATAACCTGTATTGGATTGCTTGCCTCTCAGGGGGGATGGGGAGGGAGGGAGGGAGGGAGAGAAGTTGGAATTCAAAGTATTAGAAATGAATGTTGAGAATTATTGCATATAACTGGGAAATAAGAAACACAGGTTATGGGGTATAGAAATGTATCTTGCCCTACAAGAAGAGAGACAAGATGTGGATAAGGGAAGGATGGGATGTGATAGAAGGGAGGGTACATTGAGGGAAGGGGTAATCAGAATTCAAGGCATTATAGGGAGAGGGGAGGGGAGAGATGGGGAGAAAAATTGGAACTCAAAATTTTGTGGAAATGAATGTTGAAATCTAAAAATAAATAAATGCAATAAATAAAATAAAATAAAACCTTTTGTTCCTGAGGTGGTAGTTTTTTGCTTATTTCTGCCATAGAACAAGCTGTTGCTGTTGCTGTTTGATGTTTTTCCAGTTTTATCTGGCTCTTTGTGACTCCATTTGAGGTTTTCTTGGCAAAAATCCTGGATTGGTTTGCTAATTCCTTCTCCAGCTCATTTTACAGATGAAGAAACTGAGGCCAATGGAGTTAAGTGACTTGTCCAGGGTCACACAACTAGCAAGCATCTGAGACCAGATTTGAACTCAGGAAGATTAATATTCTGGCTTCAGGCCTATCCCCTTTTTCAACTATGCCACCTAGCTGCCCTTGTGCTCACCCCCACTCCCATGTTCATCACTTACTTTCCAAACTGCATCCTTCAAAATTTATTTCAAATGCCACCTCCTCTATGAAGCCCTTACTGATCACTCTTAGTTGCTAGCTGCTGCACCTTCCAGATTTCACAGAGTACTTTGTAGACACCAATCTCTCTCATACATTTGTCATATAACATTGTATATTATTTTATTTATATTAAAATTAATTAATTGGTTTTTATTAAAATAATTCCTAATAAACTATAAATTCCTGGGAGGAAAGCACAGCATATTACCCATAATTTTATATTCCCCAATAGTTAGCTCACAATAGATAATTAACATATGTTTTTAATTGAAGTGAATTGAGTTTATGCTTTATGACAACACACCATGACTTTCACTAAGGAGAAAATAACGCACAGCATTTGTGCATCTCATTTTCTTTATCACATCTCTTCCTCTCCATGATTTTTATAAAGATTACTTATATTGCCTTCAATAGTCTCTCACATATACATAGCACTTGAAAGCTTGCACAACTTTTTCCACATTTGATGATCACATAGAAAATGCATGGGGAGGTGCCATTATTGTCAACAATTTTCAGGAAATTGAGGAAAATGAGGCTGACTGATTAAATGATTTGGCCAGGATCACACAGCAAGTTGATGAGGCAGGATCTGAACCCAGGTCTTCCTTATCTAGTCCAACACTCTATTCACTAGGCTTCATATGATTTCACCTGCAAGTATCTCACTATGGAATATAATTCATAAGTCTCTGAAGATAGACATGCAATCTTTCATTATTTTCTTTAGGTTTAAATGGGCCCCAGATTTGTCACCTAGGATACCAGTCCCAAGTCTGATTCACTCCCTTTGACCCAAGTGTTACTACAAGTTCCAGTCTGTAAACTCTTAGCACTGTCTGATGGCATTACTTTGCTCAATACTTTCCGTACTCAAATTAGTTTCCTATCATTACTATAACTGATTTTAATATGGAAGTGGGTGAAGAGAAGAGTTGAAGATCATCACCTGAGGTAACATGAAGGGGAAGGGAAAGAGACATGGATAGAGGAAAGAAAGAAAATCTGTTTTCATTCTTTGATCTTTAACTGTTGGTGTTCAATGTCAGGAAAATTTAGGATTGACAGCTTATCTCATTCTGGGCTGCTGGGGAGAGCTCACTCCATAGTGATGAGATTCCCTGCAGCTTTGCTGGGGTCCAATTATGTCCTTGGTACTGATGCTAAGATTATATATATATATATATATATATATATATATATATGTATGTATGTATATGTATATATATATGTATGTATGTATATGTATATATACATATACATACACACATATATATGTATATATATGTATGTATATGTATATATATACATATACATACATACATATATATGTATATATACACACATATATGTAATTATATATATAATCTTTAGCATCAATACCAAAATCTAAATACTTTTTGAATAAATATATGTATGTATGTATGTATGTGTGTATGTATTCAAAAGGTATTTAGATTTTCCCTGGGAAGTATATCTCTTTTAGCTCTCAGGATGGAAGGCTAAGATTACATCACCTCCAACCTGTGTCCAGGTATTTAGTGATTTTTTGTTGGCTATGAGATCAGTTCCAATTTCCTCGTGCTGATATTCAAAGTTCTCCTTTGTCTAATTCAGTTTAAACTACCTATCCTTATTTCCTATTACTAACCTCTATAAATTCTCTGGTCATAGAGGATTTACAAAAGTGCTTTCTGAATTGAATTGTGATCTAAGCTGTCTGGTTTTTCCACTACTCCACGTGGACGCATTTTCCTCAGCTCTACTTCTGGGTGCACTGCCAAGATGCTCAGCTGTGATTCTCTTCCATATTCCTTTCAACATATCAGAATTCTTCAAAGTTTGGCCTAAGGATCTCCTCCTCCTAAATTCTGAAATTATTCTTGCTTATAATACTAATAAAGAGTTCATCTGAACCCTCTATTCTGAAGCATTTAGTTGCTATGATACATTAATATACCAATTGAGTCAACTTTATAACAATTAGTTAGCCAGCAGTGGAACAGATTGCCTCATGAGGCAATGACTAGAAATATTCAGACTAGATGACTACTTATTAGTCATAGTGTAGATGATGTTCCTGTGCTGAGTAGGAGATAGGATTAGTTGACCTCTAAAATGCTGTCTGAGTTGGGTGTACTATAATACTTTGGTTTCCTGTATATGCATCCTGTCTTTTCAACTAGATTCTTAGCTATTTGAAAATAAGGACATGTTTCTTGTATTCCTGGTGCTTGGCACAATTTATTGCAGATAGTCTGCGCTTAAGACATGTTCATCGTGCTGGTTTTGTTTTCGCTTTTTTTTTTTTTTTTGTAGTATTGTGAAGCCTTCCTGATCCCCCAGTAGTCAATGTACATTTCCGCCTTTAATTACCTTATATTTATTTAGCTCTGTAAAAGTTGTACACTGGCAAAACATAAAGTACTTGAGTATAAGGACTGATCTGTTTTCTTCCTTGTATTCCTAGTGTTGTGCACAGGGTAGCTTCTTAATAAATCATAAGATCATAAATTAAGATAAAAGGAAATTTAGAGACTAACTAGTTAACCCCCTTTTCTACAAATGAGGAAATTTTGTGCAATTCAGTTGAATCTTAATCAATTTGAAACTAAAGAAGATAGACACAAAATAGAAGTTTAGTAATTCCACTTTTTTCACTGTCATTGACCAATGTAACTTCTGTGTGGCATGAATGGCATGGACTCCATGCTGATTCATCCCAGCCTACCTTCATACCTTTCAATCTGGGTTCCTGGAGAAAGATCATAATCATATGGCCATACTCAAAATCTTAGTGTTACCCTTTTGTGGGGGAGGGGCAATATACTCCCTCTTACTTATCATTATAACTCTTGAACCTCCACCAGTACACTTCTGTCTACCCAAATTCAGCCATTCACAATTATAATACATTAGATCTTAAATGTAATCATTTACTTCACACTAAGGAAAAAATAATAGTAATCACAAAAACAAAGATAACCATATAAGTCAAATGAAGGAATATAAATACATCTAAGGAAATATATACAACTGAGTCATACTGTTGCAGTTTGAGGAAGTGTTGTGGTGGAACCATCTCAAAGAGTTGAGCGTCAGACCACCTCTAATTCAAGTATAGGTATTTATGGAGTGGGCTAGGTTCCAAGAGGAACCAGCAGCTTCAGGGAAAGCAAGATGAGTTTTTATAAGGTAAAGATACAATTACATAACAGAAATTGTGAATATTAAAAAGGCAGGAAGGGTTTGTTAAGGGATTAGGTAATAAGGGAGTTGGCATGCGATTACCCACAATGCATACAGAAAAACCCATTTAGAGGGGTATATATACGATAATGATATAATAATAAGCCTCTCTGAATTATAAATTCCCCAATCTAGGTCAGTTCTTTACTATTACTGCACAGGTGCCTACTTAGGGACAGTCCCTTCTATTGATTTGGGGTCCACATCCTGCTCAGGTGTCCTGGTGATGCTGCTTTCTGATTGTCTGAGTGTTGTGGTCCTGCCTGAGTCTAGATGGATGTGGCTGAGTCCATGAACATACTTGCTGTTTCTGTGAGAAATATGAGGAATGGGTCTGGGGGTAGTGGTTAGCTAGAGGCAGTGGCTGGGATCCCATCACATGGACACACCTGCTGTTTCTGTGAGAAATGAGTTCATGGACACACCTGTTCTAGTGTTGTTGTTCTAGTGAGCAGGGAGGTATATATGAGGAAGTTAGGATATTGAGTGTGTGTAGGGGGGTGAGTGGTTAGGTAGGGGCAGTGGGTCTGCTGTTCACTGGGGCCTATAAGGAAGTTAGAATATCAGGGATGGGGGCAACCTTATTAGGATTCTATCAATATACTTTCATTAATATATTCAGTATCTGTAGGTGAAAATGGGTCCTTATCATAGAAAGATAATAGGGAAGCCCATGAGTGAAGAAAACCCATATATTTAGTGTAAATCAACTTACTGGAAATATAAACTTCACTTTCTGTCCTTTCTGTCTCGAAACATTTCATAAAATTTCCTTCATAAACTTAACTTTGTGGTTGAACAGATATTCCATTGCTAAAACCTAGTTAATCCATGTTTTAGTTATCACCTTACTGCAAATGATACCATAGGAAAACCAGTCATTCTGCACTGTGACCTCTCTGATTTTCTGCTTTTAAGTTATTCCTTCATCCAGATGGACTCATTCCTCAATAGAACCTGTAGAAGTAAACATCCTTTCTAGCTTCAGGCTGAAATAGTGTTAAACTCCCTTAGGAAAAAGCATGCAATGGATTCTATTTGAAAGTAGATAAAACTTCTCTAAATCTGATCTTTTGAAGAAGTCTTTCCTTAAGAAACAATGGATGTCAAAGCATAGAATGATCTTTCTCTGTCGTTCATTGTTTATTGTGATCCAGGCACTATGCTAAGCACAGGAGATACAAATAAAGACAAAAATAAAAATAAACTGTCCCTGCTCCCAGGGATCTCTCATTCTACTGGGGAAGACAACATATAAAGAATTATGTGAAAATTATATATATATATATATATATATATATATATATATATATATATATATATATATATATGCATATATATATGTTACATTAGAGATAATCACAGAAGGAAAACTTTAGCATTAAAGGGGATAAGGAAAGAATTCTTTTATAAAATGACATTTTATCTGGGATGTGAAGGAAACTAGGAAACCATGAAGTTGAAAGTAGTAGACAAAGAATTCCAGGCATGGGGGACAGCCAAAATGAAAAGTTAAAGATGGAATATCTTGTGTTCAGAAGAGCAAGATGGTCAGAATATGTGGAAGGGAGTAGGATGTAAAGAGATTGGAAAGATCAGAAGGGGCAATATTATGGACATTTTAAAAATTCAGAGTATTTTATATTTAATTCTGAACTTAATAGGAAGCTATTGGAATTTAATGAATAAGAGAAGACATGGCCAGACCTATGCTTTAGGAAGATCACTTAGCTGAGTGGAGGATAGATTGGAGTGGTGAAAAATTTGAGGCAGGGAGAAAAAACAGAGAAATATTACCATAGTCTAGCCATGAGATTGATCCTGACATGTATAAGCATAGTAAAATTCTCAGTGGAGAGAAGGGGGTGTATATAAGAGAAGTTATCGAGTTAGAATCAATAGAACATGGAAACTGATTTGATATAGATGTGAAAAAGACTAAAGAACTGAAGATGATATACCTAGATTTTGAGTCTATATGACTTCTGTTACATATAGTTTCTTTTTTAAAAATACATAAAACATTTTAAAAATACATATGACATTTAGTATGATAGTAACAAAATGGTTCTGCTTGTCTGTTTCCTTCTACATTTCTTTTTCTCGGTTGTGTTTTTTTAGTTTCATTAATATTATTTTCTTTTCTTATAATTTTTGCATCACTAGCATTATCTACTAAACTGCTTCTTCACCCCTTCTCCCTCCAAAATGAAATTCTCCCTTGTTAAAAATAAGTATATTCAAGAAAACAAAATAATACATTGGGAATATATGTATGATTTTTTCTGCATCTCTAGTTCATCATGTCTCAGCTGAGAGATGGTAAGCATACTTCCTCATCAACTTTCTGATGTCATGATTGATTATTGCATTTGTAAGAGTTTTTGAGCATTTTAAATTTCTTTTCAATTTTATATAATCAAAATAAATCTTTTCTTGGTGAAACATCTCCCCCTCCCACCCATAATTGTGAAGAGCATTGCCTTCTCTTTTCACCTAATTTTTTACCAGTATAGCATTGTATATTTAGGTGAAGTGTTGATTTGGAGCTTAAAGTGGTATATAGTGTAAGGCAGTGCTCTAAGCTTATTTTCTCCCAACTACTTTCTAGTTCTTTGTATCATTTTTAAATAGTGAGTTCTTCCTTCAATAATTGGTGTCCTTGGTTTTTTTCAAAACATTTTTTCAAACATTATACTAACGTTTTATTTATTTACTTAATGGTTTTAATTGATTACCATTTCTATTGTTTAATCAGTATTAACTCGTTTTGACAACTGCTGATTTGTAGTTTATTTCATATCTGGTATTCACAGGTCACCTTTGTTGTTTTATTGCCACTATTTCCATTGAACTTATGAATTTTTCCTACAAATGAATTTTAGATAGAAAAATGAATAAAGAAATTGTTAAGTTACTTGTTTATATATTAGGTACTGTCTTAAGTGTTGGGGAAACATGTGCAAGCAAAAGAGACAGTCCCTTTCCTCAAAGGACTTACAATGGGGGAAAACAAGACATAAAACATAATTAAAAAGCCAGGGAATATGGGGCACCAGGTAAGAGAGAATGACATCTCCATGAGGACTAAGTTCCTGAGAAAAAGGTGAAAAAGTTTGGACAGTGAAGAGTAGGGACAGAATAAGTGATATACATATATACATATATACATACATACATTTTACATATATATATATAAGTTCTATCAAGTAATCCTTTGGTCTTTCTTTCCAGAAATAATTTGAACTATATTGTTAGAATTTCATATTTTGGGAAGCTCACTGTTAGCACAACAAAGAAGTTGGGGCAGTCAAGCTGTGGGAGCAGGAAGGCAGCTACTTGAAGTCACCAGCCCTGGGGAAGCAGATGTCACTTCTCCCATTCTAAGCTTACCTGCAGGTGACACTTAAAATAAAGAAATTAAGGGATTTCCATGGCTGCTTTAGTGACATTGAGATCATAGATTTAGAGCCTCAGACCTAACTGAATCCAAAAGCCCTCATTTTAAAGGTGAGGAAATTGAGGCCCTAAGAGTTGAAGTGTTTTGCCCAGAGTCACAGAGCTAGTGTTTGGGGTGGGAGTCAGAATCTAGGTCTTCCTAAGTTCAAGTCCAAGGTTCTATCAATTAATAGTATTTCCTGTTCAGAGTGTAACCAACCTGAGTGAAGAAAAGTGGCAGACCAAAGTGGATGAATGTAGCTTTGGAGGAAGGATATTCCTGGCCAAGTTTCTCTTTTGAGCGTGGTTATGTTTCCTAATACTATGAAGGATTAACTGTGGAATTTTTGGGCCATGTATTAGGAACAAAGGACACTCAGACAACCTAGCTATGAGGTATATGCAAAACAAGTAGAGGAAAATCAGAGTCTTTGACACCACTTTCTAATCCATTCTTCCTTCTTTAGCTCGTTTGGGATAACTCTCATTGTTCAATGTCCTTCCCTTTTAGAGTTTTGTACATGGGATCATGTTTATTTCTTTTCTGAATTTTTCCAAATCTTTGTTTCCCTAACACCTGAAAATTGATACCTTTCCTACTTCAATAACTAGGGAAAGGCATGCAATCTCATTTATAAAAGATTTTCAACATACTGCTCTTGTCTGATTAATGAAAGTTATCACACACTTGAAAATGTTATCCTATCCATAAGTGATTACAAGTCTGATGAGAAAAAAAAAATTAAAACTGTCAATGTTCAAGTGTTATCTGTTAAAGTCAGGACCCTATGCACAGTGCATGAGAATTTTGTACCTATTCAATAATGATACCATATATTTGAATATGTAGATAAAGGTAATTTTTTCTGATATGCACAAATAAAGTTATGAAATGCATTATATTTTTAGAACCCAGATAAAATGTACTAGTCAGAAGTCTCCCACAAGTGAATCAGAACTTATATAAATCTTATTATCCTATATGACGTATTTCTTCTTTTTCTGATGTTATCTTTCCTTTTCCAGGAAATTTCTGTGGTTGGTGGTTGTTAATAGAGTTCTGAGTGGGTAGGTAAATATAAATGACATTGGTGTGAACTGTCTTTGAGCACTAGTCATCAACACACACACACACACACACACACACACAAGCTGTCTCTGTCTCTCTCTGACAATTTATATGCAATTCAACTCAGATAAATTTGATTAGCATTTATTGGAGGCCAACTATATTCCAGGGATCATGAAAAGAACTTTTTGTTATAATAAATAAGAATTAATAATATAATATTTATATGTAATATAATATTAGAATAAGAATAAAAAATAAAATCCTAATAGTCAATGCCTTCAAGGAGTTTACATTCTTCTCAGAGAAAACAAAATGTACTGATGTAAGCTGACAAAGACAGGGGAAATACTAAGTCATTTGGGGGGAGGGATGGCGCATCAATTAGGGAGATACAGAAAAGCCTTGTGTAGGAAATGGCATTTGTCCTGTGCTTTTAGAGGATGCTGGTGATTCTCTGTGCAAGAGAGGAAGAGGGATGGCATAAAAGAGAGCCACAAACAAAACTGTGGGCAGGCATGGAAGGGGAACAATCATTAGCCCCATTTGGTTGGAACTTTGGGGGGGGGGGAATAGTATGAGGTCATTCTGGAAGAAAAATTTTGAGCCAGGTTGTAAAGTCAGTCAACAGGTATTATTGAATACTTACTAAGTGCTGGATTTGGAGTAAGGAAGATCTGAATTCAAATCTTGCCTCAGAGACTTTCTAAGTGCATGATTCTGGAGAAGTCACTTAATCTTTGTTTGCCTTAATTATATCATCTGTAAAATGGGGATAATAATAGCCCTTAGCTCCCAGAGTTGTTGTGAATATCAAATGAGATAATATTTGTATAGCACTTTGCAAATCTTAAAGTGGTATATAGTTGTTATGATTATATGCTAGTCAGTGTCAAAAATTTTGTAATTTATTTGAGAAGCAATAGGGAACCATTGAAATTTTTGAAGCTAGGGAATGCCATGGTCATACTTTTGCTTTAGGTATATCAGTTTGACAACTTAGTAGAGTATGGATTGGAGAAAGGGGAAGCCTGATGCAGAGTGGCCAACTAGAAAGCTATTACAATCATCTAGACATGAGGTCATAGAGGCTTAAACCAAGGTAGTTTTCTGTGAGAGCTAGAGAAGAGAATGGATATAACAACATTATTGACAAATTATTGCAATGAACATCTATCCAGGTTGTATAGATTCAACTCTGCCACGTATTTCATAATTTTGTATCTGAGTATATTTTTCCATATCCAATGGTGGCTATTGTTTCTTACAAGGACTTACTTCTAATAAATACTTATTCTCCAGAATTTTCTCAAAATTACATATGTATATATATATATGAAGACATATGTATATATTCCTATTCCTATATCCATATATCCCATTTAGAATTACTAGAGATTCTAGGTTAGAATGGGGAAAAAACTATAAAAAACTTTATATATTTTTCTTTTCATATTGATTGGTGAGAGGGGATCACATAATTTATCATAATATTCAAATGGAGAATCATATTCCATAATAACTATGGTAGACTGAGGCCTAACGTTCAGGTGTACAGTGATTCTTGTGCCTTCTTTGTAGGTCTCCAAGTTTTCTGAGTGCAAGGAAGGGTATAATTTTGCTTCCTATTATTATAATCCCCCCAATATATCTAACATTCTTATGGACTAACCTTTTTACTAGAAGACCTTGCTTGCTTCTTTTAATTACCATTCAGTTTAATTCAATGAAAGAGTGTTGTATTTGAAGTTAGATTTAAATCCTGGCTGTGCCTCTTACTATCAGTATGATTTTGGGAAAGTAGCAACTTGTCTACATTACAGTTTCCTTAATTGTAAAAGAGTGTGATTGTACTAAATAATCCTGAAGTCATAACCAGCTCTAAGTAAATTATTCTAGAACCTCGGGTTGTGATGTAAACTAAGAGTTGATAAGTTCATACAGTTCCAAGATTTAAATTCAGCGAATTGTGAGAAATCTCCCTGAAGCCATTTCACCCTAGAATGAGCTATGTAAGTGTTCATTTATTTATTTTGCAAGAGGAGAAGGAAAAGGGAGAGACACACAGAGACAGAGAAAGTCAGAAATAGAGACAAAGTGATACAGAAAAAGAAGGAGGAAGAGGAGGGAGGAGAAGGAAAATGAGGATCAGGAGGAAGGATAGGAGAAGAAAGAAGAGGAAGGGAAGAGATAAAAGAAAAGAAGGAAGGAGAAAGGAGGTTAAAAAAAGAAAAAAATGGGAAAAGGAGGAACTGGAGCAAAAAGGACAAAAGAAAGAGGGAAAGATATAAAGGCAGAAGATGGAAAGAAGGAAGGAAGAAGTGAAAAAAGGAAAGAAAGAAGCAAGAAAAAATGAATGCCTTTTATTAAGTGACTGAACTTCATATTTCATTTCCAGCTATTGTTTTTATAATGTTCCTATTATTTGTGAATAGCCTTGTTGAAAGAGTCAGTTCAATGATCCCTTATTATATTCAATGAAACTGTTTACATTTTAGCTTCCATGCAAAAGGAGAAACAGCAATCATATTTCATAAGCCATCAGCATTTATCAATATTTACAATACTAATAACTGTTTATTCCTGTACTGAAAATATGGTCAGATAAACAAAATGCCTCTGATTTCCAGAAAGCTATATTTAAGGAATGCTGAGTGTACGTAGTAAATTACAATGAGGATAATAGAATTAGTTGTACTTATAAAAAGTAGTTGTTCTGTTGGAAGTAGAAAACTCACTTTCCTGTCTTCATCAAAAGAACCATTGATTTGGGTTAAAATGTATTTTGATATGTGAGAACTAATGCTGAAAAAGAAAATATTTCTTTAAATGGGTCTATTCTGTTAATTTTCTGCCAAAAGACTTGCATTAAGCTTGTTTAAATGTAATAATTTAAATATGGAATCAATAGATATTACAAGAGGGAAAAAGTGTAATGATATATACATTCAGTTTACAGATTAGTACCTTTTGAAATGCTTTGCTTTTACTTAAAAAAATTATATGTAGTTGGTTAAATGTCATAGTATGTTAGGAATGCAATTTGCATTTTAAAATCTGGTAAATGTTAATTAAATATAGTTGCTCTAAAAAGACTTCAAAATTAAAGTGCATCTAATAGTACTTAACTTAAAATCTGTACATTATGCAAATAAGAATTTTTCCACTCATATTAATATTTTATATGTATGCACCCTGTATAACAATTATTACAAGTTAAAGAGCAGCATATAATGATCACTTACGATTGATTTCAATATTAAAGTTGTTTTATATAATGATTTCAACTGAATGCTTGAATGTTGTTTGCTTCATTTGCTTCGTTTATTTTTCTTTCTGACTTAAAGATTTGAGTAAGGACCAAGCATATGTGTTTCATAGAAGAAAAGCAAAATTATTGTATTTTAATAGGTTTAAGGGATAATGGCATTCTGTAAAATCAGCTCACTCTGCCGTGTTGGGGTTAATGTCTTAAGCATGTGAACCTGTAGGGAGCCAGGGGAGGAGTATGAGGGGGGAAACATATGAATTGTGTTTTAATTTACAAAATTCTCCCAGGGTTGGGATATAGGATGTTCAGTTCAACTTTAGATTTTTGGATCCAAGAAGTTGAGGTATGTTAACTTAGCATGTTCTGAATATATTCTGTGTATACTGAAGTATATTTTGTGGAAATGACACAAAGGTGGCTATAAAATCTTCTTTGCACATAAAAATAAACAGAACACTACTTCAGTTTTGCCATGAAAGTATTAATGCTAGAAGAACTGGGATTTAAGCATATTTTGAAAGACCGAACAGATTAAAATTTTTAAACTATTTCCATCAAGCATTTTTGCAAAGGCAGAGAATGCTTATATATGGAACATGTTGAACACTATGGGCAACTTTACCAAATGCTGCTGGATTCACATTAGTCAATATCTGTTTTGATACACTGGCAAATTGAACATGACTATTCAGCCATAATAGAGTCAATGACTCTTGTTTAGAATAGAGATTGACTGAGATTGACCAGTCAACAGTGAAACTCAGATCAGTCAAATGTGGATTGCTAGCCTCTACTTTATCTTTCCCAATGGTCACTGACATTTCAAATAGCAAAATACAGTTGGGAGAATTCCACCCTCCCAACATGTCTCCCTCTGGTCCCCAATCTTTCTTTCAATGTGAGTTAGCTTGGGAAATGCTCAAAAGTTCATCAAGCATGCATGGTGGATAGATCAACTGGCCAGGAGTATGAAAAAAGTAGATTTATTTGAATCACAACTCAGGAACTTATTAGTTGTATGATCCTGGGCAAATCACTTACCATCTTTGAGCTTCAGTTTTCTTCTTTGTAAAATGGAGATAGCAATGACAATAGTGATTCCCTTAAGTTATACTATATTAAGACTCAAATGAACTAATGTACATTAAAGTACTTTAGAAACCTTAAAGTGATATATAAGTGCCAGCTATTTTTAGTGCTGTTATTACTTCCACATGGCTCCATTTTAAATGCCAGTGAGAATTACTGAGGGCTTCGGGAAATTGTAATATGCATATATGCAAACTATGCTTTAAATGACCACCATTTTTCTGTACCTAATTATGACCAATCATCATCACTCCTTTAACAGTCATTCAGCACGGACCCCTTCCTTACCCCAGGGAACCCTGAGTCTTCAAGGAAAAATCACAATAACTCCTCCAGACAAAAGCATTGGTGACCCATGACTGGAGATATTTGTTTCTCTTAGCTATTACTGTCAGTGATCAATATGAAACTATCTGCCCTTTAGTGATTTTTGACCACCACAAACATCACTCTAGGTTTATTTGTTTCCTGACTTTGATGGACTAGATTATATGACTGTCAGGCCTAGAGGCCTAAGGGCTACCCGAGTCTTACCTTACCTGTCGTCCAGGTCTTCGGCTGGCCAAACTGGATAAACATATGAGAGAAGAGACTTTCCAGAGTCGAACAAGGGTTAGGTTTTATTCAGGGTCTTGGTTACATGTGCAGGGGGAATTCTTCCTCAGGAGAGAGAAATCCTCTTCCCAAGGAGACAAAGATCTTACAGTAAGAGATTGGAAATGGGAGAGGGGAGAGGGGAGAGTGGAGAGGGAAGAGGGGGAAGAGGGGCCTTCTGTCCTCTAAGGGCCCCTCAGCGCTAAGAGCACCTTCAGGCTTTCCTGACCCTACTTAAGCTCTTCCACTGCATAGTTTGCACATGAATACCAGGCGTGCTCTCAGCCTTTTGTTAGTCAACAACAGGTGTGCTCAGACCCCGGGCCAATCTTGAGGGCGGGATGCTCTCTCCAGCATGTATCCCATGGAGAAGAGGCAGAGACGCACGAGACAGCCCGTGTCTCACTCCTCAATTCCCAGATGTTCCCTGGGGGGCCTCATGAGAACTCTGAGGTTAGAAGTCCTCACTTTTACCTGCCCGAGACTGTCCACATGGAACTGAGCTTACACCCCCAGCATATGACTACATAAATACTTACTGAGCACAGTGCCTTTCACTTGTCAGAAGACAACTTGTGTGGTAAATTCAACTATGTTGAGGTTCAACAATAAAGAACTTGGAAATGGGGAAAAGTGTATGTATGTGTGAACGTCTTTTCAAAGGAAATATGTAATATACATTCATACCATAAAGTTCTTTAGAATATCCTTACAACTCTTAAGAAGAATATATGTAGTTTAATTTTAAACGTAGTTTTAATAATTTTTTACTACATTTTATAGTATTATAGTCTATAGTTTACAGACTAAGGAATTTCAATCTAGATCCTCCTGAATACAATACTATAAACACATCAGGTGGCTTCTCCCTGGTTTTCAATTTAAAATAACAAATTAAAAAAGTCATTCAGTAGGAGACTGATGGGGGCAAGCACATTGACAGTAACAGGAAGTGGTGATTGAATGAACACATGCACTGCATGTGTAAGGGAGAAGTAGGGTCATCCTTAGAATTAGATTCACTTAGATTCAGTTAGATGTTCTTAGATTCACAAGTTATATCTGAAAAATATTAGTTTGACCATGGATAAATCATTTAATGTCTCCCTAACTCTTTAGGTCTAAATTTTGAATGTTTCAGATCTGTATTCAAGGACATTATTTATTTCCCCCTTTGTCCATACTTGATTGATGCAGGTGTATTAGGACCAGTCTTCTTCCCACTCTGCAAAAAAACCAACAACTCCCAAAATCCCAACAGCTTTGCTGCAATGAAGTCCAAAGTCTATGGACTATTGTAGCACTATGTTTAATGTATGTTTAAGGATATTTTTACTATTTAGAATATTGTAACTGCAAATTCCAGCCTTCTTAAATGAACTAATATTGCCTTTTATAGAAAGAATATGTACATCAGTACTTAACTATATTCACAAGTTGAAGAGCTTATCTCCCTCATGTTAGAATCGTTTTAAAGTTTCTCTCCCTTGTCCCCTACCTCCATCTAGGTCAGTATTCATACACAGAGTTCCAAGGAAAAGTTGTAAGTTTATCTGAGCCAAGGCATTATTGTTCTCTCCAGAGAGAACCAGGTCTCAGGAACAACTGTTTTAGCAATGACAAAAGCTATTTAGAAGATAAGGAGGGTTCATCAGAATTTTTACTATTTTTTTCCAGGTGGCCAATGCATTTCATTGAAATTTCACTATTTTGATTTATATCCCTAAACTATTATTAAGATTTCTCCCTTCTTCTTAAAGTCTAAAGGTGTGAAAATGCTAATGTGTTTTTGTTTGTTTTACCACTTTAGTTTTTATAGACAACAAATTTCTGCATCCTAAGCAGAGATAAGAAAGATTAGCGTTGGGAACTTATCCTCTTCATTCCATCTAACCAATCATCACCACGAATTTTGAGAACTGGAATACTGAAATATTCCTATTTCCATTAAAGGCAGCATCACCCTTCTAAGTAATCTACAAGGTTAGAATTACCCTAAAAGTCAAACTTAATACTATACAACCAATCATTTATTAAGTGTGGTTGATTCTTCCTCCAAATCTTTCTCTACTCACAAGGTGGTAACTTTCATCTAGTTTCTCATAATCTCGCTCCTACATTATTGCAATAGCTTCTTAGCTGGTTCCTGCCTCAAGAGTTTGGAAAGTCTGTCCACTGGAGAGACTTTGAATCTGAGTATGGGCAGAGACTGTGTGTATGTTGTCTGACAATAAGCTTAGTTAAATGTATAGAGACCAGAGTGGCCAATGGGATCATGAATTTTTCTGCCATAGCCCAAGGCCCTCCATCTGCCTGGGTGGAGGGCATATCTACCTAACATCAAAATACCGAGAATAAGGCCATCAGAGTATTGAAGATACTCTGTAGAGGAAGAGCTTCTTAAGTTATTTGTGTCATAGATTCCTTGGCAGTCTGGTAAAACCTGTGGACTCCTCAAAATGTTTTTAAATGCAAAAAAATAAAATACACAGGGTTACAAAAAGAAACCCATGATATTGAAATATATTTATCAAAATATTTTTCTTAGCCAAGTTCATATTCCTAGATTGAGAACAATTGCTTAGGAGGATTTAGACAAGAGATGCAGGCAATGAGAAGGTATGAATGGATTTTAATGTACATTGCTGAGTGATGTGCCCACATCAAAGAAATCATTGATAAATTGGAACACAGACAAAATCCCTCCCTGGATCCCAACCTAAAGTCAAATCATATTGGATGTTACATTCTACTTAACTAGTCTATAAGAACCTCATATCATCTCTATACTAGAACAGAATAGAACTTTAGTGAAGGGACATGTTTTATCTCTATTTACAGTATCATGCAACAGTAGATAAAGCTGTGGTTTAGGCTTTTTAGCAAATGCAAAGGATAATTTACATAACCGAAGAAAACAACAACTTGTTTAAAGACATTTCTTTGACCTCAAGTAGCAGTAACGTTTATTTCATTTCATCCTGTTAGGAAATAAATAAAACCTAAAGTCTACTTGTGAGAATCCACATACATCTCCAACCTTGATATGTAGTGTCAGATGGTCCTGATTACCATAGTAGAATATCTTTGCGAAATTATCTTAAAAATACAGTATGATCTAACTTTATAAATCACATAAGTGCCTTCCTGAAGTTTCACAAATATATGTGTATATTTAAATGTAGAAGTGTATATAAAGAATAGTATTTTCCATTGCTTTCCATTTCCATATTTGTTCCCATGGTAAAAAGAATGTTTGAACTAATGCATGAGTTTTAAGTCACAAATAACCATCTGGCATAATAAGTACTTTACTTCTCAATATCATGCTTTTTTGAATACTTGTGGAGATAATGTCATTTGAAAACTGACCTCTGTAAGTTGGCTCAGTCAGTAAGTCCAATTGGACTGGGTGACACTAAGATGTTCCTCATGTATTCAGAACAAACAAGAAGATCAGAGTAGCCAGAAGGCTCATTTATTTCCTCACCACCCACTCTTCCCCCAAAAAGACTACTCACTTATGGAGTCTAAAACTCTATCCACCAAGGGCTGCACTCCTGACATCTTCTCAGTTGTAATGGATAAAAATCTGCTTGAAGCAAGCACTACATTCTCTTTGAACAGCACAATTTTTAAAAATGGTGAATTAAGTTTATTTCCACTTCTCTTTGTATGGCAAATGTCAGCATGAGCTGTTTATCTCTGCCTCTCCTAAAAGGCTTCCATATTCTAATTTAACCTTAATCTAGTCATAACCACAGCTCTCAGTGTACAATAATGATGAATTATAATTATTGTGCAAAAAAAGCTCAACCTAGCATGCCCCAATTAGTCAGTATGAGGCAAAGAGGTTATTTTTGTTAAAACCCCTGACTTTATTTTCAGGAGGGAAGGATCTATTCATTTCAAGACCACAAGAGCTTGATTCCATCTTCACTATTTTTGCTTGGAATCACTCAAACTATTAAATGTGTCTCTTGATCTATAATCTTGATGGACACAATGCTGAAAATACATATGTTACCGAGTTAATGAGCACAGCAGTGATATTGAGTGAATTTTTTTTTTGAGAGCACACACATTTTAATGACTCCAGAGCCATAAAATGCAGGCAGCTGGGTGGCCATATGGGTTAGGTAATAGCAGAGATCTTAAAAGTCTAATGCCATATGAATAGGTATGCTACTAAGAATACACAGACTTCAGAATATAAGTAGGCTTCCCACAATTATTTTGGGTCTTATTCTCTATTGCTTTGCAGCATTATTTGTGACTGTATTTTTCTCTTGTGAATAAAGTAGTTTCAGGTTTTGTGGAATATAGCCAATTTATAGAATGTATAAGGATACTTTCTTAAATAGTGATACATTGTGTGTGTGTGTGTGTGTGTGTGTGTGTGTGTGTGTGTGTGTGTGTGTGTGTGTATGGTCATGTAGCAGGGGATGGGGTACACTAATCTTATGTGATCCTCATTTCTCACTTGTTTGTATTATTTTGGAAATTTGACTGACTTCTCTATGTCCCAGGAAACTTGTTATGGGGATAATTTCATCATCCTGTAATAGCTCACCAGTCTTGGATCTTTACCTCATCATTATCTCCTAACTGGAGAGTGAGGCTATGAACTTCAAACATCCATTTAGGAGAGACCCCAGCTCAGACTTCTCCTCATTTCTCACCTGACTGCACGATCTTGGGATTCCTCTAACTGGCTTTGCCACTATGCCCCCACTTTGAGTATCTTCCCGAGCTACCAACCCTCCCCCTACCATCTTTCCTCCTTTTCAGCTTTTCCATTAGACTATAAACTCCTTGAGGACAGGGACTGTCTTTTTCATATTTGTATCCCCAGTGGAATAGTGCCTGGATACAGTAGGAACTGAATAAATGTTTATTGATTGCTTGATATGTCTAATTTTAGAATTTCTACTTAGACCAAAGAGACTGGGGACATTGTACTACCTCCTTCCTTGATTAGCAACCCTTCTGTTCTGGACCCATGTTATATGTGTCAGACTTGGGTTGGTCTTGTTTCTATATAGAGAGAAAGGTTCCTTTTTAAAAAAACACTCTTCAAATTGTTATAGTCACTTCCCACTCCCACCAATTGTTTCCAGTAATTACTTACTTAAAATCTAGGTTTAGGGTTTCTCCAAAAGAAGATCAGTAAGGTAATTAATGTAGAATTGACTAAAGGAATACTAAAAACAGGACATTCACTCTCAGTATTGATTTTGGGAATATTTAAAATAGTATTCAGTGACATAATGTTATTTTTGTAACATTTATATAGCACCTACTGCATGCCTGACATTGTAGGAAGTGCTTTTTTTTTTTTATACAAAATATTATCTCATTGGATTCTCACAATAAAATTGGGAGCCCTTCCTAATGATAAAAATCGATTTTACAGATGAGGAAACTGAGACAAACAAGAGGTTAAATGATTTTCCCAGAATTCTGGGCTAATATTTGTCTGAGACTGGATTTGAGTTTAGGTCTTCCTGCCTCTAGGCCATGAACTCTAACCACTCTACCAACTAGCTGCTGAGAAGAAAGCAGTTAGTTTGAAGTCTCACAGTGCTTCTATTTGATTGTTAATAAGTGCCCTGTGTATAAAAGTGGCATTCATCATTCTACTATTACATTTATAAACTGGTTTTCTTACAACAATTCAGTGATATGGTATCAATCTGAATTACATTATCTAAATTTTACACATGAGGAAACTGAAGCTCAAATTCATCCAGATTATATGAACATCTACCATCAACCAACTAATCCGCAAGCCTTTATGTACACCTACTGTGTGTCAGGCACTAGGTATACAAGTACTAACAAGTTACCTCTTGAAAGTCACATAACTACTAAATAGAGATGGAATTTGAACCCAGGTCTACAATCCTAATCCAAGTGCTCTTACTACTTTACAATCCTGACTCTCCTTTCATATGGAGTCACTGTATTCATCTCTTCCTCAGTAGTGAGCCTAGGTGGTGCAGTGGATAGAACACCAGTGTAGCAGTCAGGAGGACCTGAGCTCAAATCTCACCTCAGACACTTGACACTCACTAGCTCTGTGACCTTGGGCAAGTCACTTAAGTTCAATTGCCTCATCCTGGGTCATCTCCAGTCATCCTGATGAATATCTGGTCACTGGATCCAGATGGCTCTGGAGGAAGAGTGAGGCTGGTGACCTGCACAGCCCTCCCTCACTCAAAACAAAGTCAAGTGCAAGCTATGCCATCATTTCTCTGATGGCATGGTCTTCTTCGCAACAAAGGATGAACACACACAGTAGGGAGCCCATGACTATACGAATACTCTCATCTTTCCACTGTCAAATTTTATTATGCTTTCTTTTTTTGCAGCAAACGCAAATCACTTTTACTTTCCCCCCTTTTTAAACCAATCTGTTTTACTGTACTATTTTCCATGTATTCCCAGTTCTCCAAGTTTACCAATTTCAAGGCATAAAGGAAAGGAAGAATCATGTCCATATGACTTTTTTTTCTCACCCAGCTCAGTCCTGCCCATCATTTGCCAACAAATGTCAGGTTACACTCACCCGCTTTCCTGTTTGAGCACCTAAGCATTTGGTACTCAAATCACTTTTCACATAGCACCAGTGGAGCACAAACATGGTCTCCTCTGTCATTTTACTATCTTCCAGAGTGTTAAGCAAACAAACAAACAAGCAAAAAACTTCCCCAAATGGCAAGCTACTGAAAATAACAAGAATCTGAAATAACGAAAGAAAAAAAATGGAAATTAGGAAAGTAAATCAAAATGAAATTGTGCAGGTAATTTATGAACTTCTACCCTGCACAGCAAGATAGTTAATGATGAATGGCAAACTGCAAACTTCCCAAGCCTCTTATCTATTTATATGCATGTTCAAAAGGATTAATTCTTGAAGGCAAATGTGTCTATGCACACACAGAGATACAGCTTATAATAATTATAGAGTTCTTTATACTTTGTAATACAGACACTCACAAACATACATGCCAGACTAATCCAGAGAAAACTGAGGAAGAGAAATTCAACAGCCTTACATGGCTACTTCTTGAGCTGTACTTTCTTCTTCAAGAATTCAGGTGAATTCTATTTCAAAAATGTCATGTCCAACATCAGAACCATAGCATGTAGGCTTTGCTTATCCTTTTTGAGAAGGCAGTCCAAACCTTAAATCTATACACACATACAAACATAGATATATAGATGTGTATTTTATAGAAAAGCAAGGTTGAGTGACAACTCTACTCAACTGTACTCAATCAGAAAATTTGTTTAAATCTTAGCACAGATAATCCCTAGTTGTGTGACTGTGGCCAAGTCATTTCATTTTGGGTAACTTCAATTTTCTTATCAATAAAAATATTTGGAACACTGATATCATAAAGTATTGTGGGGAAAGTAGCAAACTTTGATGTTTATAAATAGGAGACATTTAAATATAAAGGGAAAATGTTCTTCCTTTCTTTGATAGACCTGTGATGTGCAATGGATCAACAAGCATTTATTAAGCATTTATACATTCTAGACTCTGGAATCGATCCATACCTTCTCATTCTGCTTGACATAAGTGCTTTGGAAATTCTTCCCCAAAAGTTCAGTCTATGCTATAGGACATGTGTGTGGATTACTTTAAATTGCATAGTTAATATTGGAGCTCAAGGATTATCCATGAATTCTTCCTTACTTTTTTCACCACCTTTTCAGTTAAACCTCTCTCTGATGTTATATTTTATGACACATCTACACAATCTTTTTTTTTTTTTGGAAAAAAACTAAATATATTCATACCCATCACACACTTCTCCAAGGGAAACCTTAATTCTTCAAAGAGTTGTATTTCATGACTCACTTTCATACAGAAATGTTTGAAGAATATTGATGTTGAAAATGTGGGACTATGTTTCAGATTGGCATCATTTAAAACATGACTTTCCCTCTCCTATTCATTTAAGCTCCTGAAATTCTAAAAAACACATATTCAGAGAATAGGAGTGGTCTAATTCTTACATAATAAATAAGACATGAATAATTACTTAATTAACAAGCATTTATTGAATTCCTACGCTGTATATATTGGGGGCATAAGAAACCAAACAACTATTCCTTGCCTTAGTAATAGTGAAAACATTTACATAATGTTTTAAGGCTTACAAGGCACTTGAGACTCATTTAAAACACTCCTCCAAGGAAGGCATTATCAATATTATCGTACCTATATTACTGATGAGGAAACTTAGAGGTTAAGTGGTTTATACAAGATCACACAACTAACCAGTCTAAGCCATAATTCAAACGGAGAACTTCCTTTACTCTGTATATAAGACAAAATTACACATCACTGCTTCTCTCTGAGAAATTTGTATAGTTGAGAAGATAGCCACAAAAACCATTTCTTCTATGATCCATCCTCTTCCTCTCATTCTGATTTTTTTAATTGTTTCTATGGGAGATTTCAAGTAACTAACCTATTGCTACCTAGATTAAGTATGATTTCCCCTCATCCTCAACTTAATAAAGGTTCATTCATGGTATGATAATGGTGATAGTCTTTAATGGCACAAAGTCAATTATTTCTTTGTATCCTAAGCTTACTATTTAATGAAGATAAGAAAATGAACACGACCTACTCAAGACTTTCTTTTATTGAAACATTTATTAGAAAATGCACTGCATATGGGATCAGAGGGAATGGGTTCCCAAATTAGTTCTGCTATTGTTTTGTCATATTGGCAAAATCACTTCATCTTCTGAACTTCCTCCTGGGTAAAATGATAAAGCTGAACTAGGTGACCTCTAAGGACACATAGAACTCAAAGTTTATGAGTCAATTGTTTTAAGTTAATTTGGGAGGAGGAAGGATAAAATGGAGCTTCTATGTATACCTAACGCCATACTGGTCTTCTCGGTATGTATCTAGTGAATTGTTACTTTTCCTGCCCTTGGATATTATGATGAAGTGAGCAACCCAGAATAAGGAAAATGGGTTCATAGAGATGACTTCCCTCATTTATAACTTTATAGTGATGAAATAAGAAAGTTGAGACAACTAGAAAACTGCTTATTTTAATTAGAGAAACCCCTTAAGAATAATTTTCAAGGGATTATGTCTGTTTTGAAACTCATATATTACAATTGGATTTCATTAGCTCTTATTAATGATAGTAGCTTACAATTTATGTTGCCTTAATATTATAGTGTAATTTACATATATCATTTGTTTCTCAAAAATAACCCTCTCAGTTAGATCGCATTATACATGCCATTATCCTTATTGTAGAAATAAGAAAGCCGAGGCTTAGAAATCATAACAAAAGCCCCAAAGCTCACGTCTATATAGCATTTTAAGGTTTACATAGCATTTTCTTCACAATAACACTGAGATGTGTTACAAATAGTATTACTCTCATTTTATAGATGAGTTTCAGAGAGGTTAATTGACTTGACCAATGCCATACAGATAGCAAAAATTTGTAGTTAAGCTTTCTGATTTATATCTAATGCTTTTTCTACTATAGCATATTTTCTGAAGTTGCTCTTCAAATTCCCACTGACACTGGCTAGCTAGGTAGATCCTTAGAACTTAACTGCTATATCTACACTCAGTTCTCTAGGAGTAGCTCTGAAGGGCTGGAGGAATGTCTTTCTATAGTTCAAGAGTACCCCATCTATGTGCTTCCTCAATGATATTCAGTTAATATCAGTTAATGAAACTCAATTAGTTTTTACAAAGAAAATTTTACTAAAGTAATATGGCAAGAGCAGTTCCAAAATATTCCCCCAAACTCTATGACATACTCATCTACCAGTACATGCAGAGACCAGGGGAAAGAGGGTCCAAGTTCAGAGAGCACATGTGATAAAGTAGTAACTCATAGCTCTTGTAAATCTTCATGATGTTCTCATTGGTATGGTATAGTTGTTTTTTTTTTTCTTCTGGGCTTCTTTTAAATACTGAATCTCATTTTCCTCATCACATGCCATCTATCACTGGTCACCGAGTGTAGACACTGATGCCAGCCTCTACTGTGCCAGGGCTATTGCAATGATACTGATGAAAAGTCCACATTCTTTGTTCCTCCAAAGTTCAAAAGGTCCTCCTGTGATCAGAAAGGTGGAGTGAGGGTATTAAGATTAAAGTGAGTTTCTTCTCACCTCCAGCCTCCCTCTAATATTTCCCTCTCAGAGGTTTTGCTAGTAGATTTCTACCAGTATTTCCATACACTCAAATCCTCTTGTTTGAAAACTAACTTGCATATTTTATGGACAACCCACAGGCCATGACCAAATTTCCTGAACAAATCTGAACACATTTCCTATGTGATGTTACTGCTGTTTACTCAGTGTCTTTCAGGGATAAGTACATTCATTAAAGATGTTTTATTATACCCATTTTAAAACTTAAAATTGATTCAATCTAAAAATGTTCTTTACTAGTTGACATACCAGTGCATAAAATCTCATCTTTTGCTTTAAATCATGAGATTAATTAATTGATCAATTCAATTAGCCCACACCCTTATACTTCCATAAGAGGGACTACAAGTCCTTTCTTTTCTCCTTTGTATATAGATACACATGACTGTTTAAGGAGAAGTTGGCAATGTACTTGCTCCTTTCCCCTGTTTGGGGAAGAAGCCTTGGATAATTTGAATGACTTGGCCCAGTTACTCTTGGAGAAGATGGGAGATGGAAGAGCAATGGGGAAAAGAGTGAAATGATCCTTACAAACCACTGGGCCCAGTATAAAGTGTCAATGTGAATAGAGAATATGTTCCTTGACTGTGGGAAAGAAAACGAAGAAAAAAAAGGAAAAATATAAGCAAATACTTGGAAAGACAGAGAATCATTAAAGCCATCCAAGGAGAAAGTATTTCTATGTTCCAAATAGACTCCAAATGTAAATATATAGAAAAAAAAGAAAACTCAAAAATGATGGAGATGTGTATTTGAGCTATAAACATTAAAAAAGGTTCTTAACAAATGGGCCAATTGTTAGAGAACTGCTTCCCTGGGAGAAGTGATCAGTGCCATTTGCTGGAGGATAGTAAAACTATAGAGAACAAGATAAAAGATTAAGGAGAAAATGGATATCTGCTGTGCCTAAGGAAATCTGCTGAAATGGAAGTTGAGTTGAGTAGTTGGAATGAGAAATGAGGATCTAGATTCAAAGGTAGAAGAGAAATAAGAGATTTTCGGTGCAACAAATTTTACAAAGAGTGAAACCAAGAACAAATGAGGTTAAATTGTTTGACTAAAGTGAAACAGGCTAGAAGTGCTAGAACTTATATTCTAACTCAACTTCCTGATGTTAAATCCATTCTCTCACAGTATTCTGCTGAATAGAATTGTAGAAGCATGGGTTATAGAGAATAGTAGATGGGCTGGTAATGAGATGATTTCAATCTGCATGACATGTGAGACACTGGCAAAGGATTACTCAGCATGGTATTGTGCTCCATGAGCAATATCCAGAAGGTACTGTGCTCTATGAGCAAAGCAGAATGGAAGTCTCTAAAAAGAAATGTGAGGTGTGCAAATTTAGAGATTCCACCCCAAGTGTTCATATAGACTATTTCGCCTGACTTGTGGTTGAACATTCTGAGCTTTTTTGTTCTGATTAGTCACATTCAGACACACTGTAACTTGACTCTAACATAGTGATTTCATTTTGGTTCTCTTCAAGAATGAAGGACAACAACCAATGCCATCTCCACTGGGCAATGGAGGAAAGTGATAGGGAGTCATAGGGACCAGAAATAATTTCTGAGTGTTCCAAGAGGAATAAATGTCTGTGTGTAGGTAATGCAACATATAGAAGAGAATGAGAAGGGTGGCAAGAATGTGAAAGAAGAAATCCTGACCACTCCATACTAGAACCATATCCAAAGCAGCACTGTAGGTCATTGAGACATGCTTACCGGGTTTGCTTACTGGATTTATTAGATTCTACGCATTCAGATGCAAGTCACTCCTGTTTATGTTAATTTATAAATTCTGCCCTTCCCATTTTGAAATTTTCTCAATCTGTGATTGTGAGTTATGATTACCATTAGTAGAATATCCAATACTGAACTCCTAGTTTTGAAAAGCATTCTAATGATCCAGAAATCATACAAAACATTTAGAAATTATCTATAATAATGAAGAGTTCCCTAAAGTACACCCAGATCCTTAACATTAGGAAGGTTCCTCTGATATGTTTCTTATGCTGTTGACAGTGAATTTTTTTTAATGTTGGAATGAGTTACCAAGGGAGCTCATAATGCTCTCTTCTCTAGATGATCTTTAGAAATAATAGAGAGTCTCCTTCGAATGGAATGACTAGACTGGTCTTTTCTGGATGCATGAAAATAGACTAGATGCCTGCTAGATCGACTATAAGTTTCATGAATGCAGGGCATGGTGTAATAGAGAGCTGAACTTGTGAGTCAGGAAGACCTTGAGTTGAATCTCACATCATAGTTATACTGTGTGACCTTGGGAAAGTCACAACCTCCCTCTCACCCTTGGTTTTCTCATATTTAAAATGGGAATGAATAATAATAACAACTATTTCATAAGACTGAGGTTTAAATGAAACAATATTTGAAAAAGAAACACTTTGCAAACTTTGAAGCATTATGTGAATGTTATCTATTACCATGATTTAATCTTCAACTTCCTGTTCAGACTTCTCTTTGTTAAAGAGTTAAAGAATCAAAGGACTAATGCTGGGTCTTCATTTTTCTTCTCTTTACACTGCGTCCCTTGGTGATATCATGAACTAGGACGAGTTCAATAGCAACCTTCAGCCATGTGATTCTCAGATCTATGTATCTAGCCTTCATCTCACCATAGAACTCTACATTTGTATAGCACACTGGACTTTAGCAATCCTGGATACTTCTGCTTCTGTGGTTGCTGCTGGCAATCTCTTAGTAAAACCCTACTTCATTTAAACAAACATTTATTCAACATTCATGGAGTTGCTGGTGGGTGGAAAAGGGAATACACAAATCTACTTCAAAGCTTGACCTAAAAAAGAGCAAAGAAATGAGAAAGCATGTGGGACATCCCCCCCACTCCCATCTGCCATGCTAATTTCTCCAATAAACAGGATAACTTAGTGATTTTCAAGACTAGTTCAAGTAACTCATAGAGGTTCTACAAAAGAGTTGGAGTAAAAGTAATGTCACAAGTCTTGTCTGACTTAGTTCTCCAAAGTCATCCTATTTTAAAGTCTCTTTTGTCCAACAAAATGTAAACAAACAAGGTCGTATCCTAGCTAAAGAAGTTCATAATAAAACATATTTGAAAAACAATTATTTGGTAATAATAACAACATTAATCATGATGATAATAATGATGATAGACAATGAACTGTCAAGTATCATAATGTAACTGTACACATCCAGAAGGCTGGCATGCTCATATCAAAGCTTAATTAAAACTTCTGTCATACGTTCCTTTATTTATACTTTTGGAATTTTAAAATAAACATGTTTAGAAATTATCCAAGCAAAATCTCTATTAATTGAATATAGGACCCATAACCTAAAGATGGGAGGGTCTTAGACTGTATCCATCAAGGACTGAGGGGAGGAGGTAGTCAATATGTGACAAGGAGTGGCATGAACCGACCAGATCACAGCCTGTGTTTCCCTCAGGGGACCTTGCTACTTCATTTAGGCTGTTTTCTCTGCCCTGTGACATTTAATGAAGATAGTGGGTCTTTTCTCTACAGGAGATTACAAATGTGAAAGATAGTCTGGAATTAGTTTGGAAATTGCTTCCACTTCTAGGACTCCTATGAAATATCTAATGCATAGTTCATAATTTGGGACTGGAACTCAGGATGGAGACAAAACCTGCACATATAGTTTTGGATTTCCTCTGTATAAAGAAGATAATTGAACCCACATAAGCTGGTGAGCTGAGAGAGTATAGAGAAAGAAAAGAAGGTTCAGAATAGGCCTGTGGGTTACAATCACAATTAGGGGGCTTTAAGCAAATGATGAGCCAGCAAAGGAGAGTGAGAAGGAGTAGTTGGACAGGAAGAAGAAATTGTTGAGAATAGTATAAAAACACATAGTACAGAGTACCCCAAACAAGAGCAATCAAAAGTATAAAATGCTGCTGCAAGGTCAAGATGGAGAATTCTTGAGAAAGAACATCAAATTAGGCAATAAAGGGATCATTGGTAATGTTGAAATAGAAGATTTCAATTCCATGATTCAGTTGCATCAGGTTGAAAGTCAGACTGCAAATGTTTGCAAAAGGAATGAGAGGACAGAAATAGATAAAATGGGTATAAGAGGCTTCCTTTGGGATATGGGATAAGAAAGGGAAGAGAGATCTAAGATGATGGCTTGGGACATGGTAGGGTCTGGTACAGATCTTTTCTCTGTTTTTGTTTTGTTTTTAGGATAGCAGAGACTTAGGCATGTTTGTGAACAACTAAGAAAAAAAAAAACAGTTCACAGGGAAAGACAATTAGAGTGAGAAGACTGAATATTCGTCTGCTGCCAAAGAAGAAAGAGCATGGGTCTATTGGGTTTGTCTTTGACAATGAAAACTGACAATTTATTATTGGAAAGTAGATGAAAGGAAAAGAATGATCATGTTAGGTGTTTTGAGATAAAGAGAAGGGAAGAAGGTACTCACAAAGAGTTGATTTAATTATCACAGTTTAATAAAAAGCAAGACAGAGAGTAGGGATGGTGAAAGTGGAAGGCTTGAGAAGAGAAGAAAAAATTTAGAATAGTCTTTATTCAAAGTGGGATAGGGAATCAACTAGAGAGAGTAAAAAGATTGCCTTGCTCCAGTGAGGGCCCAGTTATGATTAGATTTAATATATATATTTGCAGTAGATCTCATAAAATTGGTTGTGAGACATTGTATTTCTATTCAATTATACATGAATAGGGGCACTGGAGGTAAATGATCCAAGACTGGGATTTGACAAAGTATTAGTGACCAAAGGATAAGGGAGCAATGAGTCAAAACCAGGGCGGTGTGGAATTGAGCTGAGGGTGGCAAGGGGAGGGGAAAATAAAATCTGAGGAGCCTTAATGGTCTGAGCAATTACTGAGGCATAGATGGTTTATGCTTCATGATGAGGGCAAAGAATGAGTTTAGGAAAGGTGAGCCTAGGGAGAACTAGGGAGAAATTATGTGACCAATTCTTGCCATTCAAGGAAACGGCAGAAACTTTGCAACATATAATGAGAGGCTATGGAAATGAATATCTATCAATAAATAAACTGGTAGCTATATTTAGACATCAGTAGTAGTCTATCTGTCATGAACTAAAAAGATTCCAAATCCCAATACAACAAATTCAGATTTCCAAATATTCCTGAGACTTCAAGAAATGAACCAGAACCAGAACTGAGGAAGAACAGGTACTCACAATCACTTAGAGAAAACATTGATTCATAGAAACTGAAGAATACAGTTTGAAGAGATGCTTCATATCAAACATTCAAAATCTCTTAAATCTCGTAAAATGAAAACTTTCAAAACATGGAGACAAAGTGGAAGAAAAAAATCTTATGGGAATAAAATGAGGTATAGAACATCCTCATGATCCTGTCTACTAATAGAAGTGTCCCAAAGTTGTTTTCAATGAACCTAGAGAAAATGAGCTGACACTCCTCTACTCCTCTTCAGCTATAGAGTACTTATTTTATGCATTTGCACAATAGTTGATAGAAAATTAAGTATAAAACAATAATAGCAGGCCAATTACTTGTCCCAGGACCAATTTTACCCAAATTCCACCAAATAAAAGGAAATTATTGTCATAATAATAGCTATGATAATAAATAATTATGTAATGATTATGTTTTGCAATTCTTGGTCTATATTTCCTCATGTCAACCTCACCACAAATCCATAAAGGTTGATATTATTAAGTACTATTATCTCTATTTTACAGATAGGGAAAATGAAGTTCAATATAAGTGGTCATAAGGTTGAGTAGCCTATAGTCAAAAGATTAGTATCAAAGTTGGAATTTGAAACCAGATTTTTCTGGGTTGGTCTTCCAGGATCAAAATTTATCCATAACAACAGGCAAGACCGAGTAAAAAATGAAAGGAATGCAAATATAGCAAAATTTTAAAATAGATACTCTTTAGACTGAAAGGATAAGACAGTTATTCAGCAATTATTTAAATGATTACTGTTTTTGAAATCTTTGGGGATTCAGAAATAATCAACAAGGAGACATATCACATATATCAAAAGAAGTGCCCTAAGCTGACACTGAACTTCCAATGGTCTGTCTGTTACAGCCTTTCCATTATGTAAATGTCCTCTCCACCTACAGGAGGCAAATGTGGTGCTTTTATTTAAATGAGTGTCACAAATTTGATTTCACCTGAATAGCAAAATGATTTAGTCTTTACTTGAAAAACAATTTGCACAAAATTGGGGAAACCATTTCCATTAATGTCTATTTCACTTCTTTCTCATATCCCTCCACCTTCTGGCAAGTTCCATTTCACTCTTTTAATTTATTTGCTGGTATTTGAGAATAAAGGATTCTAGAAGTAACACAAGATGGCTGGAAATATTTGAAGGTTGGTGATTCAAATCAGTGAGTACTTCATGTTTACTTTTCTTTTTCTTTTTTTTGCTAGAAATGAAAACAAGAATTAAGGCTTTTAAGAGCTAATTTCATAGTTATCATCTTACAATTTACTTTCTGTCAAGACCCATTTGCCTGGCCACATTAAAAGACACCTAAATTTTTGGAGTATAGAGTAAATCACAGAGATGCCTTCTGAATGGATATAGCCCTGCTGTTTCTACCTATGTAACATCTCTTGTATTCACCATTTTCTGACAATGCCACTACTACTGTGCAGGCCACCATCACCTCACATTTAAGCTATTTCAATAGCTTTCTGGCTCTTCTTCTTGCCCAGCTCTAATCCATCTTCCACAAAGCTACCAAAATGATTCTCCTAAAACACAAGTTTGATCAAATACCACCACCCTTCCTTTCCTTATTCAACAAACTCCAGTTTATTAACTCTCTCCACTCTGAGTTTAAATTGGAAATTCTCTGTTTGGCTTTTAAAGCTCTTCATAGCATGGCCCCTTCCTACTTTTCCAGCCTTCTTCCATCTTACTGACTTAACATGTATTTTTGTGTTTGAGCGATACTCCTCTCCTTTACTGACTGCCTCTCATGCTAACAATTCTCACCTCAACCTCCTGGTTTTCTGATTTACTTCAAATCTCAGCAAAAGTTCTTTCTTCTATAAGCAATCTATCCCAGTCCTCCTTAAGGTCTTCTCTCTCAGATTATCTCTGATTTACCTTTATATAAATCTTGTTTGTGTATAGTTGCTTCAATATAGTCTTCTCCATTAATTTGTGAGCAACTTGAGAATAATCATCAGACATTTATTAAGTACCTATGTGCCAAGCACTCTGCTAAGTACTAGGGATACAAGAAAGGCAAAAGACATTTGTTGCCCTTAGGGAACTTATAGTCCAATGAAAAAGATAACATGCAAACAATTATATAGAAAGCAAGCTATTTTGTTTTTTGTTTCACCAGTGTATGACTTTTTGTGATCCCATTTGGACTTTTCTTGGTGTACTTTGATATTTCCTTCTCCAACTCATTTTACAAATGAGAAAATGGAGGCAAAGAGGGTTACATGACTTGCCCAGGGTCATACAAGTAGAAAGTATCTGCATTTGGATTGGAAATCAGATCTTCCTGACTCCAGGTTTAGCACTCTATCCACTACATCACTTAGCTACCTAAAGTAAGCCATATACAGGATAAATTGGAAATATTTAACAGAGGGAGGGCACTAGAAGGGTTGGAGAAGGTTTTCTGTAAAAGATAAGATTTTAGTTGGAACTTAAAGGACTCCAGGGAAGGTAGTAGGCAGAGCTGAGAAGGGAAAGAAGGGACTATTTTAATTTCTTTTGTTGGTTTTTGCCTTTCTCTGTAGCTCTAGTGCTTAACATGGTACCTAGCATAGTAAACATTACATAAATTCTGGTTGATTATAGAAGACCATAGAACTAAGGATTAGAGATCTTGGAGCAATGCATATACATTACCAACTCCTTAGTAATAAACAATTTAGAAATAGGTATGTAGCACTTAATAGGTCCCATGACCAAAAGATGGAGGTCTATATATTTTCTCTCATTTGCACAGATCCTCAAAACTCTCTAAAATAAGAATTATGTGCAAGAGGTCAAGTAATTGTAGCTGTCTTCACAGGTCTAAGCCCCAAGAAGCTAAATAAAGTGACACTGCTGGATTAATATCAGAAAACAGCAATCCATTATTCAGTACCTTCTCCCTCACCAGCTCAACTCTTTGGAAGGGCAGCACAACCTGATTCATCTACTTGGTTCTGGATTTTACTCAACAATTTTGTAGCTGCTGCTACAGTCTATGCCAATACACCCTCCTCCTTCATTCACAACACAACTCTGTGGTGACAAATAGCAGAATTCAGCTCTGACCATTCACCTGGCAGAGTATAGGAAGGTATAGGAAAGTGACAGCTTGCTTTGCCTGGATGACAGTGTGCTTCAACTGTTCTCATTCACTGATCTAAAGAACAGAGGAACTGCCTTAGGGTGCTGTCTTCAATAGAATTTCTTCCTTCTCCAAAGTCACTTGGGCCAGGGAGTGAGGTTGGTGGAAAGTGAATTTCTCAATTTGGGGGACAGCTTTGGAACAAACCCTTGGGACATCTACCATCAAGACAGAAAGAATCAGAAGTGATTGCAATGACCAAAGATACCAGCAGGAAGAAAACTCAGTTAAAAATCTTTTTATACAATAAATATATTAACAAGGAAGATATTAATAACAAAAGGGAGCATGACTACCAAAACATACAAATGAGTCTGAAATTCACTAAATAAGAAAAGAAATTAAAACACTCCCTGATGAGGTGGAAGACCTTGTGGATTTCCCAGAGGAGATCATAACAAGATATCCTCAAATGGTTCAAGAGAAAAATTAGAATCATAAAAGGAGAATTTATGGCCTGCACAGCAGAGATAATTGGAAAACTAGAAATAGTTGAATCCATAGTGGCAAGTCTCTCCAAAGAAGTGGAGATAACAACTGATTGAGAATACAAATATACTGAAGTGCAAGAATATCTGGAAGAAGAGAAATGATGTAATAATGTTAATAGATTACAATCTCTATAATATATACAAAGTAAAATGATCCTATAGACAGGAATATAGAGATGATTTTAATATCATAAGTCACCCAGAAGAAAAAAAAATCTGATCATTAAACAAGAAATAATTTCTGAATACATGAAAAAAGGTATCAGTTGAAAGAATTCACAGATTGCTTCAAGGAAAACAAATAAGAAAATAATCCTTGTACTGCAAAATCTAAGATGTATGGTGTTTAAATTTAACATTTCCAGTGACAACAAATTCTGGAGATACCCAGGAAAAAAGAAATTTGAAGAATATAAGGCTGTTTTTCAACATCCAGAAACTACAGAATGGAAGGAATAAAGTGTTCCAAAGACCAAAGGTGATCAAGATGACTTTCCATGCATGCCTGATCATAATAACCAGCAAAAAAGCATAGATATTTAAAAAAGAGACATTTGAAGAATTCTTAAAATAAAAGCTAAAAATGGTCAGTTTAGTTGCCTTACATGCCTTCCAAAAAACAGAAGCACAAGAGAGGTATATGAAAGCAGTAACCAAGGAGGAAACAAATATAGAAATAAATTACTACAGAATATAAAAATGAAAAAAAAAGTGGGAAGAAAAGGACATTTATGGGCTTTAACAGAAAAAAACACAAGCAAAATCCACAGCAACTTAACAATGGAAGTACCATTAAGAAATTTCTTTCTAGAAGTCTAGAAGGAGACAAAATTAAAAACATACCATAAATAGAAGTGATGGGTGATTAGCAGGTCTATGTAATAGCACTGACTAGACCTCACAATGCCTTTCGTCTTTAGATGAATCTTTTTTTTTAATGATACTAAATTTGAGGATGTGAAGGTACACAAAAACAGAGAGGAAAGGAAGAAGTAATGAAGATATTAATTAGTTTCTCAGAAAGAATAGTGAGACACAAACATAAGTGAGGTTTCAAAGTTAAGTACTGAAATGGGGGAAAATAGGGTAATCTAAATCCAATGATGGGAGAGGGTCTCATTGAAGAACATTCTAGGGGGGTGGAGCCAAGATGGCAGAGTGAAAGCAGAGACATACTTGTGCTCATCCACAAATTCCTTCAGAATTTAATCTGAATGAATTTTAGAGTGACAGAATCCACTGGGAGACAGAATGTGGCAGATTTCCAGCCCAGGCCAACTCAAAAGATCAACTGGAATGATCGATAACACAAAGGGGAGCACAGAGCCCACAGGAGGCACCAGCACAGATGACCAGGACAGGCTGAATCACTAGTGGCAGTTCAGATTTCCAAACAACCCTGCAAAGAATGGGAGTCTAGCAGAACTGGGTGAGACAGAAGTAGCTACAGCTACTCCTGAATCTATCAACCCATAGACTAAATGTTTGAAAGTCACGTACTTGAACTTCCAGGAGCCAAAATAGCAGAGTAAACTGTAAGTGCTCTCACCCTAGATAAACCTTGAAAAACCCAGAGAATATTGCCCCAGGAAACATTCTGGAAAAAGTGAATCCAGTAGAAGGGATAAACAGTCTTTTAGCTCAGGAGGCTAGGGAGACCTCCAGGAAGGGTCATGCTTTCTATGATTGAAAAGGACTGGACTAGAAGTGTCCCAGCATGCCCCATTTGAGGGGACCAACAGGAGACCCTGAGCCCAAGGAGGGGTGGAGCTGGTAAGTGCCAATAGAAGGATGTCAGGCACACCTTAGCACACTCAGGGGAATTGGACAGACACCAGCACAGATGAGAATTCACCAGCAGCTGAGTCTGTCCATGCTCTAGCACAGCCCCAGGGAAGGAGGAGACCTCCCATGGTGGGACCACTCCTCCACCACACCTCCCACCATGAGTTTCAGTGTCACCTCAGAGAAATTCAGCCTTCACCTGACCTTGACCTTGGCATGCACCAACCTGCTTAGAACCAGGTAAACTGCAGCATTATATAGCTTCTAGCTGAAAGAACCAAAGGCCATAGAACATAAAACCCTAGCTCCCAGCACAAGAAACATGGAACAGTACCCCCTGTGCCCCAGAAGCAGAGATCCACTTTAAATACAAGGAAAAAGATAGCCATCATGAGCAAGAAACAAATTAGAAAACCAAAGACCATAGAATCTTATTGTGGGGACAGGAAAGAGCAAAATATGAATTCAGAAGAGGACAGTATTGACACTGTACCCACATCTGAAACCTCAAAAGGGAATATGAACTGGTCTCAAACCCAAAGAGCATCCTTGGAAGAGATGAAGAAGGATTTTAAAAGTCAAATTAAAGAGGTAGAAGAAAAAAATGAGCAATGATTTTAAAAAATACAATCAGCCTCTTAAAAAGTAAAATTGGCCAAATAGATAAGGAAATTCAAAACCTAACTAGACAAAATAACTCTTTAAAAAAAGGAGGTACAAAACCTAACTGAAGAAAACAATTTATTAAAAATTAGAACTGGGCAAGTAGAAACTAATGACTCTATGATGCATCAAGAATCAATCAAACAAAATCTAAAGAATGATAATAGATGAAAATGTAAAGTATCTCAATGAAAAAAAATTGACCTGGAAAATAGATCCAGGAGAGAAAATCTAAGAATTATTGGTCTACTGGAAAGTCATGATTAAAAAAGACCCTAGACAGTATCTTTCAAGAAAGCATCCAGGAAAACTGCCCTGAGGTCCTAGGTTCATAGGGAAAAATAGTGATCAAAAGAATCCATCAATCACCTCCTGAACAATACCCCAAATTGAAAACACCAAGGAATATTGTTGTCATATTCCAGAATTATCAGGTGAAGGAGAAAATACTGCGAGCAGCTAGCAAGAAGCAATTCAAATATCAAAGAACTACAGTCAGGACCACACAGGACCATGCAGCTTCTATATTAAAAGATTAGAGGAATTGGAATATAATATTATGTGAAGCAAAGGAGCTTAGACTACAACCACAGATCAACTACCCAGCAAAACTGAGCATAATCTTTCAGGCAAGAAGATGGACATTCAATGAAATAAGGAATTTCCAGAACTTCTTGAGGTAAAGGCCAGAGCTCAATAGAAAATTTGATCTTCAAATACAAGACTCAGAAAAGGCATAGAAAGATAAATGGGGGGGAAAAAAGTAAGAAAATACTTGTTGTTCAAGATGGGCAAATGGTTTACATCCCTATATGGGAAGACGATACCTGTTAATCTTGAGAACCGTATAATTATTGCAACATTCAAGAGGGATATACATAGATGGTGTGAGTATAAATTAACTGATGTACTGATAAAATAATCTAAATGAGGGTTGGGGAGGGAGAAGAGAAAAGGAGGAGGCAGAAGAGGGTAAATTACATCACATAAAAAGGCACAAAAATATTATAGTAGAGAGAAAGAAGGGAGGGAAATGAGCATTGTTTGAGATTTACTTTCATCAGATTTGGTTCAAGGACTCAATAATATTTGCAGTACAGACAGTAGGAAGGGAAAGGGGAAAGAAAAGGGAGAGGGACTGATAGAAGGGAGAGAAGATTGAGGGAGGTGGTGGTCAAAAGTAAAACTCTTTTTTGGAGGGAAGGGAAAAGGGAGAAATAAAAGCACAAAGGGGTGTGTGTGGGGGGGGATAGAATGGAGACAAAGACACAGAAAGTAACCAAAACTGTGAATGTGAATGGGATGAACCCTCCCCTAAAATGGAGATGGATAGCAAAATGGATTAAAGACCATAATCCTGTAATATGTTGTTTACAAGAAACACATTGGAAAGATGGGGATACATACAGGGTAAAGTTAAAAGGCTGGAGCAGAATATATTATCCTTCACATGAAGTAAAAAAAAAAAAACCAAAAGACAACAGAGGTAGCAATCCTAATCTTAGACAAAGCAAAAGCAAAAATAGATCTAATCAAAGGAAGGAAACTATATCCTGCTAAAAGGCACCCTAGGCAATGAAGTAATATCATTACAAAACATGTATGCACCAAGTGGAATAGCATTCAAATCTTTAGAGGAGAAGTTAATGGAACTGGAGGAAGAAATACGCAGCAGAACTATATTAATGGGGGAACTCAGCCTCCCCTTCTCTGAACTTGATAAATCTAACTTCAAAATAAAGAAGAAAGAAATTAAGGAGGTGAATAGAATTGTGAAAAAGTTAGATATGATAAACATCTGGAGAAAACTGAATGGGAATAGAAAGGAACATACCTTTTCCTTAGCAGCACATGTGCACATGCACAAAAATTGACCTTGTAGTAGTGCATGAAAACCTCACAATCCAGTGCAGAAAGACAGAAATAGTGAATGCATGGTTTTCAGATCATGATGGAATAAAAATTATATGTAATAAAGGACCATGGAAATATTGACCAAAAATTAATTGGAAATTAAATAATCTAATCCTAAAGAATGAGTGGTTCAAACAAGAAATCATGCAATCAATAACTTCATTCAAGAGAATTATAATAATGAGACAACCTATCAAATCTTATGGGATGCAGTGAAATCAGTTCTCAGAGATTCTTAGTCATGCTTACATAAATAAAATAGAGAAAGAGGAGATCAATGAATTGGGTATACAACTGAAAAAAGTAGAAAAAGAATAAATTGAAAATCCCCAATTAAATACCAAATTAGAAATATTGAAAGCCAAAGGAGAAATTAATAAAAGTGAATTATGAATAACATTCCAGTGGTGGGGAAGAGTGATTTTATAATGGGAAATGAGTACCTCAGTAGGTATTATCAAAAAGGATGTCATGGTTTATGATCACAACCTCTGAGAAAGTGAACCTCCATGGATAACACCCTCCCTCAGTAAAGAAATAATCAGAGTTTCTTTAGGTAACTGATACCAGAAGGATGGGAAGGCATAGATGTAGAAAGGATATTTCATATTAAATGGGAGAAAATTGTCATGCAGAAGACAGAGGTTAATGATGAATAATAGTATCAAGGACTCAGGTAATTTATAGCATGGGGTGATACTTCTCCCTATCTCTTGCAGGAAATTATATTTCTAAGAATGCAGCACAACAGAAAGAGAGGTGTAACTGTTTAGAAGATGAAACTCAAAAGAAGTACCATAAAATCTTTAATTTCCTGAGAAATACAAAGACTAGAGGAGGAATACATAAAAATTGGGACCATGAATCAAAAAAAGGGAAGGTAATTAATGTAAAAAATGAGAGAAACACATTTTATATTTAAAATCTTCAGAAAATAGAGGGGAAGAATTAATCACTGGATAAAATGAATATGGAAAAAAAAATCAACATGTGAAACAGTACTCCAAACCTAGATAAAAGGGATGACAAACAGAAAAAATGAAATTTGACAGTGAGGGAGAGAGAGGCAGTCAGAGAAGGGGTGCTTTAAAGTAGATTAAGCAAAAATAACTGAAGAAAAACAAAGTATTTCCTTTATAGATGAAAATCAACCAAAAGATCTTAATTTGGAAAAAAAAATAAGACAGGAATTTCTAAACCTTTAATAACTACAAATGAAATTAGATTAAATAATCCAACAAAATGAGAGTGATATATTAGATAAGAAAAAATCCCACAAACTACTGCATATGTGTTTCATAAAACACACCTGAAAACAAAGACACACATAAACATAGAAAGCTGTTATAAAATTTAGTATTTATAAAAAATGCTATGCATTTCATGAAAAAATTAAGTTGCAATTATCTAATCAAAGAAAATCAAAACAATAATGCACAGCATAAAAATAACCAAGGAAACTAATTATAAACAACAAAGCGATATCAAAATTAAACTTATATGCTCCATATGCCTTCATAGCTAAATTCATAAAGGGAAAATGAACAAAATTACAAAAAAACAAAGGCATTATTTCAATATGAGTATGAGAATTAAATTTTCCCCTCATTTTTTGGCAAAGCTAATACAGACACACAAAAGTAAAGATAATATCAAACAGGTTATGAAAGAAACTAGAGCTAAAAGACTTTTGGCATTTTTCTAAATGGGATTACTAAGGAATGTATCTATTTCTCAGCACCTATGGATTTTTTTTTTTTTTTACCAAAATTGACCATTAGGAAAAAAAGATACTGCAAATACATCTAAAAAGGCAGTGATCATAAAATCACTGTTCATAGATCAAAATGCAATAAAAAAATAATGATCAGCTCAGGCAGCACAAACAAAAAGCATAGGTGGAAAATGAGATAAACATGAAATCCTAAACAATGATTTGTTCAAAGAAGAAATCATAGAAACAATTAATAATTTTGCAAAGGTTACATAGATGAAAAGACATACCAAAGTTTCTGGAACCCAGCTAATAATTATGTTCCTAAGAACAGACATTTGTGAAATATGAAATGAGAATACTGTGACATGAATATTCATTTATTAAATAGAAAACCAAAATAACAAAACCCTCAAACACAAAGTGAGTGATATTGGAAATTAGAGGAGAAATAGATAAACAGGAAATCAAACAGTCAATGAACAGAACTAAAAGCTGGCAAATTGAAAAGACTAACATAATTGATACAAATTTACCTACCTAATTAAACAAAGAAAAAAAAATCCACAAAAAAGAAAATGACCCAAGTAAAAATCAAAACTGAAGCCAGAAGAAATAAAAAGAATTTGTATGATGTACAATTATATTCTAGCAAAATTGAAATATCATCCAACCTCAGAAAATAAAATAAAACCAGCTACAAATGGAACTATAAAATGAAAAAAACAAAACTACTATCCCTGATGGGTTTCTAGAAGAATTCAATCAGTCTCTTAAGGAATGATCACTGCTAAAACTATACACATTATTCTCAAAAATTGAAAAAAAAAAAACACTCTACCAGAATCCTTTTATGAGATAAATATAATCTTAACATCTATATCACAAAAGGTAATCAAAGAAGAACTATTGCTCAATATCGTTAATTAAAGCAATTCAAAATATTTTTAATCCTGTAAAACAGACTATAACGATTAAGTTTTAAAAAATCATTCATTCTGAGCACATTGGATTCATACCAGGAATCAAGGATTATTCATCACTAAAAACCCTGAACATAATTATTCATATATAAACATCCAAGACAACATGGTTGTATCTATATATCTATCTGCGGAAAAATCCTTTGACAAAGTATAATACTCATTTATGCTGAAAACCTTATGAAGTATAGACATAAAGGCACCTATGAACAGTTATCTAAACCCCCAAATAAGCACAGTTTGCCATAGGCATGCACTAGAAGCATTCTGAGGAAACTCAATAATAAAGCAAGAATATCCACTCTCACTTCTATTATTTGGTATAGTTTTAGAAGTGCTAACAGTATCAGACAAGAGAAAGAGATTACAAGGTTAAAGAGAATCAATGAGTGGGAAAAATGATCCCTATTTGTTGATAACATGATATTTTACTTAGAAAATCCTAAATCAAAAGTCAGCAAAGGTACCAAGTGAGGCAATAGCTCAGGCAAAGTTGCAGGCTAAAATTTAACTCCCCACAGATAATCAACAGCACTTCTACTTAATAATAACAAAATCCAAGGTACAATAATAGAAAAGGAAATTCCTTTCAAATTAACTACAATATTCATCAAATATTTGGGGATCAATCTATAAAAACACATAAAATACTTGTATAAATTCAATTACAGAATGTTCCTATAAAGCAATATAGGACAACTTAAACAGCTGAAGGAACATTAAGACCTCATGCAATAGGTCTCATGCAAACATCACAAAAATAACACTGCCAAAGTTAATTTACAGTTTTCATGCTACACCCTTAAAAATGTCAGAGGATAACAAAAATAATTCAATAAAATATCAAAAACATTTACAGAAATATAAGCTCTAGAATAAAAAGGGGAATAATTTTTAAAATGTTGCAATGAATGGTCAATAGTACTTCCAAATTTAAGCTCTAGTTTAAATCAGTAGTTATCAATGATATTTCATTTGGTTAAAAGATAGAGTAGATCAATGTAACAGACTAGACAAGGTAGAATCACAAACAATGGAACTCCATAACCTAATGTTCACTGAGTATCAAAATATAAATTATTTAGCAAAGAACTCTATTTGGTAGAAATTCTTGGAAAACTAGAAAACAGTTTATCAAAAAAATTGACTTAGATCAACCTCTTGTATCATATTCCACCACACATTCTAATTAGATACTTTGCCTTCATAACAAAGATCAGATGATCAAAAATTAGGAGAAGCAGATACACACGCACACACACACACACACACACACACACACAATATTCATAGCTATTTGTAGAAGAGGTATTCTTTACTATGTAAGAGATAGGTACCATTCGAACCATTCATTTTCCCTAAATAGAATGTAAACTTCTTAAGATCAGTGTTTCACTTGTTTATATCCATTCCTATTGCTTAACACAATGTAAGTTTTTAATAAATGAATTTTCATTCATTCATTTATTTTACCATGAAATTAATTGCTATAATTTTATTTCTTCTTTCCAAATGATAATATATACAGTGACATTCATACAGTAAAAGCTAAGTACATCACTGTTTAATTTAATTGAATGGAAAGGTATCTATTTATACCTATTTCAGAGACATATTTTAAATACTCTGGGGAAAGAAAACACATGATGAATGAAGAAAAGCATGGAAAAAACCACATGAAGTGATGCAAAATGAAGTAAACTGAGTCAGTAAAATTACATATATAATGAATGCAACAATATAAATGGAAAAACTGTAAGAACCAAATAATCAAAGGTCAAGTCAATGTCTCAAAATTAAAAAGAACAAAAGTGTCCCCAAAGTAAAGATCCTGAAATTTAGAAGATGTAAAAAGTAAAAATATCAACAAAATTTATTCTTAATAACCTGTATTTCCCAAGGTATTTAGATATCCTTTGGGATTAAGTATGTCTTGATAGTGCTTTAGTCTTAGAAACCAGTAAGCTGGAGGAGCCAAGATGGTAGAGTAGAAAGACACACATATGCTAGCTCTTACCCTACAGCCCATAAAATATCTGTAAAGAAGAACTCTCAACAAATTCTAGAGCAGCAGAAGCCACAGAACAATTGAGTGGAGGAGATTTCTATCCCAGAGAGACGTGAAAGAGCAATAGGAAAGGTCTGTTCCACACCCAATGCAGAGCAGAGCCCAGCCCTGCCTTGGCCACTAGGCACCAGAAAGAGCAGATCCGAGCAGGCTTCAGGGACAGAATCTCCAGTGGCAGCACAGATCCTTCAATGCACAGGCACCAAAGGTCATTGAGAGGGTCTTTTTGACTGGCCCAGAAGGGAGCAGGGTGTCCCCATAACTCAGGCCTCCTCAGGAGGCAGCAGCCAAAGGGGGCTCCCAAAGCAGGAAGTAGCCTGAATCCAGTGTTGAAGGTCTCATCATAAACCCCCTGAGGGAACTGAGGCCTGTGTGGAGGCCCTGCCCCCACCTGAGCAGCTGATCTTAATCTCACACTGAATAGTAGCCCTATCCCCACCAAAAGCCCCTGATGCTTTGGAGCAGCTCATCTGAATCTAAGCCCCCAGTGCTGGCTTGGAGAAACTGGAGGCCAGGTGGTTGTGGAGAGAAAACTCAGAAGTCAAGTAACTGGCTGGGAAAATGCCCAAAAAAGGGAAGAAAAATAAGATCATAGAAGGTTACTTTCTTGGGGAATAGGTGTCTCCCCCCATCCTTTCACATGAGGAAGAACAAAGCATACTGTCAGAGGAAGTCAAGGCCTCTGCCTCCAAAGGGAACCTAAACAGGACTCAGGCAACAGGAGACCTTAAAAAACAAGTTAGCAGCTTACTAAAGAGAACCAAAAAAAAATACTGAGGAAAATAACAGCTTTAAAAAGAGGCTAATTCAATTCGACAAAGAGGTCCAAAAAAGTCAATGAGGAGAAGGAGGTTTTAAAAAGCAGAATTAGCCAAATGGAGGAGAAGGTTCAAAAGCTCACTGAACAAAATAATTCGTTGAAAGAGAGAATTGAGTCCAGGAAAATGGATGACTTTCAGTTAACCAAGCAGTTAGTAATCAAAACCAAAAATTTGAAAAAAATAGAAGAAAATGTAAAACATTTCATTGGAAAAACAACTGACCTGGAAAACAGATCCAGGAGAAACAGTTTAAAAATTATGGGACTACCTGAAAGCCATGATCAAAAAAAGAAACTAGACATTATCTTCCATGAAATTATCAAGGAAAACTGCCCTGATGTTATAGAATCAGAGGGCAAAATAAATATTGAAAGAATTCAACGATCACCTCCTAAAAAAGACCCAAACAGAGAAACTCCTAGGAATATTGTGGCCAAATTTCAGAGTTCCCAGATCAAGGAGAAAATATTGCAAGCAGCTAGAAAGAAACAATTTGAATACTGTGGAAATACAATCAGGATAACACAGGATCTGGCAGCTTCAACATTAAGGGATCAAAGGGCTTGGAGTGGGATATTTCAGAGGTCAAAGGAACTGGGATTGAAACCAAGAATCACCTACCCAGCAAATCTGAGTATAATACTTCAAGGGAATAAATGGTAATTCAATGATATAGATGACTTTCAATCATTCATATTGAGGAAAAGACCAGATCGGTATAGAAAAATTTGACTTCCCAGGATAAGAATCAAGAGAAGCATGAAAAGGTAAACAGGAAAGAAAAATCATAAAAGACTCTCTAAAGCTGAACTGTTTACATTACTACATGGAAAGAAAATATTTTTATATGAAAACCTATCTTACAATACAGGAAAGTGGGGGAGAAGGAGATAAGCAGGGTAGGGGGGATGATGGAAGGAAGGGCAATGGGAGGACGGAACAATCCGAGGTCAAGACTCTTGGGGAGGGACAGGATCAAAAGAGAGAATAGAAGCAATGGGGGGCAGGATAGGATGGAGGGAAATATAGTTAGTCTTACACAACACGACTATTATGGAAGTCATTTGCAAAACTACACAGATATGGCCTATATTGAATTGCTTGCCTTCCAAAGGGAATGGGTGGGGAGGGAAGGATGAAGAGAAGTTGGAACTCAAAGTTATAGGAACAACTCTCGCGTACTGTTCTTGCTACTAGGAAATAAGAAATACAGGTAATGGGGTACAGAAAGCTATCTGGCCCTACAGGACAAAAGAGAAGATGGGGACAAGGGAAGGGAGGGATGATAGAAGAGAGGGCAGATTGGTGATAGGGGCAATCAGAATGTTCAGTGTTTTGGGGTGGGGGGAGGGGACAAATGGGGAGAAAATTTGGAATCCAAAATTTTGTGAAAATGAATATTAAAAGTTAAATAAATAAATTAAAAATATATTTTTAACTCTTGAATCTTTTCTCAGTTTTTGAGTAGATGGAGAGATTGTACATACACACACATACACATATATAGATAGAGAGTACAGGGTGTGTTATATCAGAAGAGATGATATCTACACAAAAAAATAAAGTAAAAATTAAGGGGTGAAGGAGGAAAATTCCAGGAAGAGAAAGGGAGAAATGGCATGGCATAGGCTATAACTCATAAGAGAGGTAAGAAAAATCTTATTAAATGGGGGAGAAAAGGGAGAAGGGGAGAGGGGAAAAATGAAGCTACTCTCTCCACATGTGGCTGAAGGAGGCAATAACATGCTCACTAAATTTGATATGAAAATTTATATCACACCATAAGAATGTAGGAGAGAAGGTGACAAGTAGGGTGAGGGGAATGTTAGAAGGAAGGGCAAATGGGAGAAGGGAGTCACTAGAAATAAACACTTTCAAGAAGGGACAAGGTAAATTGTAGGGAAAAAATAAGGGGGGGGGTAGGATAGGACAGAAGGCAATATAATTAGTATTACACAACATGATTATTATGGAAGTCTTTTGCAAAATGGCACATATTTAGTCTATATTGAATTGCTTGCCTTCTCAGTGGGGCTGGGCAGGGAGGGTGGGAGGCAGAGAAGTTGGAATTCAAAGTATTAGAAACAAATGTTGAGAATTTTTATTGCATATAATCCGGAAATAAGAACTACAGGGAATAGGGTATGGAAATTTATCTTGCCCTACAAGAAAAGAGAGAAGATGGGGATAAGGGAAGGGTGGGATGTGATAGAAGGGAGGGTACATTGAGGGAAGGAGTAATCAGAATGCAAGGTATTAGGAAGTAGGGGGAGGGGAGTGATGGGGAGAAAAATTGGACATGTTACAAAGTGAGGTAAAAGCAACCAGTATTAAAACAAGTGACTGAATTAATTATTGAGAATAAATCAATGACATCTTTAGTTTGGGGGAAAGAATTTCAGTCTAAATTTCCTAGAGGAAGGTAACCTCAGGTAAAATTTGGCATTGATGAAAAAATTAAGGTTTTAATAGTAAATTTGATTTTATGATTGCTATTTAATCAGGAACTAGAACATGTATAGAGACTCATGTAAGCCACTTAAGACTTAACTTAAAAGATGTTCCTTGGCCAAAGTGAAATTATAATCATATTTGAAACCTGGTTTTTGGAACTTGTCATTTTTAGATGCTATGGGACTATTAAGTGACTGTTCTTCTGAGTTTAACTCCAGGTAGCAAGAAAGGTGATCTGAGCCTCCAACCCATGATGCCAGTAAGCTGATGAGATCCTGGTATGAATTGCAAAAAGTGATCTCATGGAAAGGGTGGGAGAGCAGCTGTTCAGCCTGGGCTGAGGTAGGATTCTCCTGACTCAATTTCCCTTCGAACACCTGGCAGACTTTAAGCCTGACTGAATGCAAGTGGACAATCTAATCCTGCCTGCAAATAACATGAAGCTGGGGAGATATTATTTCCCTGCAATGCCCCTGCTATTGGTGGCAATTTCCTATAGTCAAAAGGTTTGTAAGCTTAATACCAGATCTATTCAATTATAGATTATTGGTAAGGGAACATCAGAGGTTAAGTCTAAAATTAAGCTATTAGACATAGGACTTTAGACCAACAGCAATAGGTTAGGGTCCTTTAACACTTAGTAATACTGTGGAGACAATTAGGTCAAGAGCTTGTGAAGTTCACAACATAAATATTATTTGTGTCTCAGTTGGTTAATGTTTTAAAAAAATTCTTTTGTGGTCCATATTGTAAATGTTTTAAAAAGAAGTATCACCTGACCAAAAGTTTGAATTGTTTTATCTGTTATAAACTGTGTTAAAAATGAAAATAAACATTCAAAAAAAAAAGAAAAATGAAAAAAAGGAAAAAGAAAAAAAGAAAAGAAAAAAAAGAAACCAGTAAGCTTATTTTAAATATATCAAATAACTCCATATTTCCCCCTATAGAACCTTTTTACACTTTAATTTACAGACTAACAAACAGGCACTATGACTTGCATTATGACTGATATCAACCTGTCTAATCATCAAATTTTTAAGTGATATGGTTTTGATGGACTAAAGTCCCAAGATGAATCCTGTTATCCACATAAGTTCTTTAGTGTGTGTTACCAGTTAGTTCTGTGGCAGGGGCTGTTTCACCTGGATCTCTGTATTAATTGACTATATTAACGAAAATGCTGAAGAAAAGATTGAATTTTTCATTTTAATAGTTGAACAAGAAATGGCATGCCCCTGAATTTGAATGTGGCTTTTTATTTTCATTTTGTTGATATTTGAAATATATTATAGAGTCTGATTTAACCGCAATTGGTAACTGTCCCTGAAATTTGAATGAGGCTAAGTACATCCTGAGAATATGTTAGTCTGGCTGTACCTGTGTATTGACCCATCTCATGGACATATATTCCTTCTGTAAAATGAATCAAAAGCAATTTGAGAAACTTTGAGTAAAGGAACAAACATCAGGTTGCAATGTTAAAAACAACATAAGTGACTCCATTTTGTTTTTTAACCACCATTTAGGGAAGCTAAGTTTTAATTTTAACCTGATAACTATTTAAAGTCAAGATCTTTTTCCCCCTTCCCCACTGTCATCAGATCACAAAATACTTCTCACCTCCTCACCCACCAATAAGAAACCTTGTGTCATAATCACTTCATCCAGTTTTTTCCTGTTTTTCACTTTATCCAAACAATATATTAACCAGTGGTCATGGTCCTTGGCTATTGAAAGCCTTGGTCTTCATTCGTTTTACAAATGGCGTGCATTGTTTAATAAATCGATATCTAAATGCAACTAGTCAGTGTCTTAATTTTGTTGTTAACAATATTAAAAGGGAGGGACATAGTAGGAATAAATTCAATAAGTATTTATCAGGTGCATACTATATCTGAGACATGGTACCAGGCACTAAAGATAAGAAGATAATAGTCAAACTGCCCCTATCCTTATGGACCTAATGTTCTAGTAGGAGGAGACAATAACTAAAGCAAGTAGTGTACAGGATAAGAAAGTTTGGTCTTAGAAATCATTGTGGGGAAATTCTGAGTGAAACAACAGGACAGTGAATTGTGGTTTTTGTACTGGTTTGTTTTTCCCAGAAGCAGTGACAGTATTGATTAAAAGAATAATCACTTAAGAAGCATCTACTAGTTATTCCTTATAGTTTAAATGTAAGCCTAGTTTCTAACAGCTATGCCTAAGATATCCAAATTAGATTAAAAACTTTTGAATATGCACTTGGTGACAACATAAGGTATATGTGTTTTCCAAGGATCAGCCTAGTGAAGTTCAGAGAGGCTCATCATTATATTAGATGCAGTCTGAGGAAGTGCTCAGTCACATCAACTCTGAAAGATCATTCACCAAGTTGTAAGAGGGTTGGGAAGCTCATCCATAGAGAGAGCAGCAGGATTCCTACTAATGAAATCACAGATTCTGGATGTATTAAAGAGTTTGTTGTTATAGAGGCTTTGGGGATAATTACATGTCCTAACTGTAATAATGCATGAAGGAACAGAAAAACTGGAGTGTTCGTTTGATTTATTTGTGTTATTTACATAGCACAAGTGCCATTGCCTAGGGTACTATATCGATGGGAGATGATGATGGTAATGGGTTGGCAGATGGCAGATGGTAAGTTGGTAAAATTGGTTCTGGGTCTCGTATGTGTGTGTGTGTGTGTGTGTGTGTGTGCATGTGTGTGCGCACACTATTCTTTATACATATTTATTTTGATCAAATGTTACGAATGAAGAGTAGTCTTCCTAATGCTACTAATTAGTAGTTAATAAGCCTAATTCAAGTTTATGTGTCAATTTAGTGTCAAATAGATAAAATTTTAATTGGTTACATGGTGTATAAGTATTTAGGAGATTTAATGAAACTCCTTTCTTTTAAAGATCTTTTTTTTTCATGGAACTACTCATCCATTCATGAAAACCTCCTCATAATTTAAGCCAATGTTGATATTCTAAATCTTTTTGATTGGACATTGCTCCTCAGAAGATACTATGTCCTTTTGAATTTTGGTCAGAATGATATGGTTTAGGATTCAGGGGTGGGACACCTGTGGCCTTGAGGCCACAGGTGTCCCTTTAGGTCCTCAAGTGTGGCCCTTTGACTTCACAGAAGAAACTATGATGTTTGGATTCAGTCAAAGGGCTGCACTTGAGCACCTAGAAGGCCACGTGTGACTTTGAGGTTGTAGGTTCCCCACCCCTGGTTTAGGTTGTCTCCCATGTCCTTCCTCAAGAGGCAGGACCTGAATTCTGATTCCATCTCTAATAGTTTTTAGATGTGTGATCACATTAGCTGTCTGAAGCCCCAGTTTTGCATCTATGAAATGGGGATAATAATGACATCTTCCAAACATGCCTGTTGTGAGGTTCATATAAGATAATGTGTATAAAGTAATTTGTCAACACAAAACAAATAACTAAACAAAACCCCAACCTGAAGACATATGTCTGTACGATTTATTTTTATCCTCCTACACATTTAAATATTATGGTCCTTTCTTTTGGAGTGGTTACCAGTCTAGATTTCTAAACTTTCTCTACTGTTATTTGCACATGATTAATTACATCCCTGATGGTTGAATCATAGCTTTCTAGCTTCATTTTTGGTTGCTTCCTTAAGGCTTTGTCACTTGACACAAATACAAGGAAAATTATCCTTTAAAGCTAAAGCCTAAGGTGAATTCTGAGAGTTTGACTATTTCCATGTAACTTAAGCTCCATACCATTTCAACTTCTTTTGCCTAAAGGAATTTATTTGTTCTTAGAGGTGTGATAGCTCTGTCCATGGCTTAATGAGATATTTTGTTTGTTGGGGCACAGATTAAGAGTCTGATTCCAAAATCCATTTTTCATATCACTCTCAAAGGGTGAAAAACTATCATTCTTCATGATAAAGGTGAGCTGGCATCATTAGTGTGACTGGAAACCAGAATGATTGGGGCTGTGTGTGCAGAATATTGGAAATAGATGCAGGATTCTTGGGTTCTAGTTCTGGATGTGCCATACACTGGCATTAGGACATTGGGTAATTCATTTATGCTCCCAGATTCTCAGTTTGTTTATCTATAAAAGGAACGGTTTCACTGGATGTTTCACTATCTAAGGTTTCACCTAGCTTTAGCATTTTCCATACTTTGATTTTTTCTTTATGAGATGATATAAAAGAACAAGAGATTACATATGCCGAATATTGCTATTGACTTTTACTGTAATTGTTATATTGGTCCAGAACCACAGAGAATGGGCATCCAGAGAGGGGTTGCAATCTATATTATTGAAGAGATGCCCACACCAGTGAGATCAGAGATGAACAACATCATTTTATTAAATTCCTTAGTGCTGTCTTTTACCCATACATTCATTTGTAATCTAAAAGACCATACCAAGTTTCTCCTTAGCCACATTTCTAATTGTAAGGAAAAGAAAGCAGTAGGAGTTGATGAATCACACTGACTATCTAGAATCTGAGCTTAGCAAAGAGCAGTTGATAGCAACAGAGCGGCATTTTGCTGTCAACAAGACCATCTGTTTGTTCTGTACTCACACCTAAATATTTAACTCCTTTTTTTATCCTCTCAGAAAAGTAGCAACTATTTAGCTATTGCTCCATTGGCCAATCTGGGAGAGACAAAGGGAGCAGTTAGAGAGCAAACTGAATTTCTCTGCAAATTAATGATCTGAGTCACATGGCAATCACCAATCAACAAACATTTATTTGATGCCTACTATGTGCAAGGCACATAGATACTGGAGATACAAAGTAAAAATGGAAAAAGTTTTTGACTTTAAAGAATTTAGATTCTATTGGGAAAGATAACAAGGGCATATAAAATAAACGTAGAGCCCTCTTTGGGAGGAGGTACAAGGAGCTGGGGATAGAGAGGAAGGAAGGAAGGGAAAAATAAATTATTAAATATGCAGTTATTAAATATGTGCAAAACACATTATAAATATTATCTCATTTTGTTTTCACATCATCCCTAGAAGATAGGTGCTATTATTATCTCCATTTTTCATAGGAGAAAACTAAAGCAAATAGAAGTAAAAGTGACGTTCCCAGGGTCACGTAACGAGTAAGTGTCTGGAGCTGGATTTGAACTCAGGCCTTCTTGACACCCAGAATCACTGCCCTTTCCCCTGCATCAGTTTGCTGCCTCCAGATAGACAGGTAAGGCCTGAGGTATTGAGGTGACATTTAAGTCTAATTTGGATGGAAACTAGGGATTCTAAAAGGTAAAAGTGAAGGAGCACATTATAGGTGTGAAAGATGACTGGTAAAAAGAGAAAAGTTTAATCCCTCTTTTACAAGACAGCCCTATTGAAATAACTTCTTACTTGCTTTCCCTGTCTCAGGTTCCTCCTTACTCCAACACATCCTCCACTTAGTTTCTGAGGTATTGTTCCCAAACTAAAGGTTTTACCACCACCTAGAAACTTCTTCAGCTTCCTATTGCCTTTATTAGTATTAACTTTATAGGATTAACTATAATCTCCCCTGGCTGGTATTTTGATTTCTTCTTCATAAACTTTCTACTCTTTTTGGACTTTACTGCCCTTCAAGCACTCTATGGTCCAATCATATTGGCTTAATTGATGCTCTACACACACAACTCTAACTTCCATCTTTTCCACCTATGATATTATCTTAGTGACCTTGGATAAGTCACCGAACCTCCCTGGACCTCAGTTTACTCTTCTATAAAATTTAGAAGTTGGATTAGAACAACAGATTAAATGGGACTTTATAAGTCATCTAGGACAACTCCCTAATTTTACAGATGAGACTGAATCAAGATCACAAAAGTAAAAGTAACAATAGGAAGGAATTCAACCTAGATTGTCTGATTCTACATTTAGTGCTACTTCTACTATATTGCAATGCCTCAATTATCTTTAAGGTCCTTTCCTTTGGAAGAAGGAAAGCTTCTTAAAGTCAAAGTCACTTGAGGTCATTTTATCTTTGTATACCCAGCACGTTGCTTTATACATAAATATCTGTTGCATTGGATCCCATCTCTAAAATTATAATTCCATGAAATTACCTACTCAAACCCTAGTTAAATGATTCTCAAGAAACACGTTGTGGAACAATAGTGTTTTTGAATTTGCTATGTACGCTGAGAAATTGTGTTCTACATAGGTTCATCTAAAAATCATAAATTATTCACTCTAAGCTTTTACTCTCACTACAATTTTGGCTCCTTTTGAGCTTAAAATTAATGCTATGAACCATAAAGAAAAAGAAAAATAGGTCCTCCTGATCTTCAAGATTTTGCAAATCTTTAATTTGTTTCTGTTAAAAATCTATTTTCTCTCACTCCTATTCCCCACCCAATTATAATCACCACCACTACACCAGGGGAAAAAAGCTAAAAAATAAAACCCATATAGCAAATAGGGATCATAAAGCAGAAAAAATATCCCCACAATGTCCAGGTTTAAAAAAAGTCTCATTCTGCACCCAAGTTCATCACTTCTCTGTTACTATATAGATAGCATGCTTTATGAACAGTCCAGTGGAATCACTGCTGGTCATTGCATTGATCAAAGTTCTTAAGTTTTTGAAAATTGTTTATCTCTTAAATGATGTTGTTATTACATAAATTGTTCTCCTGCTTCTGCACACTCATTCTGCATTGGTTCTTAAAAGTCTCCCCAGATTTCTCTGAAGCCATTTCTTTCTTTATTTCTTATCCACAACAGCATTCTATTGCATCCACTTATCATAAGTTGTTCAGCCATTCCGCAAGTGATGGGTTCCTCATCAATGTCTGGGTCTTTGCCACCAGGCACATAGAGATAGAGATAAAGATAGATATTTCTTCTTATCTATCTGTCTGTCTGTCTGTCTATCTATCAGTAGAGAGAGAAGAACATACACATATGTACATACATATGTGTATATGCATTTGCATGTATACATATAGACATGCATACACACATATGTACACATCTATATATGTATATACATACATGTATATATACACAATACATATTTACTCATACACATATATACACATATATTTACATACATATCTTTTTCCTCTTTCTTTCACTTCTGAATTGAAGGGTATGTACTATTTAATAATCTTTGGTAAGAGTTCCATTTCTTTTTCCCCAGAAAGGCTGAACCAATTCACAGCTCCAGCAACTGTGAATTATTATGCCTATTTTCCTATAGTTTCTGTTGTAGTTCAGTTATTTCAGTTGTATCTGACTCTGCGTGATCCCATTTGGGGTTTTCTTGGCAAAGATACTGGAGTGGTTTGTGGTTTCCTTCTCCAATTCATTTTATAGATAAAGTGAGGCAAACAGAGCTAAGTGACTTGCTCAGGGTCTCACAGCTAGTAAGGATCCGGTTTGAACTCAGGTCTTCTTGACTCCAGGCCCAGTGTTCTACATAGTGTGCTATGTAGCTGCCCTAAATGTTACAGTCTCTACAACATTTGTAATTTTCCTTTTTTTCCTACACTTTGCCGGTCTAATGGGTATGAGATGAAACTTTAGAATTGTATTAAGTCATTTCCCCCCAATTATTAGCAATTTGGAGCATTTTTTTTCTTGCATCTGGCTATTGAAAATTCATATTCCTTTCCTTGAGAATTGCCTGCTCATATCTTTTGCCCTCTTTTAAACTGGGGAATGGCTCTTCTTCTTATAAATTTGAACCAGTTCCTTGTATATGTTGAAAACTCAACTCTAATCAGAAAAAATGCTGCATTATTTATCAGTTTTGAAGTGTCATCTCACCTCCACTGACCCTAATACCATCCTTCTGCATTCTTCCTCACCACACTCAGAAATATCCATATTCCCTGGCTCCTGTCTCCAGCTTCAATTTGCTACCTCTTTTCTGGGTTTAGTTTAAGAAAGATAACCATAGCAGTTCTATCCCCGCAGAAAAAATGGTATTTCCACAACATGGGCATGAGGGCCCATTTTCCCTAGAAACCATCTTAGCTACCAACTTAAACATTCCTTATTGCAAAGAATATTATGCCACGACAAGAAAAAAAAATGATAACTATTGTCCTAGTTGCCCCAATCACTCACTATCCTTTTCATGTTTCATCAATTTTCATGTGGAGTTTTCATCTTCTACCTAGGCCAAAGTCACACTGTGTTACACAGTGTAAGAAATTATATAGCTATTAGTTTTATACTTCAGAAAAATTCCAGTACTACTAATTTTACCTTAGGAAAGACCCACATGCTGTTCAGATATTATAGCGAGATAATAGTTTCAAATGGGTAGACACACATAGAAGCCTACATTGAATATGCATTGTCATTTTAAAAAAAAATTTAACGTCTTTCACATTATTTAATTTAAAACAAGTGAAATAGAACACTGTTGACTCCAATCTATGTTTCTAGGATGATTATACATTATTCCCCTTCGTGTATTTCTTGGTTCAGTCAAAGTGATTTTCTTGTTGTTCTTCACTCCATCTTCTTTTTCTATTCCTTTAAGGGCTCAAAATATGCCTCATTTCTGAAATGTGCCCTTTCGTCATCTCTGCCTCTTTGAATCCCTAGTCTTCTGGAAAGCTCAACTCAGATGCCAACTCTTACATTAGATCTTTCCTAAATCTCATACCTCCTAGTGCTTGCCTTCCTTATTTGTTTTGTGCTCATTTTGTATTTCTTATACATACCTTTTCACCTATATTAAATAGTAGACATGTTGTATGTTGTCTTCCCCTCTGGAAATTAATTGTCAGCATAGAATTTCACTTTTGTTTTTGTATCCCTAACACCCACCATATTATTGGGTATACAAGAGCTCCTTAATAAATATTTGTTGATGGATTCATTGATTGGTTTTCGTGTTCTGTTGCTCCTGTAAAAGAGTTCCTTCAATTCCAGATGGGAGTAGAGGAGAAAAGTAACACTTTTCCATTCCTACAAACACTCTTGACAATAGACTGTTGGATGGCTATATTCTCACAAAGATGTCAGGTTCTACGTTGCATGCTCCTTCACAAGCAATGAGTGCACCATTAGAGATAGTTGATCTGAATCAATAGTAGCTTGAAAAGGAATTAATTGGCATCAAGGAAAAAAAAAACAACTTGTTTTTGTTTTAGAAAGCCACTCTAAACTCCTCTTTTTGAAGGACACCAACTTTGAAAAAGAATATGTGCATTAAAACCTTTTCAGGGTCCTCACTATAAATGCCAGGTAGCAAAGTGAAAACAATATTTTTAGACAATTTTCTTTACCATCCTTATCTTTTCCCCTACTTAAAAAAGTCTCCAAGGCTACTTATTGAGAAGTACAAGATAATGGACAACACAGACTCTTTAAAATGTCAAACAATATACATCACCTGAAAAGGTTAAAGGGGTTTGTGTCTGAAGGTTCTCCTTGAGCTGATGTCTAATCCTTCATTTGAAATATCAGTTTTTCTGAGGGCAAGTGTAGCTTCAGGAAAGGAACAAGAAGCAGGAATGACACAGTTCCTAAGGAATGGAAAGTCTTTCTCTTCAAATGTTAGTTTTCTCTCTCAAATCTCAAAATCGTTAGTATACAAGAAAGGGACTGCATGCATTTTGCTGTTGAGTTATTTTGGTCATGTCTTTGTGGCCCTATTTGGGGTTTCCTTGGCAGAGATACTAGAGTAGTTTTCTATTTCCTTCTCCAGTTGATTTTACAGATGAGGAAACTGAGGCAAACAGGGTTAAGTAACTTGTCCAGTATCACACAGCTTGTGAGTATCTGAGGCCAGATACAAAGCTGTCTTTCTGATCCTAAGCCCAGTGCCCTATTTAGCGTTATTTTTCATCTGCTGTTTCTTGGTAAAGTAGTTTAGTTTGGTGGAAGAAAGTTCTGCCTTTGGAATCAGAAGATTTAGGCTTCAGTTTTGACTCTGACCATCATGTCAGCTGGGTTATAATAGACAACTAACAATGCGAACCTCAGTCTATTAATTTGTAATGTGAGGATAAGACATTTTTATCCCTCAAATAGGATTATTCAAAAGAATGTATATGGTAAACCTCAAAACATAATGTAAACATAATCAGTGATTCTGGAATAGGGACTGGAGCTGTGATTTCATTAGTACAGGGAACAATTGATAAAAGAGATTCCTCTTGTTAATATAGGGCAACACCTAGTCTTCAAAAGCTAGCTATAAGAGGTGTCAAACACACTGCCACCTAGTGGCATACAGGGGCCACAACACTCCTCAGTGCACCTGAACCAAATTAAAATGCATTTAGGGAGTACTTAACAAAATAAATAAAAATGCTGATGAATAACAAATATAAATAAAAATTGAACCATGCACAGTTTGAGAACCATTGTCCTAGTATTCCAATTACCCACTGTGTGTGTTCATCCTTTGTTACCAAAGAAGACCATGCCATCAGAGAAATAATGACATGACTTGCCTTTTTGTTTTGAGTGAGGGAGGGCTGTGCATGTCACCAGCCTCACTTCTCCTCCAGAGCCATCTGAATCCAGTGACCAGATATTCATCAGGATGACTGGAGATGAGCCAGGATGAGGCAGTTGGGGTTAAGTGACTTGCCCAAGGTCACACAGCTAGTGAGTGTCAAGTGTCTGAGGTGAGATTTGAACTCAGGTCCTCCTGACTCCTGCACTGGTGCTCTATCCACTGTGCCACCTAGCTGCCCCGAATTACCCACTAATCTTTTCATGTTTATTTAATTTTCATAAGGATTTTTAATCTATTACTTAGGCCAAAACCAAACTATTACATGGATAATATTAATATTTGATTTTGTAAGTCAATATAATACCCATAAGAATCCTTATGAATGGCTCAGTGGATCCCATTTTTATTTGAGGTTGACTCCACCCCTACCCTGCCTCTATTTGAACTTAGAGCACAAAGAGCTTAAGTAACTTTTCTGGAATCACTGAGCTTTGTATGTGCAAGAACAATCAGTCAACAAGCATTTATTATGCACTTACTATGTGCCCAGAATTGCCCTATGTACTGGGAATCAAAGAAAGGCAAAAACGTTATTTTTGACCTCAAAGAGTTCTTACTCTAACAGAGTAGATGGCACATGTGCAACTGTACATAAAAAATAGAGGCGATAAAAATGGAAAGCAATCTCCAAGGGAAGGAGCTAATATGGAAAGGACTAGAAGAGGTCTTTTGTAAATTATAGGATTTGAGCCAACTCTTTAATGAAGCTAGGGAATCTAGGCAGTACAGACAAGGTGACATCACATTGCATGCATGGGGAGCAGCCAGTGCAAAGGCATATTGCACAGTGTCTTGTGTAAGGAACATGAAATAGGGCAGTGTCACTAGATTATAGAAAACAAGGCTGGTACTAAAATGTAAGAAGACTGGAAAAGTGGGAAGAGGTCGGGTTGTCAAGAGCTCTAAAACTCAAACAGAAGATTTTATATTTGATCCTGGAAGATAATTAGGAGCCTTTGAGGTTTATAGTATAGGAGGAGGGTGCCACGATCAGATTTGTGTTTTAGGAAGTTCATTTTGGCAGATGAGTAGAAGACAGACCAGCTGAAGTGAGGATACCAGCCAGAAAGCTATTGAAGTAATTCCAGTATGAGAAGATGGTGAAGAGTTGGACCTGGGGGATGGCTAGGTGAGTGGAAAGGAGAACTTAAATCCACATCTCTTAGACTCAAGATCATCTCTGTACACTATACCCTGCTGACTTCTGTATGCGTACAAAAAACAACATATTGGTAGGTATTGAGTTTATAGTGATAAAACCTGGTAAAATCTTTTGTTGTAGAATTCAAATTAGGGCTTATGTTCTTGTAGAGTCTATGGATGGCATCAGAAAAGAATATTTTATTTGCTTCTATTGTTTATTTTAGAGGTGATGTGATATAACTGCATGCTGATACTTAAAAGAGGAATATGTAAGTTCCAATATTATATCTAGCTCTTAGTATGTGAATGACCACAGGCAAGCTTAATAATCTCTCTGAGCTTCAATTTTCTCATCCACAAAATGAGAGTGATAATAATACCCTCAATCCTTACCATACAAGTGTCATTGTGAAGCTCAAATGTATAGAAGAGGTCTTGCAGACATCACAACATTGTATAGATGCTAGCTATTTTTATTAATTCTCTATGAAGCTCCATACTTGCCCCTCCTAAAGATGGGTGGGTAAGTAGTGGAAAATAGTTAATTATTTGTCTCTCTCCAGTCCTGTGTCTATACAAAAGTCACCAAAGAAGGCAATCAAGCAATAACCAGACATTGAAGAAAAAACCTGCAATGTGCCTGCACTATGCTAGATGCTGTGCTAGATACCATGCAAAAGCAAGCTAGATCTTGCGTTTAGGGAGATTACCTTCTCCTGGATCCTATGGATGAGAATTCAGACGGTTAATTCTGGTGTTAATAATTTCAGGTTTGGAGGGAGTGTATTCTAGGTATGGGAAAATGGGCAATATTCTGAGGTATTGGCAATTTCAGGTAGTTTGGAGAAAGTGTAGTCTAGGTGTGGGCAATGGGCAATACAACGATATTGGCACTGGGGTTGAAGTATGACATGTGTGGAATAGAGAGGAGGCTAGTTTGACTGGATCTCAGAGTCTAGGAAAGACAGTTAGTTTATGTAGTTCATAGAGTGAGGAACTTGGAGTCAGGAATATCTTACTGGCTATGTAACCCTAGGCCATTCATTTACCTTAACCAAACTTTAGTTTCATACTCTGTAAAATGGGGGTAATAATAGCAAACAACTATAAGATATGCAAATTATTTTTGCAAACCACAAAATGCCATATAAATGCTAGTGGTGATAATAATGGTAATGATGATGGCAAATCATTTGGTTTCACAATCTATAAAATGAGGGAGTTAAATGAGATGACTTCTGAGATCCCTTCAAGATTTATGACCCCATGAGGTAAGTTCAATCAATCCCCTTCACTTGGCGTTGTGCAGACTCAACTCTAGTCCAGTCTGCAATAAAGGATAGTAATGATGATGATGATGATGATGATATTGTGTATTTACTTAGTACTTTGCAGTTTTCTTTTCCTTTTTTAGCATTTATAGCTTTTAAAGTGTTTTCACATTTCTCATTTGAGCTTTAACAAAGTACCTATAAGGTAGGTATGACTGATTTCTCCCATTTGACAGGTGAGGAAATAGACTCAAATAATTTAAGCAGCTTGGCCACAAACATTTACTAACAGAATCAGACATTGTGGTCCCAGCTTTATGTGCCTTAAACTCAGTCAACTGCTATAATAGGAACCAGGGTACTCTCCTCCCCTATTTTAGGCTGGATCTTTTCCAGAGTCAAGGAAGCTTTTCCCAAGCTTTGATTGACCTAGGGGGTAAGGCCTACATGGTGTGGCTACTTATCACCTAAGGACATAAAAGAGGCCATCTCAGATGGAATCCATCCCTTTTAACCTTAACAGATGGTCCTGAAAGTTAGCACATCTTAACGTACAGACCCTGTGGGTTTCTATATGAAGACAAGGGCAAACCACATCCATTGGAATTCTTTGAGTATCTTTTCCACACTATGATGAGGTAAACCTTCTTTAGTTAATTGCTTATATATTGCAGGACTATTTAATTTTCTCCCAGTCTCAAACTTAAATTACTAAATTGACTTGTGTCAAGACTGGCCTATTAAACTTCCCAAATGCCAGACAATATATGTTTTTTTTGTAGCATGAAGTATACTACACACCCCAATATTTCATTTAATGCTAGTCTTACTGGCACTTTACTCTTATGGGTTTCCAGATGGATAATTTAATAATTTTATTATTAAGATTACTTCGCAGATAAATGCAAATAATACTTTAAAAATGCAGTGGTATTTAGCAACAAAAACAAAAACACACTTAATTCTGTGAAATCTAGAAACATCAAAATGATTGACATCAGAAAAATTTAACTTTTAGTGTCTCAAATTTTTGCAAAAGGGAACCTGTCTTCTTTGACCTTATAATTAGGTTATCTGGAGCTGGGAGACCTAAGGAAATATTGCTGAAGATAATGGCAACACAACTTTGAGAGCATTTTTCTCCAAAAACTCACAAAGTCCTAGGTGACTGTCGCTAATATTGAACACATGTGGAGCATGGGAAGAGGAAAAATGACCATCTCTGTTTAGTTCCAGGTTAGGTAAAGATGGGATGAGTTAGAAGGAAGATCATTGTCACTCATGAGCCTTTCTGAGAAACTAACAGTGTAACTATAGGCAGATGACCAAAGCAGAGACATTTTCTGACCCCAGGGAATGGGATTCATTTCTTCAATGGTTGCAAAGGATCTCAGACACTCCTGGTTTGCCCTTAAGATTCCAGACAATTATAAAGGCACAACTTTCCTACAGGCAGTAGGGATTTGTGTTTGTTTTGCTTTGTTTGGTTTTTCCTACAGTAAAACAGGATCAAGCCTTTGGTGGATTATTTCCAGTAGGCAAAGCTGAGATAGTAGGCAATTGAAATCTCCAGAAAACTGTTGTATGTCAGACAGGAACTCACTATTTGCAGGGGAAATGACAACTTTTAAGGCTATGATTAGACAGTAACTTTTCAAGATGATAAAAAAAAAAAAACACCTCTGTTCCTATGACAACTTTCTACCATTTTCCTCATGAGAGAAATCATATAAGGATGGATACGTCCAATAGGTTCTCTGTATCTGATGGGAAAAATAGCATGTGCATGCAAACGGAGTTTGTTTATTGTTCTTTCTGTCTTTGCCTCCAGCTTACTTTTTCTGTCCTTCGCTTTCTTCTTCCCCTTATCTTTTTTTCTCTTGTTAGGCTAAAGTAAGAACAAAAAAACTCACCCTTATTGATATATTTTATTTTTATATCATCCTTATTTCTGAATAAATCTCCTGCCTTTCTCTTTACCTCCAACCAGTCAACCTGAGGATAAAAAGAATGAGAGAGTAGGACAATGAAACAATTCAGCAAAACAAACCCACACACCAACCATGCCTGAAAGCATTCTCTACCCATGGTCCTCCATCTCTGTAAAGAAGAGAGCTTCATCCTTTTTTTTTCAAAAGAAGCAAGAGTAATAGAATTTTAAGTGATGGAACAGATCACAGAAGCCATCAAATATGATCCATAATTTAAATGAATAGACAATCATAATCTGCTTCATAAGAGGCCATTCAGCCTCTGTGTGAATTCCTTCAGGAAAGGGGATGAACCCAGTACTGCCTATGACAGCCCGTCTTGCTTTGGGATGTGTTTAATTGTTACAACACCTTTCCTTAATTGCAACTCTTGTAATCCGTTCCTTGTTCTGCCCCCTGGGAGCAAACAAAATAAGCTCACATGATGGTTCTTCATTACTTGGACTTTGTTATCTTGTCCACCTCCACCTGTCCCACTCGTTTTCCTCTTAGTCTTTTCTAAACTAAATCCCACTTCCTTTAATAGATTCTTATACATTATAGACTTTACCATCTTGGTTACCCTCCTCTTAATACTACCCCCACTTACTAATGTCTCTCTAAATTGTGCTACCCAGAACTGAACACAGTAGCTGTTATGTGGTTGAGGAAGCAAGTAGAGTTTAAAGGGCAAAGAATCTAACTTCATCTGGGAAGACTTTAGGTCACCAAATAAATAAATAAAAATATACTCACATATATTTGAGTTACATCAAAAAGGAGTACCTTGAACATTTTTTTCATATTTGTGATTTTAGACCTGGTTGCAAAGGAGATTTAAAATATTTAATGGTCAGAGATTTCAAAATTCACATGTTAAAAAATTTTCCATTGTTTCTGTGGTGTAATTTTATTTCCTCATAAAAAAACACCTCTTCTTCATGGCTAGGATTTTATTGTCTGCTAAGTATGGCTTAGTCCTAACCGATCTTTGACCAAAAGAAGTGGACTTTGGAACTATACCATGCATTTCCAAAGTTCTCCTTGACAAAGGTGATATTGGTGTTGGTGTTAGTGTTGGTGGTGGGAAATCCAAAGACTTTAGAAACAAAAGAGTCATTTGACATTGCTAAGCTGTATTACTGTTTTAAAAGGACATTTTAAGAAATTTAAAAGCTCTTAGCAATCTAGTTGGACAAATGAATGCCAATAATACCATGTTCTTGGAACATCTACTGCCTAGAAAGAAAACAATTCAGCTTTTCATTTCAGAAAATATCAAGAAATAAGGAAACATTTTAATTTTGCCTTTTATAATACACTCTCTTTCCTACCATGGGGGTTCGGATGATTAAGCTATAATTTTCAAGGATGCTTATTTGACCCAGAGTGACTTTTCTCTCTTTTGCCATCAACATTCTGAGTACAGAGTAAGTTGAAATATCTATTTCAAATTTTCCTAGATTTGTCTCCAAAGCACTGCTTTGCCTTTAGCCAGGGCTGTATGGAGGTTCATCAACAGAGACTTGATCCCTTTCTGGTAGCTATATATTCATTGGATGACTGAATTTGAGGTTTCTGCTTGAAAGGAAAAAAGTATGATATTATACAGAAATCTATTTCATTCTTGGACAGTTCTATGTGTTAGGAAGATTTTTTTTTTCTGACATCAAACCCAGGTTTTCCTCTTTGCAACTTTTGCACATTGGCTTCTGTTCTTTTCTTTGGGACCAAGCAGACTAAGTGTAATCCCTTGTCCATGATGGTGCTTTACATTCTTGAAGTGAATTGTTATGTCTTGTCTTAGGTATTCTGTTCTCCAGGTTAAGCATCCTCAGTTCTTTCAATCAATTCATATATAACCTGAAGTTGAAGTCTTTAACCATTCTGGTTGACCAGTTTATATGTATATATTTAATGTGTACACTTTGTAGTGGTTCTTTGTCTGAATTTCTAGTTTCCTTGCCTTTCTGTCTACACATTTACCCTAAGGTGGATGGCTCACTATTCTTCAGCAACATGACTGAAGATCATAAATTCGGGATCAAAAGTTACCATGCAGGGCATCTAGTCAAACCCCCTTATTTTACAGATAAAGAAACTGACACCCAAGTCCTTAAGTGACTCACCCAAAGTCACACAGAGGTTAGAAAGACAACAGAAGGCAGATACTTATCCCAGTCCTCTGACTCAGGAGTCAGTGTGAGAAAGAATTTTGTAAGTTACTAAAAACTCTTTGGTCTGAAAATGCCAGCTGCTGTTCAAATCCCCTGACATCTTCATCATAAGGAGCTAGAAACTTTGAGGCTATTTCCTCCCAAATTAAAAGATAAAAGACAAATTCTCCTTAAAACTAGGCCCTTCAGTAAATCTCAGAATTATGATTTCTTTGTCAGTTTTGGTACTCCCTTTACTGATTCAGATTTCAGTGCCGCTAGGAGACAGAAGGTGGTCTTTGAAAATTCCCATTCTGAAAAATTCAGCACCATGTGGTCACCCCTAAGGCTTTGCACAATACATGACTAATTTTGCACCTGAGGAAAGAATAGAAAACTGTGTCTCCTATTCTAATGGCAAAGCGTTCTTGGATAGAAAATGCAGGCTTCATATATTTGTCTGTGCCCTTCAGCTCTGCATGCCTAAGGCAAATATTCACTTGCCTAACTCTTACCATAGCTCTCCTAAACCTAAAAATCTAATGGCACTTATTTTGAAATGAACTATTTTCATTTAGCAATGGGACCATATAAAATTAAGCAAATGTGTTCTAGCATTTCAAAAGCAGAGACAGTCAGTAACAAACATTTGTTAAACACTGACTATGTGCTAACCCTCCGGGAGCACTGCTTTGTCATGGCAGAGGGTCTTGTTTAGCTCAAGGAACTGTGAACTTTGCCATATATCAGCCCTTGCCCAAACTCCACTTAATGGCTGGCTTAGAGTGATTATCAATAGTAACAGTTTCTCTTTCCCTCCCAGTTTGATTTAGTCATTTTTTTTCTTTTGCTCATTAAAAGGGCCATTCCTTTACTACTTCTTAAAGAAGGTTATTCACTCAATGGGCATTACCTCCCTCGAAGTGAGTACGTCAAAAGGCCTAGCCTAGAAAGGCCAAGATCTTGCATTGCATCCTGGACCATCTCCAGTCATCCTGATGAATATCTGATTACTGGATTCAGATGGCTCAGGAGGAGAAAGTGAGGCTGGTGACCTTGCATAGCCTTCCCTCCCTCAAAACAAAATCAAGTGCAAGTCACATCATCATTTCTCTGATGTCATGGTCTTCTTCAAAAATGAAGGACAAATACAATAACAACTTTGCCAAGCAAATGTTTGTTACATGACTGTCTGCTATTTGAAATGCTAAAACACATTTGTTTAATTTTATACTGTTTCACTGCTAAATGAAAAGAGTTCATTTCATAAAAGACAAGTCATAGTGGAGAGTTCTGACAAAAGGTGATCCACTGGAGAAGGAAATGGCAAACCACTTCAGTATATTTGCCAAGAAAACTCCATATATGCTTGGGCTCAAGGATGACTACAGACAGTCACGGAATTCAAAACAAAACAAAACACAACAAAAACCAGAATATCACTTGCTCATTGGAAGGAAAGCTAAGGCAAATCTAGAGAGCATACTAAAAAGTCATCACCATGATGACAAAGGTCCATATACAGTCAAAGATACAGTTTTTCCAGTAGTAATTTACAGCTGTGAAACTTGGACTATAAGGAAAACTGAGTACTGCAGAATCGATGCTTTCAAATGTTGATATTGGAAAAGACCTTTGAGAGCCTCTTAGCAAAGAGATCAAATCAGTCAGTACTTAAAGAAATTAATTCAGACTATTCTTTGGAAGGACAAATCCTGAAACTGAAGCTTAAATACTTTGGACACATAATGAGAATACAGAACTCATTGGAAAAGATGCTAAAGTTGGGAAAGATTGAAGGTGAAAGCGGAAGGGTTAGATAAATAGTCATGGAAACAATGAATAGGAGCTTGGAGAGACTTTTGGAAATAGCAGAGGATCAAAGGACCTGGAATGTTCTGGTCCATAAGGTCACAAAGAGTTGGAACCAACTAAACAATTAAGCAAAAGTAATAACAAATATCTATGTCCTAGGCACCATACCAGAAACTGGGGCTACAAAGATGAAAAATAAAATAACCACTAACCTTAAAGAGCTTACATTCCATCCATAATAGTAACTAAGATATCAGGATTATCAGACCTCCTATTGGTTATGTGATAGACAAGTCATTTAACTTTTCGGTGACTTAAGCAATCCGCAAAGTCCATAGGTTACAGGTGGGGTGCTGTCTGTGTAATTTGAAGGTTTTCTTCAACATAGGTACTTCACGTTTGTGAAATTGTAGATCCAGACCAAAACAACTAAATATCCAGGCATTTTTTTAACAGTTATTTTAAAGTAAGGAACCTTTAAAAATAAAACAAAACAGGGACTGATTTCTTAATACTGTATGTGTTTATTTAGAGAATACTTATAAATTCAGTAGATTTCACAGTATCTCCCTCTCTTTACAAACAGATGATAACCTCTGGAACTATTCTTAAAGGAACTTGTTTTTAGCCAAGCTTTGGCATACGACTAGGTCTCTGTGAGTCTATGATTTTTACAAAATCTAGTTTGGGGATTCTTTATACCACTTAGTTTTTGTGATATCTCATGAAATTTTTTTAATTAATTAAAAGGTTTGTGACCAATGGAAACTATTGTCAATATTAATCATTAATTGCTTTTTAGCACATCTTATAGCATTTCATTTACAAAGCACATTTCTTATAGCAACCCTGTGAGGTAATTGGTGTAGATGTTATCATCTTGATTGTACAGACAGAGAGACAAGCTGAGATAGGTTTAGTGATTTGCTCAAGGTCACACAGTGTGTGTGTGTGTGTGTGTGTGTGTGTGTGTATGTGTGTGTGTGTGGTGGAGCAGGACTCAAACGTGGGGCTTGTGACTCGACTTTAGTATGGGTATATGTTCCAAGATGCAGATTACTCCCTCCTTAAGTTTGATAGTTGAACAATTAATCACCCAGTAGCCAAACCGAGTAAGAGGTTCTCCAAATTTACCTGGATTGATTCTGAGACAATAGACATATTCATCAGTAGACCTATACATGTAGCCTTGCCAGCTTGATAGAACCTGCCAGAGCTTATATTTCACTGGAATAGGGTTAGAAGGCTCAGATCAATACCATATCATAATGAAGCATTGGAAGAGCACTTTAAAAGATGCCTTCTTTCTAACCTCATCTCTCCATCCTTGCATAATGCATTCCAGGCATTCATTTTTGTTGTTGTTAAGATATAAATGGTAGGGGGGTGGAGCCAAGATGGCAAAGTAGGAAGACGCACACATGCTAGCTCTTCTCCCACAGCCCATAAAATACCTGTAAAGAAAGACTCTCAACAAATTCTAGAGCAGCAGAAGTAGAAAACAACAGAGTGGAGGAGATTTCCAGCCCAGGGTGACCTGAAAGGATGACAAAAAACATCTGTTGCACCAAACATGGAGCAGAACCTAGCCCAGCCTTGGCCATGCAACCTGGCTCTGGGAGGAGGACAAGAGCAGGCTGCTCCAGTCACAGTAGCAGCATTTCATAGATCCCTCAATCCACAGGCTCCAAAGGTCAGCGAGAAGGTTTTTTCAGCTGGTCGAGAAGGGAGAAGGGCCTTTCCATAGTTCTGGCCTCAGGTGGAGACCCATAGAGAGGAGACTGGCTACAGCAGCTTCCACAGCAACCCCTACAGCAGCCCACATCCATTGTTGGATTGTAAAACCCCTGGGGGCACTGAGCAGCTGACTCTTACCTCAGCCCTGTGTAGAGGTCCTGCCCCCATCTAATATTTTTGAGGGATTTGAGAAGCTGATCTTTATCACACATTGAATGGTGGCCCTGCCCCTGCAGCTTATCTGAATCTCAGCCCACAGTGCTGGCTTTGCTGAAGTGGAGGCGAGGTGTTTGTGAAGACAAAACTCTATTACTCAGATTCTTGGCACAAAAAATTTCTTCTTTCTCCCAGACCAGTATACATGCCTGATTGTACTGCCTTGGAGGAACCGAGATCTTACAGACCCTCAGAATATACTCTACTCTTGACAAAGGACCCAAAAGTCAAGTAACTAGTTGGGAAAATGCCCAAAAAAGGGGGAAAAAAATAAGACTATAGAACTTTACTTTCTTGGTGAACAGATATCTTCTGTCATCCTTTAGGATAAGGAAGAATAATGCTTACCATCAGGGAAAGACATAAAAGTCAAGGCATCTGTATCCCAAACATCTAAAATAAATTTTCAAAGGTCTCACGCCATGCAAAAAGGATTTTGAAAATCAAGTAAGAGAAGTGGAGAAAAAATTGGGAAGAGAAATGAGAGAGATGCAAGAAAATCATGAAAAGCAGTTCAACAGCTTGCTAAAGGAGACCCAAAAAATGCTGAAGAAAATAACACCTTGAAAAATAGGCTAACTCAATTGGCAAAAGGGATTCAAAAACCCAATGAGGTGAAGAATGCTTTAAAAAGCAGAATTAGCCAAATGGAAAAGGAGGTTCAAAAGTTCACTGAAGAAAAGAGTTCTTTAAAAATTAGAATGGAACAGATGGAGGCTAATGACTTGATGAGAAACTAAGAAATCACAAAACAAAACCAAAAGAATGAAAAAATGGAAGATAATGTGAAATATCTCATTAGAAAAACAACTGACCTGGAAAATAGATCCAGGAGAGACAATTTAAAAATTATGGGACTACCTGAAAGACATGATCAAAAAAAGAGCCTAGACATCATCTTTCATGAAATGATCAAGGAAAACTGCCCTGATATTCTAGAACCAGGGGGCAAAATAAATATTTAAAGAATCCACTGATTACCTCTTGAAAGAGATCCAAAAAGAGAAACTCCTAGGAACATTATGGCCAAATTCCAGAGTTCCCAGGTCAAGGAGAAAATAATGCAAGCAGCTAGAAGGAAACAATTCAAGCATTGTGGAAATACAATCAGGATAACACAAGATCTAGCAGCTTCTACATTAAGGGATCGAAGGACATGGAATATGATATTCCAGAAGTCAAAGGAACTAGGACTAAAACCAAGAATTAGCTACCCAGCAAAACTGAGTACAATATTTCAGGGGAAAAAATGGACTTTTAATGAAATCGAGGACTTTCAAGGATTCTTGATGGAAAGACCAGAGCTGAAAAGAAAATCTGACTTTCAATCACAAGAATAAAAAGAAGCATGAAAAGGTAAACAGCAAAGAGAAGTCATAAGGGACTTACTAAAGTTGAACTGTTTACATTCCTACATGGAAAGACAATATTTGTTACTCTTGAAACTTTTTTCAGTATCTGGATAGTTGGTAGGATTCTACACACACACACACACACACACACACACACACACACAGAGACAGAGACAGAGACAGAGAGCACAGGGTGGGTTGAATAGGATGGGATCATGTTTTAAAATAAAATGAAATTAAGGGGTGAGAGAGAAATATATTGGGGGGAGAAAGAGAGAAATGGAATGGGGCAAATTATCTCTCATAAAAGAGGCAAGCAAAAGACTTTTCAGTGGAAGGAAAAAGGGGAGAGATGAGAGAGAAAACATGAAGCTTACTCTCATCACATTCAACTAAAGGAAGGAATAAAATGCACTCTCATTTTGGTATGAAAACCTGTCTTACAATACAGGAAAGTGGGGGAGAAAGGAATAAGCAGGGTGGGGGGATGATGGAAGGGAAGGCAATAGGAGGAGGGAACAATTAGAAGTCAACACTTGGGGCGGGACAAGGTCAAAAGAGAGAACAGAAGAAATGGGGGGCAGGATAGGATGGAGGGAAATATAGTTAGTCTTATACAACATGACTATTATGGAAGTCATTTACAAAACAGATTTGGCCTATATTGAATTGCTTGCCTTCCCAATGGGGATGGGAGGGGAGGGAGGGAGGAAGAGAAGTTGGAGCTCAAAGTTTTAGGAACAACAGTTGAGTATTGTTCTTGCAACTAGGAAATAAGAAATACAGGTAATGGGGTATAGAAATTTATCTTGCCCTACAGGACAAAAGAGAAGATGGGGATAAGGGAAAGGAGGATTGTTAGAAGGGAGGGCAGATTGATGATAGGGGTAATTAGAATGCTTGGCATTTTGGGGTGGGGGGAGGGGAGAAATGGGGAGAAAATTTGGAACTCAAAATTTTGTGGAAATGAATGTTGAAAACAAATAAATTTAAAAAATTTTCAAAAAAAAGTCATAAATGTTATACTTCTTTTAGTGAATGGAATCTTCCTGTGATATTCCTTTCTCATGTCCAGAAACAATGGGAGAAAACCTTCACTTTAATATTCCTCATCAACTGTGAATTTAAAAAGCTTTTTATTTCAGCCTGTGCACTCACCTTATGATTTGAGTGAGCTATCTCTAATGGAGACTTAGTTTTGACCTCTTAGTTAGAAGAGATAGATTTCTCTAATAGGTGGCTATATGACTCAGATAGCTTTCTTTCTCACTGATGGTGCTTTCAATACTTTAAAACAGAGTACTTTTAAAAACAAATAAACATAATGAACACTGTTTTACTGGGAGGCAGGAGGAACATGAGCCTTGAAATAAAAAAATCTGAGTTCGAGTCCCTCTGAAACACACTGACTATATGACCCTAGGCAAATCTTTTAAACTTTCAGTGCTCTGGGGAACTAAGATTTCAGAAACATTGCCAATATTGGTTCCTTATCCAAGAAACCTTACACCAATTAAATAACAATTCCAATCATTATCTCCTATTTAAATCATTAATAAAAATAAAATATAAAAAATAAACTCAGTTATAGCTAAATACTGAAATTTCTAATTTGTAACAGTTTTTAATAATTTCTTTATCTAATTTTGATCTTTTTGTCATGCATAGAATTTTATATCTTAGATATTTCCTAGTCAAACCCTTTCATTTTTTTAGAGGAAGAAGAACTAAAACATAGAGAGGTAAAGTATATCTCCAAAGGTCACATGATGAGTTAGGTGCAGAATTAGGTCTAAATTTCATATCTGCTGTCTTCAAAGCTCTTTCCACTATCCAATACTGACTCTGATATACAATACTGACCTTGGAGCTAAAAATGCACTGTTATCAGCATTCCTATTATTTCAGTATACCTATCATTGGGGTATATCAATGGTATACTTTGTGGTAGGCCAAAAAAAAAGAAAAAAAATAAGCCTGAGGTGCAAAGTGAAATATGCCTGAGCCTGACTAGGCATCAGTGGGTTAAATGAGGCACACTGATCAACCAATCAGGGAAGCATATGCCCCAGGGCAGAATTTCAGAGCTAAAAGGGTTATGTCTCTCTAAAAGATAGCTTCAGGTATCAAAAGTCAGCTGCAAGACAGCAGGCAAGAAGAAAAAGGAAGAGGGGGGTAGCAGTTTAAAAACAAAGAGCCTGCATTTGGATCTCAACTATGTCATTTAAGACATACTTGATCTTGGATAGGCTACTTATCTTCTCTGTTCCTCCTTTTCTTCATCCATTAAACAAGAACATTGAATTAAATGACTTGCAAAGTCTAAGTTCTTTTCAATTCAAAATCTGTGATCATAAGGCATTTATACAGAGATACAAGGAAGTTTGCAAAAAAACTATATATTACTACCACATCATTGTTTTAATGTAATTTTCTCTTACTACTGTCCCTCCAACCCAAATTCTGAATAGACTATACATAATTGCCATTATGATGAGTAGGGCATATCTGACCATTTTTCTTTCAGTATTTAATTGCCTCTAGTATTCAGAAATCCATGAATTGAAGAATGGTATTTTTCATTTCAACAAAAAAGCAGCTCTTTTCAGATTTTTATCTTTCTAATATCAATGCTTGGTTATTGAAGAAAAAAAGAGTATTCATGGGGCATTGTTCCCAGTTGACTTAGGCTTCATTCTCATTAGGTAATTATAGTTGTTCATCCTCTTTCATATCACATCATCATATGATTATAGAGAAATCAATGGAATAAGTTAAGAGTAATTATTCTAGAGTGATTGAATATGGGAGATGAATTACTCAGGGAAAATAAGGTAACAACTTCAAACTTCATCATGTTGAAAGGAAATAGTTTTGAGAATATGTCGAAAGCAAATGAAAAATTCTCCGTACGGAAAAAGATAGATTTTTCATTATTTACTTGAGAAGAAGTTGATGTGCACTCAACATCTGGAAATGTGTTGCAACTGTGTTTTTAAGATCAGATGAACCACAATTGCAAAGAAGTATTGTTAGAATACTCTTTTCCTTAAACTGCCATCACAAAGCTATTTCCCACAGGAGAATGACAATCAGCTGCATTATGGATCAACTCATCACGGCTTATACCATAGACCAAAATTCCCTTCCTTGGTCATTTATCTCCTGTGTATGTTGTTTTCCCATTAGAATTTAAGTTCCTCAAGAGTACAAACTGTTGCTCTTTTGTTTTTGTATCCCCAATACTTGGTGAAGTTGTGGGCACATAACAAAAGCTTTTTCATGTGTTCTTTTCTTAACTTTTCATGAGTTTGGAAGAGATAATTATTTCTTTAATAAGTGGGACATAAACTGGAAGTAGCTCCAATGGTTTGGATGAATGTTTGGCCAAGATGGAAAAGTTTCCCTTCAGTAAAGTTGTAAAAAGATGGCTCTCAGAAATACGTATCAGTGATTACATATAACTTCAATTCAAGAAGAGATTCCTCTAAAGGAAAGCAAAAGTTGATGCAAAAATAGAAAACTGGAAAAATGTAAAAGAGAGTTTCATCTTTTCCTTATAGAGAATTATTTTTACATCAACAAAAAAAGAAAAATTGAGATGATCACATACTCAGACTGGAATCATAGAATTTTAGAATCAGAAGGACCTTCTTCAACTACCAAGTCATAGCCATACCTGAAAAAAAGGATATTTCTTAAAATAGCCAGCAATTGGACATTAAACCTTTGCTTGGAGACCTCCAATGAGCAATAACTTGCTTAATACTGGGACATCCCATCCCACTTTTGGTTAATGTTCATTGTTAGGTAGCTCTAAGCTGCTCAATACATCAGACCTTCCATTAAGTTCCATCCATTTGTCTGACTCCTGCCCTTTGGACAAAGATTAGGATGGATCTATTTCCTATTCCATATATCAGTCTTTCAAATACTTATAGATAACTACTGTATTTTGTTTAAATTTTTTCTAGTCTAAACATCTCTCATACCTTTGGCTGATCCTTGCATGATTTACGCTGGATCAGGAGAGGCATAGTATCACATTTTTTGACATATTATTAGTTAAAGAACAAGCATAGTGTTGAAGGTCCACTCTTTGTAAATGTTGGTCTAGAACAGGGATCATTATCTTTCACCATTCCTTTTCCCAATTCCCTAGTTTTGTTGAAGGCATCATCATTCTTTCACTATCCCAGGTTCATAAGGTCAGTGTTATCCTTGATTTCTCACTGTCTTCCAATACCTCATATTTAACCATGGGTTAAATAGTGCCAAGTCTACTGTTATATCTCTACCAATTGTCCCTCTCTCTTTCCTTCCAGAGTCACCATCTTAGTTCAGGCCCTTATCAGTTTTGTTTTGTTTTTCCTTTATTACTGCAAAGACCTCTGAATTGGTTTTCCTATGCCAGGCTAATCTATTATCTTCTATATATTGGATGCAAATTTTCTTAATCACAGTTCGCACTCTAATCCTAACTTAATCCAATGGCCCCCTTTTGCCTCAGAAATAGAAAGTAAATTATGTTAAACTTTGAAATCCTTCGTACCTGGTTCCCAATGCATCTTTCCAGTCTCTTTGTTATTTTAGCAACTCCCATTCTCTGCAGTCCCATACATGGCTCTATCTTCCATGTCTGTGTCTTTTCAGTAGCTTTCCCCTATGCCTCATGTGTATTCTTTTCCTTACTGCTACCTTCTTATCTAGCACAGTGGACAGAATACTAGGTCTGGAGTCTGGAAGATCTGAGTTCAAATCTAGACTCAAGCACTTACTATGACCCCAGGGAAGATACTTAATCTCTGTGCCTGGTTGCAAAATAGTGACAATTTTAGTACTTACCTAATAGGATTGTCATAAGGACCAAATGGTATAGTATTTGTAGAGTACCTGGTACCTAGCAGCAACATAACAAATACTCATTGTCTTCCTCTTTTCTTCTTTGATTTGGCATCCCTAGGCTCTCCACAATGACTGGCACAGAGTAAATGCTTAATAATTACTTACTGATAGACTGATTACTATTACAAATAATTAGGAGTGGTGTCCCCTAATCTTATCAATAAGGAATCAGAGTCTTTGCCACTGGATATATTCCCCAATACATATCTCTATTTTTATAGCACTTTCCTGAGTTTTGGGCTTACCTTCTGTTCCAAACCAGTCTAAAGCCAGTCTTTATTTGCATTTTTAAAACAGTTTTGGATTCCTAGTTTTCTTCCCTGGACCACTGATATGGCCCTTAGTTCCTCAAACCTGTGTGATACGGAATTGCATTTACAAACCCTTAAAGATGCAGAAAGTTTAGTATTCAAAAGATTAATGGAAAGCAAATAAAGCTCCCTCAGATTCTGAAGATATCAAAACCTTATTCAAAGCCACAGTTGACTAAAGAATATTGCTTCCCACATACTCAATAATGGGCAGAGGTCAAACATAACCTAATCGTTCCTGTCTTGGTTCAAAAAGGGAAAGTATTTGCTGTGCTTGTAGTATATTACCCAAAAAAGTTATTTTTTTTAATATCTCAGACATATTTGCTTCTTGGGGAAATTTGCATTTTTCTCTGGAAGGGGTCTCCTGTAGATCTAAGGAAGTGGTAGAGTAAATTTCTCAGTGGGGAGTGATAATGAAGTTAACTGCCAGTTTCCAGAGCGTAAATAAACCCTGGAAAATGGCTCTGATTGTATCCTGAGTGGGGAGAGGCAGAGGCATTGTAAAAATTGCCATCACCAACCTTTTGCTTTTGATTAGCCATTAATACTAGTCATCACAACAGGATGAAGGGTACTTAGGTAGAATTATGTCTGGAGAGCCTTCACAAGTGGACATCAGAGATAGCTTTTGGCAATTATCTCAAACTTACCTTGGAGGTTTATGAATAATTCAGAAGTTAGAATGATCTACATCAAATTCAGGGCAAAGGAGCTGAGCAGTCACGCGGGCAACTGGGAGAAATCTGTTTTTGTCATATTAACTTTTTATGGGCTTCCCATCCGTTAAGTGTCTAAGTATATTGCCATAACAAAGGAGGAACTAGAGGAGAAGGATTCTCCTACCTCACTTCTAATTTTCATGTGGAAAAGAGGTAAGAGTTTGATGTGAGAATACTTATTTAGAGAGGCAGAGGGAGAACATTCATTCATATCTCAGGAAAGGTGGCTATTTGGCTGTGAAGGTAGTTCAAAGGGAGCCTTGAGCATCACATTCCTTTGCAAAGTTTACTTCATAACTAAAAGCTACTCCGAATGCTTTGAGTGATTGGGTCAGAGTTACTTTGGAAAAATTCCTGTATCATCAGTATGGGGAAGCTAGGTGATACAGTGGAAAGAGTACTGAACCACTCAGGAAATCATCATCCTGAATTCAAATCTGGCCTCAGACACTTACTAGTCATACGAGCCTGGGCAAGTCATTTAGCACTGTTTGCCTCAGTTTCCTGATTTGTAAAATGATCTGGAGAAGGAAATGGCAAACCACTCCAGTATCTTTGCCAAGAAAACCCCAAATGGGGTCACAAAGAGTCAAATATGACTGAAAACAACTGAACAACAAAAATAATCACTGTAAAATTACATTGTCAAGAGAATACTAGGAAAGTTGATAGTGTGCTGGCTGGATTCCCTATAGCAAACTTGTGGGAGGACAAAATGAGACTCACCCAGGAAATACAGGCCTGGTTAGGTCACAATGTACACCATGGAATCTAATATTCACATTAATCACATCACTGATACAATAATAAAGAGGAATATTGTAATGGAAATTAATTAGAAGACACATTGGGGTGAATATGATTCAAATTCTAGTAAATAATGGAGAAATGAAATTATATTGTGTAAAATTAGAGATATTGAGTTGGAAGGGGCCTGAGACATTATCTTGTCTAATCATCACATTTTACAGCTGAATAATCCAGAGAGGTTAAAAAATTTGTCTAAAGTCACATGGGTCATCAAGGTTATAGCTGGAAGTCAATTATACGTCTTCTGACTCTAAATCCAGTTCTCTTTTTGTGTACCACAAAGTTTTGATTAAGGATATACTTCCAAATTGTTATTTAATTATCATTTGGTAATTATTCTCTTATTTTATGTACAAATATTCTTTAGCCCTAAATAGACCATAAGTTCCTTAATGAAAAAGACCCTTGTTTCCTAATTTTCCTGGAACCATTTTTCATGTATATAATTGATGTCCAATGAATATTTGTGAAAAACAATAATTACTAACCACCTCGCTGTGATAATGGCCCATCGTCATCATGGTTCACCTTCTTCTCTGACAACTGCAAACAAATCACTACTACTGCTAATACAATAGCAAAGGGTATTTAATGGATTCCTCTTTAGTTCCATTTTTATGACTTCCCAGATGAGAATTCTCCTCTTTGATCATCATTCCCTGTGATATATTGCTGTCCCCATTAGAACATATTCTCCTTGAGCACAGGGATTGTTAAGTACTTACTATATGTTTTTCATTCATTCATTTTTTAATCTCTAAGTACAACTTGAAATATTTCACTAAAAGTGAAGCTTTGTGATTTTGCCATTGGGGTATCTGTCTACTGGGGGAGATGTTGTCGATCCTGAAGCTGTTCACATCTCACTAACCTTCCAACCTAGATCACTGCTATCCTTTTTGTTTCCCCCTGTGCTGTTGAATCCCTGTGGAGATAATTATACACCCAGGTTCATCGGGCCCAATAAAAAATTCATTTTATCTGATCTCAATTGCACACCAAACCCTTTATTCCTCCCATTATAACTCTTTATCATGCTCCCATAGCAGTTATTCCAGAACTTCCTTTCCCTCTCAAATGTAGAGCTGTGCTAGAGTGCCCTTATACTCAAGAGAGATGATTGTTAAATTTTCAATGTAAAACTGTACACCCTTGCAACTGGAAAACCAATTGCACTACAAACCAGGGCATGATTTATTTTTTATTAATTGTCTTGACTAAGAACGTGATTGACATAATGTTAATAATGCAAATTAAACTTAAAAAGGTATCCTGCATATACAATATACTCCTCATAAATATGTATAAATACTTACATATATGTTTACATATGCCTATATGTGTATATATATATATATACACATATGCATATGTGCATATAATAGATAGTATTTGTATGTTGTTTTAAAGTTTGCCACATGCATTACAAATATTATGTCATTTAATCCTCACTACAATCCTGGAGGTAGGTGCTATTATTATCCCCATTTTATAGATGAGGAAAATGAGGAAGACAAAGGTTAAGTGACTTGCCCAGAGTCACACAGATAATAAGTTTTATCTGAGGACTGATTTAAACCCAGGGTTTCTTGACACTTTAAGTTCAACTCTTTCTATAAGTATGTATGTATGCATGTATGTATGTATGTACGTATGCAGAGCAAATATCCCGATGCCTTGTACAAAACATAGAGTGGATATTTAATAGCGATTTAGTGAATTGAATTGAATTGGAATTCATGACCAGACTGGCGGCTGGTGTAGTTTGCAGCTGTTATAAGCTGAAATTTCTCTTGTACCTAGAGTCTCAGTGATGGAGGAATGAATCAGGACAGTAAACCTGAGGGAGCAGACTGGAATGGATATCAGAGTATAAACGAGTCAGCTAAGATGGAGAATCAATAAACAAACATTTATCCAGCACTTACTATATACCAGACACTGTGTTAGAGTTGGGGATAAAAAGCTAGCAAACCAACCACTCCACAAAACCAATCTGCTCCCTTAAGGAGTGAACATTCTATCACATTCATGTAGGGAACAATAGCAGAATGAAGATGCCGGCCAGCAGGCAGACATCCAAGAGGTCAGTCAGTAGTACAGGAGGAAAAAGACATATTGTCACATAATAGCATATACCTCTCCATAGCTCTTCTGACATCAAGCTGGGAAATGCTGATCACGTTGTCTCCTATTCCTTACATCTAAAAGGGTACAGACTTCTGGAAGCAGGAGACTGGAACCCTTCCAATTTCTGGGATCCATTTCTTAGATGCACGATGACTATAGGAAAGTAATTTAATCTCTCTAAACTTCAATTTCCGTGGCTGTAAAATGGCATAATAGTACTGTACTTGTACTATCCACTTTAAAGAAGTTTTTAAAATACTTTTTAAACTTTAAGATGTTATTGACATTTGGATTTTCTCTCCTTTCTTTCAGTGTGAAAGTCCTTTAATGAGTCAACACATTTGGCTTCTGTTCCATCCTCCTCATTACCTTCTTGAAATCTTTCAATCTGACTTCTGCCCTTGCAATTTGACTGAAATTACACTTTTGAAGGTCCCTAATTATCTTCTTGCCAAGTCTAATTGCCTTTCCCACAGCTCTTATTTTCTTTGATATCTCTAGGACATATGGCACTGTTGAATTCCTTGATACTATGTTCCTCTTGCTTCCAACATGCTCCATTTATCTATCTCTCTACCTGTTCCTTCTCTGTTGTCTGCTTGTATCTTATCTCCTGCTTTCTCCCTATATATGAGCATTTTTTAAATTTCAGCACTTGTCCCTTTCACTGTATTGAAGTTTCACCTATCTCTTTTATTTGAAGCAATATAAATAGAAATCTGGATTTTAATTCAGGCTGTAGCTTTCTATGTTTTCTCCTTTTTTTTCATAACACATAGGACTCATTTTTTTTAAATCTAAGAAATAAAGGGGGGGGTGGTGTTAAATAATTTCTAAAGTCACCTGCAACTTCCAGATTCTGTAGTCCTAGATCCAACTATTCATATTTCATATTTCGAATGGTCATTTTTGTTATGTCCTACCTTTCAGCTTCCTATTCTAATCTGGTAGGTTTACTGACTCTTTTACAGACCTGAGATTTATTTCTGTTTTCCTGATTTTGCTAACTTTCCCTCTATATGAGTTCTTCCCCTACTCACACCCAAGGTCATGTCCTCCTGCCCTTTTCCTTACCCTACTTATTCAAATTGCACCCATTCTGCAAGATCCATCTGAAATTTCCCTTTTTTCATGAGACTTTTTATGTATTCTTGCCTATATTAGTCACTTTTTTCTTCAGACTCATCTAGTAGAAGACATATCTTGGCTTATTCTGCAAGATCCACCTCAAATATACTATCTTTCATAAGATTTTCCAAAATGTTCTTGTCCATACTTTTCTCCCTTCTTTGGACTTACATTTCCTCTCTGCATAGCTCTTAATTATACGTTCCCTTACCCAGTTACATTAGGCGTTTCATAGATGTGTATATTGTCTACCCAACTAGACTGTAAACAACTAGAAAGAGACATATTTTTTTTTTTGGATCCCAAAGAATGGTGATTTATACACTGTAGGAATTCAAGGTATACTTATAGATAAGGAAATGTATATGTGTGTATATCTATATCTATGTATATATCTATGTATCTATCTATCTGTCTGTCTGTCTGTCTGCCTATCTGTCTAGCTGCAATGAACTCCAAAGACTATCAGAAAACTTTTTACAGAATGAAACTACTTAATTTTAATATTACATTATACCATTTTAGGGTATGTTGTGTCCTATAATATGTTGTTATGTTAATTCAACATATATATATATACACATACATAAATATTTGTGTGTATATATGTATACAGACACATGCATAAATATATATATGTGGTCACGTGTTATAGGCACTGATCATGCACAGATTCATAATAAATAATTCTTTACCCTCAAGGAATTTATAATCTAAAAGGAAATATAAACAAGCAACCAATAACTATAAAAATATAGTAAAATTAAGTGTGTAGAAATGGCACAAAGTGCTGTGAGGAAGTAGAGATTAGTTTGGGCATGGTTCAGCCAAAGGGTACTCAGAGAAAGGAGAAGTCAAGCTAAGCATTGAAAGCTAAAGATGAATTTCAACAGGGAAATATAACATAAGAAGGGGAGCAAAGTACAGTGATACCAGTAGTGACTTTCAGACATTGGGAATTTTATGAGCAATGACATGGGAGCAAGAAAGGTCCAGATAAGTTTGGAGAAGGCTAAGAAAAAATATGGCGTTCCAACACCATCCAGCCTATCCTGACTAACCATTATTAAAGTATTGTGACTGCTGGTGAAGGCCTAGACCCCATATTCATTTGGCAAACTGCTGAAATAATTGGTAAAACCCCAGCCATGTCAATTACCAGTAAAGTCAACATTTCTTCACAGCTGTGGCTTATTTCCAGGTAGCAAGAAAAAAATCTCTCATCCATAGCAATGGCAGTTTGCAGATGGACATTACATGGTCCCTATAATGACCCCCTAAACTTTTTAGTTCTCAGCATTCACTTCCACAAGAATTTGAATTCAAAAATTTCTCCCCATTTCTCCCCACCCCCAACCCCAGGATAGCATGCACTCCTTCCACCCCTTCCTCCAGTCTGTGCTCCTATTACCCCTCCCCCTTCTCCCATCCCCCTCTCCTCAATTTCCCTGTAGGGCAAAATAGATTTCTATACCCCATTGCCTATATATCTTATTTTCCAGCTGCATGCTAAAACAGTTTTAACATTCATTATTAAAGCTTTGAGTTCCATATTCTCTCTATCCCTCCCTCCCTCCCTCCATAGATACCCTCATTGAGAAAACAAGCAATTCAATATAGGTCACACATGTGTAACAACACAAAACACTTCCATAATAGTTATGTTATGAAAGACTAATCACATTTCCCTCTGTCCTATCCTGCCCTCCATTTATTCCATTCTCTCCCTTGACCTGTCCTACCACGATAATGTTTGCTTCTGATTATCCCTTTCCCCAATTTGCTGTCCCTCCTATTATCTTCCCTCTCCTATTCCCTTCCCCCTTGCCATCCTGCAGAGTCAAATAGATTTCCACATGCAATTAGGTGTGTGTTATTCCCACCTTAAGCCAAATCCCATGACAGTAAGGCTCACTTATTTCCTTTCATCTCCCTCTCCTCCCCTCCATTGTAAAAGCTCTTTTTTGTCTCTTTTATGTGAGATGACTTGCTATATTCTACCTCTTCTTTTCTCTTACTCCTGGTACATTCCACTCAACAGTCAATTTCATTTTTTAGGTATTCTCCTTTCATATTCAGCTCACCCTGTGCCCTGTGTGTGTGTGTGTATGTGTGTATACATACACATATACATATATACACACATACACCCATGTACATATACATACCTACACATATATAACATACACATATATACATACCCATACACACATACCCATACACACACACACACACACATATATATATATATATATATATATATATATACATATATATATATATATATATTCCCTCTAACTATCTTAATACTGAAAAAGCTCTTTTAAGTTACAAATAACATCTTTCCATGTAGAATGTAAGCAGTTCAACTTTAATGAGTTCTTTAAGGCTTCTCTTTCTTGTTTACCGTTTCATGCTTCTCTTGATTCTTGCATTTGAAAGTCAAGTTTTCCATTCAGCTCTGGTCTTTTGAACAAGAATGCTTGGAAGACCTCTATTTCATTGAAATTTGATTTTTTTCCCCTTAAGTATTATCAGTTTTTCTGGGTAGTTGATTCTTGGTTTTAATCCTATCTCTTTTGACCTCTGGGATATCATATTCCAAGCCCTTTTATCTCTTAGGGTAAAAGCTGCTAAATCCTGTGTTATTCTGATTGTATTTCCACAATACTTGAATTGTTTCTTTCAGGCTGCTTGTAATATTTGCTCCTTGACCTGGGAACTCTGGAATTTGGCTACCATATTCCTAGGAGTTTTCCTTTGGGAATCTTTTTCAGGAAGTGATCAATGGATTCTTTCTCCTCTGGTTCTAGAATATCAGGGCAGTTTTCCTTGATAATTTCTTGGAAGATGATGTCTAGACTCTTTTTTTATTGTGGTTTTCAGGTACACCAATAATTTCAAAATTATCCTTCTTGAATCTATTTTCTAGGCCAGTTGTTTTTCCACTGAGATATTTCACATTGTCTTCTATTTTTTCATTCTTTTGGTTTTGTTTTACAAATACTTGGTGTCTCATAAAGTCATTAGTTGCCATCTACTCCATTCTAATTTTTAAAGAATATTTTCTTCAGTGACCTTTTGAACCTCCATTTGGCCAATTCTGCTTTTTAAAACATTTTTCTCCTTGTTAATTTTTTGGACCTCTTTTGCCATTTGGGTTCATCTATTTTTAAAGATGTTTTCTTCAGCATTTTTTTATGGTTTCCTTTAGCAAGTTGTTAACTTGCTTTTCATGATTTTCTTGTGTCACTCTCATTTCTCTTCCCAATTTTTCCTCCACCTCTCTTACTTGATTTTTAAAATCCTTTTTGACCTTTTCCATGACCTGAGACCATTGCATATTGTTTATATATATTATATATATATATATAATATATATATATACATATGTCTTATTTTTTCCCCTTTTTGGGCATTTTCTTAGCCAGTTACTTGACTTTTGAGATCTTTGTTAAGTGGAGGGTATACTACTCTAGGCTTCGGACATTTTATACAGCTGTCCTCTGAGATATCTCTCAGGATTTGTAAGTTCTAAGTTTCTCCAAGGTGGCTCAATGAAGGGAGAGGAGTTTACTCCTTTCCTGGCCTATGCTCTAGTCTGTTAGCAACTACAAGCACCATTTTCTGCCATGGAACTGTGGGTAGGATTCTCTCTCTCCACAGCCTCCACCAGCTCTGCCATGCCAACACTCCTCCTCACCCCAGGACCACCACTCAGGACTGAGACCCAGATCAGTGGCTCGATTTCCCCAAGGTCTTTAGGCGAAGGGCTCTACTGCCACAGTGGCTTCCTCTCCCCTAGGGCCAATGCTGGTGCCAGTCTTGGGGCTAGACTGTGCTCCCCTCTCACCCAAGTGAGAGAGCTTTCTTATTGACCTTTGAAGCTGTCTTTGGCATTTGTGGGTTGAGATATCTGAGAATTACAGCAGCTACCTGTGATTCAGCTCCCTGAAACCTGCTCCAGTCCTGTCTGTGCCAAGTAGTCCATGCTGGGATGTGGTCTGCTCTGAGCCCAGTGCAACAGACATTTCCTGTTGGCCTTCCAGGTTGTCTTGGGCTGAAAATCTGTTTCACTCTGTACTTTTGTGGCTTCTGCTGTTCTAGAATTTGTTTAGAGTCATTTTTGCAGATATTTTATGAGTTATGGGGCTAGAGGTAGAACAGGTCCAACCTTCTACTCTGCCATCTTGACCCTCTAAATTAAAAACAGATGAAATGGAAATCTGTCTTACTCAGTTGGAAATTAAAAAAAAAATACATTTATTGTTGCTGATTCTGCTGCAATCTCTTGTTCAGCACCAGGGACCACAATATTCTTTGTTTCACCAGTGTTAGCATAAGACAGCCTTTGACTGGGACGTTCACCTGGTAATTTTGTTTTTTGTAGAGACTTCCTTGGATTGAAAATGTTTCAATTGTGTCACCTGCTTTCTTGAATCAAATTGTATTAAGTATTCAAATTTGGTAGAGCTTTTACATATGTATACATGAGGTACACATTTTGAAAAGCTATTTATAGTCTCATGTCTAACTGTAGATTGAATGTGAAATGGAAGGAAACTCCACAAAAGCAAAGAATAGAAAGAAACACAAAATGTGATATATGTTTGAAATTCTTGTGTGTACAATCCTGTGAAACACAGACTAAGACATAGATATGATCATTTCTTTTGACCACAATGAGAGCAGGAAATTACTTGTCATTTATCAAGAGCTGAAAAGCATTGTGGATGACAGTGGTGGTTATTTACCCAATATGTATGAAATGTGGTGGAAATATGGATAGGAGGCATGAAAGAATGGTCATTAGTCATAACACTAGCAACCATAGTCTTCTTGTTACCTAGATGGAAATCTTGTTATTGTTAGCCATCAATACCAAAGCAGAGAAGTAGCACAGAAGACAGGAAGGTTGGATTTGGAGTCAGGAATACCTGAGTTCAAATTCTGTCACTGATACTTAGTTGCAGAACCCTTATCAATTTTCTTATCCTCTCCCAGCCTGTTTCCTCATTTGGAAAAGAGAGATAAAAATAGCACCTCCATAAACAAAACAAGATAACATGTATGTATTTTTGTTGAGTCATTTCAGTCGTGCCAAACACTTGTGATCCCATTTGGGGTTTTCCTGGCAAAGATACTGAAGTATCGTTCCCATTTCCTTCTCTAGCTCATTTTACAGATGAGAAAACTGAGGTAAACAGGGTTAAGTGATTTTTCCAGGGTCACAAAACAGCTAGCAAGTGTACAAGGATAGATTCGAACTTAGGAAAATGAGTCTTCCTGCCTCCAGGTCTGGTTGGCACTCTATCTACTAAGCCATTTAGCTGCCCCCAACATATGTACAGAATTTTGTAAAACATAATGGACTATATTTATCTATTATTGTTATTATTATTAACAACATCATCACTATGATTATGATGATGATCAGATCTTACTCATGCCATTAAAGGACATAACACAAGCCATAACCAGTATCTAAAAGGGATATATCCTGAAAAGGTAAAGCAAATGCATGGAAAGACAGCTATCTATGTAGGCCATGCCAGGCACATATCTGCTAGCCCAAACAGGGTATGTAATGTTTGTATTCCTTCTGAAAGAACAGGCAGATGTAATTTTTGACCATTTCCTTTAAAGGATGGTGGAGAGATAGAATTGGAGACAGACAAATGTTGAACCAATTTTAAGGAAAGGGAAGATAAGTTTGCAAACTAAAAGTTGGTGAATCTGATTTTAATTTCTAGCAAAATTCTAGTATGTATTATTAAATACTTGTTAGTGACATCTAGCAAAAGAAGAGGTTATCAGAAAGAGTTAGCATGGACTTAAAAAGTCGATGTCATAGACTAACCCAATGTCAAACTAGCACCATTTCTTTTTTTCTTTTACATTATTTTTCAACTGGTAGATCAGAGGATTATTATAGATAAAGAAGCTATCAGCACATTTGTCAAAGTCCTTATGCTACTTTTTTTTGCAATGAACTAGAAAATCAGAAAGGAATGTGAACATTTGCATATACAAAGAAGTAAGAAAAATTGGAAAACAAAACATGCATCTATGACATAGAATGCTTTTGTTCTATATTAAATTTAATGTGACTATGCTGATATTGCTCTGTGTGTCATGTCCCCTTCTGAACTTCCACCTACGCCCTTGTGTATATTTTTAAATGTTTCATTAAAGATCTTTTAAAAATTAAATCACTATAAATGCTCCTCCTCAAATTAAAAAAAAAAAAACAACTTCCCTTTTAATAAATAAATACAGTCAAATAAAATAAATTGTGTTATGTTGGTTGATCATGCTTATTCTGTACCTCCATTCTATTGACTCCCTGCCAGAAGGCAGAATGCAGTATTCATCATCAGTCTTTTGAAAATGTTATTGGTCATTGTATTTATTAGGATTCTTACAATGTACAAAGTTGTTTTCTTTTAATAATGTTCTGGTCATTGGCTAAAATAAGTTTTCTGATTCTGTTCATTTCCCTCTACATCAGTTGACAGATATTTCTTCAGTTTCCTTGAATGTCTCCCTGTCTTTGATATCCAAATTGCACACTTTATTCCACCATTATCTAAATAGTGGGCACTAATTTTGCTTCTATTACTTTAATATAAGAAGAAGTACTGTTATATTTTTGTACCTATGAGTCATTTCCTTCTTTCTATAACATTGAGGGGTGGGGAAACCTAGTAGTAGTATAATTGGGTAAAAGGTATGCATAATTAATTGATTTTTGAGAGGTATGATTCTAAATTAATTTTCAGAATATTTGGGTCAATTCACAGTTCTACTAATGGCATTTAAATGGTGCTTGCCCACAGAACCTCCAACATTTGCTATTTCACTTTTAAAAAAATTAATCTTTGTCAATCGAGAAGTATGAGAATCTCAATCATTTAATGAGCTTATCTCTCATTATTATTGTCTTGAATTATTTTTCATATTATCATTGAATTTCTTCCCATGAGAATTGCTTCTGTTATTTTTTTAAGCAGACTCTCTAGCATTCTAGAAAGAAATCATTATATTATCTGCACCCATAAGTAAAGAGAATATTTTGCATATGGTCTGACCAAAGTATAATGCAACTAAACCATTTCCTCTCTTGTTCTCATTCTGGGCACTATGGTTCTCAATGCAGCCTAAGAGCCTGAAAATCACATCATTTTTTTTTGGAGAGGGTGTATCACTCTATGACTAATATCACAATTTTTTATTCCACTAAATATGTGGAGGGGGGTGTTTCAAAGTACTATCCAGCCATTCTCCCATCTTTGTACTTGTGAAGTTGATTTGTGAGCCTGTATTAGCTTTTATATTTATCCCTAATGAATTCCATCTTATTAGATTCATTCCAAATCTCTAGTGTGTCGTACTAATTTTGGCCCAATGTTCATAAGTTTATAGACAGAACCTGAGGGACTTTTTTGAGCATTTCAAGTTCAACTGACTTATTTTATAGATGAGGAAAATTGTGGCCCAAGGAGTTTAAGAGACTTACTCAATGTCAGACATCATTCTCTTTAGGCAATGCCTTCTTTTGCTCCTCAATGAAATAATTGTCCTGTGCATTGTTTTTAGATTTTCATTCTTAAGAAATTCTTATCCCTTCTTCACTCACCTTCCCATAAGATTTTTGTGTATCTAGTCCTGTTTTGAACTCTGAACTCAGTGTTGTGGAGATGTAGGGTACATATCAACCTATGTCCACCATTCATTCCATTCTCTATTATAAAATATGAGTTAGGGGGATCTTTTTGTCCTCAAGTTTTCCATAATTTTTATTCATGCAACAAGTTTCCCTTGTTGGTCAAAACCAGGTGCAGTGTAGCTTTTCTCCACCTTTTGAAGGATTGAATTAATTAAACCAAGTCAAGCTGTTCTGCTTTTGGCAGAGTAGGCACCAGCAGATGTCCAGTTAATTGAAGTCCCTCTTATCTACTATGTCATATCTCTGTGCCAAGCTTGTGAGGTTACCTTAACTCTCATAAGTTTCTGGCTTCTATACTGGTGCTCTGTAGTTTTCTCCCAAGATGATATTTTTCTCCTCATCTTCCCTTAAATGTTCTTTTCCATTTTTATTCTGTTTCATGGATTTTCTCACATTAGTGTATCTTCTTACTATAGAGTGATATCCATTTTGTTATCATATATTCATATGTACCTATATACATTATCAAGATATCATCTTACTTTATAAAAAGTACAGATCTGTATTCCAATCTCCATTACCATCATAAGTCTTAGTAATATCTACGATGTCAAGTTTACTTGTTTCCATAGTTTGTGAGTGGTAGGGCCAGTGTTCAAACCCTGGTTCTCTGACTCTAGAACTTTTATTGCCTCCTATTTCAGACTTGTTCTTTGTGAAGAGTGAACTGTCCATCCATCATTTTTATTCTTTTATTTGTGTATGGTACATATTGTTTGTTCTTATTAGTATTGTCTTAGATTGTGAAGTCCATCCTGGAGAGGAACTACATTTGAATAATTCTCTTTGTGTAGCTGGAAAAATTGGCACTACACATAGTTAGCTTCTTAAAAATTCTTTTTGATGATGATAAGTTACGCTGAACGCTGTGGATAGGAAAAAAATCCATAAAATCTACAAGTGATGGAAGGGATAAAAACTGACCTTTTAAAACAGTGTACTTTTAAATACTGCAGCTTTTGAATAACTGTTGCTTTGAAAGCTGAGTTAACAGAGATGTCTCAGCAGCTAGATTCTGGAATCCCAATGAGTCAGAAGGCTTTTTGTAGTGTTGGGTAAGAAGGGGTTTTCATTTTAAGATTTTTACTTATTGTGGTTAGTTAATAGTCTTTTTAGTTTTAAAATTTTGAAGAGGAAAACAACTCAATGGCATGCATCCCCATATTAGTAATATTTTATGAATCTAGTTATTATTTCATGTGTTGCTGCCTTGGAAAGATTGGTATACTAAATCTAGTCAATAATTTAAAAGGGAACTTAGTAGGGAACCTTTGAACAAAACGGAAACAGATAACTGGTGGTGCCAAAAGCCTAGATCACCTGGTCTATGCTTAGAAAACTGCAAAATTCAAGCAAGAAAGTATAGAGTGTGTGTGTGTCTATGAATATAAATCCTGGTTCAAAAATAGAGGCAGAGGAGTACAGTGAAACAAGTGAGTGACTTGGAGTTAGAGAAACGAGTTAAAATTATGCCACTGTCACTTTCTGTTTGATTTCAGACAAGTCACTTAATCTCATTGCCTCAGTTTCCTCATATGTAAAAAGAGGATATTAGTAGCATTTGCTTTACAGGGTTGTTATAATATATGTAAAATTCTTTGAAAACATCAGAGTACTACTTAAAATATTTGTTATATGAATAATATGGTTATTATTATCATTATTTTTATCATCAGTATCATTATCATCATTATTTGATCTCTCTGGGACTCAGTTTCCTCATCTGTAAAATAAGAGGGTTAGATCTCATGATCTCATTTTATTGAAGAGGAACCTGAAATCCTGAGACATTAAAGTATTTGTTCAGGAAAACAGTAATTGGTAAGTATTTTTGACAGGATTTGAATCTAGCTCTTTTTGACTCCAACTGCTGCTTTATCCTGTACTCTTAGAGGCTTCTCAGATGATCGGATCTGAAATGTAAGACTTTTATTACAGAAATAAAGGTACATAAATCTCCTGACCCTCATATTCTTTGCTAAAAATCTGAAACCAAATGATTCTGTGCCTTTGCTTCCCCATTTGCAATATCAAGAGGAGAATTAGTCATCTATATACAATGAAATTAAAAATACCCCCAACCCCTGTTTTGTTTCTCTGACCCAGCCCTTTTCTTTCTTTCTTTCTTTTTTTGCTTGTGGAGACAATTGATCTTAAATGGCTTAAATGACTAAATGAGCCAGCTAGTAAATCTGAGGCCACATTTGACCTCAGGTCCTCCCAACTCCATGGCCAATGCTCTATCCACCGAATCACCTGGTTGCCACAACCCTTTTCTAAATCCTCTTTTAAGGGACATTGTAAATTGAAATAACTTGAAAATATTTTGTTCAAATGGAGAAAAGGATTTGTTCAGCTAAAGAGAGGTGAGAACCAGGAGACAAGCAGTGAGCAGAAGAATAGGTTCTTTGGGTACAGATGTTCCTGAACAGACTTGTAATATCGGTGCCTTTGGTTCAGACTTGTTTTACCCTTAGCATGTGCCTCTTCCTCCCTCATGTACCAGGCTTATTGCCAGGCTCCTATAAGTGTCTGTATCTACTCTTTACCAGAGATATTGCTTAAATCAATGGGAGAACATGATCCAGATTTATATGTAGACTGGAATATGTTTTGCATTTACGCATTTGTTTTTACATATTAGTGTCTATGATTCTAGTATCAAGTCTTTAGCCTTACTGTTAAATAACTGGTTATATTTAAAATATAAAAATGTCAATATTGTAAGTAGCTAGTTGTATGAATATCATGTGCTACCTCAGTGCGTTGCAGTGTGAATAGTTAACTGTATAGAAAGAAAAGGCATTAAATAGGGGCTCAGGAGTGAAAATGATAAACTGAGTAAGTATATTTTTTCCTTTACAGGGTAACTTCTAGCACCATGAGAAAATTTACATGTAATCACATAGTTGGGGTCTGAGAAACCAGACTTGCCAGACTGAGAATAGGTTGAAGGGGGATAAAACCACTCAGCAAGTGAGTGGGAATAGATATGCTCTATGTGAGGGTTGGTAGATATTTTATGTTACATTGGTGATGGCTATATTCCATTTTGTCATGCTTTGACAACTGTCATGCTTTGACAACTACTATTATGTTTTGGGAGTGGTGACTTTTATCATGAGTTTATTTATATTTGGGGGGATGTGGATATGCTTTTTCTTAATCTGCTTTATCCATCAGTACACACACAGTTATAAGATATGGAAAATGGTAGAAAGGGCTTTGGATTTGAATTCACACAATTTGTATTTCATACTTTGTTTCGACACTTACAAGCTACATGGTAAGTTAATTAAGCTCTTATCACAAATTTCCTCATATAAAAATTGTACAGAATAGTACTCAGTATATCTTCCTCCCAGAGAGAGTAAGGACCTGCTTAAGTTTTTAAGAATATAAATATATGTGTGTATACACACATACATACATATATACACACACACAAATGTATATATGTATATATGCAGACAGACACAGCCCTCCCTCACTCAAAACAAAGACAAGTGCAAGTAATGTCATCATTTCTCTGACAGCATGGTCTTCTGCGGCAATGAAGGACAAACACCCAGACAGACCTCAATATATGTGTACTTTATATGTATGCATTTGTGTGTGTGACTTGAAACCTATACATATATCTGTTTTCTCAAAAATCATCACCACCCCTTTCATAATGCTTGAAATTTCACTACTTAAAAAAAACAAAAAACATTCCTTTTAGTTTAGAACATTTTTCCATCTCATTCAAATACTCTCCATTCAATAGAATTTGATCTCTTTGAGACTGGAGACTGCTCAGGTTTTTGTCACTGTTTTCCCAGTGCCTGCCTGGCACATAGTCTTAATAATTGTTTGTTGAATTGAATTCCTCAAAATTTCCTTTAAAAGAGTGAATATGCCTAAATTAGAAAACACTTAAATATTCATTAATGAACACTGGAGTCAGAATTAGTTGAAAGGTAGATGATACTAAAATGGGATTATTGGGGAAGAAAGCAATATGGGTAGTGGAAAAGATAACATTGAAAAATTTGACAAAGGCAATCTTAGTTTACTTCATAATTATGTCCAGGGCTGTCTCTACAAGAATCCATGAGGGATCAGAAATTTCAAAGAAGTGGGCTCCACTAAAAATGGCCAGCCTCCTTTCTTTCCCTGACCTAGAATGCTAATTTGAAGACTAATTAGCAGAAAGACCTTCTGATTTGAAAAGTCTTGAGAGTGCTTCAGCAGCAAGGCAATTTCTAAAGTAGGACTCCATCCCAAGATTTCTAACTTTACTTAGTATATAAAAATAATTATACATCTGGCTTAGCCATAATTACACAGCATTCCTCCACATGAAACTCTATGGATTATGTAACGGGTGCTATTGATTCTCCACATTAGACACTCTAAATGAAAGGTTAAGAAGAAGCTTGGATCAGCAAAGTTTGAGGGTTACTAATTCTGATTTCCACAATTTGGGGAATTTAAGCTTTCTTAATAAAAATAGGCCAGTCATTTCATAAAGTACATCCCTCTTTGAGAGAACAGTACTCTTACTACAACCAACGTGGGAAGAAGGGAAAAGAAGCATGATTTGACTCCCAAAGGAGATCAGAGTATGTGCCAGGTGATGTTAGAAAATAAACGAGAAATCCCACTACAGCTGATTTCAGTGATATAGGGAACTCCTAAAAATGGAAATATGCAGATCAGTACTATCTCTGTAATATTTAGTCTTAAGACTAAATTAAATTAAAGTAAATTAAATCCCAGTTACCTGGGAGCATAGAGAGGCATGATTTGAACCCAGTTTTATTGATTCTGAGCCATGGTTTCTGATAATGGCCTAATACTAGTTTTTTTAACTGAAAGGGAGATGACAGAGAGAGAGAGAGAGAGAGAGAGAGAGAGAGAGAGAGAGAGAGAGAGAGAGAGAGAGAGAGAGAGAGAGAGAGAGAGAGAGAAACATGCTCCCAATTCCCTCCAAATTCAATTCAAAATTCTTTAACATTTTCATTAACCATCCCCACACCCAATGTTTCCATTTTAGATCTTCAAGCAAAGAACAAGCTTTCCAAATTGTCTTATTGGAGCTATTGGCATTTAGAGATTAAGAGCCAATGTGTTATTTTAGTATGATTGAAACATTCAATATATGCCCACCAATTAGTGAAAAGGGGCTCATATCCTTCAACTATGAAACAGTAACAAAGAGCAGCAGCAGCAATCCCTATTAGCATTCTTTCAATGGAAGGAACCAGGTAAAGAGTGAAATAAGATGTCTGCATTAGCATGGGATAATTAGTGCGTTGTCCCAGGCTACTGACATCTGGGTAGTGGTGCTTCTCTCAAATGTTTAACCTCCAGCCTACTGGCTCCAGGAAACAAGTAAGACTGCCTGACTTCAGACTGCCAGTCCCCATGGTGCAGTCATTATGATGCCACAATCATAGGGCACCACTATACCCCCCAGCGTTTCTCATCTTCTATCTATCTCACCTCCCCTAATTATATTGGAGTTCTGGGGATGGGGCATCATGCATGGATTGTGTCATCAGAGTGCAAACAGGACTCTCTGGAGGACATATTACCTCTTCTCCACTGTACCTGACAAGTGAGTTAGATGAAAGCCATCTGTAGAGAAGTCAAGGGATTCTGACACTTTTCTTTGCCCCAATGATCTTTCATTTCCTTAACCTTTCCCAGTAGCTGATTTCCTAGAATTTTCACAGAGGTTTGATCTTTGGGCTCCCCTTTCCCCCCAATAGTGTGGTGTCCAGGGATATTTCCCCTCACCAGGTCTTGTGTCCAAAGATTCAAGTTGTCTCTCCAGATCTCTCCTCCATTCTCCAATCCCAAATAAACTTTCCCAGGTGCTAGAATTCCAGTTCTGACTCTGGCTGCTGGTACTTTCATGCTCACAGAACACTACTGAATGTCACCTATGTGCCTTGACAAAAGAGTGAAGGTCTTTAAGTTTCTACGTGTAATCTTTGACTGAATCTTAAAAAGAAACTGAAGTGCTTTTATAGAGAGTCTCACCATTTTTAGATGAGTTCCATGAGAGGCCAAGGAGAAAAAGCTAGAAGAACTTAAGTTTCATCACTAAAAAGCTGATTGTGAAGCCCTGGTCATGTCTTTTGAATTCTTTGAGCCTCAGTTTCACTACCTGTCAATGAGGACAATAATACTACCTACCTCACAAGGTTGTTTTGAAGATCAAATGAGATAATATATTTAAAATGCTTCGCCTAGTTTAAAGTATTGTGGAAATATAAGCAATGATGGGCAAAAAACAGTGGTGATAATATTTCTAAGAATTGAAAGAACTGAAGAATAACCCAAGAATGCTATCAAAATGATTTATGAAGAGGAAAGGAATATGGCAAAACATCAGTCTTTTGTGAAAAATTAAAATTCATCAAGTACAGGAAACATCTATTAGTCTTTTTGTTTTAATTGTTCAGTATCCACAATTAAATAAGCCAATACTGTTTAATCTTTTGAAATGTTAATAACAGATTGATGATTTTATTATCATGAATCCACAGGTATAGAACTATCTGAAAAAATAACAATAATAGAATAAATGATTGATATAAATAATTTATCATATTGATAAAGAAAGGGTCTATAATTTAGAGACAAATGAATCAGAGCCAGATTAAGGAAGAGAGTGTTTTGGAGTATATCTCAAGGGCTAAATAATTTGGGAAAATAAAAACAATAACTGATTTATAGAGGACTTTAAAGTTTTGCAAAGTACTTTGCATACATTACATCCTTTGGGTTTCCCAATAACTCTGAGAGATACTTATTGCTGTTGTTACTATGTTCATTTTGTTTTTGAGAAAAGCAAAGCTCAGAGAGATAATTACCTGCAGTGAAACAGCTGATAAATGTCAAGAAAGGATTTGAATACAAGACTTCTTGACTGTAGCTACAGGACTCTATTTTAGTATTCTATAGAATCTTCTCTGTACATTGGACTCTTCAAATAAATCAATCAATGTATCAGTTAATCAGTATTTATTAAGAACTCATCATCTGCCACGCACGCTGTTGGTATTGTACTTGTAATGCAAGACAAAAAAGGAAACATTCCCTGTCCTTAAAAAAGAAAAAAAAACTATGGATGGAGAAAACACATACATGTAAGTATATACAAAATATTAAACAAAATTCAGTTTTGTAGGGAGGAGCTGGGACTTAAGGGCATCAGGGAAAAAGTCATGTTGGAATTGACACTTGAAATGAAGTTTGAATTAAACTAGGAATTCTAAATAAAATAAATAAATGTGAAAAAAAAGAGAAGTTAGGAAGGAGTGAATTCCCAGTAGAGTTCAGCTTTCCCAAAGGCATAAAACCAGGAGAATTCAGAATGTCACGTGTGAGGAATGACAAGAAGGCCAATTGTCCAGAACAAAGAGTGAATGAAGGGGGATAATTTATGATACTGAAAAGGTAGATTGGAGCCAAATTGCGAAGAGCTCCTCCAAACAGAAGAGTTTATATTCATTCTACGCTGATGGTGAGCCATTGAAGATCACTGAGCAGGTGAGGGGCATGGTCAGATTTGCTTTTCAGGAATGTCATCTTGACAATTGTGTAGAAACTGGATTGGAGAGGAGAGAGATTTAAACTATGGAGACCAATTACAAGGCTATCACAACACTTCAGATAATGAGGTCCTGAAATAGGATCAATAGAATGGAGAGTAGACAAAAGAGAATAAATGAGAGATTTATTATGGAAGAAGAATCAAAAAATATAACTAGAATAATAACAATAAAGATGATAATTAGTAATAATTTGATAAAATGATAGGTGAGAAAAACAATCATTCACATTTATAGAGTGTTTTATAGTCTACAAAGTCCCTTCTTCCTATAGGTTAGTTACTGAAAGTATCAGTATGCCAGCTTTGAAAATCAATCAAAAACATTTATTTAGTACTTATCATATTTCAGCAATTATGGAAAAAGGGAAAAAAGCAAAAATGCCCTTGGGAGGTTTACATTCTAATGTAAGGTGTAGATAAAACACATTTGTGTATGTGTATGTATGTATGTATGTATGTATGTATGTATGTATGTATGTATGTGTCAGACATACGCAGAATTAATGGAAGGTAATCGTAGAAGGTTTCCTGCTGGTCTAAGTGGTTAGGATTCAGTGCTCTCACCACTATCTGGATTAGATTCCTGGTCAGGAAAAGACAGGGGATAAAAGTGCTTGGCCTGGAGTTAGGAAGACCTGAGTTCAAATTCAGCTTCAGATACTTCCTAACTGTGTGATCCTAGGCAAGTCACTTCACCATGTTTACTTCAGTTTCCTTATCTGGAAAATAAGCTGGAGAAGGAAATGACAAATCACTCCAGTATCTGCCAAGAAAACATCAAATGGGGTCATGAAAAGTCAGACATGACTGAAATGACTAAACAACAAACCTTAGAGGGGAAGTCATTATTAGCATCAAGGGCCAGGACTGGTCTCCTAAAGAAGTTAATTCTTGAACTGAGTCTTGAGGGAAGTCAGAATCTGCTGTGGAAGACAGGTGAGGAGCCAATAAGGCATGAAGAAAGACTGTACAAAGGCATAAAAATGGGAAATGAAAAATAGTGTGAGGAAGAGGTTGCTATAGCTAGACAAGAGTTTGTAGTGGTGTGATACGTAAGAAGCTTGAGGTAGAAAGGGGCTTAGATGCTGAAGAGGTAAATGTAAACAAGGTGTTTTCATTTCATCCTTGATGTAATAGGAAGTCCCTGAATTTTAGAAGGAAACAATCTTGGAGAAGATAGGTGTCAGAATTTTGCTACTGGATGTCAGAATTCAAACTCAGGTTTTCTGATTCAAAACTATTATGGAAGCTTGCTCACTGTCATGCTATGGAATATCACTCAAGTCTATTAAAAAAAAGCAAAATAAATACTTAAACAAATAACTGAATGAATGAATAAATGAATGAATGAACACCAAGTAGAACTTGAACAAATAAGAAAACTGTGTAAGGTCAAAGTTAAAAGAAGTCATTCCCTTCCAGTTTTAAAAATTCTATTATTTCTAAGAAAATCTTATGATCTAAGAACTGGACTGCTTTCATGTATCTTGGTTGTCCATCTTACTGAACTGAGGAGCTATCTTTGGCATCCAACCAGAAAACTCTTTCTAGATACTTGCCAAATCATCAGGATATTTCTATCCTGATAATAGATCACTGTAATGTCCTTAGTAAGCTCTAGATGATTATAATAAATTAACACTACTATTAATAGTAACTTTTCTTTCATTGGGCAGATTTTTAAAAAACTTTTCAAAGAATGTTCATTCTCCTTTACATTGTCTTATTTGATCCTATTAAGAACATTTTGAGGTAGGTAAGATAGCGATCATTATCCTTATTGTAAAGTAGGGGAATAGAAATAGGGAAAATAAAGTCATAAGGTAAAGTCATAGCATGAGTACATGATATTATAACTTCTAGGTTAGTTTTCTTTTCCAGGAAAAACAAATGGAGGAAAGAGTTTTTACAACTAATTCTGAGCCAGCAGTGACATATTATTTTTAATGTCACCGTATAACATCACAGTAATTTCACTGAGTTGTTATAAATTTCATGAAGTTATAGCATATTCAAAATGAGATTGTTTCAATTAAATGATGTTAGTAGATATTTTATTTTATAATGAAAGGACGCATGATTTGAATGCGGGAATGTTGGATTTAAATATCAGATTTGATAGGCACATTGCCTGTGTGGCTTTAGGCAAACCACTTCTCCAAGGCTTAGTTTCCTCATTTTGAAAATAGAGATGATAATACGTTGAGATAGAGCCTAACTTGGAGCAGAGCAGAGGTTCTTTACTTTGCACGTATGTGTGTGAGAGAGAGAGGCAGAGATGAACCCCTTTGGCAGCAGCAGACTGGAACAGCTGATGGACTCCTCAGAATAATGTTTTTTTCTTAAAGTAAATAATATCTTATTCTTTTCCAATTACATGTAAAGATAGTTTTTATCACTCGTTTTTAGGAGATTGTTGAGTTTCAAATTTTTCTCCTTTCCTCCCTTCCTTCCCCCCTCCACAAGATGGCAAACAATCTGATATGGGTTATACGTATGTACCATATATATCCACCAGAATAATGCTTTTAAATTTACAAACAAAGTGCATTGGATTGTAGAGTAAGCAAATTATACCAAAATGCAGTTGACTATATGTATATGCACATGTACACATATATACAGATATGTATATATATATATATATATATATATATACATATGTGGAGATATACATATCTGCACAAATGCATATGCATATATGCACATACATCCTGTATATACATGTATATATATATGTACACACACACACACACACACACACACACACACATATATATATATATATATATATATATATATATATATATATATACATATACACACATATATGATGTATGTGTGTTCACAGACTCCAGGTTAAGGATTCCTGACTTACAGAAAAGAGGGCTAACTTTGGAGATGTTAATTGAATTACATTCTTAAATGTTATTTTTAAAACTGAAATTAACAAACCACAGTATTTTAAAAGATAATTTTCTAAGAGGAGTAATGATAACACTATAAAATAAACTTACCAACTTTAAATAAAAGTTTTTTAACTAAAAACTTAGTTTATATTATCTCAATATTGTATATCCATGTTTATCTGCCTATCCCTGTATAAAGAAGGAATCTAGGTACACATATACTTAGTGACAGCACTGGGCCAGAGACTCTCTTCTGGGTCTATGGATCCCTGAGGAAAATATAGATAGCCTTAAAACACACACACACACATGTATATATACACACATGTACAATATATGTATATGTGTATATATGTGTGTACATATATACATAAATACATATGCTTGTATATAAGCTGTTTCTGTTACTGACTTTTTCAGAATATGGAAGAGAATTTCTGATACCAGTGAATAAGATTTAAGTTCAATATTTGTAAAACCTGGCTGATATTGGTGTGGCTATTTTTTCAACCAGTAATATATATTAAGAATTAAATAGCAAGTTAATGAGAAGTAGAAATCATTTTTTCCCTTTGTACTCCTGGAACCCAGACTTCCTTCCTGCTGGAGATAGGTTTGAACCTGCAATTTGATCTGTGTGTGGAGCTCTCTGCATGGAAACTCCCTCAACCAAGATCCATTCCCAACTTTTTTCTAACCTAAAATCTTAGAGAGATGCCTGGGGCACCAAGAAGTTAAATTACCTCTTGTTCATGATCAAATTATTAGTATGTGTTACAGGCAGGTCTTGAATGCAAGGTATCTTGGCTCTAAGCATGGCCCTCTCTCCATTGCCCTACCCCATCATATGATTAACTTTTACAATGTGTATGCTGAAATGTAGAATTTAATAAATATTTGTTAAATAACAATATCTCTATGCAAAAACTATGTAAGACATTTAACTTAATGAGGCATCAAACAGAGAAAAATGTAGCTCAGTAGGTTTGCCTCCCTGTTTAAAAAAAAAGAATTCTCTAGCCAATTTTGTATGAAGTTATTAATTTGTTTTGAATCTAGTAATATACTGCTCTATTATCTGAGCTAATGGAGGAGCAAAGATTGGTGGGACCAATGCTGTTTCATGGGTCAAATTAAGACTGTAAGCCTCATGCTTTATGAAAACTGTTGGCCAGGATGTAAAATCACTTGTCCACTTGCTGGTCTTGGAATGGTAAGGATTTGACCGGGAGAAGTTAGCTTTATTCTCTAAATGCAAAACATGAAAAATCCCCATCTCAGTGTTTAGTATGCAGGATAGTGGGGGTTTTGGGTGGGGATAAGAAATAATATTCTTTGAATAAATTACTAATAATATCCATTTTTGGCAACAATACTCAGTATAGTCAGTGTTTTGCCACACATATATCAGGTATAATGGCCATGTCTTTGGAAGCATTATCATTTAAATGATAGCCCCCAATGCTTCTCTGGAAGAAAAAAATGAGAAATCATAAAATGCTTTATACAAATAAAAGCTAAGAAATAGTGTATATGACCACAGAAGAACATAAATAGGAATTATTTGCCTTCTCTCTTAGGTTGAGGAATTACAACAGCAACTTCCTAAGCCAGCAAAGGTCACACAAATTATAATTACTCATAAATGTCTCTAGCTTATTCTAATAAATTCATATATCTTTAGAGAGAGCATTAAAATATATATCAAATATTCTGATTTTTCTCCATCCTTATCATTGGCCAGTGTATGCAGGATTAAGCCTCTGTTTCATTCGTAATTATTTACTAACCTTTTTCACACCATGGAGTTATTATTTTTATTGTGAAGATGATGATAATAATGATGAAATTGGATATTGACACAAATGGTTATCTTTGAGAGCTGCTGCTGCTCCGAGTTCTTAGCTTAGTCTCTCAGTGGAATCAATTGTGAAAGAACAAGATAAAATATTTATGGCATATAAATAAAAAGTACATTGCAAGCAGAAATTCTTGACATTGTTATTTAAAATAAACAAGGAAATACTGAATCTCAAGGACAGCATATCAATTTGTAATTTGGAGGCTATCTCAGAGCTATTGATATGCAAAGTGTTTTAATTTCTAATAAGTGGGCACCTATATAAGATAACACAACATTTTAATTAATAAAATTAAGCTTAGCTTGAAAGAAGTAAATTGATTTGGGTAAAACCTTCAGGCAGGCATATTTAGGAAAGGTCAAAAGTATAATCAAAATCCCCTAGATCTTCTGTCTGAAGACAACATGGTATTAAAGTGAATAGTAAATTGGACTCAGAGTAAAGAGATTTGGCTTCCAATCTTATCTTAAATACTGCCTATATGTGATCCAAGTTACTCAACCTTTCTGTGCCTTGTTTTCCTCATCTTTAAAATGAGGTGGTTAGAATGTTATAACTCTCCTGGATTTTTCTCTGAGTGAAATTTTAAATCCCTAAATCTCAGAGTTAGGAGGAACCTTAAAAATTAAAAGCCACGTAATTAAATTTCCTACTCTGTTCATGAACCTCTATAACATTCCCAAGAATGTCCTCTAGATACTTCTTGGAATGGAAAGGTAAGTGATTTTACAAGTTCCTTGTAAAGGAATTATGTCATACCAAGGTAGGTGCTTAATAGAGGCTTGCTGATTAATGGAGGTTTCATTAATTAATGAGGTGCTCTATGCTGTTATTATTGGATAGCCCATACTGTTAGCAAGGTCTTTCTTTTATTGAGCTAAAATGTGGTATCCCCTGTAAGTCATACCCATGGGTCCTCATTCTTCATAATGAAGCCGTACAGAATATTTTATCTCTTTCATATCACATTAATTCAAGTGTTAGAATATCCACATGTGGTGTCACATGTTATGTAGCCTAACATAATTCCCTAAATAACTAAATAGACTTCCTCATTTTACAAGGGATACCAAGAAGCAGCACTTAGCACAGTGCCTGCTTAATAAATGACTATTGACTGTTTGAATTCCAAAAAGGATAAATTATATCACACATCATAGTATAATAAGATTTAGATCTTGAAGAAAATGTATGCATCATATAATCAAGCAATTCTCAAAATGTGTTCCAGGGTCCCCTGGAAGTCTCCATGATACTTTTGTAGGTGCATGGAGTCAGAACTATTTTCATGGTCATACTAAGATATTTTAATCTTGAATATGGTAAATATCAAGAGATAACTTTTAAGATAATAATCCACATAAACTAAAGCTTTTGGGTGGACCCTAATATTTTTATAAGTATATTAAAAACAGAGGTCTTACAAATAAAAATTTTGATAATTGTTCATCAAGTCCAAGCCCTTTATTTTATAAATGAGGAAACTGAGGCTTAGCTTGGTGAAGTGACTTCCCAAGGTTGCAAAGATAGTCCCAGAACAATGACAGTAGTTATAGCCACAAACTCATGCTGTATAGCCCACTAAGGTTTTCAAAGCATTTTAAACATATTCATCTCATATAACAGCAAAGCTAGGATCAAATCTAAGCCCTGTGACTCCAATTCTAGTGATCTTTCTCCTTCATTATAATGCAGATCATGTAGCAAGAACTAGTGCAAGAGTAAGATACAATGATCCAATCTCTGAATGCTCCACCTTCCCTGAAGCCTTCCTTTCTTCAGGCTAAGTATTCCCATTTTTTGAAATAAGCCATTAGGAATTGATAAGGCAACCCACTATTTGTCTGTAAGGCAGAACAGAATGAGAGACAGGATCATCAATATTTTTGAATCTCAATGCTGTTGAAAGGCAAAGCAGATCATCCAGTGTTGATAAACAGATTTATGTAATTTACAATGCCATTTTCCCAAACCAGAGGTAATGGGAGATGCATAAAAATGCCACCTGGACCAGAGATTAGAGTAGAGTTAAGAAGGAAAGTACAGCTTGGGAAGAGAAAACATTGCTCAGCAGAGCAGACACCTTTGCGAAAGCATGAGTCCACATTTCATCGGCACTGGAACAATGCACCAGTCATGCATAATTTATATACTGAGGGGTAAAGGACATAATAGAAAACATCTGATAAAACAATACCGGAATATGAGACTTTGGGAAAAGGGAGAAAAATCAACAATGAAAGAGAAACAATTTAGCATGCATCTACATGCAAAAACATTTTATGACCATATAAAGTAAAATAAATAAACAAATGATCACAAATTAAATTACTAACCTGGAATACAATGCTCTTGGCAAAAATAATTAGTGACTTACAAATATATTTTGCATAACAAATAAGAGATTAGGAAGAGGTGGAAGAATTTTACCTGTTTTGGGAAATCAACATTGGAAAACTGGTAAATTAATGAATTACTTTCAAATTCCTCAGAGTCCCTCTGATTATAGGTGCCAGAGATCCAGAATATATTGCTCGTATATGAGCCAAGTGAAGTTTTATCAGTGTAATTAATGTCAATATAGAAATAATGCTGATATATATGAGAAGATACTTTTAGTAATCCAATAAGGAAGGAAGAATTAAAGTAGGGGAGTCCTTTGGAACCTTGAATAGGTCCCTGATCTCTTCACTTAGACTCTTTCAATACTCCTAATTTGTCACACCGCTTCAAATCTCTCCCCTCTCCAATGCATCCTCCACAAGTTGCAAATGATCTTTCAAAGTCTGCCTATGTCACTTCACTACTCAATAAATGCCATTAGTTTCTTATTATCTCTGTAGTCAAATATAAACTTCTCTGTCTGGCATTCGCTAGAGTGGCTCCAATCTACCTTTTAAGTATTATTGTCCACTCACTCTCCTTCATACACAACCAAACTTACCTTGCCATGCTGATCCACAGCCCTGGAAAGTGGCAAAAATAAATTGCAACAAGGCCTTGCCTTGTGGTAAAGAGACATACCCTGTTACAGTAGCTACCTAACTTTTAGGTTGGAGGTAAGATAAATGGTGACTGGATCCAGGTGGTCTCTTTCTCTGTTGTATTATGGAATTTTTGTTGAACAAAAGTTATGAGTGTGATTATAATAGCTCAGAGCTTCCAGGTTAAAAAAACAAAAAAAACTCCTAACATTCAAACAGAGGTCTGACTCTTTTACCTAATGAAAATTTTTATGTAGCTCCAGTAAAGTTCGTATTTTTCTATATTTGAAGCAAATTCAATATCCTGGAAACATGTGAGTAAATGGACCAGAACACATAGAGTTTCTGTGACTGGACAGAGAAGGGGGAAGGATAATTTGAGAAAGGAGCAGGCTACTTTTTAGAACTTTCCTTAGTATTTGAAGAGATGAATTTAATGATTATCTTGAGCCCAAGTCTTCTGAAGCAAGATGCTTTCTGGAATCCAATAGACTGTTCTGATCGTTCTCTTCTCTGCTACCACTCAACTCTTCTTTCAATTTCTACTTTAACCTATGACCCCGATTCTTTTCATTTCTACTTATTAAAATTCAGATGGTGTTGGAGAAATTATCTCTTTGCTTCTTCTTTCATTCTGCTCTCCTGCAGACTATGCCTGTCTATTCTTAATTCTTTTACATGTTACACAAAAGCCCTTCCTGACTCAACATCATCATAGTCCAAATCACTCGGAGGGTTGTGAAAGTTTTTCCATATAAATTAAAAATTCCAGGATCCCAGTCGGTTTCTCATCCTACCATTGCATATAAAAACAAATACAAGGCAATTTTTTTTTTTAAAGAAAGGCATTAGAAACTGGAGGAATAAGAGAAGGCTACTTTTAGGCTTGAGTCTTAAAGCTAGGGATTGAGTCAGAAGTGAGGAGAGAGGTATTTGGCAAAATGCTACATGAAAGGGACAAGTAATTCAGTTTGACTAGAATTTAGTGTGACTGGGGTGTAAATAGAATGTTTTAGTAAGTCTGGAAATCTAGTCTAGAGCTAGATTATGACTAGGTTTGACTATGACACTCTCTATTCAATAAATTCTAGTGGTTCCCTATCAATTCCAGGATCAAATATAAAATCCTCTATTAGGCTTTGAAATGCCTTCATAACCTATGCTCCACTCCTCTCCACCACCACCACCGCTATCCAGGATTATTTACTCCATATATTCTATAATACAGGATTCCTTGCTATTTCTTACACAAGATATTCCATTTCCCAAATCCAGGCATTTTTACTGCCTGTCTCCTATGTCTGAAATTCTCTCCCTCCGCATCTCTGCCTTCTGGCTTCTCTGCCTACATCCATTTCTCCACCAAAATCCTACTTTCTATAAAGAAGCCTTTCTCTAGCCCCCTTAATGCTGTTTCTTTCCTTTGCTGTTTATTTTCAAATAATTATCTATATATTTATAAATACAAACATTATCACATATATGTATGTAGATACACATTTGTATGTATAAGTGTATGTATATATGTATATATGTATATATGTGTATATACACATCTATGTGTGTATATATGTACATATATATAAATATATATGTACTATATTTGTTCATAGTTGTTTGCATGTTGTCTCTCCCACAACTCTGAGCTCCTTGGGAGTAGGAATTGTCCTTCGCCTTTCTTTATTATCTCCAGTGCTTAGAACAACACTTGACAAGTAGAAAGAAGTTAAAAAAATACTTCTTGACTGACTAAATGCCAAAGAAAGAAGTTTGTGTTTTATTCTGGAGGCAAGAAGAAGCCATTGGAGCTTAAGGAGGATACATGTGAAATGGTCAAAACTGTGAGTCAGTAAAATTACCTTGACATCTGTGTGGAGGATGAATTGAAGGAGGAAGTGATTGTAATGCCAGTTAAAGATTTTTACCCCTATTAATAGACCTCAGGTGAAGTCCAGTAAGGGAAGCTTGATTGGGAAGGCTTGTTTTTAGAAAGGTCCACACCTTTTGTTAATTAATGAGGCATGGGTCAGGAGGGTCATGCCCTCTGGCTCTGAAAAGTACATATATATTCTGAACCAAGGCTTTGCTTTGGGGGTTTACTCTTTGGAAGAAGATTCTTGTGCCAGATGAGACACTGGGTAGCCATTAAGGAACCCTCCTCCCTTTGAAAATCCAGATGTTGGTGTTTCTCTCTCTGATAACTATGTATGTATGTAACAGTCAAACAGTTGGATCTGTCTGTTGATCTGTGGTGTATGTATTGCTTATGATCACACAGAAGCCCTGTCTGTTTGTCTTTATTTCTTTGTTTGTGTTTTTTTCTGTTGCTATATGTGATTAAAGGAGATTGTTAATCTCTCAAAACTTTCTTTCCTTTTAGAAAAGAATATCTAAGAACCTGTGCTAGCAGGTCCTCTTGGATGTGTCAGGGTGCTTGCTGCTACAGTAATGAGGTACTGAAAACAAAGAGGAGACTATTGCAAAAGTCCAGGTAAGAGGTCATGAGGTTAATGCTAGACAGGTGGCTGTGTAAGTAGAGAGACAGAGGGATACATGTGCAAGATGCTGTATAAGTGGAATTGACAAGATTTAAGAACTGATTGATTGTGGGGACTGATGTGGAGTGCAGTTGGAAATAACCAAGGTTTTGAATTTAGTTAACTGAAAGAATGGTGGTACTTCGAAAAGAAATAGGAAGGAAAAAGAGTGCCTTTAGGGGGGAGGATAACGAGCTTTCTTTTTTATATGTTGTGCTTGAAATGTCTGTGGCATCATATGAAATACCTCATACATAAGTAGTTGGTGATATGGTACTGAGCATCAGAGGAAATACTAGAGTGTATATATAGATTAGAAATCATATGCTTAAAATTATAATTGATCCTATGAGAGATCAAGTTTTTTGGCCCAGACTATATCCCAGGGAATTAAAAATGGTGCAAATGATGATTTTGAACCTAATGTTGTTAACTCCGTGAAAATTTGCTGGACTAAATATAGTCAAAATTTTATCCCAATATTCAAAAAGAAGATGAAGATGGGTCACAAAAACCCTAATGTTATCAGTCCAAGGCAAAATTCTATAGCACATTATTAATGAGAGAGCTTTGGAGTATTGAGAAACAGAAGAGTGGTCCCTGGGAGCCAGGATATGCATTCTATAAGACCAAGTCAATCCAGATTACTCTCTCTTTTCACTGCCTCTGTCTCTGTCACTGTCTCTCTCCCTCTCTGTTTCTGTCTCTCTCTCTTTCAAAAGTTTCTGAGACTGGTAAATCGAGGAAATATTTTAGACATCACATATTTGGATTTTAGCTAATGATTTGAGTATTTGATGATATCTTTGTAGACAATATGAAGAATGTAGAATAGAATCCATGATAGTACAGTCACATGGATTTGTAGCTAGATATTAGTATCAGAAAGTGCTTCTATTACATTGATGTGAACTTCAGGTAAACTAAGATGGAGCACTCCTTGTCCTTATTCTATCAATTAGTGTTTGTTTTTTATCAATGATTTGGATGCAAATATTGGTTCTACAAAACTGTGTATGACACAAAACTTGGAAGAATAAATAATATTTACTGTGACTAATTTAGTAAAGTAGGATTATAGGAATGTAATATGAATCAATAAATATTTGTAAGGACCTACCATGTTCCAGACATTGTGCTAGGGATACAAAGAGAGGAAAAAGCTCTCTGCTCTTAAGGAGCTCACTGTCTAAAGGGGGACATAGTGATGTACAAACAAACTATATATAAAGCAAGAAATAATTGACAGAAGGAAGGTGCTAGAATATAAGGGTTTGGGAAAAAGCTTCCCACAGAAGGTGAGATTTTGGTTTAAAAAATGAAGGAAGCCAAGCAAGCCAGGAACATCTAAACTATACAGTTTCATAAAACATAAGCTTGTATAGTACCTTTTCACCTTATTTGTCAAGTTGATCATAAGCAAAGACAGATACAAACAAGGTATGGCATTTTTCTCTATAATGTCATCATAGCATTCCATACTTGTGAAGATGTACTGAGTTAGAAGATGTACTATCTTGTTTTTGGAAAAGCCAGGAGGCCAGTGTCATTGAATCAAAGAGTAGGGGTGTTGGAGGTTGGAGGATGAAGTGTAAGAAGATGAGAAAGGTTGATTGGGGTAGGTTAAGAAGGGCTTAGAGATGGCATGGTACATTGGATACACAACAAATCTTGAAATCAGGCAAACTTGGGTTCAAGTCCCACTTTTACACATACTATCTATATATGTGACTTGACCCTTTGCAAGTCACCTAAACATTTAGTTTTGTCTAAACCTATAAGTTGTAAAACAGGTTCCCAATTTCCTTGGTAGAGGGAGTTTTCTATGTCATTAAAATCAGAAATCCTGTGAAAAGAAACCAAACCCAAAACAAAATAAAGTTACCATGCATAATTTACTCTGTGATGATGTTACAGAGAAAAATGCCATGCCATGGCTATAATCTGTCTTTGCTTGTGATCAACTTGACAAATGTGGCAAAAGGTCTTGTACAAGTTGATGTTTTGTGATAGTTCATAGTTTAGATGCAAGGGGAAATTATGTACACTACACATGTTTTGATGGATGCTTTTTTCATTTTGGAACAATTGAATTTAAATGTGAATGAAAAGTTTGAGGACCATTCCCTGGTGAAAACTATTTCATGGTGACCAGAAATTGTAGAGAAATTCCTTCTGGGATTTGACTATATTTCATTAAACAAATTAGGCTAAGAAAACATCTCTTTCACCATATGGAGGTACTAGTTATTACTTAGCCACATTACTGTCTCCCAGGACAGCTTCTCTGGGTAGGATGCAAGCAGAAGAAATATATTAGAACCGAAGTTTGTGCAGAAAGAATGCTAATGGCTGATTTTTAAGGGGCAGAAAATGAGAGATGTTCCTGAAAAGTCAGTCAAATCCTTAAGTTGCTGGAGTCTAGCCTGGGGAAGGAGAGGGGAAAAATAAAGACAATGGTGTAAGAGACTAAAGAAAGGCAAGAAGCAAAAGCAACAGAAGAAAAGAAAAAGACAAAGGCTTAGTCTAGGGAAGCAAACAGATTTACCTGGAGACATGGCCAGTGGAGAAATATCTTGCTGTTTATAATCCAGTTCCTATTATCCTATAGTCTGCTGTGTGACCTTTGGTGGAAGTCACTCTTTGGTCTTTGTGTAATTGTGTCCCTGCTGCCTATGCTATTAGTTTGTGTGTCAAGAATAAAGATTTGGCTTGTGAGTAGAGCAAAAGAGAGCCAGGAAAACAATCTACACAATCACTATGACAATGTAAATGACAAGAACGATAAAACATAGAACACTCTGTGAAATGGCAGTGGCCTATGTTGATCCCAGAGAAGAGATGAGAAACTGCATTTCCCTCCTTTTTATTAGTGAAATGGGGGACTATGGCTACAGGATCTTAAAACATAGGCTGGCAGAAGTGACTGACTGCAGGGATGGCTGATTTTGCTTAATTGTTTGTCCCTGCTTTGTTACCTGCTGTTTATGCACAGAGGTGATGGTAGTGATGGTGGCGGCGGTGGTGGTGAATGTGTGTGTTTGGTAGTGGGAGAGAATTATACCTGAAACTGACTGTTACAAAAATAAAAGTATCAATAATACTTTTAAAATCTTAAAATAGGGTAAAATTTTCCTTTTCTCCTTGTCTTCATTTATAGGGTTTTAAGACTGAATTTATCTAACACATGTAAAACTGGTAACGTTGTCAGGTAATTTATATACACTTAAATAATTTAGGGAATCTTATATGGCCTGAACTTGGCAAATATTTTTGACATTCATAATGGGTTTGATCCTTTAAAGAATGAATATGTCCTTTCAAATCTAGGTGGGGTAGGTTAAGGGTTTCAAGTATTGAGAAGAGAAAAGGCAAGTACTTCGGTCCTATTAATTAGTTCCACAAAATCTCAGGAATAGCTTACATTTCCCAAACTATGTAGAATATCTTTGGGGCTCTATTCTCAAAGCATCTCATGAAACTCAAAATGGACGATTATCATATCAATTTTGAAACTAAGAGTTTTTTGGGCAGGACTTTCAAATGTTTTTCCTAAACTTTTTTTCCTAAATAGGACTAAATTTATTCAATATCCTAGGAAAAGTTTTGATTATATCAACAGTATAAAAGTACAAAACAAATTGGAAGGTTGCTAATACATTAATATAAAGTGCATGACTACATATGTTATATCTTACAGACAAAGAAATAGGTGGAAGATGAAGATGACTGTGTTTGAGGTTCAACAATAAATAAGTGCAGAAGTAGAGATGATACATATTATAGTATATTCTACCATACTGTAGTCATTAAAAATGTACAAAATAAATTTAAAAATAACTTGGCAAGAAAATGACAATGGCTAGGACTCACGCATGCACTTCAAATATTGTAGCTCCACACAGATAATCTATCCATTTGATTATACAGCAGTGTGGATGGAGACTATGGAGTCTATATACTTTTCTCTAAAAAGAGGAGTAGATTGACTAATGGTGGAAATCTATACAAACCTATAAGGAGGTTGTAAAAATGGCTCACTCCTCATTCTTATGTCATATCAAACTTAGAAAAGCCAGCTTTAAAAAGAAGAACTGTATCCTGGTACAAGATAAACAAAACAATCCTCTTCTTATCTTCACTTTCTGCACTTATTTGGTAGAACATATTGAATTTGCCCTCAAAATTTGGAACACTTTCATAAAGAGGTTTTTGTGATGAACATGTAGCAGGTTCAAACAGGAAATGTCTTCTTGTAACCATTTTAAAACTTCACATTCAGCATTTATTTTATCCTTAACGTATCAATATTTGGAAAGCTTGAATTAGAAGCAAAAAAAAAAAACCTATTCTGTATCCCAACACCTTTTCCTTCCTAATGGAAGTTAATACAAAACAAAAGACAACAAAAAAAGATAAACTTGTAGCAGTGTGCTGCAGCATATCCTAAAAGGTTAAAACAAGGTAAATGCCCACTTATGGAGGTAAAAGCCTTCCTTCACAAAGGTCAACTGAAATAATCCAGAGCTAAAACTGAATCGTGCAGGTCTTTGACGTAGTCACTAAGCAACCAACAGACAAGAGTTATATACAATATAGAAGAAAAATATCAATTATTCACAGATGTGAAATTCCCTGGAAAATGTGCCCAGAAATATTAACCCATGGGTTCTGCACAATCCTGTACATATGCACGATTGTTTCATTAAAGTGGACCGCTATTTTAATAATCAGTGTATATGGTATATATTCCACCCATGCAGTGATGCCTCCATAGTAAGAAAAAGGAAGAATAAAATTCGAGTCATTTTTCCCCAAAGATTTGCTACATCTCTAGGAGGACTTGTGGCTTATTATTATTATTTTTTTTTGCAATACCATATAAATTACTATTCCCTTAGACTAACAAATGAAAGAGGAAGCAATGAACATAAAAAGATCACTCTTTGTCTTAAATAAGGAATGCTAACTTCTCCAAGTTATCTGCAGTAAAAGGCACAGTCTGTCCTGCTTAATCACTCAGTGGTACAGGTTTGAATCATCATAACTTTTAAAAGACTCCAGTGTCATAATTGTTTTCAAATGCCTCTCTGGTATTTAAGTCCTCTTCACTGATTTCCTTTCACAAAGGAAAACAAATGTTATCACTTACTTTAAAATGACTAACCACTGTTTTTCAATAAACACTAAAGTACATATTTTTAACACACAAAAATCCCATTTCTGCCCTCTACATCCCCCTCAATGTTCATTCGTTAAGAAGGAATTAAAAAAAAACAAACCATCCCAACTCAAACATTTTCAGCATTCAGCCTCTCTATCAAATATGTAGCATCTTAAATATTTATATACAATCCTTTTAGTAAGATGGACACTGGCTTCAGAGTTTGTTGAAGTGGAGAAAAAAATGAAAACAAACAAAATCTGCTTGAAACTATTCGAGAAATTGTCTTTTGGAAGGACAACTAGTGTCCAAGTGAAGTGTTGCCTTTCCTTTACTAATAATTATCAGTCCCCCTTCTTGAGTCATCATTCCTTCTGACTGGAGACAGGCAGAGATTCTAGTTCCTGCTCCTTGGTTTTTTGTTTTTTTGGTTTTTTTTTGCAGCTGCTGTCTTGTTTCTTCTACAGTAGGCCTTGAATAGATGTGTTTATTAGAACTTCCCTGAAATGCCCCTTTTTTAGAAATCCCACAGCATACGCTCTGTCTTTTCCAGTATGTGAGATCTAAAAAGGAAAAGACTGGTGTTCTGCTAGAATCAGAGCCAACCTCCATACCTGAACCATCATCAGACTGATTACTGTAACAAGGGGAATGAGGCACTTGAAGTGGTGCTATGAGCATCAGATGTGTGGCATTTGAATTCCTTTTGCAATTTGTTGATCTGGTTGCTTTTTATCCTGCTTCCAGAAAGAGTTGCCTTTTTCTTTGGCTTTAATGTGGTCTTTAGACTGGGTCCAGCCTTTGCATCTTCCACATGATTCCATGTTTTCTGATCCTGCTGGTAGCTTTTTCCATCTTTTCACCAGAAGCACACAGGTATTATAGATGTCTCCTGAACAAATCTTACACAACCCAAAGCAGCTCTGGAAATTCTTCTTATAGTGTTTACTGTCAGTGAAAAGAGAACTAGAGGACTTGGCTCTGCAAATACAGCAACTCTCTATACTTTAGTGCATCTTTGGTTTGTGGAAACCAAACATTTTGTTTTGGTGGTATCCTTGCTGGAGCAACTCTCCAAACTCAATAACAGGTGTGAGGTGTGATGTGCTCTACAAGCCAATGGGCACACATCTTCCTTAGCTTGCTTCTCCTGGTCTTTTAAACTAAAAATTCACTTAACTTTGTCATGGAATATTATATGTAAAAGTCTCATTTTCTATAGTAATGTTGCATATGCAATATTATGCATATAGGTTGCATATGATTACAATGATATGCAATATTATGATTAGGTCTGTGAGATCTGCTGACATAAAGATACAATGAATTCTTCTCCAAACAAGTGACTTGTGTTTGGATCCCAGCTCTGACATTTGCTAGTTGTATAATCAGAGCAAGGTCATTTGATATTTCTAAGTATAATCTCCATCTGAGGTAACTTGTGCTTTTTCTTGTCCCCTTAATTTAATCTTAGGCATGCAAAAGGCCAAGAAATGCTAGGCTGTACAAGTTCAGTCTCCCCATCTTGATCAGCTGTCATTTTACATGTGTATGGTTTGAAGGAGCTGTCTTTAGGTGGTGCTATTTAATGCAAAACAATGAAGTTGAGAGTTGGATGAAAATAAAGTCTTATCCTCATTTTGTACATGGAATAATTGAAGTGTGGAGAAAACTTCCTTCATATATTTAATTGTAGATGTGTGTTTATGTATGTGCCTACACATGTTCACATGTATGGAGTAAATTCTGTTTTTAAGATTAATGAGCAAGATGCATATATTAAAATTTCTTATACATGATGAAGAAAATTAGAGCAATTATCAGGATAATCCAAACCCCTTGGCTAATATAATCTAGTTTCTCTTTGATTTTAAGCCCTATTGTTATGAGTATTTTGTTAATTGGATTGAGAATAAAAGAGGGCCTAGGTAAGACACATAGTAAAGGAATATTGTTATGGTTGTCGTGGTGACTCGAGATTTTTCTCTTCATTTATATTATGTATGTGCTGGTACTGTGATAAGGCTCTGGGAAGATATTCAGGAGTAAACTTGGTGTGTGTGTGGGGGGGGGGGGAAGTATGTCTATGTTTGTGTGTACTCATAGTTCTCTTTGGCACTGCTTTATATTTCTTTGCATTCCTAGCATTAAGAACTGTGCCTGATACATAGTAGGAGCTTAATAAATGCTTATTGACATACTGTCTTTGATTGAATAAGAACTAAGTTTACCTAGTATAATCTCTTTGCCTTTAATTTTATTGATGAAGCCTGGTTACTTGATTTGAAATCATCACAAATTGAAATATGATATTTGGAAGCATCACAAATACTCTACCTGCATTGATAACTAATCATGTTATTAGTCTATGGTCAAATGAAGAAAACCCTAGAAATTTACCCACCATTGCTAGATATCTCATTCACTAGCTTTGTGACCCCAGACTCTTCACTGAACCTCCCAAGGTCTCAGTTTGCTTAAAATGAACAGAGAGGACAAGAAATGCTTTTAGAGGCATGTTTGGACAGCTGCTTCAGCTAAAAAGCACAAAACTGAGAAATCTTCAGAGAAAACTTCACTAGTTTCAGTTATTAAAATTCTTATAATATAGACTTTTATTCAAATTATGAATTTCTATATACCCTATTAGCATTATCAGTGGAAATGTATTGTAGCTATAAGCTTGTTTTGGGGATCAGAGAGCAATTCAGAGTTTTTCTGGTTATTTTTTCCTTTCTAAAAATGAAAAGCATGAGGCACGAATCTTTTTTGGAGCAGTTGAGTGGGCATTAACGAAAGAACTGAGGAATCAAAAAGTGGCTCACCACTGAAAGTTAACATAAGCTATGTCAGTTATGTGTGTTTAAAATATCATTACTGAACTTGGGGTCTAGATTTACTGCAATTGGCTTGGACTCCATTTTGTATGATGCAGTAGTGAAAATCTATGCACAGGTGATTTATCTTTCCAATGAAGTGTCATTAGCTACACTTATAATCCTGTAAAACTTTTTGGTAATAAATTGTTTTGATCAAATGAGTTGATGCATGCAAATTGTTTATAGCTTTCCAAAATCCATGCTAGGCATTGAGGACGAATATGTAAAAGTATGACAATCCCTATCCTTAAGGAACTTACATTCTAATAAATGAGACTACTCATATAGAGCTACAACTTATGTTCTAGGAATATTCTTAAAGATCTTGCATTCTAACAGGGGAAACTGGACATCTTGGTTTCAATCAAGGAAGGGAATTTTTATCTCAGGAAACATGAAAGTGAGTGGAACAACAGGATGATAACTTTTCACACTATTTCCAGGACTGTTGCTAGTATTGATTTGATTACTATTCTAAAGGCAAAAGGTGGAAAGGCAGTTTGGGGTTGATTTTATGTAGTGGCAGGGCAGATAGTGAGGTGTCAGGGGGAATAGTCAGTTAGGATGTGAATACTCTGGTGCTAGGCTATTGTAGACATAGTAGGTTAAGTGACTTTGTATTAACCCAGCAATTAAGACAGCCTATACCCAGGGCAGTGTTCCAAAGCTGAGTGCATTCATATACCCAGGGAGGTTTATTCCTTTGTTTCAGTCTAATTCGACTCTTCTTGACCACGTTTGGGATTTTCTTTGCAAAAATATTAGAGTGCTTTGCCATTTCCTTCTCCAACTCATTTTAGAGATGAGGAAGCTGAGGCAAACACGGCTAAGTGACTTGCCCAGGGTCACGCAGCTAATAAGTATCCGAGGTAAGAATTGAATTCAGCAATTTCAATTCCAGACCCAACGCTTTATCCGCTGCACCACCTACCTGCCTATTCTCCACAAGTCTGTTCAAAAGGGTGTTGCTGTAGGTTGTAGGGTACACTGAATTTTCTGTAACAGGGCAATGACTAGATGGAATATAATATTCCATGGAATATTATGTATTATACTATACATATACTAATTATATATTATATATGTACTATTATATATTATATATAATTATTATAATTATGTACTATATGCATTCTAATTATATATTATACTATATATATTAATATAATACAGTAGATGGAATATATCATTCCTATTATAATTCCCTCAGTTGCTTGTAACCTTCCACCAGAAATTTCTTTGTGTTTATTTTGTATTTAAAAAAATGTTCCTGCTAGCATCCCCAAAATAGAAAGTAAGCTTGTTGAGGTCAGAGACTGTTCTATTTCTGTCTTTGTATGCTCAATGGCTTGCACAATGCCTAACACATAGGAGGCACTTAAAAATACTCTTTGGTTGAATAAATGAATCTTAACTGAGACTCAGAAGAAAAGCAATTTATACTCACTGATCTTAGCTAGTAAGCATCAGAGGCAAGAAGTTGAACCCAGATGTTCCTGATTCCAAGTCTGGTACTTTATTCATCATGTTGAACTTTCTCTCTGCGTCATCTGTTTTTATTATTTGATATCTTGGGACCAGAATTCAGTAGCTACAGCTTAAACTCATATAAACTGGTATCATTCCTGTTCATTCTCCAAAGAGGTTGGTGAGTAGAGATTTAAGTGGTATGTGAGTTTTCATAAATGATATCAATAGGACATCTTCAAATATATTCCCCAAAGCTTCAGAAAGTGAGGCTATATCTTCCAATAACTATGGACTATTTTGTTCAACACCCCATAGTGTATCCTTCCTCTCTGATCTCATCTGGTATTAAAGGAAGGGGTTAACCATACCAGTTGATGTGTCCATTGAGTCTGCAGAATCCCAGACCTCCATCTGAGCCTGGAAGCCATCAAGTTCAAATCCCTCATTTTTCAGTTGAGAAAGCTGAGACATAAGAAGGTTAAATGACTTGACCAGAGTCCCCCAGGTATTAAGGATCAAAAGGCAGGATTTAAATACAGGTTTCCTGGCTCCAGGGTATGTTCTCTTTCCACTGTACTGTATCACTGTTCTCAAGATCCTAGACTTAAAATCCCTCGTTTCAACAGTCTGGCCTTGGGACCAAGACTGCCATTGGATTCCTATAGATCACTGAATGCTTAATTAAGATCATCACAGAATGTTACAGCTGGAAGGGAACATGAGGTGTGCACACAAAGGGACTTTTAATTAGCTGCAAATTGAACATTTTTACCAGTAGCCTCCTCCCAACTATGGCAGAACATGACTTTTAGGACCAAATCTTTTTTGAAGTTTTCTATTAGTGATTCTAGTAAAAATAATTGATAATTATATAGAACTTTAAAATTATAAAGTGCTTTATGTAGAGTGGGGTAGCTAAATGGTACAGTAAATATGTGTTTGGGATCAGGAAGATTGGTTTCTTGGTTGGTTGATTATTGTCCTTTATTTTCGAAGAGGAACAAAATGGCATCAAGTTAACGGTGTGTCCAGCTATGGCAGATCAGACCAATATGAGCTTCGAATGTTTTACTACAGGTCAGGCAAGAACTGAGTTCAAATGTCACCATAGATACTAGCTGTCTGACCTGGAGCAAGTCATTTAACTTCTGTCTGCCTCAACTTCTTCAATTATAAAATCGAGATAAATATAGCACCTACCACCCAAGGTTGTCATGAGTATCCAATGAGATAGTATTTGTAAAGCGCAGACTCTGGCACATAGTAGGTATCATATAAATATTAGTTACTGTTGTTGCTGATGTATTTTTTACTATTATCTTTTGAACTTTGCAACAACTGTCATGGTGAGATGAATAATGCAAAGATTTTTCATCCTCATTTTAAAGATGAGGAAGCTGAGTTATAGAATAATTAAGTGACTTGTCCATGATTACTCAATAATGATCAGAATTAAGATTTGAAGTCAAGTTTCTCATCAAAGGCTTCAACTACAACATTCAGCCCTCAGCAACATACTGTTACTTTATGCATATAAAACTCAGTTTATTCCCAACATTTTTGGGCCAGTTGTAGACAGAACTAAAATAATACTTATATATACAATTTCAAAAGCCACTTTTCAGTACATTGTCATTTTTCTTAAAAAAAAGTAAGATAACATTTGATAGTAAAATTGTCTTCACAAAAGGTAATTGGAAAAACAAAATCAGTTTATCTCTACTAAAAAATGCCACTGCATTTGCTGGGGTTGAAAAAGAGAAGTACAATTAGCTTGAACTCTAGTTGAAGCTTAGCTTTGTGTCTTAAGAGAAACTTTTTTCCTTTAAATATAATTTTGCATTTTTATTCAAAAAAGGCCAAAGTGAAACTTATGGACCTAAGTCTATATTTCAAAACCCCAAAGTTAAAATACAAAAAAAAAAAAAAATAAGAAAAAGTGGCCAGAAATGGTTTGATATAAAATAGCATATTCTAAGATGATTCTGGCTTACTTCAACCAAACTTTGAATGGATCAGAGAAAAACAAACAAACAAAACACTCCCCCAAATAAACAAAAAAACCCCCTTTCATTTCATCTGGAGGGGGAAGGTAAGAAAACTTATTATATATTTATATGTTACATATTTAAAAGGAATAGCAAGTTGTACATAATAGATTTGCAATTTCAGGTACAATTATCTTTTTCTCCCCTATTCTAGATTATGGAAATGTTTATTTTATTTCTTAAGTTTAGAATAAAATAGATAATATTCAAACATTTGCAAAATGTCAAGTTTTATTTCTTGGTATAAGAAGTGCCTCTAATGCCAGTATGCTCTTTGTTCAGGTTAAGTTTTGGGAGAAAATGATGCACTTGTAAGTCCCTGAACAGTTGACAAAAAGGAGTTCTACTTTGCCCCAGCAGAGCAAGGATGTGCCACAAGGATACAGTGGCTCACATCTTCAGTGCTGGTAGACATAGCTTCTCTTACTTTCCTATGGAAATGCTTCTGATCATCAGATCATCAAGATATAATAACTCATACGGTCTCAGCTAATCTATCAAATTTGAAAGGTCTAGACTCCACCTGCTGGAATTCTCTGTGCTCTTAGGTGACCAGGAAACTGAAACAAGGAAGCCAGGGCCGATCAGGTCCTGGGGATAGCTTTGTCTCCTTTTGGGAATGCTAATTCCTAATATTGTAGTGAGGAGGAAGAAAAGGCAGAGCCTGAACTTGGAGGAAGGGAGTTGGAAGAAGGGAGAACTCTCTACCATATATTAGTCTTTTCATACTTGGTTTCCAAATTTCTAAGTAGTTGGACTTTAAGACAAGAGGCAATGTACTATGAATGAGAGTTGCACACTGTTTGCTAAAATCATAACAGTGGCCAGTAAGAGAGAGTGAGATCTAGGGAAGAAGCTAATAGAAGCAACTAAGTTTAATTTAGAAATTCACCTTATGGTCAGTTTTCATCATAAAAGAACTTTGTATTGCCTAAACACAAGTAATCACAGTTAAACTAAATTGAGGATCTTCCAAATATGAGTACAAATAGCACATTCATTTGTACCTAGTGGTTTATTGGGAGACATGTTGATTAAATTTGCTACAAATGCTATTCCTTTTAAGTCAATCAACAAGTCTTTAATAAGCATTTACTATGTAAGTTACTCTCACCAGCAATAATATGTACCTCAGCGCAGAGATTGAAACCAAGACAAGGACTGACTATATAATGAAGGAACTATAGATAGAATGAGTTCTAACACATGAGTTAGGAACATGTGAGTTCCTCATATATATGTTCTCTCCTCCACTATAATGTAAGGTCTCTGAGGGCAGAGACTCTTTGAATCCCCAGCACTTAACGCTGTGCCTGGCATAGAGTAGGCACTTACTAAATGGTTGCTTGCTGGCCAATTGGTTGATATAAGAAATTAAGTCCTAGCATGTAGAATAGGAAGGAACATTATCTAGCATCTAGTTTATTCCCCGGATTTTACCAATGAGGAAACTGAAGCCTAGAGATTGAAATCATAACACAATCTACATATCAAAGTCCACATTTGACCCCAAGTTTTGCCATTCCAAATCTAGGGCCCTTTCAATACTATAATAAGTGAAAATTCCTTATATTTCCCAGAATCTGCTTCAGTATAAACAGTTGTTTTCCAATGCAGGAAATGCCTTTTCTGGTTGAGAGATTTCCATATTAAAAGCTCAATCAGAGCTACGAGAAGGGTAGGGTTAGCACCCTGTATCAGGACTCAAAAGAACTTGGCAAATGAATAGAATGATGGACTTGAGGTCATGAAGATAAAGCTTTCAGACCTACTGTTTAAGTTACTTAAACCTCCTTGAGTTCCTGTTTCCTTCTCTGCAAAAAAGGGCTAATAGCAGCACCTGCATCCTGTGTTTGTGAAGATCAGATCAACTTTGACTTTCCATTAAGAAGTTCCTTCTAGCTATGCCAACCAGCAACAATTCTGCAATTTGTAGTCTTAAAGAGTTTTGTTGAGAGACCTAAGAAGTTAAATGACTTCCCCATAGTTATTTAGCCATAACTATTTCCACCCCTTCAGAGGCAGAGTTTAAGCCAGGTCATCCTGAATCTTATCTCACACACACACACACACACACACACACACACACACACACACACACGTGCATAATACATACACATATCTGTGTATATTTTATATTCATATATATTAAGGTTAATATATAATATAATCATTGCCCATAGATAATAGTCACATGCATATATTTCATATATATATATATATACATATATATAATGTGGATTTGGATATCCCATGTATATGTATGTATGTATGTATGTGTGCATGTGTGTTCGCGCATGCATATAGAAAGTGGTAGTGCAGTGAATAGAGAGGTGTCTTGACATCCAGAAGACTGAGAGTCTTGGGTTCAAACCTTTGATACGTACAACTGCTATGACACTAGGTGAGGAGTCACTTTATCTCTCAGGGTAATCTCAGGTAATCTCTTTAAGCCTATATATTTCAGAACAGATACTTACGGGCATGGGTAGAAACTTCCTTTCTAAGAGTTCTTAATTCTAATGAAATCATCGACATACTCCAGAATAGGTAGGTGAATGTCTGCATTTCTTTATTTGGATAGATATCTACATGTGCATATACATATATACCCATGTATATATGCACATATGTGTGCATTTATGTACATGTACATGCATGTTTCTGTGTATATTCAAGAATTCATTTCCCACCCAGTAGCACAGTGGACTAGAGTCCAGGAACCATATCATCCAGAAGCTCATTGTCCTTTCAAATTTCATAACTCTTGATACCCACACCACATCGTACTCTCAGTACCTTCTGCCTCTCTGATTGGAGGGCCATCCCTTCGTTTCCCATGAGGCTTCACTCCTTTGTATTATTCTTTGTAGTCACTCTTCTATGCCTCAGGGCCCCTCCTTACATCCTACCTTTTCAGCATCCTTTTATGTGCTGTCTTCTCCCATTAGATCATAAGCTTCTTAAAGATAGGGACTATGTTTTTCATATTTGCGTCTCCAGCAATTATCACAATGCCTGTCACGCAGTAGGCACTTAAATGTTTCTTAAGTCACAAAAAGCAAATTAAATTACATATGAAATCTGCTAGAGTTCAAGCGTACATAAACATCTGTTTCCTTGAACTCTTGATTGACTGCAGACCACGGTTTTCCTTTTGCATCTTTTCACCTCTATCTTGCCCAGCAGTTTGACTCTTTTCTGCTCCTTTTCTTATCCTGGCTATTCTGCTAATTCTCTTTTTTCTCCCTCTAGAACAAACTATTTCTTGTTTTGTGCCTCTGAATCGCAGACCTTATTACTGTGTCCTGCTCTTATACAATCTGAATTATATTCCCCCTGAGTCATTGGTCTCACATATATGAGATGAATTGTCTTCTCAAAGTAATTATTCCTGTTACTTTTGGACATTTCATGGGAATAGAAACTGTCTTGGTTGTAATAAAGGAGCCCTTTTTCTGATCTCTGGAAATGTCCCAGCTGTCTTATGTGCCACCTTAACAGTTAACCTTTATGTATAGCTTTAAAATTTATAAAGTGCCTTACTTGCCTGGTACCTACCTCTTGAGGGGGGTACTATAATTATCATTACTATCATTTTACGGGTGTGGAAATTGATGCTCAGAGAGCTTAATTGACTTGTCCATGGTCACAACAACTAAATATAAGAGGAAGGATTCAAACCCAGGACTTCTTGACTGAGTTAATCAACTACATGCCTTTCCTCTGCTGTTATAAAAATTATACCACAAAGAAACTGGTTTCGGATTTGAGGCATGATATTTCCCCTTGCAAAATGTCAGGCTTTGGATTGTACTCAAAGATGTCATATGCTTTCTTGCTATGATATATGGGCCTGAATTCATTAGTGATGGATTCCTAGTGGTAGTACAGGTAAAACTTCTTAACTAAGCAAACGTTCCATCATCCTGGCACTCTAAAATGTCATCAGCACTCCCTGTGTAATCCTTTCTTTTCTTTGCTACATTTGGATGATTCAGGAAGACATTAGAATAATGTCATAGCCTTCTGAAGTTAATGGCCAAACAGAGAAACACCTTAGGAACCCCAGCTTTTGTGTTCAGCAGAGCCTTCTTTCTGCCCTCATTATTTACTGGCATTTCTGCCAAATGTGCTAATTGAACTGCAGTTCCATTCATTTGCAAGGCAAAAACATAAAAGGGTTTAGCTCTCTGCTGCAAGACTTACCCTTTAGTTCTGGGTTCACCAGTCCTTCATCTCCCTCACTGGTCTTTATCTTTGAGGTTTCAAAAGTTGGGCAACTCGCCACCCAGTGACAGCATGGAAGTTAATGGAGCTCTAATTCACATAATTCCCATGAATTAAAAATAACTTTGGAAAGCACTGTAATTTCAACACAATCAACTGCAGAGTTCACAACAGAGCATTGCCCACTTTCAAATATTTGGGGACTTATTTCAGCAACGTAAAATGAACAACAGGCTTCCAAAAAAGAGCACAATGTTTTCTTTGCCGATTACTATGAAATAAGGCCTTTGATTAATATTGTATTGTTTGTTTAGGTTTACCAAATCATTTCGCTCTATATTATATAATTTGGAAATAGAGATATACATATAACAATTCTTAACCACAGAGTGAGTTCATTTGCCCTTTCCGTGCAGAAACCAACAATATCAAAGAAAGCGATGAGCCAAATCAGTGAACAACTCATGAAAAAACAAGAATACTGAATTCATTTATAGTTCTAAGTTTATTATTTTAAAAAATAAGCTTTATAAAATTTGGGTATAGGAAAGAGGAGGCCATTGAGATGACTTAAAAGAGGGGGTAAAAGGCATTGAGTCCATCCCATTGTGAAAAATAAGGCCATAGTGAAGTTATTCTGAATGGAAATACAGTATTTTTTCAAAAACACCCCCTCACAATTTCCCTTTGATTATTTGAGCTGCTGAGTGTTGATATGTTAAAAATACATAATTATTAGGTCCTTTTTTTTTTTATCAGTTTCTTCATCCTGCAGCTACCTTTTTTATTTTCAAGTAGAAATTGAAAAAAGCAAGTCAAAAACAGGTTATACTAAGAAGCTTTCCTACTTTGGAAGAAAATTACAACTCAGATTTTTTACAACACTTAAAAGGTTGTTGTTTTTTTTTTTTTACTCTTTCCTTTCCTAAATTATCTCAGCTCATTTCACTATGTTTTTATTGATAATATCTTCTAACCCTTGGACTTAAAGTCAATCTGATGATGTTATTTTTAGTTGAATTTAAGAATTTTGAAAATCCTCAAACTCCATGAAATTTTTCATGTTGTCTCTACTTTAAAAAAAATGACACATATAATTAATTAAACTCCCAAACACTCTCTGCTATATATACCAAATATTTAATATGGCATACAAAATAATGTAACAGCTTTGTACTACGATTCTTTGAAGAAGAATATTACCATTGGTGATTTTATTGCACAATGGTTCTTCAATTAATGTTAATCACCTTCAATTAATGTTAATCACCTTAGAAGTCAAAGCAAACCTAATTTAAGGATAATATCATCCTCACATCTCTCCTCCATTCTCTGCTAAAACAGCATGTACTTTCTCTGCAATCAATGACACTGTTGACTCACCTCTCCTTTTGGATCTAGTCTCTTGCTTTGGTTTCTCTGACATTACTCTCTTTTATTTTTCTTGTCTGATTACTCCTTCTGACTGACCTTTATTGAATCATCATCCAACTCCTGACCCCTTTCCATAAATATTCTTAGTATGATGTAGAAGATAGGAAACTGGAATGGAGTTAGGAAAGCCTAGGTTTGTATCACATCTTGGACATTTATGATCTGACCTTAGACAATTTAGCAGCTAGAGGGTACAGTGGATACAGCACCAGTGCAAGAGTCAGGAGGACCTGAGTTCAAATCTCACCTCAGACACTTGACAATCACTAGCTGTGTGACCTTGGGCAAGTCACTTAGCCTCACTTTCCTCATCCTGGGTCATCTCTAGTCATCCTGATAAATATCTGGTCATTGGATTCAGATGGCACTGGAGGAGAAGTGAGGCTGGTGACCTGCACAGCCCTCCCCCACTCAAAACAAAGTCAAGTGCAAATGATGTCATCATTTTCCTGATGGCATGGTCTTCTTTGGCAAAAAAGGACAAACAAAAACATGCATAGACAATTCACTGAATTTCTCTAAGCCTAAGTTTAGTCATCTGTAAAATGAGGGAGTAGGACAAGATGAGTTCTTCAGGTTCATTTCAGTTCTAAATTTGTGATCCTATGATGCAAGCCTATGTGGTGACCCCTCTTCTTTTTTCTCTCTATGCTCTTTCTCTGGGGAATCTCATCTGCTCCCAAAGGTTCAAGTATCATGTCAATGTACATCATACACCAAATCTAAAACTCTCTCTTCTCTTTCCTGAATTTCAGCCCTGCATCACCATTATATTCCATATTCCCTCCTTCTGAATGTACTGTAAGTATATCCCTTTCAACATTTCCAAAAAAGAGCTCGTTGTCTTCCCCACTAAATCTATCTCTAGTCCAAATTGTCTAAATTCTGTCACCATCATTTTTCCATTCCCTGAGTTTTACAGTCTAGGATTCATTTGGTTCAGTGGCATTAAGTAAGAATTTATTCAGCACCTGCCATGTGCAAGACATATCCTTGACTCCGTCTTCCTCCATGCCTTCTATAGTTAATCTGGTCCCAAATCTTGCTTATTTGGATTCCATGATATTTCTTATATTGCCCATTTTTTAAAACTCATACAGTCACTATCTAATTCCAAGTAGTCTTCACCTATCCTCTGAACTCTAATCACCACCCTAATTAGTCTCCCTGCATCTAGTCTCTCCCATAGTTGACTCTTCCTTATCCAATTGCCAAAATTCTTTCCCTAAAGCATTCCCATTGCCTTTTTCAAAAATATTCACTGGCTGTAATATCCAATAGGATTTCAAAAGCTCTTCCAGATTTGGATTCTATTAATATTTCTATTATCAAAATTTTTATATTGCTGTTAAATTAGATGTACAGGAGAAAGAATGGTTGTTTGGGATCCATAGGCCCTTGGTCCAAATTATACCAATACTATTCACTAGTTATATAATCATTCTCAATTCATTTAACCTCCTTGGGCCTCAGTTTCCTTATCTGCAAAATGTGAAGGTTAGACTAAATGACCTCTGAGTTCCCTTCCATCTCTAAATCTATGATCTTATAATCCTATTACATTCCCCCTAAATGCAATATCTCGTCTCTATTGTTGAAGCCTTTACACAAACTATCCCCTGTACTTAGAATGTACTTTCTACAAGCCAAGACCAAAGTGGAGGGAGTATTGGTGCATGATTTTCTGTTTGCAGATGATTGTGCACTCAGTGCAGTCTCTGAAGCTGAGATACAACAAAGTATGGATCAATTTTCTGCTGCCTGTGCTAATTTTGGCCTAATAATTAACACCAAAAAAACACACGTGCTCCATCACACCACCATCCATATGTGGAACCATCAGTTACAACAAATGGCGAAGTTTTGAATGCTGTGGATAAGTTCACTTACCTTGGTGTAGTGTGTGCTTTCCAGGGATATACAGATTGACAATGAGGTCGATGTACTCATTGCCAGAGGTAGCTCAGTGTTTGGGAGTCTCTGAAGAAAGGTTTGGGAGAGAAGAGGTATTAGACTGACTACCAAATTGAAGGTCTACAGAGCTGTTGTTCTGACCTCATTGTTATATGCTTGTGAAACATGGACAGTCTACCAGTGCCATGCTAGGAAATTGAATCTTTTCCATTTGAATTGTCTTAGGAAGATTCTGAGGATCACTCAGCAGGATAAGGTACCAGACACTGAAGTCCTTGCTCCGACTGAACTGCCAAATAAGTATTCAAACTATGCTTCAGAGAACGAAACTCCGATGGGCTGGTCACATTGTTCGAATGCAAAATATACGCTTGCAAAAAGCCTATTTTATGGAGAACTTTCATGGGGCAGGTGATCACATGGTGGCCTGAAGAAATAATACAAGGACACTTTTAAGGTCTCTCTGAAGAACTTTGGATTTGATTGTGCAACATGGGAGACACTGGCACAGGACCGTTCAGCATGGCGTGCCCACATAAGAAAAGGTGCTGTGTTGCTCTTTGAGCAAAGCAGAATTGAGACAGCACAAAGTAAATGCAGTATGCACAGATTTGGGATATCCACCCCAAATATTCACACAGACTATCTGTGCCCGACCTGTTCGAGCATTTGGAGGTCATATTGGTCTGATCAGTCACAGTCGGACACAATGAAATTTCACTTTACAGTGGTGATGTCATTTTGGTCCTCTTCAAAGAGATGAAGGACAGCAACCAATCTTTCAAAATGATTATCTTTTACCAAAATGCAGTTCAACTGCCCCTGCCTCTCTTGAGCCTTCCCTGATTCCATCCAGTTGATGATGCTCTCTCCTGCCTTGGCTTACCTCGTGCTATACATCTTCTACACTTTCCCCCAACTGAATGTATGAGTCTTGAGGTAAGAGACTTTTCAATAGGCATATTCCCAGCATCTAGCACAGTGTCATGCACAGGACTAACAATTGATACTCATTGGATTGAATAGAATTGACTTAGAAGGAAGATGGTGTGATGCAGAAGAAAGCATTCAGTTGCTTAGGATCCATAAAGTAAAGCAGATGTTTCAAAGTAGAGGCATGATCCCTCAAACTGGGCAACTCAGTAGTAGGTCTTGTTTACTGCTTCAGGGACTATTTTTCCATATAAAGTAATATATTTTTAGAAGAATGACTGCAATTTATTCTGACTATATGCATTGCTTAGGAGGAAACCTCTCCTTCTTTAAGAATGCATATCTTGGTATGCTGAAACCATGTCTATTACGCTTATTGAATAGAGCACCAGTTCTATGTATCTTGTGAAAGCAAGATCAAAGCCCACATTGCCAAACTGAGTGGACATCTGGTAATGGACAGGAAAGGAGATAGACTGAAGCACTGTAAACCTTGATGAGTATCCCCTCTCTCTTCCCCTCAATCACATGCTTTATTTATATCTAAAATAGAAATGGGAGACATCTAGACTTTTTTTATATATACGTACATATATATGTATATATATATATATATATATATATATATTTCTATCTAAGGCAACATGGTATAGATAAAGTACAGGACTTGAAACCAGGAAGACCAGAAACTCAGAAACGCTTAGAAGAATGAAGACAGGCTGGCTTGTGCCTCTTCTGAAAACAGAGGCCATAGAAGGAACTTGTCAAAAGGAGAATGTGACTAGAATGGCATATGAATATTGCTAGGTGAGAGGCTACAGATACAGATGGATATTCCAGGTAGAAGAGGCCCCGATGGGGAGCATGAAGATCTTGAGGGGGCAGGGGCAAAGTACAGAAAACAGAGTCAAGATGGGAAATACTTCACTATTGATAAACTGATCTCAAACCCCTCACACCACCCCTCTGTAATAGACATCATAAAATAGAAAAAAAGAAGGGTATCAACTATTTCTGGAAGAAGAAATCTGAGATTGATTCCACTCCGTGAAGGTAGCAAAACATACAGGATAAAAGTATTGGACTTGGAGTCAGGAAGACTTGAATTCAAATTTTGATTCTAAGATTTGCTGTGACAATAAGCACGTCCAATATGACATAATGAATATTCATATACAAGCACTACTTACTAAGGCAGTGGGCTATGAATGTGAGATAAGAAAAAGGCCAACATAGCTCCCCTCCTTAAATAGCTGTAAAAAGTAGACAATGCCACCTATAGTAAATACTTCAACTGTTCATATTGCTAATTTATAAAATGGATATAATGATAGCTGGAGAGAAGGGAGAAGAGAAGAGAGGGAAGGGGGAGGGGAGGAAAAAGACAGAGAGAAAGAGACAGAGACACACACGGAGAGTTGCTTTGTCACTTTAAAACTATGTAAAATGCAAAAATTCTAATTATTATTTCGGATGTATTTCTTCTCTTCTACATTTTTAGGTTTTTCCATAGTTCTCTGTTTTTATTTGGTCTGGGTAGCAATACCTAGGAACATTAACAAAATATTTTTATCCCCTTTCTATTCTTCTACAACTATTCTTCCAAGTTTAATCTTTCTGTTTTTAACTAGGACAATTCTTATCTAAGTATTGTGGTTCTTGAAAAAATAGACCTGGAAAATATTCCAAAATAAAATATTCCATTTATTTTCTAGAGAGGAGACAGCCTTTGTAACAATCACAGCAATGTGTGGGCCTAATCTCACAACTCAAATTGTCAGTTTGGGTTCCCAGAGGGCAATGGCTATTATTTGGTTCAGAGCTCTAGGACAAATCCTGAGGGGCTGCGTTTCTTGCACTATCTCTCATAGCCATCATTCTTCTCTGTTACAAGGGGCTCATTATCCTTTAACCTGCCTCCTACTTTTTGTGGTCAATTTTTTCTATCTTTCTGGGTCTGTGCTTGGCCTTCACGTATCCTCTGTATGTATTGTCTGCCATTTATCCATTATTTCCAGTAATATGATTGGGGGAGGAGGGAGAGGAGGAAGACCGAGGAGAAATAATTTCCCCTCTGGACTCATCCCCAGGCAGCTAGGTGTCACAATGCATAAAGTGGTGGGCTTGGATCTGATTCCAGCCTCAAATCCAGCTTCATAACTTACTAGCAATGTAACTCTAGCCAGGTCACTTACCCTCAGTCTGACTCAGTTTCCTCAACTGTAAAAGAAGATCATAATATCACCTACTTCCCAGGATTATTGTGAGGATCAAATAATAAAATACTTGTAAAATAATTAGCTTAGTACCTGACACATAGTAGATGCTTAATAAATGCTTATCCTTTTCCTTTCCCCTTGCTGCCATTTTGTACAATCAAGAAGGCTTGCCTCTTTAAGGTATACCCTAGCACCCTCACCCCAGCCAGGAACTCCCTACCACTTAAATATTTCAAGGCTGGATTTAGCCAACTGCTGAAATTCCTCAGCTATTTAAAGCCCCTGTGGTTGTGGCAAGTTTACTTGGCTGGCCAATCTTACTACTCTCTTCTTACCAAATAATTTCACACCTTGTAAAGAAATCAAAGGATGTAAACTACTTTGTTCACACTTTTTTAACAATGTGAGTTTATTTTTCAATTAGAAATATTTCTTTTCTTGCCTTCCCACAGTTTTTTTTTTAATTTAAAAGTAAATAAAATGAAACAAAAAATATTATAAAATATATACATAATGAGCAAAATAAATTCCCTTGTTCAGGTTCATGAATGAATATCTAATTTTGCAACTTGAATCCATCACTTTTCTTTGAGGAGCAGTTTCTCCCAATAGCACTGTTCACATTTGGAAAACTTCAAAGTGTGACCAATTTAGAGTTAATTCGTTGTAATTATATTAATAGGGGCTGGATGTGGAATCTCAACCATACAAATGTCGAAATGCACTAGGCTAAGTTCAGAGGGAGTCTGTTTCTTCTCCCTGGAAGTCTTCCTCTGAAGTTGGGTAACTACTTCTCAGGTATATTGCAGAGAGGATTCTAGTTCTTCTAATAGACAGAATAAATGGTCAGTCAGGTGGCTTTCTGCTCAGAGATTTTCAAGGAATTCCATTCTTCTACATCTTCATTGCAAAATTATTTATGCTATAAAAGAGTTGTATTTTTCTAAATAAAAAAAAACCCTATACCCTTGTTTAATCATTTTGACTCAAAGTTTGCAGAAAATGCCCAAGGTTATTTTTTATTACATTTTTAAAATTACATTTTATTTTTTTCAATTAATAAGCCTTTATTTTTTTCTCCTTCCCAGCTCCCTCTAAACACACTGGGAGAAAAAAGTGACAATAACCTTGTTATTAAAATATCGTCAAGTAAAGCAAGTTCTCATATTGGTCACGTCCAAAAGTATATTATAGTTTTGGTATGTCACCTCTCTGTCAGGAGATTTTTACAGTTATGTTGATAAAGATTTTTGATATAGTTATTACATAGACTCTAATGGCAGTGGAATATATGTTATCCAAATCAGCCAAAGATGATCTTCCTGAAGCACTGTGGTGTGTGGCCTTGGGTAATAATGCTGTCACTTAATCTCTTTGCCTCAGTTTCTTTTCTTCCTTTCTTAAATGAAGAGGCTGGATCCTTTTATCCCTTAAGATTCTATTTTTAAAAATATATATTTTTCAATTTTAACTATTTTGAATACTCATTTGATCCTTGCATCCCAATGAACTATCATTCTATATCTCTTCTGCCTTTTGTTGCTAAATTCCTTAAAAATGGCATCCACAAATAGGTGCCTCTACTTTCTCTACTCTTATTTCCTAATTCTTTTCCAATCCAGTTTAAAACCTTATCATTTCATCAAATCTGCTCTCTTAAATTACTAATGATGCTTAGTTGCCCAATCCAATGGCCTTTTTTCAATCCTCATTGTCCTTGACCTCTCTGTGGTCTTGGCACCATTACTCACTCTCTCCCTTCTCAGTAGGTTTTGAGACTGCACTCTCTCTAGTATCTGCTCTTATGTATCTGAACACTTCCCTCCTGTCTCTTTTGCCTGACCCTCTACCAGATCACATCTCTAATCATACGTGTTGCTCAGGGTTCTGTCCTTGGCTCTCTTCTTTTGTTTTTTCCCTTTTTTTTTCTACTTTATTTGGTGATCTTATCTGTTCCCATGGACTTAATTACCATTTCTATGCTAATGATCTTAAATCTACCTAGCCCAAACTCTCCACTGACCTCCAATCTTCCATCTCATTTAGGCAACTCAAATTGGATGTCCAGTTGATATCTTAAACTCAGTATGCCCCAAATGGACCTTATTGTTCTTCTGAACCCTCCCTCCCCTTCTATAACCTTCCCTATTACCATAGAGAGAAACATCATCCTTCTAGTCCCTTAGGTTTATAACCTAGGGTTCATCCTGGATTTCTTATCCAGTCTCTTGCCATAGCCTGTCAATTTTATCTTTGCAACATCTTTTGTATATGCACCCTTCTTTCCTCTGATCCCACCACCAATCATGTGAAGGCTTCCTGATGTGTCTGATCATCTCAAGTCTCTCTCCACTCCAGTTCATTATCCATTCAGTTATTAATGGGATTTTCCTAAAGAGCAGGTCTAATCATGCCATTACCCTACTCAATAAATTCCAGTGACTTCCTGTGGCTCCCAGGAGCAAATACAAAATTTTCTGTTTGGCATTCAAAGACCTTCAAAGCCTAGCCTTCTCCCACCTTTCCAGGCTTCTTAAAACTTATTCCCCTCCACATGCTCTTCAATCCAGAGACAGTGGTCTCCATAGACAAGACACTCCATCTCTTGACTCCACACATTTTCTTTTTTGATTTTTTTCCAAATTTATTTGTTTTCAGTTTTCAACAATCACTTCCAACTCCATACATTTTCTTTGGCTGTCTAAAATTCCTGCAATGTTCTCCCTCTTTCATTTTGACTAATGACCTCCTTGTCATTCTTTAAGTCCCAACTAAAATCCCTCCTTCGTCAAGGCTTTTTTAGCCCCTCTTAGTTCTATTGTTTCTTTTCTGTGAATTATTTCCTGTTTATCATGTACATAGCTTGTTTTGTATGCATTTGTTTGCATATTGTCTCTGTCTTTAGATTGTAAGCTCTTTGAGGGCAGGGACTGTCTTTTATCTCTTTTTTGTATCCCCAGCACTAAGTGCAGTGCCTGACACATAAATGTTTACTAAATAGTTATTGACTGATTATCATTGGCATATTTATTCTTGTTGTTTAGTCATTTTTAACTGTGTCTGTCTCCTTTGTGACTCCTTTTTAGGGTTTTCTTGGCAAAGATGCTGGAGGGGTTTGCCATTTCCTTCTCTATTTTACAGATGAGGAACCAAGGCAAAGCATTTCTAAAATATTTAAAGCCATATTTGACCTTTCTTTGTTTTCAAATGTAAGATATTCCTTTGAGTTAATGGTGTGGAAACATATTAAAAACAAAAACAACTTTCTGCCCTCTAGTTTCACTAGAAATATTAAGAAATACTATTTTTTTCAGCTCTAAAAAGTCCTTCCCCAAATCCTTTAAACAGACCCTTAGAAAGGTGAGTTAGAGGACAAAAAGATATTTCTTAGGACAATGGATTAAGAAAAATAACCAAACCTATATGTAGTTAATGGAATTCACTCCCCACAGGAAGCAATTGACCCCATGTCTCACATTTCTCTAATAAGAAAGGAATAAGATATGTGGATGAATGACAGAAGACCCTTGGTTTCCTCCAGTAATGAGGGGAATGATCCAAGGGACTTGATTACTCAGCTCTTCTTCAATATTAATACAAACTATATAAGATATCTGGTCTTTGTTTAAGATTTTTATAAATATTACCTTAAATCTTCTTTAGATAAAGGCATGTCAGAGGGAATGGAAATGAGGTTTCTTTACTAAGTCTGGCCACCAGTAAAACAGTTTACATTTAAGGAACATTCTTCATTGTTCTTCAACAGTAAACTAAAGAATTCCAGGGAGGTTTCCCTAAAGAGCTTGCTCCTCTTACAAATTCAGGAATGAAATCACAATTTAGATTAAGTGCATTTAGGTTAATGTTGTTCAGCTGCAGGTCATTACATTCCGCCCAAATTCAGTTCAACCTCAGAAAAGCAGAGAGTAGAAAAGCTCAGCTCTAACTGGAGCTGTAGGGGAAAAAAACACAAAAAGGTTTGGGAAATCAAGACCAATACAGTCAACTCTTGGTTATCTCCACATCCGGTAGAAAGCCATGGTGGATTATCTGGCATAAAGCCTTTCTGCTTGGATTGGAATATATTATGTAGTTTTATTTACAGTAGATTTACCTCCTTAATTATGTTTGGTTTAGATTAATTTTGAAATGACTTTGCATTCCCTGCACACAGCTGGGCAGTGCAGGGAGGAGGGGGTAAAGTGGGGAGAACAAACAAAGTAGTTGAGGATAGCCTATGCATCAGAGAGGATCTGGCCAGAAATTTTTCAATTTTCTGTAGATAATACATAAAACAGAGACTCAGAAAGGAGAGCTAGAAAGTCAATGGTGATTACAGTTGAGAAAACTGAGGCAAACAGCAGTTGAATGACTTGCCCGACTTCACATAGCTAGTAAGTATCTGAAGTCAGCTTTGAACTTAGGTGCTACCTAAGTGCTTACCTCTTATTCATATAGTAGCTAAAGAATCAATAACCTTTTCTTTGTATGGTGTGTAAAGAAGAAATAATTGCAGCACCATTTATTTGGGCATCCATATGATTTTTTTCTCGTTCATGCAGCAAGCAGTGTAAAATCATAAGAATGTGCAAGTGTGAATCATGAAAATAGCTCAAATGAACAGTTAGTTGTCCTGATTTCTGTACCTTTCCTGGTCCTGATTCAAGCCTCTTTCTCTTTCTCTTAGAATTCATAGAACCACAGATTAAGACCTGGAAGAGACTTTAGAGGCCATTGAGTCCAAACCCTTTGTTTAAAAGACGAGGAAACCAAAGTCCAGGTTAAAGACAGGTTAAATGCTTTATCTGGGAACATACAGCCTCTAGCATCTGAGAAAACACTTGACCCTAGGTCTTCCTGATTCCAAACCTAATCCCTCATCTACTATGCTATCTTCATGAAATGTCATAAAGATCTAATTTTTTTAAACTTCTCTCTACATTTCTTGAAATGTTTAAAAACTTCACTGGAGCCTATTGACTGCTGACCCTAGTATTTTTTTTTTTCCGTTGGCTTCTTTAGCACTGCTCTCTCTTGTTTTTATTCCTATTTATTTGACTGAGTCTTAATGTTTCCTGGATCATAATTCATTTCTTTATCAATGTGGGTATCCCCCAGGATTGTATTAGATTCTCTTTGATTCTCTATATTCTACTGCATTGGTGTTCTCATTGACTTCCTTGGATTTAGTTATTGCTTTCTTCAGGTATGTCCCAAATAATAATAGTTAACAATGTATATAGCACTTTAAAATTTGCAGTCGCTTTACATACATTGACTTATGCTTCACAATAGCCCTCTGAAGTTCCTTCTATTATTATCTCTATTTTACGGAGAAAGACATTGAGGCTTAGTTATGTTAAGTAATTTACTCACGTAGTTCGATCTTCATTTGTACACAGTAGGTGCTTGATAAATATTGTCTTGTTGATTTTGGTATATTTTGGTATACATCTTATAGATTCATAAATACTTTTCTGGGTAACTCATTTGAAGAGGTGGACATTGATAAAATGGAGAACAGACTTGCAAAAGTCCCACAGTGAGGTGTCTGACTGTATTTGAATGCAGGATTCCTAAACCCAAATCTATCATTTTATATACTATACAACTATACCATATAAGCTATGGAATTAGCCCTGCTCTCTCAACTGAGTTAAGTCCTGCACTAAATCACCAGTGAACAACATCTGGATATCCCACAAGTCCCTCAAAATCAACTTGTCCAACACTGAACTCATCAACTGTCCATTCCCACCTTTCCTTTAAATTTCCCTATTTCTTTTGAAAACTCTCAAATCTTCCAGGTTTACAACTTCAGGGTAATCTTTGACTTTTCTCACTTCTTTATCATATATGTATATATACATATATATAGCTAATTCAGTATATTCTACTTCCATAGTATTTTTATTTCTATTCTTTCCCCTTCATTTCTACTTCCAGCATCCTAATTAAGGCCATTATAAATTAAAGCTAGAATTTATACAGTGATTTGAGGTTTGTAAATATTATCTTTACAAATATTACATGAAAACTATTACAATTATTATATTACAAGTAGCACTTTACAAATATTATCTCATTTTATCCTTACAACAATCCTGAAAGGTAGGTGCCATTACTATCCCCAGTGAGGAAATGGAGGCACAGAAAGGTTAATTTCCTTGTCTAGGGGAACACACAGCTAGTGCGTATTTGATGTGGGATTCAAACTCATGATTTTCTGACTCTATCCAATGCTCTGTCCAATGCTGTACCTAGCAAATACCAGTAGGAACACTCTAATTTTGCAATTAAGCTCCTTGCCTCCAGTTTCTAGTCTCCCCAATCCACATGCCACTCAACTTACAAGTTAATAAGAATATGGACTGGACATATGTTTTCACTGATATGACAGAAACTCGCTCTACCAGTGTAAGTCAGCACATTCTCTGAAACATATAAAATATAAGAGAATTGTACGGCAGTGAGATAGTAAGTGAATTGTTCAGGATCACACAGCAAGTTGGTGTAAGAGGCAGAGCTTGGATTTTAGACCTTCCTGACTTCCTTTCTACCATGTTGTCTCATGCCAAATGATAATTCATAAGAAACAGAGGTGGCTGTCACTCCTTGCTCAAAAACCTTCTGTATTTCCCTGTTACTGGGATAAAATGTAACTTATTTAGCTTAAATTTTGAGATTCCATAATCCAAATAATTTTTTCTTAGTCTTATTTAATATCATTCCTGTGTGTACTCTATTTTCTAGCATAACTTAACTATTCTGTATTTGGCAGATGTTCTGACACACTACTCTTTTGTTATCAGTTGATTGTGTGTACTCTGGCTACAAGACAACATGTGCACTCCTTAGAGAAGCACCTGCTAAGCAGTAATTAAGAAGAGAAAATATGTCAAACAGATTTGGTGCATGATAGGCACTTGATAAATGGTTTGTGGTCAATTTTAATGTACATCTCCAACACAGATACAAGAACACATTTCTGAGTGCCTCTTTTTAAGATGTGGGCATGGATAAACTGGAGCAAAGCTTGAGAAAGGTGACTAAAATATGTGAAATAATATTACCTCACATAGAGGCCAGTTAAAAGAACTTGGGGTACAAAGGAAATTCTACAGAGCTATCATGCTGATGCCACAAAGTTTTGGTCTGTGTGGTAAAAGAGGGCATAAATAGAGGCACAGTGGACCTTAGCAGGGGGGAGATTTTTCGTATAATATAAAAAACATAAAGATGAAAGCTCCTCAACAATGAAATAGACTTTCTCATAAAGTAACAAGCTTCAGATTAAGTATTCAAGCAGAGAATAAGTGACCACTTGTGAAACTGTTTTGGAATGAATTTCTTAATCAGGTGGGAAGTCAGATTAGATCTTGCATCACCTCCACATTTAAGATTCTCTAACAAAGGATTTGGAGCACACTCAATGTCTCTTCTCTTAGATAATTTCCTTCAAAGTTTCCATTCTTGAGCTTGCCACAAAAATCAGCATGGCTTCCCATTCTGTAAGAAATCCAGGTTACCCTAATAAGAATTAACCCTAAAAAGATGGTGATGAAATACTTGTCTTTTTGGTTTGGCTGTTTATACCAGATGAGTAGCAGGAGGGCAGAAGAGAGAGGTAGGAAGGGGGACAGAGGGTAGAAATCATGAGGATTTGGGAATAAACAGACATAATAGTTTTGTTTTCTTCCAATCCATGAATAGGATGTCCTATGGATAAATATGGATGAAGCCAATCCAAGTTTCATGAGTCATAATATTTATGGAGTATGTGTGTGTGTGTGTGTGTGTGTGTGTGTGTGTGTGTGTATGTGCGCGCGTGTGGGTATGTGTGTGTGCTTGTCATGGGATTTTCTTAATTGGGAAAGTTCTTTAGTAAATTCAAGAATTATTCCAATGCCTAGCATAGTGTCCAGAACATTGTGGGTTCTGTTGCTATTGTACAGTGCAAATCTGGAATTTCTTTGGTGTTAAGAACTCATAGTGGGGAAACTCCTCCTAAAGTAGGTAGTTAACCTGCTTTGCCACTTAGTCTTAGAGAATTTCTTGGGGAACTGCAAGGTTGTGATCTGCCCATTGTCACAGAGGCATTTTAGATGACATATGAGCCCATGTCTTCCTGACTCTGAGGCTAGATCATTTTTTTCTCCATGATCCCATAGTGCATCAAGCCTGGCATAGAATGAGCACTAAAAAAAAATGCTTATTAATGAAATGAACAAACACCCAAGTGGGAGTACAATTAAAATCTCAGATATCTACTTTAAGCACAGGTCTTTAAAAGACTTCAAATTACTCATTTTTAATTCTCTTTAAAAAAACACCAGAATTTAATCTCATCTGCTCATAGTGAAGATATTAAGAAGTAATGGAAGGATGAAAACTCTGGGAGATCTTATGAAAGAATAAGGTTACAATAGAAGGTTTTACTCAGGAAAGACTTAAAGGAAAAATAAAATAGGTCAAATCTGGGTGAGATTTGATGAGATTGAAACTCAAACTTAGTTCAAAGTCATAGCAATCAGAATTGACGCACTTCCTAAAAGCAATCTGACCAAGCTCTCATCATGCCAGAACATTAGGTTATGTTTTCTTTGGCCTGGGAAAACTGTAAGGCCAAATGTCCGAGTAAATTACTAATTGCTTTAAGGGGAGGTGGAGGTCTGAAAAGATCTTAGCCTAAAATGGCCAAATTCCCACATTGAATCCTAGGCCATTTCCAGTTGTCCTTATGAATATCAGACCTTTGGACCCAGATGACCCAAAGGGCTCTGGAGGAGAAAGTGAGGTTGGTGACCATGCACAGCCCTCCCTCCTTCACATCAAAGTCAGCTGCAAGTCATGTCTTCATCTTGATGTCATGGTCCTCTTCAAGAAGGAAGGACAAATACAACCTGTGAGTAATCTCTCCTTTACTCTCCTGTACTCTCCTCCTTTTCCCTCCCCTCTCCTCTCTGTCCTCTCCTCTCCTTTCCTGGAGTGCTCTGCCTAGGGGAAAGTACATTTTCATGGCCAAAAGCTGTCTTTTCTCCTTTGGGTTTACTTGCTGCATTTCTTGCTCAAAGAACAAGTCTTAAACCCAATTCACTCTTAAATCCAATTCCTATCTCACCTCTCTCTTCATTTTAGAGTTCCTTATATCCTTCAGTTACACTTTCAGTATGGACTTTCTTAGTGCCTTCTCTCCAAAACAAAACAAAAAACTTTGTCTTTATTTTGTAGGTAAATGAATATTCTTATTTCTATAAATGTTATCTCTCCTGTTAGAATATGAAGTCCTTGAGGTCAGGGATTGTTTTCCCCAAGAAATTTATTTTTTCCCTTTTTAAAAAAAAATTGTTATTTTGAATTAAATATAAAATTTTTAAACATTCTATTTTTTTGAACTTTGAATTTAAATTCTCTCCTTCCCTCCCCTCCTCTCCTTTAAGGAAAACAATTTGACATAGATGACACATGTGAAATCATGTGTATTGTTAATATACTTTTGCGTAATGGATTAATTTGCTTATGGGAAGATGTTCCCCATCTATTAATAGGCCCTGATGACCTGCTTAAGTCACATGGAAGCTTGAGTCATATGGAAACTGTGGTGAGAGGAGTTTGGTGAAAGGGTGGAGCAGGAAGGGTGGAACTGGAAAAGGTGGCGCTAGAGCAGAGCTGAGAGGAAGTTAGTCATGAGAGCAGTCAGAGCTAGCAAAGATGCAGGTAAGTAGGCAGCTGGCTAGTGTGAATGAAAGAGCTTGTTTGTGATTTTGTTTAAGACAGCCTGCTTGTGATTTGTTTAAGGGAGCTGGTTTGTGGGAAGCCTAGCAGGGCAAGACTTGGGGATGGTATTGTTCTCTGCATTGTTATTATGTATACATTTTTGTTACTGTGATGGATTTGGCTTTCTGGTGTCTGAGTAAGTGTTTTGGTTCTGGCTTTTATGTATAGAGTTTGTTATGTTTCATGATTTAGAATTATGCTGGAATATTCATGGCTTCTGTAGGCACTGTGAATATTGCATTGGTGATACATCATGCAAAATATATTTTCATATTAGCCATGTTGCAAAAGAAAACACAAACTAAAAAAGAAGAGAATAAAAACATACTTGGATTTATATTCATATTCTATCAGTTCTTTCTCTGGAAGTAGAAAGTGTTTTTCATCATAAATCCTTAGGAATTTTCTTGGATTATTGTATTGATCAGAACAGTTAAGTCATTCACAGTTGCTCATCATACAATGTTGTTGTTGTGTACAGTGTTTTCCTAGTTCTGCACACTTCACTTTGCATCATTTTATGTCTTCCCAAGTTTTTCTGAAGTCATTCTGATCATGTCTTATACCACAATAGGATTACATCAAAATCATGTACTTCTTCAGTCTTCCTCCGGTTGATGGGCACCCACCCCATCCAAATCTTTGCCAACATAAAAAGAGTTGCCATAAATATTTTTGCACAGATTAGTCCTTTTCCTTTGATCTCTTTGGGATACAGACCTAGTAGTGGCATTGCTGGGGGAAATGGAAACACAGTTTTATAGCCCTTTGGGTATAGTTCCAAATTGCTCTGCAGACTGGTTGAATCAGTTCATACCTCTATTAACAATGCATCAGTGTTCCTATTTATCCATATCCCCTCCAACAATTGTCATTTTTCTTTTCTGTCATCTTTGCCAATCTGATAGTTGTGAGGTAGTACCCCAGAGTTGCTTTAATTTGCATTTCTCTAATCAATAAATTTAGAGCATTTTTTTATGTGACTATAGATTGCCTTGATTTCTTGTTCTGAAAACTGTTCATGTCCTTTGACCATTTATCAATTGGAGAATGATTCATAATATTATAAGCTTGACTCAGGTCCCTTTACATTGAGAAATGAAATATTTAACAAACTTTCTATAAATTCCCCTTCCATTCTCTCCCCCCCCCTCCCTTTCTGCTTTCCTTCTAATCTTGGCTATATTGGTTTGTTAGTGCAAAAACATTTTTAATTTCATGTGGTCAAAATTATCCCTTTTGCTTTCTGTAATGCTCTCTATCTGTTGTTTGGTCATAAATTCTTACTTTATCCATAGTTGTAACAGATAAACTATTTCTTGCTCCCCTAATTTACTTATATCACCCTTTATATATTAAACATATGTCCATTTTGACCTTATCTTGTTATATGGTATGAGATGTTGGTCTGTACTTACTTTCTGCCCAAATGCTTTTCAGTTTTCCCAGAAGTTTTATATCAAATAGTAAATTTTTGTCTCAAAAACTTAGATCTTTGCATTTACCCAACAGTAGATTACTATGTTCATCCTTCACTTTCGAAGACCATGACATCAGAGAAATAATGACATGATTTGCTTGTTTTGAGTGGGGGAGAGCTGTGCAAAGTCACCAACCTTACTTTCTCCTCTGGAGCCATCTGGCTCAGTGTCCAGATATTCATCAATGTATCAGGATGACTGCAGATGGCCTGGGATGCAATGGGAGACCTTGGCTTTTTTAGGCTGGTCTTTTCAGGTGGTCACTTACTACTGTGTATTATATACTTAATCTATTCCACTTATCCACTAATCTGCTTCTTTGCCAGTACCAGATTGTTTTGATTATCACTTTGTAATGCATTTTGAGATCTGGTATTGTGAGACTACTTTCCTCTGCATTTTTTTTCTTTCATTGCCTTGATATTTTTTTTCCTTCCAATTGAATTTTATCATTACTTTTTCTAGCTCTATAAAATAATTTTGGGTAGTTTGGTATTACACTGAAAAAGTAAATTAATTTGGGTAGAATTATTATTTTTGTTATATTGTCTTGGCCTACCCACAAACAATTAATATTTTTTGATTGTTTAGATCTGTCTTTATTTGTGTGAAAAGTGTTTTGTAATGGTGTTCATATAGTTCCTACATTTGTCTTGGCCAAGTATTTTATATTGTCTACAGTTGTTTAAAAGGGAATTTGTCTTTTTATCCCTTCTTGCTGGACTTTGTTGGTAATCCTGATGATTTATGTGGATTTATTTTATATCCTGCAATTTTACTGAAATTGTTAATTACTCCAACTAGTTTTTTTTTTAAATTTATTCTTTAGCTTTCTCTAAATATTCCACCCACTCATCTGCAAAGGGCATAAATTCTTAAGAAAAGCCTTTTCATTCATTCATTTATGACCATTTTCCTGTCCCACTGTGCCTTGTCTTTCTGTTTTTGGAGAGTATAATCCACCATTAAGTATATACAAAAATGCAATGAATAAAATGTTTGATTGGTTGAATTTTCTTCTCTTTTCTAGACTTGAACAGTAAAGATCAAGTCTTTTGATCACTAAATTTGACCCTAGCAATTCAACTTTGTTAGTTTTTTGCACTGTTCAAAATGTTAAACTCTCATTACTCAAAGTTGTAAATTCAACTTCAAACCAAATAACAAAAAGTTTGAAATAAATGGCAGTTTATACTTAACAGTTTATTCCACCTGCCAGGAGAAATACATGTAAAAAGAATCTGTTAAAGTTGCCCTCAAATCACTTTACCTCTGTCGAGTAAAAGTTGATGCTATAAAAACCCAACTTTCATCTACAGATGTGGCTTTTGGAAAATGAAGGTATCAAATAATAATCTGTTTTTCCACTCTGAAGAATCCTTTCTCCTTCCCTTCCTAACACTTCTGTAGCACTTTAAGATTTGCAAAATGCCTGTATTTTTTAGAACTTCACTACAACCTTGTCAGGTAGATCCCTATAGGCATTATTATTATGCAGAAAATGATGCTCAGTAAGGTAGTAAACCTTAAACTTCTATATAAGTGTTGCCATGTTGTTGTTACCCATGATCGCACAATGGAGATAGCTAAATGGCACAGTGGAAAGACCACCAGGCCTGGAGTCAGAAAGAGCTGAGTTCAAACCCAGGCTCAGACACTTGGTAATCAAGGAGTTTTCATTCTGTACATGTATACAAAATGGAGACAGTTTGGTGCAAGGTTAAGGTAATTGGAAGTGGGAGATAAAACTAACATAAGCAGGAAATCAGGAGATATTTCATGGACAAGGTGACAACTAAAGCTAGCCTTGGGTGAAGATTCTAAAGGACAGAGTTGAAGAGTCAGTGCATTTCAGACTTAGAGAGAACCTGGTGGAAATGCATAGAGGTGAGGTCTAGGGGTCCATTTTAGGTGGAATGCAGAGTGTGTATAGGGAAACAAGAGGAAATAAATCTGGAAAGGTATGTTGGAGTAAAATGGAGGAGAGCCTTAGGTGTCAGTCTTGAGAGATTGTGTTTGACTTTGGAGGAAATGGGGAGTTATGCAAGGCTTTTGAACAGGGTAGTAGTAACGTGATCAAATTTATGCTTAAGAATATTAGAGCCATTTGTAGAATGGATTGGAAAAAGGGGACAAACCAGAAATTGCCAGTCCAATTCAGGGACAATTATACAGTAGTGACTCAATGAATACTTGCTGTAAGTTTGAATTGTATGCAAAGATTCTTCAATTGGAGTAAGGCCCTCACATTTCATATTACAGGGATCTGTCTTTGCTGCATAAATATGCATTAGAAATGATTTTTTCCTTGACCTTTTCTCACCGAAGACTAAGTTCTCCCATTCTGCTCCTAATTTGCTTTGTCTTTATTATCATTCAATTGTTCTCCTGATTACTTCATACTCTAACCCTAGATCAGTAACTTCTGAATTATACTATGCCAAGATTCCGGAAAATATACTTCTGGCATCTTCCAGATGACAAAAAGTTTGCTTGTGATTGAGAATCAATTCCTGTCAGCATGAGAGAGAAATGAGCAACTCTTCAACTGCCAGCTCCTAAAATGGCCATGGTGAGTCAATCACAAGGCAGTAGAGATTAGGAAGGTCACCAACTTTTGCAGGGGAGGAGTGAGGTTATGCTACTCCTGAGTTCACTCTTTTCTTTGAGTTTGTCTTCACATCATAGTCATTACCTAATTTATCCAAACCCTGATAGAATCCTGTATTATAATCAATAATCAAGCATTCGTTAAGTACCCATTATGTATCAACTATTTTGGGAACTGGGGACATAAAGACAAATAATAAAAGAGTCCCTGTCCTCATGGGTCAGTGTTTGGCAACCAATTTGATATATGGGAGAAAGAGAGCAAAGAGTTGAGGTTATAATGAATTTATGTATGAGATTGAATAAAATAAAAATAACTAGTAATTATGCAGTATTTCTAGTTTTACAAAGAAATTTACATATGATTTCATTTGTTTTTCATAACAATCCTCTAAGGTAGGTGCTGTTATTATATCTATTTTATAGATGCTAAAACCACCAGGGATATGAGAAGAGGCTTGTTTAATGGAATATAAATTGAAACTTGAAGGAAGAGATTCCAAGAGGTGGAGATAAAGAGAAGGAATATTTTAGGCCTGGAGGACAGCCTGTGCAAATTTTTGGAATCAGGAGGTCCTTCAGCCAAAGTTAATATACCTTGATCCCAAGGGCCTTTACCATTGTGATTGCATTCCTCTGGATATTTTCCAATTTTAAAATGATCTTTCTAAAAATTGCCATCCCGAATTAAAACATTATCCTAGATGGGGACTGACTAAGACAGAGTCCAACAATAGTCACCTATCTACTGGTTGTTCTTGTCTCCCTTAATGTGATGTAATTTCACATAGTTTTCCTTCCTTCTGTCCTTCCTTCCTTCCTTCCATCTTTTTTCTTTTTCTTTCTTTTTTCTTCTTTTCTTTTTTCTTCCTTTCCTTCTTTTTTCTTGTAGTGGATAGATGCTGGACTTGGAGCCAAAAAAACTGGGGACAAATTTCCTCTCAGCACCATACTATTCATATGACTCCAGACAAATCACTTAAGCATTTTGCATTTGTAAAATGACAGGGTTGAACTCAATGACCTTCTATTAAGGTCCTGTAATAAGTCGTTATTGGCTCACTGAGGTTTGCAGTCCACTAAAGTCTCCAGAAATAAAGTTTAATAAATGTATCCGTGCCTAGTTTATTTACATAGCTGCAAATCCTTGTTATGTTTTCAGAGGCAGTGAAGCTTTGTAAACCCCAAAGTCTATGCAAATATAAGGTAAAATTGACCTTTTACTTGCATTTGATATAAAATATAAAGTATAAGGTCCTATTAATATTCATTTCAGACCTCATTTTATGATCAGACTTCAGAATGTGCATATGACCTCTCACACATATTTAAGAGAATATTTTTGTTGCCTGACTTTCTCTGATTTTCTTTTTCCCTCTGTCGTGTTTTCATTAGTATGTTGAAAACTAACTCCATTTAAAACATTTCTGTGTGGTAGCTGGCCACATACTTTCCAGTAGGTGCTGTAAACAATGAAGGTATTTGTTGTCCACTTCAAACTTTCTTATCTCAGACATCTGTATTAAGAATTTTTATTCAAGTTGCATAGAAAGGGACCAGACAAGAATCCAGAGTTAGATTTTAAACTGCAATTCACATTCTAACCCTAACTCCCACTAAAAAGTGACAAAGGAAGTTCTGAAAGATATCTATATTAAAGTACATCAGATGTGAGAAAGACAGACAGTGAATAAATTCTGAGGAAAGATTCCATTTACATGATATGAAGGATAGATATAACTTTTGTACTTAAAGATGACTATAGAGGAGTTATATGCTTTTGTGTGTGTATGTGAGAGAGAGAGGAGAGAGAAAGAAGAGAGAAATGAGAGAGAGAGAATTAGGAAACAGCGTAAATGACTGTAATAATCTATATTATAGCTCACTTTTCTATAAGATTCTAAATGATTCCAAGTTTATACAAATCTTTCAATACCTCAAATGACTCATTGTGGGGTATGGAAGTAATTCAGGGTGCCTGCACACTACAGCAAGGTATAATAAACTGTGATATTTTCCACCCACCTGGAAAGACCACAAGTATAGTCCAGTGAGAGGCTATCTTTGATAATTTTGATCCTCTTTGGAAAAATTAGTGATCAGCTAATGAATATTACTGACCACAACAACTCGTAAATGCATTTCCTATGGTACAAAGGGGTCATGACCTTCTTCAGTGGAAGAATTCCTCGTAGCAACCAAATAAAATTATAGAATCATAGATTTAGAGCAATTGAGTTCAAATATCTAATTTGTCAGATAGAAAACTAAGTCACAGATACATTAAATGACCTTTTAAGGTCACATAGGTAACAAGTAGGATTGCCAGGATTTGAATTAATATCATCCTTTGCCAAACCCAGTGCTAATTCCATAGTACCATGTTGCCTTACAGTTAAGAATCTTAAAGTTTTTCAAAACATTTCCTCCCAACAATTCTGGAAGATGAGTATTCTAAGTATTGTAATTATCATTTTTCAGGTAAGGAATATGAGCCTCAGTAAGATAGGATTTGCTCATGGTCATAACTGGTAAACTACAGAGCTAAGACTAGAACCGAAGTGTTTTGTCTATAATGTAGTGGCCATTTTACCACACTGCCTCTGGAACGGTGAGATATTAAACCAATTTGTCTCTTATAAAAACCACTTTTAAAATATCCAGAATACTATTTTCATAGCCCTATTCCTAACATTCCAGGTGTTACATAGCAGAATCCTAATAATAAACTGGTTTCTAACTTAATGAATCATGCATGATTAATTTGAACTAATCATTGAAATGATCAGATCTTGGCAGGGGTGGATGTGATAAAAGGAAATGATCCACTGTCCATAAGCAGCTCAGAATCCTGCAGCTTCTGAGGTCCTATCTTTTCCTCAGCACTTAGTCATTCTTTAAAGCCATTTATTTTGAATGAGTTCAAAAGAAGGAAAGGTCAGCCAGATTCAAGACTTCAAAAGTGTCATTTCTTTAACAAACATGTTCTATTTTTGATAGATTTTGAAACATTCTGCACCTATAAAGCCTTCCTCTTAAAGGGCAAATTGCAGGACATTTGCACTTCCTAAAGGCAAATTCTAACCATGAGTCAGCAAAACTGTAGGATCTCAGATTTTTAGACCCAGCTATAGTTTTCTCTCACTTAAGCAGATTTAGAGATGTGATAGCTGGAGTATATTGCTTTTCTCTATCATAAATAGATGCCACACTTTGCTAATTCCATTCCTACAATATCCCTTGAATTTATTCTGTCCTCCCTATTCCCAGTCACTACCCTCATCCGATATCTAATGTACTTTGATTGTGACCTTGAACTGTGACAGGTTGCTGTGTTTTCACTTTTTCTTTCCAGTCCATCCATCACACCATCACCAGACAGCATAGTACCCAGGCTCTGCCACTTAATGGACCTGATGACCTTAGGTAAATTATTTCATCTCCTTGAAGATATTTACTCATTGATAAAATGAAGGGGTTAGACCAGATGGCCTTTGAGGTCCCTTCCAGCTAGATATGATCTGTCATTATTGTTGTGTAGTTGTTGAGTTGTGTCCAACTCTTTGTGAGCCTATTTGGGGTTGTCTTGTGAGGGAATTGGAAGTTAAGGACCGAAAGTTGCTCATTGTGAGAACTGAAATGAACCATTCTGACTCCATTTTGTGACTCAATTCTGGAACTAGCTCAGTTCCCTTTCTATCCAATCATGCATTTAGTGTAAATTTTTTGCTTTGAGAAAATTTTATTTAATTGTGGAAATTGAGAGAAAGCCTTATTGTATGTTTGAACCTAACCCTGAGTGACTGGGAAACTGGACCACCTCTCCCTGCTACTTGGAGGCCCTCACCTAAGTACCTAGGCTACCAGAAACTCAGATCCAAAGAGTTTTCTCATAATTATACATCTCAAGCAATCCATATGTCATATCTGAAAACTGGCCCTTAGTAATTAATAAGGTATTGTTTCCATGTACCCTTGATTGTTTACAGGTACTTGGGAGTGGGACACTTCCTCCTCTAAATTCAGGGAATTGCCCCTGTTTGCTCTCACCTTTCTAATTTGAAAAGGCCCTAACCTTTCTTCCAATTAGAAATCAGATTATTTAATATGCATTATTTCCTTCTAATTAATTGGTCTTATTTGATTGATTATTTTTAATGAATAAAAGTCTATCTTCCCCTGTATTCTGCATCCAGCCCTAAGTTGAGAAAGGGACTTGGTCTTGATTTGTTAGGCAATTGGCAAGCATTGCTTAATTAATCAATATGCCCAGAATATCGAATCTTTGTTTTCCTCTGTCATTAATCTTTACCTGACACACCTGTCAAAGATACTAGAGTGGTTTGTCATTTACTTCTCCAGCTCATTTTACAGACAAGGAAACAGAGGCAAACAGGGTTGAAGGACTTGCCTGGGGTCACACAGCTAGTGTCAGAGATCAGATCTGAATGCATGAAGATGAATCTTCCTGTCTCCACACCCAGCACTCTATTTACTATGCCACCTAGCTGCCTATGATCCTGTAGTCATAGGATCCCTTGTATGAAAAGATTTGATCATCCCACAGCTCTCTTCTAAATATGCTGATGGCTCTCTATTGCCAATATGATGTATATAAATAGGTATATATTTTATGTGTATATATTCCCTTAGACTGACTGTGTAGAATATACATATAATAAATGTATAATCTAAGTGTATAATATATAAGCCTAAGTGAATCTCACCTGGAATGTTTTGATATGCAAAAAAAATCAGTCCACATCTATAATACTAGCTCTTGAGGAAGCCCACACTGGTCTACCTCTTGAGCTTGGGAGTTCTGAGTTACAGTGGGCTTTGTAGACTGGGTGTCTACACTAAGTTCTTCAACATGGTGAACTCCCAGGAGAATGGGGCCACTGGGTTGTCTGAGGAAGTGTGAACTAGGCAAAGTACAAAGAGCAGGTTAAAGCTCCAGTGCTATCAGTAATGACATCATCCTGTCAGTAGTCCCTGCACTTCAAGCCTGAAAATATGTAAAAGAATCAGATGACTGCAGAGATAGTTTCCCAAAAGACCTTTACTCAAGGTACAGCAAAACTAGATTTTTTAAGGCTGCTCTACAGTCATTGTAAGCACCAGCTATTACCTGAATCAAACATTTAGCACATGTGACTTAGTTTGTCCTCTAAAGGAAGGAGAGAAGAAAGTACATTTGCATAATATTATAAGCTTGGGCTCAATGTCATGTGAGTGATTTTTTTTTTCTGTCTCAAGGAGATCTGAAGTACATGTCCCTATTTTTGGGAATGTAAACCTTCGAGAGTGCTTATATCAACCATGCTCTTTCGGAGAATCTTGATTTCTGTAATTAGACCAATCCTCTTGTGATAAGAGCCTTAGGCTGATAAACTGCTTTAGTCAATTGTATGTGACCATGTCTCATGTCCCTACTTTTAAGTCTTTGTAAATATAATATGGCTTTAGGTGGTCTGATTGCGCTGGGCTCTCACAGGGTTTACTTAGGGCTTTGGAAGGTCTGTTATCATTGTGTCTGACTACAGGGAGAAAGTCTACCAGCTCCTGATGGTATGGCACAGATAGGTAGAGAGGAAATAGTGGGAAGGCTCCAAAATGAATACCTGCCTGATGGGGAGAAGGACAAGGTTGTCTAGCTGTTGGGATAGCCAACGACTATCACCTCAGAGTTTCCCATGCTAGCATAAGAGGTTTGCATCTCACTTGTTTGGGGCATCGTTGAAACATGAAAGATATTTAAAGAACATTCAGAACGACTGTACATGAAATCTATGCTATCAAAATGCCAGAGAAAATTAACATCAGAAAGCAAACTAGATTAAGTAATACTGCAGGGAGAGGATGAAAGCTAGAGAAAACCCTGAATGGTATTAAAAGATAAGAAAGAAAGGAAGAGATAAGAAAGAAAGAGAAATTCAGGAAGGAATTAACAGATGGGAAAAAATTAAAACTCTAACTTAAAATCTACCAAAATATAATTCTTAATAAGTTTTAGTAAAACATATGTTTAAATGAGAAAAAAAAGTGAGAGGAACTATCTTATTCTAGAATGGCTGTATACCAGGAAATATAGAAAATGTAATATGATTTTTTTACATCTCTTTTTTCAAAAACAATTTTTAACAATTTTTAAGATTTATATAAACCAGAGCTTTTTGAAGGAAGAGGCTGAATAATTAGGAAGTGGAAGAATAACATTGTAGATTCTTAAAAGGTGAAGAGCCATTAAAATTGACGAATCACCAGTTCTGAGCATCATATATCAAAGAATGTATGGAAGTGAGAATGGAAATTAGAGAAACTTTAGCCAATACTTTCTTCATAACTGTCCTAAGTGCACTTAATTCAGGAAAAATTCCAGAGGATAAGAAGGATGGTAAAACAATCTTGGCATTTAAATGACAAACTAGGCATTGTGTGAGTTTGAGAGCAGAAAGGTTCTCAACAACAATGAGATTAAGGGAATGATTTATGTGACCAGATAAATCAATAGGATAGAAAGGAACAGCCTGCTTTGGCAGTTGTGTGGATTAGGTGACATTTTCTTCTGCAAATTTCTGTGCGTCTGTAAGAGCCAAGTTGATTTCCCCGAAACACTGAAATTTTTAAGTGTGATTTCTCATATGGGCAGGGAAAGGTGAATGTATGTTACATCATGCGTTATTTCTTCTAGGATGTAAGATTATATATTTTAGAGGATAGAAGAACTTTAGAGGTTAATGAATCCAATTCCCTTATATACAGATAAGGAAACTAAGGCATAGAGCAGTTATGGGAATTATTCAGGGTCACATAGGTAGTGTCTGAAACAAGATGTGGACAGAAGCATTCCTGACTCCAAGTCTAGTTCTCTACCCATCATGCCACCTAAATGCATCTAATAACTGAGATCTAATAACTAGGAAACTTAAGTGACTGTTCATGATCATACAACTTCTAAGAACCTGAGGCAGGATTTACATGGAGATCTTCTTCTTCCAATTGGAAACTTCTGCACACTATACTACCCTATGCTTTGTAATACTTGTCATCAATAGTACATTTTGTCTGAGGCTATACTTGGACTTGCAGAGTTACTATCACTTCATGGGTTTTCTTCTTAGATTTCTTTTAGTTCATAGTATTTCTTCATTGTAATTTGCATTTTCTTCTGTTTCTCTAGCCTCATGATTTGGATTGGGGTTTGGTGCTTGGGTCAGACTCTTCCTTACTGAACTTTTGGATTGTATGGGTAAGTTGTATTTGACCCTAGACATGGTGGCTAATGTCAGGCTCCACCATTTGTAAGATTTCCTAAGCTTTAGCTCAGTATCCTGGTAATTCAGTAGAAGCTTTGGCCTTGACCCTAACTTGGCCCTTTTCCCTTCTCGTTTCACTGTCCCAAACCTGGAGCCGGCTTCATTCTTTGTTGGAATCCTGACAATTCCAACCATATGTTTTTGATAGTGCTGGTACCAGGTGTTATGCAAAAGTCCAAGTACTTTGCCTGTTAGATACTGCCTGGCCCATTCTCATGCTGTGGATCCTTCTGTGGCTAGGGTGTGGGTAATTTGGGTGCTGGCCTGGCCTTGTCTCTGGCTGTGATTTTACAGGGACTGCCTGAAGGCTTCCTGGACACTAGTCTGGCCTTGTTTCCTATTCTGGGTCCATGCTACTTTCCCTGTTTCTGTAGGTTTGTCTCTACTTAGAGCTCAAAAATCTCTGAGTTAGTTTCTGGGTCTTTTTTGTGCAATCCTGGTCTGGATGGAGAGGCTTAGAATGTTTCTTTTTGCACTCATTCATCATAGTTCCCTTTGTTACATTTTTAGAAGTTTATTGGGGATATTTGTGGGGAATGTGTACTCCTTTATGCCCCAATTTTTCTTCTCATAATTCCCAGGATGGTATATTTTTTTAAAACTTCCTGAATTTTCAAGTTTTCTCAAATTCTTGCTTTAGGCTGAGCTGAAGTCCTCAGTTGAGTGGGGAATTTGGGGTGGGAGGTAAGGAGGATTGTGCTCTTTTAGAAAGAGCAACATGTAAGATTGTCAGAGGTCTCCAATTCCACTCATTCAAAGGTGTTTTTATTCCTTCTTTACCTCCACTTCCCAAGAAGCAGGTGACTGTACTAAGACATAAAGCCTTTCCTTTACTTTCTTTTGTTTTGACAGTCTTTCTTGGTTCATGACTGGGAACATTCAATGGCAGAGTTCACATTAAGCTATAGAGACCATTCCAATGACCATTCCTCTACAATGTATCTGACATATGGTCATCCAGTCATCACTTGATATCCTGTGTTGAGAAGGAACTGTTTCCCCAAATAGTTCATCATGAGGGGAACTAAGAAAAGAATAATGATTTGAAGTCAAAGGGCCTAAGTTTAACACTTAGCTCTCTGACATGGTCCTATGTGACCTTGTGCCTCAATTTACTCATTTTTAAAATAAGACATTTGTGATGTTTAAAAGGTGTGAGAGACATAATTTCTGGGTAATTAATTAATTTTATTAATAATGCTAACAATTGTAATAGAAGAGGTTAATGGCACTTCCAAATGCCAAAGACCTTCATGGTAGCAACCTCAAGGCTTATATGCCCTTGGAAAATTGGGTATTCCAGGGGGTGTTAATCAACTCTGATATGTTAATAAGTAATAAGAGAATGAATATTACAATTAGGGGCTGACCTATTCTAATGAAATTTGCTTACATTATTTACTTCTAAATTATCCCCAGTCTTAGATTAAATTCTTTGAAATTTTGGGTAGTGCCTGACCTCTATTGAGGAGAAAGTTAGTTCAGTCTTCTGAGACTGTTTTGAAATGAGGACTTTAGAAAAAGGAGAAACTCTACATCTCCCCAAATTATTGGTTATTAATAATAATTTCTCTCACATTTGTACACAATGACCAGTTCTAATTTTATAATCCCCGAAGGGGAATATGGGTAAAGGAACAAATTTTATTAAGTACCTATCAATAGGTACTATTAAGTACCTATTAAGTACCACAGTACCAGGCACTTTGCTAAGTGTGCTAAGTGCTTTACAAAAATGATCTCATTTGAATCTGGAAATCCTTGGTTTCACCTCTCTACTATACCATGTTACATCTCTTTGTCCATGTTACATTTTGTAAGGATAAAATACATTAATAGAACCCAGAAATCTTGATCTAAAGTTCTCTAGGGATATGACATATCCATGGAAGAAAGGAGACCCTGGGGACATTTTGGAGCAAAGATTGTCTCTGAATGTCTGCCACACTTAAGAAATATTTTATTTTTGTTCAGGCCTAAGATTTCATACACATAGGAAATTCCCTGTGAGGAAATACCCATTATTAATGCACATCGGTAACTTATAGTCTGAAATCCTCGTTAAGGACAATACGTAAACAGTGATTTGTCCAGGGCCATATGTCTAGTATGTATCAGAGGTGAACTTAGCTCTTTCTGATTCTGAGATCCACACTCTACTATGCCATACTGCTGTTAAGCCACACCAATCAAATACTGTAGAAACAGATATAACTTTGCATTCAATATTAGGGGTGAAAATATTACTAATATTAACCAATCAATAAGCAGGTAGGGTCATAGTGACTGAAGGGGGTCAGGAGGGGTGGCAGGGGCTGCAGGACTTGGATTCAAGAAGTTCTGAGTTTGAAGACTCATCTTCCTGAGTTCAAATCTGGCCTCGGACACTTACTAGCTGTGTGACCCTGAGCAAGTCATTAACCCTGTTTACTTCAGTTTATTCATCTGTAAAATGATCTGGAGAAGGAAATGGCAAACCTTTCCAATATGTTTGGCAGAAAAACTCCAAATGGGGTCATGAATTGTCAAACACACCACCACCACAACACACACACATACACACACACACACACACACACACACACACACACACAACCCTGAACAACAACAATAAATGTTAGGTACTATTAAGTGACTATTACATTTCAAGGTACTGTGGTCAGTGGTAGACATTGTTAGGGCCCTGTGCTTCTTTAAAAGAGAGCTTAGTCATATCTCATGGAGCATCAGGATTCTGTAGAAGATTGAGAAGTGCTGAGTTAGGGCAGTGTGTCATTATTTTAGAAGGCATTAGGGTTGGCAAGGAGGGTGAGGCTGATGTAAATTCTGTTGTTGTGGTTTTTTTGTTTTTCTGTAAGACTCATGAGTTCTGAAAACTCTGTGCAAAACTGATACAGAGACCATTTCTTCATGGAGCTATATCCAAAAGCACTTTGTCCAGTATGTAAATGGAGGAACCGAGGTGCAGAAATAAAATGATTTAAACTCCCAGTGGATTATCATGAAACACTTTATATGGCCTCTGTAACTGCTGACCTAAGATGCTGAAAGATCTCAGGCTACTCCCTGGAGCCAACTCCATGCTGTGATCACAAAGTGCAGAGGACACCCTGTCTGTATAGTGAATCAGAGCACTGTAAGACCAAATTTCCAGGGTTCAATATCAGCACTTGCCTTTTGACTTTTGAAATATCTGTGGATATAAGCTGAAAAAAAAACTCAGAGAATAAAATGTGAAAATCCACAGAAATCCTTACCCTAATGACAACCATCCCTGCTGTACTGCTGGAAAGTAGAATGTAAGAAAAGGCATTAATACTGTGGTTATGATTTGCTGTCATGCAGTGTTTTACTTTAGATGAGACAGAGATTTACTGGAGACACCAAGGGGAGACCATGCTTAAGTAAAAAAGTAAATTCCCTTAATGGGCTGCGAGGTAAAGGTACCAATATGTTTTCATGACTGAAGGATAAAATTTGAACAGTGATCCAGGAAGCAATATAAAATCTTCACAAAAGGTGAAATTTTAAGACTTTCATAATGTGTGTGTATGCATAGGGATAGCAATATGTATGTGTATGTGTACATATATATGTATATATATAATATAAATACACATGTATATGTTTTGATGTCTTTTTAATGTATGCATATATACATATGCATTTTGTGTATACATATAAAATTTAAAGATATACCTCTATATGTACCTATATATTAAATGTGCTTCATCTATCTATCTATCCTTTGGATAAGGCAACGCCCATTCATTGAATAGGCCTGTTTAAGAAGCAGCCAGGGTATGGCCCCTTTAATGAGGTCAAGAAAAAGAAAGACATCAGGCTGAGTGCCTGCAAAGAGCTTAGTCTCCCAGTGCATCCTGGGTCATCTCTAGTCATCCTGAGGAATGTCAGGTCTCTAGATTCAGATGGCTCTGGAGGAGAAATGAGACTGGTGACCTGCACAGCCCTCCCTCACCCAAAACAAAGTCAAGTGCAAGTCATGTCATCATTTCTCTGATGGCATGGTCTTCTTCGGCAATGAAGGGCAAACACAATACTGTGAGTAGATGCAGCTGGCTGAGTGCTAGCTGGGTAACTTACCTCCTCCTCTCCTGCATTCCTCCCCCTACCCTTCCTTCTCCTCTCCAAAGGAAAGTAAACCTGGATGAAAGCTGTCTATCTCTCTATATACTTTTTCTAACCACTGTACCTGTTTGTTCTTCCGTCTCTTAGATAACTACCAAGAACCTACAAAATGAAACAAGGTGAAACAATCAAGAACAAATTATGTTTGTCAAGTAGTTAGATCTAAATAAAAGAATCTTCTAACATTCAAGTCATACTTTAATAAAGCTTTTCCTGTAGGAAAGTTCTATTGATTCCCCCAAACTTCCTGCATTCCCACAAAATGGCCTTGTATTTATTTTGTATTGATTTTGCATATATCTATATCTATGACTATGTCTATTTCTACATCTTTATCTATTTACTATCTCTCTCTCTCTCTTCCCCTCCCTCCTCCTCCTCCTCCTCCCTCTGTGTCTTTCTGTGGATTTTGTCTCCCTTGACTAGATAGTAAGCTCTTTGATTCTATAACTATTTTAATTTTGTCTCCATGTCCCCAGGGTCTTGCACAATGTTTATCACATATTAGGAACCTAATATGTACTCTTTGATACTACATTATAGTTTGCAGTTGACTCTGGGTTCTCAAAGGTCATGCCCAGTAGGGGCACGATTTTTCCAGGCCAAACTAAGATAGCAAGGGTTTTGAGTATAGAATCAGTTGGAAGGACTAGTCAAACTATGTCCAGATTTGGAAGTTTTCAAACAAAGGCTATATAAACACTTTTTGGTTTCTCATAGGAGATGGACTGCACAAAATCCTGAAGTTCTGTGAAGTGGCTCATTCCCAGAAACTTGGCCAACAAATGGTACCTTAAATGATTGGTTACAATCAGATAGCTTTAAAAAAAAAGTTTGTACTGTTATGGTTCAGAGAATGATGAGATGGTTTCATCTTCCATTTCTGGCTATTTGGCCCTTTCTGAAGATATTAGAATAACTGTGAGCAGAAGAAATAGAAAATACAATTAGGGAACTCTAAAATTCTGGTTTCTTTGAAAGTTAGTACTTTCTAAATTAAATCGATGAAAACCAGAACGAAAAACAGAAAACTATAAAAGAAGAAAGACAAGAATGATAGAGACACTGGAACGTGAGGTCCTTGAAGGCAAGTTCTGTTTTCATTTGTTAGTGTTGTTGCATTTTCAGTACTTGTATCTTTGTTCTATAAATCCCAATGGCTCTCTATTGCCTCCAGGAGTCAATGCTCTATTTGGCATTCAAAGTCCTTCATAACCTAGGCTCCTCCTACTTTTTCATTCTGTTTAAACTTTACTGTTCCTAATGTACTCTTTGGCCCAGTTGACATCTCCTGGCTGTTCTACAAATAAGACATTCCATCTTTTGACTCTAGGCATTTTCTATGACTGCCCCCAATGACTGTCCTTCCTCCTCTACTCTAACTACTGACCTCCCTGTGATCTTTTAAGTGCCAACTAAAATCTCACCTTCTACAGGAAACCTCCCCCAACTCCTTTTAAAAGTATGTCTTCTCTCTGTTATTTTCTATTTTTCCTGTACATAGCTTGCTTTGTATATATTTTCTCTTTTTAAAAAATATTTATTTATTTTTAATGTATGGGACAAAACAAGCAATTTACAGCATAGTATAATAAAAAAATATGTAATACAATAGGATAATAAAAGGTAACTGTGCATGAAACTGCAAATCTATTATGTACAACTTGTTATTCCTTTTAAATATATACTATCATGTAAATGTCTTTCTTTTCCTTTTGTTTCCTCCCCCCTCCTTTGCCCTAGAGATGGCTACCATGAGACAAAAATATGTATATAATGTGAAGTCATTCTATACATATTTTTATTTATCAGATAATATCTTTCTTCATATGTACTTTGTAGTTAATTTGACTATTTATAATAGTCAAAATGAAATTCTCTTAAAGTTGCTCTTTTTTGTGCCTTTTTTATTTTTTAAATTAATTTTTAGTTTTTAACATTCATTTCCACAAGATTTTGAATTACAAATTATCTCCTCATCTCTCCCCTCTGTCTACCTTATAACAGTGTGCATTCTGATTACCCCTTCTCCCATCTGCCCTGCCTTCTATCACACCTCCTCCCTTTTCTTATCTCCATCTCTATTTTCTTGTAGGGCAAGATAGATTTCTGTACACCATTGCTTATATATCTTATTTCCCATTTGCATGTAAAAACAGTTTTTAACATTCATTTTTAAAAGTTTGAGTTTCAACTTCTCTCCTTTCCTCCCTTCCCACCCGTTTTCAGTGAGAAGGCAAGCAATTTGATATATGTTATACATGTGTAGTTATGCAAAAGACTTCCATAAAAGTCATGTTGTGAAAACTAACTATATTTCCTTCCATCCTATCCTGCCCCTCATTTATTCTATTCTATCTTTTGACTCTATCTTTCCTCAAAAGTGTTTACTTCTAATTACACCCTCCTCCTATTTTCCCTCCCTTCTATCATCCCTTCTCCCCTACTTTCCTGTAGTGTAAGATAGATTTTCATATTAAATTGAGTGTGCATATTATTCCTCACTTAAGGCAAATGTGATAAGAGTAAGGTTCACTTTTTGCCTCTCACCTCCCCCCTCTTCCCCTCCATTGAAAAAACTTTTTCTTGACTCTTTTAGGTGGGAGAAAATTTTACTAACTCTATTTCTCCTTTTCTCCTCCTAATGTGTTCCTCTCTCACCCCTTAATTTTATTTTTTAGATATCATCCCTTCCTATTAAACTTACCTTGTGCCCTCTGTCTGTAAGTATATTGTCTCTCCAACTACCCTAATACTGAGAAAAGTCTCAAGAATTACAAATATGATCTTTCCATGTAGGAATGTAAACAATTCACCTTTAGTAAGTCCCTTAAGATTTCTCTTTCCTGTTTTCCTTTTCATGCTTCTCTTGATTCTTGTGTTTGAAAATGAAATTTTCTATTCAGATCTAGTCTTTTCATCTAGAATGCTTGGAAGTCCTTTATTTCCTTGAATAACTATTTTTTCCTTTTAAGTATTGTAATCAGTTTCACTGGGTAGGCAAGTCTTGGTTTTAATCCTAGCTCCTTTCACCTCTGGAATATCATACCCCAAGCCATTTGATCGCTTAATGTAGAAGCTGCTAGATCTTGTGTTATCCTGATTGTGTTTCAACAATACATGAATTGTTTCTTTCTGGCTGCTTGCAATATTTTCTCCTTGACCTGGGAGCTCTGGAATTTGGTTACAATATTCCTAGGAGGTTTTGTTTTGTAATCTCTTTCAGGAAGCAATTGGTAGATTGTTTCAATATTTATTTTACCTTATGGCTCTAGACTATAGGGCAGTTTTCCTTGATAATTTCTTGAAAGATGATGTCTAGGCTCTTTTCTTTATCATGGCTTTCAGGCAGTCCCATAATTTTTGGTTTGTCTCTCCTGGAACCATTTTCCAGATCAGTTGTTTTTCCAATGAGATATTTCACTTTGTCTTTTTTTTTCATTTCTTTGGTTTTGTTTTATAATATCTTGGTTTTTCATAAAGTTCTTAACTTCCATCTGCTGCATTATAATCTTTAAGGAATTCTTTTCTTCAGTGAGCTTTTGGACCTGCTTTTCCATCTGGCCAATTCTGCTTTTCAGGGCATTCTTGTCCTCATTGACTTTTTTGGATCTGTTTTGCCATTTGAGTTAATCTATTTTTTAAAGTGTTATGTTTTTCAGCATTTTTTGGGTCTCTTCTAGCAAACAGTTGACTCATTTTTCATGATTTTCTTGCATCACTCTCATTTCTCTTCCCAATTTTTGCTTTACTTCTCTTACTTGATTTTCAAAATCCTTTTTGAGCTCTTCCATGGTTGGAGACTAATTCATATTTTTCTTGGAGGCTTTGGGTGGAGGAGCTTTGACCTTGTTGTCTTCTGTTTGAGTGTTTTGGTCTTGCTTGTCACCAAAGTAAGATTCTATAGTCTGATTTTTTTTCTTTTTGCTCATTTCCTCAACCATTTACTTGACTTTTGAACTATTTCTCAAAATAGTTCTCTGCTTCTAGTGGGTGTGGGGGTTGTACTGTTATCAGCTTGATCCCCCTGCAATCTGTGGGCATAGAGCTCCAGAAACAGTGGCTGCAGCTGCCCGTGCTGCTGCTTTGGCTGCTTCTGGTTCCTTCACCTCTCTTCCCCCCTCTACGGCCCTGGGGCTGGGCCAGACCTCTCTACTCTCTCACACAGGTCCCATAGGTTTTTTCGACTGATTCTCCAATTTGTCCTGGGCATTTTGTGGTCATGAACTCTGGAAACCACCCCAGGTGTGAGAGATTCAGTCCTCCACCACCTCAAGGCCTGCTCAGGTCCTGTGGGTGCTGGTGTGACCCATACTACACTAAGCTCTCCTCCCAGTGTGGTGCTATAGACACTTCACAATGACCCTCCAGGCTGTCTTGGGCTAGAGACTTGCTTCAGTCTGTCATTCTGTGGGTTCTGCAGCTTTTGAATTTGTTTAATGTCATTTTTTGTAGATATTTGGCTGAGCGTGGGGCGGGGGGTAGCATTTTAGAAAGTCCATGCTGTTAACTCTGTCATCTTCTCCAAGCTGTTCTTTATTTTCTTATATTTTCTTACATATTATCTACCCTGTTAGATTATAAGCTTCTTGAGAACAGGAATTGTCTCTCTTTTTTGTTTTCGTATGAGATTTTTTGTATTTGTATTTTTGTATCCATAGCACTTAATATAATGCCTGCCTTATAGTAGTCACTTAATAAATGTTTATTGATTGATTGACTTAATATAATGTTCAGAACACAAGTAACACTTAAAAATGCTTGTTGACTGATCACTAAGAGAAAAGGAGCTCTGAAATATTGGTTTTATTCATCAGACATTTATTAAGCTTCTTTTTTGTTCTATGTATTGTGGTAAGCATAACATGTGGCATCGTCTCTGGCCTGGAGGTTGTAATCTAATAAGGTATGATTAGTCAGGTACGGATGAACATGACAAAGTAGACCACAAGTGTATAAAAGGAATACAAAGTGCTTTGAAGTCAGGTGAAGGATGATCTCTTCCCTCCAGACAAGCGTTTCTGGCAGCATCTCATCTAATAGAGTGAAGCATGATGAGAAACTTTTAGGACTAAAAGTTCATCAATAAGAGGTCCTTTAAATCTGTGCTCCAGTGGTGAGGGTGATGAACATTTAAAGCCTTCTTAAAATGTGAAGTCTTTTAAATAGCCAAGAGGATTGTAGCAGCAACATCTACTTTAGGCGGAGGACAGCAATTGTTTAAAGGTCACTGGAGAACTATAGGAAAATATAGTCCATGTAATTAAAATTTGCCCAGGGTTTGAGAACCAGTGTTCAAATCCATTGTGGCAAAGTGTATCTTCCTTTTATCTCAAGGCTGTATGTATTCTGTGCCTGAAATGTAGAATATTCTGTCTTGGCTCCTTAGAATTCTTGTCTTTTGACCAAGCTCAATTCAGATGTTACCTCTTCCATGAATTCTTTCCTGACTTCCCATCTATTCTATCGCCAAATTCATAGATGTAGAGTTAGAAGAGACTCAGAGACCATTAAGTTTAAGTGTCTCATTTTATGAATCAGGAACTTGAGGCCCAGGGAGGGTGAGAGCCATGGACAGAGCTTTCAGAGTCAGTGTCAGTGGTGAGATTCGAACCTCTGTTCTCTGACTCTAGAGCTAATATTCTTTTCACTGTGCTGCTTTGTTATCTACCTTCACACATTATCTTGCATTATATGCATTTGTGAGTATGTTATTAGCAATCCAACATGCTTTATGAACTGTCTCTGTGTCAGACATTGTAGATACAAAACAAAAATAGCCCTTAGTCTCAATGAGATTATATTAAACTTGAATATAAATCTTCCCTAGTCTCTTAACTCTCATAACTCTCTTCCCCATCTCAGGAATATAGAATCCATAAAGACAAGGAATTCTTTGCTTATGCTTTTTTATATGTAGAACCTGTCCACAAAAGCCCTACCTCTGACTTCACGGCTACTGACTGTGTGGCTCTGGGCAGGTCACTTATGGAATCACAGATATAGGACTTTAGTGGCTATTAGAGCAGATAGAGTCCAACTACCTTTTTTTAGCTGATGAGGAAACAGACACAGAAAATAACTGATTGATGTTTAAAGAAGAATTTGAATTTAGATTTTCCTGATGACAAGGCTGATGTTCCATTCACGTATTGTTTCCTCATCTCTCCCCACCTCTTACCTCCCAACTTTTTAAGAGCAGAAATTGCAGAAAATATGCATTGATAAAGAAAGTTTCCTTTTCAGGAGTTTTCTATATTATTTAAGTTCCAGGTCTAGTTAAAAAAAAAAATCCCCGGAACCTAGCACAATACCTGGCACATAGTAAATATATATTTCTTTTCAAATTCTACAACTGATTAGTCACTAGAATATTATTTAGGCGAATGGGACAATGATTTTTTTTGTTGTATCATTTTATTTATTTGTATAATTTTTTTTTTCTTGCAAAGTGTGAGGGGAAACAAGATGATTTTTTAAATCAAACTGTTGGATTTCTCTTATCTCTAAAGATGTGCTCATTTGTTTATGCTAAAACTTGATGTATTTAATATATTCTTTTTTAAGTTTTTAGAATTATTTTGACCTTTAGTACAAAATAAGAAAAGAAAGAAAACATTGCCATATACATAGCAGAAGTGAGAGGATTCAATATAACACAATAAATTTCTCTTTCAAGAAAACCTATATAATAAATACTATATACTCTTTTCAAAGCTGTACAGCTTTTCTTTGCTTCCTTGTAGGTTTTCTGCTGTTCTCTGCTGTGTACTTTTTGCTTTATTTTCCCTTCCTTTCACCCCACCCTAAAGAAAGCTACCATTAAGAACACACACATATTTAATATATATTCATAAATACCTATAAACTTATACATGTATACATGTATATACATATGCACTGCGTTTATTTCTACTTGTCATCTCTTTCTCTGAAGGTGCAGAGCATCTTCTTTCATAAGTCCAAGTCTTTTCATGTTATTCTAAATCAACCAGCTCATTATTTCCCACACCAAAGCAATATTCCAACCCAGTTCCATTCTGTCTGAGAGATTGTCTATGAAAGTTTTTCTCCATAATTTTCTGCATTCCTCCTTTTCTTGGCTACATAAATTTTATTAATACAAGAAAATTCCAATTTAAAATAATCAAAATTATCCATTGTACACTTCTACGATGCTCTCACCTTATAATATGGTTTAAAGTGTGATACAAGGACAATAATTCTTAAAGTAAAAATAAGATTAGGAAAAGGATAAGGGTGAAAGTATTGGAAGATGAACTGCCAAACTGTGAGAAGGTTTGGTAAGAAGACAAAAAGCAGAGTAATGTTTCTGAGAGAATTAGCTATTAAATCATCTACATTTATTACAGCAGGCCTTGGCAGTGCTACTGCTGGTAAAAGAGTGTTAGAGGTGCTATTATGAGACTGCTATTAGGAGAGTTTATTGTGTAAGATTAGCTACCCAAATCTTTGAGCACACCATGCCATCTGGAGAGGATAGAGAGACCTTGCCCCTGGGGGAGCCTGGAGAGCTCTTTATTTCTCAATTAACAAAGTATAAAGGAAGTCTTTTTTGAAAATATTCCTCAGAACCTCCAAATCTAGCTGACCCAGTGGTGTGAAGGTTTTATTTTGGCAATGGTATCATATCCATGATATTTGAGGATTCTGGTGGTACTTGCAAATAAGGACCTTCTGGGCTCTTATTTCTTGCTATTCCTTATTATACATTTTATGTTATTCTACTCTATAGATATGACATATGGTCATGCCCAGCCTCTATTCATTCACACTATCATCTTTCTATATTTATAGTACATTCCTTCCACAGTTTAGCCTGTTTAGACCTTTCTCTTCTCCAAATGTCTTTATGACATTTTCCATAACCAATTTCAGCTTTTCTCCTTAAATTACTCTTCTTTATTCACTTGCCTTGTTACATCTATTATTCCTAATAACCAACAAAGTGGCAGAGTGAGGTAGGATACAGGTCTAATCTCTGCTCCAGGAAGCTTGAAGATAGTAGATTACTTGAGCTTAGGAGTTCCCAGCTCTAATGGACTAAACTATTTGGGTATTCCCACTAAGTCTTACATCTTTATGATAAAGCTTTGGGAAGGGGTAAGGAGGGACACCAGGACATCTAACAATGAGCAAATTGGCCTTGGTCAGAAACAGACCAAGTCAAAACTCCGACATTCATTAATAGAGGGAATGCCCCCTTGACTAGCCAGTGTAAATCCAGCCTAAGTGAGACAGGGAGTTACAGGTACATAAATAAATAAAAATAAATGAATGAATGAACAAATGAATGAGCTAATAGCCAGCAAAGTGATTCACACCTATATGCATATTTCAAAGATCTACAATTTCTCACAGCTTTTCGGGCAAGATCTTACTATTTGACAAAAACTGCTGGGAAGAGTCCTCCAAAATTCTTTCTATGATACAAATATGGTTTTGATACCCAAACCAGGAAGAGACAAAACAGAGAAAGAAAATTATAGACCAATTTCCCTAATGAATATAGATGCAAAAATTTTAAATAAGATTTTAGCAAAACGAATACAGCATCTTATCACGAGATTAATACATTATGATCAGGTAGGATTCATACCAGGACTACAGGGCTGGTTCAATATTAGGAAAACTATTAGCATTATCGACCACATCAACAACAAAGCTAACAAAAACCACATGATTATCTCAATAGATGCAGAAAAAGCTTTTGACAAAATACAACATCCATTCCTACTAAAAACATTGGAGAACGTAGGAATAAAGGGAACTTTCCATAAAATAATAAGCAGTATCTATCTAAAACCTTCAGCAAGCATTATATGCAATGGGGATAAGCTAGATGCATTCCCAATAAGATCAGGGGTGAAACAAGGTTGTCCATTATCACCACTATTATTCAATATGGTACTAGAAATGTTAGCTGTAGCAATTAGACAAGATAAAGATATTCAAGGAATTAGAATAGCCAAAGAAGAAACTAAGTTATCACTCTTTGCAGATGATATGATGATTTACCTAGAGAATCCCAGAGATTCAAGTAAAAAATTACTTGAATTAATAAACAACTTTGGCAAAGTTGCAGGGTACAAAATAAACCCACACAAATCCTCTGCATTCCTATATATTAGCAACAAAGTTCAACAGCAAGAGATAGAAAGAGAAATCCCATTTAAAGTTAGGGTAGACAGTATAAAATACTTAGGAGTCTACCTGCCAAAACAAACCCAGGGACTATATGAACATAATTACAAGACACTTTTTGCACAAATAAACTCAGATTTAAGTAAGTGGAAAAACATTAGTTGCTCATGGGTAGGCCGTGCTAATATAATAAAAATGACAATTCTACCCAAATTAATATACTTATTTAGTGCCATACCAATTAAACTATCAGACAATTACTTTCTAGAGCTGGATAAAATAATATCAAAATTCATTTGGAAAAACAAAAGGTCCAGAATATCAAAGGGACTAATGAAAAGAAATGCTTGGGAAGGTGGCCTAGTGCTACCAGACCTTAAACTGTACTATAAAGCAGCAATTATCAAAACCACTTGGTATTGGCTAAGAAACAGAGAGGTAGACAAGTGGAATAGACTTGGCACTCAAGATGCAGTAGGCAAGGAATATAGCAACCTTCTGTTTGATAAACCCAAGGACCCCAGCTTCTGGGATAAGAACCCATTGTTTGACAAAAATTGCTGGGAAAACTGGATAACAGTGTGGCAGAAATTAGGCATAGACCCATACCTGACACCGTACACAAGAATAAAGTCCAAATGGGTACATGATTTAGGTATAAAGATTGATACCATGAACAAACTGGAGAAGCAAGGAATAGTGTATTTATCAGATCTATGGAGAAGGGAAGAATTCTTTACTAAAGGAGAGATAGAATGCATTATGAAATGCAAAATGGATAACTTTGAGTACATTAAACTGAGAAGTTTTTGCACAACCAAACCCAATGCAACCAAAATCTGGAGGGATGTAGTAAATTGGGAAAAAATTTTTACAGCTAAGCTCGGGGATAAAGGCCTCATTTCTAGAATATATAGAGAACTGACCCAAATGTATAATCATACAAGTCATTCCCCAATTGATAAATGGTCAAAGGATATGAACAGGCAATTTTCAGAGGAAGAAATTAAAGCTATCTACAATCATATGAAAAAATGCTCTAAATCACTATTGGTTAGAGAGATGCAAATCAAAACAACTCTGAGGTACCACATCACACCGATAAGATTGGCAAACATGACAGAACAAGAAAATGATAAATGCTGGAGAGGATGCGGGAGAGTTGGAACACTAATTCATTGTTGGTGGAGCTGTGAGCGCATCCAACCATTCTGGAGAGCAATTTGGAACTATGCCCAAAGGGCTACAAAAATGTGCATACCCTTTGACCCAGCAATATCGCTACTAGGACTATATCCCCAAGAGATCATAAAAATGGGAAAGGGTCCCACATGTACAAAAATATTTATAGCAGCACTCTATGTAGTTGCCAAAAACTGGAAGTCAAGGGGATGTCCATCAATTGGGGAATGGCTGAATAAATTATGGTATATGAATGTAATGGAGTACTATTGTGCCATAAGAAATGATGAACAAGAAGACTTCAGAGAGGCCTGGAAGGACTTATATGACCTGATGCTGAGTGAAAGGAGCAGAACCAGGAGAACTTTATGCACAGCAACAACCACAGTGTGTGAGAGTTTTTTCAGGTAGACTTAGATTTTTGTAATAACACAAGAACTTCTGAAAAAAAAAAAAATCCCAATGGTGGACCTCAAGGCAAAATGCCTTCCACACTCAGAGAGAGAAATATGGAAGTCACTTACATAACGCAGCAGATCATGTTTGTGTATGTGTATCTGTTTGTGTATCATGTTCTGATTTGTTATACGGATTCTTTCATTTATCTTAGTCTGACTACATAGCATGACTATAGTGAAAATATACTCAATAGGAAAGTATATGTAGAATCTATACAGAATTCTATGCAGTCGTGGGGAGGGAGGGAGGGAAGTAGTGGGGGGTGGGTGGGGAGGGATAAAATCGCAATTGTATGGCAGTGATTGTTAAACATTAAAAAAATAAAAAAAATTAAAAAAAAAAAAACTGCTGGGAAAACTGGAAAACAGTATGGCAGAAACTAATGTAGATCAACATCTTACACTACGATAAGATCAAAATGGGCATATGATTTAAATATAAAGGATGATACCATAAGAAAACTTAAAGAACAAGGAATAGTTTGCCTGTCAGATCTATGGAAAAGGTAAGTATTTATGACTAAAGAAGAGAGAAAGAGTATTACTAAATGTAAATCAGACAATTTTTATTACATTAATTAAAAACCTTTTGCACAAACAAAACCCATGCAACCAAAATTAGAATGCAAATAGAAAGATGGGAAACAATTTTTACAGCCAATGTCTCTGAGTAAGGCCTTATTTCTCAAATATATAGAGAATTAATACAAATTTGTAAGAATACAATTGATAAATGATCAAAGGATATGGATAGGCAGCTTTCCAATGGAGAAATTAAAGTCATATATAGTCATATAAAAATGCTTTAAATCACTATTGATTGGAAAAATGCAAATTAAAACAACTCTGAGGTACTACCTGAAATTGATCAGATTGACTAATATGACAGAAAATGAAAATAATAAATATCTGATGCAATGTAGGAAAAATGTGGACACTGTTGGTAGAATTGTGAGCTAATCCATCCATTCTGGAGAGCAATTCAGAACTACACCGAAAGAAAGGGCAAACATTTTTATCCCAGCAATACCACTACTAAGTCTGTATCCCAGAGAGATTTTGAAAAAAGGGGAGGAAAGTACATAAATGTTTATAATGACTCTTTTCATAGTGGCAAAGAATTCAAAATTAAGGGGATGCCCATCAAGTGGGAAATGTCTGAACAAATTATGGTTTATGATTATAATGTCATATTACTCTGCTATAAGAAATGATGAGCAGGAAGATTTCAGAGAAAACCTAGAAAGACTTAAATGAACTGTTGCAAAGTGAAGTGAGTAGAACTAGAAGAACATTGTGCATAGTAAAAAAAAAATATTGTAAGGATGGTCAAATTATAAATGATTAGCTATTCTCAGCAATGTAATGAGAGATACCAGGTTGAGGTAGTCCTAACTACACACCCACCCATTTTTTCCACTTTTTAACATCTCCTTTTCATATGCAGTATTATGGTCTTCATAAATGTGTTGAATTGAGTTGAACTCTAGTTTGTCACCTTTAAGTTGTTTTTCACTCATGTCCAACTCTTTGTTTTTATGGAGAGATACTGGAGTGATTTGCCATTTCCTTATCATGTTCATTTATGAGGAACTGAAGCAAAAGGGGGTAAGTGACTTGCCCAGGGCCACACAACTAGTAACTGTCTAAGGTCAGATTTGAACTCAAGAAGATAAGTCTTCCTGACTCCAGGTCTAGCTGTATGCCACCTAGCTGCCCATTTTATCACTAATCTGGCTTAAAGGTTTATAGAACAGCTCATATCTAGTATATAAAATATAAGCGAAGATTTGTGTTTTTTGGTAAGGCTCTGTAGGCTGCAAAGCCTCCACAAACTACAGGTTATCTTAATAATGGCCACTAGTCTAATATTGTGAGAGTGCCAGGGGGGCCCTTCATTCTTCTTTTGTACTTTGCAAGTTGCAGAAAATCTTCAGGCCAATTTTTCCATTTTATTCAATTGGCACTAATTCCACAGTGCTGCAGTTCCAACATCTTAAGCAGCCTGTCACCTTGCTTTGTCACTCTGTGTGACCTCTTACGTTTGCTATACTGAAGAGGGAAAATGAATGAGAAATATTTTAGTCCTTGAAGGATTTCATGAGTTTTCTCTCTACTTCTTACAAACTTATAGACATTAATAGTGATAACTTCTTTGGTCAATGGGCAATGCCTCTTGTTTGATTATTGAACTCTGCTATAAGCTTTCAAAATTTTAAGAAGGATGGTGTTTCCTATTTTTTTTAAATTACATTTTAGGTCATTGGTTTGGGATTTGGAATTCATTTTCTCACAAAAGAAATATTACTGGGGCTTAGCTTCCAATAATAGACCAAAAATTCTATTTAATGCATAATGGTGCTGAACTACAGTTCAGCAGATAAAATTTTCCTAAGTTTTGGATGCTGGTGAATAGAAGAGCTAAAGAGAATTTCCTTCCTGTTTTCTGAAGTCAGCACAAAATTTAGTTTTTCAGCCCTCTATTTCCTTGAAGGATGATAAAAATATATCAAATAAGCTTGATATCCTGTAGATATTAAGAATAACATGTCCCAATATTCCCCTTCTTCCTTACTTTTCTATTACTGTTGGGGAACTCATAGTATTTCTAGTCATCCATGCTTGCAATCTAGGTGTCATTCTCAACTCTTCATTCTCTTTTACCCTCTCCCCCATATCTAATCAACTGCCAAATTCTATCATTTCCACCTTCATAACATCCCTCACGTTTCCAACTTTTCTTACCTGACAAAACCAAAATAAAGGTCCAGGACCTCATCATCTCATGCCTGGGCTATTGCAGTAAGCTATTTTTGGTCTTCTTTTCTCTTCACTATGTATCTCAATTCATCCTCTAGTCAGGTGTCAAATAGATATTTTCAAAGTACAGAAAAGATCATATCATCTACCAAATTGCCTTCAAAATACTCTAAATTACCTCTAATATCAACTATTCTTGGAAAACAGCACATCTCTGTAATGTAAAAATCTCCCCTCCCCCCATTAATAGATCTCAGGTGGAGCCCATTAAGGGAAGCTTGATTAGGGGAGACTTGTTTCATAGGAAAGTCCACACCTTTTGTTAATTTCCAATGAGGCACTTGGTCATGAGTATCATTATGCCCTCTGGCTCTGAAAAGTGTATATATATTCTGAGGTGAGATTTTACTTTGGGGCTTTACTCTTTGCAAGAAGGTTGCTATGCCAGATGAGAATCTGTGTAACTTTTAAGGAGCACTCCCCCACCCCCTCAGCTTTGAAAACCAGATGTTGGTGCTTCTGTCTCTGGTGACTATCTGTGTATGTAATGGTCAGACAGTTGGATCTGTCTGTTGATCTGTGATATATGTATTGCTTATGGTCCGACAGATGCCCTGTCTGTTGGTCTTTATTTCCTCTTCTTGTATTTTCTCTGTTGGTATTTCTCTGTATCTCTGTTGTTTTAGAAGCTGTTTCACTATCCTTTTCATCTGAATAAGAAAGCATTAAATTTGGGGATTTAAACAAAAGGAAGAACTCTACACCAGGGGTTTCAAACATTCATGCCACCTACTGCAACACTTCTAAGTGGGACAGGGACTAAGTTAAAATGTAATTAGGAAGTCCTTTACAAAATAAGTAAAAATGCAGTAAAATATAGATAATGATAAGATATAGTTTTCTAAGTTTGTATGTAGCTGCAGGGATCCTTCTGTACTGGTTAGTGGTCCCAGTTTCTATTTGAGATTGGTACCACCCTTCAATATCCTACCAATCACAACATCTGCTTATGTGCTACTATAATAGTCACAATGTGCTTTCTTGGCAATAGGCATGGGGTAAGTATTTCAAATATTATTCTCCTTATTTTACAGATGAAGCTGAATTGACCTAGTGATTCCACAATTTTCAACTTATTTGTTTTTCTGTGGGCCTGTGGTTTCGTGAGCCTTGAAAACTACATGATAGTGGAAATTCATTTTACATACACAGACTATTGTAACATAGTTGTATGTTAGCAAAGTATGATAAAATGTCTTGCAAATGGTCATACAGACACAAGTTGTCAGAGGGAGTTCTTGAATTCAGATCTTCTTGACTATGTATAGATTTTCCATCTATTCCTTCATACTGTCTCTCTATAAGGTGAAACAACCAGGTTTAACATGACAAAGAGCTGTTTTCTGACTTTAAGTGCATTGGTCTTTCCATAACTTCATCATGTGTTTCCATAGCGTCAGTGTATCACATGACAGCACACTTGTTTCCTTTGGACTAATTTTGAATAGTAAGGAGGAGAAGAAACCAAAGAAGCCTTTGGTACCAAAGACGAGAATACAGATAAGCAGGAACTGTGTTAATGACATACTTCCTTTTCTTATAGAAATATTCTGAGGGCTGCACTGGGAGACTTACCTACTCATAAGATCACTGAGCAGACAATCATGTGTGGCTCCTGTGCCTCACCCCAGACCCTTGCTTGGCATCTGTGATGGCAATCAAACTAGGATCATTTGCTATTTTTATTTTACTAAAAGTGCCTCTGATTGAATAATACATTGAAGAAGGTCTTTCCCATCCATTAATAGGTCTGCCCATTGCGGGAAACTTGATTAGAAGAGTTGTTTTGTAGGAGGGTCCCAAGTACTTTTTGTTTTTTCTATTGGGCACTGAGTCAAAGGGTTATGCCCTCTAGCTCTAAAAAGGGTATAAATACTCTGAGGGTGAGGTTTTACTTTGGGGCTTAGTTTTTGTAAGAAGGTTTGAGTGCCAGATGAGGACTATAAGAAATTGCTTTAAGGAGCCCCCCGCTTTGAAAACTCAGGTGTTGGTGCTTCCCTCTCTGGTAACTATGATCAGACAGCTGGATTGTCTGTTGAATTATGGTCAGGCAGAGGAAGCTGTGTCTGTTGACTTTGGGGCCTACTGACTGAAAGTGTTTGATCAGAGAGGACTCTGGGAAACTGCTAAAGGAGCCCCTCCCTCCTAACCCCCAGCTTTGAAAACCAAGCTCTTGGTGCTTCCCTCTATGGTAACTATGGTCAGACAGTTGGACCTGTCTGTTGAATTCAGACAGAGGAGGTCATGTCTGTTGATCTTTGATTTCTCTGTATTTTCTTTGAAGTTCAGGGTGCTGACTCCCCTGAACTAGGTGAATGCTCTATGTGCTTGGTTAAAGGAATGATACATGCACTTGATTAAAGTGATTGTTAACCCCTTGAAAGTTGTTTTCCTTTTATGAATGCAGATCTAAGAACCTGGGATAGCAGGCCCCCCTCTGTATGTTGAGGTGCTTACTGTTACAGCTTCTCATCTATAGTGACTGGTCTTGGTACCCTTCTTCCACCCCTTATATATAATGGGGATTCAGTTCAGTCTGTGATGACATGATAATCCATATTCAGCCTAGGCTGCATTTCTGACTAATTGAACTAAAATACCTCTTTACCCCTTTAGGGCCCATTTGAGAGCATTCTAGTTATTACACTCAAAGTCATCACTAGCATTTGACCCCATGTATTTGAGTCATTATTAACTACCCTACACCATCACTCTTATCTAATTGGTTAGAGGTACAGGGAAACAGGGGAAAAGGTAGTGCTGGCTAATTAGCTGACTCTCTCTGTCTCTCTGTCTGTGTCTGTCTGTCTTCTCTCTGTCTATCTTTCTTTACACACACACACACACACACACACACACATTTTCTTTTATACATACAAGTCACAAAAGAAAGAAAGCATGGTACAGTGGGAAGAGCCCTTGATTTGTAATCAGGAAGCCTGGTATTAAATTCTGACTCTGTCACATGTATTCATAGGACCTTGGGCAAGTCACTTAATCACCAAGAACCTCAGTTTCCACATCTGTAGAATGAAGTTATTGGCCTGGACCTATAAGGTCTCTTTTAGCTTGAAATCCAAAATTATATGTAAAAGGATGGGAGCTGGTACTCACAGCCTGACAATATTGTTCCCCATTGCATTCTCCCTTCCATAAATTTGATAATAAACCATGTCTTTTCCCATTCAAGGTTGCCCATGTTCTGGGCAAGGAACCATATTCTGACTCACTCCATGGCCTTAATCACCTATAAGGATATTCTTAGGGTTTATTTCTGGCCCTCCTTCTCCCCCATCTCACTTCCATCTCTACAATTCAATGCCTAGGCTTAGGAGTTCTTGTCCCTGAATTTATCCTTTACCTCTGAGTAGTTTAGGGCTTATTGTAAACTAGGAAACATATCCACCTGTTGGCAGGACATTTTCCTCCATTTTCCAGGTCAGGTCATTTAATGAATTCAAACTGAATTCTTAGTTTTTAAGATTCTGGCAATGCAGAGAAGCGCTCTCTCTCTCTCTCTCTCTCTCTCTCTCTCTCTCTCTCTCTCTCTCTCTCTCTCTCTCTCTCTCTCTCTCTCAGTCTCTGTCTCTATCTCTCCCCTTTATAAATGAATATTCATTGCCTGCAATAATGAAGCCAAAATTCCTCTTAGCCTACTTAAATAAGTAACTTATTGATATATGAATGCCATCTTTTTTTCTCTAAGTCAAGTAACCTAGGATTGCTAGCTAATAAAAATATAAAGGAAAATTTATTATTTCCAGGATTAAATAAATGACGGTCATGATAATCAATGTAGATGTATAAACACTGATGCCACATCTTTCACATTTCATTTTGCTCCTCACAGAACACTCTCATCTAGATTGTGTCTCATTGAATAAAAAAATCAAAATTACAGAATTTCAGAGGTGGAAGGAACTTCTGAGACTATTTAGTGCAATGTGTAACTAAATCAAGAATTCCCTTGATACCACATCATACCACATTCAGCTTTCACTAGAAGACCTATAGTGAATGAGATACTAGAACTTCCTAAGGCAGTCCATTACACTTTTGTGTAGCTCATGTTATGAAGGAATTTTTGTTACATCAAACCAACATTTTTTTCTGTAAATACTTTTTCTGGCATACCTAGCTCTATTCTGAGGAGCTAAGAAGACTAAATCTAATCTTCATCAATATAGCAGCCCTTCAAATACTTGAAGGTAGTTATCATAGCTCTGAATCTTTACACCAAACATTCTTAGTTCTTTAAACTGATACATGGCATAAATTAAGAGTCCTTCTCCATTGTGTTTTCCATCCTCCAGATGTTCTCTAATTGATCAGTTTCCCTCTTAAAATGTCATATCTTGAGCTGAACCCAGAAATCTAGATCTTGTCCAATTAGGTCAAAGTGTAACAGGAGTCTCACTTCTCTAGTTCTAGACTCTGTCTTAGTGCAGTCAAAGATTATATTTATTTTGTTGGCTTCCATGCCAACTGTTAATTCATTTCAGTTCAGGTAATATTTTCTTCCATCCATCCATCCATCCATCCATCCATCCATCCATCCATCTATCCAACCATTCAGTCCTTCATTCACTAACCTTTTATTTAGTATCTAATTTATGCAAGGAACAATGTTAGAAGCTATGGAAGCTGCCCAATTAGCAGTGTCGCAGTCCTAAGGAAGTTTATATGTAACAAATTGTTTTTGTAATCTAACATTTTAAACTTCCCGAGGTACTTAGATTGATAATGGGGGGAAGGAAGAGGAAGGAAGAGAATGAATATTTGAATTTGGTTTTATTTATATATGTAAGGGAATATAGCTCATTCTAATTCAGACTTTACAATTTAATTCCAAGTCCTGCTCTTTCCAACTAATGTAATGTTTTCATTGAAATGTATATGATTGTTCCTCTGTCTTATTGAATTTCTGTCCTACAGGACAACTGTCCTGAGATACCAGCCGAAAAATTCCACTTTTTATTTTAAAATGGAGTATATACTTCTGTGAATCCTGAATAAACAGACATATTTATGTGCTATTAACCATAGGCTAAAGGCATAAACTATCATATTGGCCTTGGGGGTAAATAAACACAACCTTTGTCTCTTTCTGCTTAATGATCTGCTTTTTCTAATGGTTTTTCTTGACCTATTAATGATTTTATAAGCTTTTGGTGTTTAAAAAATCTGCTTGTCTTTTTCCATATTTTCTACACCATAGTAACACAAATTTAAAGCCAGAAGTGGGAGAAGATTTGGTCCAACCTCTTCATTTTACTAATGAGAAAACTGAGGCCCAGAGAGTATAGTGACCTGCTAAAGATCACAAAGTAGCAGCGACAAAACTGAGTCTCACTTTTCTGAATCCAAATCCAATACGCTCCACTGATCTTTGGTCCTTTTGCTTTAAATAATTTTATTTGATTATTGAGGGATGGATTCATTTGGGTTTTCCAGGCAAAGAATGACTAGGTTCCCCTTATTTGCTACATGGAGTCAGTAGGCATGAGTTCAGCTCTTATCTCTACCAGTTACCTGTGAGACAGGGCCCAGAATTTAGAGCAGGGATTCTGAGTTCAAGTCCATTCTTAGCTGTCTACTCGTCCTTGGCAAATCACATTACTTTTTTTTGGACCTATTTCATCACCTGTAAAATAAGGAGGCAGGACTAGTTTATCTCTAAGGGTCTTTCTCATTCTAAAAAACAATGAACTCATTCCAACTGGACAAGTCATTTGACCACCCTGAACTTCATTTTCTTCAACTGTAATAAGACCTATTCTTACCTTAAAAGGTTATTCTGAGTCTCAAATGAGATAACTTAAAGATCTTTACAAAAATAAAATGCACTTCTATAAATATCAGCTATTTCTATTACCATTATTGTGATTACACTAGGAGGAGGAAGGGGTACTGGTGCCTTATCTGCCTCACAGTATTATTATAAAGATCAAATGAGATGTAAAATGATTCCATGCCTCCTGAAAGACTGTCTTCTCATCCCTTAATTTTTTCTAGGAGCTAACTCTGAAACTAACTACATCATGAGTCCTTTCATTCTGGTTCCCTCTCTAGAAATGACTGTATACATTTTATATTTACTTCTCTACGGTTTTCCTCCAGTATAATGTTAGCTCCTTGACAACTGGGACTATTTAGCTTGGGACACAGTATCCAGAGTGCTATTTTAATGCAGGAAGGGAAATTTATACTTCACTCAAACAGAACAGAAGAGATGATAGTTTTACATTAAGAATACATGTACAGAAATCCACTGGAGAGGTTGAATGATTATAATGATTTTAGTGAAGATAAACAGAAGAAAGAAAAATAATATTATTATGGAAGTATACTATAGTTACTCAGGCAGAAGGAAGAATTAAGAATGCAGGAAATAGATCACAAGTCTGGCATTTAGTAAAACTAGTTCAATAATCTGGGAGTGTGTTTCAGTTCTCTCTCTCTGCCTTAATGATACATAATTAACAATTTCATTATGCAGAAGAGAAAATTACTATTATTCTGGGCCCAGTTCTGATGAAAAATAGGAAGTGGTTGTTGAAGTAGAAATGATGGGAAGTTTGGAAGGAAGCTTCTCAACCAGAAGGTAACTAAATAGCTTAGTGCTTAGAGTGCCGGCCTTAGAATCAGGAAGAGCTTAGTTCAAATCTGGCCTCAGACATTTACCACCTTTGTGACCCCTTTTGAGTCATTTAACCTCTTCACCTCAGTTTCCTCATGTGTATAATGGGATGATATAAAAGTTTCTTTTTTGTAGACTTAGAATACGAGTAAAATAAAATATATAAAGTACTTTGAAATCTTTAAAACATTATACGGTAATTGTTATTAATTAATCAATCAATAATTACTATTGGTTATTATTATTATTGTTATTATTGCAAGAGAGGAAAACCAGGTACAATCTGACAAATACCTTAAGTATTAAGAGAATTCTATTAAAATATAGGTTAAAAAATATGGCCAAAAATTCTATGACACAGTACAGTACAATACAAACAATACAACAGCAGTACAACAATGGATGCAATTCTGGAGATACAAATTCAAATGAACTTGGTGAGGAAGGAAAGGGGGAATTGTCTTAAGAAACCACTGTGGATACCTTTGAAAGTCATTAGTCAATTTAGATTGAAAGACATGTCTAGGCATATATGTGTGTGTGTGTGTATGTTTTGTGTGTGTGCGCACAAACATGGCTATATACATACAAACACACATATTATGTTTGTATGCAAACATAGGACAAGTGCATTGATAATCATATATAAGTATGTGTGTGTATATACATATATGTGTACATGCAAACATATGTATATGTGCACACAGGCCTACATATAAATGTGTATATATGTATATCTATATACACACATGTTTATATAGGTGTGTGTATACGTATACATATGCACATACAAATATAACGCACATGCACAAATATATGTGTATATACATATTTGTACATATATATGCATGTGTGTGTATATGCACATGAACATACAAACACACACATACATATATACCAGAAGCAAGTTCAGGTAACTGAAGATGAATACAAAAGAGTAGCCCATATGTGAAGGAATAGCTTTGGGAACACTAAAGCTCCCAATGAGCTAGAAATGCCAATGATGTTAAAAATGATAAACAAAGCTTTTGAAGCTGTGGTGGGGCAAAGGGAAGATGGAATAAAGAACTGGGGCTTAAAATACAGAGATGAGGAAGGATGGAAAGAAGGTAAACTCTTTTTTTCCCTTCTGTTTTCCCTTCCAACGTGAATAGACCTTGAACTTGGAAGAAAGAACAAATATAGTGGATAAAAGAAATGCTATAGGCATAGCTTAGCTGTAGTTCAGACAAAGCATTTGATAATGTCACTAATGCTGTCTTTGTGGACAGGATAGAAAGATATAGGGGAGATAATAATAGCGTTAGATGGATTTGGAAGTGGTTCAGTAACCAGACCTAAAGAGGAAAATCTGAGATTGATTCTCATTCTGAGAAGTCATTAGTAGATCAATATCAATCTGCACAGAGATCTTTATTGGAGTGTTTCAGGCATGTGTCTTCGGCTATACACAATTTAACAATTTTTGTCAATGGTTTGATTGAAGACATAGAAATGAATTATGTATTTATATGATACTTATACCACAACATATTGAACAATACCTTGCATTCAGCAGTCATTTCATATTATGGATATGTAAATATATATCTCATGTGTAGGACATATAGTTTATTTATATGAAATATGTACTATATGTAAGATGCTATGTTATGTGCTATTTCATATATAGGCATATAATATATATTTCATATATATATATATATATATATATATCAATATCATCATCATCAATGTTAACATTTATATAGTGCTCACTGTATGCCAGGGACTCTGCTAAACACTTTGGAAATATTATCCTATTTGACCTTCACAGAAACCCTGGGAGATAGGTGCTATTATTCTTTCCATTTGACAGATAGAGAAACTGGGTCAAAGAGAGGTTAATAAGATCACACAGTTAATGAGTATCTGAAGTCAGATTTGAATTGAGGCCTTCTGACTCTTGACACATTACTACAAACTATGTGTATGGATGTATGCATACACTAAACACGTGTGTACATGTACACATGTATGTACATGCATGATACAGATGTGTACACATGGTGATTTTAACATTGTCAGAGTAAAGGAGAAAAAAGACTGCTTATCAAACCTATTGTTTGCAGGATAGTGTTTTCCAAGAAAAACTAAGTCAGTGTATATGTTCTGGAAATTATGCAGGAAAAATATGTATATATGTATGTACGTGTATACATACATAATGTATGCATGTATATATGCATGTGTATATTTATATATATATATATCTGTATGTATATCAAATCTACTATATACAAAGTCCTATTATATGTGCTGTGGGATGAGTGTTTTATCCTAATGGCAATAGGGAGCCACTGAATATTTTTGAGTAAGGAAATGATATTGTCAAACCTTCACTTATGCTCATCAAATATGCAAATGAGACCAACGTGGGAGGGGTAGCTAACATTCAAATAACAGTTAAGATCCAAAAATATCTCTCCAGACTAGAGTGATGCACTAAATCTTGAAAGATGAAGCAATAAGGCACTAAAGTGAAACCCTATGATTAAATTAAAACTTTCATAAGTAAAGATGGAAGAGGCATGGCTAAAAATGATCAAGAAAAAACTTAAGAGTTATAGATGACTTCAAGGTCAAGATGAGTCAGTGGTGTAAAATGATAGCCCAAAGGACTAATCTCATCTTTCTAAGCTTCCAATTTATTTATTTTATTTATAGATCTGAATTTTCTTCTTCTGACCTTCCCTCCCCCCACCTAAAAAAATAATAAGAAAATAAGAAAACCCAAAGTCAAACGAAATAGACTCCCACACTGGCTAATTTAAACTTAAATGTTATAAAGTGTGCATCATGTCCAGAATGAAGAATGATAGGCCCATTATACTTTCTCTTCATTAGATTGGTCAGACTTCATTTGGAGTATTGTGTATAGTTTATTTTAGGTATCATATTTTTGGAAGGTCACTGATAAATTAGAAGACATTTAAGAAGAGGGCAAGAAAGATGTAGAAACTGAAGATTATGTCACATGACCACTGTTTGAATGAACTAGGGTGTTTAGGGTGGAGGAAAGAAGACTGGGAGGGTATTATTGAAATACTTATTTGAAGAGTTTTTAGAGAGAATAGTGATAAGATTTATTCTTGGACACAGGGGAATCAATTGGTAGACACTGCAACAAAGCAAATTTAGGTTGGATGTGAGGGAAAAGTAAAATCTCACCATTCAAAAAGAGAATGAATTACCTTAGGAGATCCCTATCCCCATCACTGGACGTCTCTAAGGGAATGTTACATGGACTTGTCAAAGATATTGCAAAAGAGATTTATGTTTGGGTAAAAGTTTACCTAGATGACTGTGAGGCAGACTCCTTTTGTGAGGTGAGGGAATTCTGCTATTTTCTGTTACTCTGCTTCAAGTACTTTCTTGAGACAAGTCACTATTATTAAAGCAGGCCTGGGAATTCTGGTTAATCCTACTGACAACTGCTGTCATTTAATTACAGCATTATTGCGTTTATGTCTTAACTGCCATCGGCTGATTTCCTCATCAACAAACTCTATTCTGCCATCAGACTAATCTTTCTTAAGTACCACTTTGAATATACTTCTATCATCCCATCTCTTATCCAATAGCTTGTAATACCTCCCCGCAGCCTACAGAATTTTGTCTTGTAATTTGAGGTTATCCACATTTTTTTTCTAAATTTATTTTGCCAACTGCTTCTATCAAACCGGTCTAAATAAATATTTGGCTCGAATACACAGCAATCATTTTAATTTCCATACCTTTTCTTGTACCATTTTCCCTCTCCTAGAATGTGTCTTAGAGCCCCCTGGCTTGAGTTCTACTTCATTATGAACTCTTCCTAAATTCCTGTAGCCCTCAGTAAAAGATCCTTCCTCTGAACTCCTGAAGTATTGGTTGTCTGTACCAATGATGTCAAAATTAAATAGAGGTGGGAACCACTAAACCACACATAAGATAGGTGGCCCACGAAGAGTCGAATTTCAATCAGGCCTCAGACATCTACTGGGGACCTTTTCAAACACTTGGGTAAGTACCTTAACCCTGTTTGTCTGTTTCCTAATCTGTAACATGAGGGGGAGAAGGAAATGGCAACAGCATCTTTTCTGCAAAAACCTCAAATGAGTAATGAAGAGTTGGATACGACTGAAAGGACTGAACAATGTCAAACCACACGTAAATATATCATCAGGTTGCATATCGAGATAGGTTTAAACTAGAATGTTAACTTTGTTTTATTATATTTCATTTATTCTGGTAATTATTTCCCAACTACATTTTACTTTAGTTCTGCACCTCCCTACTCCAATATGAAAACTCAAAGACATTTTCTAAGGTACAAAGATCTTGAAGCATGTTTTAGATTGTTTTTAAAGACAACTTTTCCTTGATGACATATTTTTATTGATGAAGCCAAAAAAGCTTTCTAAGAAACTATATTTATTTGCCTGCTTTTACTCCATCTTTCCCAGATGAAATTTTCAACCTAAAATAAAGGGGCAAAGAAACACTATGATTTTCTTGGTTTGGTCCTCAGCAGCACTGGCGAACTCATTCATCTTTGAGATGATCATCCACGTTTACTAAGGAACAAAGGCTAAGTTTTTGGCCATCTACCCTGTTACCATGCCTCTTTTTCTTAATCAGTTCTTCAAGTCGGTGAAGAGGGGTCTTATAAAGTCATATTCTTATCGATTCTTTGAAGATAGCTTACATGAGAACAAAGGACTCCATTTCCATTCAAGGTTCCCCTTTTCTTTAAGATTCAGTTTCAGACTCTAAGCAACTTTCATCCAAGGGATGGCAGCTGCTGACCCAACTTATTTTAGTTTTCAGCTGCACTACCAGGGGTTTGGGAGAAGCAAACAAAGTATTTCCAACTCAGAAGAAATAGAATAAAGAAACGAGTATTGACTCCTACACTTGTGGACAGCACCTGAATATTTTCTTTAGCTCTGTCTAACCTTGTAAGTATGGGGGCAGGGGAGAGACTATTGTAAAATTCATTGTATTCAGGACAGTTGTTTCAAAGAAGAACTAAGGCAACACAGTGAAAATTATGCAAGATATAAAAATGTATCAAAATGTAGTTTCCCTCCTCAAAGTAAGGATGTTGATGTGTTTGATGAGAGATACAGAAAGGAGAGGGATATATAATATTTTTACATTAATAAGGAATGAAAGAATAAATAATAGTATAGTTAATCATCAATCATTGTTATGATTGTAGGCTTATAAATTTAGAGCTGGAAGGGATCTTAGAAATCATATAGTGTGATCCCTCTTGTTACAGATTGGGAAACTGAGCCCCACAGATATCAGATGTCTCACTTAGGTAATCAGCATCAGATGGTGCTTCATCATCTCGTGTATTTCTACAGGACTTTATGGTCTGCAAACTGCATTCTATACAACAACCCTTTGAAGTAGATGGTAAAAGTGTTCTTATTCCCATTTTGTAGATGAGGAAACTGAGGCTCAGAGAGGTAATATGACTTTTCCAGGATTACAGTTAGTATCAGAGCTGGCACGAAATCTAAGTCTTCAAAGACTAAGAGAATGAGAATTGGACTTAGACACACACACACACATGCTGAGTTTGAATCTCATTTATTTATAGAATGTTTTTTTACTATCCACCTTCCATTTCATTCTAAAATGGAGATAATTGTTACTTATGTAACCTACCTCTCATATTGTAAAGAAAGTATATTGTAAATCTTTATCCTGTTTCGGAAATAATGTGAAGTGACTAGGGCTTTACCCTAGGTGTTAATATCTGGGACACTCATATTTCATTTCTTTCTCTCCTGTAGAGTGTCATTCATCCAACTAACCACACCTCTTCACCAGGTCTAGGTATCCTGCATCCATCATATCCTTCACGTGGGACCTTCTCCCCACCACATTGTTACTGCCCATGTGGTACTGCCTGGCCTGATTACTCGTGCTGTGGGAGGATATCCAGAATCACTACAGGATCAGCTTGTTTGCTTTATCTCCCTGTTATGCCATAACAGACTATTTGAGGGTCAGAAAGTGTTTCTTCTTCCTCTCCTAGTATTCTACAGAGAAAGTATGTAGATTAAGGATTCTTGGACCTTGCAGTCCACCCTGTTACTAATCTCTTAGGACTTCTGGACTTTTCCATCTGGATTGCTGCTGGACTCTCTTTTATGTTCAGTGTCCCCCTATTCCCCATTCTTGAAAACAAGAATTATCTACTTTTTTTCCCATATTACTCTCTAGAGTTTAGCTCAGCACAGTGCTTGGCACATAGCAAATGCTTAATAAATACCTTTTTCATTTGCAAATATGTCTGTCTGTGATTATGATAATAGTTGCTATGTGTCTCATCAAACAAATAATCTACTTCCCCTCTCTCATGAAATCTCTATACAGTACTCTCATCAACTGGAAGGTTCTCCCTCAGGGTTGGCATCTGGAGCTCACCATTTTAATTATAACTCTGTGGCTAATTTGGCCTCTCCATACTTGGTACTAACCAAGCTTTACAATTAGCAAATTCCTGCTGCCAAATACTTGAATCTACATGATTTAGAATCACTTTCTACCTAGACAAAATCTCTTTATTCTGCAACTTTCTCCTTTATCCAGCTGAGCCTTGGTCTTCCCCTTTTCCCTAGCCTACTCTAACTTTCCACTGTGTTCTTTGGAACTTTCCTCTATTGTTTTGAAATTTTTTTTCAATTAAAAAGCATATATTTTCTCTCCCTCACTACTTATGGGAAAGAAAGAAACAAGGAAGGAAGGAAGGAAGGAAGGAAGGAAGGAAGGAAGGAAGGAAGGAAGGAAGGAAGGAAGGAAGGAGAAAAGAACTCACAATATATTGCATGGTCAAACAAAGCAAATTCAGTTTCATAAAAACTCAGAAAGAATTTGAGAAGGATTCAGGAAACAATTTATTTAACATCATTGTAAAAAGAAACAAATTTAAGAGACATAATAGTTCTCTATTTTTAACAAGTTTCCCTTTACTCTAGCTCTCTTTCACTTAGAGTCCTGCTCTTTCTCTTACATGCCTTGGCATATATAGGTGGAGGAAGAGCAGTTAGAATACTGTGTTACTGCTTTCAAATCTTTCCTCTTCCATTTCTATTCAGTAATGAATTGTCCTTTAGATTTCACTCCATTCCATTCAGATTCTTGTTGCTCTCACCTGTACACCTCTAGGTGTACACTCCCTTTTTCTCCAGACTTTTTCTCCTACTACATTCACATGGCTTGGGCCTCCCAGTTCCTCAACTCCTCAGTTTTCATGACCTCTATCTCTACTTTATCTCAATTATGTGGGCAGCTAGGTGGTGCTGTGGATAGAGCACCAGTGTAGGAGACAGGAGGATCTGAGTTCAAATCTCACCTCAGATACTTGACACACTGGCTGTGTGACCTTGGGCAAGTCACTTAACCCCAATTGCCTCATCCTGGGTCATCTCCAATCATCCTGATGAATGTCTGGTCACTGGATTCAGATGACTCTGAGGAGAAGTGAAGCTGGTGACCTGCACAGCCCTCCCTCACTCAAAACAAAGTCAAGTGCAAGTCATGTCATTATTTCTCTGAGGGCATGGTCTTCTTTGGCAACGAAGAAAGAACACACACAATCACATATAGGAGTGCTCATAACTTGGATATTCTTGCCTCTTTTAATTAAATTAGCTCCGACTTCTGAAAATCCTAATTAAGACCCTGCCTTAGATGATATAAATGTTAGTTCTTGCTAGAATTATTATATATAACTCCTGTCATCCTTTCTATTTTACATTAAAGGTAGATTGTATATCCCTGTTTATTTTTCAGAAAGAATACTAAGATATATTAGGAATGATGTTTAATAGTTAGAGTATTGGACTTGAAATCAGGAGGACTTGACTCTGAATTCTGTCTCAAACACTTAGTGGCTCTGTGACTCTGGGCAAATCACTTAAACTCTTTGGGTCTCAGTTTCCAAGTCTGTGAAATAAGAGTATTAGAGCTGATGACTTAGAGCTGATGACTTCCAAGATTTCTTATGGTAAGCTAAGTGGAACAGTGGATAGAGGTCTAGAACTAGAGTCAGAAAGAACTAAAGTCAAATTTGAACTCAGATACTTGCTAAGTTTGTGACTCAGAGCAAGTCACTTAACCCTACTTGCCTCACTTTCCTCGTCTGTAATATGAGCTAGAAAAGAAAATGGCAAATCACTCCAGTATCTTGACAGGAAAACTCCTAAAGGTGTCGCAGAGAGCAGATACAACTAAAAATGACTGAACAAAAGATCTCTTCCAGCTCTAAAATTATGATAATGTTTTCTCTATATAATTTCTATACCAGCACTAATTACCTTGCATTACCTTTCTCCTTGGATTAACCTTTAGTCACTGAAATATTCTATAAAAATAGTTGCGTTGTCTGGAGTCACAGAGTTAGGGAATCAGTGTCAACACTGGAAATACAGTATGGACAGTGGGTTCTTTTGCAATGAAACTTCATTAATTTCAAGTACATTCATTTGGAATTTGTAATCATTTGGATAAGGGATGAGCAGAAGTTTTCTTTTATTGAAGAAAACCTTTCATATAGAGTTCAAATTAAAAGTAATATAAACAGAATTGCAGAAGAATGTTTAAAATACTTGAGAGGATAAACTTTTTCAAAGCCTTTTAAAAGAATTCATTTGCATGCAAGTAATTGATATGGTAATTGAGACTCTATCTTATCTTTTCATTAAAATAGTTCCCCTATGGACCTCTATTTTGAACAGTTTAAATGAACCGTTTTTTTTTTTTAAAGCTTAGTTTGAATTACTATATCTGCATTTTGAATTACATTTAAATACATATGTGTATATATACATATATACGTTGATATGTATATTTTAACGTACATGTGTACGTATGTACATATTATAAATGTATTGTATATGTATGTGTATATGTATGTATGTATATAGAACTCTCTCTTTTGGTAATTCAGACTGGATTTTCTCCTACAAGTGAATGAATGAATCAATTAAAAAAAAAATAAGTGCAACTATGGGTCAGATATTGTCCTGAGAACCACAAAGACAGTCCTGAAAGCATTCAAGATAGCTATACCCTCAAGGATCTGCGACTCTTAATAGCTATCTAGGAAAACTATGACCAGGGAGTAGTGACTTGGACAGGGAGCGACAGTGAATGGTCATGATGATGATAATAATGCTTGTTTCTTTATTATTCTCAGACTTAAAGTTAGAAGGGGGACTGGGCAGAAAGGAGAAGATACCTGCTTGGTGGCACATCATGGAGTGCCCTTGCAGGGTAGGGCTGAGACAGAGCAAAATAAACTCACCAATCAGAGCCAAGGTCCTTGAGGTGGGACCTTCAGTGGTTGCTGGAAGTAGAAGATAGAGGGCAGACAAAATGGCATGTAGATGGCTGGAATTGTTTTCCTTTATTTTCAATAGTCACCAGATCAGAACCCTCATAAAAGGAAATCATTTAAGAATTGGAAGGGACCTTAAATATCATGTAATCTAACCTGGTTTAGCAGAATTCCCTCTCTTCAGTTCACCAAACATGTAGTCTGAATCCTCTAAACTCCTAATACTCCATCCTTGCCACCCTTATTCCACGGTTTTATACAGGAAGAAATGGAAATCATCAAGGGTAAGGAATCTGACCAAGGTCAGAGCTTGAGTTCATATGCTGATCTTCTGCTCTTAAACCCAACTCTCCTTTCACTGTACCACATTATTGACTAAATTCAGTTAAAATGCATTGGATGGCTATAATTGGTCAGAAATCTTTCTGATAGCAAACTTAAATTTCCTTGTAAATGGATAAGCATTTTTCTAACCATTGCTTCTTGTTTTGCCCTCTGGGGTCAAATAGAACAAATGTAATCTTTCTTCCAGGTAACTCTCCTGAAAATATTTGAAGACAACTATTCCATCATCCCTTTCTTAGACTCTTTCAGTCACTTCTTGATTCACCATCACTATGATTGTCTATTAAACCTTGGGATTCAGTATACTCTATAACTTGACAAAGCCCATTCACAACAGGCACATTAGAGCAAGTACGCTAAATTCATTTGTTTTTTTCAGTTTTAGACACATAAAATTAAACCCTTGGAACAATTCTTCATTTATGTTTTTCAGAAAATTGGAAAGATGTAGAATAATAAATAAATATGTATTATGTATAGTGTGTGTATACATATGTATATTGCACATTATATATACATATACATATATACATATATATATGCATACGTATGTGTAAAACTAATGTTTTTTGCTGCATTATCAGAATTAATGGAATAAACACAAAATGCGCCCAATGCTCCACTTTGTGTTTGGTGGGCACTATGTTGTTCATTCTCCTGAGTCTGAAGGAGAGAAAACCATGTAATTCTCCCTTCTAACCAAATAGGGGCAAATAGCTGTGTTGGAACAGGTGGTTGAGACAATACTAGACAATTTGTAAGATCATAAGAGAAAGAATTTAGAGCTGAAAGTGAGACTATCAGGGCAGGGGCCTTGGGGTTCAAATATTAAATCCCACCTGCTTCTAATTGTTTTGTTTTGTTTTTTCCCTGTCCCTAGTTGCATAGCCTTTGAGAGAGCAGCACTGATTGGAATATAGAAGGAATATCAACATATAGAAAGAATGTTCTTTCATGTGGCAGAAGATGGTGGTCTCTTTCAAAGCATTGGATATGCTATCAGAGGACTTGGGTTTGAAACTTACTTCTGTTGAACCACACTTAGTACTTGGTTAGAAAATCATAGATATGGGAATGGAAGAAACTTTAGAGACCATGCATGACCTTCCTCCTTCCATAGTTGAGGAAACTGGATCACAAAGAGGTTAAATTATTTACCCAGGGTCAAACTGCTAGGAAGCATCTAGATAGGTGGTACAATAGAAAGAACTCAGAAATTGGAGTCAGGAAGACATGAGTTCAAATCCCATGCAAGTCACTTAACCTCTGTTTTCTCGTCTCTAACCTGGAGATAATATAGTACTTACCTCCCAGGGTTGTTGTGAGGATCAACTGAGTTAACATATAAAAAGCACTAATTAAATGTTCTTATTATTCTTTATCTGAGGTGGGATTTGAACCAGGTCTTCCTGATTCCAAGTCCAATGTCCTAAACTCTACAACGGGATGTCTTTCATATTCTAGGCTACCATTCTGTGCCTTAGACAAATCACCTAACCTCACTTGATCTCAGTTTCCTCATTTGTAAAATGAAAAGAATTGGACAAGAAGATCTCTAAAGTCCCATCCAAAATCTCGGTGCTATGACTGACCTAAATTAGAAAAGAATGTTCCTCCATGGCTATACTATAAGTCTCTTCTTCACAGAAAGAGGGAGATCTGCAATTTTGATAATGAAAGTAAAAAATAAAACTAGATACTATGGGGGAAAAAAAAAACAATTATCCAAATTATACTTTTAAGGAACACATGAGACCCATCATCAACTCTCTCTAGAAGATGTAACATGCCAAAACAAAGAGGAAAGCAAACCTCAAATTACAAACAACAATAGAAACAGTGACAGCAATAGCATCTCTATCTGCATACCAAATTAGTTATCCTTCCTAATAGATCTGAGGTTTCCAAAGGCCACTACAATTCAAGTGAGAGAATCCAGGTCCTGACAGCACCAGTCAATTTTACCAAAGTTAACATCTCCTACCTCTTTGCACTGTCTTTTGATTTCACAGATCAGAACATAAGCTGTGTCAAGTGCTTGCTCTAACACTACTGTGCATGTGGATTTTTAGGAAAATAAAACCCAATAGAAGCTCAGTATGTTCTATTGAGTGTAATCCTCTTTGGCTCACTTTCATCCCAATGCTTCCTTTCCTTTGTCTTCCATACGATTTCTTGTTGTTGTCTAGGCGTGTGAATGAATGCTTACTTTCTGGGTTAGATAAAGTATTAGTGTGAAAATTAATGTAGGAATATGGCAAAAGACAAATAGCTAGGTGGCAACAAAGTACTAAGCCTACAGTCAGGAAGACCTGAGTTCAAATCCAGCCTCAGACACTTACTAGCTCCATGACCCTTATCAAGTTACATGTCCTCCATCTGCCTTAGTTTCCTCAACTGTAAAATGAAGATTAAAATAGCATCTACATCTCCAATGAAATATTTGCCAAAATTCATAGCACAGTGCCTGATATATAAAAAGTCCTTGGTAAATTCTTGGTGTCTTCATAGATTTACTTGGATAGTATCTTTGAGGTTATCTAGTCCAAACCTATCATTTTACAGATGAACAATTGAATCGTAGAGAGGTTAAGTGAATTGGCCAATGTTCTGAATAGTAAATAGCCAAGCCAGGATTGTAGTCTAGATCCTTGATTGCAAACCCAGAGCTTTTTCTGTTGTCAGATTTCTGTTTACTAATTCTGATCACATTTGTCCTTCTTCCTCTGCATTTCTTTGCTCCCTTGGTCTTTGATAAGAGGAAAAAAAGAAGCAAGTAAATGAGAGAGACTGAGGCAAGATGAATTGCCAATTAATTTATGAAATTATTAATTGATTTATTGCAACCTAAGAAAAAGGGAAAAATCTTCTGGGAGGGATATGAAGTTCAGCTATTCACCCTTGCTTTCCACCCATGAATTCATTGCTCCCACCCTGTTCAGACTGTGAATAGTTTATAGCGTCAGGCTTGATGCTCCCAGTTCACTACTAAGGGAATGAGACTGTTAGGAGGTCCTTTTGAGTCTGGTAGGAATGCCCGTTTTTTTTTTTTTTGTTTTTTTTTTTACTTATTTGCCAGAAAAGACCACAATGGCAGTAAAGGGGAAGAGACTTAACAGCCCAAAAAGTATAGGGGTAAAAGGCGTGGGAATGGGTGATGGGGTCATGGAGGGAGGGAGGCAGTATATGGAAAGGAATGTGGAGTAAGAAAGGCACAAAGTCTCTCATATAACCACAAATCAGAGTTGGGAGCCCTCATGCAGCATGGATTCACAGCAGATAGAAGAGAGTTGGAGGACAGGAGGAGTTGGGGCATCTCATTTTATAGGACTTGAGGGGAGACATCCTAACTCTTATCTACGATACCTTAGGGTTAGTTCATTAACATCCTGCCAAAGTTATCAGCAGCACTTTATGGTTAGTTCATTAGCATTAATGCTTGCAGGTGTTCTGCTGGTCTTCTAGTACATCTAGAGCTTATCTTAGAAGCCTAAAATATCATAGCTTATCACACTTTATCATAGCTTTTCACATTCAGTTAGCAAGATCAAGGAGCCCTTACAATAAGGTCTGGGTAGTTTCCTATAATTTAGCACATAATCTCAGGAGGTGACTTTAGTTAATCTGAGACACTTTGCAAGGAACTATTATGTTCCCTTAATTTATGGGACAGTCTACTTCTAGGTTCCTCTTTGAAATCTTATTTCCTACAATTACCGCTTTATGGTAGCTATTTATAAATTTACTACCTAGAAGGTAGAACGGTGGTCAGGGGGACAAGAACAAGATATAAATTTAACACACAAGAGAAAGGGGATTAGAAAGGAAAGAGGATGGAGAAGAATATAAGAGAAAAGGATGAAACATAACAAAGATGATTTAGTATGATTTTCCTCCTTTGGCAACTGAAGTAAAAATTAAATCCTCCAAGAGGGGATATTCTATTTTTTATATTCTCTTTCCCCATCTATTTCCCTTCCATTTCCTTCTTCATGAGCTCAGATGTCTAATAAGTCAAATATAAGGGGATATGAAAAAGAAGGAGTTACATCTTCTAACTGTAGAACAATCCATCTCAGAATAACAGAAAACACAGCAGTAGGGGATCTTGATGACCAGTGAGTAAATTTCAGTGAAAAGGTGTCTTGATAAATAAAAACTGATTCCTTATATTTTTGAATATCAAGAAATCATTTCTTCTCTCGCAGAATCATGCACACTAGTGTCTTGATAGATGTGATCAGCTCTGACACTACCCTTGATTATCGGATTCATTATGATATTTTTTGTTTCCCTACTTTTTCACTGGCTGTTTTTCATTCCTGTGATGATCTCCTTCCTCACTCTCCCCTTGTGGAATACTTACTTTTTGTTTGTTTGGTTGGTTCCAAGGTTTCTTTCAACTGAAGCGTTACCTTCTACTTGAGTTCTTGTCTCTCCAGCAGCTAGCACCTTTCTCCCCAACACCCCAAGTTAATCTTGTATATGCTTTGAACATGTCCTATACATACCCACATATATATGAGCATTCTGTCTTTTCCCATGGAATGTAAGTTCCTTAAGGCACAAGGATTGCTTTCCTTTTGTTGTTTTATCCCCTTGGATATAACGGAAATGATGTTTGCTGATCCAGTGGTTGATTGATTGATAGAGTGATTATCTCCTTGTAACAATTTGAAAGAATTAAGATATTAAAAGGAATGAGAAGTGCCTTGATGCTTTCATTAATATACGGAAGGTCCAGATGAGATAACTCCCTCTAACAATGTTGGATCACTTCTCAGCAACATATGTCATTATAGAGTCACTTAAAGCCCTGAATGGTTTAATGACATTTCTGGGGTCATATAATCATCATGTGGCAGAAGTAAGATTTGAACTTGTCTTCCTCCCTCTAAGGCTACCTCTCTATCAACTCTACCATACTGCCTCAGGTGATTTTCTTATTATTATCAAATACTATTTTTAAAAATACAGATTGAATACAAAAATGTATAGATGGCATTACATTTTCTGCCTCTAAGCCTTTGCATAGATAGTCCCAAGTAGGTAGTTCACTTATCATCTCCACCTCATGGAATAATATTGATAGCTAACATTTATACTTTGAGGCTTATAAAGCACTTTGCAGATATCTCATTTTATCTTCACAACAGCCTAGGTTGAGTACTAACCCATATTTTATAGATGAGGAAACTGAGGTTAAGTGGCTTACCCAAAGTTATACATTTAATAAGTTTCTGAGGCTGAATTTGAACTCATGTCTTACTGACTCCAGCACTGTATACCTCTTACCATGTAGCTGCCTTATAACTTTCTTAAAGTAGCCTCTCAAATGCCCCCCTTCCATCAGAGGCTTTCCTTGATTCCCTCAATTATTAACAATCCTATACTCTTCTGAAATTACTTTGAAGTATTTTGTTTATTCTTTGTATTTACTTGTGTACAATTGATGCCTGTCTCATAGAATATACATATCTCAAAAGCAGAGACTGTCTCATTTTTGTCTTTTTAATTCCAGAACTTAACATAGTATAGGTATTTAATATCTGTCTGTTAAGTTTAATTGAATGTGACTGCCATGATGACTGTGAGATGTTTAAGAATATTTTGTGAAACATCACATAATCAAGAAATGTTTGATTTTCTCCTGAGGATGGATGCCATGTTAGTTCTGTAAATCAGTGGTTGAGTTCTGTGAGAACACACATGAATACCTAGGGCACTTCAGGGTTTGGGGACCTTAAGGAGATTCTTCCATATCAGTTGTTTGGTACAATGTATGTTGCAAAGAAAAAAAAATAGTACTGAGCCAATGGAACAGGCACCTTATAGAAGGAAGCCAGGGAAAACCTAATTCTGTTAGAGCTAAGTGAAATCTAATCAGGGACTGCTTCAATGAATAATTGTGTTGTTTTTTTTTTTCTTCACTTCTATATAACTTCATTTGTATTATAATTCTCAGGCCTACTCTTCTCATTTATATCCATATTCTTCCAGAGTCTAAGAATTTACTAACACCAACTGCAATTATTATTTGGCTGACTTGCATTTTCTTTTGACTGTTTGTTGCAGAGGTATTTGGAATCATAAGCTTATCAATGTTAGTAGTCTCTCTTTAGGTCCAGAATACAACCTTTCTATTCCTTTTTCAACCTGAACTATTCATGCCTTCTTGCAAAATTGACCTTTACTCTATTTTTTTAATGTAGGAACAATCATATCTATCTATATCTACCTTATGGGGTTGTTTGAACTCATCTTCCTCCCTCTAAGGCTACCTGTCTATGCACTCTACCACACTGCTTGTGGTAATTTTCTTATTATTATCAAATATTATTTTTAAAAATAATGTGATAGAAGGAACTTCCTTTAGCAATGATGGGATGTAAAACCCAAATTTTAGTTTTACCTTTTTTAAAAAATTTATTTATTCATTTTCAATTTTCAACAATCATTTCCATAAGTTTTAAATTTTTTGCCCCTCCCTTCCCAAGATGACATGCAATCTTATATGGACTCTACATATCCATCCTTATTAAACACATTTTCACATTAGTCATATTGCATGGAAGAATTAAAACTAATGGGAGAAAGCATATGTAAAACTAAACAAAACCGAACATAACAAAAGAGAGAATAGTCTGCTTCATTCTGCTTTCCGACTCCATAGTTCTTTCTTTGGATGTAGATGGGTGGCGTTTTGTATTATGAGTCCTTTGGAAATGTTTTAGGTCCTAGCATTGCTGTGGAGGACTAAGTTTATCAAAAACAGTCTTTACACACTATGGCTGTTACTATGTATAATGTTCTCCTGGTGCTACTCACTTCCCTCAGTCTCAGTTCATATAAGTCTATCCAGGTATTTCTGAAGTCCTCCTGTTCATCATTTCTTATAGCACAGTAGTATTCCATTACATTCATATGCCACAACTTGTTTAGTCATTCCCCAATTGATATGCATTCCTTTGATTTCCAGTTCTTGGTCACCACTAAAAGAGCTACCATAAATATTTTTATGCATGTGGGTCCTCTTCCTATTTTTTGATCCCTTTGGAATACAGCTCTAGAAGTGGTATTGCTGGGTCAAAGCACTTTTTTATAGCACTTTGGGCATGGTTCCAAATTGCTCTCCAGAATGGTTGGATCAGCTCACAGCTTCATCAACAACGAATCAGTTTTCCAACTCTCCCACACCTTCTCCAACATTTATCATCTTCCTCTTTTGTCATGTTAGTCAATCTGATAGGTGTGAGGTAGTACCTTAGAGCTGTTTTGATTTGCAGCTCTCTAATCCTTAGTGATTTAGAGCATTAAAACCCAAATTTTATGGGGATACTGAAGCCGAAATTCGTATAGCTAGCATGGAAAAAAGCCAAGAATTTGAATCACTTCCTCTTTGTACTTCATTGACTTCATCTGTAATTTATCATCATTGCTATGATCTTTATCCTGTTCTTCGTTCTAATCATCTTGTAGCTATGTTTGCATCTCCATTGTATATGTCTATAAATTTGCGTATTACCATCTTTGGAAGATTACAATTTCTTTAAGGGCAGGGATAGTTTCACTTTTTTTTCTTTGTATCCCTCATGCTTAAGACAGTTCGTTGCATATAATAGGTATCTAATACATGCTTGTTCATGTATAGATTATACATTTTTTCTTATTGCTATGATTATTCATGACAATACAATGACTGTAGCTACTGCCTAATTGATAGGTGAATCTTTTTGCTTCCTTTAATATCTAACCCGTTATTATTTTGAATTCTTTTTTGAAGATACAAGTGACTTTATACTCTTCAACATAGCTTTTAAGATCTGAACTAGGATCAATATATGGAAGTTCTAGGAGGGCAGATTTTTATTTACACAAGCAACAGCTACAACTGCATACCAACAGACTAAATTTTAAAAGTCACAAGTTCCTTGTGACCAGAGGAACTTAGTCAAAACATACATGGTACCTTTTCAGGGAAGCTTTAGAAGAAATGCCTGAATGGGTGGACTAACATGCTAAATTTCCTTTAAGATCTCTTTCAACCTAAAGATTCTGTAACCAAATGAATATTCCAATATTAAGGCACTGAAAATCTGTCCTCTTTTAGAATCACAAAATGGATATAAAATTTAACCTTACCTGAAAAATAAATCCATCTCCGACATTAATAGGTAGGTTACCCAACCTTTGTCTGAAGATCTCTAAAGAAAACTTCCTAAGGTAGCCTATTCCACTTTTGGATACCTATTAAGTTTAGAGAAGCATTTCCCAGTATCAAGCATATATTTACCTTTTGGTAACTCCTGCCTGTTGCTCCTTGATGAGCCTCTGAGAGGCAGAATAAATTGAATCTCTCTTTTATATACCAATTCATCCAATTATTGGAGACAACTGACATATCCCCACTAAGTCTTATCTTTTCAAGTCTAAACATTCTCAGTTCCTTCAATCTACCCTCTTTTAACTTCAGCTCCAGGCCCTTAATTACTCTGGTTATGTTCCTCTGTTGACTTGGAAGCTTAAAATTTTTTCTTGGCCAGTATTCAGCAAAATATTCCAGATGTTGTCTGACCATGACAGAATACTAATTTGATTATTACTTTTTCATACCCAGAAGCTATGCCTCTCTTTATAGCCCCTCCCAATCACATTGCTAGGTCTGACTGCGCATACAATCCACTGTTCCCTCCCTCTACATCTCTTAGACTCACTGCTATCTAGTCAGATATCCTTTAACTTGAATTGTAAAGTTTATTTTATGAATTTAAAAGTAAGATTTTATATTCATCTTTATTTAGAATCAGCCCAGTCTTCTAACCTGTGGTGATAATTTTGTACTTCTGTTTCCAAATTTAGCTTTAAAATCTAATGAAAGAGAAGAATGTTAGCAATAGTAGGCAAAGAGTACTTTACTTCTTTCAACTCCAAAAAAATCTTGTTCACTAATTATAATTACCTAGCTGAAAGTTATCCTGAAGATAGCTATCATTTCCTCATTTCCAACGTAACTAGAATGATAGATTCAAAGAATTCAACATTCTTTCATTGGAATGAAAAGCACGTGATGAAGTCAAAACATTCACTAATTGTGCTGTCAGAAAACCCATAAGACCAATTTTAGAATCTTAGAATTAGAAGGAACTTTAGATATCACTGGCACCAACTCCACCATTTTGGAGATTATAGAAAATCACCAAGAAATCAAAATCCTAGACCAAGGTAACATGGCCACTTAGAACCCAACTCTAGTGAATCTCATTTTAGTACTCTGTTTATTACACCAGGAATATTCAGTTTCTATAATTAGGATATGATTTGGAACCTCACATACTGAAAGAATACTAGACTGTACATCACTTACTACATACACTAATTGACCTAAGACAGTGTCATAACATCATAAATCAGTGGCTGGAGGATACTTCAGAAATCATGTAATCTAACCTCCTTATTTTATAAATGAGGAAATTAAGGCACAGAGATGTTATGTTAATTGCCTGAACTCACAAAAGTAATAAGGAGAAGAGCTAAACTTTAAATCTAACTCTCCTGACTCCAAATAATATAGTTTTTCATTGTGCCATGTTGCTTTCCATTGCCAAAGAGCCTCATTGCAATTGAAGACAAAACTAATTAACTGTCTCTGTGTACTGCGTAGTTCAAAACAGATAATATCCCTGAAGTGGCTTTATTAGTTAAAAAGTTGAACAAATATATTATTATTATTACATTTTTATGTTTTTGAAAATGCAACTTAGACCATTCTTGTTTTCCCTTATTTCATTTTTAGAAGTTAAATAATTATTCTTTGATGTGCACTGATACAAATAAAAAGGTGTACCCATTTGGTAACATGTTCATTTTTTAAAAGGCTTGTATGGAGAATTTTATAGAGATTACATGGAGGCTATTCTGATGCTTTTTCAAGATGTTACACTGAAAGCTGAAATGTCCTTGCTTAGAGGAGGAGCAGTGGTAGGAGCTTCCAGAAATTCCAGAAAGGTGTAGACAATTCTTTTATATAAAAGAAAGGAATTTAGTGATGAAAATATTGAAGTTCAACTACAGTGCAAAACTGACATTTTCAGAAGGACCATACAAGTTGGATAAAGCACTGCAATGCATTATTAAGAACAAATTTTAAAACATTCATTTGAATGAAATCTCATGTAAGATAAGAGTAATTTAAGAAGTTAAAGTAGCATTAAAATAGTGCAAATTGGTAATTTTGCATAGATTTTGTAAAAATGAAACAGAGTCCTACAGAATAAAGCAGCACACGATGTTCTTAACATTCAATTCAACTTAAATAGGGAGGAAGATAGGCTTACAAATCCTTGATTATTTTCATTACTGACCATGAAGTGAAGGAGAGCTTATCAAAAAAAAAAAATTGTAGGTAACAAAGGCAGTATAAACAGGATGAAAATGATTGTTCTTCCTGTTAATGAACTTAAAGTGATACAATATGATATCTATGAAGTGATATCTGCTTCAATGTACAGACAAATCTTTTATGGCAATTTCAATTACATTCATCTGCTCACACTTATGCTGTATTTTTTTTTTTTTAATTTTACCATATCTTTATTGGTACAGTTCATTCCCAGGGAGGAAATTCCCTTATCAATGCAGATTGATCTCTAACTATTTCTCTAACTATTCTCTAACTAACAGTTTTAGAGGGCTCCTTGAGCAGGGACATGAAAGCGAGAGGAGGAGGACTGAAGACTATTGACTTGCCTGGAGTCGTAAAGCCAGTATGTGCCAAGGACAGGATTTGAAATCATATTTTCATAACATGATTCTGGTGTTATATGCACCATGCAACACTGCCTTTCTATATTTAAGTCCACTTATTTCCTTCCCAGTGCCTCAGTGTCTACTCTGTCAGACCAAATACATTTCCTGCAGGTCATGTCTTGCTTTGATTGACAGAGACATTATGAAGTTATAATGCCAACAAGGAATACCATAAGTAATTATTAATCCATCCCGTTCGCTTGATGTCTTAGTCCCAAATCTGTATTACCCATTTTGCAACATTACTTTGCAATAGCTAGCTCTTCTGCATGAGTTTCACAGTTCTCTCCAATTCATCCTGTTCATCCCTGGAGTGCTTTCAGAGAGCAGGACAGTCAGAGCAGTGATTTCATGCTCAGTCTTTTGTCTAGCACTCAACTCTTTTAAAGGGTAGTATATATCACAAGTACTATATAAATAATAAATAACACATGTATTAAAAATGCCTTCAGCAGGTCCTGAATAAGAAAATATTTCTGCGTGTTTTATGCTACAATGATACACAGTAGCAATCAGGGAGAGTATTGTTCAAAAAAAGGTAGATGCTAGAAATATGCCCACTATGGGGGCCTGCTCAGAGATAACCCAGTTTCCTAACCACTAATAGGGCTCTATAACATTCCAGAAGGGGTGGCATCTTTTGTAAAGTAATAATATTGTAAATTGTATGTTGGTGAATCAACAACCAATCCTGATGTTCTATTTGTATGAATCTTGCCAACTAAAATTTGTCCTCCTATTGATGATATTTAAGGCATGAAGGGATAGAGCTTCTTATATGCTTCCTTGTTAGTGATATGTATCAGTTTATCTATTTGTCTGACTGTAATATCTGTCAACTATTAAGTATAGCCGTTTGTACGTAGTTGGGGTTGAATTGGCTTGTAGAGTCCATCCTATGCACTGTGCATCCAAAGTTCCCCTCTAAGTTTCTGGAGACTCCAGGAATATGGTGAGTCAGCCATTGCACAGTTTGGAAGTGAAAATTTCCTGGCTTCTTCCTGTGGCAAGTGATCTATCTCTGTTCCACTTGTTCCTGGAAATGGCATGAAAAATCCCTGAAAATATCTGAAGTCAGAAGAGAAGATGATATCGATGGTAGAGACACTGATTTCAATATCTATTAAATCTACAATCCTTTCTGCTCAGCATACAATAAGGAGATTACCTCTTCATATCAAGGGGCAGACCCTTTTTAACACTGAGCCACCAAAACCTGGTGGGATCCGGACAGGAAATTTGCTATTGCCAAGAATCCCAGCAACTGAATAGCCATATCCCTGGAGTAATTGAAATTTTCCAGGAGAACTATGCGCACATAATCCCTGGGATGAAATTGATATCTCAATCCAACCATTGCTATACTTACAAGTTTACATATAATATATTTGGGAGTATAGTTGGCATGGGAATTGGACCTGAAATTTGTTTAGTATAAGGAAACTCCAGTTGAGGAAGATTCCTCTATTAAAGCATAATGATATTTTCTCTGAGACTTAGTGTTAGAAATCTGTATAAGGCTCAGGGAAGTGAAATACGTCATCCCAGGGTCACATAGCCAGTTGGTGTCAAAATCCAGACTTGAGTCCTTCTCTTTCTGACTCCAAGATAAGTTTTCTATCCATTACATAGCAGAGTTTTTGAAACAAAATGCTTGTGTATATTTATACATATACATATGTATGCACACATATATGTATATATGTTTTCTTTTGGAACTATGATTTCATTTGTGTTGGAAACTTCTGGTGTTAAAACTTCCTAAACCAATGCAAGTTGAAAAAAATGCTATAAATAGCCTTTTATCTGACAGTTTCTCTTTGGAGGCAGCTGGGTTTTCCAAGGTTAGTCCCCGAGCTATTTCCCATTTCTATAGATTTAACAATTTTCTTACTGACATTCCTTCCCCAAGAGCATTCAAATTACAGAAGTTAATTATAAGAATTTTGCAATTCCTACTCTATGTGAATAGGGTTTGTAAGAAAGACATTATATGAGTGGAAATTTCTCCTTTTTCCTATATTTGCTTCTAATTTCCCAAATCTTTTGTCTGACCCTTCTGTGCACATTTAATAATTCAATTAGTGCACATATAGAACCCAGACTACCTTAATTTCCATTATAGTATTCTAATAAGACATTCAGCCCATTCCAGATGATTCTGGCAGATGATTTTAAAATATTTTCCTCAATTTATTGTACCACCTGAAATAGGGAAGTAAAGATAATACACCCATTTATCAAATGAAACAATGAGATTAAATAGAAAGGATTAAATAAAAGTGTAATAAGCATGAAATCCTTTGAAGTTAGTACCAATAAAGAGAAAGCCAGGATAAAATGCTCATGCTTTGGAGTTGCGAGGTGATGGTAACTTCTCACACAGTATCATGATGATCATGATGCATGACTAGTCTTCATGTAATTCTCAAATAGTGACCTCAAGTCAAAGGTGTGTGTGGGTGGGTGCAGGTGTGTGTGTGTGTGTGTGTGTGTGTGTGTGTGTGTGTGTGTATGTGTGTGTGTGTGTGTGTGTGTGTGTGTGTAGGGAAATTGATCAGCTCTTTCAAAATATATGATCTTATTTAGGTCACAAAATATATAATCTGTCCAAGAGTTCCATACTGAAAACAAGTCTTAAAATCAATCTATTTTCATTGACTTTCTCTATTTCATCACTAAAATACAAGGACAGAACTTCATAGTCCCTCCAAAACACTTAATGTCATCTTGCTTAGACTGAGTTCTTTGGAGCTCCCTGATTTGAGGTGAATATATAGGACTGAATGAAGTCTTTCCTTGATCTTCACTATTAATATATCTGCATTCAATGAATGGTGAATGAGAGCAGAAAGAGGAAGACTTGTATCTAAATCAATAAACAAATGTTCATTAGGTACCTATTAGTGTCAAGTGCTGTGCTAGGGGGTATATAAAGACAAAAGTCACAGTCAAAGAGAGTACATTTTATTGTGAGAGACAGAATATACATATATAGCTTTGTGAGAAATACATACAAGATCATTTTGGGGATGTAATAACAATATTTACTCTCCAATGGAATCAGGAAATATTTCATGGAGGTGAATTTTGAGCTGAGTTAAAAATAACCAAACAAACCACGATTAGAGATTTTAAGAGGCAGGAGTGAGGATGGAATGGGGCACAGCCTTTGCAAAGGCATAGAAATAAAACATGAGATATTTTGTGTAAGAATAGCAGGAAGGCAAGTTGGGTTTAACCACAGAGTGATTGAAGGGAAGTAATATCTAATGGGTCTCAACTGGTATCATCCCTACCACTTTGTTTTTGAAGTAAAAATGTTACCAGGAAAATTCATACTAAATTTTTACTGAAAATGTAAGATTATTTTTGGCAAGTGACTGAAATACAAATAACTTCCTTTCAGTGATTAATTTCAGCTGCTAACCAATTTTCACAAAATAAATATGACATATATTATTTGTCCTAGCATACTTTTTTCCCACATTCTGGTTGGTCATCTTCATGGCCTGGAGTGAAAAAGAAAAGGAGAGGAGTAAACACATGGTTTGCCCAGGTGGACTTGCTTTAGAATGGGAAGCTTCAGCAAAAATGATCTAGATACAGTCAGTTTGGGGTCAAGGACTTTATGTGGGAGAAGGACAAGGAGAAGGGATCTTGAGAAAAGTAAGGACCGTAAAAAGTAAAGCTACAGAGCAGAGGTTAAGTTTACAGAGAATTACGGAGCTTGTAGAAATCTTATTTGTGCTGTGTGGCTCTCTGCCCTGGACCTTTTTCAGATTAAATTCTTTGATAGTATACCTTTATTCTCCTTCCCCTGTCTCCTCCCTTCCCCATTCCAGTTATGATTTATTTTCTCCCTTTCTTCACTCCTCATTTACTTCTATTTCCCTTTCCCCCTCTCATCTCATCTCCCACCTTTTTCCCCCCTTTCCCTTCTCACCCTCCTGTTCACTCTCTTTCCCTCATCTCACATTCTCTCTTTTCCTCTCTTTTCCATCATATCTCCTTAGGGTTAGGGGGAATTTAAAAACAGCTGTCACATTTGGTCATACTGAATAGCTATACAAAGCCTGTGCTTTACTAGGCAAATGATATTGCAATTTCCCCAGGTGTCGATTTCTTTGTTTAAATGTCCATGTCTTCCATAAGTATATCTCCTTGGAACAGTTTGGCCATGAAACTGGTCATGAGTCCATCCTGCTCTACCATGGGGTAAATTGTGCCTTTTTAAAAAGAAATATTTGGTGAATTTTAAAGTGACTTTTCTCCCCCCAAAAGTTAAGGGGTTACAGTACAACAATTCAAAGGTATTTGATTTCATGGATATTTCTGTCTTCAGAACAGTTAAGAAACACTCTGCACCTTGGATGATCTTCATTCATTGCTTTGGGTTAAAAAAAAAATCACAATTGCATTGAAGAATTTAGCTAGACTAACCCTCGGACAATACATCTGTGGTCTTTCACTATTTCCCTACTCAAAGTCTATTTGACGGGTGTGGCCTTTGACAATGCCAGGTTCCCTTGTGATATTGTATCTATTAGAAATTTCCTTTCCTAACTATATTTGTTAATATTTCAATTGTTACCTTGCTGTCTTCTATTTGAAATAAGAAATGTAACTTGTATCACAGAAAAAAATGAATTCCAGTGAGTCCTATTTAGAGATTGAGGTGACAGTTATGTGTGTGGGGAGGTGGGGTGTGGCTGGACATCCATGATTCAAAACTGATTTGTCTCTTTGTATGAATGGCAAGGGGTGGTAATGGCAGGGAAGTACCTCCACAGTCCCTAAAATTCTGCGCATACCTTGGAATACACCAGTTATCACTGAGTATTGAGAATGATCTTAGACTCCAGCAAGAAAGAACAAAATTATGCCTCCTCTGCTCCTTAGTTCAAAACTTAAGGCAGTACAGAGGTCTTCTGAGGTTTCTCTAGTTCAATTCTCCCTTTCCTCATTTTTCTTTCCTTGAAAACAATAGATTAGAAGATTGTGTTCTTTCATTCAGTTAAAGAAGCATCAGAGACTTAGGTAGGCTTGGGAAAGTTATCATTTACTGATAGATTTTTCAGTCTAATGGTTATATATCTCATATTGTAGCTTTCGGATTACTGTTAAGTATTATATTCTTGATTTATAAAAGTCATTTAAAAATAAATACATAAGTTTGTACTAAGCTAGAACTTTATCTGAAAATTCATGTGATTGCTGATTATATTGAAAGCTCTCTCTCGAGGAAAAAAGTAGTCTACTTATTCACTGGAGGTTAGCCTTGCAAGCACTCCTCTGACCATTTAAAAAAATAACGTGTGTTAAAAAGAATATTGACCTTTAACTGTACTTAGTGTTAGGTTAATTTAAAACAGAAATATTATCCACTAGGCCCTGAAAGGCAGTTTGCCCTGGGACTTTATATCCCTAATCCTAATCATGTTACATGTGAACAAAATGTTAGAATAAAAATTTCAAGATGAGACCTCTCCACATACAGACTTCTCAGATGGTTGTTTTCTCATTCAATTCTTTTACATTTTCACGAACGTTCTATCTTATTTGACCCCCAAAAGAAAAAAGAAAATCCTTCCAATATAATCGTTTTTCTTTTGCTAGGTGTCACAGTGAAGAAAGAGGCAGGCTTGGAGTCAGGAAGACCTGAGTTGAAATCTGACCTCAGCCACTTACTAGTTGTGTGACCCTGGACAAGTCATTTAAGTTTGTCTCAATTTCCTCATCTGTAAAATGAGCATGAAAAAGAAATGACAAGCCATTCCAGTATGTTTGACAAGGAAATCCCACATGGAGTCATGAAGAGTTCTACATGACTGAAACAACTGAACAACAAAAAATCTCTTAATATCTGCTATAGCTTATAGTGACTATTTGAGATAAAATGAAAAAAAAAGTCCCTGTCCTGAGGCAACTTAAATCTTAATAGAAGAAAACTGTATATAAACCAGTGGATAAAAGATATATGAATAATAGATTGAAGCTAGAACAAGTAATCCTCTGGTTAAGAGTCATTTTCTCAAGCTTGTAGTGATGTGATCAACCATAGTGAGATGAAACATACATTGACTCCAACATAGTGATAACACTTTGGTCCTCTTTCATTACAAAGGATGAAACCAATCAAACTATGTATAGGAATAGCAATGCCATTCTAGGTGCTGGAGTACAGTGTTATACATGAATTTGAAAATTACCTATTGTAACCTTTTCTGTAAAGGGGTTTTGCTAAGTGGAGAGAGGATAAAGCATAAATGCATGGAACCTCTTAGGAAAAAGAAAAAGGGGACCTCTTTATAGAGAAAACATGAAAGCAGGGGGAAATTGAAGGTTAAAAAAACCTATTTCCCTAGAACTCCGGGAGGTCATGATGATAATGATAGCACACTAAAGAGCTTCAGTTTAATATCACAGAAACACAGAATCTCTGAGTTGGGTTGTTCTCCCTTCAAATCTTGCCTTTCTGTTTGTTTCCTATGTGATTTTGGGAAAGTCACTTAAAATCCCTGTGCTGCAGTTTCGTAATTTATAAAAAGAAAGAGTTGACTTGAATGATTTCTGAGATTCATTCCATCTCTATTTCTCTGATCAATAGACCATCTAGTCTAGCCTGAATCCAAAGAGGACCCCCTTTATAAAATAGTCCCAAAGAAGAACTAAATCTTTTGCTTATGGACCTCTAGTGAAGGGGACTCATTACTTCCCATGACAAATGAATAGAAAAATCTTGTCTCTTAAAATTTGTCACAATGACCATGTGGTTATCAAATAGCCACTTCTCTTTTTATCATATCGACCTAGTTATTTATTCATTTATTTATTTTGGGACTAGACCAGACCTTCACAACTCTGCAGTAGGTAGGGACCAAAATTAAAATAGGCTAAATTTCTTCAGGCCGCAAATAGGTTAGACCAGACACAGGTTGAAAATGGTTGGTTGGCGTTGGTCAGGTGACAAACAGGTTGCAATGGCAACCCTACATTTTTCTTGGGCTGTCTGCAATCCTTTTATGCCTGCAAGTACCCATGAGGCCATATATTATATGGGCCTGGACTAGACCCTTTGCCATGAAGGCAAAGGGACAAACAAATGTCCTTCACCCACCGAAAAGAGAGAAAATATCCAGAGCTCATAAGGAATCATGATAAAAAGATAATGAGAATGAAGTCCATACTATTTTCATGGCTTTTAGAACCCCAGAGCAAAGATAATTACTTTTATATACACCCAGAGTTTTTGTTTTTATTTTTTGGTGGAGGGTATGGAAGAAGGAAAGATAATACGAAGTTACTGCAAGTAAATTTTTCTTCTCACATAACACAAACAATAAGTTAATAGGTGCCTTCCAGCTAATATGATAATGTGGAAAGAGAATTAGTTCTGGGATCAGAGGACCAGACTCACATTTGTCCTCTAATGCTGACTGTCTGTGTGACTTCTCAAGTCACTTAACTTTTCTGGGCTTTAGTCTCATAATCTATGAATAATGTGGGAAGTGAATTACATGGCTCCCAATGTCTCTTCTTGTTCTACTCCAATTATTCAGTGATTAGAGGACCTCTACCAAATGCTACAATTATTCTTAATTTCTTTTTCTCATTGAATGAATTCAGTGATTTCAAGGATCTTGAAAGGCTGGTCTAGGCTAACTTATACAGCTTCAAGGTAACAATGTGAGAGATATTTAAACTAGATTTGATTAAGACTGACACTGTTTTCAGTGTTTTGGGATAGTCATGTTTTTTTTTTTTTAATTAACTTTCAGGGGAAAAGTGAACTCATTAAAATAAGCATTTTCTCTAGATTTAAATATGTTTCCTTTATGATTTAAATATCTTTCCTTATTATCTTTAACCATTTAATATCCTGGGGTCCAGTCCATGTGGTGTAAGGTTAGGTAAAGAAACATAGAAATCTGATAATTATTGAAATGTCTGAATTGTGTCTCTATCACACTAAGTCAAATGTCTCAGGCTAGTGGTTGTGATTTGGAGATCTGATGATGACAGGGAGAAAAATTAGATGCATATGGAAGCTATTACAGCATCATTGTTACACTTCATGTCTGTTGGAAGGCCCACATTTTATGGTGATTGATTTCTTAATATATGTCAAGATAATGACCGTGCAATTGTCCTCAATAGAAGTGCTACTTCTCCACAAGATTATTCCCTTTTGTGTAATACATGTAGGAAAAGATGTTATATCTGAGTCTCTTAATGTTAACCATTTTAACCTTAATTCCCCTCTCCCTTCTCCCTCAAATAAAACTCAAAAATCTGACACCAGATACAAATCTTTTTTTCCTACCTGTGCTGCAGTGTTCATCTCTTGCTCAGAATTGTCAAGCAGAGCAATGTGAGGTTCTTATTCATAGCAGTGATTATTTTGTTAGTGATCAAATGATGGGCCTGCCTAAAATGAGCCTTGTGAGAAGTTCGGTCTCTGTATTATCAAGGTCATTACTGAACATCAAGATTTCAGTTAAGAAGCACAGAGATGCCATCTAGCAGTAACTCTTAGGAACTTCAAAGTTTCTATAGTGCCTTCTCTATGACACTGGAGCAAGTAACTGATTTCCTGTAAGCTTTTTAGATCTTTAGCTTATGTTACTTGAATGTGGTTTGGCACTTTGCCCATGCTGACACTCCATTAGGAATGAAACTAAACTGAAATCTGCTATGGGGGGCCAGGGGTGGTGGTGAGAGGGGATTGATGGAACTAATGTGCTTTCCAAACAGAAATAGAAACTGCTAATTAGGCTGTAATTAAGAGAGCATAGATTTTAATAATTTTAGTGGTAGGAAAATTGATGATCTGTCAGAAAAATTCAAATAATTAATTAGTTGTAGGCTGTCTTTTGTTACTTAAGGAGAGTAGTTGTGCCAATATTCTGACATAATAGAGGAACACAAAAAGAAGAAGAAGAAGAAAGTATGTCAATGCTGAAAATGAATTCATCTACATGATGAATTATCTTCAGACATTAAATCCTTGGCATTTCTTTGAATTCCGAATTCTACTTTGGATTTTCAAGTAACATATCTTACCATGAGATGGCGATACTTAAACACCTTATAAAACATCATATAACTCAGGTGAGGTTATAATCATATAAGAGATATCATAAAGGTGAATATTTAATGACCCTGTGTAAGTAACAGTCAATTTGTTATGAAACCATTTTGGATTGCCTGTAGATTTGGTTTTAGTAAAATCAGAGTGAGAAATCAGTCAGTTTTACAGGCATGAAATTGGAAATCATATACCTCTTTTGCCTTCCCTTTCCAAATTGGTGATCCCTATGTATACGTTTATCTCCATGACTATTTACCATCATGTTGGGTCTTAAAAAAAACCAAACAAATGAGTAAACTGCATTACTTATAGCTGAGTAAAGTTTAGGAACTCCAATTTAAAACATGATTGTGTATTCATAATCAATTTTAATATAACTTAAGGTCAAAGGAAAACAGAATTGTGTTTGGGATTTATACCCAAGTCTTCATTCATCAAGGGTCATCATTCTACTTTCATCTTAAAAATGGGGCCTTTCTAGGTATAATACTCAGCAGTTCTTTTAATCTTAATGTTTGGATTCCAATTTCAGGAAGCAAAATTTCCCCAGAAGAGGGAATTTGCTATCAAAGTTTTAAAATCAAAGTGCAAAGTGCAAACTTGACTGGCCATACTCAGTGTGCAACCTGATCTGTTATTACTTTGAGGGTTCAATCTTTGTGTTTAGCTCTATTGTGCTAAAATATTTTGGATTCAAAATATGCTTTGATGAGCAAAACAAGATTAGTACTTCTTTGCCTCTTCACAGAAAACCTTAGTCTGAGTTTTCTACTTTTTATGATATTAAAATCGAGTGGAAAGAACATTTTGATATTCTCAAGGTGTTATGATGGTGTAGAGCAAAATGCTTTTATTCTCAGCTCCCTTCATAGTGTACTGCAGTTTCTAGATGACTATAAGTACTATCTATCTGAAAAGTTAATGTTTGCCTTTGTCCCTTCCTGAATCTCTCAGTTTTGAGTTCCCAAATAGTCACAGTGAGATGTAAAAGTTTAAGAACAATGAATTATAGGTATAAGTCACTAATTAAAGATGGATTTTTTGTCTGATATTCCTCATAAACAGCTGACTTTGGATTATACTGATGCTGATTAATTGATATATTGATAATGATAGCAATGATATATGAATATAGTGATTCTGGGTTTATAAAGTGCTTTGAATTCAAGGTGAAATCCATTGGAACTAAATTATCCATAATTTTTTTTCATAAGAAAGAAATTTTCCAGATAATATCTGGAAATTTTGAGCATGTAGTTTTTATTAGTGACTTAAACTTTATATTTTTCAAATGTTTCATTTTTCAAATGATAAATTTCATTTTACATACAACTTGGATTATTAGTACTTGGATTTATTGCTATGGATATTTTTCTACAGAAAATTTCAAACTTCATATCAAATGGCATTTTAAGAGGTTTTTTATTTTTTTATTTTATTTTATTTTTGCAATATAACTCCTTAGTGAACATAGATAAACTGTTACCCTGTATTGGCAGAAATCTTAAATTCTTAACTTCCAAATAAAAGCTCCAATAAATGTATTAGCAAAACCAGTCCAACATTTTTCTTCCTCTGGGAAAACTTACTTAATAAAGTGGAAACTTTATAAAAATATTACTTAATATGCAAACTGCAACACTAAAATCATTAAGATGGCATTCACAAACACTAAGTGCAATCTGTTAGAAATAACAACAGTATGTAAGTATTAGTTAAAGGGGGAGGCAGTTGTGTATTCCCATGAACCTGAAACAATTTTGAAAAGTGTACAAAAATGATTACTAGCATGTGTGATACTTATTTCAAGTTTTTACTGCACATGCTATTTTCAAGGCCTTGAAGTATTAGCTCCTAAAGCAAGCAATTGTGTTTGGCAAAGTCTCAGTTTCATTGAATTTTGAATGGAAGCTTAATTTCTCCATACTTCACAGACATTGTAAGATAATGCTGTTGCCTCTCAAATTTAATATATAACCCAAGGCCCACTATAACATTTTGGCTTCCCTAGTCCAGGTGATAGCCCATAATTATCTTCAGGCAAAGAACAAATGAAGCAAACAAAGATACCTAGCTAATAAGTAGTATCTTTGGCTCTGCCTTCCTTGACATCTCACTTCTTACTCAAGATAATGATTTTTCAGAGTACTAAGTCTCTCAGGATATCTGACTCTCATCATGACTTGCCGCATTCACCAATGGAAATATTTCTTCATGCTTTCTGCCTTTTTGCTAGAGTACACCTATGTTCCTGATAGCTAGGACTGAGCATTTTTTCCAGAGTTCAAGGGCTGTAGTCATCATTCTCCTCTATCACAGTTTGATTATCTTCCTACTCCTTAATACTGGAAACCAGAACTTCTTCAACCTTTTCTTAAATATCCCACTATTACATTTTGGGGGTAGTGGAAAGGCAACAAACAAGCAACACACAAGAAATTATCCTCTCTCACCAAACCAGCTCTAGGCAATGACAGAGAGTTCAACCATGCTCCTCTGCCTTGTGTAGTACAAGCAGCATCCCAAATGTTTTGGACACAAACTGCAGCACGTCTGCGATGGGAGTGTTGTTGACCAGGCTCAGCTGGAAATATGCTTCTTCACTTTAAACAAAGAGGCAAGCAGTCCTAGCATCCTCTAATGCATGTTTACAACTAATATTATTATAACTGCAAACTCCAGTGTTGCCTGTCAGACCACAGAAGAACACACAAAGCCTTTGCACAGGAGAGAAAAAAAAAAAGCTAAATTCCCCAGAGATCCGCATTGCCCACTACACAGATACACGATATTCACTTCCCTTTCCTTCTCTTCCACTCCTCTCCCCAGACTGAATCTACCTTGCAGTACTATTCCTTGAGTAGGTAAACTTGGCATCTGCCATACAGTAAAGGTAAGACGAGTAAGAGGTGATGGCTTGAGGTACTGTCCTCTAGGCTTAAAAAAAAAAAAAAATCTCTGTATTTATTTAAAATAAGATAGAATATTGTTCATACCTTGGAAGGATCCAGTCCAGCCAGCAAAGAAAGCAGCAGAAGATTGAGGAGGTTGGACGGCGCCTGCATTCTGCTCTGGGTTTCTTTACCTCTTACTCTCTTTTATTCAGCTACTCCACTTTCACTGCAGGGACCCTTCTCCTGTCAGTTGCACTTTCTGCCTGCCAGTTAGAATCCGAGTGGAAGGAGAAGCAGCAGCGGCGGTGGCAGAAGCAGCACCAGCAGGAACCGGGCAGTAGCAGCAACAGCAGCAGCAGCAGCAGCAACAGCAATAGCAGCAGCAGCAGCAGCCCTGGGGGGTGATCATTCCGCAGGCATCCTCAGAACTGGGAGTCCAGGAGCTTAGCAGGGTGGGCAAGGCTGCAGCAGGCGCTGCCCGTGGTGCTGAAGATCTTCCAACCCACTGCTCCTCCTCTTCCCTCACAGCTACTCAATTAGCCCACTGAAAAAAAAGTTTTGACCCAAGGGGAATGAAAGAGAAAAAGAGAGAAAGAAAGAGAGAACGATAGAGTGAAAGAGAAGGTTAGGGGGAGAGGGAAAGAGAGGAGAGAGAGAGATGAGTAGTAACTGCTGGGAGAGGTGTGGAAACCTGGGCAACGGATGTGACATCAGCATAGCTCCTGGGGGCTTGGGGAGATGTTTTGCAGGGAATTTGTTAACCAAACAAGGACAATCTCAACTCTTTCCTGCTTCATTTCAGCATCTACCGACAACTCGAGCAGCTAAATCAAGTAGTTAGCCAGATTTTATGAAAGAAATGAATAAGCCATGGAGATATCCAATGTCATTAATAGAGAACTCACTAAGGTATTCAGTTTCTTAAAGTTTTCACTGAGATCGACTGCTTTTCGACTTTATATTCAGGGCACGTATTCTCGTATCTGTTAGTGGGTATATATGTATATATATTTATATATCATACTGATATGCATACTCAGAAATTTATCAACATTTGACCATTTCTGTATACAGTCCCTTTGACCAACTAGATTAATAAAGGTTGTATGTTTTAAGCACAAAATATATATTTACTTCATGTTGATAGAATTATAACTTCTGTAACAGTTTAATTTTTGTTTATGCTCCCAGAAGAATTAAATGATGGAAGGGGATTGAAATCAGAAAAGTTATAATTTCTGAACATCTAAAAACTATTTTTTCTTGAGACAGAAAGGTGAAAGCAAAGTGGTGAAGTACACATTACAAAAAAAGTAAATGATAACTGATCTGTAACTCACCATAACTCATGTGAAGTCCAGCATTTCTCCTTCTTGAAATTTGGAATGAGAAAGTTGTATACTAGACATTGGAAATAGGGTGGGGACAAGGTTGCAAGATCCTTCAACATTATCTCTGTGATTTTGACAATGTTCTTTTAGTGATAATGTAAGAAGGACATTTATTCTTCTAGTTAATTATCCGAAAGTGAAATTCTCTTAGAATAAATTTGTCTAGTCTTTCATCCAGAGCCAACATCAAAATGAAGACAGTTGGAAAGTTCAAACACTAATCACATATAATGTCTTCAGCAGCACTTCACAACCAGCCCTTCATATTCATTACTACATCAATCCAGATTATTCAAAATTTTAAAAAATGATATCCTCAAAAACTATATTTTGTATATGTTTCCTGTCATACTTTGTGTCTATTATGATCTTGACTCTATGTGTTTATTTCCAAGTAGTCCTTTCTTCTATGAAATACAAATGACAGAAAGGAAAAGAATTTCCAAGTTTCTTGCATGAAATATGCATATGGCAGAATATCCAAAGGGAAGGAGGATCACTGAAAATTGCTATTATCTGGATAACAACCCTGCCATTAATGCCATACTTTCTTCTCAGCAAAACAGAAATAGAGTTGTCTCTTCTGAGAAAAAAAGTTAATAAAATTTAAAAAATAAATTTGATATTCTTTTGTGATCCTCTAGAACACATTAAAAGCTCATACTTTTTCTCTTTTTCCTTTTTCCTCAAATTTCTCTATAAAATATTTAATTATATAAAATTAATCAACATAAGTTGTTTAAAAGTGACTGTTTACAAACCATTGAATGGGTACATTCTGCTTTCATTTATGCTTTTCTGTTCAAATGCTAACTTTAAGGATATATGTATTGTTAAGTGTTCTTTAATTTGCCTCATTTAGCAGTCTGCAACCCACATAAATGCACACATAACACAGGATAGAGAAAGTTAAATTACAATCACAAATATAATTAAATTTCTACGTAAGTGTATATGGCATGTCAGAAAGAAGCTCAGAGACTTCTTTCTCCATGAATCATCTCTTTTAATTAATTAGGTATTGTGGTCTGCACCTTAACACCTGGTTGTTGGAATAGTGAACATGCTTTTAAATGAAAAAAAAAAAAAAACATCGGGTGAACTGTTTCAAACATGTAGATTTTTCAATTGCCAGCACTTCAGGTTCAACAGATGTTCTTTTATCAATCAGAATGATTCTTTTACTAAGTGAAAAAACAAACAAACAAAATTTATGGCTTCACACTTTCCTCAGTATATGAATATCTGGATCAAAGGCCTTTATATAGAACAGAAGTACAAGAATGTAAAAAGTAAATTTATTTCTATTATTTACTCCTACCTTCTTTTCTCATGGAATTAGAAGACCATTCATTATTGAGAGTAATCCATACACACACCATATAAAATATTACTAGAAAAAATCTGATTGGTAAAGATGATATCACCTAGAAAGTCAAAGTAATATAATTACTAAGTAAATGAAAGCATAATTTTAGCATACTTATGAAATATTTGCTATAACTGAAACTTAGACCAATCAACTCGAGCAATAAATCAAAAGCAGTAATTAAATATTCTATAAAATGATCTAAGCTAATTAAAAATTCATTACTACCAAAAAAATAGAACTTGCCTTGAACTTCTTCCTTGATTTCACTTTATATTAACTTTTTTCTAGACAGTAAAGTCCAAGTACAAAGGATTTCCTATTCTATAGATATGTTTATGCTCTAAGTCAAATAGTGTCCTCCATGGACTTAGAAATAGGTAATCTATGCCCCACTGTGTAGGAAAGGTTATGAGACAGTGATTTACACACCATAACAGAACTCAAGACTTATCTACCATAATAGAAAAAATCTTTCTCTCATTTGCTTCCTCTATCACCTGTCATTTCAGATTGAATCATACCTTTACTCCTTATTGTGTACAATTCCACCTTGTATATGTATCATAGATACTAGACTAATCCTGCATGAATAATGGACATTCTCTGCTAAATTTTGACCAGAACCATTACCTGTAATGATAATATTTTAACATTTATATTCCCCCAAAATGTTTCCCATGTCATTTTTTTTTTTTAAAAAGGCACAGTTCTACCTACTAGAGGACATACGTGGATATTTCAATCGTTCCATGATCTCATCTATGAGTGAAATGCTTCTACTTGGGAACATCACAACCATTTCCCCTCATACTCATGCACCTTAGTTTTTCTTAATTGTTGTCTATAAATTTCCCCAGAAGATTTGCCAAATATTATAGAGGATTTTCTTTTTCCATATTAATATCTTATGATTAATATCTTATCATTGAAGAATCACCTATGTCTATTCCTTTATTGTAATTCACATTTTAAATATGCCCAGCCTATTTGTTTTCCATTCACATGTGATCCCTTTTATATCACTTCTGGTAAACAATTAATTGTTGTCAATATGCATTATCCTACTTATGTGTTTGTCAATTTTACCTTTTTCATAAACAATCTTAATTTTTATATAATTCTGGTGGTCTACATCTTGGATTAATAACACATGCTTTATATTAATAACATGTAGCTAAAATATTAGGTTTATTGTAGGAGAAAATTAATTCAAGACCATTGAAAGTATTGTAGTTAAGTTTGTGCTTTTCCCCCCCTCTTTTGCATTCTGACCCTACCTCATTGCTCATCTTCAGTGTCTATACAAGGAAAAGCATGTCTTTCAAATGTAATTTTCTATTAAACCATCTTCATAACCACATAATTCATTGAGAAATTGAGAGATTTATGTGCTTTATGCTGACTGGTTACAAGAAATACTTTTTTTCTTTTTTTCTAATATATTCATTTTATTTATTTTTAATGTTCCACAATCACTACGATACAACTTAGATTTTTTCCCCCTACCTACCCTTCACAACCCCCTCCCTCCCCAAGATGGCATGCAATTCTATGTAGGACCTACATATACATTCCTATTAAATATTTTCACTGTTGTTATGCTGTATAGAAGAACTACAATAAATGGGAGAAATCATAGAACAAACCAAAACACAATACACACACACACACACACACACACACACACACACACACACAAATGATCTGCTGCATTCTGTGATTGAATTCCACAGTTCTTTCTCTGAATGTGGAAGGCATTTTGCCTTTGAAGACAACTGGGGATTTTTTTTTTTTTTATATCCTTGCATTGCAATGATGATCCAGGTCTACCAGAAAAAAGTCTTGCACACTGTGGTCTTTGCTGCACACAAAGTTCTCCTGGTTCTGCTCTTTTCACTCAGCATCACATCATATAAGTCTTTTCAGACCCTATGAAGTCTTCTTGTTCATCATTTCTTATGGCAGTATTCTATTACATTCATATACCATAATTTATTCAGCCATTTCCCAATTGAGGGGCATCCCCTTGATTTCCAGTTTTTGGTCACTATAAAGAGTGCTGCTATAAATATTTTTGTACTTGTGGGACCCTTTCTCATTTTTATGATCTCTTGGAGATACAGTCCTAGAAGTGATATTGCTGGGTCAAAGGGTATGCACATTTTTGTAGCCCTTTGGGCATAGTTCCAAATTGCTCTCCAGAATGGTTGGATGAACTCACACCTCCACTGACAATGAATTAGTGTTCCAACTCTCCCACATCCTCTCCAACATTTGTCATTTTCTTGTTCTGTCATGTTTGCCAATCTAATAGGTATGATGTGGTACCTCAGAGTTATTTTGATTTATATCTCTCTAATCTATAATGATTTAGAGCATTTTTTCATAGGATTATAGATATCTTTAATTTCTTCCTCTGAAAATTGCCTGTTCATATCCTTTAACCATTTATCAATTGGGGACTGCCTTGTATTGACTCATTTGACTCAGTTCTCCATATGTTCTAAAAATGAGAAGTTTATCCCTAGATTAGCTATAAAAATTCTTTTCCAATATAATACTTCCCTCCAAATTTTGGTTGCATTGGGTTTGGTTGTGCAAAAACTTTTCAGTTTAATGTAATCAAAATTATGGATCTTGCACTTCATAATGCTTTCTGTCTCTTTTTTACTCAAAAATTCTTCCCTTCTCCATAAATCTGATAAATACACTATTCCTTGCTCTTCCAATTTGTCCATGGTATCAATCTTTATACCTAGATCATGTACTCATTTGGACTTTATTCTTGTGTACAGTGTCAGGCATGGGTCTATGCCTAGTTTCTGCCACATTGTTATCCAGTTTTCCCAGGAATTTTTGTCCAACAGTGAGTTCTTATCCTAGAAGCTGGGGTCCTTGGGTTCATCAAACAGGAGATTGCTATATTCATTGCCTACTGTGTCTTGAGTATCTAGCATATTCCACTTGTCTACCCCTCTGTTTCTTAACTGGTACCAAGTAGCTTTGATAATTACTGCTTTATAATGCAATTTGAGATCTGGTAGTACTAGGCCACCTACCTAGCATTTCTTTCCATTAGTCCTTTTGATATTCTGAAACTTTTGTTCTTCCAGATGAATTTTGATATTATTTTATGCAGCTCTAGAAAATAATTATCTGATAATTTAATTGGTATGACACTAAATAAGTAAATTAATTTAGGTAGAATTGTCATTTTTATTATATTGGCTTGGCCTACCCATGAGCAAATGATATTTTTCCACTTACTTAGATCTGACTTTATTTGTGCAAAAAGTGTCGACAAGATAGAATTTGACATGCTGGAGCCAAAGACAGCTTTCCTCAAACTAGATGTTTCCCATGAGTGTTAAAAGTGTTAAAAGTTTCCATAATAGATGTAACTGCAAAGGTAACTTTGCCCAATAATCCTGAGTATCAATGATAAGTAAAGCATAAAGCAGGATGATGTGTGCATCAAAGATTTTATCTAGTGACATGGAACATGCTCCATGCAAAGTGCTGGTACAAGAGTAATCCCCTGTCAATAGCAAAGTCTGGCAGATGTTCCTGACTGTGTCAAACATTGTGCTATTTGCATCAATCTCCAGAACACTACATGATGTCAACTAAGTGAAATAAGTTGATATTAAAACAGTTCATATCAGAAATTCATGAAAGAAAAAAGTGAGAGAATAATGTATTTCTATAGATTGTTGCCTGCTATTGTTAGTGCATATCCAATGCCTTCCAAGTGTCCTATTGAAGAAAATATTCATGGTATGCAAGTATGAGAATTCTGAATATGTTACATGGCACTGATTTGTTTTATTTATTGAGATAATTATATCTTGAGATAAGTATTTTATTCTTTCATTTGTCCAGTTGGGTCTTTAAATCACAAAATATCAAGTTACTACAAATAAGACTTATTTTGGAGAATTTTGTCAACTTCTTAGAATAAATTTTTTAATTATTAATAATAATTTATTTGTTTTAATCCACCATAATCCACCTTTGTGCACTCCCACTCCTGCTACCCCAACCCCAAATGAGGACACAAAGAAAACAAAACTCATTATAAATCTAATCAATGAAAGCAGATTTTTCCTTTGGTCATTTTAAAAAAATCAGGATGTGGTGCACATTTCCTCGTTAGTCTTCTGGAATTTTTATTTATCACTATACCAGTAAGAATTCAGTTTGTTATTGTTCTTGTGTCATTTTTCAGTAAGTATCTGAGACCATATTTGAACTCATGAAGATATCTTCTTAATTCCAAGCCCACTACTCCATCCACTGTGCCACCTACCTGCTCCAAGAATATAGTACAATGGTATTATATCACATTTGTATATCATAACTTTTTCATCTATGCCCCAATTTATGGGTTTCCCTTCAGATTCTCACTTTGTCACTTCCAAAAGAGCTATAAATATTTCTGTATATCATTAGTTTTGGGTGTTGTTCATTCATTTTAGTCATGTCTATTTCCTCATAACAATATAAGAGGTTTTCTTGGCAAATATACCAGAGTAGTTTGCCTTTTCTTTCTATAGCTCATTTTGCAGATGAGGAACTGTGGCAAACAAGGTTAAATGACTTGCCTAGGGTCACACAGCTGGTAAGTGTCTGAGGCTGGATTTGAACTCAGTTCTTCCTGCCTAAGGTCCCAGCACTTTATCCACTGTACCACCTTGCTTCCTGAATTCATTTTGCTTATAATTTATCCTTCTTTTGATCTATTCTTTCCAATTCACACTCCCTATTTCCCTACTTCCCTATTTCCTTGTTGAGTGAAATGTAGTTCTGTACTTAACTGTGAACATCTTTATTTTATTGACTAATTTAGATGAGAATAATATTCAGTGGTGAACTACTCCTTTCCACCCCTTCTTCATTGTTTGTATAGATTGTGCACCTTCATTATGAGATATTTCCCCCTAATCTTCTTTCACTCTCTCAGTGTATTCCTTTTCCCTTCTCTTTTAATTCTTTTCTTAAGATCATCAAAGCATAACAAAACCATTCCCAGGACTTGTTAAATTAGACTCCCTTTATGGACTTTGATGATGGTAGACTTTGGAGGGGACAGATATTGTTTCCCTTATATTTAAATATAAGTAGCTTACTTTTGTTTGGTCCTTTATCATTGTTCATTCAGATTTACCTTTTTTTAATGTTTCTATCCACTACTCTGTTCAGATGTTTTACACAGCACCATTCTTTTTTTTTTTTTTTCATTAGGATTACTTGGAGTTCCTCTCTTTTATTGAAAGTCCACTTTTCTCCAGGTAGTCCATTTTGTTGAATAAGTTATTCTTGGCTGTGAGTTCATATGATTTACCTTCTAGAATGTCATATTTCAAGTTCACTAATTCTTTATAGTGGTGGCTGCTAAGATGTGTGACTGACTGTGGTTCTGCAATATGTTCTTTGTGGCTGCTTGCAATATTTTATTCTTTGACTTGCAACATCTCAATTTTGGCTATAATTTTCTTAGAAGTTTAATTTGAGGTTTATTTCTTTTAAGAATTTATTTATTTATTTTAACTTTCAACCTTCATTTCTACAAGATTCTGTGTTTCAAATTTTCTTCCCATCTCTCCTCTCCCCCCACCGCAAGACACTGTGCATTCTGATTACCCCTTTCCCCGATCTGCTCTCCCTTCTGTCACACCCCTCACATCCCTTATCCCCATCTTCTCTATTTTCTTATAGGGCAAGATAGATTTCTTTACCTCATTACCTGTATTTCTTTTTTCCCAGTTGTATGTAAAAACAATTCTCAACACTCTTTCCTAAAACTTTGAGTTCCAACTTCTCTCCCTTCTTCCCTCCCCACCCATCCCCAATGAGAAGGCAAACAATTCAAGATCGGCTATACATGGGTAGTTATGCAAAACACTTCCATGATAGTCATGTTGTGAAAGACCAAATTTATTTCCCACATGGGTAGTTATGCAAAACATTTCCATGATAATCATGTTGTGAAAGACCAAATCTATTTCCCTCTGTCCTATCCTGCCCCCCATTTATTCTGTTCTCTCTTTTAACCTTGTCCCTCCCCAAAAGTGTTTACTTCTAATTATTTGTTCCTACCATTTGCCCTCCCTTCTACCATCCCCCCACAACCCACTTATTCCTGTCTCCCCCACTTTCCTGTAGTGTAACATAGATTTTCATACCAAATTGAGTGTGAATGTTATTCCCTCCTTAAGCCAAATGTGATGAGAGTAAGCTTCAGTTTTTCCCTCTCCCCTCCCCACTTTTCCCATCCATTAAAAAAGCTTTTTCTTGCATCTTTTATGAGAGAGAATTTGTCCCATTCTATTTCTCCCTTTCTCCTCCCAATATATTCCTCTCTCACCTATCAATTTTATTTTTTTAGATATCATCCCTTCCTACTCAACTTACCCTGTGCCCTCTGTCTATATGTATATAATTCCTCCAACTACCCATGTAGGAAGGTAAACAGTTCAACTTTAGTAAGTTCCTTAAGATTTCTCTTGCCTGTTTAATTTTTCATGCTTCTCTTGATTCTTGTGTTTGAAAGTCAAATTTTCTATTCAGCTCTTCTCTTTTCATAAAGAATGCTTGAAAATCCTCTATTTCATTGAATGACCATTTTTTCCCCAAGGTATTATATTCAGTTTTTCTGGGTAGGTGATTCTCGGTTTTAATATTAGTTTCTTTGTCCTCTGGAATGTCATATTCTAAGCCCCTTTATCCCTTAATGTAGAAGCTGCTATATCTTGTGTTATTCTGATTGTATTTCTACAATACTCAAATTGTTTCTTTCTAGCTTCTTGTAATATTTTCTCCTTGACCTGGGAACTCTGCAATTTGGCTATAATATTCCTAGGAATTTTTCTTTTTGTATCTCTTTCAGGAGATGATGAGTGGATTCTTTCAATATTTATTTTTAACCTCTAGAAAGTCAGGGCAGGTTTCCTTGGTAATTTCATGAAAGATGATGTCTAGTCTCTTTTTTTTGATCAAGGCTTTCAGGTAACCCCATAATTTTTAACTTGTCTCTCCTGGATCTATTTTCCAGGTCAGTTGTTTTTCCAACGAGATATTTCACATTGTCTTCTATTTTTTTTCATTCTTTTGGTTTTGTTTTGTAATCTCTTGGTTTCTCATACAGTCATTAGCTTCCATCTTCTCCATTCTAATTTTTAAAGAACTATTTTCTTCAGTGAACTTTTGAATTTCCTTTTCCATTTGACTAATTCTACTTTTTAAAGCATTCTTTTCCTCATTGGCTTTTTGGACCTCTTTAGCCACTTGAGTTATTCTATTTTTAAAGGTGTTATTTTCTTCAGCATTTTTGGGGTCTCCTTTTGCAAGTTGTTGACTCACTTTTCATGATTTTCTGTCATTGCTCTCATTTTTCTTCCCAATTTTTCCTCCACCTCTCTTACTTGATTTTCAAAATCCATTTTGAGTTCTTCCATGGCCTGAGACCATTGCATATTTTTTTGGAGGTTTTGGATGTGGAAACCTTGACTTTTATATCTTCCTTTGATAGTATGCTTTGTTCTTCTTTATATGAAAGAATGGAAGAAAATACCAAGAAAGTAACCTTCTACAGTTTTATTTTTTCTCCTTTTTGGGACATTTTCCCAGTCAGTTAGTTGTCAAGTTGAGAGTGTACTCTAGGGACCTGTAAGTTCTCAGATCCTCCTAGGTGGCATAATCAAGGGAGAGGAGTTTCCTCCTCTCTTGACCTGTGCTCTGGTCTATAAGCAATCAAAGGAATTCCTTTCTGCCTAGAATCCCTTTTCAGAACCTCCACTAGTTCCACCATGCCAGGGCTCTTCCTCACCCCAGGACCATCACTCAGAACTGAGATGCAGATCAACTGCTCTATTCCTCCAGGGTCTTTAGGCTAAGGGCTCCAAAAATGGACTCTGATGACTGCAGCTGCAGCGGCTACTGGTGCCCTGGGGTCATGGCTGAGGCCAGAAACTACTCCCCTTTCACCTAGGTAAAAGAGCTTTCTTATTGACTTTTAAAGCTGTCATTGGCATTTGTGGGGTGTGAAGTTTGGGAACTGCAGCTACTACCCATGATTCCATACCCTGAAGCCTGCTCCAGTCCTGTCCATGCAGCGCTATGTGGCCAATGCTGGGCTGTGCTCTGCTCCAAGTCCAGGGTGATAGACCTTTCCCATCAGCTTTCCAGGCTGCCTTGGGCTGGAAATCTCTTTTACTCCGTTGTTTTGTGCCTTCTCCTGCTCTAGAATGTGTTTAGAGTCATTTTTCACAGGCATTTTATGGACTATTGGGGGACAGCTAGAGCAGATTTGTCCTTCTGCTCTGCCATCTTGGCTCTGCCCCTTTTGGGGTTCTTTCTGGAGATGATTGGTAGATGCTTTCTACTTCTACTTTGCCCTTTGGTTCTATGGAATCTATGAAGTTTTCCTTTGTAATTTCTTGAAATATAATGTCTAGTATTTTTTTTGGAGGGGAGGGGGAGGGAATCATGACATTCAGGTAGTCCAATGCAACTTTTTTTCTCTTTGATTTTTTTTCCAGATCAGTTGTGTTTTGCTAAGAAGAACCTTACATTTTCTTCTATTTCTTCAACTTCCTTTTTGTTTTAGTATTGTCATCTCATGGAATCTTTGTCTTCCATTCCATCCATTCTAATTTTCAGAAAGTTTGTTTCTTGGTCAATGTTTTGTATCTCTTTTACTGAGCTCTTATTCCGTTTCCAATTCTTTCTTCCACAGTTCTCATTTCTTTTCCATTTACCCCTTCAAGTGCCATTTTTTCCATTTGGGGAAAATAATTGGCTCTCTTTTAAAACTCTTATTTCATCTTTCTCAGGAATTCTCATTGAGTTTGTGTGCAACCTGTGTTTTTCTATGATGCACAGCTTGTAGATGTTTAGGATTCATTGTCTTCTTAAGTGTTTGTTTTACCATAATAGTCCATTAAGGTGGGGTTCTTTTTTGCTTGTTTATTTGCCCATTTTTTCAGACAATTTCCTGACTTAGGATAGGATGTTATAGCTGAGCTTTGATTTGTGGCTGAAAGACTAGTCTTGTTTCTGATTTGTAGAGTTTTGGGATATTACGTTCTTTTATGATCCTAGGAACATGGTGGGGATCAGCAAGTTTTCAATGTTTCAAAGTGATCTGATCCAAGGCAATCTTTTTACAGGCACCATGATATGAGAAATTCTAGGTTTTTAACCTGGGTCTGGATCTGTGCAAAAGCTCAATCATTATTAGCCAGCTGCAGAGTTCTGTTAGTTTAGTAGCAGAATTATAGGCTCCCCTTTAATCTTTGATTTCTCACTTGGTTATTCCTCTGTAAGCTGTACTAGATGCTCCTGCTGCTTGTTTCAGAAATTTCTCCTTTTTGGTTGTACCACCTGGTGCTTCCCTAGTGGGGCACTGTTCTTGTGGACAAATATATGTCCTCATCTCACCCTGCATTTGTGACCTGGAACTGGGTAGTAAATGATAAATATATCAGTTCACATCTATTCCTATCTTCTTCCACTGGTATACATCCAAGAATGTCTTTGTCTTTTGTCTTTGATGTCTTCTTTTCCTGGTGCCTAGCCTTTCTCTGGGTCTTGTCATGTTTCAGTTGTGCGCACCTGGCCTGACTGTCATGCAACTGTGGACCTCTCATTCTGTCTCCCTTTATTGAAACAGGCTGGACAAAGGACTCATAGTTTGTTTGTTTTTTTCAGTATAGATCTGTATGGAAGAATTTGTGGATGACAGTTCATAGCACCACAAATTTTTCTACCAATCTATAATTTTGTCTCATTCCTAGAAATTTTATTTCTTTATCCTCTACAATTGATCTTGGTGATTTTGCTAATGCTGATCTTTGAATTTTGTAGAATTAAATGAACAATTGTTTACTGTTTTTTGTGGAGGCTTATCTCTTTTTCCTGCATGGTTTGGTTGTTCTTTGAATGAGATGTTGAAATGTGTTATAGAACAGATATTCGTAAGTATGCCCAGTGGGGGGCAGGGCCTAACAGCTCCAGGAACAAATTTACTTCTAACTACCTACTAACTGATCTTGAAACAAAAAACAAAACAAAACAAAACAAAAACTCTGTGCCAAAGGAAATGAGGTAACAGCTAAAGACTGAATAGCTCATTTGCAGCTTTAGAAACTTCAGAGATTGTGGCAACACCCCTAAGGTGTCTGTGAGCCTACATCACTGTCAATTTCAGTTTGTAGGGGACAGCTGCTTTGTCTCATCTCCAGTGGTATCTTCCTGTACCAGCTGGCATTACTGTTTTCATTAGAAAATGAAATCCCTCAATTTAGGGGGCATCACCTTCCCCAAACCCTCACTGAGCCACATGAGGGAGCCTGGCTCCTGCCTGGTTGCAAGATAACATTGTTCCCATCACCCAAGTCGACAGATGGGTAACAGGGAATCCTTCTGGTATAGTTGGCAGGGTTTATTTACCCACTCACAATTAGAGTGCTTAGATTTAAGGATTCTGAAGCAAGGAATTATCACCTGCAATGCTGACACTTTAGATCCTGGATCCCCAGGGGGAAAAAAAAAACATTAAAAGAAAGACTTCCTTTCTTTTGTTAACAGTTCTTTAGAGATAGATTCTTTTCCTCTATGGGTTATTACTTAAAAAAAAAAAGCAGACTGATGGTTTCATTGAAATGGAGAGCCATCATTGAAGAGTTTCCTCTACCAAAGTCATCACCTATTCTGCAATTTGTGGACTTATTACACTACCAAGGTCACTGAAAATTTAAGTGACTTGCTCAGGATAACACAGACATTATGAGTTACTTTTATGAATTGCACTTGAACCTGCAGGTTTGTGGAAATAAGGTTAGCTTTCTACCTACTATTCAACAATAGTTTTTTTTCCTTTTTTAGAAGAAGATACTAGATCACTATTTTTTACTTTATTTTAAGGTTTACAAAGCAATCTCCTCAAAACTCTTATGTGGGTAGTGTGAGATATTATCACCTTTTATGGAACAGTTATCTTTCAGCAACTTTTCCATGTTCACAAAGCTAACAGGTATGAGCCAAGCTTTTTTTCCCTTAATCTACAATTCTGTCTCAGTTGCGGAGAGGTCCTCCTGTCTTTTTTATACCTTCTTTTCATGCAGGGGGCAAATCTTTGAATTCATATCTTCAAAATGATGAAAGTGAGACAGCAAAGTGCTGTGGATGATACTAGATTTGCAGTCAAAGATATTGGTTTGACTATTCTATGAAAGACTTTGGGCAAGTCACTTAATTATTTTGGACCTCAATATCCTCATGGAGTGGCCTAAATCTCCTCTAAACTCATTCTCAACCCTAAAATTGCATTCTTACTATTCTTTTCCCCAGGTTCCAATTCTGACTTTGTTATGGATTCTTGGAAAAGTGACTTCCCTTCTTAGATGTCTTAGTTTTCTAATCAGTAAAATGTGTGGCTTGAACTAAATGATTTGAATGTCTTTTCTAGATAAATTCTATATCTAATATTTATGTATTACTTTAACATCCACAAAGCACTTTGTGCACAAAATCACAGTCATCCCAACAATCCTACTGTTGTGTTCCATATTTCTACAGCGTAATACTTGTGTTATTTCTCCTAGTGTTATTTTACAAATGAGGGAACTGAGGCTCAGAGAAGGTAAGCACCATCTGTAATCAAAAAAGTACATATTCAAGGTAGAATTTGAAACTAGGTTTCTCCTCTTTCTAAACCAGGAGAGGACCTTTTCCATTAGAACATGGTATCATTTAGTTACTCAAAATAAGGGAATAAAATGAGACTATATGTATTTGGTCCCTGTTTATGTGTTAAACTGATACACTATAGAATCACATAATATGAGGGGCATGAAACTAGTCCAAACTCCTCATTTTACAATCAAGGAAGCCAAGACTCAGAGCATTTAGGTGAATTATGCAATGTCATTTAGCTAGTACAACGTTGGAAGTGTTGGAACTGAAACTCAGAATCTAAATCTTCTGTGTCTAAGTTCAGTAATCGGCTCAAAATATTGTCTCTGGATTCAAAGATTAAAGATATGAGGACAGAAAATGTATAGTTCCTAGATTTACATATATGTTATACATACATATATAAAATATACATATATACACATTTATACATATATATATATCATTTCAGTTGATGTTTTTTGACAGATACCTACTGTGTGCAAAGCACTTTGTCAAGTGCTTGTTATACAAGGGCAATCATTAAGCAGTCATTGATTTCAAAAGAAATACATTCTTATGGGGGGGGGGGATAAATCATATAGCAAAGAAGTAAATGCAAGTTAAGAACAGTCAGAATAAAAACTTAACAACTGGATGATTATAGAAGACCTCAAGGAGTATATGACATCGGAGCCAAGACTGAAAATAACATCAAAATTCTGAGCAGCAGTGATCATGAGATATGACGTGCAAATGTATGGAGTCATAAGATGGAAAACCAAGCACAAGGAACAGATATATTGCATCCCCAATGCCTAGGAGAGTTCATGATAATACAGTATGATAAATACTCTGATCATTAATTGGCTGAAAAGCAGAATTCATGAAGTTAATTAAATTCATCAAACAAATTAAGGGTTTAATATAAGCATGGTACCATGTTATATTCTAGGAATATAAAAAAGGAAGAGAAATAGCCCCCTTTTAAAGAATCTTATGCTCTCCTGGAAACTTAGAGTTTACTGGGAATGAAGAAAAATATTTAAAAAGGCAGGGAAAACAGTTTAGAGACAGATTTTTGAGGACATTGATTGGCAGATGGAGGAGTTTGTATTTTATCCTAAAGGGAACCATAGGGTGTCACTGGCTGTTTTTGAGCAGTGGAGATGGTAAGGCCTCTGCCTCAAAGACATTACTTAGGCAGATTTTGGGGAAAAGTTTAGAATTAAACTTGAGTGGGGAAATAATGATATAGGGCAATTCTTGGGGGATTTTTAATGGTTTTGCTTTCCTGGTTTAAGTCTGTGTTTTACATGTTTAGTTACCTCACATGACTTGACCAAAGATTTTTCTTTTTCTATTCAATCAGACTCTGCAGTTGGGGACATTGTAGGGCTGTAAAAACTAGTTTTATGAAGGCCTAAATGCCATATTCTTTAAATAAATAAGGGATGAAAAATAACACTTTGCCATTCTCTTAGACCAAAAAGAAAGCTAACAGTAGCTTACATTTTATATATCACTTTGGAAAGTCCTTTTTCAACAAGAACTCTGTGAAATATGTGATGGCAGTTATTATTAGCTCCATTTTAAAAATGGTGAGAAACTCATGCTTAGAAGGATCAAGTGACTTGCACAGGGGCATGCAGCTTAAATTCTAGACTATGTCAGGGTCAGGTCAGATTCATTAAGATTCAGGTCTGAAACAAAATGAGATACAGATAAGCCATCTAAAATTAATAATTATAATAAACGAAAGGATTGAAAGAATATTCAGCTGTGTGTTCTTGTGCAGGTCAGAGGGGAAGGTGGCCAGTGAAGAATCTAGGAAAGGTTTCCTTCAAAAGTTGGGATTTGGGTAGAGTCTTGAAGTAAGTGAGGGAAGTTAGTAGGCAGAGATAATGGGGGAGGACATTCAGGCAAGGGAAAGTAAGTGCAAAAAATCAGAGAGAAGGGAGGAGTGTCATGTGAAAGGAAAAGAAAGATGGCCAGTGTAGATAGATCACAGAGTGTGTGGAAGGGAAGAAAGGTCAAGAAAACTTATTAAAGAGCAGACTTTATATTTGATACTCGAAATACAAAGCCATTTGGGTTTATATGGTCAGTGGCATGATCAGACCCTTGACTTAGAATAATTGCTTCAGTAGCAGAGTAGAAGAAAGAATTGGAGTGGAGAGATATCAGAGGCAGAGAGACTGATTAAAAGTACATTGCAACTAAATTAAAAATTAGAAAGCCAACAAATCAACAAACCTAAAATAAACAAAAAAGAGAAATGATAAAATATTAAAAGTTAGCAGGAAAATAGATAAATTAGAAACATAAAAACTCATAAGTGCTAAAGAAACTGAAATCTGGATCTTTGAAAAGACTAATAAAATCAACATGGCTTTCATTAATCTGATGGAGAGGAAGAGAGTAGGAAATAAAAACAATAAATTACCAAATGAGCAAAATGAAGTCACAACAAAACCAGAAGAAATGAAAAAGAATAACCAGAACATATTAAGTATACTTACATGCCAGCAAAATGAAGAACACAGAAGAAATAGAGGAATACCTTCAAAAATATAAACTATCCCAACTAACAGAAGACTAAATACTCAAACTCAGAAAAGAAAATACACATAGCTATAAAGGGACTACCAAAGAAGAAAAAAAAAAGCTGATACTTAGGATTTCACAGAATTCTAATCAAATTTTTAAAGATGAGTTAGTATCCATACTTCATAAGTTATTCTCAAAACTTGAGAAAGTACCCTACCAGAATTCTTTTATGAGACATAGTTCTAATGTTGAAAACAGAGGGAAAAACAAAATAGAGAAAGAAAACTACAGGCCAATATAATTAATGAATGTTGACTCAAAAATTTTATTTTTAAAATATTTTATTTTGTTTCTTCTCAATTATATGTAAACAAAAATTTTAACATTCATTTTTTAAAATTGAGCTCTACATTTTCCCTCAATCCTGCCCCTCTACTCCTTGAGAAAACAAAAAATTTGATATAGATTATGCATACATAGTCATTCAAAACATTTCCATATTAGTCATGTTACAAAGAAAAACACAGAGAAAAGAACACGAAGAATAAAAAGAGTAAAACAAATAAACCATACTTCAGTGCACATTCAATCTCCATCAATTCTTACTCTGAAAATGGATGGTATTTTTTCATCATGAGTCCTTTGGTCATTGATTCTTTGTATCATTGTCTTTGATCATTGTGTTGATGAGATTAGCTAAGTCATTCACAGTTGATTGTTATTAAAATATTGCTGTTACTGTGTACAATATTCTCCTAGTCCTGCTCATTTCATATTGCAATAGTTCACGTAAGTTTTCTCAGGTTTCCCTGAAAGCATCTTTCTCATCATTTCTTATAGCACAATAATATGCCATCACCACAAAATGCCACAACTTGTTCAGCCATTCTCAAATTGATGAGCATCTCTTCAATTTCCAATTTTTTGCCACCACTAAAAGAGCTACTATAAATATTTTTGTGCTAATTCATCTTTTTTCCCCTTTTCCTTTGAGAAATTTGGGATATATAGCTAACAGTAGCATTTCTGGGTCGACGGGTATGTTCAATTTTATAGTCTCTCAGGCAAAGTTTCAAACTGTTCTCCAGAATAGTTGGATCAGTTAACAATCTCATCAAAAGTTCATTAGTGTCTCAATTTTTCCATATTTCCTCCATAATTTGTCATTTTTCTTTTATGTTATGTTGACCAATCTGATAAGTATTAAATGGTACTTCAGAGTGGTTTTAATTTGTATTTTTCTAATCAACAGTGATTTAGAACATTTTTTCATATTATTATAGATGACTTTTCTTCTGAAAACAGCATATTCATATCCTTTAACCATTGATCAATTAGGAAACTATGTGTATTCTTAAAAATTTAACTCAGTTCTCTAAATGTTTAGAAATGAGACCTTTATCAGAGAAACTTGCTGTAGAAATGTCCAGTTTCCTGTTTTCCTTCTAATTTTAGATGCATAGGTTTTGTTTCTGCAAAACCTTTTTAATTTGATATAATCACAATTATCTATTAAACATCTCATAATACTTTCTATCTCTTGTTTGATCATAAATTCTTCTCTTATCCATAAATTCTTTCTTTATTCATATGCAGCTAAAACATGACATAACCCCAAATTTGCTCATGAAATCAGCTTTTATGTCTAAATCGTGTACTCATTTTGACCTTATCTCAGTACATAATATATTTGTCTACACCTAGTTTTTGTTTTCCTATTTCCCCAGAAATTTTTGTCAAGTATTGATTTCTTTTCCCAAAATCTTGAATCATCAGATTTGTCAAATTCTGAATTACTATGGTCATTTACTACTGTGTATTGTACAGCCAACCTATTCCACTGACCAACTACCATACTTCTTATATAGTACCAGTTTGTTTTGATGATTAAAACTTTTTAATATAGTTTGAGATTTTGTACTGTCAAGCTATCTTCTTTCACATTTTTTTATTGCTTTCCTTGATAGCCTTGACCATTTTTTCCCTTTCACATGCATTGTTATTAATTTTTCTAACATTTTTTAAAATTATAAAAGGATTTATAAAATATTTTTTTTTAGTTTGGTATGGAACTGATTAAGTAAAACAATATAGGGAGAATTGTCATTTTTATTATATTGATTTCACCTACTAATGAGCAATTAACGTTTCTTCAGTTGTTTAGATCTGCCTTTGCGTAAAATTGTTCTTTAATTGTGTTCATAGAGTTCATGGGTTTGTCCTGGCAGGTAGACTTCCAAAATTGCTGCAGTTATTTTAAATTGAATTTCTTTTTTTATTTCTTCCTTCGGGACATTATTGATAATATATAGAAATTCTGATGATATATGTGGCTTTACTTTATATGCTTAAAATTTGCTTAAATTGTTAATTTGCTTAAGTTTTTAATTATGTCAACTAGTTTTTGTTCAGCTGATTCTCTAGGATTCTCAATACCATCATATCATCTATAAAGAGTGATAGTTTTGTTTCCCCATTACTTATTCTGATTCCTTCAACTTCTTTCTCTTGTCTTCTGAATGCTAGCTAAAGCTAGCATTTCCTAGAACAATACTGAAAAATAGTGGTGATGATGGGCATCCTTGCTTCACCCCCATTCTTATTTGAAAGGCCAGTAGCTTATTTCTGTTACAAATAATACTTGCTCTTGGTTTTAGATAGATATTACATGTCATGTTAAATAAAGTTCTATTTATTACTATGTTTTCTAGTGTTTTTAATAGAAATGAGTGTTCTATTTTGTCAAAAGCTTTTTTCTGCATTTATTGAGATAATCATGATTTTTTTTTGGTCACTGATATGGTCAGTCATGTTCATAGTTTCCTTAAGATTGAACAAGTCTTGAATTCCTGGTCTAAATCCCACTTAGTCATAGTATATGATTTTTGTGACATATTGCTGTAATATCCTTGTTAGTGTTTTATTTAAATTTTTGTTTTAATATCCAAATAGAGTTTATTTTTTTTTTGCTCTTCCTGGTTTAGGTATAAGTACCATATTTGTATCCTAAAAGGAATTTGATAATACTTATTCTTTACCAGTTTTTGTTTTTCAAATAGTGTATATAATACTGAATAAATTATTTTTTAAATATTTGGTAAAATTCACTTGTGAATCCACCTAGACCTAGGGATTTTTTCTTAGGGAGATCATTGATGGCTTATTCATTTTCTTTTTTACAAGATAAGATGATTTAAATATTCTGTTTCCTATTCTGTTAATTTGCGCAGTTTATGTATGTTTTATAAATATCTATCTAATTTCACTTATATTGTTTGATTTATTAGCATATAATTTGGTAAATTAGCTCCTAATAATCACCTTAATTTTATCTTCACTGGTGGTGAATTAACCCTTTTCATTTTTGATATTGGTTGTTTTACTGTCTTCATTCTTTTTAAAAACCAGATTAACCAATTGTTTATTTGTGTTTTTTTCAAAGAATCAGCTCCAAGTTTTATTTATTATTTCAATGATTTTCTTACTTACAATTTTATTGATTTCTCCTTTGATTTTCAGGATCTCTAATTTCATATTTGACAATTTTTAATTTGTTTTTTTATTCATAGTATTTTAAACAAAATCCTCAAAATGGATGGTAGCAATTTACCCAATAAATCATTAATTATGAACAAGTGGTGTTCATGATAGGTATGTAAGGATTATTCAACATTAGGGAAAAACAACAATAACAATATAATTAATCATATTAAAATCTCAAACCTCCAAAACAATATGATCATCTTAATGGATTTGGAAAAAAAAGCCCTTGATGAAGTACAACACTTTTTTTTTTTGAATAAAAAACCTTACAGGAAGTAGGAATAAGAATAAATTAAAAAAAGGAGAATGGGGAGGGGGGAGATGGAATCCAATAACTCAATGTTCTAAAAATTGGAGAGTATATATTACTTAGGGTAAAATAAAATAAAAATAAATTGAAAAAATCTTCAGGGCACACTAGAAAGCAGTCTCTCAGAAATTAGGCTTAGACCAACATCTAACATAATATTGCATGATGCATTCTCAATGGATATACAATATTAATATTAAAGACCATACTATTAAAAATTAAGAGATGTAGATCTTATGCATCTCCCGGTCAGGGGTAGAAAATGTGTGAGAGAAATATTAATACTTTGGTTACCAAGAACTGAAAAGCTTTTGCATAGACAAAATTAATGCACCTAGTATAAGAATGGAGTGGTCAAATGGGAAAAAAATTATTTATGCCAAATTTCTGTGTTATGGCCTTGGTATACAAGATTATAAGTTATCTATCTATCTATCTATCTATCTATCTATCTATCTATCTATCTATCTATCTATCATCTATCTATCATCTATCTATCCATCTGTCTGTCTGTCTGTCTATCTATCTATATTTTTATCTGTGTATCTATACCAACCATTCTTCAATAGCTAAGTGATCAAAGGATATTAATAGTTATTTCTCAAAAAACTCTAAAGTATTCAAAAGCATGTGAAAAAATTTTACAAATCACTAATAATAAGAAAGTGGAAATCAAAACAATTTAAGGTTTTACCTCACATCATGTGAATTGGCAAGACTCACAAAATTTGCAATAGTCAGTGTTGAAAGGGGTTTTTGATTGACAAGCACACTAATTAGCTGTTGGTGGATCTGTGACATGGTGCAAACATTTTGGAAAACAATTTGGAATTTTGTAAATAAAGTGATCAAAATACCTATTTCCTCTGAATTAGAGGATTCTATTACTGGGATTATGTACAAAGGAAACCTTGTTGTTGTTCTTGTGTTCATCCTTCATTTTTGAAGAGGACCATGACATTAGAGAAATGATGACATGACTTGCACTTGACTTTGTTTTGAGTGAGGGAGGGCTGTGCAAGGTCACCAGTTTCACTTTCTCCTCCTGAGTCATCTAGATCCAGTGACCAGGATGACTGGAGATGGCCCAGCATGCAATGGGAGACCTTGGTCTTTTAGGCTAAGGACTTTTCAGGTACTCACTTAAAGTGAGGTAATGCCCATTCATTGAATAGGCCTCTTTAAAAAGTAGTCAAGGAGATGGCCCCTTTAAGTAAAAAAGAAAAAAAATAAGTAAATAAATCACACTGGTAGGATTAGGAGTCTGAGGGTTGTTGTTTTGAAGAGAAAGTGTTGCTATTGGCATTCACTCTAGCTAGGAGGGTCCATAAACAGCCATTGAGTGGAGCTTGGGCAGGGACCCATTGTTGTTCATTCTAGGAGCTTCAGAGTGCACTGCGTCTAAGGTTTTAGGGAGAAGAAAGAAAGAAAGAAAGAAAGAAAGAAAGAAAGAAAGAAAGAAAGAAAGAAAGAAAGAAAGAAAGAAAGAAAGAAAGAAAGAAAGAAAGAAAGAAAGAAAGAAAGAAAGAAAGAAAGAAAGAAAGAAAGAAAGAAAGGAAAGAAAGAAAGAAAGGAAGAAAGAGGGAGGGAGGGAGGGAGGGACGGAGGGAGGAAGGAAGGAAGGAAGGAAGGAAGGAAGGAAGGAAGGAAGGAAGGAAGGAAGGAAGGAAGGAAGGAAGGAAGGAAGGAAGGGAAGGTCTGAGGAAGGGAGGAAGGAAGGAAGGAAGGAGTAATGAATAAAGAGAGAAAGAGAGAGAAAGAAAAAAAGAGAGAGAAAGAGAGAAAAAGAGAAAGAAAGAAAAAAGAAAGAGAGAGGGAAAAAGAAAAAAAGCTAGCCAGTGAACCCCAAGTTAATTGGACAGCTTCTGACCATCAAAATTTTCCTTCTTTTGGAGAGGAGAAGGAAGGGAAGAAGGCAAGGTTGAGAAAGAGCATGACCTGAGTTACTCAACTAACTATATTAAGTAGAAGAAAGCCCCTATAGAGAGCAAAATATTTCTATTAGGATGGGGGAGGGGGAATGGAAGCATCTTCTTTTACACAGAAAAAGTGAAGACTCAGAGACTTACAGAGGGAAGCATCCTCAGTGGTCTAACTTTTAGATGGACATAGGATTAAAACTAAGAATCACTTACCCAGCAAAACTGAGTATAATACTTCAGGGGGAAAATGGTCATTCAATGAAATAGAGGACTTTCAAGCATTCTTGATGAAAAGACCAGAGATGAATAGAAAATTTGACTTTCAAACATAAGAATCAAGAGAAGCATGAAATGGTAAACAGGAAACAGAAATCTTAAGGGACTTACTAAAGGCCCTTCCACTCTATAATTGTGATTTGATGGCACAGAAAATTATAAAACCAGAAATCTACCAGCAGCAGATTTGCTCTGCCTCAGCCTCTTCCTCTTTCAATTTCATCTATTGGCATGACTTAAGCATAATTAACTTAACAGAAACATGATCATTTCTGTGGTTAGTTAGCTCATTTGGATAGAATATAGAGATTGGAGGCCAGGTCAAAAGATGTTTCCTATCCTTGCCTTGTTCAGTTCTATGTTCAGTTCTTTTTCCACAGTATGTCCATAATATGAATGAATCAGTTCAAATTAATCAACAGTGCTTGGGAGAAAGGGGAGTGTAGAACTTTGAGTAAATAGCTCACAGGCACTGAAACACGAGTACCATTTTTATATATGAAAGATAGCACACTATTATTATACATTTAGATGTCTATAATGTATATACAGATCCCCTATGGTTCTGCTTTATTAAAAATCAATCATCACTTTTGAGGTAAAAACTTGGCTTATATAATCTATTTATTTTATATTGTTATGACTATTCTCTTCTTTTCTCTGTGTACCATTCTTCTCTTTGATTTCCCCTTTGGGTATCTTCCCTACTGCTCCATTCTCCATTAATTTCAGCATGAAAACCTTAGAAAATCCTTTTCTGCTTACCGGCACAATACTGTCTTAAAACTGACATGGTACAGGGTAAAATGAATTCTTCAAAGAAAATATACTATATAAGTCTACAAAATAAAAATAAATCAATATTCCTTCATCATTATTGTTTCATCCTTGCGATGCCCTCTATTTGAAATACTCAGACCAGAAATAACTTTTTTTTAACCATCAAAGTATTATGGCCTTTGAGTCAATACTTAAATTTTAAAACTGTCATTTGTACCTCTGACAAAAAATGCATTGCACCGAGAACATCACACAGACATAGCCCTTTCACATCCCCAAATCAAATGTGGAAATAAAAATGAAAATATGCAATTAAAATCAAGGAGTACTTGTAGAAAAAGCACTGCTTAATGAAAACTACCATAGAAAAGTATTTACAAACCTTCATAGGTGCTACCAACTGAAGTTCTTTGGGAAGAAAGAAAATTTAAGGGAAAATGTTTGGATAATTTCTTCAGTTTTAATTTTCCTGTGGAGTTACGTCAGTCAGATACATTCCAAATGTTATCTCCTTTTAACTACTAACAACATATGTCATTTTCAATAGCATCACCAATATAGATCACAGTACAAACAGATTTGGAGAACAAGCATTATATATTCATCAAGTGTCATTTTCTTTTGTTTATATTGTTCTCTGGGTTCTGGTCACTTCACTCGGTATCTGTTCATTCATCTTTCCAAGTTTCTCTGAAAATATATGCTTCATCATGTCTTACAACACAATTCAATCATGTCAACATACCATAGTTTGTTCAGCCATGTTCTCTTAGTCATTATGGCCTCCATATTCTATCCCTGCTCTGGGTTTTAAGAGGATATCAGTTCTGATACTACCAAAGAGATCATGTACCTCATTCCTCGGTACCTGGTCTCCATAATTAATTAATTTCACCCGCTTCATTTATGGCTTTCTCCATGGCTTTCACTCAGCATTCTGATTTTTAGAAGTAACTTCTGGTACCTAGCTCAGGGGTCACTGAGATTGTGGAAGCATCAACAATGATGCATTTGGGAGTGAATTTAAGAGGACCATGCTTTGTAGATACTATGCTATGTCTGAGCCCAGAGAATGAGGTAGTAGAGGGAAGAGATGCCCCAAGGGGTTAGACAGAAATGTTTGTATTTTTCTTCTTGCCCTGACTTTTAAGTACATAGATCTTTGCAAAGACTCATTGACATTAAGTGACTAAATGGAACTGGAGTTCCATTTACCAGTATCTAAAGGAGACAAAAACTAAATCAGTTGGGAACTGGGTCAAGAGCAGTAGAGGAGAAACATCCTAAACTCTTCATAGTAATCTTAGAACCCCAAAGAGAAAATGTAGCCAGCCTGACTCTTGGATTGTAAAGCCAGAGGTTCCTTGCAATGGTGGGATTTAGCAGTATACACAGAAAAGCAACTGACTGCTTCACCTGCTGGTGCCTCTTTCTAATGATGTTAACTTGTATCTGTATTGTACATATCAATATATGGACAAGTTTCTTTAGGACAGGGATGATTTCACTTTTTGTCATTATACCTTTAGCAACTAGCACAAGGCCTGGAACATGGTGGCATTTAATAATTCTTGATTGATTGTAGAATAATGGGATGAGAAGGTATGAATGAGAATCCGTAATTTTACTGAAACTAGACTACTCATATCAGAGAGCCATTGAAGTATGTGTGTGTGTGTATTTTTTGTAGAGGGTACACAATAGAAACTGAAATAAACACAGTATATTTTAATAAGGATATGCTATGTGATTCTCACTTTTTTGAGTGATTGTTGAAAATGTCAAATGTCCAATACCAAATGTTTTAGACAGTAGCATTTAAAATGTAGAGAATTTCCAATAAATATTTAATCAGAACATTTTATTTTAAATTGTTTTTGAACTGCACAAGCACATGGCATTTAGTTAGTAAATTCCATGTGCTCATATTATCTCCACCTTACTCTCATAAATATTTTCATGTGGTTTATTAAAGAAAAATAAAAGACTTATACAGATAAGTCTACTTCCCTACTTGAATGCAATATATTAGGTATTATTAGAAAAAAGTCCCTAGATCTCTGTGAGGAGGTCTTAGAACTGCGACTCCCACTGCTTGACAAATGATAATCCTTTCCTGGTAACAGATAATTTTAAGTATCACTCCTCTGTGCGGTCTTATGTGAAAAATGGCCAAAGGCAGGTACCTATTGAGAGAGTGCCACTAACCCGTTAATACCATTATGTACAGCAGATTATTAAGAACTAAATTATATGCTAATTTTATTTTTAAATGAAGATAAGGTGCCAAAATGAGGTTACAGGTCCCTAGAGGACAAGAGAGTTGGACTGTAACACCAGGCATATTACGGAAACCATTTTCCATGGAGAATATTAAAGGATAGAGTTTCAGTAAGTTTGTCAGCTTTCATGACCCCCAATGCTCAGATGAAAAGTGAATTTCTCCCTGTCTGCACTGCACACATCACCCCTACAAAGGGGTATGCATACATTATTGTAGTAAGTGAACCTAACTTGGGCCAATTCTCTGGTAGTTTGGCTCAGATTTTGTAACAAAATGAGAGACTTAGTAGATCATTCAACAGTTAATAAGAGATTTACTAAGTCACAGAAAAGACAGGGGACTCAACAACGACTGGCCATTTAACTTAGGCTGTCTCCCCTCATCTCCATATGGCAAGGAATCTACTCAGTAGGAGAGGATATTGTGACTCCTTGGACCTTGGGAGAGCCGCAAAATCTGAGGAATCCAGATTACTGGTGAGTGATCCTTTTTATGCCCTAAAGTGAAAAGGAAGCCACATCAACATGACCTGAGACCATCAGGAAGCTTGCGCCTAGTGTTGGGACAGCTTCACAAGATATTTGTGAAACAAACAGTCTAATCTAACCTACATTTGTGGTGGCAGGGGAAGAAGAACTGGGGGCCTCAGGAGAACCCAAGACTCCCAACTGTGAAAACATGTCAAGCAATAACGTATTTGCAAACATCCAGATGACTGATTGCATTTCCACTCTTTATTCAGCTATTTTGTCGTGTAGACATTGTTTAAAAGTAGAAAAAGAAATATTACAGATGCTCATATGCCCTGTTGTGATGACAAGCAAAGTAGGATGTTTTGCTCTTATTGTTTTAATTTGAAGTGCCTCTGACTGAATAATGTGATTAAAGAAGATTCTCCCCACACATTACAGGCCTGGGAGGATTTGTAGGAAGGCCCACATCTTTTGTTAATGAGGCACTGGTTCTCAAAGGTTGTGATGCCCTCTGGCTCCAAAAAGTGTATAAATACTCCGAAGGTGAGGTTTTACTTTGAGACTTACTGACTGGAAGTATTTGTTGGGCCACATGAGATTCTGGGAAGCCACTAAGGAGTCCCTTCTTCCCCCCCACCCCTACTTTGGAAATCCAGATGTTGGTGCTTCCCTCTCTGGTAATTAGGTATATATGGTCAGACAGTTATCTGTCAATCTGTGATGTATGTCAGACAATTGGAAGCCATGTCTGTTGATCTTTGATTTCTCTGTATTTTCTCTGAAGTTCAGGGTGCTCACTTTTTTCCCATGAACTAAGTGAATGATATATGTGCTTGATTAAAGGAGATTGTTAACCCCTCAAAAGTTGCCTTTTCTTTTAGAAAAGCAAATCAAATAACCTGTGATAGTAGACCCTCCTGTGTATGTCAGGGTACTTACTGTTACACCTGTTCCACTCACACCTACAAACATAATCATATACCAATTCCGTTGAGTTCACCACACAATCTATGATATAGAAGTCACAAATACTATTTGCAAATTAAACCAATATCTGCTTGATATTTATTCAATATCTGCTTGTGTCATTTCATGTACATTATAAACATACATGAATCATGTACATATATTAGGGACAGCTAGGTGAAGCAGTTGATGGAGCACTGGGCCTGGAGTCAGGAAGGCATGAGTTCAAATCCAGACTCAGATACTTACTATTTGTAGACCCTGGGAAAGTCACTTAAACTCTGCTTGCTTCAGTTTCCTCATCTGTAAGATAGGGATGATTTAAATATTATTATCACCATCCTCATATGCGTAATTTCAAAGGCAACTGATGACATCAGAGAATAAAGTCTTGACTCATGTGTGAACTGGATTTAAGTAAGGCATAGTTGCACAAAGTCAAAAGCCTCATTCTCTCTTCCAGTCATCAAAGTCCAGTGGCAGAGTCAAGATGACTGGTGATGGTCTGGGATGTAGTGGATGACCTTAGCATCTTCTATTTCTGATAAAGCTCTAATTGCTCCTCAGTACCTGTCTCAGTTGTCTTCATGGCTGTTGGAGCAAATTGTTTTCATCTGCCCATTCCACTAGAAGTCTGCATATACTTGAGATAGATATCCCCTTAACTCACCAACAGGATTGAGGCCTATTGGTTACCTTAACCTGGTTTAGCCTGCTTGCCAAGATGGTTTTACCATGCTATGGCCTCTGTGCAAGCTCTAGCTTCATGGAGCCATGGGTGAGAGCTGGATGAAAGGTAGACACCAAAGGTGTATGAGCAGCCCTGAAAAGGGCTTAGCAAGTCCTCAAATCACAGTTGCTGGTCTTCTCTGAACACCCCATACATACTGTGTTAGTATTATGTGCTAGAATGTACATACATATTCCAGCTAAGGTATTATATGAGTTGAGAAATTAAACTGCCAAACATCCTAGAATACTTCAGTTTTGTTAGTATCCTGACAGAAAACACAACAGTTTTCAAGACCCAAAGAAATGGAAGTTAATGAATGAGTTGGAAATCTTAACACCCCAATTTTGCCAGGAAGATTAGTGTCCACTTTAATTACTTGTGAGACAATACTAAATTATTTATTTATCATGATCCTGTATTTTGTACTGGTAAGGACCATAGAGATAATCTAATCTAACTGCTTCATCTTACTAATAAGAAAATTCCAACAAAAAGAGTTAAGTTCTATTGTTTTTCTACTATCCTTGATATTCGTGTAAGCATGCAAGCTTAAGAGACACCAGCAGTGACCATTTATTTTGAATTATAACATTTTCAGGGTAGAACAATGGGCACATAGGTGCATTTCTATAACTGTATGTACTACTTTCTAAGAACAACTTCAAACTTGATGAAATTTCTTGAATCTCAAATCTCTCTGAATATTAGTGGTTCAATTTGTAAAGTGCAGTTCTAATGAGCTACCTGGTCTCTAGGTTAATTCCATTGCCTAAAATCTTGAGTTGAGTGAAAGTGCATTTTAGTAAATTGCCACTTCTTTGCATTATACTATAGATCATTTTTCTTTCTCATTCTCCTGCTCCCATTCATTACTTCTTCTTAGCACATTAAGGAAGAATGGAATGCGTTGTTTCATGGCCTGATTTTCTGTTTTATTAAATTCTTCCATCTTTTTTTTCCTCTTTTCCCCACTTAATGAATCACCCCTCTTTTTCTTTTTTGTTACAATGTCTTAAAAACAAAGTAAAACAATTTATAGGCTTTCTGTCTTAATTGATTCTCTCTCTGACTTCTTCTGATGTTAGGAGTATAAAAGAACCCTTTCAACACTGCCTCCAATGAGAATGTGAAAAGTTCACCCTTATAAAATCCCTTATGATTTTTCATTTGTATTTACTACTTTTTATTTTTCTTTTATGTACTTATATTTCCAAGTTCTTTTTCAATTCCAAGTTTTCTTTAAATTAAGAATATTTGAGAGGAAAATTAATATATACTGTAATGTTTAATAACCAATTGTAATCTGTATTTCCTTTTCCTCATTTTGTCTTCTGAAAAGCAGGTAGTTTCTAAAGGATATGATTGAGTAATGTGATTACTCCCAGCTCCCAATGCATCTTCTCTTTAACCAGGTAGAGCTAGGCCCTCCCCAGGGGACAAGTCTCTTGTCCTTGCTTTATAATTAAAATTAGGGTGACTTGGTTTACATGGGGGAGACCAAACCAGGAGGCACCTTATTGAGATGTCTTTTGTTTCAGCTGGGAGATAGCTGGGTGTCGTAAAGCAACTAGCATTCCTTAAATGTCAGAGGGGGCATACTCAGCCCCATCTGAAGGTTGATTTTTCATTTCTCATAGCTCTAGACTAATTCTATCACCTGAGGATTAGTCTTCTTGCCTCCTCCCAAAATGAAGTAATAGGGAGGAGTTGAGAACTCTTAACCTATCTCCTTATTAAAATGTATACCAATTGGGATAGCCTTGCCTTGGTCAGGGGAGGTCCCAATGATGTAGTGTCTGACCAGTTAGAAGGAAGGCACACCTAGGTTTAAAAGGCACTGCTGGCCTTCCCTCTGGGTCTCTGACATAAATGGAGGCAGTCCACTGACCCCTTTATTGTCAGGTTGCACGGCCCTGTTTATAACTTATAAATTGCTTCAAGAATTGCCTTGGTTTGCCCTTTTCTTAAATTTAACTCATGACATTTGAAAATCCTCCTTTTCATTGAAGTATCATTTTTAATTATAATTTGATTTGTTTTCAGTTTTCTACAATCACTTCCATATATCTTAGATTTTTCCCCCTTCCTCTCTCTCTTTCCCCACTCCCTACTCCCTTCCCAAGACAGTGTGAAATTTTATATAGGATCTGCACATATATTCTTATTAAATATATTTTCACATTAGTCATGTTGCATAGAAGAATTAAAATGAATGGGAGAAACCATAAAACAAAATAAAACAAAGCATAACGCAAGAGAAAATGGTCTGCTTCATTCTGTGATTCAATTCCATAGTTCTTTCTCTGGATGTGAGAGACATTTTGCCTCAAGACTCCACTGGGAATTTTTTAGATCCTTGCTTTGCTGTGAAGGACTAATTCTACCAGAAAAAATCCTCACACACTGTGGTTCTTATTGTGTACAAAGTTCTCCTGGTTCTACTCCTTTCACTCAGCGTCAGCTCATACAGGTCCTTCCAGGCCTCTCTGAAGTCTTCCTGTTCATTTCTTATAGCACAATAGTATTCCATTACATTCATATACCACAACTTGTTCAGCCATTCCCCAGTTGATGGGCATCCCCTTGATTTCCAGTTTTTGACTACCACAAAGAGAGCTGCTACAAATATTTTTGTACATGTGGGACCCTTTTCCATTTTTATGATCTCTTGGGGATACAGTTCCAGAAGCGGTATTGCTGGGTCAAAGAGTATGCACATATTTGTAGCCCTTTGGGCATAGTTCCAATTGGCTCTCCAGAATGATTGAATCAGTTCATAGCTCCACCAACAATGAATTAGTGTGCCAACTCTACCACATCTTCTCCAACATTCATCATCTTCCTGTTTCATGTTAGCCAATCTGATAGCTGTGGTGTGATACCTTAGAGTTGTTTTGATTTGCATCTCTCTAATTAAGAGTGATTTAGAGCATTTTTATATGATTATAGATAGCTTTAATTGCTTCCTCTGACAGCTACCTATACATATCCTTTGACCATTTATCAATTGGGGAATGACTTGTATTCCTGTAAATTTCACTCAGTTCTCTATATATTTTAGAAATGAAGCCTTTATCACAGGCACTAGTTACCAAAATTCTTTTCCAGGGGTAGAGCATTTACCAATCATTCTGCTGTCTTGGCTCCCAAAAGTTCAAGTGGGTGACTTACAGACATTTAATCTGCCAGCTGATAGTCTCAGGAGTAGCTGCTGCAGTTACCTAGGGTTCTGGGGTTCTCTCTCTCTCAGGTCCACTGGACTCCCATCCTGAGCTGATATGTTTGAGATTCTGCAGTGGTGCAGCTTCAGTTGGCCTAGGACTTCCTGTTCTGCTTTGCTATGGCAAGGTCCGCCATACTGGTACAGCCTGTGCTCTGTGTGCTCCTCCAGTCCCATGCAACATATCCTTCCAATTGACCTTCTAGTCTGTCCTGGGTTGGAAATCTGCCACACTCTGTCTCCTATTGGATTCTGCCACTCTAAAAATTTGTTCAGATTCTCTTTTTAGAGGTATCTGAAAGAGCTGTTTTAGAGGTTAGGTGAGTGAGTAGTGGCTCTCACTCTGCCATCTTGGGTCTGCCCCTGAAGTATCATTTTTTTGTAGGAAAAAAAAACCGTACTCAATTGTTCCAGTTCTGTCATTTTTGTTCTGTTATTTTTATTTTTTGTTATTTTTTTAATATAATTCTGTTATTTTTGGTTCTTGATTTTTATTTTTTTTAGAAAATCAAATTTTAAAATTCCATTAAAATGATAACCACTAAATCTTATGCCATCCTGCTTGTAGTTGTACAATATCCAAATTCTTTCTGGTGGTTTGAGGTATATTTGTATTGTTTGTTTTGTCTGGAACCACTGGATTTTGGCAACAACATTCCTAATAATGTTCTTTTTTTTTTTTTTTTTTTAGGCATTGATCAGGATATTCTTTCTAGTTTCTTACAGTGATCTGAGCAACTGAGATAAGGAAGTTGGTGAGTTTTTTTCATATTTGAAATTTTTTTCTTGGAAAATTGGATAGTAATCTGGAAGAAATTAGATTTAGACCAAAATTTCATACCTTATGTAAAGCTTCAAAAGGAACCTAAATATAAAAGATTATATCCTAAATCAATTTGATAAATGTGAGAAAAGTATCTATTGGATCTATGAAAAAGGAGAAAATTTACGATCAGAAAAGTAATATAGAGAGTCACTAAATATTAAATGAATTGATATGGTTAAATAAATTTTTTTAAAGTTTTGAACAAAGAAATCTCACAAAACTATGATTAAATGAGCAACAATCAACTGGGGAAAACCTTATATAGTTTACCTGATAACAATCTCCTTTCCAACAGATATAATGAAGAGATTCAAATCTATAGGGACTTGAAAAAAAGACTGTCGGGGAGGAGCCAAGATGGCAGAGTAGAAACACACACATACGCTAGCTCCGAACCCACAGCCCATAAAATATCTGTAAAAAAAGAACTGCCAATAAATTCTGGGGCAGAAGAAGCCACAGAACAGCGGAGCGGATGAGACTTCTGTTCCAGAGAGGCTGAAAACCTCTCGCAAAAGGTTCTTTGCGCTGTGGACGCGGAGCAGAGCCCAGCCTTGTGTTGGCTGCCCGGCGCCAAGAGGAGCAGATCCCAGCGGGGAGCAGATCCGAGCAGGCTTCAGGGACAGAATCTCCAGCAGCCGCACAGGTCCCTCCACCCACAGGTGACAAGGGTCGGTAAGAGGGTCTCTTTGGTGGGTCGAGAGGGGAGTGGGGTGCCCCCATAACTCAGGCCCCCTCAGGAGGCAGCAGTGGAGGTGGGAGCAGACCAGGGCTCCCCAAGCAGGTAGGAGCCCAGATCCATTGTTGAAGTTCCCTGCATAAGCCCCCTGAGGAAACTGAGCCTGTGAGGCGGCCCTGCCCCCACCTGAGCACCTGAACTTGATCTCACACTGAATAGCAGCCCTGCCTCCATGGAAGCCCTGAGGCTGGGGAGCAGCATTTGAATCTCAGACCCCAGGTGTTGGCTGGGCAAATCTGGAGGCAAAGTGGGTGTGAAGAGGATATTCAGAAGTCAAGTCACTGGCTGGGAAAATGCCCAGAAAAGGGAAAAAAACCAAGACTATAGAGGGTTACTTTCTTGGTGAACAGGTTTCTCCTCCCTTCCTTTCTGATGAGGAAGAACAATGCTCACCATCAGGGAAAGACACAGAAGTCAAGGCTTCTGTATCCCAGCCCACTCAATGGGCTCAGACCATGGAAGAGCTCAAAAAGAGCTCAAAAAATTTTGAAAATCAAGTTAGAGAGGTGGAGGAAAAACTGGGAAGAGAAATGAGAGATGCAAGCAAAGTATGAACAGCAGGTCAGCACCCTGCTAAAGGACAACCAAAAAAATGCTGAAGAAAATAACACCCTGAAAAATAGGCTAACTCAATTGGCAAAAGAGGTTCAAAAAGCCAATGAGGAGAAGAATGCTTTCAAAAGCAGAATTAGCCAAATGGAAAAGGAAATTCAAAAGCTCACTGAAGAAAATAGTTCTTTCAAAATTAGAATGGAACAGATGGAGGCTAATGACTTTATGAGAAACCAAGAAATCACAAAACAAACCAAAAGAATGAAAAAATGGAAGATCATGTGAAATATCTCATTGGAAAAACAACTGACCTGGAAAATAGATCCAGGAGAGACAATTTAAAAATTATGGGACTACCTGAAAGCCTTAATCAAAAAAAGAGCCTAGACATCATCTTTCATGAAATTATCAAGGAAAACTGCCCTGAGATTCTAGAACCAGAGGGCAAAATAAATATTGAAAGAATCCACCGATCACCACCTGAAAAAGATCCAAAAAGAGAAACTCCTAGGAACATTGTGGCCAAATTCCAGAGTTCCCAGGTCAAGGAGAAAATATTGCAAGCAGCTAGAAAGAAACAATTCAAGTATTGTGGAAATACAATCAGAATAACACAAGATCTAGCAGCTTCTACATTAAGGGATTGAAGGTCATGGAATATCATATTCCAGAAGTCAAAGGAACTAGGACTGAAAGCAAGAATCACCTAGAGAGCAAAACTGAGTATAATACTTCAGGGGAAAAATTGGTCTTTCAATGAAATTGAGGACTTTCAAGCATTCTTGATGAAAAGACCAGAGCTGAAAAGAAAATTTGACTTTCAAGCACAAGAATGAAGAGAAGCATGAAAAAGTAAATAGCAAAGAGAAGTCAGAAGGGACTTTACTAAAGTTGAACTGTTTACATTCCTACATGGAAAGACAATATTTGTAACTCTTGAAACTTTTCAGTATTTGGGTACTGGGTGGGATTACACACACATACATGCACACGCACATGCACATACACATAGAGACAGAGTGAATTGAAGAGGATGGGATCATATCTTAAGAAAATGAAATTAAGCAGTGAGAGAGAAATATATTGGGAGGAGAAAGGGAGAAATGGAATGGGGCAAATTTTCTCTCATAAAAGAGGCAAGCAAAAGCCTTTTTTAGTTTAGGGAAAAAGAGGGGAGGTGACAGAAAAACATGAAGTTTACTCTCATCACATTCCACTAAAAGAAGGAATAAAATGCACACTCATTTTGGTATGAAAACCTATCTTACAATACAGGAAAGTGGGGGATAAGGGGGTAAACAGGGTGGGGGGAATGATGGAAGGGAGGGCATGGGGAGGAGGGTGCAATTTGAGGTTGACACTCATAGGGAGGGACAGGATCAAAAGAGAGAATAGAAGTAATTGGGGGCAGGATAGGATGGAGGGAAATATAGTTAGTCTTATACAACATGACTATTATGGAAGTCATTTGCAAAACTACACAGATTTGGCCTACATTGAATTGCTTGCCTTCCAAAGGGAGGGGGTGGGAAGGGAGGGAGGAAAAGAAGTTGGAACTCAAAGTGTTAGGAACAACTGTCGAGTACTGTTCTTGCCACTAGGAAATAAGTAATATAGGTAAAGGGGTATAGAAAGTTATTTGGCCCTACAGGACAGAGGAGAGGATGGAGACAAGGTCAGACAGGGATGATAGAGGAGAGAGCAGATTGGTGATGGGGGCAATTGAAATGCTCCATGTTTTGGGGTGGGGGGAGAGGACAAGGGGGGAGAAAATTTGGAACCCAAAATTCTGTGAAAATGAATATTAAAAGTTAAATAAATAAATAAATTTTAAAAAAAAAGAAAAAAAGACTGTCACCTAATTGATATATGGTCTAAGGGCATAAATAGACAATTCTTAGTGAAAGAAACATTGGTTATCCATAGCTATATAAAAATACTCAGATCACTACTAATTATAGGAATATGCATTAAAACAGTTATAAGATTCCATTTTACATAAACCAGAGTGGAAAAGATGATAAAAATGGAAAATAATAAATGTCGGAGAGCTTATGGGAAAAGAAAAACATTTGTGTACTATTGGTAGACCTCCAAATTCATAGAACTCTTCTGAAGGACAGTAAGTGACAAACTATGCTTTCCCATAGACATAGCTGCACCTTTGCTTGAGATACACCCAAATGTAATCAAAGAGAGAGTGAAAGGGTCCTTTACATACAGAATGCAAAAATCAGCTCCAATTTTGTGGTGACAAACAAAAACAAAACAAAACAAAGCCCAGAAGCTAAGGAGATCTTTATAAAAAAAATAAATGACTAAATTATTGTATGTTAATGTGATGGAATGATATTGTGCAGTAAGAAAAGCAGAAGTAGATGATTTTTTAAAAACATGGAATAAATTGTGTGAACTGATAGCGAGTCATGGGAATAAAACCAGAAGAATTTATAGTGGAACATCAGCGTTATAAAAAATTGAAAAATTCAGAGGACTTTTACAAAATACTGAAGAATGAAATGAAGAGAACCAGTAGGACATTTTATTCAGTAATAACGTTGAATGGTATATGAAGTTCATCCTTTGTTGCCAAAGAAGACCATGCAGTCAGAGAAATGATGACATGACTTGCACTTGACTTTGTTTTGAGTGAGGGAGGGTTGTGCATATGAAGTATGATCAATTAAATGACCATTCATGATTTCAGAGGACTAATAATGAAACATGCTATGACAGAGAGACAATGGACCTAGGATATAGAATAAAATACATGTGTATATGTATAAATATAGATATATGCATGTAGGCATATATACAAACATGTATGATACTCTGCTATTGAGGTAATTTGTTTTGCTTGATTATGCATGTGTTTTGCAAGAAATTTGTTATTTTTTTTCCTATGGGGTGATGATGAGGCCAAAAGTAGATTTGTAGATTTCTGTTAATTGTTTTAAAAAAGGGATTTGGACTCTCTTACAGATGTACATTGTTTCATGCCTTTCAGTGGAGGTCATTGTATTATCAGTTTTTCTTAACTGTTTTACTTTGTTACAAGAGATCTCTTTATCTATAAATATATATATATATATATATATATATATAGTAAAAACAAAACATGTTAGTAAAACATTTTAAAGAGAATGAAATGGAGTCGAAGAGTTTTAAAGGATCATGGAGATCATCTAGTTCAAACGGCCATTGTTGAATTGAATTATATTCATTATTGAGGCAGTGTACTGGAGTGGAAAGAGAACTAAATGTGAAGTCAGAGGGCCAGGGTTTAAATATAATTTCTGATGCTTATCACTCATGTGACCATGAATAAGACTAAATTTAAGCTGAAATCTCTTCTGGATCTACATATGTGACCCTATGATTTTATAGATGGAGACATTGAGATCCAAAAAATGTTTATGACTTGCTCAAGATCACACATCCAGTAAGTGACCTAAGTAGAAATAGAGTTGACTCTCAGGCTAGTTATTTTTCTATACAATCACACATAGTATAGCAAATTAAGTCCTGGATAGGAAGACATAAGCACCTAGGTTCAAATAATGCCTAATTCAATAAAAATCTATGTAACTGGCTATCGGTGTCTACATCTGTAAAATGTCAATAATAATAGAATTTATATGAGATTACCATTATGATGATCAAATGAAATGGCACTAAATACTTTGCATAACTAGAAGTGATATATATAATTGTAAAATCTTGTAGCAATTGCCTCTCTGTAGTGCCTTTCTAACAGTTAAGGATCAAAAGTACTTTTTAAGCATTGTCTTTGGAACTGAAACTTCTCTGACATGTATAATTGGTTGTGTTGTTCACCAGGTCAACTTTTTCCAAGGGAAAAGTAACCCATTTCTAGAATTTTGGTGGGGGAGAGGGGAGTGTTAAATGAGTTCAGAGCCATTTATAGAATTTCATGTATCTCTAGTTCCCACAAGACTGGAATTACTTGTAGGGGAAGGGAAATGTTACAGCACTAAAAAAAACCAGTTGACCCAAATCTTTAGTGATCATGAAATCACTTTGGTCTAAACTTTCATTTTTTTAGATAAGAAAGTGAAAGTTCCAAAAAATCAAATGATTTGCTCAAGTGCAGAGAGGTAGCAACGAACAGAACAAGGAATTGGGCTCAGGTTTTCTGTCTCCAAATTTAGTCCTCTTTTCAACTACCTCACATTTGTGTCTTGTCTGCTACTTGTTTGATTATAGTACTCTTAAACAACTGTTCTCACTGAAATTATGGGAATGTGATGACATATAGTAAGAAAGGAGGTAGGAAATGAGCTTTACTTTTCCAATTAACATAAAGGTAAGAAAATAGCATTTTGAGATCACTTAGTTCCCCATTATTGCAGCTTGTCAATTCATCATTCAATAAACAAAGATTTAATAAGTGTTTATTATATTTCAGGCACTGTCCTTGGCACTGTGTATACAAATAAATAAATGAAATAATTCTTTCTTTCATGTTCGTTTGCGTATACACATATATGTATGTATTTTATCATGCATAAAATTTTATATATTGTATGTATTCATATGTTATCCCTATTGCCTGTATTCATATATATAAGTATGCACTGATTAAATTTAAATATAATTAAATAAGAATAAATTTGATCATTGTGATGATCAAATGATATAATATCAAATACTTTGTACACTTGGAAGAGATGATATAAATGCAAAATTATACCATAACTGGTTTTCCACAATGTCTTTCTAATGGTTAAGGATCAGAAGGACCTTTGCAACATTTTCTTTGTAATTGAAATCTCTTTGGCATACATAACAGGTCAACTCTTTCTGTAGGAAAAGCAACCCAGTTCTTGGATTTTGGTGGGGGTACTTAGAGATATAGACTTCTAGTGGGTAGGGAGTGTTTGGGAAAGTTTCATATAGAGGTGGTACTTGAACTCTGTCTTTATTTTAATTTTACTTAAGGTCATTTTGAACAAATATAAGAAGACAAAATAAAAGACATTTCTATTCACATAATCCTACATAGAGAGGATTCAATATAAAATCATGAATTTATGCTTTATGCTGTTTTTTAAAAAGTACACAATAAATACTATACATTGCTTTCAAAGCTACCCTGCTTTCTGTGCTTTCTTCTAAGCTTTTTTTTGTTCTCTGCTAAGTACTTTTTATGATTCTTTCTTCCTCCTTCCGCACTCTGTCCTAGTAAGGCTACAACTAAACACGAACTATACATACATACATACATACACATTTATATCTGTATACATACACAAACACACATATACATACACACATCTTTACATATATGTATGTATATATATATATATATGAAATTTGCTTCTAACTACTACCTTGCCCTCTTGCTCCTTAATCTACCCACCTTTTGAAGAATCCCTCTCTTATCCTCTCCCCCACCCTCCAAAAGTCCCTTCCTTATGTATCCCTTCACTCTCCTATCTCTTGTTTATTCATAAATTGTCCTCTCCATAAGTCTCATAGGTAATGTTCCATATTCTTCTAATTTTCTTGTGATATCTCCCTTAGTATCTAGGTAATGTATTAATTTTTACCTTGCCTTGGTAAATGGTTTAAGAAATTGGTCTACACCCAGTTTCTGCCAGATTGTTTTTCAGCTTTCCCAACAAGTTTTACCAAATAATGAATTCTTATTCCCAAAACTTAAGTCTTTACATTTGTCAAACACAAGGTTACTATATTCATTTACTACTGTGTATAGTGTGTCTACTCTATTCTACTGATCTACCTTTCTTTTTCTTAGCCAGTGCCAGGCAGTTTAGATAGTTACTGTCTTGTAATTTAAAATGTGATGCTGCTAAATCCCCTTCCTTTACATTTTTTCCATTAGTTTCTTTGAAATTCTGGACTTTGAGGGCAGGTAAGATGTACAGTAGATAGAGCACTGACCCAGGTTCAGTCACTTAGCCTCTATTGCCTCACCCCACCCTACCCTCCAGCAAGAAAAAAAAAAAAGAAAAGAAATTCTTTACCTCTTTATCTTTTTTTCCCTCAAATGGATTTTGTTGTTTCCTAACCCACTAAAATATTTTTTGGTAATTTAATTGGAATGGGATTGAATAAATAGATTAGTTAGGTAAAATTGTCATTTTTGTTATGTTGACCTACCAATTAACAATTAATATTTCTCTAATTGTTTAAATCTCACTTTACTTTATAAAGTGTGTCTTATAATTATATTCATGTAGTTCCTGGATATGTTTAGGCAGTCATATATACTTCCAGGTGTTTTATACTCTCTACAGTTATTCTGAATGGGATATCTCTTACTATTTCTTCATGCAAGGTTTTGTTGGTGAAATATAAAAATGCTAATGATTTATGTGGTTTTTTTTGTATCCTTTTAGAAAGCTAAAATTATTATTTCAATTAACTTTTTAGTTGAATCTTTAGGATTTTCCAAATACATCATCATGTAATCTGCAAAAAGGAATAATTTATTGTTTTATTTCCCTTTCTGACTCCTTCAGTTTCTTTTTCTTATATTGCTATTGGTTGGTTGTTGTTCCTCATTTTTGAAGAGGACCAAAATGACATCACTATGATAAAATGATATTTCAGTGTATCTGCCTGTGGCTGATCAGACCAATATGAGCTCGGGTGATGTCTTATGATTCATGCGTAAATTGGATTTAAGTGAGGCAGAGTTGCACAAAGTCATCAGCCTCACTCTCTCCTTCAGAGCCATCATAGCCCAGTGGCAGGACAGAGTCAAGACATCTGGTGATGGTTCAGGCTGCAGTGGATGACCTTGGTGTCTTTGGTGTCCAACCAAGCTCTAAACACTCCACATCGCCTACTTCAGCTACATTCATGTCCATTGGAACAAATTGTTCTCATCTGCCCATTCCACAAGAGGAAGTCTTGAATTTTTTGGCGGTAGACACCTCCCTAACTTACCAATGGGTTTGAGACCCCTTGGTTACCCTCAACCTTGTTTGGCCCGTCTGCCAAAATGATTTGGCCACTGTGCATGCTTGCAGTTTCTTGGAGCCACAGGTGAGAGTTGGGTGGAACAGATGAACACCAAAGGTAGAAAGAGCCCCGTAAATGGCTCAGCAGCCATCACACCAAGGTATTGTTCCTGCCTTAGCATACCCTACACCCCATATTGCTATTGCTAGCATTTTAAAAATAATATTGAAAAATATTGGTGACACATGATATAGTTTCCCTGCTTGTCTCTTTTTATTAAATATGTTTTAGCTTTAACTGTGTCTAAGATCATGATTGCTTTCCTGCTTTTTTTAAACATCAACTGAAACTTACTAAATTCTATTCCAGCTTTTAAACTTGTATATATCTCTCATTTTTAATTGTACTTTTTATAAACAGCATATTGTCAGATTCTGATTTTTAATCCATTCTCTGTCTCTATTTTTATAGGTGAGTTCATCCTTTTCACATTCAAAGTTATAAATTCAAAGTTATAATTAGTAGTTGTGTATTTCCTTTACCCAATTCTAATTTTTAAGGAATTATTTTCTTCCTTAAAGTTTTAGATTTCTTTTTCCAATTGGTTGATTTTTCTTTTCATAATTTTATTGGATGGATCATTTTTTGTAATTTTTCCTTAACCTCTCTCATTTGATTTTTAAAGTTCTTTTTAAGCTCTTACAAGAACTCTTTTGGGACTTGTGGCCATTTGACATTTTTCATTGATGTCAGAATATTTATTTTTTTCCTTTTTAGCTTCACTGTCTTCTTCTGAGTATGAACCCAGACCTTCTCAGTCTCCATATTACTTATCTATGACTGGATTCTTTTTCCTTTCTTTACTTATTCTTGTTGTTGTTGTTGTTATTGTAACAACTTATTATTATAGTCAAGTTCTAGTCCAAGGATGATGCCTCTGGCTTCAGGTTTTACATTACATTGTTCTCTAAACTCTGTCTGGGATTCTGACCTTGGGCATACCTCTCAGTTCCAGATCCAAGGCTAGAGCCCCTATCTACACAATCATTGCAAACACTCTTGCTCCCTGTGATCCCTCCTCTGTCTGGTAACTTCAGCTCATCCCTCTTCCTTGGAATCAAAAGCAAAACCAGGAATTCTACTGTCCTATGCATGCCCAGAGCCAACAGTATACCCACCCCTTTGGTGTTGCTCTCACTTGGCATGTGCTTTTCCCTCCTCACACATAGCTGCAGCTTGGACCTCAACTGATCAACACACCAGTGCCTGGCTTCCAGTGCCTGCAGAAGGTCCTTCAATCTACCTCTGCTCAGCTGTCCAACCCCAACACTGCTGGTAAGGTGAAAGTTTCTACAACCTTGGCTGCTTCCTGTCCTCAGGGCTTGATTGTTGATTCAGCAGAATCTGCCTTGAAGTGTTTGCCTTTCGGTTGTACCAGTCCTCCACCTCTCTGAGGTTTTCTTTTTTTTTTTTCAAAAATAATTAATCTTTTAATATTATTTCCCAACATATTCATTGACTTTTCTGGGAGTGTTTTATTTTCTTATTTATTTATTTATTATTTAACTTTCAACATTCATTTTCACAAGATTTTGGGTTCCAAATTTTCTCCCTTTTTGTCCCCTCCCCCCACCCCAAAACATCCAGCATTCTAATTGCCCCTGTCACCAATCTGTCCTCTCTTCTATCATCCCTCTCTGCCCTTGTCTCCATCTTCTCTTTTTTCCTGTAGGGACAGATAACTTTCTATACCCCTTTACCTGTATTTCTTATTTCCTAGTAGCGAGAACAGTACTCGACAGTTGTTCCTAAAACTTTGAGTTCCAGCTTCTCTTCCTCCCTCCCTCCCCACCAATTCCCTTTGGAAGGCAAGCAATTCAATATAGGCTATATCTGTGTAGTTTTGCAAATGACTTCCTTAATAGTCATGTTGTGTAAGACTAACTATATTTCCCTCCATCCTATCCTGCCCCCCATTGCTTCTATTCTCTCTATTGATCCTGTCCCTCCCCAAGAGTGTTGACCTCAAATTGCTCCCTCCTCCCATTGCCCTCCCTTCCATCATTGCCCCCACCCTGCTTATCCCCTTATCCCTCATTTTCCTGTATTGTAAGATAGGTTTTCATACCAAAATGAGTGTGCATTTTATTCCTTCCTTTAGTGGAATGTGATGAGAGTAAACTTCATGTTTTTATCTCACCTCCCCTCTTTATCCCTCCACTAATAAGTCTTTTGCTTGCCTCTTTTATGAGAGATAATTTGCCCCATTCCATTTCTCCCTTTCTCCTCCCAATATATTTCTCTCTCACTGCTTGATTTCATTTTTTTAAGATATGATCCCATCCTCTTCAATTCACTCTGTGTACTCTGTCTCTATGTGTGTCTGTGCGTGTGCATGTGCGTGTGTGTGTGTGTAATCCCACCCAGTACCCAGATACTGAAAAGATTCAAGAGTTGCAAATATTGTCTTTCCATGTAGGAATATAAACAGTTCAACTTTAGTAAGTCCCTTATGACTTCTCTTTGCTGTTCACCTTTTCATGCTTCTCTTCATTCTTGTGTTTGAAAGTCATATTTTCTTTTCAGCTCTGGTCTTTTCATCAAGAATGTTTGAAAGTCCTCTATTTCATTGAAAGATCATTTTTTCCCCTGAAGTATTATACTCAGTTTTGCTCTCTAGGTGATTCTTGCTTTCAGTCCTAGTTCCTTTGACTTCTGGAATATGATATTCCACACCCTTCCATCCCTTAATGTAGAAGCTGCTAGATCTTGTGTTATCCTGATTGTATTTCTACAATACTTGAATTGCTTCTTTCTAGCTGCTTGCAATATTTTTTCCTTGACCTGGGAACTCTGAAATTTGGCCACAATGTTCCTACAAGTTTCTCTTTTTCGATCTCTTTCAGGTGGTGATTGGTGGATTCTTTTTCAATATTTATTTTGCCCTCTGGTTCTAGAATCTCAGGGCAGTTTTCCTTGATAATTTCATGAAAGATGATGTCTAGGCCCTTTTTTTAATCATTGCTTTCAGGTAATCCCATAATTTTTAAATAGTCTCTCCTGTATCTATTTTCCAGGTCAGTTGTTTCTCCAATGAGATGTTTCACATTATCTTCCATTTTTTCATTCTTTTGCTTTTGTTTTGTGATTCCTTGGTTTCTCATAAAGTCATTAGCCTCCATCTGTTCCATTCTAATTTTGAAAGAACTATTTTCTTCAGTGAGCTTTTGAACCTCCTTTTCCATTTGGCTAATTCTGCTTTTGAAAGCATTCTTCTCCTCATTGGCTTTTTGAACCTCTTTTGCCAATTGAGTTAGCCTATTTTTCAAGGTGTTATTTTCTTCAGCATATTTTTTGGTCTCCTTTAGCAGGGTGTGGAGCTGTTTTTCATGCTTTTCTTTCATGTCTCTCATTTCTCTTCCCAGTTTTTCCTCCACCTCTCTAACTTGATTTTCAAAATCCTTTTTGAGCTCTTCCATGGCCTGAGCCCATTGGGTGGGCTGGGATACAGAAGCCTTGACTGCTGTGTCTTTCTCTGATGGTAAGCATTCTTCTTCCTCATCAGAAAGGAAGGGAGGAAATACCTGTTCACCAAGAAAGTAACCGTCTATAGTCTTATTTTTGTTCCTTTTTCTGGGCATTTTCCCAGCCAGTGACTTGACTTCTAAGTATTCTCTTCACACCCACTTTGCCTCCCAGCCAGCACTTGGGGTCTGAGATTCAATTGCTGCTTCCCAGCCTCAGGGCTTCGGGCGGGTGCAGGGCTGCTATTCAGTGTGAGATTAAATTCAGGTGCTTGAGTGGGGCAGGGCCGCCTCAAGGAGCTCAGTTCCCTCAGGGGGTTTATGCAGAGACTTTCAACAATGGATCAGGGCTACTGCCTGCTTGGGGAGCCCTTGTCTGCTCCCACCTCCACTGCTGCCTCCTGAGGGGGCCTGAGTTATGGGGGGACCCCACTAACCTCTCGGTAAGCCGAGAAGACCCTTTCACCAACCTTTGGGGCCCGTGGGTGGAGGGACCTGCGCGGCTGCTGGAGATTCTGTCCCTGAAGCCTGCTTGGATCCACTCCTCTCTGTGCCTAGCAGCCAAGGCAGGGCTGGGCTTGGCTCCGGGTCTGGGGTGCAATGGACCTTTTGTGAGAGGTTTTCAGGGCTCTCTGGAACAGAAATCTCCCTCGCTCCATAGTTCTGTGGCTTCTGATGCTCCAGAATTTGTTGGGAGTTCTTCTTTACAGATATTATATGGGCTGTGGGTTTGGAGCTAGTGTCTGTGTCTTTCTACTCCGCCATCTTGGCTCCACCCTCTGAGGTTTTCTTAAGGTTATCCCAACATGTCTTAAGAGGACCACTGCCAAACCCTCACTTTGAATTCTTTCTGTTGCTTAAAATTGCCTTTGAGGCAATATTTTTATTGTGTTTATGGGAGAATTTTGGACAGTCCAGTGTTTTCCATCTTACCCCACCATCTTCCTAGGATGTTCTTCCTTGAACTGTCTTTAAAGGAAAAAAAAAAAGGAATGCTACAGGAAAGGAAGAGGGGGAGAGGGAGAGAGAGAGAGACAGAGAGAGAGAGGGGAGAGAAAAAGAGAATATTCTAGATATGTAGTACAGTCAGTGCAACAGCACAGAGAAGGGAGATGGAATGTCATGTGTGAAGAATAAAGAGAATAATGCCTTATCTCCAGATTGTAGAATGAAGGAGGAGGAACTGATAATGAGGCAGGAAAGAGAAATTAGGAAAAAAGTTGTGAAGAGCCTTAAAAACTAAACAGAGGGATTTATATTCTTTCTACCCTAGAGGCAACAGAGTTCAATGGTGTTTTCTGAGTAGAGAAGAGACATTGTCAAAACTACACTAAAGAGAAATCATTTTGTTAGCAGTATGTAGGATACTGAAGTAGAGAGAAACTTGAGACAAGAGGATTAATCAGAAGGCTCTTGAAATCTTCTAGAAAAGAAGTTTTGAGTTTAAATACACTGGTAGAGGAAGTCTTACAATCCTGTTGTCTGAGTACATTACAAATTGATGTTACTAAACTTCAATTGAGCCTTCAATGTAGGAAGGCAATCCTTGTATTCTTACCTAATTGATTTCCTATCACACTCTCTACAGAAGCTTTTACAAAGAATTCTTTCCTTCCTCAGGCCTCCCACATGTCCTCTGCCCACTCTTTTAGATGAGGACTTTACTTTTTATTTTCCTGAAAAAAAACCCCACGAATGTATTGAATGTGAGTTTCCTCTTTACCCATTATTGTCATTTTTAAATCCCTGATGTCATCTCTCATTGTTCTTTTTTGAACAGTTTCTGACAAAGACATACCCATTCTTGCAGAAGTCAATGACTTTATAGATACAATACTGAACTCACTATATTTCCCCCTAAATTCTTTCCTCTTCCAAATTTCTCTATTTGTGCCAATAAGCCCACCATGGCTCATAATCTTTACATTCTCCTCTTCTCATTTTTCCTCATTTATTCCACATATCTAATCACTTACCAAGTCTTGCTTTTTCTACCTACATGATACCTCTCATATATAACCCCTCATTTACATTCATATTCACAATACTCTTCATCATCTCTTGTCTAGATTATTGTAATAGCTTCTTAACTAGTTCAACTGCTTCATCTGTCTCCCTATCACACTCCTGATAGGGTAACATTTTTTTCTTAAGTACAAATATGACTGTAATTCCCTTACTCAATCAACTTCTGTGGCTTCCTATTGCATCTGGAATTTTGTTTGATATTCAGCCCTTCAGAACCTGGCCCCAACCTATATTTCTAGTCTACCCTCTCTCCCACATTCTCTGATCTAAGCAAACTGATTTTCTCTTTCTTTCTCTCACCTTTGCACTAGACAACCCCCATACCTAGAATTCACTCTCTATTTACCTCTTTCCCATGGAATCCCTCTTTTCCTTTAAGATGTATCTCAGGTTCCATCTTCTGTACAAAGATTTTGCTGGTCCCACCTGCTTCCCTCTTTCTTGAACTATCTTGTACTAAAATCTTATATAGTTTTTCACTAACTTAATGTATGTGGCAAATATCTTTTTATTTTTTCTTGCTTTCTCCCCCACTAGAACGTAAGCTCACTGGGAACAAGATTTGTGTCATTTTTTGTACTCTTTCCTTAAATTACTATCACAGTGCCTGGTACATAACAGATACTTGTTGATTGACAGGCAATTGAGCGATGAGTTTGGATTCAAGAAATTTTGTGGAGATAGAAAGATTTGGCACACGATTGGTTATGTGAGGCTAACAAGCATGAGACTGGAAGAAGTAGGGTACCCGCAATAGAAACAGGGAAAGTTTTGAGAAGTAAGGTTTCTATTGAAAGGTAATCTGTTTTGGACACCTTGATTTAAGAAGTATGCAGGACATATAGTGCTAAGTATAGTGCCTGCCACATAGTAAGTGTTTAATAAATGCTAGTTAACTGGCATACAATTTTAAATAGTTACAAATGTTGGACTGGATTTCTGGTGAGAACTGAGAATAAACATATAGAGTAGTAAGTTATCTTCATAGAGATAAGGACTAAACCCCTGGTGTTGAATGAAATAAGTCACCACAAGTGTAAAAAAGAGAAAAGAAGAGGGCCCAGGATAGAGCTCTGGATAGGGAGGGAACATGATGTGGAGAATGAGCCAGCAATGAAGTGCTTAAACATGTAGCAGGAAAATTAGGAGAAAGTAATATTTCCTTGTAAAAGACACTCACCATACTCCATCTCTGCTTTTGCGTTGGATGTTGTCGTGTTTGGAATGCTTTCTTTGCCCACTTAGGTTGCTTCAAGTGTCAGTTCAAATCCCATCTTCTTTAGGAAGCTCTTTCTCATCCCATCCCCTCAGCTGCTAACACCTGCCTTTCCAAATTGCTTTCCATCTTGTCCACTTGCATTTTTATGTACCTGATTATTTATATGTCTCCGTCATTAGTATGTGAATTTCATGAGATCTGGACATGTTTTCGCTTTTCATTGTATCCATAGTAAAATGAATAGTCAATAGTGTCCAACAGAGGAGAGAGTTCTAGAAGAATCAGAACTGACAAAAGCACATCAGATTTTTCCTAAGTAGGCCAAAGAATGGGCCCATTTGGCTCATAAAGAAAACACTAACTACTTAAGAGAGAGTGTTTAGTTGGATGATGAGATGACATGACAGTTTATAAAAGTTTGAGAAGTAAGAGGAGAGGAAATGGAGGCAATGAGGATAGATGATGACGATGATGATGATGATGATGATGATGATGATGAAGATGATGATGATAATGTTGATAATGATGATTTTTACTTATCAAGAAATATATAAAATGGTAGCCTGAGGGCATTGTAAGGTCTAGTGAATTTTTTTAAAGGACTGAGCATACTTGAGCATATTTGAAGACAGGAAGGACAAGTAGAGATAAGAGTGAATGAGATAAATGACACATGTAGGGAGGTTGACTTTGGCAGGGAAAGAGGGCATCTTATTACTAGAGCCTCATAGAAAGGAGACTAAGGAGACTTGGCAATAAAGTAAAAGATATTATAAGATGAAGAGAAGGAAGAAGAGGAAACTTATGGCTTTAATTCTTTCAGAGAAGTAACTTGCAAAGTCTCAAACTAGGGGAGATGGAAAGGGAGATGTGAGAGGCTTGAGTTTGGAATAACTCTGTAGGAAGCAAGATATGGCAACAATTAAGTGGGAATAAAAGGAATGTCTTAGTATCACAGGAAGAGACTGTGATGATCACCAAGAACAACCACCTTATTTTACAGATGAGGAAACTGAGAGTCAGAAATGTTAAGGGATTTTCCCAGGACCACACAACTAATAAGTATTTGAGGCAGGATACAAACACACATCTTATTAACTCTAAGTTCAGTGATCTTTCTATTATAAGACCTGATTGCTCTCCTGAAGTACCAGTCGAAGCTGAATAAATGAAATTATTGTGTGCTTATTAAGTACAATTGCATGATTTCCTTTAGGTAAGATCATCAGCATGGGATTGTGGGAGTGACTCAAGGCTAGGCTTTGGAAAGGGAGGAACAGCAAAAAAAAAGGGGGGAGTGACAAGAGATTCAATAGGAGAGGACAGTATAGAATTGAGCTAGATAACTATAGTGTCTTTATCAGGGGGAAAGAACAACAAAATTAAGACAGATCTAAAAGCTTGAGAATTTACTGAGAAGTGGAAGGACCAAGCTTCTCCATGAGGGTGAGAAACAGGTTTAATAGGAGCAAAGCCTTGAGATAGCCTGAATAATCAGAGGTTATGGACATCTAAAAGAATATCAGAATTTGTGTTTGAGGAAGCAGAATATATGGATAATGGGAATGTGTAGAAAACTGAGGAAGTAGAAGTATGGATAATGAGAAAATTCAGGATGTGATGTGACCCTATAGCCTTTTTTAAGTATAGGTGTGTTGATCACTTGTGGGGGAAGTGAAAGATGGGATTCTTGGCCAGATGAATCTAGACAATATATGGGATGACTTCCATCTCATATTCCATAGATTGGGTCCTAATGGTGACAAACCTGGCAGAGGAGTTAGGTGTACTTCCCTCTTCATTTGTCCTTTAGAAAGTGTTAAAATGGGATCCAAGCCTTGAGTGGATAGACAAAAATGTCTGAGGTAGGGTGGTCAGTAGAGTAGGTAGGTATATTGAAGCCACAATAAATAAGGCTCTGGTCTAAATTTATTAGCATGAGATAATTTGGGTTACACATTACTAAGTATGAAAGTAACATACTACATTTAATAGCTTTTTTTCAAATCTTGGATCCTTTTCCTGGAAATGTTCCACTATAGCACTGGTTTCATGCTCCGAAGTTCCTAGAAATCTACCTTTCCACCTATCATATAAGTTCTTATTAGTTGCATTTTATTCATTAGAGATTCACAGAGAACCATCTGGCATATCAGGATCACCCAGAAAGTTACTGGGCCCCAGATGCCACATGTGATTTTATGGCCACAATATTGCTAATCCAAATCCATGGCCATGCTGACTAAGGGTTCCCTGAGGGCTGCTTTGCTTGTCAAATCTGGTAGGTTAGGCCACTTGTGGACAGATGGTTTGGTTAAGTGCTACCCAAGTGATTGTTCATGCTGTGGAAGGAAGAGTCGGGACAATCAGAGGCTAATTTGTGAGGTTTCTATTCAGAGGCAATAGTAACTCTTTTTCTTCATTCTTCACTATCCCTCTTCACTTTAGGAGCCAAGTACTCTGTGCATTTTCACCTCTCCATGCTACCCTACCTTACCAAATTTGTTTTCAGCATGCAACTCCTTAAGTCATTTATTATTTAGCATGAATTTAGGTCAGTGTCTGACATTTTCCTGGGAAATTGGCAGTTTAGACTTATTTCCTAGGATAGAATTATAACTGGAAATGAGTTTTTTCTACTCTTGAAAGAAATTGTGGAAACAGAAGGCAGATGAGGGAGATATAACAGTGAACAAAGGAATAAGGAAGGAAGATTTCCTTATACTCATATAAGCCCCCATTAGTCAGTCAAATTGTAGCTAAACAGGCAGATCAAAATAATATTTTTCATCTTCTAGAATATTGTTAACACCAACAATTATTCCATTAGTCCACTCACCTTTGTTAGTGATACCCCTTTTCCTCCTGGCCATGATAAGCCATCAAGATATATCTTGATCAAATCTTCGAATTATCCAGATGTTTTTCCACATTCCAACAATCCTGAGTCAGATACCATTAAGAGCAATTAGAAAAATGGAATCCGGGAATTGGAAGACACCCTACTAGGTAACTCAAGAATAGGAAAATTCTACTACCAATGTATATTAACAAGAGTTTTGTAGGTTTTATTCTTGAAGAATTGCCTGAGGGGCAGCTAGGTGGCACAACGCATAGAACACCAGCCCTTGAGTCAGGAACACTTGAGTTCAAATTTGAACTCAGACACTTACTAGTTGTCTGACCCTGGGCAAGTCACTTAACTCAATTGCCTATGTTTTGTTTTGTTTTTTTAAGTTGCCTAGAAAACTGAAAGTGACTTGCCCAGGGTCACACAGCAAGTATTTATCAGAGGTATGGCTCAGACTCAGGTCTTCTTGACTCTGAGATTGGCTCTTTACTGCTGCTCTACATCCTTAATGAAGTCTGAGATTGGATTAGCTTTTTGGCTATTAAATCATGCAGTTGACCCATATTAATCTCGCAGTTTATTAGAACTCCCACATTGTTTTTAAATGAAATTCCATATCTCCTCCCTTGTCATGTCTTTTTTAATTTATTTTTTCTTTTTTAACTTGTTTTAAAGTTTAAACTCATCCGCATTAAAATTCATCTTATCTTCAATTCAGTGTCTGTACTTGTCAAGATGTTTTCTTGAAACCTGATTCTGTTATTCAGTGTATAAGTTGTTTTTCTGCTCCTCCCCTCCCTCATCCCCAAACCTAAGCTTCATGTCAACTGGAAATGTGATAGGAATGCCAGTAATATATTTATCCAAGTCATTTATGAAATTGCCTTGACAGCGTGGGGACAAATCCAGATCTCTGGGGAATTCTACTAGAGATCTCCTTCCCAGGTGGTATCTAACCGCTAACAACCACCCTTTAGGTTCAACAAATCAAATACTTCTTAAGTCATTTGATTATATTGTCATTATCTAGTACATATCTCCACTTTTGCCATAAGAATGAATGGTATGAGAGACTGTCAAAGGTGGTTTTTAATCTACCTAATTGTATTTGTAGCTTTTTAAAAAAAAGTCTATCAGCACTATTAAATGAGCTAAGATCAGTTTGCCAGGACTTGTTCTTGAAAAAGTCATGCTAGCCCCTTGTGCTATTGCCCTTTCTCGGTGTGTTCGCTAACTACGTCATTAATAAACTCTAAAGTTTTATCAGGAATTGAAAACTTAAAGGCAAGTCTTTATTCTTATCCAGCTCAGTGATACAGTGTTGAAGGTGGTGTTAAGAAGCCTGTCATTCAAACTTTTCTCCAGACTCTAGAGAAAGTTAGCTGTGTTAATTAAAAAAAAAAAGAAAAAATGTGTTTAATAAGAATCTATGTTGTAGAACCCACAGATTGCATGCCATCTCAGGGAAGGAAGGGGAAAGGAGGGGAGAAAACTTTGAAACTTATAGAAGTGATTGTTAGAAACTGAAAACAGATAAATTAATTTTTTTAAAAAGAAAGTTGTATGAACCTGAGCATGTCATTTCCCCACTCTCAGGCTCAGTTTTTTCATCTGCAAATTAGGAATAATCAAAAAAACAACTTCAAAGAGTTTTGTGCATATTTGATCAGCTAAAATGTTAAGCACTTCACAAACCCTAAGACATTTTGTCAATGTTAGATAGAATTAACTATTCTTTTTTTTTTTTTTTTAACATTTATTTTCACACAATTTTGGGTTACAAATTTTCTCCCCTTTTATCCCCTCCCCCCCCCCAAACCCGAGCTTTCTAATTGCCCCTGTGACCTATCTGCTCTCTCCTCTATCCTCCCTCCCTGCCCTTGTCTCCGTCTTCTCTTTTGTCCTGTAGGACCAGATAGCTTTCTTGACCCCTTAACCTGTATTTCTTGTTACCCAGTGGTAAGAACATTACATTTGGTCCTAACACTTTGAGTTCCAACCTCCTTAGCTCCCTCCCTCTTCACCCTTTCCCCTTGAAAGACAGGCAATTCAATATAGGCCATATCTGTTTAGTTTTGCAAATGATTTCCATACTAGTTGTGTTGTATAGGACTAACTATATTTCCCTCCATCCTATCTTGTCCCCCTTTACTTCTATTTTCTTATGGTCCTTTCCCTCCCCATGAGTGTTGACCTCGTATTGTGTTCTCCTCCCCATGCCCTCCCCTCCATCCTCCCCCCCACCCTGCTTGTGCCCCTGTCCCCCACTCTCCTGTATTATGAGATAGGTTTTCCTATCAAAATGAGTGTGCATTATATTCTTTCCTTTAGTGGAATGTGATGAGAGTAGACCTCATGTTTTTCTCTTGCCTCCCCTCTTTTTCCCACCACTAGTAAATCTTTTGCTTGCCTCTTTTATGAGAGATAATTTGCCCCATATAACTTCTCCCTTTCTCCTCCCAATATTTCTCTCTCACTGCTTGATTTCATTTTTTTTTTAATATATGATCCCATCCTCTTCAATTCACTCTGTGCACTCTGTCTTTATGTATGTGTGCATGTGTGCATGTGTGTGTGTGTGTGTACTCCCACCCAGTGCCCAGATAATGAAATGTTTCAAGAGTTATAAATATTGTCTTTCCATGTAGAAATGTAAACAGTTCAACTTTAGTAAGTCCCTTATGATTTCTCTTTGCTATTCGCCTTTTCATGGTTCTCTTCATTCTTGTGTTAGAAAGTCAAATTTTCTTTCCAGCTCTGGTCTTTTCATCAGGAAAATTTGAAAGTCTTCTATTTCATTTGAAAGACCAGTTTTTCTCCTGAAGTATTATACTCAGTTTTGCTGGGTAGGTGATTCTTGGCTTCAGTCCTAGTTCCTTTGATTTCTGGAATATCCTACTCCATTCCCTTCTATCCCTCAATGTAGGGGGTGCCAGATCTTGTGCTATCCTGATTGTATTTCCACAATACTTAAATTGTTTCTTTCTAGCTGCTTGCAATATTTTCTATTTCACCTGGGAATTCTGGAATTTGGCCACAATGCTCCTAGGAGTTTCTCTTTTTGGATCTCTTTCATGCGGTGTTCTGCGGATTCCTTGAATATTTATTTTGCCTTCTGGTTCTAGAATCTCAGGGCAGTTTTACTTGATAATTTCATGGAAGATGATGTCTAGGCTCTTCTTTTGATCATGGTTTTCAGGTAGTCCCAGAATTTTTATATTGTCTCTCCTGATTCTGTTTTCCAGGTCAGTTGTTTTACCAATAAGATATTTCACATTATCTTCCATTTTTCGAATCTGCATGGTATGTTCTGAGATATCTGTCTTTCTCGAAAAGTCCTTAGTGTCCATCCGTACCATTCCAGTTTTGAAAGATCTATTTTCTTCAGTGAGCTTTTGAATCTCCTTTTCCATTTGGTTAATTCTGCTTTTGAAAGCATTCTTCTCCTCATTGGCCCCTTGCACCTCCCTTGCCAGCTGAGTTAGGCTAGTTCTCAAGGTGCCAATTTCTTCAAGATTTTTTTGGTTCTCCTTTAGCAGGGAGCTGATCTGTTTTTCATGCTTCTCCCTCATCCCTCTCATTTCCCTTCCCAGTCTTTCCTCCACCTCTCTAACTTGATTTTCAAAATTCCTCTTGAGCTCTTCCATGGCCCGAGCCCATTGGGTGGGCTGGGACACAGAATCCTCGATTTCTGTGTCTTTGCCTGATGGCAAGCATTGTTCCTCCCCATCAGAAAGGAAGGGAGGAAGTGTCTTTTCTCCGATAAAGTACCCTTCAATAGTTTTATTTCTTTTCCCTTTTCTTGGCATTTTCTCCAACCAGTGGCCTGGCCTCTGAATGTTCTCCTCACACCCACCTCGCCTCCTGGTCCTCCCAGCCAGTGTTTGGGGACTGAGATTCAAATGCTGCTTCCCACCTTAGGATTTTTGGCGGGGGCAGGGCTGCTATTCAGTGTGAGAATTAAGTTCAGATGGTCAGGGGTAGGGCCGCCTCTCAGGCACAGTTCCCTCTGGGGGTTTATGCACAGACCTTCCACAATGGATCCAGGCTCCTGCCCATTTGGGGAGCCCCCGTCTGCAGCTGCCTCTCAGCCCCCACCTCCCGGGGGGGCCCGGGCCATGGGGGCACCCCACTCCCCTCTCTTCCCGCCAAAGAGATTCTCTCACCCACCCCCGTCAGTCCCCTGTTGATGGGGGGGGCCCGTGCCACCGCTGAAGATCCTGCCTCCGGAGCCCTCTCAGATCTGTGCCTCTCGGATCCGCGGCTGCCGCAGGTCTGGGCTGGGCTCCGCGTCTGCAGCGCGACAGACCTTTTGCGAGAGGTTTGCAGGTCCCTCTGTGGGTGGGGCGACCCGCGTGGCCGCTGGAGATCCTATCCCCGTAGCCCCCTCGGATCTCCTCCCCTCAGTGTAGCGGCAGCGGCAGGGCCGCACTCCGCTCCCCGTCCCGGCACCCAGTCCGTGGCGCGAAGGACCCCCCGCGAGAGGTTTGCAGGTCTCTCCGGAGCAGAAATCTCCCTCGCTCCAATATTCCGTGGTCTCTGGGTGCAGAATTTGCCCTGGCTTGGTCCCCTCTAGCCGTTCTGTGGTTTGTGTGTTCGGAGCTATGTGTATGTGCGTCTTTCTACTTCACCATCTTGGCTCCGCCCCTAACTATTCTTTTAATTAGGGAAACATTTGTATTTCTCTGATCCAGGCTTGTACTGTTATTCAGAAATCACTGGCATTGGTCAAGAAATTCACTTGCCAGTTCTTTCAGTAATATACTCTATTTGCTCCTTAGTTTCCTCATTTATAAATGAGACTTTGGGTTGTATAAACTTTTTTTTAAAGGGACCTTTTTGCTCTGCATCTATTATGTTGTTGTGTTCCAGGACAAATTGCTTTCCCCTCTCCACTCATTTCATCTAGCAATTAGTGATTTTTATTTTTTCCTTTATAATCCAAAATTTTCCTCAAGACAAATTGAAGAGATCTGCTATGTTAGAATCAATGTCCAATCTAATGTAGAAATCAAATATTTAAGTATAAGAAAGTTTAGGGATTTTTGCTGTCAAAGAAAGAGAGCAGGTGAAAAGAAATCAGCAATAACTTTAGCCTTCATATTGGGACATCAAGGCAAATGTCACTAATTCTTGCCCACATTCTTTAGGGTTGCCAAATGATTTCCTGAATCTTTTTTTTTCCTGAAAAGATTTTGTCTCTCCATACTATAGTGTGTCTTCCACAAAGATATCAAAGCAACCTTCCTAAAACATGGAACTGACCATTTCAACCCTTTGCTCAATAAATTCCAGTGCCTCCTTATTACCTGCAGGATCAGATATAAAATCCTCTGTTTGGATTTTAAAACCCTTTAAAATCTATCCCCTTTCCACCTTTGCAATCTTCTTATACTTTACTCATCACCCTGTGCTCTATAATTCACTGACACAAGTGCCCTTTTTGTTTACGAGCATTCAGCTTTTCACTTTTCTCTTTGAATCTTCATCCTAGCTTTTCTCACTTTCTTCAAAATTTAGCTCAAATTCTACTTTCAGGAAGAGACTTCCCCTTGTCCCCTGCCCTCCCACAGCAAGGGCCTCCCTTCTGAAGGTAACTTCTATTGATCCTGTGTATAGCTTGTATGGACGTACTTGTTTATGGGTTGTCCTCCTACCCCTCCACATTCCTTCCTTTACGTCCCTAGTACTTGACAATGTACAACGTTCCTGGAACTTGGTATAAACTTAAAAGTATTTGTTGACTTCATAGTTTTCTATTCCAAATGGTTCATGTTATAGATAAGGAATTTGGGTTCCAGAGGAGTATAATGGTAATTTAAGGTTAATGGTGGGTGGGTGGGGAAGAGTTAAAGATCTTCCCTGCTCATTAATAGGTTAATTTCTTTTGAGATACTGGATCTGAAGGTCCTGACCTTAGGCTATGAAAAGTATATAAATATTCTGAAGTGAGGTTTTACTTTGTGACTTAATTTTTGGAAGAAGGTTTGTGTGCCACTTGAAAGGTTTGTGTGCCAGATGAGACTTGGGAAATGATTAAGGAACGCCCTGGCTTTGAAAACCCAGATGCTGGTTCTTCTCTGTCTTGTAATGATGTATATGTTGCCACAGTTAGAAGTCCTGTCTTTTGGTTCTGCTTGTATTTTCTCTGTTGGCATACGTATTTGATGAAAGTGATTGTTGACCCCTCAAAAGTTGCTTTCCTTTTAGAAAAGAAGATCCAAGAACCTGTGCAGCAGGTCCTCCTGTGTATGCTGGGGTGCTTACTGCTACAAAGAGTTAAGGGAATTAATTTTAAGAAGCAAGAAAACTAGTTTGTACTAACATTAAGCTTAAATTTACCCTGTTACAACTTCCATTCATTATGCTTACTTATACTTTTGGAAACCGAACAGAAATTCCTCTTCCAATGGTAACTCATCAAGTAGTTGAAGAAAGCTATTATTGCTTTCTTCTCCACACTAAACATCTGCAGTTCCACCAACCAATTCTTTGTAGCCTGGGCTGGAAGCCCTTTCACCATCTAGGCTGACATTCTCTATATGCTCACATACTTGGACATATCCTTCTTAAAATATGCTACCAAGAATTGAATGCAGGTCTACAGATATGACCAAACCAGGGGAGACTATAATGACACTATTATTTTCATTGAGTCAGCATGGTATATTGGATTTGGCACTACAGTGGAATCAAGAAGTCTGAGGTCCACATCTTAATGGAAGCACTTACAGCTCTGACCCCAGTCAAGTTACTCACCTTCTCTGATTCGGTTTCCTCATTTGTAAAATTCGAGGGTTTGACTAAATGTCTTCATAGATCCCTCCAAACTCTGAATCTATGGGGTTGTTTTAAGGGTGGCAACTCCCTCTCTTCACAAAGTGGTTTGAAACTTTTTACTTACCATATCACATGAATGATGCACATTGAGCCTGTAGTCCATGAGAACTGTAAAATCTCTTTCAAATAAAATGCCATCTAAACATACTTCTGCCATCTCGTGCTAACAATGGCAATTTCTTAAAGCCAGACAAGACATTTCAAATTTATTCACATTAAACATCAATCCCTTAGCTTCAACATGTTTGAGAATCTTTCTGTCTCTCTCTCTGTCTGTCTCTGTCTGTCTCTCTGTCTCTCTGTCTCTGTCTCTGTCTCTCTGTCTCTCTCTCTCTGTTTCTCATTCTCTCTCTGTCTCTCCTCTCTAATCCAGACACTATTATTGATCACGTTAACTTTTTTTTTCTACCTTGGTGTCATTTGCCTTTATCCATAACACAGATAAAAATGTTAAGTACTACACATGTCTAAAGAACTCCACTGGAGGCCTCTTTCCAAGTTGACATAGAACCATTAAAATCTACTCTTTGCATCCAGTCTCTTATCTGATTTTAACCTCTATCAATTTTACTGTCAGCTAGACAGCTTCACAAGATACTTAGTGGAACAAGTCCTAGGTCAAAGTTAGGCATTTACTGTTTCTGTGACATTGGGAAAGTAATTTCATTTCTCTAGACCTCAGTTTCCTTGTGTATAAGATGTAGAGATTAGACTAGAAAATTTCAAAGGAATGTTACAATGCTGTGCATGATTATAGGGAGAGATAACATGGCATAGTGAGTTGGATTCAGAACTATGAAGTCAGGTCAACAACATTTATTAAGGTCTTACCATATGCCAGGCAGTGTGCTAGTCACTGTGCATACAGACAAACACAAAAATGCACTCTGCCTTCAAGGAGTTCACATTCTATAGCCTTGCAATCAAGAATGTACAATCAAGACATGTAAGACCTAGTGTCAAGTTCTGTCTCTGACACTTATTGGCCATGTGACCCAGGGTAAATCACTTAATCTCGCCATGTTCAAGGCTATTGCAACTATATGTTTCAAAGAAAGGGACAACTTATATTTGAAAGGAAGTTTCATTACCAGGGGATTGGCTATACAAGGGAAATAACATATTAAGTCCTTACTATTATACTTATGTTCTTCTGCAAACTACATCCACAAAATTCCTTTCATCAGTTATTCAATGGACTTACCAGTTTGCTGATCTCATCAGAGTGGAAAATCATGTTATACTAACATGATCTGTTCTTCATGGAGCCAGACTGGCTCTTTGTGATTACCACTTTCTATTCTATATTTTTGCTAACCATTTTTTAAGACAATTTTAAAACTTTGTCAAGAATTGAAGACAAGCTCTGTGACCTGTAGTTCACATATTCCATCTTTTTTCCTTTTTTTCTTAAAAATCAGGGTAACATTTGCCTTTCTCCAGTCCTATGATACCACCTAGGCAATCTTCCAGACATCATTGACAGTAGCTCAGCAATCACATTTGCCAGTTCTTTCAGTGTCCAATGATATAGTTCACCTGAGCAAGTTGATTTGAATTCATCAGGGACATTTAGATGGTTTCTTGGTACCTCCTTTCTCATCCTGAATAATCTGGCATCCTTGGAGTCATTTTTATTCTGTCCTTAATAGGTCAATGATCATCTTTTTGGTAAAAAAAAAATAAAATTAGTAAAACCAGAATTAAATGACTCTTCCATCTCTCTGAGTTCAGTTATTGTTACCTCACTATCTGAAGAGAAATGATGTAGTGGAAAGAATGATGGATTTTGAGTTTGAAGATGTGACTTTGAATTCTGCTTCTATCATGATTTGTGTGACCTTTGACAAGTTGCTTTTCTTCTTGCCCCTGTTTCCTTATTTGTACAACTGGGATAGGGTAGATGAGATGGACTTTGTGGACAAAATCTTCTTTTTGGAGTTAGGAAGACATATTCCAATCTTGCTTCAGATACCAACTAGCTGTGTGTCTCTGGGTAAGTCACTTAACCTCTCCAAATTCAGTTTCCTTACCTGTAAGATGTAAATAATATTATCAAAATTATAGAGATGTTGTGACAAACAAATGGGATTACAGAAATAAAATGCTTTCCCAAATTTAAAGCACAATGTAAATGCTAAATATTGTTTTTGTTGTTAGTGATACTCTGATAGCCCAATAATTACCATTATATTATCTTTCTTTTTCCATAAATTAAAACAAAACAAACAAAACCTTACTATTAACTTTTCAACCAGTTTCAGCTCATTCCATGTTTATTTGCTTCTGAAACTATTTTTACATGATCATGCCAGGTTTTTATATTCAAAATCTGTTAAACGTACTAATTTCTATTTTCTCTACATATATTTTTGAGATTTCAGATGGTTAATAAGGACTTTACACACTCAAATCAACATCATCTGAAAACTTAATTTTTTCCCAGAATTATTTTTCAAGGAACTCTCAATAATAAAATATAAAAAATAAACAATAATAAAATATAAAATTCTTGATTTAGCTTGAGCTAAGGAAGAATTCTGGCTAATTGATATCTCCCATCAGTATTATATCATGCCTTTGTGACAGGCTTGTGATATCCTTCCTGGGCTCCTCATATATTTCATCTTTCTATCCAAGTAGTCTCTTGACATCCCAGGCAAATTTTTTAAAAATTTTGGAAGAGCTGCTGATCTGTAACAGTGAAAATGAATTTAATAGTACTATCTCCCACACTGATGAAATGATAAATTATGCCCCCCCCTTCCTACCCTGGGAGAATATGAGAAATTCTAGAAGAGGGATATAAGCAACATATTATGTGGTTGCCACCCAGGAGAAAACTCTCTCTCTCTCTCTCTCTCTCTCTCTCTCTCTCTCTCTCTCTCTCTCTCTCTCTCTCTCTCTCTCTCTCTCTCTCTCTCTCACACACACACACACACACACACACACACACACACACACACACACATACATATACAAGGAAACAAAAAAATCCTCAGACATCCAGATATTGGTAAATGGATGTTTGGTGATTTGTCCTAGTATCTTTTCAGAGATTAAAGTAATACTGGCTCTTTAATATCATCATCAGTACATTTGCTATGATAACTGCAATTTCTCTTTATTGACCATTCATGGTATAACAACAAAGGAAGCAATTAACACTTCACTTTGTATCTTATTGCCAATCTTGGTTTATTATAGCAAACTGTTTCTCACTGATAAGTTTTACATGTTCTCTTTTGCTAATGAATACCTAATTGGAAAACATCAGCCAAGTTGACATGCTTCCTAGATTCCCTCCTGATATTTCAATTGTGTTAAATTGGGAATACTGATGCCAGATCAAGGCTGCAAGAAACATGGACAGGTATTCTCTCAGAAATCAATTTACAGCAACAGATAAAATTTGAAAAAAATGAACCTTAAGGACCAAAGGACAATGTTTAACTATTCCTTCAAATGACTTTGAACAGAATATTTATTGTTTGCTAAAGGAGGAGTGCATATTTTTTTCTGACTGTGTGTACTTGGTTCTTCTAATTGCCATCATCAAAAACCATATGACTGGCTAATCTTCTTAATCCTTTTGCAGCTAGCTATTTGTACCACAATTGTATCACCAAATTAACTGTCTATTTAATGGCAGTATCAGTTTAATCTCAAGAAGCACTTGTAATTTCTTTGAAGGAAAACAACTTAAAGTTTTTATGCCAAACAAAAAAAGTTCACTAGTGACATACTGTTCTATGCCTTTTTTTGTTTCTTTTTATTTTCTGTCTGGCTCCATGTTCTTTAAGAATGTGTGCCATTTAACATCTTTCCACATTTATTTCTTCTTTTTTTTTTTCTTTTAACAGAAGTGGAGTAGGAAGCAAAATGACTGTCATTAATTCTGAAAGTCAACTTTATATAACAAAAATCAAGTGCTATCAATGGTCTTGAACCAATGAGGAAGCAGGGAATAAAGGCTCCAAGATGGACAATTCTCATATTACAACAGAATAACTGTGGTCAGTTCAGAGAAGATACAGGCCCACTGAATGATTGATGACCCCATGCTTTAGAGGAGAAGAAACAATTGCTTTATGTCTACAGGGTTTGTTTGTTGGGTTCTTTTTCCTATTCATAAGTGTAAAGATATGACTTATATTTTTTAACCAAAAGGGAAAGGAAAAGAGATAAGAGGAGAAGAAAAGAAAGTATATGAAAGAATAACAAGGGGGAAAAGAGCTGATGAAGGAAGGGAAAAATAAGAGACTAAAGTGGGAAAAGAGAAGTGGAAAAGGGAATTACCTTATTTTTGTCTTATATATGTAATTTGAGAACAGTAGATTTGTTTGTAAATAGAATTGATAGCTCAGATCATTTGATACAGTCTTGGTCCCCTCATCATCATTATTCTAGATTATTTTCTTCAGAGCTTCATCATGGCTTCAAGAAAGATGTCAAAAAAGCTGTCCACAGTAGTGACCTCCAAGTAGCTAGAAGCTACTAGGTAGGAACTCAAATTATCTCCTTAAATATGCAAACCTAACCTGCTGAAAACAAACCAGCTGACTTATTGAAAAACACAAAAACATTTGCCCATGGATGTTACAAATTCTCAATTTATGGGATCATTTCCATGAAATAACCCTATGGTATATCATGTAATTTTAGATTGGGAAAGAGCTTCACTCTCCACCTGGTCAAAAAAGAGTCCCCAGTGCACTGTATTCTAAAATAAGTTATCTGAAGTATTTTCAGATTTTGATAATTATGTCCTCTAAAATGGAATCCAGTCAGTGTAGAGAGCATTTTCTTCAGATGTCCTTTATAGTCAATTTGAGTATTTGTAACAGTCAAAATAACATTCATTCAAAGTCATTCTTATACAATACTGTTGTTCTCTTCGTCCCTCCTAATTATTTTGTGCAAGTCTTTCCATATATTTTCCTAAAATCATGGAGCTAGTCATTTTTTTAGTATTAAAATCAATAGTATGTTTATAATTATATGTTTTAATTCACATTATATAATATATTACTTGGTACATGAAAGAGAAGACATTTTAACTAACATATTATATTGTATTTTAACGTTTAAAAAGAATAAAGTTCTGCAACACAGGTAACACATAATTTTACCACAATAACACTAAGGAGAAGGTGACATTGTAATTTCCTTTTATAGAAAAAAATGACTGAAGTTTAAGGTATTTATTTGTTTTTTTAATGCTCATGTAGCTTGTTTTACAAAAAACAATTTGAATGCAGGTCCTTCTAAAGACTTATTTAAACCTTCATATTTTTTTAAATAATTATTTTATTTGTTTTCAGTGTTCTATAATCACCACCTTCTGTCTTAGATCTTTTCCCTCCCCCACTTCTTTCCCCATCCTTCCCCGCTCCTTCCCCAAGATGGCTTGCTATCTTACATAGGTTCTACACATACATTCCTATTAAATACAATTTCTTTTTTTAAATTTTTAATTTTTTTTTATTTTTCATTTTTAACACAGTTCATATCACATAACACAATTCCAACTTTTGGTCAGTTTCTTGGTGATATATCTTTTAAAGCATTAACAATATAGATCACAAACAGATTTTTTTTAACATTAACCAACTGAGACACAAATAATAACTATGTATGCTACCTTCATAAGCCCTTGACCTGTCTCTATACTATTACTAAGAATTAAAGGACCCAAACTTGTTGTTGGTCTAAAGTCATAAGCTTAATAGCTTAATTTTAGACTTGACCTCAGATGTTCACCTACCAACAATCTATAATTTATTAGATCTGGTATTAAGCTTACAAACCTTTTGACTATAGGAAATTGTCACTAAGAGTAGGGACATTGCAGGGAAATAATATCTCTCCAACTTCATGTCAGTTCCAGGAGTAGATTGTCAACCTGCATTCAGTGAGGCTTAGAGTCAGCCAAGTGTCAGTGGAGAAATTGAGCCAGGAGAATCCTACCTCAGCCCAGGCTAAACAGCTGCTCTCCCACCCTTCCCATGAGATCACCATTTGCAGTTCATACCATCATCTCATAGGCTTACTGGCATCATGGATTGGAGGCTCACACTGCCTTTGTTGCTATCCATACCTGGAGTTAGACTCAGAAGAAATAGCAAGTTCCAATAACCAAGTTTCAGATATTACTGTAAATTCACATTGGCTAAGGAACATCTTTTGAGGCAAGTCTTAAGTGGCTTACATGCCTTTCTATACCTGTTCTAGTTTCTGCTTAAATAACAACCATAAAATCAGATTTACCATGAAAACCTTAACTTTTCCATCAATGCCAAATTTTGCCCAAAGTTACCTGCCTCTAGGAGACTTAGACTAAAATTCATTTCCCCAAACTAAAGATGTCTCTGATTTAGTGTCAGTAATTAATTCAGTCAATTGCTTTAATTCTAATTGCTTTTACGACACGTTATCCAATTTTTCTCCCCATCTTTCCCATCCCCCCACCCCCTAATACCTTGCATTCTGATTACCCTTTCCCTCAGTGAGCTCTCCCTTCTATTACACCCCACCTGTCCCTTATCCCCATCTTCTCTCTTTTCTTATAGGGCAAGATAAATTTCTATGCCCCATTACCTGTGTTTCTTATTTCCTGGTTATATGCAATAATAATTCTCAACATTCATTTCTAATACATTGAATTCCACCTTCTTTCCCTTCCTCCCTCCCTACCTGTCCCCACTGAGAAGGCAAGCAATTCAATACAGGTTATATATGTGTTGTTTTGCAAAAGACTTCCATAATAATCATGTTGTGTAATACTAACTGTATTGCCCTCTATCCTGTTCTATCCCCCCTTACTTTTTATTCCTTCATTTGACCTTGTCCCTTCCCAAAAGTGTTTATTTATAGTTGCCCCCTTTTCCCATTTGTCCTCCCTTCTATCAAGTGTAAGATAGATTTTCATATCAAATTTAGTGAGCATGTTATCCCCTCCTTAAGCCCTATGTGAAAAGAGTAAGATTCACTTTTCCCCTCTCACCTTCTCCCTGTTTTCCTCCATTGAACAAAATTTTTCTTATCTCTTTTATGAATTATAGCCTGCCTGATTCCATTTCTTCCTTTCTCCTCCCAGTATCTTCCTCCCTCACCCCTTAATTTTTATTTTATATCTTTTTTTGTGGATATCATCTCTTCTGATTCAACATAGCCTGTACCCTCTGTCTATATGTATGTGTGTGTGTGTGTGTGTGTGTATGTGTGTATACAATCCCTCCACCTACCCAAATACTGAGAAAGCTCTCAAGAGCTATAAATATTTTCTTTCCATGTAGGAACATAAACTGTTCAGCTTTAGAAAGTCTTTTGTGATTACTCTTTCCTGTTTACCTTTTCAAACATTTCTTGATTCTTGCATTTGAAAGTCAAATTTTCTATAAAATTCTGGTCTTTTCAACATGAATACTTGAAAGTCCTCTCTGTCATTGGATGACCATTTATTCCCTTGAAGTATTATACTCAGTTTTGCTGGGTAGGTGATTCTTGGTTTTAATCTCAGTTCCTTTGACTTCTGGAATATGCTATTCCAAGCCCTTCGATTCCTTAATGTTGAAGTTTCTGGATCCTGTGTTATCCTGATTGTATTTCCAGAATACTCAAATTGTTTCTTTCTAGGTGCTTGCAGTATTTTCTCCTTGACCTTGGAATTCTGAAATTTGGCCACATATTCCTAGGAGTTTCTCTTTTCGGGTCTCTTTCAGGAGAGAGATTTTTTCAATATTTATTTTGCCCCCTGGTTCTAGAATATCAGGATAGTTTTTCTCCATAATTTCATGGAGGCTCTTTTTTTGATCATGACTTCCAGGTAGTCCCATAATTTTTAAATTGTCTCTCCTCAAACTATTTTCCAGATTACTTGTTTTTCCAATGAGATGTTTCACATTATCTTCTATTTTTTCAAACTTTTGGTTTTGTTTTCTCATTGTTTGGTTTATCTCATAGTCATTCTTTTCCTTGAACTCAATTCTCTTTTTCAGAGAACTATTTTGTTCAGTGAGCTTTTGAACCTTCTCCTCCATTTGGCTAATTCTGCTTTTTAATGCTTCCTTCTTGTCAATGGCTTTTTGGACCTTTTTCTTCTAATTGAGTTAGCCTCTTTTTAAAGGCGTTGTTTTCCTCAGTATTTTTTGGTCCTCCTTTAGTAAGCAGATAACTTGATTTTCAAGCTCTTCTATTGCCTGAGCCCAGGCAATAAGATAAGAAAAGATAAGAAAAATCTTGTTCAATGAAGGAGAACAGAGAGAAGGTGAGAGGGGAAAAGTTCACTTTGGAGGCCCTGGAGGCAGGGGTCTTAACTTCCTGTGACAATAAGCCTTGTTCTTCCTCATCTGAAAGGATGGGAGGAGACAAGTGTTCACCAAGCAAGTATCCTTCTGTAGTCTTATTTTTTTCCCTTTTTTGGTTATTTTCCCAACCAGTTACTTGACTTCTGAATCCTTTGTCAAGAGATTAGACTCAGCTCCTTGATTCTGTGGTGCTTTGGGTAGGGGTGGGGTCATCACTCAGGACTGGGGTTTACATTAACTGCTCCCTACTGCCAGAGGCTTTAAGCTGAGCTGCCTGAACAATGGATCCAGGTTGCTTCCTGGCCTCCATAGCTGCCTACAGTCTGCTGCCTGGGCCTCTGCTGTCACCTGGGGCTATTGCTGGAAAAACCTCAGTTCCCTCTTGCCCACCTGGGAAAGCCCTCCCCCACTGACCTTTGGAGCTTTCTTTGTAGCTTGAGGATTGAGACCTTCCCTTTTATGAACTCTGCCTGATGGTCTGTTCAGGTCCTGTTCCTCCCAGTGCTGTGTGGCCAAGGCTGTGTTCTGCTCTGCTCAGTGTCCTGTGGGATGGACCTTTCTTATAAGCCTTTTGGGTTACCTTTTGATGAAAACCTCTTTTGCTCTGTTGTTCTGTGGCTTCTGCTGCTCTAGACTTTGTTTAGAGTCATTTTTACAAGTATTTTGTGGGCTGTGGGGAAAGCGATAGAGTATATGCATCTTTCTACCCTGCCATCTTGCCTCTGCCCCCTTAAATACAATTTCACCATAGTCACGTTGAATAGAAGAATTAAAATGAATGGGAGAAACCATAAAACAAAACAAAACATAACACAAAAGAAAATGGTCTGCTTCCATCTGTGATCCAACTCCATAATTCTTATTCTGGATGTGGAAAAAGTTTTGCCTCAAAACTTCATTGGGAATTTCTTAGGTCCTTGAATTGCTATAAAGGACCAAATCTACCAGAGCAACTCCTCGCATACTGTGGTTGTTGCTGGGTACAAAGTTCTGCTGGTTCTGCTTCTTTCACTCAACATCAGTTCATATAAGTCTTTCCAGGCCTCTCTGAAGTCTTCCTGTTCATCATTTCATATAGCAAAATAGTATTCCATTACATTCATATAACATAATTTATTCAGGCATTCCCCAATTGATGGTCATCCCCTTGATTTCCAGTTTTTGGCCACAACAAAGAGAGCTGCTATAAATATTTTTGTACATGTGGGACCCTTTCCCATTTTTATGATCTCTTGGGGATATAGTCCTGGAAGTGGTATTGCTGGGTCAAAGTATATGCACAGTTTTTTAGCCCTTTAGGCATAGTTCCAAATGGCTCTCCAAAATGACTGAAGCAGCTCATAGCTCCACCAACAATGAATTAGTGATCCAACTCTACCACATCTTCTCTAAAATTTATCATCTTTCTCTTTTGTCATGTTAGCCAATCTGATAAGTGTGACATGGAACTTCAGAGTTGTTTTGATTTGCATCTCTCTAATCAATAGTGATTTAGAGCATTTTTTCATATGACTACAGATAGCTTTAAGGTCTTCCTCTGAAAACTGCCTGTTCATATCCTTTGACCATTTATCAATTGGAGAATGACTTGTATTCTTGTACATTTGACTCAGTTCTCTATATATTTTAGAAATGAGGCCTTTATGACAGATACTAGGTGCAAAAATTCTTTCCCAGTTTTCTGCTTCCATCCCAAGCTTGATTGCATTGGATTTGTTAGTGCAAAACCTTTTCAATTTAATATAATCAAAATTACCCATTTTGCACTTCATAATGTTTTCTATCTCTTGTTTAGTCAAACATTTCTCCTTTCTCCATAAATCTGACAAATACCCTATTCCTTGCTCAACTAATTTGTTTATGGTATTAGTCTTTAGACCTAGATCATGTATCCATTTGGACCATATTTTTGTGTATGGTATCAAGCATTGGTCTATGCCCAGTTTCCACCACACTGTTATCCAGTTTTCACAGCAATTTTTTCAAATAGTGAATTCTTATCCCAGAAGCTGGGGTCCTTGGGTTAATCAAATAGTATATTGCTATACTGATTGACTACTTGTGTCTTGAGTACCTAAACTATTCCACTGATCTTCCCCTCTGTTTCTTAACCAGTACCAAGTTATTTTGATAATTGCTGCTTTATAATACATTTTGAAATCTGATAGGGCTAGGCCACCTTCCCTAGCATTTCTTTTCATTATTTCTCTTGGTATTCTAGACATTTTGTTCTTCCAGATGAGTTTTAGTATTATTTTTTCTAGCTCTAGAAAACACTTATCTAATAATCTGATTGGTATGGTACCAAACAAGTAAATTAATTTCGGTAGAATTGTCATTTTTGTTGTATTAGCTTGGCCTACACATGAGCAACTGATGTTTTCTCACTTACTTAGATCTGATTTTATTTGTGTGAAAAGTGTTTTGTAATTGTGTTCATATAGTCCCTGGCTTTGTTTTGACAGGTAGACTCCCAGATATTTTATAGTATCTATCTTAGCTTTAAATGAGATTTCTCTTTCTATGTCTTATTGGGCTTTGTTAGTAATGTATAGAAATGCAGAAGATGGGTGTGGTTTTATTTTGTAACCTGTAACTTTGCCAAAGTTATTTATTATTTCAAATAACTTTTTACTTGATTCTCTGGGATTCTCTAAGTATATTATTATGCCATCTGGAAAGAGTGATTACTTAGTTTTTTCTTTGCCTATTCTAATTCCTTCAATTTCTTTTTCTTCTCTTATTGCTACATCTAATATTTTTAGTGCCATTTTGAATAACAGTGGTGATAATAGACATCCTTGTTTCACCTCTGATCTTATTGGAAAATGCATCCAGCATATCCCCATTGCACATAATTCTTGTTGAAGTTTTAAGGTAGATACTGTTTATTATTTTATGGAGAGTTCCATTTATTCCTATGCTCTCCAGTGTTTTCAATATGAATGGGTATTGTATTTTGTAAAAAGCTTTTTCTGTACCTCTTGAGAAAATCACGTGGTTTCTGTTAGTTTTGTTGCTGATATGATCAATAATGCTAATAGTTTTCTTAATATTGAACCAGCCCTGCATTTCTGGTATATATTCTACCTGATCATAATGGATTATTCTTGTAATAACTTGCTGTATTCTTTTTGATAATATTTTATTTAAAATTTTTGCATCGATATTCATTAGAGAAATTGGTCTATAATTTTCTTTCTTTGTTTTGAGTCATCCTGGTTTAGGTATCAGCACCATATTTGTATCATAAAAAGAATTAGTAGGATCCCTTCTTCTGCAATTTTACCAAATAGTCTAAATAGTATTGGAATTAACTGCTCTTTAAATGTTTCATAGAATTCATTTGTCAATCCATCTGGCCCTGGAAATTTTTTCCTAGGGAGTTAATTAATAGCTTGTTCAATTTCTTTATATAAGATGAGGTTATTTAAGTATTCAACTTCCTCTTTTGTTAATCTGGGCAATTTATATTTTTTAAAATAATCATCCATCTCATTTAGATTGTTGAATTTATGGGCATACAGTTTGGCAAAGTAATTTCTAATTATTGTTTTAATTTCCTCCTCATTAGAGGTTAGTTCACCCTCTTCATTTTTGATATTGGTAATTTGGTTTTCTTCTTTCTTTTTTTACTCAAATTGACCAAAGCTTTATCAATTTTATTGTTTTTTCATAAAAACAACTCTTACTTTTATTTATTAGCTCAATAGTTTTCTTAATTTCAATTTTATTAATCCTTTCTTTGGTTTTTAGTATTTCTAATTTGGTACTTACTTGGGGATTTTCAATTTATTCTTTTTCTAGCTTTTTTAGTTGCATGCCCAATTCATTGTTGCCCTCTTTCACTATTTTATTCATGTAGACATTCAAAGATATAAAACATCCTCAAAGAACTGCTTGCAGTATCCCATAAGATTTGTTAAGTTGTCTCATTATTGTCATTCTCTTGAATGAGGTTGTTCATTGTTTCTGTGATTTGTTGTTTAACCCTCTCATTCCTTAGGATTAGATTATTTAGTTTTCAATTAATTTTTGGTTGTCTTTCCATGGCCTTTTATTACATATAATTTTTATTGCATTATGACCTGAGAAGGATGCATTGACTATCTCTGCCTTTCTACACTGGACTGTGAGGTTTTTATGCCCTAGTACATGGTCAATTTTTGTATATGTGCCATGTGCCACTGAGAAAAGAGTATATTCCTTTCTATCCCCATTCAGTTTTCTCCAGAGATCTATCATATCTACCTTATCCAGAGTTTTATTCACCTGATTAACTTTTTTCTTGTTTATTTTGAGGTTAGATTTATTAATTACTGACAGGGAGAATTTGATGTCCTCCATTACTATAGTTTTGCTATCTATTGATTCTTGTAACTCCCTTAACTTCTCCTCTAAAAATTTGGATGCTATGCCACTTGGAGCATATATGTTTAGTAATGATATTGCTTCATTGTCTATGGTACCTTTTAGCACAATAAAATTTCCTTCCTTATCTCTTTTGATTAGATCTATTTCTGCTTTTGCTTTGTCTGAGATTAGAATTGCTACCCCTGATTTTTTTGCATCATATGAAACACAATATATTGTGCTCCAACTTTTTACCTTTGCCCTGTGTGTATCCCCCCTTTTCAAATGTGTTTCTCGTAAACAACATACCGTTGGATTGTGGTTTTTTATCCATTCTGCTATCTGTCTCTGTTTTAAGGGAGAGTTCATCCCATTCACATTCACAGTTATGATTACTATCTGTGTCTTCCCCTTCATCCCCTTTCCCCTCATTTAAGCTTTTAGTTCTCCCTTCTCCCTTCCCTTGCACAATAGAGTTGTAATTTTTGATCACCTCTTCCCTCAGTCTTCCCTTCCTTCTTTCAGCTCCCCTCCCTTTTACTCCCTTTTACTCTTACCACTTCTTCCCTCCCTGTTAATCTCCCTCGGCTTTCTTTCCCCCTTCCCCTCCTACTGCCCATAGATCTAGTTAGATTTCTACACTTAACTGCATTTGTTGTTCCTCCTTGAACTAAATCAGATGAGAGTAAATCTCAAACAATGCTCATGTCTCTCCCCTCTTTCCCTCTACTGTAATATATTTTTGTGCCTCTTCCTGTCATGTAATTTACCATTTTCTGCCTCCTCCTTCTCACATCTACTGTTATAATACCTTTACACCCTTAAATCACATTTTTATCACCACATCATTTACTTTATACCTACTCCCTCTGTCTGTGTATATCCCTTTTATATATCATGATAAATATACAATTCTCAAGATTAACAAGTATCATCTGCCCTTCTAGGGTTGTAAACAGTTTGCCCATACTGAATAACTAGTTTTTTTCCCCCCTGTTTACTTTTTTTATGTCTCTCTTGAGACTTGTGTTTGAAGATCGAATTTTCTATTGAACTCTGGTCTTTTCATCAAGTGGTTCTGGAAATCTCTCATTTCATTGAGTTTCCATCTCCTTGCCTGAAATATTTTGCTCAGATTTGTTGGGTAATTGATCCTTGTTTGTAGTCCCTGCTGTGATCTAGTCATTTCTTGTACCACAGTAGTATTCCATCACAGTCATATACCATAAGTTTTTCAGCCTTCGCCAATTGATGGATATCACTTTGATTTCCACTTTTTTTGCCACCAAGAAGAGAGCTGCTATAAACATTTTAGAACATATAGGCCCTTTTACTTTTTCCTTTTAGAAATAGACCAAGTATTTCTGCATCAAAGGGTATGAGTAGTTTAATAACTCCTTGGGTACAATTCTAGATTGCTCTCTAAAATTTTTGTATCAGTTCACAATTGCACCAACATGAATTTGTGTCCCAATTTTTCCACATTCCCTCCAATATTTGTCACTTTCCCCTTCTGTCATTTTAGCCAATGGTAGGTGTAAAATGACATCTCAAGGTTGTTTTAATTTGCATTTCTCTAATCAATAATTATTTAGAGCATTTTTATATGACTATAAATTATTTTACTTTCCTCCTTGGAAAACTACCTGTCATTTGACCATTAATCAATTGGAAAATGACTCTTATTCTCATAAATTCAGCAAAGCTCTTTATATAATTTACAGATGAGGCCTTTCTCTAATAAACTGTCTCAATATTTTCTCCAGTTTTCTGTTTTCCTTCTGATCTTGGTCACATTTGTTTTCTTTGTACAATCCTTTTTAAGTTAACGTAATACAACATTTAAAAAAGTGTTTTACATCCTAGTTCTGCTTTTCCTTCCTGCCCTTCCCTCACTCATTGAAAAGGCAAGCAGCATCATTTCTATCATAGGTATAGCCATGCAAAATGTATTTCCATACCATCTCAGTTGCAAAAGAAAACATAGATACACAAAAAAAGAAAAATAAAAAAGTTGAAAAAATATATTTTAATGTGCATCATGAGGAACCATTATGACTATGTGATCCCCAGGTCAAAAACCTTCAGTGGCTCCCTATTGACTTCAGGATAATCATTGAATCCTCTGTTTACCATTTAAGGTCATCCAAAATCTCTTTTCTCCCTACTTTTCCAACCTTATTTCATTATTTCCAGTAATATTCTCTGTGTTATAATTAAACTACCACAGTAGCTTAAATGAATATTTCATCTCTTCCTTCCATTCCTTCTGACATCCTCCTGTAACTGAAATTTGCGTTTTCTCTGATCTCCTTCTCAGTATTCTTGCTGCCCCACTTTGGAACTTTAGTTCTGATAATTCTTTGCTTTCTGTTTTTTTGTTTGGGTTTTCTTCTTTTGCTAAGCCTTCCTTGAACCCTTCATATAGTTCTGTCTCCCTCCACATTTTTTACTGATTTAAATTATTGGAGTCTGAATTGCCAAAAAGATCAATTTTTTAGCAAACTTACAATGGTAAAACCTCTTTTTATATGGAGTTATAACTATTGGCACTTTTGGTATTTTTTTTGTCAATTCATTTAATGAACAATATGTATTATTCATGGGCTAAATGTAAGGAACTTTTCTAGACACTGAAAGAGACATCAAATAGTTAATATTCTTATGGGATTTGCTACATATGACATATGACTAGGCATGTATATGTATGTACATGCATATCCATATATGCACATATACTCATACATGTGTTTATATGTATTTGTATATGCACATATACACATACATACAAATGAATCATTTGGATAGTACTTGTTATTATATGGTAAATTATGCTGGTAGATTTCATAATATTGAGCCAGCTCTGTATTCATGGTATAAATCCCATCCGATCATAGTATATGACCTTTGTGATATATTACTATAATCTTCATGTTATTATTTTATTTGAAAATAATTCTGGGCGCAGTCTGGCATACAGATAGATTGCTCTCTTTTTTACATAACTATAGCTCAGCTGCAAAGCCAATATATAGCTGACATCAGTTCTGCAAGTCACTTGGTAAAGTTATCCTGGCTCGCTGACTTCCACTGCTGTGGTTCCTACAAACTCTTCCAGGAATTATTGTTTTAACCTCTATTAGTTCTTCCTACCTATTGTAACTCACAAAGTCATAGCTTGTAGGTTCTCTTCCTGATACGTCTTTACCAAAGATCATGAACAAAAAAATAAACAAAAGTTAATATAAAGTATTCCAGGCCACATGTCAGCCTAAGTAAAGAGAAATTTGTGCTTGCTTGAAGTGCTCTAGATTTCTCTCTTTGTCTCTACCTACCTATCTATCTGTCTGTCTGTCTGTCTGTCTATCTATATGTCTATCTCTGTCTATCTATCTATCCATCTATCTGTATGATATTCTAATAGGTTGTGTAAAAACCTAGTTTAAACTACATTTTTTTTAACTTTATCAACCTTTAGTGGAAAATTAGTATAGTAAAACCTGAGTTATCTTTCTTGATGAGTAAATTGAGTGTCTGTGATAATCAAAACACATATTATCATGTGTCTTAATATTTGTTTACATATTTGTTTGGGTGTTTAATACTTTTGCAATATACAAAGATGATGATTACCAAACATAATGACATTAGAGCAGATAAAATTTACATAGAAAAGTATTTTCTGATTTAAATTATCACTGACACAGTAATGTCAAGAACAATTGACATAAATGTGGTATTTTTTCTGTTAGTCTATTTAAGTCCATTATGGTTTCTTCAATAATAAATTCATTTCATGCCTTTAGAATAAAACTGAGTGGCTTCCAAGTCAAAGAGGATGTTTTATTAGAAGATCACATTAATTATTTGATGTCCATGGATGATATCAAGTTATTTGACTCCACAAAACAATGTATTAAATAACATTTTAATTTCATGAAAACTCTCCAATGCTATCAAAATGTTGTTTAAATTTAATGAAAAAATTATTGCCATGGATCAAGGAAAAATGGAGACTGAAGGCTTTGAGTTTGTACATAGAAGTCAAACAAAATAAATAATGAAGGCAACACTTTAAAATATCGTTGTCTTTCAGGCAAGAAACATTAAGTATAACATTATTAAATAGAAAGCTATGGTTGCATATTTCAGGTTATAGTTCTTTTAAAGAATGTGTTTATAAAAACTAATCCTTTCAAAATACCAGTTTTATAAATATTTTTGAACAATGAAATACATAAAACATGAATATAGAAAATATATAAGACAGAACCCATATGTTAGTAGTGCAAAATCAGGCGCATCATTCCATAGTACTTATAGAAAGATTATCACTTGCACATCCAAAAGGATATCACAAATCATATGAAAAATAGTATAATAGTTCTGAAAATAGATCTAGAACAGATACCAATTCATAAATCAATAGCAAACACTGAAAACAAGTACATGCCACTGAAGATATCAAATATATGTATTACCTCCAGATGAATGCTAAATATCACTTTAGATCCAAGTTTAGACGAAAAGACCACCCATTGATGTCATCCACATGAACTCAATCTGTAGTGTGTTAGTAAAGAAGTAAATAGTTAAGTCATGAGAATGACTACATAGAAAACTAGAGCAAATAAATCATAATCACAGTGGCATAATTGAGCTGACTATCACCTGCATTGGCCCATTTGCTACTAGAGTTGCCCCCAAAATGGTGTTGGAAGAGCAAACAAAAGATAAGCCTATATTTAATAATTTTGTCCTATTGCCAAAAAACCCCAACAAATGAAGAACAAGGAGAAGAAGAAGATGATGATGATGATGATGGATTTGAATAAGCTGATCAGTTAAGATATCATCATCATGCTACTAACTCATTCTTGATTATTTAATGCCTTCCTAACTGCCTTGGCATCCTCTCCCTTATGACTGGAGAACTGAAGAGTGAAACATTAAAATTCTCTCAAAGTTTTCTTTGTAGAGAATAAGATTTGGACCATCTAGTTCACTCTTCACTTTCTGTCTGCAACTCACCTTGGTTTGGTCCCCGTGGTGTACAAATAACTGGTAGCTAACAATACAGATATAAACAGATAGCATTAGAGAAAGAAACCCTAAAGCCTTGAAGAGGGAAATGTAGCCAAAATATCACTATAGAAATATTTGGGTCGTATTTCATCACTGATAGATGACATCATGAATAGAAGACAGTTCTTTAGACCAGAAGAGTTCAAAACTTATCTCAGACAATTAAGAGCTGTGTGATTACTGCCCTCCAAGATATAGTCTGAAATACACACAAAATCACACACAAGACAATTCTATTTGTTTATTTGAAGTCCCTACACCTACACTGATGCTGCTTAAACCATATATATAGACATATGGAAATAGTGTTTCATGGTTTCTTTTTATTTTTTTTAGCTTTTCATTTGACATCTAGCATGGAAATACAGTTGAAGTGACATGGAAATAGACATCACTGTTGAGCAAACTATTTTAAGAATTTAAGATTGTCATTGATGGTCAAAAATACACTGAGTATTAGTTGTTAGTAGTCGCTAAATATACACAAATATTTGATTGAATTCTTTTGACTGTCAAAAGACTATACTGCAGTGAACATCTGTTACTGATGTCAGAAGAGTTGTTTGAAATTTGTGAGACCATTCTGTCCCCATTTAGGGAATATGGAATGCTTTGTTGTACAATATTGTTAAAAGACAAAAATGAAATGCTGTTGGATGTGATTTATCAGATAGCTAGTGCTTTGGGGAGATTATTGAACACATTTGTCATAGAAATAATATTTTTGGAATGTGTTGATAGAATTCAGAACAATTTTTTCTCTTACCTATCAAGATATTGTTGTATCAACCTTGAATTGCTTCCCAATATTTGATGAAAATTGGGAAGTGTTAATCAGTAGAACTGTTACACATCAGTTATGGCACTATTGCTCTTTTTTAGAGAAATGTCTACATCCTCTAAAACAATAATATATTAATAGAATTACCTTCATTAGAACTTAACTAAAAAGTAAATCTTGACATGTGAATTTTGATATTTGTTATTAAAACTTCCATTAGCCCTATGCCATTTTTCTGAGTCATTCGCCAATAAATGCTGGATTATTGTGAGCTTTGCTGCATCGTTAGAGAGGAAACAAAGACAGTAGTAGCAAAAAGAAAAGGAATATTTTCTTTAATACACAATAATCCAGTTTTCAATTTCATTATTCCACCAAAACTAGTTTTTTCTAAAGTTGCCAATAAGCACTAAATTGTCAAATACAATATCCTTTACTATATTTGTATTCTTTTTGACCACTCTTAAGCCTTTCACTCTTGATCACCCTATTCTTCTTGGATGCTCCCTTTTTCCTACATTTTTGGAAAATTACTCTCTCCTGGCTTTCTCCTACTTATCAAATCATTCCTTCACATTTTCCTTTGCTGGATTTTCAACCAGATCACATCTACTAACTATAGGTGAACCACCTTTTGCTACCTCTATATCACTTCATTTGATGGTCCCATCAACTCCCATGGATTTAATTACCATCTCCACAAAGCCCCAAAGCAAGAGATAGAAAGAGAAATCCCATTTAAAGCTATAGTAGACACTATAAAATATCTGGGAGTCTACCTGCCAAAACAAACCCAGGGACTATATGAACCCAATTATAAAACACTTTTGGCACAAATAAAGTCAGATCTAAATAAGGGGAAAAACATCAGTTGCTCATGGAGAGGTCAAGCTAATATAATAATATCAAAACTCATCTGGAAGAAAAATGGTCTAGAATAACAAGGGAACTAATGAAAAGAAATTCTAGGAAAGGTGGCCTAGCCCTACCAGATCTCAAATTGTGTTATAAAGCAACAATCATCAAAAGCACTTGGTACTGGTTAAGAAATGCAGGGGAGACCAGTTGAATAGGTTAGGTACTCAAGACGCAGTAGTCAATGAATGTAGCAATCTACTGATTGATAAACCCAAGGACTCAAGCTTCTGGGATAAGAATTCACGGTTTGAAAAAATTGCTGCAAAAACTGGATAACCGTGTGGTGGAAACTGAGCATAAACCAATGCCAGACACCATACACAAGAATAAAGTCCAAATGGATGCATTACCTAGGTCTAAAGGCTGATACTATAAACAAATTAAGAGAGCAAGGAAGAGTGTATTTGTCAGATTTATGGAGAATGGAGAAATTTTTAACTAAACAAGAGATAGAAAACCTTATGAAGTACAAAATGAGTAATTTTGATTACAATAAATTGAAAAGTTTTTGCACAAACAAACCCAAAGCAACCAAGATTGGGAGGGAAGCAGAAAACTGGGAAAGAATTTTTGCACCTAGTGTCTGTCATAAAGGCTTCATTTCTAAAATATATAGAGAACTGAGTCAAATGTACAACAATACAAGTCATTCCCCAATTGATAAATGGTCAAAGAATATGAACAGGCAGTTTTCAGAGGAAGAAATTCAAACTATCTATGGTCATATGAAAAAATGCTCTAAATCACCATTGATTAGAAAGATGAAAATCAATACAACTCCGAGGTACCACATCACATCTATCAGATTGTCTAACATGACAAACTAGAAGATGATAAATGTTGGAGAATATGTGGGAAAGTTGGAACACTAATTCATTGTTGGTTGAGCTGTAAGTTGATCCAACCATTAGGGATAGCCATTTGGAACTATGCCCAAAGGGCTACAAATATGTGCATTCCCTTTGACCCAACAATATAATTTCTAGGACTGTAGTTCAAAGAGATAAAAAAAAAATGGGAAAAGGTCCCACATGTATAAAAATATTTATAACATCTCTCTTTGTGGTGGCCAAGAACTGGAAATCTAGGGGATGCCTAGGAGAATGGCTAAACATGGTATGTGAATGTAATGGAATACTATTCTTCTATAAGAAATGATGAACAGGAAGACTTCGGAGAGGCCTGGAAGGACTTAAATCAACTAATGCTGAGTGAAAGGAGCAGAACTAGGAGAACATCGTACACAGCAACAACCACAGTATGTGAGAAATTTTCCTGGTAGACTTAGCCCTTCACAGCAATGCAAGGATCTAAAAAATTTCCAATGAACTCTTGATGCAAAATGCCTTCCATATCCAGAGGAAGAACTATGGAATTGGATAGCAGAATGAAACAGAATATTTTCTCTTGTGTTATGTTTTGTTTTGGCTTTTCTCATGGTTTCTCCTATCCATTTGAATTCTTCTATGCAACATGACCAATTTGAAAATGTGTTTAATAAGAATTTATGTGTAGAATCCACATAAGATTGCACACCATCTTGGGGAGAGAGGGAGGAGAGAAGAGGGAGGGACGGAGGAGGAGAAAATCTAAGACTTATGGAAGAGATTGTAGAAAACTGAAAACAATAAATTAGTAAAAAATTACCATCTCCAAACTAATTATTCTCAAATTTATCTTGCACTAACCTCTCTGCTTCCATCCATTCTCCTAATTCCACTTTAAAATATCTGGAACTTTATGTTCTGTAGGCATCTTAAACTAAACAGGTGCAAAAATATCTTTCTACTTAAATCTTATACCATTCCTACTTTCTTTAATATTGTAAATTGCAACTGCAGACTTCTAGTCTCTCAGTCTCACAACCTAGGAGTCACTCTTGACCCAAAACACCCTACATCATAACCAATATATTGCCAAGGACTGCTGACGCTCACTTTCCAATTTATGTCAAATATATCACCCTCTTTCCTATGACACTTATATCACTCCAGTGCAAGTCCTCCATTTCATCACCACAGTGATTTTCTTAAAGCATAGGCTCAACCACATCCTCTATACATACACACACTCAAGAAATGCTAGTGGCTCCCTATCACCTTCAGGATCAAATATAAAATCCTCTGTTTGTCATTCAAAGCCCATCACAAGCTGTTCCATTCCTACCTTTCCAGTACTGTTAAACATTACTGTCTGCCGTGTATTATTTGATCAAGTGTCACTGACCTCCTTGCTGTTCCATAAACAAGAAACTTCTCTCTAGGCATTTTCTCTGGATATGTGTGTGTCTCTGTGTGTGTGTGTGTGTGTGTGTGTGTGTGTATGTTTGTTCTTCATTGCCAAAGGCCATGCCATCAGAATAATAATGACCTGACTTGCACTTGACTTTGTTTTGAGTGAGGGAGGGCTGTGTAGGTTGCCAGCCTCACTTCTCCTCCAGAGCCATCTGAATCCAGTGACCAGATGTTCATCAGGATGTCTGGAAATGACCGATGACCCAGGATGAAGCAATTGGGGTTAAATGACTTGCCCAAGGTTACATAGCTAGTGAGTGTCGAGTGTCTGAGGTGAGATTTGAACTGAGGTCCTCCTGACTCCTGCACTGGTGCTTTATCCATTGCAACACCTAGTTGCCCCTTCTCTGGATGTACTCATGTGTAGAATGCTCTTCTTCCTCATTTTTGCCTCTTATATTTCCTAATCTTGCTGGCTAAATCATATGTTTTTACAGGAAATCTTTTCTTTTTTTTGTTTAAGATTTTTTTAAATTTTAATATATTTATTTATTTTTAGTCTTCAACATTCATTTTCATAATATTTTGAATTCCAAATATTCTCCCCATCTCTCCCCTCCCCCATCCCAAGACACAGTGCATTCTGATTACCCCATCCCCCAATCTGCCTTCCCTTCTATCATACCCCTCCCTTCCCTTATCATCATCTTCTCTTTGGTTCTTGTAGGGCAAGATAGATTTCTATAACCCATTACTTGTATTTCTTATTTCCCAGCTGCATCCAAAAACAATTCTCAACATTGATTTCTAAAACTTTGAGTTTTAACTTCTCTCCCTTCCTCCCTCCCCATGCATCTGCACTGAGAAGGCAAACAATTTAATATAGGCTACATAGGTGTAGTTTTGCAAAAGACTCCCATAATACTCATTTTATGGAAGACTAACTATATTACCCTCCATCCTGTCCTGCCCAACCTTTATTCTAGTCTTTCTTTTGACCTTATCCCTCCCCAAAAGTGTTTACTTCTAATACTCCCTACTGCCATTTGCCCTCCCTTCTGTTATTCCCACCCTACCCCACTTAGCCTCTTCTCTCCTACTTTCCTGTAGTGTAAGATAGATTTACATACCAAATTGAATGTGCCTGTTATTCCCTCCTTAAACCAAATGTGATGAGAGTAAGTCTCACTTTTTCCCTCTCACCTCCCCCCTTTTCCCATCCATTGAAAAGGCTTTTTCTTGCCTCCTTTATGAGAGATAATTTGCCCCATTCCATTTCTCCCTTTCTCCTCTCATTATACTCCTCTCTTACCCCTTAATTGTGTATTTTGAGGTATTATCCCCTACTACTCAACTCACCCTGTGCCCTTCATCTATATGTACATATATAATCCCTCTCACTATACAAACACTGAGAAAAGTTTCAAGGGTTACAAATATTATCTTTCAATATAGGAATGTGAACAGCTGTACCCTAGTAAGTCCCCTATGATTTTTCTTTCCTGTTTAATCCCTCATGCCTCTCCCAATTCTTGCATTTGAAAGTGAAATTTTCTACTCAGTTCTGGTTCCCTCATCAAGAATGCTTGAAAGTCCTCCTTCATTGAATGACCATTTTCTCCCCTGAAGCATTAAACCCAGTCTTGCTAGGCAGATGATTCCCAGCTTTAATCTCAGTTCCCTTGATCCCTGGAACATCACACTCCAAGCCCTTCAATACCCCAGTGCAGAAACTGCCAGATCCTGTGCCATTCTGACTGCGCCTCCACCTTGAATAGTTTCTGTCTAGCTGTCTGCAATATTGTCTTCTTGAGGAGCCAAGATAGCAGAGTGATCAGTAATTGCTTTTTCCCTCCACTTGTTGACTTTGATGAGCCCACAGAATGTCTCCCTGAGAAAAACCCTGGAATAATGGATAAACAGACTCTCAGCCCATGAGACTAGAAAGATCACTAAGGAGGGTTCCCCTTGCTTTGACCAAAGGTGACCCATGGAGGATCAGAGCTGTCCCAGGTTGCCCCACACCAATAAACCAGGAGAAGATACTTAACCCCAGTAACTGCCAACAACAAGACCCCAGGCATGCTTCAACACCCCAGTGGAATCCAGAAGACACTTAGTGCAGACAGTTGAGCTTGCCTATGCTCTAGCTCAGCAGAGGAGCCTCCAGGCATTCAGACCACTCCTCCTCCACACTTAATAAGCTAGCTCCAGGGTAACTTCCAGGAAAACCCAAAAAGACCTCATCCAACCTTTACTTTCAAACACCAGCCAGCTCAGCACCAGGTAAGCTGCAGCATTTTAGTTTATAGCTGAAAGAACCTGATGCCACAACACACAAAGACTCAAGTTTTAGGCACAAGAACTGTGGGACTGAGCTCCCTGTGCCACAGATGCAGACATCTACTTTAAAGGCCAGGAAAAATGTTGTTATCATGAGTAAGAAGCAAAGCAGAAAAGAAAAGACTACAGAGTATTTCTATGGGGACGAGGACCAAAACACAAAGGGGTTAACATTGAGATTGTACTCCCATCTGAAATTTCAGAAGGGAATATGAACTGGTTTGAAACACAAAGAACCTTCTTGAAAGAATTCTGGAAGGACTTTAAAACCCAAATTAGAGAAATAGAAGAAAAACTGTCCAATGATTTTAAAAATATGAAAAAAAAAAAAGAATTCACTGAAGAGAATAGTGCTTTAAAAAGGAAAGGAGGACAAACAGAAAAGGAAGTACAAAACCTAACTGGAAAAAATAGTTCCTTAAAAGGAACAATTGGACAGATGGAAAAGGAGATGCAAAAGTTAACTGAAGAAGACAATTTGTTAAATAATAGAATTGGGCAATTAGAAGCTAATGAGTCTAAGAGACATCGAGAATCAGTTAAACAGAATCTAAAGAATGAAAAGATAAGATAAAATGTAAAAAAATCTAATTATAAAAACAACTTACCTGAAAGATAGATCCATGAGAGAAAACTTGAGGATTATTGATCTACCAGAAAGCCATGATGAACAAAAGAGCCTGGACAATATCATCTAAAAAAATCATCAAGGAAAATTGCCCAAAAGTCCAAACCCAGAGGGCAAAATAATCATCAAAAGAATCCACCCTTCACCTCCTGAAAGGGACCCAAAACTAAAAACACCAAGGAATATTGTTGCCAATTTACAGAACTATCAAGTGAAGGAGAAAATACTGCAGGCAGCCAGAATTAAACAATTCAGATATTGAGGAGCTACAGTCAGGATCACAGAAGACCTTGCAGCTTCTACATCAAAAGATCGAAGAAACTGGAATATGATATTCCTTAAGGCAAAGGAGTTGGGACTATAACCAAGGATTAATTACACAGCAAAGTTGAGCATAATATTTCAGGCAAGGAGATGGATACTCAATGAAATAAGGGATTTTCAGACCTTCCTGATGAAAGGCCAGAACTCAGTAGAAAATTTCATCTTCAAACGCAGGTGTCAAGAGAGGCATAGAAAGGTAAACATGGGCAAACAAACAAACAAACAAACAAACACACAAACCAACTTATTACACAATATAAGCAAACTGTTTACATCCCTTTAAGGGAAGATGATACTTGTTAATCTTGAGAATTGTATATTTACTATGAAATACAAACGGGACATACATAGATAGAGGGAGTAGGCATAAATTAAATGATGTGATGATAACAAATATGATTTAAGGATGCAAAGGGATTGTAATGGGAGATGTGAAAAGCAGGAGGCAGAAAAAAATTCTACCACAGGAAGAGGCACAAAAATATATCACAATAGAGGGAAAGAGGGGAGGGTGATGAGCATTTTTTGAGAGGTACTCTCATCTGATTGGATTCAAGGAGGGTACAACAAACTCAGTTAAGTATAGAAATACAACTAGCTCTATAGGCAGTATGAGGGAAAGGGGGAAAGAAAAGGGAGGAGAGGCTAAAAGGGAAGAAGTAGTCAAGGAAAAGGAGATTAAAATGAAGGGGGTTGAAAGAAGGGAGGGAAGACTGAGAGAGGTGGTGGTCAGAAATGAAAACTCTATTGTGGGGGAGAAGCGAGAAGGAAGAGCTAAAAACATAAACAAGGCAAAAGGGGATGTAGGGAAATACACAGATAGGAATCATAACTGTGAATGTGAATGGGATGAACTCTCCCATAAAACAGAGGTGGATAGCAGAATGGATTAAAAACCATAATCCAAAAGTATGTTGTTTACAAGAAACACATTTGAAGTGGGGAATACACACAGAGTAAAGGTAAAAGGTTGGAGCAGAATATTTTGTGTTTCCACTGATGTAAAAAAATCAAGGGTAGCAATCTTAATTTCAGGCAAAGCAAAAGCAGAAATAGACCTAATCAAAAGTGGTAAGGAAGGAAACTATCCTGCTAAAGGGCACCATAGACAAGTAAGTAATATTAGTACTAAATATATATGCTTCAAGTGGTATAACATCTAAATTCTTAGAGGAGAAATTAAGGGAGTTTCAAGAAGAAATAGACAACAAAACTATACTAGTGGGGGATCTCAACCAGTCCATCTCTGAACTTGATAAATCTAACCTCAAAATAAACAAGCAAGAATTTAAGGAAGTGAATAGAACTCTGGATAAGGTAGATATGATAGATCTCTGGAGAAAACTGAATGCGTATAGAAAGAAATACACCTTTTGCCTTTGCAGTACATGGCACATATACAAAAACTAACCATGTACTAGGCCATTAAAACCTCACAGTCCAGTGCAGAAAGGCAGAGATAGTCAATGCATCCTTCTCAGATCATAATGCAATAAAACTTATATGTAATCAAAGGCCATGGAAACATAAACCAACAACTAATTAGAAACTAAACAATCTAATCCTAAAGAATGAGTGGGCTAAACAACAAATTATAGAAAGAATCAACAACTTCATTCAAAAGAATGACAATAATGAGACAAGATACCAAATTTTATGGGATACTCCAAAAGTAATTCTTAGGGGACATTTTAGATTTTTGAATGCCTGCATGAATAAAATAGAGAAAGAGGAGATCAATGAATTGGGCATGCAGCTGAAAAAGCTCAAAAAAGAACAAATTGAAAATCCCCAAGTAAATTCCAAATTAGAAACACTGAAAAACAAAGGAGAGATTAATAAAATTGAAATTAAGAAAACTACTAAACTTATAAATAAGAATAGGAGTTGATTTTATGGAAAAACCAATAAAATTGATAAATTTTTGGTCAATTTGATTTAAAAAAAAGAAAGAAGAAAATCAAAGTACCAATATCAGAAATGAAAAGGGTCAATTCACCTCCAGTGAGGAGGACATTAAAACAATAATAATAAATTACTTGGCCCAACTGTAAGCCCATAAATTCGAATATCTAAATGAGATGGATGATTATTTTAAAAGATACAAGTTGCCCAGACTAACAGAAGAGGAAGTTGAATACTTAAATAACCTCATCTCAGAAAAAGAAATTTGAACAAGCCATCAGTGAACTCCTAGGAAAAAATCTCCAGGGCCAGATGAATTGACAGGTGATTTCTATCAAACATTTAAAGAACAGTGAATTCCAATACTATTCCAATAGACTATTTGGGAAAATTGTGAGAGTCCTCTCAAATTATTTTTATGATACAAATATTGTTTTGATACCTAAACCAGGAAGAGCCAAAATAGAGAAATAAAATTATAGACCAATTTCTCTAATGAAAATAGATGCAAAAATTTTAAATAAGATTTTAGCAAAAAGAATCCAGCAACTTGTCACAAAAATAATATGTTATGATCAGGTAGGATTTATACCAGGAATGCGGGACTGGTTCAATATAAGGAAAACTATTAACATTATTGATCACATCAACAACAAAACTAACAGAAATCACATGATTATCTCATTAGATGCAGAAAAAGCTTTTGACAAAATACAACACCCATTCCTACTGAAAACAATGGAGCACATAGGAATAAATAGAACTTTCCATAAAATAATAAGCAATATCTACCTAAAACTTTCAGCAAGCATCATATGCAATGGAGATAAGCTAGAGTCCTTTCCAATAAGATGAGGGGTGAAACAAGGATGTCCATTATCACCACTATTATTCAATATGGTACTAGAAATGTTAGCTATAGCAATAAGAGAAGAAAAAGAAATTGGAGGAATTAGAATAGGCAAAGAAGAAATTAAGTTATCACTCTTTGCAGATGACATGATGACATACTTAGAGAATCCCAGAGAATCAAATAAAAAGCTATTTGAAATAATAAACAACTTTGGCAAAGTTGAAGCTTACAAAATAAACCCACATTAATCTTCTGCATTTCTATATATTGCTAACAAAGCCCAACAGAAAGAGATAGAAAGAGAAATCCCACTCAAAGCTAAAGTAGACACTATAAAATATCTGGGAGTCTACCTGCCAAAACAGACTCAGGGATTATATGAACAAAATTGCAAAACACTTTTTGCACAAATAAAGTCAGACCTAAGTGGAAAAAACATCAGTTGCCCACGGGTGGGCCAAGCCAATAAAATAAAAATGAATATTCTACCTTGGTCACATCTACAAACTTTATGTACAGACCTCTGTTCTGCTCCTGGCATTTCTCCTGGTGTTGTCAGGCACCAAACCTCATATTGATTGTTGCCCAGCCCTTTATGAAATCACACTGGCTCTCAGGTAGATGACCATCTTCCAGGTGAAGGATCAGCCTACTAAGGAGGACTCTGGCAAGAATCTTGCAAGAAATGACTAAGAGAGAGACCCTTCTGTGACGGTTTCAGGACAATCTCTTTACCTTTATAGATATTGACAATGGAGGCATCCTTATCCTGGGGGATAACTTCTTCTTACCATATTACTTGGAAAATTTCAGTCAGCTTTTGTATGTGCAATGGACCCCCTACATTGTAAATCTCAGCTAGAATAGAATCAGGTGCTTTGACACATGAAAGGAGCTTAATGGCATTCAAAACCTCTTCTTCAGTTGGAGGTTTATCTAGAGAGGGATTGACTACAACCTGAGGTAAACAGTCAATGGCCTCAGTATTGATTGATGATGTTCTGTTGAGAACACTATGGAAGTGTTCAACCTATCTCTCTAGGATCATATCCTTATCACTAATCAACATAGCTCCATCAGCACTGAGTAATTGTAATGCACCATAGGTTTTTGGTCCATAAATAGCCTTCATGGAATCATAAAAGTGCTTTGGATTGTTCCCATCAGAATGACTGAATTTCCTCTGTCTTCTTACTGTGCCCATAATCCTGCATCTATCCAAGCTTTTCTTGTACTTTACTTTTGATAGAATTGAATACTATCTTCTTAGAGATGGGTGAAGTATTCTGCTGGTAAATTCTGTGGAGTTCTCATTTTCCATTTAGTAGCTTCTGAATTTCCCCATTATTTTCATCAAACCAGTCTTGTTGTTTGCAAGTGTTCTAAACTAGATGAGCAAATGCAGTGCTGTATATCAAATATCTGAAAGCTGCCTGCTCCTTTTCTCAACTTTCTTTCCAAGTTAGCTACAAACTGTTCATGCTCAGAGAAGAGTTATAATTTATTGACAATAATTCTTCTGGCATTCATTTTGCCTTGGGAGGACCATTTTTGATGAATAAGAACATTTAGCTTAGAAAGATAAGTCTATGATCAGTCCAGCACTCTGCACCCCACATTGCATGCGGACAAAGTTCAGAAAAATACTGGATTTACCTGAACTGATAAAAAGGGAAGAGAGCAGATTCAGGAGAACATTGTGCATAGTCATAGCAATATTATATGATGATCAACAGTGAATGACTTCACCTATTCTCAGCAATTCAGTGAATTAAGACAAGTCCATAGTACTCATGATGATAAACCTCCATAGAAAGAACTGATGGAGTTTGAAATGCTGATTGAGGAATTATTTTACACTTTCATTACTTGGGGGTGTTGGTCTGTGTTTTCTTCTACAACAAAACAAATATAGAAATGTGTTTTTCATTATTATAATCTGTAACCTATATCAAATTGTCATCTTGAAAAAGGGGGAGGGGAGTGAGAGACAGAGAAGGTGGAACTAAAATTTTAAAAAATATATATACATATATATGTTGGTTTTACATGTAATTGGGGAACAGTAAAATATTATTCAAAAAACAAAAAGTACTAGATTAATTCTGGTATATAAAAATTGACCTCTTTGACTTCTATCCAATTTTGATAAATTTGACACAAATCAACATATTTTGATGTGAATGTTGCTGAAATTTAGACTTTAAGAAGGATTGTATATAGGGGGTGGGGCCAAGACAGTATAGTGAAAGCAGGGACTTATTTGTGCTCTCCCCCAAACCCCTCCAAATACCTGTAAAAATGACTCTGAAATTCTAGAGCTACAGAATCCACATAAAGATGGAGTGAACAAATCACAGTCCAAGACATCCTGGAAGTTTGACAGGAAGGGTCTATTGCACCAGGCTGGGAGTGGAGCATAATCCAGCATGGGCCACACCAGCACAGATGGCACAGATAGGGCCTGAGCAAGCCTCAGGGCCCAGAATCACTGACTGTGGTGGTTTCCAGACTTCTCAACCTACAAACACCAAAGATAACTTTGAAAGTCAGTGAGAAGGCTCTGTCAGACCTGAGTGAGAGAACAGCAAGATCTAACCCCAGCCCTAGAGTAGAGAGAAGAGCACAGTCAGACCCCAGCCCCAGAGTGGTGGTGGTGGTGGCATTGGCTGCTTCCAGAACTCTCAGACAAAAGATGTTGGGGGGGAATCGAGTGGCTGATCAGAGAGGGATTGCAAGAATCTCTTTGCTGGTATTGAAGATGGATGGATTCTCTTGCTTTGCTCTGCCTGGATCTGGGTAAGGGTCTTTGGTGGTGTACCTGGGGCAAGGAGGAGCACTAGTGTGGCAAACCTTGTGGCAGCATTGGGGAGACAGTATGTTCTAAGGCAGTAAAGAGTTCTTGTAGGTACCTAGAGACCTCATCTTTGATCACACAACCTTGGAAGAACTAAAAATTTATATGTCCCTAGAAATATCTTTGAAGATGGCTGTGCAAAACCCCTGAACCTTGGGACAGTGCACTCTCCACTCTGGAAGCAGAACTCTACCTTAATAAAGAGCACAAAAGTCAAGTAACTGACTGGGAAAAATGAGCAAACAGAGGGAAAACAAGTCATATTATTGAATCTTACTTTGGTGACAAAGAAGATCAAAATGTACAACCAGAAGAAAACAATAAAGTTGAAACTCCTACATACAAAGCCTCAAAGAAAAATATGAATTGGTTTCAGGCCATAGAGGAGCTCAAAAAGGATTTTGAAAATGAAGTAAGAGAAGTAGAGAAAAAAAGAAAATTATGAAAAACTAGTGAACAGTTTATTAAAAGTGACCCCCGAAATGCTGAAGAAAATAACATCTTAAAGTAGACTAACCCAAATGGCAAAAGAGGTCCAAAAAGACAATGGGGAGAAGAATGTCTTAAAAAGCAGAATTGGCCAAATGGAAAAGCAGGTCCAAATGTTCACTGAAGAAAATAATTCCTTCAAAATTAGAATGGAGTAAATGGAAGTTAATGACAGTATGAGAACTCAAGAAATTGTAAAACAATGAAAAAGAAATGGAAGACAATATGAAATATCTCATTGGAAAAACAACTGACCTGAAAAATAGATCCAGGAGAAATAATTTAAAACTTATTGGACTATCTGAAAGCCATGATCAAAAAAAGAGCCTAGACATCATCTTTCAAGAAATTATCAAGGATAACTGCCCTGATATTCTAGAACTAGAGGGTAAAATAGAAATGGAAAGAATTCACTGCTCACCTGCTGAAAGAGATCACAAAAGGAAAACTCCTAGGAATATTGTCATCAAAATCCAGAGTAACAATGTCAAGGAAAAAAATATTGCAAGCAGCCAGAAAAAAACAATTCAAGTACTATGGAAACAAAATCAGGATAAAACAAGATTTAGCATTAAGGCATTGGAGGACCTGGGATATGATATTCCAGAGGTCAAAGGAGGTAGAATTAAAAGCAAGAACCACCTACCCAGCAAAACTGAGCATAATACTTCAAGGGGGAAAAATGGACATTCAGTGAAATACAGGACTTTCAAGCATTCTTGATGAAAAGACCAAGCTGAATAGAAAATTAGACTTTTGAATATTAGATTCAAAGAAAGCATAAAAAGGTAAACAGGAAAGAAAAATCACAAGGGACTTATTAAAGTTGAACTGTTCACATTCTACATGTAAAGATGATATTTGTAATTCATGAGAACTTTCTCAGTATTAGGAGGGAGGTGAGAGAGAATATGTGAATCTCAGTCCCATCTAATGGGACTGAAGGAGGGAATAACATACATACTCAATCTGGTGTGGAAATCTATCTTACCCTACAGGAAAGCAGGGAGGAAAGGATCAGAGAGGGGGAGTTGATAGAAAAGAGGGAAAATGGGGGGAGAGATAATCAGAAGCAAACACTTTTGAGGTGGGGCAGCATCAAGGAGAGAACAGAATGAATGAGGGGCAAGATAGGATAGAGGGAAATATAGGTAATTTTTCATAACATTACTATTATAGAAGCATTTTGCATGACTACACATGTATAACCTGCTTCAAATTGCTTTCTTAATGAAGGTGGATGGGGAGGGAGGAAGGAAGAAAATGTGGAACTTAAAAAAAAAAATGTTAAAAATTGTTTTTACGTGCAACTTGGAAATAAAATATATAGGCAATGAGGTATAGAATTGAATCTAGCCTTATAGGAAAATAGAATGGAAAGGGGTAAAAGAAGGGGGGTGGAGTAATAGAGGGGATGGCAGATTGGAGAAAGGGGTAATCAGAATGTACATGAGCTTAGGGTAGGGGGTGGAGAAAGATGAGTAGTAAATTTGGAACTCAAAATCTTGTAGAAGTGAATGCTGAAAATTAAAAATAAATTAATTAATAAATGCTTAGGGAACAAGGAGTGTATATAGACAGATGTAACAGCATTGTTTCCTGTTTAAATATCACTCTTACTCTCAGAGTAGATTTTTCAGTATCAGATTTTTGTTAGAATTTTAAAAACTTTAATTTTTTCCAATTGATAACTTTAGTTAACAATTAAACATTTGAGAGCTTAAGATGATTCCTTTTTCTTCCAGTCTGTGTTGGGGAAATGTTTATTAAGTAACTACATCTATAATAGAAGAAGTTAGATAATACGAAGGACAAAACAAGAGACCTGGAGTCAAGAAGACTTGAGTTCAAATTCATCCTCAAACACTAGCTTTGTGAGCCTGAGAAAATCACTTAATCTCTTTCAGTTTATCCATCAAATAAGGAAAATCATAGCACCTACTTCTCAGGGTTTCTGTGAGGATCAAGTGAGACAATATTTGTAAAGCACTTTGGAAACCTTAAAGCACAATATAAATGGTAGCTATTATTATTGTTATTGCCATCATCCATGTGGCTTTTTAAGAAATGGATGAAAATCTCTTCACATCTAAATCCACATGCAGATAGGGAATAGAAAGGTTTTTGTGAGTCCTTTAAAAGACTGATGCAAATGATTATGTTGCATAATTCAGATCTGCATATACATAGGAGATGTCAATGACTGATAACAGAAAATGCATTTATATTTCCTCCAGGCATGATTTCACAAAATAAATTTATATCTAAATATAGAAATTCATGATAGGAAAGAGATTCAATCATGTCTGTAAGTGGTCTGTTATTTTTGTTTTCTAATAGTTTACTAGTGCTTTCTGATAGTTTTGAAGGGGGTGGTAGTGATTGATGGTAGTAACAGGGCAACTGCCATTATTACTTTTCTTATCCATTTTCTAAATTAATAAGTGAAAAAAATTTCAATGAATTAATTAGATAATTTTATTCTACTATACATTATAAGTGTAGCAAACCACCTGGTTTGTCAGAAAAGACATTTTTCCTTAGAAAGAGAAAATTAAATCTTCATATGTACATCAGAAATGAAAGATAAACCTACAAAGTTTTCAATCTATTTATATCTATTAAGACCGTGTAATATACTTGCAATTTGAATGTATTTTATGAATATAATCTGAGAAACTATGTTGGAGGCCTTCCGATGATATTTGAAGTCAGAGACTATGGCATGGAGCACTATCTTTTACACATACTTCTTATGTAACTTTAGACAAGTCACAGTGTTTCAGCCCGTCTTCTCACATGTAGAATGGGAATCAGAATATTTACACTATACTCAATGGCATGGTGTCTGTTTTATAAATTTTTAACAGTTTTATAATGTTAGTCATGCATTTAAATTGGTAACATTTCTTTTATTTAGAGTATATGTAGTATGTATAGATACACTGAATGGGAGATGAATAAATGTCTTGAAATGAGGTCACAAAGAATAGCTAAATCTCTCATTTCTGGGCTTATTGTTATAGAAGAAATTCTTAAACCACTAGGTTTTCTTTATCCCCAAGCTCTTAGAGTAATTTGCCTCTTTGTTTTGCTGATGTTGCTACATTTTCACCTGTATTTCATCTGAATGTCACTTAGGAATTAATAGTCCCCCTCCCTGTTTGCAAGGCATTGACCATTTTGGTGCTACTTTTGTATTACTTGTAGGGCTAATTCACCTAAAACAATAGCTTTCTGATGCTATAGTAAGCAAAGATTTTGCTTCTCCTCCTAGTTTTGAATCTGGTTCTTTTTTTTTCAATTTCCCTTCCATATGGATAGAATATATATCCACTCATGTGGTATGTTGATGGATGTTCTTCACCTAAATTTTTCATATTACACAATTTCAGGACATAGGCTCATAAAACTAAAAGATACCTTAGAAGTTATGAAATTTAATTCTTTCATTTTACAGATGATGTAATCGATTGAATTAGTCAATTAGCTTGTTGAAGATTAAAAGCTATATATTAGCAGAAATGGACTAGTATCTCATTTTCTTGGCTTCTAAATAATAATCATGTTATGTAATTGAAGAACCAGGATAAAATATAAATAACTTTTTGTAATCTCAAGACACTATATAAATATTAGCTATCATTATTAGTAATGTGTTGATTTAAGAAACAGAGAGCAAGGCACTAAGCGAAGGGAATATAAGACAGGATAATTTTAAAGACAGATAAAATTCCAAAACTAAATAAAGCATTGGCAAATGAAGAGTTTGGAGAAGGAAGGGATTAAGTTTCAAGAAAATAGAGTTTGTGGGAAGAAGGTTGTATTAAAATCAGTTTTAACAACAAATCCTAAGAATAACGTATTGCCACTAAAGGTGTTATGGAAGACAAAAACTTCCAATCAGGAAAAATATATTAGAGTGAAAAATATAAGAAAACATAAACCTAACTATCATAACTTTATATGTAAATTGATTAAACAATCAAAAGAAAAAAATGATAGATTGGAAAGAAAATTGTACCCTATAATCTGTGGTTTACAAGAAACATCCATAAAAAGCAAAGATCTACATAGAAAAAACAGGAGAGGCTGTAACAAAATCTATTAGGCATCAGATGAATCCAAAAAGGTAAAAATTGCTATATTGCTAACAGAAAAAGAAAATATAAAAACTCCCAGTGTAAACTGAAGTAAACAATAAAATTACATTATGTTTAATGAAACCAAAGAGAAAAAAAAAACAATTATCAATAGGAAAACCATATATTTGAAAGGACATATCTTCTAAATTCTCAAAGGATCTATTAAATGAACTTCAAAAAGATAAATTGTAACATAATAAAAGTAAAAAGAAATTGATGTTCTTCTCTCATGGTCAGACAAATCTAACAGAAAGATAAATGAAAGGAAATATAGAAAAGAATAAATTACTGGAGAAATTAGAGCTTAAAATAAGACTATATATATTTCTCAGCACTGCACTATTGCAAACAAAGACAATGCATTTAAGGAGAAAGGAAGGGAACAAGCATTAACATACAGTTTCTACTATGTTCCAAACATTGTGCTAATTGACACATATTGTCTCAGTTTATCCTCACAATAATGCTACAAGTGACATGATGTTATTTTCTTCATTTTACATTTGAGGAAACTGAGGCAAATGAGTTAAGTTACTTATCCAGAATCACATATCTAGTAAGTTTCTGAGAATAAATTTGAACTCAGATCTTCCAGATTCCAAGCCCACCACTCTCTCCACTAAACTACCTATTTTGCCTCATTTAGGTATAGATGTTTCAAATGTATGTAAAAGCAGAAATATTAAACACATTTTTGGTGGACCGAAAACCAATTAAAATACTATATATAATATAGTATTATAAATATATAATACATTTATGCATCACTATGTAATATAATATATAATTAATTTATATATAGTATAATATATAATTTATATAATATAATATTTACATATTATGTAATATGTAAATGTAACATATAATTATATAATTTATTACATAATAAATATATAATACATAACTCAGGCATCCCAAGTACAAAATATAAAACAAAGACTTCAAAGATATAATGGTCAATCCTAAATAATGAGTAGATTAAAGAAGAAATCATAAGGATAATTAATAATGATATTTAAAATAATGATAATTGTTAGACAATGCATCAACACTTCTGGGAAGCAGCTAGTAAAGCAATGGGAAGGAACATTATCCACCTACCAGTTTACATTAGCAAAATTTTAAAAAGAGAGAGAGATTAATGAACTTAATATGCATTAAACTCCAAAATAAATGCAAAGCAGGAAATATCCAAAATTATAGACTTAGAAAACTGCAAATAAAAAGTGCTATAGAACTGATAAACCAAAATACAAAGTAATTCTTTGGAATGACTAACATGAGTAATAAACATTTATCAAACCTGATTAAAAAGAAAAGGATAGAAATTCACACTTACCAAGTATAAAAAAAATGCAAAGTGAAATTACTACAAAATCAGAAGTAATAAAAGTAATCATTAGAACATATGAAGAGATTTATACAGACAAAACTGACCACACAGAATAAACAGAGGATAATGTTCAGGAACCCAAATGACTCAAACTACCAGAACACCAAATAGTTCTTGCAGTCTCAGAAAAAAAGAAACATAATAACTATAAAGGAACTAAAAAGAAAAGAAAAAACCCTCCTGGTCCTAATGGATCTCAAGCTCTTCAAGGATAGGAACAGTTTTGATTTTTTTTCTTATCTCCTACCCTTAGTTTGGTTTCTGGCATATAGCCGTTATTTAATGGATGATTATTGACTGACTGACAAGAAAAATAAAAAAATGATTAAGTCCCCTTATTTCACAAATTGTTCTTAAATATTGTGAAGTATAGCCATGAGGAGATTATTGGCAAAGTACAAAGAAGAAAACAGGCACTCAAAGATGGCAAGCCAAGCAGTTTATTACTAAAAGGCATGTAACCATGTGAATGGCTAATCCTTCAGTTTCATAGGCAAGCATAAGTAGTGGCTCATTCAAAAGCTGGCTACCCAGAACTCTAGATCTATGTTTTTTAAGTCTGATTGGTATTGCTAGGCAGACTCCCAGGGATCAAGTGGGAGAGAAACCTTAGGAATAGTCAATGAGCAAAAACCCAATCATGACCCCATCCTTACCGATTCCAAAGACATTAGGAGAGTCTTGAATACCTTGCAAACTGAGGTAAAGTTTTGTAAGCCAATCATGATCAGAGGAGCTTTGCATACGTCACCTAAATTAATCTGGCTAAGCCAGATTTGGGGTTCATAAGAACTTTATGAACAATAGGTAGGCTAATGAGTGGTCAAACATGAAGTAATTTCTGTTAGCTAGAGCCTAGAAATAGATCAACCTTCCCAAAAGTGTTCCGTTAAACTATTTTATCAATCAAAATGTTTGTAATATATATTCCAGGAAACTATAAAGCAAAGGAAAATTGTAGACCAATAGCATGAATTAATATCAATTCAAAACACTAAATAAAAGGCTTTGAAAGATATCTATATCTAATAAATTATTTATTATGACCAATTTATGTTGATTTCAGGGATGCAAGGATATTTTAACATTAGTAATCAATATAATTAACATTCCAAACCAAAGAATGATTGCAAGAGATGTAGAAAAACCCTTTGGCAAAGCACAACACTCCTTTATCATTAAAACAAAAAAAATTCAGAAGGCAGGTAACTCTTATAAAGCTCAAGTACAAGCAAATAAAGCAACAGAGGAGATATAAATAACAGGAGGAATCATAGTATTTTGAACAACTAGATTTTTGAATAAACATTCCTGAAGAAAGAAAAATGAATCAACCCCAGATAAAGGACCCTATGGATTCCTAAAAAAATAAGAATATTCTGGAATGAGTTAAAAGAAAAATAAGAATTTTGGAAGAATTTATCACCTACATAGCAGAAATATTTTATAGAATACACCAAAAAAATGAATTCATGATGACCAACCTCACCAAAGAAGAAAAAGAAGTAATAACTATGTATTAAGATACAAATGAACAAATATAAAAGATAGTCTAAAAGAGAATGGAAAAGCAATAGAATTAAAAGAAGACATGATCTCAAAACAATTGAACTCAAACACAGGATGTGTAGAGACAACATAAGGAATATGACCTCAAAAGAACATGAATGTTATAATGGAAACAAGAATCAAATAAAAGAAAACTAACTAGAACTTATGAACACAGAAAATGAAGTGTTGATCAAAAGAATTCAAATGTTGCCTCTAGAAAAAATATCCAGAAACTCCAACATAATGTGAAATTTAAATTGGACAGTTCCACTGATGAATAATAATCAGTATAAGGACTTTCAAATACACAGAAAGGAAATTCAAAGACTAGAGCCTTTGGGAGGGAATGAAAGAATCTTAGGGCAAAGTAGCTCAAGAAACAACTCAATGTGATATTCCCTGCACACATGAACCCAATCATCCATGAAAAAAATGTGTACTTTATTTATATATAAATATTTATATATTTGTAATTTTTCTCCAATTTCATGTAAAAACAGTTTTTAATATTTGTTTTTTCTTTGTTTTGAATTCCAAATTCTATCCCTCCCTCCATCTTTCCTGTCTAAACTCCCTGAGACAGTAAGCAAACATATATTAGAAAGAGAAGAATTTGAACATTATTCTACAAAACCTACACCAGAGGAGATTATTTGCTTTGTAAACATCATGTACATCAGAAATTTAAGAAAGTTAGATAAATGTAGCAATCAAAGAAAGGATAATTCATGAAATAAACTACCCTAAGTTAAGAGTGTACTAAAAAGAAAAAAAAAAAGCATATATGGGTTTAAAATTCAAAATGAAATAGAAACAGAGGAACCTTAGTTTTATTGGGGGGGGGGGATGATTATTTATTTATTTTTAAAATAACTATATTATTTGTTTTCAGTGTGCTGTCATCACTTCCCTACATCTTATATTTTTTCCCCTTCCTTTCTCTCTTTCCTCTCTCCTTCCCAGAAACAGCTTGCAGTCTTATATAGGTTCTACACATACAGTCCTATGAAATACAATTTTACCACAGTCATGTTGAATAGAAGAATTAAAATGAATGGGAGAAACCATAAAACAAAACAAAACAAGACACAAAAGAAAATGGTTTGCTTCATTCTGTGATCCAATTCCATAGTTCTTTCTCTGGATGTGGAAGGCATTTTGCTTCAAAAGTCCAATGGGAATTTTTTAGGTTCTTGTATTGCTTTGAAAGATGAAGCCCACCAGAAAAATTCCTCGCATACTGTGGTTGTTGCTGTCTACAAAGTTCTTCTGGTTCTGTTTCTTTCACTCAGCATCAGTTCATATAAGTTTTCAGGCCTTTCTGAAGTCTTCCTGTTCATCATTTTTATAGCCCAATAGTAATCCATTACATTCATATATCACAACTTGTTCAACCATTTCCCAGTTGATGGGTGTCTCTTTTATTTCTAGTTTTTTGGCCACCACAAACAGCATTGCTATAAATATTATTGTATATGTGGGACCCTTTCCCATTTTTATGATCTCTTTGGGATACAGGCCTAGAAGTGATATTGCTGGGTCAAATGGTATGCAAATTTTTGTATCCCTTTGGGCATAGTTCCAAATTGCTCTCCAGAATGGCTGGATTAGCTCATAGCTCCACCAAAAATAAATTAGTGTTCCAACACTCTTCTCCAATATTTATCATCCTCCTTTTTTGTCACGTTAGCCAATCTGATAGGTGTGATGTAGCATCTCAGAGTTATTTTGGTTTGCATCTCTCTAATCAATAGTGATTCAGAACAGTTTTTCATGTGACTATAGATAGCTTTATGTTCTTCCTCTGAAAACTACTTGGTCTGGGTGGAGCCAAGATGGTGGAGTAAAAAGATGCATTTAATCTAGCACTTCCCCCACAGCCCACAAAATACCTGTAAAAATGACTCTTAAAAAAATTCTAGAGCAGCAGAAGCCACAGAACAACAGAATGAAACAGGTTTCCAGCCAAAGGTAACCTGGAAGGCTGACAGGAAAAGTATCTCACAAGATGCTAGGTGGAGCAGAACCCAGCTCTGACTGTGCAGCACTGGGAGAAACAGGACCTGAACAGACCTCCGAGGCAGAATTCTCAGAGGAGAACGTCCCAGATCCCTCAGCCAACAAGTGACAAAGAAAGCTCCAAAGGTCAGTGTGGGAGGGCTTTCCCAGCTGGGTGAGAGGGGAATGGGGTTCCCACAGCACTGGCCCCAGGTGGCTGTAGAACCAGCAGCAGGTGGTGAGCAGCTACATGGAAGAAATCTGGGTCCATTGTCCAGGCAGCTCAGCTTAAAGCCTCTGGGGGAACTGAGTAGCTGATCTGTACCTCAGCACTCAATGGCAGCCCCACCCCTACCCAAAGCCCCTGGGGGAATCAAGCAGCTGATCTGAATCTCAACCTTGAGCATGATACTGGGCAGAAGAGGAGCACTAGGACCTTCCTCTTGACAAAGGATTCAGAAGTCAAGTAACTAGTTGGGAAAATGCCCCAAAAAAGGAAAAAAAAATAAGACAATAGAAGGTTACTTTCTTGAGAGAAGGTGTCTCTTTCCATCCTTTCAGATGAGGAAGAACAAGGCATACTGTCAGAGGAATTCAAAATCTCTGCTTCCCATACCTCCAAAATGAATATGAAATGGGCTTAGGCCATAGAAGAGTTTGAAAAGCATGTCAGCAGCCTGCTAAAGGAGAACCAAAAAAAATGCTGAAGAAAATAACAACTTTGAAAAAGAGGTTAACTCATTTGGAAAAAGAGGTCCAAAAAGCCCAGTGAGGAGAAGGAGGCTTTAAAAAGCAGAATTTGCCAAATGGAAAAGAAGGTTCAAAAGCTCAATGAACAAAGCAGTTCTTTAAAAGAGAGAATCAAGTTCACAGAAGCTAATGACTGAGATAAACCAAGAAGTTAGAAAACAAAACCAAAAGAATGAAAAAATAGAAGATAATGTGAAATATCTCAGTGGAAAAACAACTGACCTGGAAAATAGATCCAGGAGAGACAATTTAAAAATTATGGGACTATCTGAAAGCCATGATAAAAAATAGAGCCTAGACATTATCCTTCATGAACTTATCAAGGAAAACTGCCCTGATATTCCAGAACCAGAGGCCAAAATGAGTATTGAAAGAATCCACTGATCATCTCCTGAAAGAGACCCAAAAAGAGAAACTCCTAGGAATATTGTGGCCAAATTTCAGAGTTCCCAGGTCAAGGATAAAATATTGCAAACAGATAGGAAGAAACAATTTAAGTATTGTGGAAATACAATTGCAGCTTCTACATTAAGGAATTGAAGGGCTTGGAATAGGATATTCCAAAAGTCAAAGAAACTGGGATTAAAACCAAGAATCACCTACCCAGCAAAACTAAGTATAATACTTCAAGGGAATAAATGGTCATCCAATGACAGAGAGGACTTTCAAGTATTCATGTCGAAAAGCCCAGAATTTTATAGAAAATTTGACTTTCAAATACAAGAATCAAGAGAAGCTTGAAAAGGTAAACAGGAAAGAAAAATCATAAAGGACTTCCTAGCTGAATTATTTACATTCCTACATGTAAAGATGATATTTGTAATGCTTGAGACTCTTCTCAGTATTTAGGTAAATGGAGATATTATACACATACACACACACAGATAACACAGATAGTACAGATTATGTTGAATCAGAAGAGATGATATCCACAAAAAACATATAAAATAAAAATTAAGGAGTGAGGGAGGAAAATACTGGGAGGAAAAAGGGAGAAATGGAATGTGGAAGGATATAAAAGAGATAAGAAAAATCTTGTTCAATGGAGGAGAACAGGGAGAAAGTGAGAGGGGAAAAACGAAGCTTACTCTCTTCACATAAGGCTTAAGAAGGGAATCACATGCACACTCCATTTGGTATGAAAATCTATCTTACACTGTAGGAAAGTAGGGGAGGAAAGGATAAGTGGGGTGAGGGGAATGATAGGAGGGAGGACAAATGGGAAAAGGGAATAACTGGAAGTAAACACTTTTGGGAAGGGACATGGTCAAATGAGAATTAAAAAAAGGTGTGGACAGGATAGGTTAGAGGGCAATATAGTTAGTATTACACAACATGACTGTTATGGAAGTCTTTTGCAAAACGACACATGTGTGGCCTGTATTGAATTTCCTGCCTTCTCAGTGAGGATGGATGGGGAGGGAGGGAGAGAAATTGGAATTCAAAGTATTAGAAGTGAAAGTTGAGAATTATTATGACATATAACTGCGAAATAGGAAACACAGATAATGAGGTATAGAAATTTATCTTGAGAGAAGATGGGGATACGGAAAGTGTGGGATTTGCTAGAAAGGAGGATACACTGAAGGAAGGGGTAATCGGAATGCGAGGTATTATGGAGTGGGAGGAAGGGAGAGATGGGGAGATAAATTGGAACTCAAAATTTTGTGTAAATGAATGTTTAAATCTAAAAACAAATAAACAAACAAACAAATAAATACAAAAAAAAAAGAAATGAGACCTTTATCAGAGAAAATTATTGCACAGATTTATTTTCTACAAATTTTGTTTCTCTTTTAATTTTGGCTATATTGGTTTTGTGCAAGCAAAACCTTTTTAATTCCATAAAGTCAGCATTATGCGATTTGCTCCCCATGAACATCTCTATCTCTTCTTTGGTCATGAGCTCTTCCCTTATCCATAGATCTAACATGTAATTTCTTCCATACTCCTCTAGCTGTTCACAATGGTGGCCTTTACATTTATATCCTAAATGTATTTGGAGCTTACTGTGCTATACAGCATGAGATGTTAAGTGTACATCTAGTTTCTGCCAGACTGTTTTATAGTTTTCCCAGCAGGTTTTTTTTTTTTTTTTTAATGGTGAGTTCGTGTCCCAAAAGCTGGGACCTTTTGCTTAATCAAACACTAGACTACTATGCTCATTTGCTTCTATACATTGTATGCCTAATTTGTTCCACTATTCGATGTCTCCTTTTCTTACCCAGTACCAAATTGTTTTGGTGATTAAGGCTTTGTGGTATAGTTGGAGATCTGGTACTACTGGGCCCCTTTCCTTTCTACTTCTTTCTTTTATTCTTTTGATAGTTTCGATCTTTTGTTCTGGATGAACTTTGTCTTTTTTGTCTAGCTCTTAAAAGTAGTCTTTTGGTAGTTTTGTTTGTGTGGTACTCAGCAAGTTCAATTAACTTAGGTAGTATTGTCATTTTTATTTTATTGACTTGGCCTACCCATGAGCAATTGATATTTTCACAATTATTTAAATCTGTGCTTATTTGTATAAAGAGTATTTTGTAATTGCATTCATTTAGTTCCTTTGTGTCTTTTTTATAGTTTTAGGTAGACTCTTAAGAATTTTATACTATTTGTGATTTTTTAAAAAAAGTTGTTAATGATATTTTTTGTTTTTTACATCATCTTAGTTATCCCTAGTGTCCTTTGTTTTATTTTCTATTTCCAAATATTTTAATTTTCCAATTGTATGTAAAAGCATTTGTTAGCATTCATTTAAAAAATTTTGAGTTTCAGGTTCTCTCCCTCCCTTTCTCCCCTCTGCCCTCAATGAGAGGTTAGGCAGTTTGATATAGGTTGTACATGTACAGTCATGCAAAACATATTTCTATATTAGTCATGTCATAAAAGAAAAGAGACCAAAAAAACAGAACAAGAAAAGAAAATAAAAAAGTATGCCTCAATCTACAAAAAAAAAAAGAAGAAGAAGAAATCTACCTGGTCATATCCTTTCACCATTTATCATTTGGGGAATGACTTGTATTCTTGTACATTTGACTCAATTCTGCACATATTTCAGAAATGAGGCCTTTATGACAGACACTAGTTGAAAAATTCTCTCCCAGTTTTCTGCTTCCCTCCCAATCTTGATTAAATTGAGTTTGTTTGTGCAAAACCTTTCCAATTTAATGTAATCAAAATTATCCATTTTGCACTTCGTAATATGTTCTATTTCTTCTTTAGTCAAAAATTTCTCTGTTCTCCATAAATCCCTGTTTATTCCTATTCCTTGCCCCACTAATTTGCTTGTAGTATCAATATTTATACCTAGATCATGTACTTTATTTTTGGACTTTATTCTTGTGTCAGGCATTGGTCTATGTCTAGTTTCTGCCACACTGTTATCCAGTTAATCCAGCAATTTTTGTCAAACAGTGAATTCTTATCCCAGAAATTGGGGTTCTTCGGTTCATCAAACAGCAGATTGTTATATTCATTGACTACTGTGTCTTGAGTACATAAAATATTCCACTGGTCTACTTCTCTGTTTCTTCTCAAGTACCAAGTGGTTTTGATAATTGCTGCTTTATAGAAAAATTTGAGATCTGTTAGGGCTAGGCCACCTTCCCTAGCATTTCTTTTCATTGATCCTCTTGATATTCTGGACCTTTTGCTCTTCCAGATGAATTTTGATATTATTTTTTCTAGCTCTACAAAATAATTATCTGATGGTTTGATGTGATATGGTACTGAATAAGTAAATTAATTCAGGTAGGATTGTCATTTTTATTACATTCGCTTGGCCTGTTCATGAGCAACTGATATTTTTCCACTTACTTAGATCTGACTTTATTTATGTGAAAAGTGTTTTGTAATTGTATTCATATAGTCCCTGGGTTTATTTTGGCAGGTAGACTCCCAGATATTTTATGGTGTCTACCACAGCTTTAAAAGAAATTTGTCTTTCTATCACTTGCTGTTGGGCTTTGTTAGTAATATATTGAAAGGCAGATGATTTGTGTGGGTTTATTTTGTAATCTCCAACTTTATCAAAGCTGTTTATTATTTCACGTAGTTTTTTACTTGATTCTCTGTGATCCTCTAAGTATATTATCATATCATCTGCAAAGAGTGATAACTCAGTTTCTTCTTTGCCTATTCTAATTCCTTCAATTTCTTTTTCTTCCCTTATTGCTACTGCTAACGTTTCTAGTACCATATTGAATAATATTGGTGACAGTGGACATCCTTGTTTCCCCCCTGATCTTATTGGAAATGCATCCACCTTATCCCCATTGCATATAATGCTTGCTGAAGGTTTTAGGTAGATACTGTTTATTATTTTATGGAAAATTTCATTTATTCCTATGCTCTTCAGTGTTTTCAATAAGAATGTGTGTTGTATTTTATCAAAACTTTTTCTGAATCTATTGAGATAATTTTGTGCTTTGTTAGTTTTGTTGTAGATTTGATGAATAATGCTAATAGTTTCCCTAATATTGATCCAGTCCTACATTCCTGGTATAAATGCTACGTGATCATAATGTTCTATTCCTATGATAAGATGCTGTAATCTTTTTGCTAACATCTTATTTAAAATTTTGTATCTATATTCATTAGAGGAATTGGTCTATAATATTCTTTCTCTGTTTTGGCTATTCCTGGTTTAGGTATCAGAACCATATTTAAATCATAAAAAAACTTGGGACAACTCCTTCTTCACTAATTTTCCCAAATAGTGTATATAGTATTAACTGTTCTTTAAATGTTTGATAGAATTCAGTTGTAAATCCATACAGCCCTGGAAAGTTTTTTGTAGGTTTCTTCAATTTATTTTTATGAGATGAGGTTATTTAAGTATTCAACTTTCTCTTCTGTTAATCTGGACAATTTATATTTTTTAAAATAATTGTCCATCTCATTTGGATTGTCCAATTTATGGGCATACAGTTGGGCAAAGTGATTTCTAATTATTGTTCTAATTTCCTCCTCATTGGAGGTTAGTTCTCCCTGTTCATTTTTCATATTGTTAATTTGGTTTTCTTGTATCTTTCTTTTAATCAAATTGACTGAAGGTTTCAATGTTATTGTTTTTTTTTATAAAACCAACTCAGTTTTATTTATTAGTTCAATAATTTTTTTAATTTCAATTTGATTAATCTCTCCTTTGGTTTTCAATTATTTCTACTTTGGTATTTATTTGGGGAATTTTAATTTGTCTTCTCCCAGATCTTTCAGCTTCATGTCCAGTTCATTGATCTCCCCTTTCTATATTTTATTCATATAGGAATTCAAAGATTTAAAACTTCCCCTAAAAACTGCTTTTGCAGTATCCCATAAGATCTGGTAGGTTGTCTCATTATTGTTATTCTCTTGAATGAAGTTACTGATTGTTTCTATGATGTGTTGTTTAACCCACTCATTCTTTAGGATTAGATTATTTAGTTTCCAATGAATTTTTGATCTATCTTTCCATGGCCTTTTATTACATATAGTTTTTACTTCATTATGATATGAATAGGATGCAGTGACTCTCTCTAACTTTCTGCACTGGATTATGAGGTTTTAATGGCCTAGTAAATGGTCAGTTTTTGTATATGTGCCATGTACTGCTGAGAAAAAGTATATTTCTGTCTATCTGCATTCAATTTTCTCCAGAGATCTATCATATCTACCCTATCCAGAGTTTTATTCACCTCTTTAACTTCCTTCTTGTTTCTTTCGAGGTTAGATTTATCAAGTTCAGAGAGGGGGAATTTGAGGTCCCCCCTAGCATAAGTTTACTGTCTATTTCTTCCTGTCACTACCTTAACATCTCCTCTAATTAATATGTTTAGTAATGATATTGTTTCCTTGTCTATGATACCTTTAGCAGGATATAGTTTCCTTCCTTATCTCTTTTGATTATATCTATTTCTGCTTTTGCTTTGTCTGAGATTAAGATTGCTACCCCTGCTTTTTTTGTGTCAGTTGAAGCACAATATATTCTGTTCTAAACTTTTACCTTTACCCTGTGTGTATGACCCCATTTCAAATGTGTTTCTCTTAAACAACATTATTGTATTACTGTTGGATTACAGTTTTTAAACCATTCTGTTTATGTCTCCATTTTAGGGGAAAATTCATCCCATTTACATTCACAGTTATGATTACTATCTGTGTCTTTCCCTCCATTCTCTTCCTCCCCCCCTCTCCCATCTGTGCTTTTGCTTCTCCCTGCTCCCTTGTCCTCCACAGTAGTTTTAATTTTTGACCACCACCTCCCTCAGTCTTCCCTTTCTTCTTTCAGTCACCCTTCCTTTTACTCCCCTTTTCCCTTACTACTTCTTCCCTCCCTTTTATCCCCTCCTCCTTTTTCTTTCCCTCTTCCCCTCCTGCTGCCCATAGAGCTAGTTAGATTTCTATACTTAACTGAGTTTGTTGTTTCTTCCTTGAACCAAATCAGATGAGAGTAAATCTCAAACAATGCTCATCTCTCTCCCCTCTTTCCCTCTACTCTAATATAATTTTGTACTACTTCCTGTGTTGTAATTTACTATGTTTTGTCTCCTCCTTATCAAATCTCCTGTTACAATTCCTTTGCACCCTTAAATCACATTTTTATCATCACATTATTTACTTTATACCCATTCCCTCTATCTACGTATATCCCTTTTAGATATCATGATAAATATACAATTCTCAAGATTAACAACCATCATCTTCCCTTTTAGGGATGTAAACAGTTGACCCATATTGAATAACAAGGTTTTTTTTTTTTTCCCTCTGTTTCCCTTTTTATGCCTCTCTTGAGACTTGTGTTTGAAGATTGAATTTATATTAAACTCTGGCCTTTTCATCAGGAAGGTCTGGAAATCCCTTATTTCATTGAATGTTGATCTCCTTGCCTGAAATATTATGCCCAACTTTTCTGGGTAATTAATCCTTGGTTGTAGTCCCAGATCCTTTACCTTACAGAATATCATATTCCAATTCCTTCAGTTTTTTAATGTGGAAGCTACAAGGTTCTCTGTTATCCTCACTGTAGCTCCTCAATATTTGAATAGTTTCTTTCTGGCTGCCTGCAGTATTTTTTCTTTCACTTGAAAGTTCCTTGCTGTTTTTAGTTTATGATCCCTTTCAGGAGGTAAACAGTGGATTCTTTCAATGAATAGTTTGCCCTCTGCATTGTAAGACTTCTGGGCAGTTTTCCTTGACGATTTTTTGGAAGGTATTTTTCAGGGTCTTTTTTCATCTTGACTTTCTGGTAGACCAATAATTCTTAGATTTTCTCTCTTGGATCTATTTTCCAGGTCAGTTGCTTTTCCAATTTGATATTTTAGATTTTCTTCTTTCTTTTCATTCTTTAAGTTCTCTTTGACTGATTCTTGATGTCTCATAGTCATTAGCTTCTCCTTGATCGATTCTAATTTTTGTCAAATTGTTTTCTTCAGTTAGCTTTTGCATCTCCTTTTCCATCTGTCCAATTGTTACTTTTATGGAGTTCTTTTCTCCATTTGTCCAATTGTTCTTTTAAATTCTTCTGTGATTTATTTTTTTCATGTTTTTAAAATCATTGGCCAATTTTTCTTCTATTTCTCTAATTTGACTTTTAAAATCCTTCTTCAGTTCATGCAAGAATGCTCTTTGGGTTTGTGACCAGCTCATATGGGAGCTTCAGATGGGAGTGCAGTCTCAATACTGACTTTTTTGGTATTCTTGTTTTGGTCCTTGTCCCCATAGAAAGATTCTATGGTCTTTTCTTTTCTGCTTTGCTTCTTACTCATGACGATCACCCTTTTTCCTGGCTTTTAAAGTAGAGCTCTGCTTCTGGGGCATAAGCAGCTCTGTCACACAGTTCTTGTGCATTGAACTTCAGGTTTATGTGTTGTGGCTTCTGGTTCTTTCAATGCTGCAGTTTACCTGGTGCTGAACTGGCTGGTATGAGAAAGCAGAGGCCAAGTGAAGTCTTTCTGTGTCTCCCCAGAGTTACCTTTGGGCTAGCTACATTAAGTGAGGGGGGAGGAGTGGTCTCAGTAGAGCAGGTCTCCTCTGCTGAGTTAGAGCATAGGGAATCTCAGTGGTTGGTGATCCCATCTGTGACTTCCCAATTCCCCTGGGGTGCTGAGGCATGCCTGGGGTCCTGGTATTGGCAGTTGCAGGCTCTACCCCACTGGGGCTCAGGATCTCCTCTCAGTTTGCTGAGGTGGGATTGTCTGGGCCAGTTCTGATCCTACACTAGTTCCCTTCAGTCACAGCAAGAGGGACCCCCCTCCTTTGTGATTTTCCTAGTCTAACAAGCTAAGAGGCTATTTGCCCCTTCAGGTGATCCCACTGTTCCAGGATTTTTCCTGGGGAAATATTTTTTGGGTCTTTCAAGGTCAACAAAGGGAGGGGTAGAGCATTTACCAATCAGTGTGCCATCTTGGCTCCCACAAGTTCAAGTAGGTGACTTACAGACATTTAATTTGTGAGCTGATAGTCTCAGGAGTGGCTACTACAGTTACCTGTGGCCCCATGGCTGTCACTTGCTTGGTTCTGCTGGACTCCCATCCTGGGCTGATATGTGTGAGATCCTGCAGTTTGGCCACTGCCTCAGACTTCACAGGGCTTCCTGCTTATCCCTGCCACAGCAGGGACCATGTTGATAGAGCTTATGCTCTGTACACTCCTCTACCTCCACGAAACAGATCCTTTCCATCAACCTTCCAGTCTGTCCTGGGCTGGGAATCTGCAGCAGTCTGTCTCCTATTGGATTCTGCCCCTCCAAAATCTGTTCAGATTCTCTTTTTAGAGGTATCTGAAGGAGTTTGTCTTATAGCTTAGGTGAGTAGTTGCTCTCACTACACCATCTTGGTCTTCCTCCTGTTTCTTTTTTATACAAAAGCAAAAAAACAAACAAACCTGTAATTTCTTTTTTTACTCCTGTAATTTCTTACAGGGAAGAGGACCTAGAGAACAGGTGACGTACAAAAGGATTTCTTAAAACAAGTAGAAAGGAGAAAATTTTAATTCAGTGGCACATGGTAGTCCCACTAAAAAATATTCTAATAGTGTGACAGAGCTATCATACAATTGTAGATGGGAGACTTATATTAAGAATAATCTGTAGCAATTTGGTATTTAGGGTCAGTACTGCCTCTAAAATTGTGTTTTCCCTCCACATAAAGCATCCTGACTCCATAGAAGGAGAATCAGAACTCTTGCAGGCAACTCCCATCCATAAAGGTGGGATGGCATGGACCCAGAAAAGAGATTCCATGAGAGATGAGGGGAAATAACGATGGAGTGTACAGAGGGTAATAATGAGCTGCACAATCAGGAGTGAAAGAAAATTAACACCATGAGAAAATTGATCTGTACTGTCTATCTCTTCCATATATTTTTACTTCTAAGACTGAGACACAACAGAAGAAAAATAATAGGAGTAGGAAAAAGATAGACAAGATGATAACAGAAAATATTTACAAAAGAGAACTCAAAATATGTCTTGGAAGCTTTAATTCTCTGAAGAATATATAGAATAACAAGAAATAAAAAAGTATAAGAACCATGAACCACAAATAAGACCTTGTCTATCAGACAAGGAAGATAATAAAAAAAGAAATTAAATAAATTATTTTAAAAAAGACTAAGGAAAAGGAGAGAAGTGAAAGTGAGATTTTATTTAGTTGTCTTATTTAGTTTATTTAGGTAGTTATTTAGTTATTTGATAACTAGATGTAAGAAAGAAAGAAAAGGAAATTATTAAGTTTAGTAGAAACATAAATCTAGGAAAAGAGACGACAAGTGGGTGGGGGAGGATTTGAGGGTGGATTTTGTGAGTTTTGCTTTGTAAGGGAAAAATGAGTCACTGGTTCTGATTTAGTCACTAAGGGTGCTGAAGCACCCAGTGGGTGTTGACAAAGACAGCAGGATCAGAAAAGGAAGTATAGAAAGCAGCCAGAGTTGAGTGAGAAAAAATAAAACAAGCAGGAAGAGTGAGCTGAAAGGATGGCTTCAGCTGCTGTTGTTGGAATTGCTGGTTATATGGATAACTGAATTCTATCTAATTTTAGAATTACTCTCAAGGTGATAGGTGAAATCGCATAGAAATGTCTGGTTGGTCCCTGCTGTGACCCTCTCAACTGATAGAGAAATCTAAAGCGTAAAGAGAGTCACAATATTTGCTTTGCTACTAGAAGTTGATTGGACTGTACAACATATTTTTTTCTTTGAGTGGAGAGATGACTGTACTTATTTGTATTATCCAGAAATCTAATTTGAGGAACTTTGTAATTCTCTAACTTAAGGAACTTCTTGTAACTATAACAACGTAATACTAACCTAGCACCTTTTTAAAGGTGATTAGGAGTTAAAGTTAGTTACTTTTGCATAATTTAAAGATTAGAAAGGTAGTCTTTTTGCCCAGTAGGAGAGCAGTGACAACCAGACAGGAAGTGATTATCAGAGAAACAGTTTTGTCTGGTGGAAATGGTTATTGAAGGGACCAAGAATATTAAAGTGTAGAATTCAGACCTATGACCTTCCCCAAGTGAAAAGGTCATACTGACTCATGATGTTTCCTGCTAGGCTTTTGTAAGACTATGCTCATTCCCCTAACAGATACACTATATGAATTTATGAGAGAGATACGCAGACTATGATATATCGATTATTTCTGCATTTGGCTTGATACTTTTTCAATAAATAAATGTTTTATGTTCAAGAGTTAATGATGTCATTATGATTGATTTTGTATAAATTCTAAGAATACTAGTGCAGGTTCAGTTACTATTAGAGGAAACTTGCCACTTCCACAGCAGCGTTAAGAGTGGCACCCTGATAATTTGAAAGACTTTTTTCTGGGAACCTGAAAGTCAGGGAAATTTAGAATGATTGATACAACTTAGCTACAGAGAGTAGGTGATCATGTCCCATGCAAAGGGCTAGATTTGGGGGGTAAATACAGAGGGTGCACAACACAGGTGTTACATATATAACTGTCATGGAGCAATGAAAATAGATTTGTCCTCAGAGCTTGGAAGATAATGTTGTATTCCTGCCTCATACACATAATTTAGGCTCCCAATCAGCCCCTGGGAAGGCTGGCTGGCAAGCAGCCTCAACTTGGAGCCCTTGAATCTGCTAAGAGTTGCCCTAGAGGAAGAGCTTATAACTTGGAGGAGCCCAGCCTCACGGGGCAAGTCGATTGTTCCTAGGCACCTGGGGACTTGGGGAACACACCAGCCCAGAGAGAGCAATTCTCAGTGGATGCTTGCGGAGGTTTTCCAGGAGCCACTCTGTCCCACTTCAACATCAGATGGAGAGACGTACTGAACTTGTGGATGCCATTCCCGCATGCAAAGCAGGCAGGAAATTCATCCCAATAGTGCTCTCTAAAACAGTGGGTGCTCTAAAGGTGCCCCTGCCACCCACTGGTGCCATTCAAAAGGGTAGGAACAGAAGCCGGTCCTGGCCAATACACAGCCTGTACAGGCACTATTCACATGCTTGGATAGACCACTTGGAACCAGTAGTTCCACTTGATGGGATCCTGAAGCAACCACAGAATCCAGACTATGAGCGATAACTGGAGAATGAAAAGGGGAAAAAAATGTTGTAAAATGGAGGCTGGGGGATAAGGTATTGGATTACTTACAAAGGTCAAAGTGATTTACTGAACCTCATCCATGACAGGCCTGGAGGGCATCAGTTGAGGTGATCTAGGTTGGAGGACTAGAGAGGACTCAGAAAAATTCTTCCCCTTCTCTTTATATCTGATCTGTCTAGCCAGGTAACCCAGCTCATCCTGTCCCTTCTGTCTCCCTCTCCCCTTCCTTTGGGGCTTTGGAGTTTACTGGCTAGATGTTCTTCCTTCCTTCCTTCCTTCCTTCCTTCCTTCCTTCCTTCCTTCCTTCCTTCCTTCCTTCCTTCCTTCCTTCCTTCCTTCCTTCCTTCTTTTCTTCCTTCCGGTTCCCAAAACCTTAAACCCAGTGCACTCTGAAACCCATGGGCTGGACAACAGTAGGTCCCTGCTCAAGCTCCACTTAATAGCTGGCTTAGAGTGATTATCACTAATAACAGTTTCTGTTGAGTTAGCTATTTTTTTTTCTTTTGTTCATTAAAAGGGTCTTTCCCTGACTACTTCTTACAGAGGCCTATTCACTCAATAGGTGTTACTTCTCTCTAAGAGAGTATCTGAAAAGGTCAACCTAAAAAGTCCAAAGTCTCCCATTGCATCTTGGGTCATCTCCAGTCATCCTGATGAATATCTTGGTCATTGGATTCAGATGTCTCCTGAGGAGAAGTGAGGCTGGTGACCTTGCACTGCCCTCCCTCACTCAGAACAAAGTCATGTACAAGTAATGGCATCATTTCTCTGATGGCACGATCTTCTTCAGCAATGAAGGATGAACAAGGACTCTTGTTATCTATCTAAGAAGGTGCTGAATTATGTTAGGAGAGGGAGTCTCCTTATTTTGGTGGGAGTTCTTTATATCAATGTCCTAGCATTTCTATACCTATCTATGTATATATCTCTTTCTATCTGTCTATCTATCTATCTATCTATCTATCTATCTATCTATCTATCTATCTATCTGTCTGTCTGTCTGTCTGTCTATCTAATCTATCTATATCTACCTATGTATCTGTCTATATATGTGTATATATATATATATATATATATATATATATATATATATATATACCTATTATTGAAATATTCCATTAGACACACTAAACTCCTCATAGATGGTAAAGGAATTTGTGGAGCTATTGGAAAAATATTCTCCTTTCACCTTACCTTTACACTGTTTGAGCAATTCAGTGCAATAATACCTTAGAGGTTGATTAGACCTAGTTCTATAGCATATTATGTGATAGATTTAGTCCTTCAGCTATAGGGTTATCTTAAGGAGGATCTCCATTTTTTTTCCAAGATGTGTAGATATGTTCAAGAACTCTTGTCCCTGACCTGAACCTAGGAAAAGAAAAAAATATGATATGACTCCTGGAATTGGATGTCCAGGAATTCCCACTTAGGTTCATTTGAGTAAGCACAGTCTACTTGCCTTATACTTCTCAAAGTTTCAGTTTTTGGTCCTGGGGATGGAGCATGCAGTGGTGAAATCTATTTGTTTCTCTATAATCTATAAGTCAAATGGAACAAAAGAAAAGGAGTAAAGGGAAAGGAAGTGAAAGAGAAAATGGCTCCTTAGATGATTCAATCCTGCTGAGTTTTGATCAATCAGGAGACTTTCTCATACCATCTTTGAAGCCAAATCAGTAGAATATCAATGTGTAAGTACTCTACAATGTCACCAAATTGATTAAGGGGAACTCATCAAATTGATCAGGGGGAGGGGAGTCCTGAAAAAGAGAGACAGAGACAGACAGACAGAGGAGGAATGACAGGAACATAGAGAGATAGAGAAAAGACAGAGATAGAAAAATCAGACAGGAAGAGGTAGGGATATAGGGAGGCACAGAAACAGAGATGAGACAGAAATAAAAAGACAGAGAGACCCAGGCAGAGACAAAAGTGGAGGAAGTGGCACTCTTGGCAGCCTTTACACAGAGGAGATATTTCAGTATTTTGAAGAGATTTCTGAAAATTTGGAAAACTATCTCTGCTGCTGAATTTGCCTGCAAATAAGATATTCCTTTGTATTCATATCTAAACACTTCATTTTGATTTTTACAAGAAAGATTACCATTTTCTCCATTTGCCCCCTTGGATGCACTCTTACTTAAATCCAAAATCCTTGGCATTGTTCAGTAAAGGTCCAAGTTTCTGATGAGCTTTTGCCTTGAGGAGTGACTTGAGGATCACTTCAGAAGTGAAGAAAACCATATGCTAAGTTATCATTATCCTCCCTGCAAACATTTTCCAACCTCTTTGGTGTACTGGCATTTATCCAAGGACTGCTTTACCCTCACCTACTTATTTTGTGAGATCCCTCACCCCTCAGGTAGTTTGACTTAAATGTAACTATTGTACTGTAAGTGATTATAGAATCAAGGCGCCATGTATTTTGTCAGCTGGAACTTTTTGGTCATTGTTGAATTTAAACCACCAGATGCTGGTTCACAACATGATTTACAGAAGTTCTAGGTCCCCCTTTCTGTTGTTAAATATCAAGTTTTTCCCATATACTCTCCTTCCTCATACAAATCACAATTTTGTCCTTCCTACGGAAAGCAAATCTAATAAAGCCAATGATTAAAAGGATTGAATTATACATACGGATTAATAGGGACATATTCTTGAAGTGGTGTCTAAATTTAGAATTGGGCTGCTTTTAAAGTACTCATTAAAATAATCTTTTATCTATCTTTTATTTGTAGAATTAGTCGATTATTGAGTGTCCAAATTGATGGAAGGAACCAAAAATATTTACAATCTAAAATAGATGAATACACAGCAGAGTGTATTAATTTAGTTGGGAAATATTATTGTATTTTGTATTTATTATAACGTGACTGTGACAGATGCTAATTCATCTTAATAAACTTTTTATTTAAGTGACATCATATTTCACTTGTATAGGCTCGAGTTCTAAAGTAAAAGAATTCTGATTTGACTCCTCATTTTGGCATAGGCTTCCTGTTTTGTCTCATAAAAGTTCTCTGGCCATAGTTTCCTCATCTGTAAAATGACTATATGATTTCTTAAATCCCTTCCAGCTTTAAATCTATGATCCCAGGATTCCTAGTACCTACTAAGCACAATGTGGAGCACTGAGCTATGTCCTTAAAGAGACCTAAAAATAACTACAGAATATATAAAATAAGGAGGAGTCTGCCTAGTTCTACCCACAAAATATATTGACAACTATAACACTTTTTAAAAAATATTTTTTCTCAATTTGTAAATTGAAATAAAAGAAAATAAAATCCTTGTAACAAATATGCATGGAAAATAAAACATGTTCCTCAATTGATAGTCCAAAATGATATCTTTTTCTACACACTAAATCCATTGCCTTTCTGTCTCCAAGTGGGTAGTGCATGTCATTATCCATGTTCTGGAATCATGACTTGTTATTTCATTCATCAGAGTTTTTGAAGTATTTTTTTTATTATACACATGGTTCTCCTTGTTCTGATCCCTTAATTCCACATTAGTTCATACAAGCCTTTTGGGCTATTCTAAAACTATCTCTTTCTTCATTTCTTCCAGCATAATGATATTTGATTACATTCTTGAACACTGATTCATTCAGTCTTTCAGAGATGGGCATTCTATTTACTAACACAAACAGAGCAATTAAAATGTTAAAGGAAGAAAAAAGTCAAAAGTGAGAGTGAGTAGCCTGCAGGGATCCCTCTATTGAATTTCACTACATTGCTGTAGAATGACTTTCAGAAACCAATCCAGTTGTAGTTGAGACATATGGCATTAATTATGAGTTTTAAGGTGAATTTTGGGTATCATTTAGGAACAGTGCTAACTTAAAGCTCACTGTCTCCACACACCACTTTAGAATGAGGTGGATAATGTGCTACTATAGAAGAAAATGTTCATACTAGGTAGAAAGTAAATCTAAAGAAAGGTCAAGGACTATTGATATAAGATAATTTGATGAAGAACAGATTACTTTCAAGGAGAATAATATGAGAAGACCTTCATTATGATGCACATGAATTGGACTTTGAAGAAAGAGAATTTCTATAGGCAAGAATTAGTTTCAGGCATGGGGGAAAGACTGAGTAGAAGGAGAGAAAGGAGAGGATAACATATAGGTTTGAATCATACAATTCATAGACAGAAATATCCTTAAAGGTCTGTTAGTCCAACACCCTCATTTTACAAATGAGGATATTAAAGATAAGTAATGGGAAATGAGTTGCCCCAAGTCATTATTGGAAGTACTGGAATTTAAAACTGTATCCTCTAAATTTGGGACCGAAGCAGAGGCAAAATAACAGTTCTTAAATGATTTAAGGGTTATCTTGTAGAAACTGAATTTGTTTTGCCTAGATATGGAAGACAGAATTAGTAGATGTGGGTGGTAGTTGCAGAGAAAGACAGATGTGGGGGGAAGAACCTTCCTTATGACTGGAACAAAAGTGAAACAGACTGTCTAGGGAGATAACTGGTTCCTCACCCTCCACAATTCTTCAAGCTCACCACTCTTACAAGTTTCTGTAAAGAAGAATTTTATTTTTTAGGGATGAGTTAGGCTAGATTTTCTATGATGTCATTTTAGTAATCATATTCTTAGATTCTGTGATGCTAAATCCAAGGTATACCATTAAATCCCATTATATCAAAATGAGGATAATAGTTGTTTTGTATTTTTTTCTGGAATATTGAGTGCATGAATGGGAGTAGGGGAAAAATATCTGGAAAGGTAGACAAGCCAATTTTGAAGAGCCTTAAACAACAATCTAAGAAGGATTTTAATTCAATAAATTTAAGTTTATTTTTTATCTTATAGAAAATTTTATTTTGTCATGTAGTTACTAAAACTCTTTAAAATTGAGTGTAACATGGCCAATAACATAGAAATATTTAAAAAAAACACTCTGAAACAAAATAATGAAACAATATTGTCAAGATTTTACTCAGACAAAGGTAAATATATGTTTATTTTTCTGAACTGTTTCCTGGTTCCATGACTGAGATGGATTGCTTCAGTTCTTAGATGATTCAATAAAACTATTCTCCATGTAGACTCTCCTATCTTCATTGAGTTCGAAAAAGCAATTAAAATTTTACTTTAAAACATACTTTTGTTGAATTACACACTTTAAAAGTATAAAGGTAAATGAAATGGCCAATTGTGTCCGCTCAGGATTTTCTTTACTAATTTGATTAAATATGTAAGATTCTTTAGAGAGGAGCTGTTTTATATAACCCACAAAACTCTGCCAAACCAGTAGGGGATTGCATGGAATGGAAGTTTAATGCATGTTTGCTTATTAAGCGAAGGAATCAATGTTACAGAATATTTGTAAGCTTTATCCAAGTAAACTCACATAAAATTGAGAGTTGAATAACATTGCAAGGAGAAATGGTTAATTCTTTTCTTAATCATTTTAATTTTATTCTTACATTGTGAATGTGTGTATGTGTGTGTACATATACATACACATATATGCATTATTGTTGAGTTGTTTCAGTTGTGTCCAACTCTCTGTTACCCCATTTAGAGTTTTCTTGACAAAATACTGGAATAGTTTGCCATTACCTTCTATACTTTATTTTACAGATGAGAAAACTGAGGTAAACAGGGTTAAGTGACTTGCCCAGAGTCACAGAGCTAGTAGGCTGGCATTTTATTCACTGTACCACCTAGCTAACATATCAACATACATGTATACATACACACAGATAAATAGATATATTTATTTATTTATTTATGGCATGGGTGATATGTATATGTGTGTGGGTATGTGTATGTGTGTTTATATATTCAATGAATTAAATGCTTCTATGTCCTGTTATTTTTCCAAAAAAATTCTGACTTGTAATATGCTTGTATCCTTTTAACTTTGTATATGTGTTAGGTAATTTCTTTACTTGTGATAAGGGAAAAAAACAAGGTAATAGAAGTCAAAAAACCTAAGCTATATACTTAACTCTGCCATTTTGCTTTTAGCTATATGACCTGGAGTAAGACATTTAATCTTATTCATTTGTAAATAGACTTAATACCTATTCTATACCTTATTAAAAGGTTCAAATGAGATAATGCAGATAAAAACAATTTAAAAACATGTAAAGTGCTATGAGATTGTTAAATACTGTTGTACTCCTCTACATTTTGCTCTTTTGGTCAATTTTTTTTTCTTTTTTGTTTTTCTTCTTTTTTTTAATTCATTTATTTAACTTTTAACATTCATTATCACAAAATTTTGGGTTCCAAATTTTCTTCCTTTTTGTCCCCTCCCCCACACCAAAACACCGAGCATTCTAATTGCCCCTCTCTTCTATCATCCCTCCCTTCTCTTGTCCCCATCTTCTCTTCTGTCCTGTAGGGACAGATAACTTTCTATATCCTGTTACCTGTATTTCTTAATTCCTAGTAGCAAGAACAGAACTTGAGAGTTGTTCCTAAAACTTTGAGTTCCAACTTCTCTTCATCCCTCCCTCCCCACCCATTCCCTTTGGAAGGAAAGCAATTCAATATAGGCCATATCTATGTAGTTTTGCAAATCACTTCCATAATAGTCATGTTGTGTAAGACTAACTACATTTTCCTCCAGCCTATCCTGTTCCACCTTGCTTCTATTCTCTCTTTTGATCCTGTCCCTCCCCAAGAGTGTTGACCTCAAATTGCTCCCTCCTCCCATTGCCCGCTCTTCCATCATCACCCCCACTATGCTTATCCCTTTCTCCCCCACTTTCCTGTATTGTAAGATAGGTTTTCATACCAAAATGAGTGTGCACTTTATTCCTTCCTTTAGTGGAATGGGATGAGAGCAAACTTCATGTTTTTCTCTCACCTTCCCTCTTTTTCCCTCCACTAAAAAGTTTTTTGCTTGCCTCTTTTATGAGAGATAATTTGCCCCATTCCATTTCTCCCTTTCTTCTCCCAATATGTTTCTCTCTCATCTCTTAATTTCATTTTGTTAAGATATGATCCCATCCTATTCAATTCTCTCTGTGCTCTGTGCTCTGTGTGTGTGTGTGTGTATGTGTTTGTGTGTAATTCCCCCACTACCCAGATACTGAAAAGTTTAAAGAGTTACAAATATTTTCTTTCCATGTAGGAATGTAAACAGTTCAACTTTAGTAAGTCCCTTATGACTTCTCTTTGCTGTTTACCTTTTCATGCTTCTCTTCATTCTTGTATTTGAAAGTCAAATTTTCTTTTCAGCTTTGCTCTTTTCATCAAGAATGCTTGAAAGTCCTCAATTTCATTGAAAGACCATTTTTTCCCCTGAAGTATTATACTCAGTTTTGCTGGGTAGGTGATTCTTGGTTTTAGTCCTAGTTCTTTAGACTTCTGGAATATCCTATTCCACACTTTTTGATCCCTTAATGTAGAAGCTGCTAGATCTTGTGTTATCCTGATTGTATTTACACAGGACTTGAATTGCTTCTTTCTAGCTGCTTGCAGTATTTTCTCCTTGACCAGGGAACTCTGGAATTTGGCCACAATGTTCCTAGGAGTTTCTCTTTTTGGATCTCTTTCAAGTAGTGTTCTGTGGATTCCTTGAATACTTATTTTGCCCTCTGGTTCTAGAATATCAGGGCAGTTTTCCTAGATAATTTCATGAAAGATGCTGTCTAGGCTCTTTTTTTGATCATGGCTTTCAGGTAGTCCCATACTTTTTAAATTGTCTCTCCTGGATCTATTTTCCAGGTCAGTTGTTTTTCGAATGAGATATTTCACATGATCTTCCATTTTTTCATTCTTTTGGTTTTGTTTTGTGATTTCTTGGTTTCTCATAAAGTCATTAGCCTCCATCTGTTCCATTCTAATTCTGAAAGAACTATTTTCTTCAGTGAGCTTTTGAAGCTCCTTTTCCATTTGGCTAATTCTTCTTTTGAAAGCATTCTTCTCCCCATTGGCTTTTTGAACCTCTTTTGCCAGTTGAGTTAGCCTATTTTTCAAGGTGTTGTTTTCTTCAGCATTTTTTTGGGTCTTCTTTAGCAAGGTGTTTACCTGCTTCTCATACTTTTCTTGAATCTCTCTCATTTCTCTTCCCAGTTTTTCCTCCACCTCTCTAACTTGATTTTCAAAATCCTTTTTGAGCTCTTCCATGGCCTGAGCCCAATGAGTATTTATTTTGGATATATGGGCTACAGAAGCCTTGATTTCTATGTCTTTCCATGATGGTATGCATTGTTCTTCCTCATCTGAAAGGAAGGGAGGAGATATCTGCTCACCAAGAAAGTAACCTTCTGTGGTGATTTTTTCCCCCTTTTTCTGGGCATTTTTCCAGCCAGTTACTTGACTTCTGAGTGTCTTCTCCACACCCACCATGCCTCCAGATCTGCCTAGCTATGGCATGGGGTCTGAGATTCAAATTCTGCTTCCCAGCCTCAGGGCTTTTGCAGGGGGCAGGGCTGCTATTCAGTATGAGATTAAGTTCAGGTGGTCAGGTAGGGGCAGGGCCGCCTCACGGGCTCCGTTACCTCAGGGGGTTTATGCAGAGACCTTCAACAATGGATCTGAGCTCCTGCCTGCTTTGGGAGCCCTTGTCTGCTGCTGCCTCCTCCGCTGCCTCCCGAGGGAGCCTGAGTCATGGGGACACCCTGCTCCCCTCTCAGCAAGCCAAAAAAGACTCTCTCACTAACCTTTAGTGCCCGTGGGTGGAGGGACCTGTGTGGCTGCTGGAGATTCTGTCCCTGAAGTCTGCTCAGATCTGCTCCTCCCAGTGCCTCATGGCCAAGGCAGTGCTGGGCTCTGCTGCAGGTCGGGTGCACCAGGGACCTTTTGAGTCAGTTTTGCAGGTCTCTCTGGAACAGAAATCTCCTCCACTCCATTGTTCTGTGGCTTCTGCTGCTCCAGAATTTGTTGGGAGTTCTTCTTTACGGGTATTTTATGGGCTGTGGGTTCAGAGCTAGCATATGTGTATCTTTCTACTCCCCCATCTTAGCTCCTCCCCCAAGATTTCCAGTTTTTTTTTCTAATTAATTGTTTCTATAATAAAATTGATCAGTGTAGGCACCCCTTAGGAATGATTTAGTCAACAATAAACAAGCCAAAAATACTTTTTATTTAAATGAACAGACCTAAACCACACTAAAATATCCTTTATTTTTATCTATCCAAAGAAGTAATTTTCTCAGCTCTATAATTCTGTTTCCACAGTCATATGTTCATATTGTCAAATTAATTTATTTTCACATATACCAGACCATAGTTATTATGTTCTATTTACAAGAACGTAATATTACAATTATTGTAATATTACAATAATATGTAATTACATATTACAATTATAAATACACAGATGTGTATATTTATTTATGCCCCAACTCCCCAATAATTGTTAAATTATCTCAAGTTTTAAACAATTGCAACAATGACTATCAATATATGGGTAGTGACCTCTTTTTCTTAACAGTAGTTGTCATTTCTTTGAAGCAGTCTCACAATATTGTTGGTCAATTTTATGTTAGGTTTGTCTTTTAGTTTAGAAAACCTTTTACAAAAATAGTCCAAAATTTTAGGAGTAATCTCATTAAGCAATAGAAGGGAAAAATATCATTATTATAAAAATGGAACATTCTAAAAGTAAATAATTTCTATATCTAACAATAAAGTGACACAGTGTAAAAAGTACAATATCACATAGAAGAAATAGACATTTAATAAAATAAGCTAACTTCTTTATTGCTTTTGGAAAATTGTCAAATGTTTTCTGTGAGTTACAGATGTAACATGATAATGGATAAAATTTTGGACTTGGGTTCTTGGATGCTGGAGAGTCACTTATTCTTTCCCAGACTCTGTTTCCTTATCTTTAAAATGCAGAAATTTTTATACCTGACCTTTAAGGTCTCTATCAACTTTTTATCCATGATTCCATAGTTCAGAAAGATCTGCATTTAAATCTTCTTATTCCCTTCCCTTTTTTGAACCCTTGGGCTGTGGTTGATCTTTGAACCAGATGTGTAATAGTACCAGGGCATATATAACTCTAGCAGCATAGCTGTCATGCCCAGGTATTTAAGAATTTTTTTAAATGATGATTGCCATAATTCTTGCTTGCTGCCTCTACTTTGTATCTTACTACTGGATCCTTCCTTAGATTTTTATCCCATGAAATTCTATGTGTTTCAATTTCTAATACTTTTCCTACATTGTGACTGTTGTATATTTTATCTAGTCTGGTGAATATATGTATATATGTATGCATGTATATATATGTATATATATATATATATATATATATATATACGCATATATAATATTTTCTCTTCATTTCAATTTGAAATCACTGAAGAGATGAGGAAGACAAAAGACAAAAATTTTTTTTTAATGAACAGTTTGCAAATTTGTGTGTCATTATTCCTCAGGGCCCAAGTTAATCTTCTTTTTATTGTTCCAACTTTAGCATATATTTGGCTAAATTAAAGACTGCAAGATACTTTACAATTATTTTTGTTTCATTAGATGTTTATCAATTATATGTAAAATTTCTTAGCAATCATTTTTTAAAAATTGAGTTTGAATTTCTTATCTTACATTTTGCCCCAGTGTCCTTCTGGAGAAAGCAAACAATTTGATTTTAATTACATATGAAGTTGTGCATATTATTTTCATATTAGACATATAAAAGAAAACACCAACAAAATAAAACAGTAAAAATAAAGATACTAAAAAGAAATATGTTTCAATCTGCATGTAGTCTATCAGTTCTATTTCTGGAGGTGGATGTTTTTTTTTTATCACAAGTACTTCAGAATTGTCTTGGATCATTTTATTACTAAAAATAGGTAAGACATAGTGGAGCGTCATTCAATTATTGCTGTTATTATGTACAATGTTCTGGTTTTGCTCACTTCATTTTGCATGAGTAGAAATTAGTTTTCTAAGGTTTTTCTAAAACCATACCATTCATAATTTTATATTACAAACTAATATTTCATCACAGTCATTTACCAGAAGTTGTTTAGCCTTCCCCAGTTGATAGGCATCCCTTCAACTTTTCATTGTTTGTCACCACAAAAGGAGCAGCTGTAAAGTGTTTTATACAAATAGGTCCTTTCTGTTTTCTTTGTTTTTTGGGGGGATACAGACCAACTACTGGTATTGCTGGGTCAAATTGAACATAATTTGAACATAATTCCAAATTATTCTTCATAACAGTTGGACTATTTTGCAACTTGACCAACAGTGCTGCATTAGTGTCCTAATTTTTCCACATCCTCTCTAGCATTTGTCATTTTCTTTTTGTGTCATATTAGCCAATCTGAGAAGTGTGAAGAAGTATCTCAGAGTTTTTTTAATTTGCACTTCTCTAATCAGTAGAGATTTAGAGAATTTTATTTTCATGTGACTATTGATGGCTTTGATTTCTTCTTCTGAAATTCCATGATTGATTCCTCTTCATATCTTGTGACCATTAATCAACTGGGGAATGGCTCTTAGTTTTGTATATTTGGGTCAGTTCTCTATATGCTTGAGAAAGTATATCAAAGTAACACTCTAAACTTCCTTCCAGTTTCTTGTTTTCGTTCTAATTTTGGCTGCATTAGTTTTGTTTTTTGTTTTTTTTCACAGAACCTACTTAATCTCATGTAATCAAAATTATCAATTTTACTTCTTTTAATTTTCTCTATCTCTTTTTCCATCATAAATTCTTATCTTTCCCATTCATTTAACAGGTACATTTTTTTTATGTTCCCTGAATTTACTTTTGATATCACTCATTTTATCTAAATCATTTATCCCTTTTGACCTTAAATTGATCTATGATGTGAGATGTCAGTCTGTGCCTAGTATCTTCAAAGTGCTTTCCATTTTTCCAGTAATTTTTGCCAGATGTTAAGTTCTTACCTCAAAAACTTGTATCTTTGGGTTTTTTAAGCAATAAATTGTAGTGATCATTCACTAATATTGTGTACCTAATCTCTTTTACTTATATAGCACAATATATCTTGGCCAGTACCAGATTGTTTTCATGATTACTACTTTGTAATCTAGTTTGAAATATGGAACTACTGGACCCCTTCACATTTTTAAAATTGATACCTGATATTCTTGGCCTATTGTTCTTTTATACAGAGTTTTGTAACTATTTTTTCTAGTTCTATAATATAATTCTTTGGGAGTTTGATTGGTGTGGCACTGAAAAAGTAAATTAACTGCAAAAGAATTACTGTTTTTATTATATTGACTTGGTATACTCATGAACAATTTATATATTTCCAACTGTTTAATTCTAACTTTGTTTGGGTAAAAAATATTTGATAATTATATTCCTAGTTTTGTCTTGGCAGATAAACTCTCAGGTGTTTTACATTGTCTGCACTTATTGTGATTATTATTTCTCTTTCTATTTCTTCCTACAGGGTTTTGTTGGCATTATATGAAATGCTAATGATTTATCTGAATTTATATTACGTCCTACAGCTTTGCTGAAGTTATTAATTGTTTCAAATAGTGTTTTAGTTGATTCTTTAGGATTCTCTAAGTATACCAACATATCATCTGCAAAAGAATATTAACATTGTTTCCTTATTGGCTATCTTTATTTCTTCAATTCCTTTTTCTTGTAATATTGGTATAACCAGTATTTCTAAGATGAACTGCACAGTAGTGATGACAATGGACATCCTTGCCTTACTCCTGATCTTAATGAGAAGGCTTCAAGTTTATCCCTATTGCCAATAATGTCTTCTCTTAGTTTTAGATAGAAACTATTATCATTTTGAGCAAAGTTTCATTGATTCTTATGCTTTCTAAAATTTTTAATGGGAATAAGTGTTGCATTTTTGTCAAAGCCTTTTTTCCTTCATCTATTGAGATAATAATTTTATTGTTGTTGATATTGATATCAGTTATACTGATACTCTTGTGAATATTGAACCAATCCTGAATTTCTTGTATAGATCCTACATGGCCATAGTTCATGGTCTTGGTGCTGTATTGCTGAAATATCCCTGGTAGTATTTTATTTAAATTATTTGAATTGACATTCATTGAGGAAATTGATCTATAATTTTTTGCTTTTCCACTCTCTGATTTATGTATCAAAACTATATGTGTGGCATAAAAATCATTTGGTAGGACTTCTTTGCCTACTTTCTCAGTTTATGTAGTTTATTAAATATTTGGAATATTCATTTGTGAATCCATCTGGTCTAGGGATTTTTTTGTGGGGAGCTAATTAGTGGCTTGTTCAATATCTTTTTTTTTTGAGAGTTTCATATAAGTGACTCCTGTTTCATGCCAAGAATAAACACAGTTCATGAAGTACTTTCTTCAGTTGTACAGTCAGACATTCTGGAGGGGCCAGGCTAGGAACTTAATTTAGCCATCCTTAGACTAACAGTAAGGCAGGTCAAAGAGGGCATGAACTTTAAAAAAATGTACCACAAACTGTCCCTCTTCACCCCCCAATTCACAACTCACAACACTGAACCAATGCTTAAATAACTTACATTTGAAAACCTGAATAGGGTTGAAAATGGAGGCTAACTTACTAGTTAAATTACTGGTAGAAGGGCTGTGTCCCTTGACCCTAGGTAACTGAGGAAGCCTAAGCTTATCTCCAGAAAAGGCAGCTAGAGGAGTCTGAAAGGGCTACTGAGTACAGCTTTCATGACTTGAATATTTAAAGCACATATGGAGCTAAATGACCATGAACAAGATTCATCTTACCATTCAAGTAGAGGGTGAGGTGTATAGGATCTCTGCATCTCACAGAACATGGAACCTGCTGCCTAACTCAGGAATGGTATTACTTTGAGCTAGCCTCTACCCCAGCTTCCACTCCTTTCTGTTTTCCAAGGCAATCCAGGTAACCATATTCACAGCATTAGTGCCTAAGGGGGAGTTCTCATCAATCCTCCTGTAAGTAGATGTCTTCTTCATGGTTTTCCAGCAGAGATCACCCAGTGTCTCAGTCAACTTGGTCTCAGCTCTCTGGGAGAGCTGGCGAACTTCCTGAACTTGGGTCTTCACCACCTGAATATGATTTTGAGCAGTGACTGAGGTCTGATCAGCACTTGAATAGTAGTCTGCTTCTATTTTCATCTCCAATAACTCAAGGAGGTCATCCAAGTCATTTCTAACGTTAAGTACTCTTCTTGTTTCAAAAACATCTCAACCCTGTCTCCTATGATCACCTGCCACACTACATCTTCCTCTTGAGAATTCATTTTCCCAAGTAAACTTGTGTATTGTCAGTTCAGAGGTATCAATGTATAAACCACCCTAGTGTACTCTGTGATGACTTCAATCAATGCATATGTAGTTTGTGAAAGGTGTAGGTGCTGTCAGTCACCATGGAAACAGCCTTCCTCATCAGTGCTTTATTACTAAGAGAATGTGTCTCAGTCTTCTCTGTTTTCTGTGCTATAGGAACTGCACATAGGGTTACTCCAAAACCCACGGCCATTGTTTTGTGGCAGGGTCCCATCAAATCTCAGAAATGGCATCTCCTCAACTTTACTTCAACTGTAATACCCTTCCTGAAGAAGGAGCTGGCACTGCGGAAAACTCAGCTCCTCAGAGCCTTCATTCCACAGTGGCAACTGGAAGTGATCTCAATATCTGCTTTTTAAGACATGGTTGTTTAAGTATTCTATTTCCTCTTTTATTAATCTGGAGAGTTTATTTTTTTGTAAATATGTACTCACTTTACATAGGTTTTAAGATTTACTGACATATAATTGGGCAAAATAGTTCTTAATAAACACTTACATTTCATCTTCATTGTTGACAAATTCCCCCTATTGAGTTTTGTTTTTTATAGGTAATTTGCTTTTCTTCCTTCCTTTTAAAATCAAATTAGCAAAAGTTTATTTTTTTCATAAAAGCAACTCCTAGTTTTCTTACTTAATGTTTTTTTATTTCAATTTTATTCATCCTTCTGTAATTTTTGAGATTTATATTTTACTGTTTAATTGGAGATTTTAAATTTGTTCTTTCTCATTTTTTTGTTGCATGCCCAATTCATTGATTTCTTCCTTCTCTCTATTATTGATATACACTTTTAGAGATATCAATTTTGCCCTAAGAAATCTTTGAATTGTATTCCACAAATTTTGGAATGTTGTCTCATCCTAATTGGCCAGTGGATAGAAAATTGTGCCAACAGTCAGGAAGACTTGAGTTCAAATTCAGCCCCAGATAATTCATAGCTTTGTAACCCTGGGCAAATCATTTAATCCCCTTTGCCTCAGTTTCCTCATCAGTAAAATGAACTGGAGAAGGAAATAGCAAACCACTTCAACATCTTTGCCAAGAAAACCCCAAATAGGGTCACAGAGAATCAGACACAACTGAAATGACTCAACAACAATAACACTATCTCTCCTAATCTGTTCTGCCTTTAATCAACCCACCTGGTCTTCTCTCATTCTCTTTTTCATTTCCCTGTAGGGCAAGATAGATTTCAATACCCAGATGAATGTGTTTATTATATGCTCTTTGAGTCAATTCTGATGAGAGTAAGGTTCAAGTATTGCCCTCTTCCCCCATTTTCCCCTCTATTGTAAAAGCTCTCCCTTTCACATCTTTATAAAATATGAGATAATTTTCCCCATTCTTCCTCTCAGTTCTCTATTCTCCTTGTCCATCCCTCTTTCTCACCCTTTAAGTTTTTTTTTTTAAATCATCCCATGATCCATACCCTCTTTCTATGTATTCTCCTTTAACTGCTCTAATAATGATAAAGTTCTTAGGAGTTACATGTATTATTTTCCTATAAAAGCATATACGCTCTTTAGCATTATAGATCCCCTTTTGATTTCCCCTTCATGTTTTCTTTTCTATGTTTCTCTTGTATTTGAAAGTCAATTTTTCTATTCAGCTCAGTCTGTTCTTTTCATCAGGAATGTTTGAGGGTCTTTTATTTCATTAAATGATAATTTTTTCCCACTGAAGGATTATACTCAGTTTTACAGACAGAAACAGACAGACAGACAGATAGACAGACAGACAGACAGACACACACACACACACACACACACACACACACACACCTTGATAGGGGAGGGGAAGAGAGAGAAAAAGAGAGAGAGAGAAAGACAGAGACAGAGACACAGAGAGAGACAGAGAGCTCTTCTTTAAGAAGAGAGAGATGCTCTTGGAGGGAAGGAATTTGCAGTTTCTTATATTCTGAGAAATGATTAGATAGAAGTTCAAGTGAGATATTCAGTAATGATAAGAGGAAGAAGAATGGAACAGTGCCCAATTGAGGTACTGAATCAGTTTTTTAATGACTAATGCAACAGTGAGGTCCTTTCTTCTTTCCAGGATAGGTATCCAAAGAATAACAAAAAAACCCATGAAAATGCCTAACTACAATGTACTCTTCCTGATTCATATGGATGCAAATTTTGCTACCGAAAGAAATCTTGAAAGTATTTTCAAAAATTACAAAGCTTTGAGGGAAAAAGTGAAGCCATTGATGCTGTTTTTCTCATTATTTCCTACTAAAATTGAAGAATTTTGCAGAGAAACTATGCTTGGGAAGTGAGAAGTTGGTTAAGAGGGTATCTGAAAATAGGATTTTTGCATTCTGTGCCAGAGATTAAAATATAAAAGTGGCAGACCAGGGATGAAATAATAATTAAAAAAAAAACTAATAAAAGCTAATCAGGATATATTTGGAGTGGGCAGAGTCAAGATGGCTGAGTACAGAAAGCCAAACTCTCCCAACATTCCCCTTAAACAACATTAAAATAACACCTCAAATTGAATTCTGAAGTGACAGAATCAACAAATGTTCAGACTGACACATTCGTCCACTCCAAGACAACACAGGAGATCAGAAAGAGAGATTTGTGACATGAAGGAGGAGAGTGATTTAGAACTCACAGGGATGAAACAACTGGTGGGACTAGGTGCTGGAGACAAAAGCAGCATCAGCTTCAGGAGCTTTCATCAGAGACATTAAAAGGACATAAGCAAATTGTCAGGAAGAGATTACAGGGTACCCCTGTTCTAGCACTGGATATAGAATCAGATGCTGTTTGGCAGTTCTATTGCCTATGTTCATTTCTGAGTTATAGTTCAAGGACATAGAGGAGTACATAGGGTAAAAGGGAGATGATGCAGTGAGGGGTAATTTGGTAATTCTGTTGACTATAATTCCTTCTGGGTAAAGTTTAGGGACAGGGAGGAATATTTTCTGTCAAGAGGAAGTGGAAAGGAATAAGGGAGCCAAGATTGTGAATAGAGAAGCTGTCAGCTGAGTTTTCCAAAATTTCCTTCCAAATAACCCTAAAATAATGATTCATATCAAATCCTGGGGGCTAGGGGTGGGGGGCAGAACAAACAGAACATCATGAGAAAACTTTTCAGCCAAAGACAAATTAGAAGATCTGCAGGAAAGATAACCAGAGTGATGTGATGTTTCAAAAGGTTTGTGAGATATAATTTCTGGGCAATTTAGTGATGTTATTAATAATGTCAGCATTTTAATAAAAGTATGACCATTTGACTGTCATTGTCTTAGACCAAAGACAATCATGGCAGTCTGCTGATGGTTTGTATGCCCTTTGAAGAGAATGTATCCCTGAGGATGACAATTACTGGTTAACAATTAATGAGAGAATAAATATTACAATGAAGGGCTGAACCTGAACTTTGATTATGTCATTTCCTTTTTAGGCTACCCCTAGCCTTGGGCTATCTATTCAAAGAATTTATCCCCACTCAAACCTGAGTGGAATACAATTGCTGCTCCACTTTGGTGAGGTCTGGATAGAAAGGTTAGCTGAACCTTCAGAGACTGTGATCTTGAAATGAGAAGAAAAGAAAAAGTAGGAAATCTGAATTTTCTCAAATCATTGGTTATTAACAATCATTTCTTTCAGTGGAAATCAGGCCTGGAGCATAGCATAGTCTGTGCCAAAGAATCAGTAGCAAGTCTTATAGATGGCTGCTTGACTTCTCTTCTTAGAGGAAGGGTATCATTAATTTTTAATACACATATTAGTGACTTGGTTGTGGCAGAAAAATAAACATCTTATATTTAGTAAATTCACTGCAAAAAAATTTTATCTATTGATACTTTTTGAGCTCCTTAGGCTTTTATCGCAAACCTCTGGTGTGTATTAACAATTTATCTAATTGAATCTATAGTGTTTAACAGCTCATCATAATCTATTGCCACCTTTCAATATTTTTTTAAGTTTGATGCATATTCATAATCTTTTATTACCTTTCTATGACTTGACAACCACTTCCAATTATCATTACCTTTTCCCTGTAATCTCTTATATTTTACCAGTCTGTTTTACTTACTATTTCTTATTTACTTTGACTTTCCAACCATCTTTTTCCTTGAACTTTGTTTTGTTGCTCTCCTTAATTCATTTGAATTCATTACTCTGTTACTCTGAATCCAATAGCCTTTTCTCAGTCCTTATTCTTCTTGCTCTCTGCAGCCTTGGATATTATTGATCACTTTGTTTTCTTTGATATTTTTCTTTGTAGGTTTTTAAAATAAGACTGTCTCCACTTCTCTTGCTTATCAAATTGCTCTTTCTGATTCTCCTTTGCTGGATCATTATCCAAGGAATACCTTTAATTTTAGGTGTCTTAACAAGTTTCTGTTCTGGGCCTCCTTCTCCCTCTTGGCAATCTCATCATTTCTCATGGATTTAATTACCATTGTTTTGTTGATGGTTCTCAAATTTATTGATCCTGCCCTTAATTTCCTGATAACTTTTAATCTTGTATCTACAAATACCTTTCAGACAACTCAATCTGGATGCCCAATGACATCTTAAACTTAACATGTCCAAAACTGAACTTGGTTTTCCCTCATAAAATCTCCCTCTCCTAACTTACTTATTCCTGTAGAAGACAACATTATTCTTCAAATCCTTGAGACTCACAATTTAGGTGTCATCTTTCACTTCTCACTTTCTCTCATCTCCCATATCCAACGTCTTTTGATTTAACTCTTGTAACACTTCCTCCTTCTTTCCTCTGATACTGCCACCCCTTTTCTGTAGGCCTTCATCACTTTATTCTTGGACTGTTGTAATAGTCTATTGATTAATCTGCCTGTTTCAAGTCTCTCCCAGTTCCGATGCAGCCTCCATTCAGCTGCCAAAGTGATTTGTATAAAATGTAGATCTGACCATGTGACTCTCTATTCAATAAGTTCCAGTGGCTTCCTATCACTGATGGAATCAAATACAAAATCCTCTATTTGGCATCCCAAACTCTTCATGACCTCATAGTTCCTATCCAATTGAGAGAATTAATTCTTGATCCCCTATTTTATATTTGATTTTACTTTGTAAGTGACTTTATTCTGTAACCACATTCTGTATTCTGTGTAACAAACTTAAAAATCTCTTCTCTGTCTCTGAAGAAGTTCTTGTGGGCAAAAAGTTCAGTTTCCTCTCTTTCTTTCTGAAGTTAGATACCAAAGGCTTAAACTTTGCCACAATTACTACAATTACTGTTAAAGAAAAAAAACTCTGTTCTTAATACTCTCATAAAACATTATCTCAGAATTTACCACAAGGTTTGTGTCCTTGAGAAGCTGGACCAACTCACATCTAATCTTTCAAAAGATGTTTTTAACTAATCCCCCTGGTACCAGTTAATCTACATACCTGGGATCTTATCCGTGACCTCAGGCTATGACTTTGACCTGATGCATAAATTCACAAAGCATTCCTGAGACATAGAGAGAGGTGGTCTTCATTCCATATGATAGCTAAGCCATCTTTCTTTGATGTAACCAATAATTATTCCTCACCCCTGTGATGCTGGTCAACCATATGATTTTTGTTCCAAGCTTATATGTTTATAAGCTTCAGGGTGTTTTGATGAAAGGCAGTGTTGTTTGACTCATCCTTTATTAATCGATTTGGTTCTCTATGAATAAATTGTTATCTTGCTTGGAGAATTGTCTCAGTTTACCTTTTGGTTAAGTTTTACACATGACAAAATCTTTCTAGTCTTTTTATACCTTACTCTCTGATGTGTATTCTTTGATTTAGTGACACTGGCCATCTTGCTTTTCAATGAAGAAAATACTCCATCTTTTGTCTCTAGACACTTTTCTGGCTCTCCTCCCTACTTGAAAAACTCTTCTCTTGATTTCTAATTTCTGGATTCCCCAGTCTCTTTCAGGTCTCAAGTAAGACCCTACCTTCTACAAGACATCTTTCTCAATCACTCTAAGTTTCTTTGTCTTCCCTCGTGGTTTATTTCTACTTTTCCTGTACACATCTTGTTGTACATGTACTTCTTCTCTCCCCCATTAGATTTTGAGCTTCCTGAGGGAAGGAACTACCTTTTTCCTCTTTTCTTTCTCCAGTGCTTAGCATAGTTCATGGGCACAAAGTAGGCACTTAATATTTATTGACCAATTTGACTGAGTCTTCAGGAAGATCTGAACTCAAATTACTTCCCAATCTCTTACTATCTGTGTGTCTCTGAACCTCTCAACCTAAGATTCCTCATGTGTAAAAGGGGGACAATAATAGTATTTTCTTTACAAGGTTGTTGTGATAATCAAATGAAATGATTTTTTTAAAGTGCTCTGGAAACCTTAAAATCCAATATAAATGCTAGCTATCATTATCATCCTCCAGTTCATTCAGATATCTTCAAATTTCTCCTTTCTAATTTCAGTGTCTAGATACAAAGTTCCTCAGCTCACTTTCACTCTTTTCTTATCCTGATTTAGCTTAATTGCTTCTCCTTCTCCTTCCTATTCCGTACTACCCCCAATCTTGCTTCTAAAACCAAAAGCCATTTCAGTTCTCTGCATTTCTCTATTCTTCTATGTGACCTGTGTCTAAATTATCTGTCTCCAGAGCTCTGCTTCTCCCTCAAATGCCACCTTTTGGATAGCCCTTAAGGTCTACTCTATTTTTCCCTTTCCTCTCTACCCTACTTTTTAAGCCTCACTTTGGATTTTTTGGTTCCCATTTTTTCCCTTGACTCTATGTTCTTTTATTTTATATAGTCTTAGAACTTTCATATACAATAGAAAAAAAAAATCACTCCATTGAGGGGAAAACCATTACTTCCCAATATAGACTGTTCTTTTTATAGATAACTTTGCTGGGCCTTTCTTGGTATTTAGTCAAATTTTTTCATGTTTGTAATATTTTTCTGCTGTATCCAGCTGTGCCTCTGGAGTCAAAACATAGCAATTTTAATTGCTCTATCATAGGGACTTGTTCAAAACTTGATCACATCTATCATTCCCATCCTTTCTACAGTTCTTTTATTCAGGCTAAACATTCACAATTCTTGGGTTAAAAGATAATAATTGGGGAGTGATACAAAATTAAATGGTGAGAAATGGGGATGAACTAGAAGGGGGAAGGAAGAGGTAGTAGGATGAGGTAAATTATTTCATATAAAAGAAGTAGAAAAGAGCTTTTATACTGGAGGGAAGGTAGGGCAGAGGTGTGGGAGTGAATCTTATTCTCATCAGCATTGACTTAAAGAGGAAATAGCATATACACTCAGTTGGGCATATAAATCTTATCCTATATGAAAGCAGGAGGGGAGAAGAATAGGATAAAGGTGATTTATATAAATATATATTTATATACATACACATATATATGTATTGGAGGGGACAGTGGTTAGAAGCACGACACTTTGATGAGGGATGGGGGAAGAGAAAGACACAGAGAGAGAAGAAGGAGGAGGAGGAAGAGGAGGAGGAGGAAGAAGAGAAAAGAAGAAGAAGAAGAAGAAGAAGAAGAAGAAGACAAAGAAGAAGAAGAAGAAGGAGAAGAAGGAGAAGAAGAAGAAGAAGAGATATAGGGATAAAAAATTCTGGGAAAACTGGAAAGCAGTTTGGCAAGAACCAGGTATAGACTAATACCAAGCTAAGGTCGAAATGGATACATGAGTTAGACATAAAATCTAACAAATTCAGAGAGCATGGAAGAGTTTACCTGTCAGATGTAAGGAAAAGGAAAGAATATATGGCCACACAAGAGACAGAGAGCATCACATGATGTATGATGAATAATTTTGATTACATTAAACTTAAAGTTTTTGACAACATTGAAGCAAAATAAATTCCTTTCAGTAACTGATACATGTGTAGACATAGTAGACATATGTAGGATATAAAGTTTGCAAAGTCCTTTATCCATATACCATTTGTTCATTCTACTCTATTTTATAAGATTCTAGGTTTGTAGATTTGGATTTAGAAGGGGTCTTAGTGGTCCCTGTAATGGCAAACAAAATAGGATCTTTTGCTGTTTTAGTTTTAGTATAATCAAGTGCCTCTGATTGAATCTTGCTTTATCAATCAAGAGTAAGGTAGAGAAACAAGAGTTTCCTTAACAGTATATGTATTTGTATTGTTAATTATTTTAATGTGATTAAAGATTTGTGGGAAGGCCCACGCCTTTTGTTAAAGAGGCACTGGTTCTCAAGGGTTGTGATGCCCTCTGACTCTAAAAAAGGTATAAATACTCTGTGTTTAGGTTTTACTCTGGAAGTGTTTGTTTGGCCAGATGAGGACTCTGGGAAGCTGCTAAAGGAGCCCCCTGGCTTTGAAAACCCAAGTGTCAGTGCCTACCTCTCTGGTAACTATGGTCAGACAGTTGGACCTGTCTGTTGAATTCAGGCAGAGGAAGTCATGTCTGTTGATGTTTGATTTCTCTGTATTTTCTTTGAAGTTCAGGTTGTTGACTCCCCTGAACTAGATGAATGATATATATGCTTGGTTAAAGGAATGATACATGTGCTTGATTAAAGTTATTGTTAGCTCCTTGAAAGTTGCTTTCCTTTTATGAATGCAGCTCTAGGAACATGTGATAGCAGGCCCTCTGTGTATGTTGTGGTGCTTACTGATACAGTCCCATGATCTAATATCTCATTTTACAGGTCTAGAAAATGATATTAGGAGAGGTAAATTGAATTTTACAAGATGATATAGATAATAAGCAGCAGAAAAGAGAACCAAGGCTCTAAGGATGTGACTGGTTTTCAACCACATCAATAATATGCACAGAAACAAAATCTGAGCCCAGGTTTCTTCTGATTCCAAATTTAAAGCTCTTTCCAACATACTCACTGGTAAATTATATATATACAGCACTAGAACAACAGCGCTCCCTTGCACAAGATCCATTCATTCTTCCTGAATTGTGACTTGATATTAACCATTACTTTTCACATCACCATGGCCAACTTTAACTCTGTCTTCATTTTCTTCAACTATTAATTGTACTTGTATGCTACCAAATATTCCAATGGTTATTATAAAGATTAAATGAAATAATGTAAGTAAAGTATTTTATAACCAATAAATGTTATGTAATTTGTTGCTATTGTTGTTGAGAGGCAGCATGGAATAGAGAACAGAGAACTGGCTTCAGAGTCAGGAAATCCTAGCTCTAAATGTTGTCTATAGATTAGAGAGAATTTACTTTGAGCATGTCACTTATACTCTTACTGCTCCAGACAACTCTACAAACTTTAGCTTGTAGAGAAAGTGACTGCATTAGGAGAAGTAGTTTCTCACTGGGAGAGATGTACATCAATGAAATCACAAGTTTGCTCCAAATAGAATAGATTTATGAGGGCTTTATGAGAGCAAGAACTGGCCTTTGTCTGTCTTTGTATTCCCAGCTTTTAGTACAGTTACTAGCACATAATAAGGAATTGATAAATGTTTATTTCCTGATCTCTCTCTTTCTCTCTCTCTCTCTCTCTCTCTCTCTCTCTCTCTCTTTCTCTTTCTCTCTCTCTCTCTGTTTCTCTCTGTCTCTCCATATATATGTATATGTGCATACATACACACATGTGGATTATTGAAGCAATTAGTTAAGTGTTTAATAAGTACAAAGCATTGAACTTAATGCTGAGGATACAGTAGAAAACTTAAATATATGTGTACATATTTGTGTGTGTGTATATGTATGTGTGTATGCATATGAACACACACATTTCTAAAACCAAATAAAAGAGAGAAAATCACATTACCAATTATGTTTTATATATAGCCTTCTAATCGAGAAACTGCATCATTTGCTGATAGTCTAGCATCTGCGGAACTCAGAACCATTGTAAACTTTTAATCTGATACCATTCAAGCTGTCCTTGGTGCTGCAATACATGAAATCAGATTTATTACTTATTGACACTAGGAAGGGTAATTGCAAAGAACAGTCTTGCTGTGAGCCAATTAAGCCTGAAGCCCTGGGCATGGTTTAAGTTGAAACTATCAAAAATGACATAAGAAATAGTCATGAAATGAAATAGACTAAGACAGAAGGAAATTCATTGTTGAATAGATTGGCAAGAGGGTGAGCCACGACTATTTTTTCATGAATTCTTTTTCTAATACTGAGAATCACTAAAGTGTTTTTTTAATTACTGGTAACTGAAATCATCTAGTGATGATTCTATTGTGTATTCTTAGAAACCTGGGAAAGTCTATATGGAATCATTTGTAACTATCTTCTAAATATGTTTATGTTAAGCTTATTTTTAATTTAACATTTTTTAGTGAATGATGTTGATAATGTTCACTCAACAATAGATAAAATCAATTTGGTCATCAATGGACATGCATCTACTGACATAGAGGTGGAGGGTATCCCTGGTATTACTCAATGTAAATGAGAGATAATGTTAGATGATATGCCCAAGATATGTTTTGCCATGAATCTGTAATTCTCTTTCACTTTATCTTCTATAGTGCACAGAAGTGATACCACTAAGTGTTGGAGAAGAAAGAGATTATGAAACAGAAAATTAAGGGAAATAGTTTTTATTTATGTTGGCATGAGGGAATGATTGTAGTAAAACAAACTAGGTGAGTCAGTTATTTGCTAGTGTATAAAACTTTCATTGCCATAGAATTTAGACTCTTTATCTCCCTTTCCATGTATTCCTGTCTCTCTCCATGTTTCTTTCTCTTTCTCTCCCTATAGCAAATCACTCTTGACAAGTGGTACAAGAACCCCTTACAGGTAAAATCATTAAGTAGTCTACAGTTTTTAGTCTTAGAGAGTTGTTTAGGACACTGAGAGGATTAGTAAGGAACTACCCAGGATCACATAACCAGTATCTACTAAAGGATGGATTTAAATCCACATCATCCTGATTCTGAGGATGCCTTTATATCCACTATATTATATGACTTCTCTCACTCATATTGGTGGACTTCAAGGAGCTTATAATCTAATTGTAAGACAATACACAAAAGAAAACTGAAAAGCAAATGGAGGGTGTATCTTCAAGGTGTATCTTCAATATTTGTGGAAAATTCTGAGTCCTTTATAAAGGAGAGCTTGGGAGTTTATTATTCTGCCCTCTGAGCCTCCAATTAGATGGGATTGGCAGCTGAAGGTGTTGAGACGATGATGAGATTATCAGGTGATGAAGTTATCCTGGAGGTGGGAATGGGACATGATTTTCATGGACTGGAAACCAATAACGAAGCTTTATTTTATTATTATTGTAATCTTTTCTTCCTTAATTCCTGCAATTTTTTTCCCTTTGGGCATTGAGTTATTACTGTTTTAAATTGGATTAATAATAACAGTCATCTGTATAGATTAAGATTTACCAAAGCAATGCTTTATATGTTTGATAGGGCCAATTTGATTAGCATTCTCCACCTTCCACCCCACCTTCCAAAAATTGGGTGAAGGTAGTTTTTCCCTAAAAGGCTACAAAGTCAGGATTTGATACTGGGACAAGGCTTAAGTTTGTGTTTCTTTGGACATAGCTTCCTGTTAGCCTCTGGACAAAGTGTTACGATTTTCTGATTACCTAAGGGAATGAAAAAGACACAGTGGATAGAACACTGGGCTTGGAATCAGGAAGACTCAGGAAGACTTTGATTTCAAATCCAGCCTTAGACAGATGCTAGCTGTGTGACCCTGGGCAAGTCACAGTTTCTCATCTGTAACATGAGCTGGAGAAGGAAATGACAAACCAGTATCTTTGTCAACAAAACTTCAAAATAGGGTCACAAAGAGTCAGACACAACTGAAATGAATGAACAAACAACAAAAAGTTGCTGGTTGTAGTAGTGGCCACCCAGCGTCCATTTGAAGTCCTTATGTATTTCCCCTCTTTTTCTGATCTTGTTACCCTCTGACCTCTGTAAATAAGAATTACTCTATTCCCAAAGGGGACAGTTTTGTAATTGTGTTTATCTGAGCCTTGAGTTTACCTTTGTAGATTTACTCATAGATGTTTCATGCATTTTATAGTTATTTTTAATGGGGCTTCTCTTTCTGTTACTTCTTCCTGGATTTTATTATTGCTATGTAGAAATGCTATTGATTTGCATGGCAGGTGAGGAAGTATTGAATACAAAGATTCTTAAGACATCCTGTTTTCCAAGTCATTTACTTTTGATAGTAGATCCTTCACATGTTCCAATTTTTACTGTCTTTTAGCCTTACCATGATAATTCTCTTATTATCTTTGTGTTGATGAATGCCCAAAGAAACACAAGAATAACTTTATATTCCACATTAAAGCATATCAGTGTTCTCTTTTATGATCCAGCCATTTCAGAAAGATGTGTTATATGGTAAAATATTGCATTAAATGAAATGTTATATTTTGGTTCTATGCAATGCCACAAGCTGCCAGAATAAAAAAAAACATTATTGCTAAAATGAAGGAAATTCTAGGCAAAACAATATGCACTATCATATATAACATGTTTATAATTTTGCTTCAAGAATAGCAGAAATACTGTCCTTATCATTCCTGCAAACACATTTTCTGATACCAGGGCAACTGACTTAATTTCTAAGAGACATTTCTTTTTTTCTGGGAAATTTTAATATTGAGGAAATTAAGCTTTCTTTTGCATTGAAATGAATGTATCAGAACCTTGATTTTCATGATCAGACTGTCTATTTTTCCTTTTTATGCCAATAGGATAAAGATCATAACTCCTTGTTTAGTGCTCTGGTACTTCATGGGAACATTTTATTAAGATATCATCCTTTATTAAAGGTAACAGAGTATGGAGGTGTGAACCATGTTGTTCCTTATTTTCCTAATAGCTCATCTTAAGTTTCTCTTTCTGCTTTTATGTTCAAATACCCAAATGTCAATTAGGGTAGTAAATCAGCTAGCTCCATCAACCAATACTTTTCAATATGCAGTTTTATATTGTATTCGTAAGAATGGATGTAGGCTATACATAGACCTTGATCAACTCCCAGCCTTTAACATGCCCTAAATTTGCCTTTTCCATTTCTACCAATTCTGCCTGGTTACATCCTCTTGAAAGTGTAATTCTTCATCCACATGAAAATTCTGCAAACACTTGAAAATACTACAATTCACCCTCTCCCCTACATTGCATTTTGTCTGATCCAGCTATAGGATGGATCCACCATCCTATTTCTCTGATCCACCCCAAGATTCTTCAACTGATCCTTACATAAATGTATACAAGACTGTTCACCAATTTGGTTGTATTTTGGATGTATTTCAGCATATTAATGTCCTTTCTAAACTACTATGTCAAGAAATAAACTTGGTGCCTCAGATTTGTCCTGACAAGGGAAGGGAATAGTCTGTCTGTTTCTCTCTTATTCTTGGAAACCATAGATCTCTTTATATAGCTTGAATTTGCATTAGAACTTGTCTTTTGTTGTCAATTTCCAATACAGAGTCATATTGATACATATATAAATTTCCATTAAAACCTTCAGATCTTATATTTTTCAGAACTTCCAATTAACTCTACCTCCTTCATCCTGTGCTTATGAAATTGATATTTTGTTTGCAAATGTAAGACTTTACATTAATATCTACTCCATCATATCTTATTAAATTCAGTCTAATCCTTCAATAGCTAGCATGGGTGGAGAACATGTGACCCTCTAGATCCTGTAGTGACTGAATTCAAACATTAGAAAGATTTGATTATATAGTGATATCAAAGGATTTGCTCTGTGAAATTTGGATTCAATCAAAGGGCCACATTTCAAGACCTAGAGGATACATGTGGCTTTGAAGCCACAGGTTCCCCCCCTTGAATTAATATTCTTTCAGATCTTGACTATGTTAACTAATGTTACCCCTTAGCATCATGTCATCTTCAAATTTGATGAGCATTGCATGTCTGCCTTTATCTGAGTTATTGACTAAAAATGATAAATGTCACAAAACCAAAGACTCGGAGACTTCAACTTGGCATTGAATGAATTGCTATTGTTTTTCTGAAATGACATTCAATCAGTTCTGAATTCATACTGTATCATTATCCAGTCTATATCTCACCAACTGAACTGAGAAAGTTACAATTTTCTCTCTCACTGTGATATGAAGGTGCTTAAGGTTCTCAAAGGTTATACCAATAGAACTTAAGCTCTGATAGGTTTTACAATACTGGAAATGCTTCAAACTTAGTTATATCAATAGTCTCTGTCTTATTTTTTAACAATAATCTTAATTAAAGAAAAGCTCATCACATGAAATCAACAAACAAAATGTCTTTTCATCCTGCGTAGCCCTCTCTGTGGAGTAATGATGTCAGAGAGATGGAAAAGGGGATAGACAGGGCTAAGAATAAATTTTAAGATCATTTAAAACATTAACCTAGATGTTGGTACTATACATACAATATACTCAAATAAGGACATACAAAGGGATAGATAGGCTGCTAAACAAACACAAAATTATATCAATCTTAAAATTTTCAGTATAAATTAAACCAGAAGATAGAATAACATTATAAATAAATATAAAGTTAACGTACATTCTCCTTAAAGAACAAATAAAGGAATTTGCTTGAATGCCATTTCATGGACTATTTGGCTATCTTGTATTCCCATCCTCATGATAAATATTTACAAAAATTTCTTCATGAAAATAATTGTAGCTTATATACATCATTTATACAAGATGAAAGTGGCAAAACAACTCCACAAAGAACTTATTAAGACTTTCTAAATTAGATCAACACATACTTTGACATTCAGTGACTTCAGTGTGAATGTGAACATAGGACAACATGGTGAAAAAAAACTGTTGGCAAATGTGGTTCAGTAGAAAAGAATGAGAGATCCTAAAGCCTAGACCATTGCAGAGATCTTTAGCTTATATTTTCTGAAAACTTTCCCAAAAAAACAAGTGATATTAGGCATTGGATGTGACTTCAAAGAGCATTATAAATTTAAGTTAGTTACATATTAATGTATAGAATTGGTTGCAACCCATAAGGATATGTATTCATTAAGATCATAATATGTATAAAGGGATTTCCTCAGGACTTGGTATGGATACAAGGAAAACAAAATCTAAACTAGAGACCCTTATGCCTCTTTTCTTATCTATTCAAAAACTTAATGGGAATTATCTTTATATGCATCAAAGATAGCCTCTCTGAGTGTATTATTAGGAAAAGGTTGCTCTTTGGCAAAAAAATATTTTCTCTCTCTCTCTCTCTCTCTCTCTCTCTCTCTCTCTCTCTCTCTCTCTCTCTGTGTGTATATATATAACCACATTATGAATAGTACATTGTAATAGATAGAAAACTATCCTTTCATTTAGGAAGACCTAAATTGATGTCACACATAAAAAACAATGTGTGACTCTGAGCAATCTACTTTCCATCCCAGGATCTTGGTTTTTTTTTCATTTGCAAAAGGCGGATACTAGACTTGATCCCCTCTAATTTTCCTTCCAACTGTAGTCTGAGACTTTTGACTCTTATTGCGTAATTTACTAAGGATGTAGAGAATTTAAGATCTAATTGTGATGACTATTCATCAAACATAAACAAGTATTTCATTTGGCAAAGTATAATAAAAGTTTAAAGGTTCTTATCCAACAACAACCCAAAAGAGTTAGACAAAATTATTTGAAAGGCTGAAGCTTGAGAGTTAACATTATCTAACAATTCTGAAATCATGAATCTCGAGTGAGAGATGAAATAAGGTAATATATTCTACTCATAGGTGATCCTGGGATTGTCAGGGAAAATTATGGCCACATGTAATATTATTTATGTAATATATATATATTATTTTACATATAGCATTTAAAACTATTCCTAAATCAACGGGGTTGCATAAAAAAAGATAGTTTCTCACCAGTGAAGATATTCAGGTGGGGAACAGATGACTTTGTTCAGGATATTGTAGATGAGGTTGGACTTCATCATCTCTGCTTCTTAGAGTCTCTAATTTCCTTTAAAGCTCAATTCAACTGCCGTCTCCTGCATGATTTTTACTCACCCCCATTGCTATTGCTCACAAAATTATTTGGCTTATTCTTTTTAAAAACACTTTTATTGACATTGCTTTGACAATATTATGTCCCAAATGTCCCTCTTCCATTTTTTTTCCCAGACAGCCCTCTCTTTAAGAGACTTTTGTTAAACAAAAAGCAGTTCATGAAAACTATCAGAATATCAATCAAATCCCTAATTATATTTATTGTTACACACTAATAGTCTGCTGCCTCTGCAAAGAAGAAAGGGAATTGCATCTCACATTCCTCCCTGGGGAACAAACTTGGTCATTATGATTTCCCAGTCTTTCAGATTCAAATGTGATATTCTTGTTTCCATTTACATTGTTATCCTCGTTGTGTATATAATTTTCTTGGCTCACCTTACTTCAATTTTCATTAGTTCATGAGACTTCGCATGCTTCTCGGTATTCAATATAGTCATTGTTCTTTGAGCTTAGTAATATATGATTACATTCATGAACTCTTGTTTAGCCAGTCTCTGATTAATAGATATCCACTTTGTTTCCAGTTCCTTGCTACAATGAAAGTGATCCTATAAATATTTTGCTGTGTATTTGATCTTGCTTTTAATCATTGACCTCCGTAGAATGTATGCCTAACATTTGCATTTCTCAGTCAAAGGGTATAGACATTTTATTCATCTTCTTAGTGTACTTCCAAACAGCTTTCTAGAATTGTCAGATCTTTATTAGCTTTCTATATATTTTTAAAAATTTACTTATATATCACCCTTATTCTCTTAACTCTCACTTGTCCTGGTTGGGTTGGAGACTGAGAAGGATAATTACTGTTCTTGGTGCTGAAAGGGTAACCCTGAGGTGTTTCTGTTTCTTTGCTTCTCTTCTGAGTCCCCACTAGTACATACCTTCATTAGGCATTCAGATGTAAATGACTTTTTTTAAAGTTATTTATTAAACAGGTATAGCTACAATGGATATTACAAATAATCTTTCTCCAGTACTGGTGCAAATTCTCACACAGTTGCACACCAAGTTCAGTGAACTGAAACTTAAACTGTAAGGCATGAACATAGATAATATGTGTAACAAAGGGGTAATTAGTAACTCCTGGCCCTGAAAGTCCTTTTCTTCCTTCATGGAATGCTCATAAAATTTCCCTTAAGTATAATCCTGTTGTGCTCCAAGGTTTGATACCTTTGTTAAGTCCATGGTCAGCATATCTCTCTACTCTGAGAGGTCATACTCTCTGAAGAAGATCTTGATCTTGGTAACTATCCCTCTAAATCTGTCTGTGGCCACAACCACTTCCACTGGATGGTACCATGACAGTGGCCACTACTAAAGCTGCCATTCAGCTCTGATTTCTAATGGGACTTCTGAAAGTACTTATAGACTTCTGTATTTTACCCTTGTATAATTCCACCACACAGTAATCACTTGCCTAAAATAAGAGGAAAAAATAAGCACAGAGACACACAGAAAGATGGCTATGTGGTCATAGTTGCTATTGCTAAATGGGAAATAGAGCTTCCTATAAGTATACATTTTCTTTCTCCAATGTAATATAAGCTTGCTGAAGAAAGGGACTGTTCTATTTTTGTCTCTGTCCCTAGCATGTACTTCCTGGCATATAGCAGGGGCTTAATAAATGCTTTTGAATGAAGGAAGATACATATCAAGGTAGCAATACATGACTTTTGAGTGCTCCTCAAATTTCAAGATTATTTTTATTTCTTAATATCTGATATATTGAACAAAGTACAAATGGAATTGTAACACATTTGTAAAATGCCTGTACTGATAATCCAGTTTTATTCTTATAAACTTTAAAAAAAATTTTATTCTGACTTTAGCAAATACCAGTAAAATGAAGGCTTCCAACTGTAAAATGGAACAGAAAATGAGGATTAACATGAAACCACAAATCTTCTGTTATGTAGTTTGCTTTTCTTTTTGAGTTTAAGATAAATTAAAAATGTAACTTTCAAAGATGTCCTACTTATTTGTTACTCATTTTAACCTCACTTCTGTTCTCTTCCACGTATTAAAAAATCTTCAATGACCTTTTATTTCATTTCTTTTTTTTTGTTGGAAGTCCTATTTATATACCTTCCCTTTCTGTCAACTCTCTCTGCTAGACTGAAAACAAAATGAACAAATATGCATAATTCAGCAAAACAAATTCCCACTCTTTTGTCTTGTAGGAAAATTTAAGTCTCATTCTGAAACTTGATTCCATCGTCTCTCTGTCAATGGGTAAGTAGCATGCTTTTACCATTAGGCCTGTCAGACTGTGGATGAACATTGTATTGATCAGGGTTCTTAAGTCTTTCAAATCTTAAATTCATTCTTTCAACAAGCATTTATTAAGCACCTTCTATGTGCCAAACACTATAGAGCATTGGGGATAAAAGTTCCCCATCCACTTACATTCCACTTACAGCTTACATTTCACTGTGCAGAGTTGACAATATGAACAGAGATGAATAATGACAAAACATATTCAAAGTAAATGCAAATTTATTCAGTGAGGAACTAGCAACCTGGGAAATGATGATCAATTTCATTGCACTTAACCTGAATTTCATTTTTTCTTTTCTCTAATTTGAAATAAACATTAAAAGAAACAACATATACCTTCACACAGCAGGAGAGAAACAAGATTTCTGTTTGAAATTTTGAATCTCTATTTCTTAATCTTTGGTACACCTAGTACATAAAAAAGTATATAAAAAATTCTACTCATTGCTTTCAAAATTGTTCTGCTTTTTTCTGAGTCTCTTTGTTATTTCTTTGGCCTATATATTGTGAGGGTAGCAGTTGAGTACTGCTGGGCTATAGGGTGTGTTCAGGGAAGAAAAATACCTCTGGAGTGAGGATCCTTTTCAGGACTGCTTTCCACCTTTGGTGACCACTTGACCCACCTAACTCTCACCTGTGACACCAAGAAGCTGTAGCATGCACAGTGGCCACAACCCGGTTAACTATTTTGTCAGTCATGCTAAATCAGATTGATGGTAGACAAGGAGTCTCAAACCCATCAGTGAGCTATGGGGTATCAACCCCAAATGTGTGAAGACTTCACTTGGTGGAACAGGTAGATGAGAAAAATTTGTTCCAACAGCCATGAAGATAACTGAAGCAGGTGCTACAACATGCTTAGAACTTGGTGAGACATTGAAGACACCAAGGTACATCTTGAGCCATCACCAGTCATCTAGACTTTGTCATGCCATTACTACAGTGATTGTGGAAGAGAGAGTGAGACTGATGACTTCATGCAACTCTGCATCATTTAAATTCAATTTGCACATGAATCAAAAGACATGATCCATACCATTTTATCATTTTTAGCTATCTCAAAGTCCTACGGTGACAGGCAAGTGATGAAGCAGCAGGTGTGGATTCACTGGGAGCTGTACTCACAACCCAGCACGCAGGCATTCCATGTCATAGAAACACTTTCTCACTGGAAGTATCAGTGGGATTTTGCAGACCCCTGGTGTCTGAGCAGTCTTTTGAGGGCTGCATTCCTCACTTCCCAGTGTGAGAAAGAGGCTAGAAAAATGCTCTAAAATGTGTCTGCTTACCCAGCACTGGACTAATTACCATGGCAGGCAGGGAACCTACCATGCAGTCAAAACAAACATACAAATTTACAGAAACTTCTGCAAGGATGATTCCACTCACCATTTGTACATGGCATGTGAACACACATATAGACAACACAAAATTCAGTAGACCTGAAAGACAAACAACCTTTGTTGTAAGAGAACTCACAGGTATCACATCCAAATACTGGCAAATGAAGGCCAATTTACTGAAATCTGAAATGGATACATATTTTTCTGGAGTGGCTGCAGTAAAAGGGAAGTGAAGCTGGTATATGTGTAGAAAACAAAACTAATCTAGTTAACAAACTTGCATGCCTACCAAAGGAGTAAGTGTCAGGCTCATGACAATGCAATTGATACTTGCAGGAAGATGCCATGTGGACATCATCAGTGCCTATGTTCCCACCATGATGAACCCTGATAAGGTCAAAGAAAAATTTTATGAAGACCTGGAGAACCTAGTCATCACTGTGCCAGAAGAGAACAAGTTTGTAATTCTGGGTGACTTTAATGCTAGAGTAGACTTAGACTACTAGACATGACAGGGAGTCCTTGGGAGGAATGGAGTTGGAAACAGCAATAGTAATGGTCACTTATGCCTGAAGAGTTGTGCATCTCATGACCTCATCACCAACACTGTCTTCCACTTACCTAAGTGTAATAAAACTTTGTGTATACACCCTTGCACAAAACATTGGTATTTGATAATAGACTATATGATTTTTGGGGGAAGAGACAGAAAGAATGTGAGAGTGATTGAAGGCAATGTGTGTCACAGAGTGCTGTGCTGATCATAGACTTATGCTCTCCAAGCTAAAAATTCACATTCAATAAAAGTGGTGGCCACAAGGTAAAATGGCTATCAAAAGAATTAGTGTCAACAGATTAGAACTCTGTGCTGATCAGGAACAATTTGTTGCAAGGTTGAAGTTTCCAGAAAGTTGAGCTAACATATAGATGACAATAGTGGAGCAGAAAAGGAGTAAGGAACATTGGTGTACAACACTGCATTTGCCAATCTGGGTCTGAACAATCACAAAAATTAACACTGGTTTGACAGAAATAAAGGGAAATTCAGAAGCTGTTAAATGAGAAAAGCAACTCTTCAGGGTTTACTAATAGGATGGTGCAGCCATTCCTCAGAAGGTAGCATTTAACTCCATCAAAAGCAAAGTACAAGTAAAACTTAAAGAGATGCAGGATTCTTGGCTCAGTAACAGGGCAGATAAAATTCAGGTTTATGTTGATAGTAACAATCCAAAATGCTTTTATCATGCCATGAATTCTATTTATGGGCCAAAGGCCTATGGTGCATCTCAACTATTCAGTGCTGATTGAGGCACATTGATTAGTGATAAGGACATGATCCTAGAAAGATGGGCTGAACCCTTCAATAATGTTCTCAAAGGACAGTCATCAATTAATGTTGAAGTGATTCACCATTTACCTCAGGTTGAAGTCAGTCCCTTCCTTGCTGAAGTCATAAATGAAGAAGAGTTTTTAAAACCCATTAGACTCCTATAATGTGGTAAAGCACCTGGTGAGTACCAGCTGAGATTTACAAAGTGGGGGTCCATTGCTCATACAAAGGTGGACTGAAATTTTCTGGGTTCTATAGCAAGAGGAGATTATCCCCCAGGAGTTCAAGGATGCCTCCTTGTGAATCTCTATAAAGGCAAAGGAAATATATGGTGCTGTGATAATCACAGGGATTGGGGGGATGGTCTCTCTCTTAATCATTGATAACAAGATTCTTTTGTTAAAAATATTTTTAGTTTTCAACATTCACTTCCATAAGATTTTGAATGTCAAATTTTCTTCCCATCTCTCCCCTTCCTGTACTCTAAGATGGCATATAATTTGCTATAGGCTCTACATATACGTTCATATCGAACCTATTTTCACTTTAGTTATATTGTAAAGAAGATTTAGAATCAATGGGAAAAAATACAAGAAAAGAGAAACAAACAAAAAAAAGAGAGAAAGTAAATAATATGCCTCTATCTGCATTCAGACTCAATAGTTCTTCTGAGTGTGGACAGCATTTTTCATCATGAGTCCTTTGGAGTTGTCTTGGATCATGGCATTGCTAAGAAGAAATGTCTACCAAAGTTAGTCATTGTACAATGTGGCTGTTACTGTGTACAGTTTTCTCCTAGTTATTATCACTTCACTCATCACCAGTTCATTGAAGTCTTTCCAGTTTTTCTGGTCTGCCTGCTCATCATTTCTTGTACACAGAAGTATTCCATTACATTCATATACCAAAATTTGCTCAGCCATTCCCGAATCAATGGGCATCCCCTCAATGTCCAATTTTTGTAAGAACAAAAAGAGCTGCCATAAATTTTTTTGTACATGTGGATTCTTCCCCCATTTTTATGATCTCTGTAGAATACAGACCTAGAAGTAGTATTGCTGGGTTAAAGGGTATGCACAATTTTATAGCCCTTTGGGCATAGTTCCAAATTGTTCTCCAGAATGTTTTAATCAGTTCACAGTTCTGCCAACAATGTAAGTATTCCAACTTTCCCACATCTTCTCTAGCCTTTATAATTTTCTTGTTTTGTAATGTTAGAAAATCCAATGTGTGTGATGTGGTGCCTCAGAGTTATTTTGATTTGTATTGCTCTTTTCAATAGTTATTTAGAACATTTTTACATGACTGTAGCTAGATTTAATTTCTTCTTCTGAAAACTACCTGTTCATATCCTTTGAATATTTATCAATTGAGGGATGACTTGTATTCTTAGAAATTTGTCTCATTCTTCCATATATTTTAGAGATGAGTCTTTTATCAGAAAAATCTTTCCCAGTTTTCTGTTTCACCCCTAATCTTGGGCATTGGCTTTGCTTGTGCAAAAACTGTTCAATTTAATACAATCAAAATTATCCATTTTGTATTTCATAATGGTCTCTCTTATTTGATCACAAATTATTCCATTCTTCATAAATCTGACAAGTAAACTATTCCTTGCTCTCCCAGTTTGCTTATAGTATCAGCCTTTATATTTAAATCATGTGCCCATTTGGACTTTATTTTGGTATGTGGTATAACATGTTGGTCTAGTTTATGCCATATTATTTTCTATTTTTCCCAGAAGTTTTTATGAGATAGTGAGTTCTTATCCCAGATAAGATGAGCAAAGCCGATTTGAAGTAGCTCAAAAGAAACACAAGATGTGTTCAGAGAATTCATCCTAAATGTTCACATCGATCATTTGTGCCTGACCTGTGGTAGAGCATTCCAAGCTCATGTTGGTTTGATCTGCTACAGCTGGGCACACTGTAACTTGTTTCTCACATAGTAATATAATTTTGTTCCTCTTCAAGAATGGACAACAACCAATAAACCAACCAACCAACCAACCAATATTGCTAATTCCTCTGCTTGCCTCTCATATTAATCAGGAGAAAGATAACAAAAAAAAAAAAAGAACTGTAATGAATAGCTATCATTGAGCAAAATGAATCCACATAATGCAGAAGTAAAAAAATAAACCAAACAAACAAAAAAGACCCCAGAAAAAAAAGAAAAAAACAAATACTTCTTTCCATACCTTGTATTCATCTCCTCTTTTTTATGAGGTGTGCTGCATGTATCATTGTAGACTCTCAAGGGACATGGTTGGTAATTTCGTTGATCAGATGTCTTGTCTTCCCAAATTTTTAAAGTATTAGTTTCCTTTAACAGATTGTTCTTATACTTCTGCTTGTTTTTATCTGTTTTTGTTTATATTAACCAAAACTCTGTGGGACTGAAGCATTGGAATGACAGTTGAATTGGGTCTCCAAATTTAGGGGTAAACTATGTAGAAATAATAGTTAAACCCATAGAAAATCATGAGATAATAAGATATTAATGAATGTAAGATGAGATGAGAGGAATGTTCAGAATAAAATTTATATTTACAAATACTTATGGGAGGGGCCAATTAAAGACGATTCAGAAAGGGGCAGGGAATATACAAGAAAAGAAATTGTGAAGGATTGAAAATGAGTGAGAGAAGAATAAGTAGAAGCAAAGAATGGATCAAACTTTATAAGAACTTTAGGTTGAAAACATACTTAAGCCCTAAGATAATAGCTTGAGTGGATATTAAAGTCAAAAAAGTTTTTTGTTTTTTTTTTTTTGATGGAAGAGATTTGATCATGCTTCTAGGTAGTATTGACAATACCAAAAGTCAAGGAGATATTGAAAATTTGCACACACACATATATGTATGTGTACACATATGCATACACACACACAAACACACACACACACACATATATATATTATATATATATATATATATATATATACAGAGAGAGAGAGAGAGAGAGAGAGAGAGAGAGAGAGAGAGAGAGAGAGAGAGAGAAGGAGGGAGAATTATTTTAGGGCAAGCTGGAAGAAGAAAACCTTTACAATTTTTTGTTTTACATTTTACATATCTTTAAGAGGCTAAATATAATATGAAAATATTATAATATAAATGTTCTAATTAATGTTTTACTCTTTTATAACTATAGAAGGAACCATAGGAGAGTATTGTAAAATAGTTTTAGCAGCAAAAGAGTATAAGACATTACTGAATATTTTTATTGTGCAAAAAATCTAATATTGCAAGATTAATTATAATGGGCCATGATAGTTTCTAAGATTTCAATGCCTTTGTCAGGTGCAGGCATTATTTGAGCAGTTCAAGAGAGAAAAGATGAGAGATTTGAGAAGCCATGTGTCTGTTAACAATGTGAAATGATGCCTCATTTGTGTGGGACCAGTTTAACATTATGAAGAGATAGAGTAATATTTTTATTTCTTAAAAACTAGAGAAATGTGAAATGAAGAAAAACAGTTTCTGTGGTACCAAATGGACATTATCTTGCTGAAACTGAAGAGAAGATTTGATAGCTACCTAAGCTAATTTGCACATAAATGTTATGTGACTAAAGAGGACAAAACTAAGAAGATGAGAAATCACATAAACATTTCTAGGATGAGGTATGATTGAAAGGGAATTGATTTGATGTGAACAATTTGGGGAGCTGTGATGTTTTAAACCAAAGGTGAATCATTGAGAGTCAAGAGGCTCCCCTTCAAGATACTGAAGAAAATGACAGAGAAGGGCAAAAAGAAATATGGAAAAAATAGCATTCAAGAAAGGGAAACATTAAGATAGGTGAAAAAATAAGTAGAGTGTTGAAAGGCTACACATTTGGAGCTATAAAATCGAGAAGTAGTCAGGTTAGAGAAGCGTTCAACTATGTGATTTACTTGGTCAGTAAAGAGTAAACTCCAGTGACAGGATTTGCTACTTCAGCACCACCTAGAGTTGGAAAAAATTGGGGAAAAACATATATGTACACACACATATAAATGTACATACAAACACACATACATACTTGTATATGTAGCAACCCATATACATACACAAGTGTGTGTATGTGTGTCTGTATGTATGTTTGATGTTTTCTGCTACCATATCTGGCTTAAGGAAAATCAGAAAGTACTTGCAACTATAGTGCATGATTTAAGGAGGATTAAAGATCAACCTGGAAGAGTGTTTTCTGCCTCATTTTGATTGGAAAGCACAACATGTGAATGAGTTAATAATTGGATGAAGTAGTCTCTATAGCCCAGAAACAGCGAGTTTGATGAGTGTGACTGTTGACTGGTTTAAAGGGACTATTATTTACATTAAATGCAAACACTTCCTAAATGCTTTATTAAAGGTATTGTTTAATTGAAAGAGCTTTAAAGCTGTGTTCCATTAGAGAAAAGAAGAGAACTTTCCTACATTAGAAGTGATTAGGATCAACAGTCAAACAGCGAGCAGAGAGACAGTTTCCTGCAGCATAGATGTTACTAAATAGACCAAGAACATTGAAGTCTAAAGTCTAGTCTTGTGAATGGCCCCAATCTCATGAACTTTCCTCCTTCATGTTTTTTCTCTGCCAGATTGACATGTGTATGTCCATTCTTTACCAGAACTATTGAATGGATAGGTAGAAGAGTGTATTCTCAGTTTATATATGAAATTCAAAGGATTTTATCATTTGTGTGTTTGATTTAGTATATTAGTAATTATAATATTATTTTTTCTTATTATTAAGTGAATAAATATGTATTTAAGATTTAAAAGCATTATTATTATTTGTCATATAGGTTAAACATTAGAAGGAGCCTCAAGAGATAGAATGATATGATGTGGGTGTGTATTGTCCTTTAACAGATTCATGCTGACAGGTTTTTAATGTAGCTGCCTAAGATTGTCCATCCTGGAGAACAAACTAGTTTAGAGAACTTGTAGAAAGAAGCCAAACCCACACAGTAGTACTCATTCTTACCCATTTAGCTGAGAGATATGACTTCGATGTGATGTTAAGATTCTACTTAATCTGTAGACCTCTACTGTTGGGGGACAGCTCTGGACCGGGGTCCCCCGTGAGGACCGTGAGACGCCTGAGGGTCCGAACCTGCCCCCTTGTGGGGTACTGGGATGGCCCTGGTAACAGGCTGGCTCCACCCGCGGGGAGGCACTTGGGAGGAGCTCGCCCGCCCATGGGAGGTACGGGGAAGGAGACAGGGGATAATAAAAGGGGATGATCACAAGGGCTTAGAAGGAGAAGGAGAAGGGGAAGAAATGCAATAAAGCTTGCTGACTGCAACTCCTTTCGGGTGCTCTGCCTGTTTATTGCCCTCCCCCAACCGGACGGAGACGTCCGAAGACCGGGGATCGGTAAGTGGAGAGGCGAAGGCCCGGGAGTAGATCCCGGGCACTCTACTGTAATCCACTTAAGGGGTTAGATTTGGGGAACTTTGGAATACACTATGCAAACATCTTTAAATGTGTTTCATTTTAGGTGCATTAGAATAAACCTAATATACTGTCCTATGTCTGCTGTTTATATTCAGTGAATTTACTTCAGCAAATTAAATCAAGTTCTTCAAAAAATATTCTGTTTCCCCAATTGCATGTGAAAACAATTTTAAATTGTTTTTTTTTTGTTTTGAGTTTCAAATTCTATCCCTCCAAGAAGACAAACAAAAAAATGAAAAAAGAAGAAAGTAAAAGGAAAAGAAAGTGAAAAGAGTGTGTTTCAGTCTGTATTTAGACAATAGCAGTTCTTTCTGTAGAGGAAGACATCATGTTTCATCATGAATCCTTTGGTATGGCCTTGGATCACTGTAGTTCTGAAAATATCTAAGTCATTCACAGTTCTTCATCATACAATATTTTTGTTTGCTGTGTACAATATTCTCCTGGTTCTGCTTACTGTGCTTTGCATCAGTTCATATAAACCTTTCCAAGTATTTCTGAAATCATCCTCCTTGTCATTTTTTATAGCAGAATAGAATTCTATCAAAATCATGTAGCACAACTTGTTCAACCATTCCCCAATTGATGAACATCCCCTCAATTTCAAATTCTTAGCCAATACAAAAAAGAGCTGCCATAAATAATATACTATGTTATATATAGATACTATAGTATATGTGCTATAGTATCTATATGTATTATACTATACATATAGTATAATATAATATGTTCCCTCCCTCCCCCCTCTTTTTAAAAATTCTTTGAGATATGAACCTAGAAGTGATGTTAATGTATCAAAAGGTATGCATCATTTTATAGTCCTTCCAGCACAGTTCCAAATAGCTCTATAGAATGGTTGGATCAATTCATAACTCTACCAAGAGTGCATTTGTGTCCCAGTTTCCCCACCTCCCCTCCAAAATTTATAATTTTTCATTTTTATTATACTAACCAACCTGATAAGTGTAAGGTAGCATCTAAGAGCAGTTCTAATTTGCATTCCTCTAATCAATATTGATTTAGAGATTTTTAATATGACTGTAGATAGCTTTGATTGCTTTTGTCTGAAAGCTGCCTGGTTCATATTTTTTGACCATTTGTCATTTGGGGAATGGCTTGTATTCTTAAAAATTTGACTCAGTTCTCTCTATATTTGAGGAATTAGGCCTTTATAAGAGATATTTGCTGTAAATGCTTTGCTTAGTTTCCTCCTTTTTTTCTAATTTTGATTGTATTGATTTTGGTTGCACAAAACCTTTTTTTTAATTTTATATATCAAAATTATCTATTTTATATTTTGTAATGCTCTTTAATTCTTGTTTGCTCCTAAATTCTTCCCTTATCCATAGATCTGACAGGTGAACTACTCTATGTTCTCCTAATTTGCTTATGGTATCATTCTTTATGTGTAAATCTATTACACATTTTAACCCTATCTGGGTATACAGTGTGAGATGTTGGTATATACAAAATTTCTGCCATACTGTTTCTCATTAACTATTGACTTGTAAAGTGCAATATTTCTACTTTCAATAAACTCCATTAAGATGATCTTTCTGGCTCTCAAAACATTTCTGATTAAAATTATGCCATTTATGAAATGTAAAGGTGCTTATAAATTCATTTTTAATTAAAATAATATTTAAATGGTTACATATCTCTTTATATACCTATGTCACAGAAAGTATTTCTTTTCTCATTATGAAAATAAGAAAATTGATTGAGAGAAATGAAGTGGCATAACATTGTAGTGTAATTCCCTCAAACTTTTTTTATTTTCACTCAAAGATTTTTCTCCCCAGAGAAGGAATTAAAAGTCTCCTCCAGTTTTTAGAGGGTAATCCTGAAGTGCTGGGGTTTCATGATTCCCCACACAAACAATTGATCATTACATAAATTAAATTAGTTTTTAGAAAAACGCATTTTCTAACCAGGAGCAAGGACATATATTACAAAAATAATGTCTCCTCCACAAACTAGGGGCTTATTCTCCCCTCACACATTCAAAGGCTTTGGGCAGAGAGGTCTTGAACTTAAAGCACAAAGTTAGTGAGGCACATGTGTAAAGAACACATGCAGCAAGGATATTTAATGCTGGGAACCTTTTTCTTCCTTTGTTTAATCCTCATGATGTCCTTAGTAATGTAGCCCTCTGCTGAGCCCCAAGAATATTATCCAGCACTTCTCTCTGCTACAAGAAGTAATGATCCTAGGATACGCTGTCATGATTATTTAATTCCACATCTATTTGCAAATCTTCCTGTCAGTGACCACAACATTCCAGTCTCACCTAAGGATTGCTACTGCTTTTGGTAACTGATGGAAGTGGGAAGAGAAAGAAACAAGGAATCTTTCTCCTCCCTCAGGCAACTAATTCTACCCAATTAATTCCTTAATGCCTGGATTAGATCACTGTAATGACTGGCTAGAAGCAAATTTGTTGTTTATATATGCAACCCAAAGGTGAGTCTGATTCAACCAATCAATATATTTCCTGTGTGGCATCATCTTTGCTTATGCAATGATTAAAACTCCTTATTTCTCTCAGACTAATTAAGGACTTGTTTTACAAAGTTTACATTTTGATTCACTTGAGCTCCAGACTTTCTCTGATTAATTGGGATGGTATGAGATCCCACACTTATAACAGAATTATAGATTTAGAGATATAATCTTGCACAGTTATGTATTTCAATCCCCTTTGTAAAGATCCCAAAACAGGCCAATAGAGGGTAGACAGAGTTTCATGAGGTCGCAGATGTAGCTGTCCTGGGATTTGAACTCATGCCCTTGGACCCTCAATCCATCCCCTTTCCCACTAGAACATACTGTTCTTTTGCATATTCATACAGTGAGTGAAGGAGGGAGTGCATATTAGGGTTAGAGCTCAGCTTCTAATCCAATTCGAGCACTCTGTGCAGCTTGCCATAGTGTCTGCCAATTTCAAACCTGGGAATTCTGAATGAAAAAAAAAACATTAAGAATAATAAATTAATACATTTTTAAGCTATACTTCTCTGCAAAGTCATAGGTTGGTATAGTTGGACATTTTTTTCCCTAATTCTTTCTTCCTCCTGGAAGGAAGTAAGTCAATATGAGGCTAGAGTTCCCTTAGAGGTCAATGGGAACTGTATGGCTCAATGGTTTCATGAGGAAAGACAGACTGTACAACCTCCAGGGACCCATTTTTCAAGAAATGAGATTGCTTCCTTCTTACCCTCCTGCCAAGTCAATAAATTGAAGGTGGTGGCTTCTAGCTCAGCTCTTCTCTGAATCAAGATGATTTCTCATCAAGGTGTCATTTTTTATTAAAGGGTAACAACTGTGCGTAGAAAAATGTAACAAAGGGCATTTCACTGAAGTCCTGATGAAATGACTAGGTTCTACACTAGGTTTCAGCTGTGATCTCCTGAGTCATTGGTGAAGGTAGCACTGATGCATTTAAAACACTATAGAGGCCAGGGTTCAAATCTTGGCTCTAATGCAAGGGATATGGGCTCTAATGCTTGACCATGGACAAGTCAATAAATCCTTGAAAGCCTCATTTTCCTTGTCTATATATATAATAAAAATAATATTTTCTCTGTTCACACCATACAGGGCAACTGCAAGAAAAGTGACTTGTAAATATTTTAGCCTTAGATAAATCTCAGTTATTATCATACAGGTAATGATTATGATTATGTAGAAATTCAAAGCTCTAAGTGCATAAACATTAGCTTTCGCTGCTAACTCATTCCCTATTTAGTAGTTTATTACCTCAGTTTCTTCAGCTTTCAAAAGAGAAAGGTTTTTTATATCTCTGGTTACTTCCTTCTCAACCTACTTTTTATTTGCCTATTTTAAATATATTTGTACATACAAGCATTTTGGTGTATTCATTGTATTCTCAATTAGAATACAAGCTAACCACAAGTAGATCTCTTTGCATTGTTTTTATTTGTATCTCTAGCACCTAGCAGAGTGCCTGACACAGAGTAGGTGCTTAATAAATACTTATAGTTCAGTTGATTTTGAGGAATAGATAATGGCATAAGATTAGGATAATCTCTCCTCTCTCTCTCTCTCTCTCTCTCTCTCTCTCTCTCTCTCTCTCTCTCTCTCTCATACACACACACACACACACACACACACACACACACACACAAACACTCTTTATTTCCAATTATCCTTAGACCATTTTTTTTTCATTTTGGATTATCCATGGTAAATTTTTATGTTCGGATCATTCACACAATTTTTTATGCCCTATGGTCATAGTTAAATGTAAAATAATACTGAGGGTAATGAAAGCGATTCTTAATTAGGAGATGTCTTCTCCAACTATTTCATCTTATGTATCACTATTTTCCAGCAATGTTAACTGTCATTGCAATGACAATGTGTGTATATGTATGTATGTGTGTATATATCTGTATACACACATATATATGTATATATATATCCACAAATACACATGTAAATACATACATATGAATATGTACACATAAATATGTTTTCTTAATTTTTGTATAGTTTTTCCCAACTAAATATCAGATTACTAGCTGTTCCCTGATATCATTTGTCTACCTAGGTGAATTTACACGGGTTATCCTCAGGGTCTAAGGGTAATCTTTCTGTATTACTATTTTTTAAAATTTCTCTTCCTTTTAAGTCCAGCAAATGTTACCTCCTCATTGAAGCACTGAAGCTTTTTCTGATTGTCTCAACTAAAAGTAATCTTTTCTTTATCAGTATTTCTATAGACCTCTTCATGATTCTCTTTCTCTCTCTCTCTCTCTTTCTCTCTCTCTCTCTCTCTCTCTCTCTCTCTCTCTCTCTCTCTCTCTCTCTCTCTCTCTATTAGATTCTAGCTCAGATTATACTTATGAGTATGCAACTCTTCCCTTCTAACACCACTGAATTGTGTGCACCTTGGGGTCATTGTTTTTAAGCTTTAATACTTGTATCTTCAATACAGAGTGCACATATACAACGCTTGACAAATGTTTGTTGAAATTATTTGTACTTTACGATACCTAAGGATGTGTGGCCTAGTTAAGAGGTTAAGCCTTGATGTCAAGAAGCCCCAAGTTTCATTCATGCCCCTGACAGACATGGCATAAATGTCACAAAGTTACTTAAGTTCTTAGTAATTCAGGAAGAGCTCTAAGCCTTTAAGTCATAAATGAGTTGCTGATCTTAATTCCATTTCCTATGCTGATGAAATCATGGTCTAAAATGTTCTCCACCAACCCAATCACTCTGTCCTCAAATGATAGATAAATCCAGAAAGTAATTATTGAATCAATACCTTTAGCCTTCCTGGAAAATAGGTATGTGGCAAGTTGTCATAAATGCTCAAACAAATATCATTGTTTTGGTCTGTTGATCAATGCAGTATGGCAATATGGAACTCTTCTTACCAGACAGAATTAATAACTAAACCATTTTCCAGTACAGGTTCAAGATCATTTATATAAGAATCATCAATATCAGCATCATTTTCAATAGAAGTCCCTTCTAGCTTAACAGAATCATTCTATTGAATAACAAAGTTTCTGATTATACGGGAATCATGAATGAGAAAGGCAGTATCATATTTTCATATCAGTATCAACTAAAAAAATGAGCCTTTATATTGCACCTACCTTTTTGTCTACCCACAACCAACAAAAATGAAAATGTGAAAGCATAATAACGGCTAATATTCCCATACTGTATAAACTTCCTATGGTAAGTGATAAGGAACTCTTTCACAGAATCTCAGATTCATAACTGACCTTAGAAGCCATCTAATTGCTTCATTTTACAGTAAAAACAAATGGGCCTCAAAGATTTCAGTGTTTCCACATTGCCTGTAAACTAAATGACTAACTCCATAGCTACTGCTAAGTACTGTTAGTTAAAAATTTGGTAATCTTGGGTGAGGGGGACTCATCTCAGGAGTTGACATTGGGCATTTTTAAATTTAAATTTCTTATTTAAAATTACTTTTTTCCTATATAGATGAAGATTGCTGTTTCAGTTGTTTCTTTGTCCTGAAGGAATATGCGTTCTCTCAGGGTGAATCAGCACCCTGGTACAAAACCCCGCTGCTCCTTCCCAGTCACAGCTTTACTTACTGTGGATAATTTTGTTTTCACTGAAGCTTCATTTTCACTATCTTGATTTGTAAAATAGTGATACCAGTTTTTATACCACTCATCTGGCAGGGTTACTGTGAAGAAGGCCTTCATAAACTTTAAGGAACTATACATATACACTATTTTTATTGAGCTAATGCTAATAGTAAAAACCTAGAATTCTTGTAATTCAATTGTAGTGCAATATGAAAGTAAGAAATTTATTATTTTGTCAGTAAGATTTCCATTTACAGAACATGGAAATTACATACTACGTATTTATATATGTAGTAATGAGAATTTATGGTAATATTAACTTGAACTCTGAAAAAATATGAATTTACCTTAGCTTTTGCCATCTTATCATACAGTAATATTCTCCACAATGTTGACCTATTTAATTTAATTTTAATAATTTGCATGTTTTCAACTACTTAAAAGATTACTGATTTTTCTGGTTTTGATATAAACTACGCCAATGAATGAGATTAGAGAGTTTCATGAATTTTATAACAAAATCAATCATTATGTTGTTTCCAGTCTTTGGGTATTGAGTCTCTCTAAACTTAGTTATGTTGGTCAGAAGAGGACAAATGTATACTCATTCCTTTGGCTTATTCCCAGAATCTTTGAAATTTTCAGAGTTGAAAGGCACCTGAGTGATGACTTTGCCCCAATCCACACCTGAACAAAAATCTCCTCTATAACACACTCATATGTGACCCTGTGACCACCAGTAGAGTACAATCTCCTTTAGAACAAGAATCATTTCATTTTTTTTAATCTTTGAATTTCCAGTGCCTAGTGCAGCACCTGGCTCATAGTAGGAAGTTAATGAATGCTTCTTAATTAATAACTAGCAGGTGGTTATTCTACCTTTGCTCGAAGACCATCAGAAAAGGAAGAACCCAGTACCTCCTGATGTAGACCATTCTAACTTGGTGTAGCTATAAAAAAGTATTTCCATAATCAACCCTAAATTTGACTTTTTAAAAAAAATTTCCAGCAATTGGTCCCAATTATTCCCTCTTGAATCAAACAGAACAAATTTAATCCTGATACCATGTGACAACTCTTTAAATGCTTGAAGTCACTGAAAATTTCACCCCTAAGTCTCTTCTTATTCAAGATACATATTTTCATTACTACTATTTGGCAGAACCTGTGGAAGCTTGCATAGACTTCAAGAAAGTGGAGTCATTTCAATGCCACAATTCAACTGAATTGTATACAATTCAACTGATATACATTTAATATGAATCAATTAGAATTTATTGCTCTGTGTATAATATTATGCACAAGGCAATGATTTAGATAATGGTCCTAAAAAGAAAAAGTATTAAGCCATCTCTTCTCTGAACAACTTTGCTTTCTTCTTGAAAGTAATATGGTATTTAAAGAGAATGTCATAACCATATCCCACCAAAGCAATATTGAATGATTCTAATGTAACGTCCATGGCTTTCCCATGTAAGGTGAGAAGGTGATTATTCTTGTTAGTATAGACAGCTTAGTGTTGTTAAGTCCCTTGGTTTCCTGTAATAGTACTTTTGTCTCCTATCATTCTTGTAGAACTAATTAAAGATACTAGGTGCAGCATACCTTTATTATATACTCCTTTTCTTAGAGGCATCCACTTTCCCAGTCCAGCTATAAAAAGGCAGAGATAAATGCAAGTAATCTGTGCCTGGAAGCACAGCCTTTTCAACATACTTCAGTTCTCCATTTTTCTACCCATTAGATCACCATTTTTTTCTCTCATTCCTATCATGTCTCACTAGACTGAGCTAAACTATTCTGATGCCATTTGTAAAAGGGCAGTAATTCAAACATTAAAATGAAAACTACAGATAGATTCTTTTTCTTCCATTTCAATGTAAACTCCCTCACATCCCTTAGTTGTAACTTTGATGTACAGTACAAATACATGACATTTTAATATGAGAGATATTGAGAATGGAGGAAAATAAAAAGAAGTTTTGTTCTGAGATCTCAGATAAAAAATGTTTGTAGTGATACTTCCTCTAAATAGTGATCAGCTCTATCTTGGCACCTTTCAGAGATGTGTCTAGTGTCACTTGATGACAGTTGGAAGCCTAGTTTTCACACCTGGTTCTCTGATGATTACACTTCTTCTAAATAGCCTTTTCTGCACATCTTCTAAATAGTAACAAGTATACAGAAGAAAACAATTTTTGTGCTGTCACCATCTCTGCAATCAAATGTCAATCCCTTCCTCAGGACTCTTGTATGATCAACAAAAGTTTCAATGAATCATAGTTTTAAACACCCATCAAGGTGGACATTTTCTTCATCAGAATTCCAGGTCTGACTTTCTTGGATCAGAATATGTCAATTCAACTAAAAATTGGGACTATGGAAAGATACCCTAGAATTATTAGAGTGTTTTCCATCTTTTGTGATCTTGAAAAAATACAACTCCATGAAAAAAAAAAGACCAACTTGTTTCTTTGCCCAATTGGAAGAGTGATTGAAAGGGAAGCAGGTTCAGAGTCAGGAGATCTTAAATCTCTTAGCTTTACCCAACTAGCAACTTTAACACGGTTGGTCAATTAGCAACTTTGTGGTTCACTTAACCTCTGTAGTATCAGTTTTTTCACATGTAAAATGGGGTAATAATACACTACCTCACAGGCCTGTTCTGACAAATGTGCTTTTCAAACTTTAGGGAAAAGAAACCAGAAGTTCATATTTGGCAATATGTTATATATTTGTGATTTCATAAGCAAAAGGAATTCTTTTTATGAGAACTTCCTTTACCAAAACCAAATGAACTGAATAGAGGTCTTCCTAATTCCAAGTCCAGCACTCTATCTGATGTGTCAAATGGTTTTTGTTATTTATTCATTCTTTATTTATCAAACATATTCAATACCTTCCTTGTGCCAGACTCTGTTGCAAGTGATGGGGATGTAAGTACAACAATGAAACCATTCTTTTCTCTGGCAGTTACATTGTATTTGATATAAAAACATGTACTAAATATAATAGATATGCATATCATAATACAATATACATGATATATTAAATACAAATCTAAAATATCAATATATTTTGAGGAAAGAAATACATTAACAACTGGAAAAATCAGGCTAGGTCTCAAGCAGGACCTGGCATTAAGCTTCCTTGAAGGAAACTTACAATATACAATAAGTAGAGAGGAGGGAATGGATTCCAGACAAAGGGGAAAACTGTGCAAAGGTAGGGAGAAGGAAAACAAAGAGCCCTATTCAGGAAAGAGCAAGTATACCTCTTTGGCTAGTTTGTCAGGTTTGTGCAGAGCACTAATACCTACTAAGCCTGAAAAGTGAGACCATGTAGGGCTTTAAATGTTCAACAAAGCAATTTATGTTTTATTCTAGATTTGGTAGGGAGTCACCAGGGCTTCTTGAAGAGGGCAGTAATATGGTCAAACCTATGTTTTAAGAATGCTAATTTGTCATTTTTATGGGGTATGGAGAGAATAAAAACCATCATTGTTTTCGTTATCACAACTGCTGCTGTGATATTTACCAAATCAGGGAAACAGAGAATTTTGCATTTTAATTCAAATAATATGACATTCATATACTTACTTCATATAACTCAGGGCATTTGGCAAGAAAATTAGACATAATGCCAAGATGTCCATATTTGTTTGCACTAATCAAATCACTAATCACTAATGCAAATTTGCACTGCTACCATGAATAAGCTAATATCAATTCTTTTGAACTTGTTCCCTACCGAGCGATAATAAGAAAAAAATAGGAATGGTTTTGGATTCTTGGAAAGGAACCGTGGATAGAGAGTCAAGACCGGAGTCAGGCAGACCTGAGTTCAGCCTCAGACACTTGCTTGCTAAAGGAACCCGTGCAAGTAGAACCTTGGCCAAGTCAATTGGCCCTGTTTGCCTAAATTTTCTCATACATAAAATGACTGGAGAAGGAAGTGGCAAACCACTCGAACATCTTTGCCAGGAAGACCCCACATAGAGTCATAAGAAAGTGGACATAACTGAAATGACAGAATCATAGCAACCACAAATAGAAATAGAAATTGCCATCAATATATTCTTCATTTCATAAAATGTCACAAAATACCTTATTTATTACAACAACAAAAGGAATGCTACTCAATGAATTTGGCTTAATTTTTTTTAACATCTTATCGTCTACTCCTAAAATACATATGGGCAAAGAATTTTGATTTCAAGGAGGGAAATCATAGATTATGGGTTATTTGAATTGAAAGTTCAATCTCTCAACTAATTCAGAGATTTTTCCTTCTCACACATACACATACATATAAAATATTGAATGCTCTACTTCTTAGGAAGTTTTTTAATTATATCAATTTTTTAATGGACATTTCTGCAATTTTTGCCAATTTCTCCTTATTATTCCCCTTGGGGTCAAATAGAACATGACTTATCCATTCTCCACATAAGATCTTGAAAAAAAATAAAGATATTTTTCTCCTTAAGTCTTTACAAGTTAGGAATCATCACACCTGTGAGACTAGGAGATCAAGTTGAATGGTCACTAACACTCTCCTTCCCATTCACAAAATGAATATGAAAGGTAGCTATGCTGAGGAATGTCCTATCATTTGTTAAATACATGAATATAATTTCTTTAATAGTGTATTAATTTCTCAATATTGTGAGTTTTAGAAAATCTTAATATTCTTAATATTGTGAATTTTAGCAATTATGCCTCCCCTAGAGAATTCCCCAGGAAACCTCATATGTCACATGGCTCATTCCAGACTAATTGGTGCTGAGAGACATTGATCCTACTCTAGAAAGTATTTATCTGAACCAAAATGTCCACTCTTTAATGCCATTGAAGACCTACTTCTATATATAAGTCAAATCAAACTTTCTTGCCCAAACGTTTTTGCCCAAATACCCATTTATGCCAACCTATTAACCTCCTAGAGGGGAAGAGTAGAATAGCAGTGGACATCAAACATAGAATAGAATTCCATCTTAATTTTTAAATATCATAGCACTGATATAAAGACCATGTAACTGGTAACTTTATGATTCCATAATGAAATCAGCAATATTATCTATGTATACACTGTTTACTAATCTATCAATGTATACAAGAAAATATTTAGAAACCCTATTAGATATTTCATTACTGTAAACTGGAGAAAACTGGTATAGTTTCAACTCTCCAAGATGCATATATGACAAAGCTTATCAAATCCAGAGATTAGGTATTATCTCACTCCTCCCAAGTCTCTTGCTAGTTTGTCATATAATAAGTTCTCTATGGCTTTGATCCTCATTCCTTATTAGGTAATTTAGAAAATGTGTTTATTTCATTGATCTCGACTGTACTCTCTTATGAATTACAATACAGTCTTCTATTGATTCAGTGAGTCCCTTATTTAAAATGCTGTGTAATTTTAAACCTTGAGGGGTGATCGGTCATTGACCAAAGTGTTACAGTTATTGCACAGTTCCACCCCCAACCCACTATGTTCTGTCCTTGCCTGGGTGTTGAGGTTAATGGAGACTATGCACTGAGACTTCTCTGTTGGCATCTGTTTTTGTCTTCCCCATGTGATAGCAATTAAGTTTTGTTAACTGCTCTCCCTGTGAGGTTTTGCTTCTCTTCTTCTGAATTCTCCTTTAATAAACTTGCCTTTATTATCCTCTAAGAACTTGATTCTTGAAAAAACATTGCAGTCTAGACATGCAATATAATTATGTGGTGTGTGTGTGTGTGTGTGTGTGTGTGTGTGTGTGTGTGTGTGTAAATTCCCCACTGGACAAATAGTTAAAGGATATAAACAGTTTTTAAAAGAAGAATTTTAAACAACTAATAACCATATTATGGTTACTTCAAACCAGTAATAATAAGAGAAATATAAATCAATTCAACATTACCAATATATTGGCAAAAAATGATAAAAATGGGAGCAATCAATGCTGATGAGTTTGCAAAAAGATAGCCACAATTATACATTATTGGTAGAGATATGAATTATTCTGTCCTAGGAAGTCATTTGGAATTATGCCAAGAAAGTAACTAAGATGATCATCATTATTACCATAGATAACAGTACCTTAAGGTTCATAAAGTCCTTTATATGTATGATCTCATATACTCCTTACAATAACCCTTTGAAGCAGGTACTAGTATCATATGCATATAATAGATGAAGAAACCAGTGCTGAGAAAGGGTAAATGATTTGCTCAACATCACATACATAATCAATACCTGAGGTAGGAGTTGAACTCAGGCATTCTTGCCTCCAAGTCAGTGATCCACTGAACATAAATGCCAAGCATATAAAAGATAAAGAGAGGTCCTATAAACACCAAATATTTATAGTAGGAACATCTGTGGTTGCAAACCACTGGAAATAAAGTTGATCTCCATCATTTAGTGCATATAAAAAAATTGTGTTTCATAAATGCAATTTAATATTTATTGTGCTATAAGAAATGATAAATAAAAAAATCCAAGAGATTTTAGAGAGATTTAATTTGAATTTATGCAGAATGAAGTAAAGAGAACCAGGAAAATAATGTATCTAATGACTATAAAAGGTAAATTTAAAAAATCAACCAAAATGAAACTAAATGGTGTGCAATTTTAATGGCCAAATGGCACCAAAGAGCTGAGAAAATGCACTATTTATTCTTATGTGTGTGTATGTGTATGTAGGGGAGTGGGGAAGGGGAAGAGGAAGCTAGATGGTTCAGTTAGCAAAGTGCTAACCCCTGGAGTCAGAAGGAGCTGAATTCAAAACTTACTAGTTGTGTGAAGCTGGGCAAGTCACTTAGCCCAGTCTGCCTCATTTTCTCAGCTATAAAGTGAGCTGGAGAAGGAAATGGCAAATCACTTTAATATTTCTCCAAGTAAACCCCAAATCAGATTATGGAGAGTTGGACAGAACTGAAATGACTCAACAACCAAGCAATAACATATGTATGTGTATATTTATGTTTGTGTAAATAACCATGTAGGTATAGATATGTTTTGTATTCTACGTTAGACTGTTTATATATTTTGTTACTAGAAAATCTATAAGCAAGTCTTCCTTGATTCTTTACCTCTTATCTTATTACTGTAGCCAAAGACTACAAATCATCAAGGTAGCAGACAGAAATTTGTGTGCTCTAATTGTACCCTTAAAATGTTAGGAGAAAGCAAGTGAAGGCCTATAGCATATTAGGTAGATGGTCATGAACTTGGAGAAGCACATGAATAACAGTCATACAGAATGAGTAGAAGTAAATGAGTTGGCTTATGTTTTGTTAAAGGGTGAACAAGTTTAATAAAATCACACATCTTTTTGAGAATTTGAGAATGAGGTAGAAGTAGGTTGTTTTTATTGTCATATTGAACTTTTGACTCATATTGAATAAAATACCTTTTCATTGACTCCTTTTTAATCCCATCTTCCCAACCCAATATTTCTGTTATTTTGTTTCTTTTGTGAAATTTGAGTATAGACATTATTCATTATTAATGCATTGGATCTTATTCAAATCTACTAGGATGTTCTAAAAATATTTTTTTCTCTAGATCCTATAATCCAATTATGTATCTATATTTGCTAAGCTACATTTACTGTGTGCCCTCTGGAAATTCTCCCAACTGACATTTTCAAGTCTCCTGGTTGGGTCTTTTGGAGCCAACTACTTTCAGGTCCTAGAGGCAAATCTATAGGTGGCTAGTCCTCAGACTCATAACGTTTCATGATCATGATTTTCTCAAATAATCAGTCAGTAGCCTCAGTTAGCACTTAACAAAAGCATTTACAAAGATAATATTAGAATAATAGTTAGAAAACATTTCTGCCACATCTCCAGCAAAGTGGAGTGCTCTCCCACATGTACATGTAACATCCATGGAAACAGCATGCTTGAACTTAGAGTATAATGGCAATGAGGTACACACAGGCTACAGATGAGACAAAGGAAACTCACAACTGTTTGGTATTACAAAACCTGGAAATCTTTTCTCTCTGTAAAGCTCCCAAGAGGCTCCTAATGAGTCCAGTATCTCTGCTTGCTGGATTGCCCAGTATCCATTCTCCTCTCTCTCTGTTTCTGTCTGTCTCTGTCTGTCTGTCTCTCTCTGTTTCTCTGTCTCTGTCTCTCTCTGTCTCTCTGTCTCTCTATCTCTCTCAACTATTTTCTCCCTTAAATGACTTTCTCTCTGTATTCATATCTGCCTGGAGCGTATGTCTCTCTGGCTGCAGTGATTCCTATTGCTTGAGAAGCTCCTTTTTAAAGTCATATGACTAATGGAGGAAGGTGTGGAGAACAGAGTTAGACCCCTTTCCTCCCTGAAGGCATCTAACTTGCTGATTGCTACTGCTAAGCTTAAAATGCCTCTAAATTTAAAACTAGAAATTATTTTCCAACTACTGGAAAATGGATTTTTTTTATATAGATCCAAAAGGCATGATTAATTATCTTAGCCCTCTTGCCTCCAGGATCATACAAAATGTTCTGTATAGCATTCAAAGTCCTTCATAGCCTAGCCTTCTCCTACCTTTCCTTACAGTTGTACAACTAACTCCCTGACAGTGAGACTGTCTTCCTGGCTATTCCATAACAAACTCTATTACTCAGCTCTGGGCATTTTTTTCTGGCTGTCTCCATACCTGGGACCTCTTCCTCCTCTGCTCAACCTGATGACCTCTCTTGCTTCCATTCAATCCCAAATAAAACCTATATTTTATGGAGGCCTTGCCTACTCCCTCTTAATTCAAGTAATTTCCCTCTGTTGATTGTTTCCTCTTTGTCCTGGATAGAGCTTGCTTTGTATATATCTCCTTGCATACATGGTGTTTCCCCTATTAGAATGTAAACTTTTTGAGAACAAGGACTTTTTGCCTTTTTCTATCCCTAGAACTTAGCACGGTTTGGGGCACATAGTAGGTGCTTGCTATGATTGGTTTGCCAATTAATATATATTTCTGCTGTGGTGTCATTTGCTTTAACCCAGTAACCAGAGTTATATAATTCTCTCAAATTGATTAAAGAAATTTTTTTCACACCATTGTTAAGAAGAGCTGTAGAAAAAAGTTCTCTTTATTCACTTTCCACTATGCCACACCTTGAGATTATATTCAGGGACTTTTATGACCACATCAACTGCATTAAGGAGAGAATGATCATTTTCCTCTCTATTACAAATGTATTCCAAAGATTTTTTTTGAGTAACTAGCAAACATTTGCCATTTATAGACTGTGTTATTGTAAGGAGAAGAGACAGACAAGGCAATGTGTGGGACAAAGTGCTGGACTGCTCATAGACTTTTCTCCAGTCTCAGTACTTGCATTCAACAAAAGTAGTGGCCCCAAGGCAAAATGATTACCAGAAGAAATGATGTCAGTAGATTAAAGCACTTCTCTGAGTAGGAACAGTGTATTGCTAACATGGAGGGAAAGTTGAGCCAACAAAACTGGTTGACTAAAATGATGGGGAAATTCAGAACCTGCTAAATGAAAAATGAAGACTCCATGGGGTTTATAAACAGGGTTTAGCATAGTCCATCCATCTCTAGGAAGACAGCATTTCATTTCATCGAAAGTAAGTACAAATGAAGCTTAGAGAGATGTAAAATTCTTGATTCCGTAAAAAGGAAGATGAAATTCAAGTTCTATGCTGATAGTAACAATCCAAAGCATAAATAAATATGATAAAATATCATGTCCTGACATCTATTTATGGGTCAAAGACCTATGGTGTATCTTAACTACTCAGTGCTTATGGAACCACATTGATTACTGACAAAGATATAATTTTAGAGAGCTAGGATGAACACTTCCAAGAGTGTTCTCAACAAACTATCATCAAATCAATGCTGAAGCCATTGACTCTTTACCTTGGGCTGAAGGCAGTCCCTCACTAGCTGAAGTTCCAACTTATGTAGAGGTTTTGAATGCCATTAGACTCTTTTTATGTGGCAAATGTGATTCCATCTGAGTTGGTATTTACAAGGTAGGATGTCCATTGTTCATCCAAAAGTTGACTGAAATTTTCTGAGTTCTGTGGTAAGAGGAGGTTATTCCCCAGGACTTCAAGGATGCTTCCATTGTGAATCTCTATAAAGGTAAAGGATTGATTGTCCTTTGACAATCATGGGGTAGGGTGGGGTGGGTTCCTCTCTATTAGTCATTGCTGGCAAGATTCTTGCCAGAGTTCTTCTTAATAGGGTGATCTTTCACCTGGAAAATGGCCATATACCTGAGAGCTGGTGTGACTTCAGAAAGGTCTGAGGAACAGTTGATATTGCTGCCCAATACCTCCTGGGGAAATATCAGGAGCAGAACAAAAATTGGTACACATTTGTAGATCTGACCAAGGCCTTTGATACAGTCAGTTGTGAGGGCTTATGGAAAATTACGTCAAACTTTGGTTTCCTGAAGAAGTTTAGTAGTATTGTACATCCATTTCATGATGGCATGCTTGCCAACATTTTGGATAATAGGTGATATTCTTCCAATTTTCTAGTCACCAATGAGGTGAAACAAGGCTTTCTGCTTGCTGCCATGCTTTTTATCATGGTATTTTAAGTCATGTTGTCAAATGTGTTCTGTGAGGACAAATATGGCATTAGGGTCAGCTACCACACTGGTGGTAAATTCTTCAACTTGAAAAAGCTGCAAGCCAAGACCAAAGTGGAAGGAGTATTGGTGCATGATTTTCTGTTTGCACTCAATGCAAACTCAATTTTTTTTCCTCATTCAATACAGCCTCTCAAGCTGAGAAGCAACAAAGTATAGATCATTTCTCTGCTGCTTGTGCTAATTTTGGCCTAACAATTAATACCAAGTAAACATAGGTACTCCATCAGTCGATACCACACCATGCAAATGTGGAACCATCTGTTATAGCAAAAGGATAAGTTTTTAATTCTGTAGATAAGTTCACTTACCTTGGCAGTATACTTCACAGGGCTGTACACATTGATAATAAAGTTGACACAAGTATTGTCAGAGCTAGCTCAGTATTTGATAGGTTCTGAAGGAAAGTGTGGGAGAGAAGAGTATTAAATTGATTACCAAACTGAAGGTCTACAGAGACTGTGTTGACCTCTTTGTTGTATGCCTGTGAAACCTGTACATTATATGAGTTCCATGCCAGGAAACTGAATTGTTTCCATTTGAATTGTCGAAGAAGAGTCTGAAAATTACCTGGTGGGATAAAGCACCAGACACTGAGGTACTTAACATTCAAAGTTTACTGTAGAGAGTACAACTAGATGGGCTGACCATATTATTAGAATATCAATTATAAGCTTGCCTGAAAGATTATTTTATGGAGAATTCACACAAGGCAAGCCCTCACAAGGTGGTCAGAAGTTAATATGGGAACACTCTCAAGGTCTCTCTTAAAAACTTTGGAATTGAATGTGTAATATGGGAGACACTGGCACAGGACCACCCAGCATGGCATACCTTCATCAGAGAAGGTGATCTGTTCTATGAGTGAAGTAGAATTGAAGTAGCCCAAAAGAAATACAAGATTCTCAAATTTAGAGAATCCACCCCAAAAGTTCACATAGACTATGCCCTATGTGTTGTAGAGCATTCTGATCTCAACATGGTCTGATCAGGCACAGTTGGATGCGTTGTTAACTTCATTGTCACATAGTGATGTCATTTGGATTCTCTTCAAGAAGAACAACAATCTCACAACTTGTGATTATATTCTGGGACTTTTATGACTACATCAACTGAGTTTGAGAGAGAATGATCACTTTCCTCTCCATCACTAATGTATTCCAAAGAATTTTTTAGCCATGTTTTATGTCTTTATTCAAGCAACTAATCATTTAGAAAATAGAACGGTTCTGGGGACAGTATGTCACAAAAGACTGATTTATTGATTGATTTTAATCAAGTTGCTTTGGGCATGTTTGTATCCTCCAAGAAACTGAGGGAATAAGAAGTTTGAAGGATTTTGATTTATATCAGCAGTTTTTGGGTTTTATTTCAAGTAATTAGAGTGCCCTAAAACCACAGGTAAATAACTCATTTTGTCATACTTAAAGTCTGGGAAGATAAATCATCGTCTTGTAAACAAATAATTTGTGTTGTTTTGGAAGTTTTAATTAAAAAATGGAAAACAATTTAAAAGCAGCTTCATTTAACTGGAATATGAACCAGAGAAAAAAAGTTAGTATTTTTCTCTATTATTTATCAGGAATTCCTGAGAAAATTCAGAGAACAAGAAATCAAACCAATTTTGCATGTGAATGAATACAAAGCAGTAAGGAAATCAAAATCAAGGTCATGTTGTGTAGGTGTCAAACAATGTCAGATGTCTGAATTAATACCTGCTCTGTTTGGAGGTAATCTGCGTGCCACAATATGTAATGATATATATCTCTGGCTTTATATTTCACAGTTGATGTGAAATGTGCTGCAAACCACAGTAATTCTGAATAGTAGGTGTTGTGCTCTTAAATCATATAAAATTGTCATTGCCTGTCCTGGCTAATATTTCTTTCACTCTCTAAACATTAGCTTGAAAACAAGAAAAAGATCTTTTGGCACATTCTGCTGCTCTTTCAAACTGAACATGGTTTAAACTGAAACTCATAATTTTCTCTATTCTGGAATAATTCCTTAGGTAACTCCTTTAATTGAAAGCAGCCCAAAATGAAAAAAAAATCATTAAATGAAGCTTCTTTTAGAACTGTAATTAAATGGATTCTCTGTGTGGAATAAATTAAGTGCAAAGAAAATTAAAATCGTTGCAATATGGTAGAGACAGGACAAAATGCAAATTGTTCCCTCAGCAAGATAAATATCTGTGTCCTTTTTATTAGAAGTAATATACATCTATTATGTATATTTTTCCAGTAACATTCTTGAAACATTGCAAAATACCCTTGATGACAGAGTTAACTTTAGTCAACTCAGGAGGCATAGTAAGAAGGAGGTAGAGAAAGTAGCAAATTAGGGAAAGCACTTTAGCCAATTGGTAAACTTTTGAGTAGCCTGAGTAAATGGAACTATCCATTTATATTCCTTAAAGAGATCTTTTTTGTAACAAAGTCTAGAATCACAGAATTTTAAAATCTCAAGTTCCTGAGATGCCATTTTATTTAACTAATCCCTACTCAATTTGGGAATCGTATGGTCATTTAAACACAATATATCAGGCATGAATTAAGCATCTACAAAGTTCAAGGCATTGTGCAAGGTGTAGGTAATACAAACTCAAATATTATTTATTCTCCATTTAAATACCTTGTTAACTGCACCCCAAGTAATCTAATTCCATACCTGGTGACATGTAATTGTACCTCTCTTTGTCCTTGTGGTTAACTAAAACCTGGTACCTTTGCCAACACTGGTTATGCTTTCACTCATACAGTCAACTCCATAGTTGTGGTTGAAGAATTACAATACTCCTTGCTGTCCATTGCTACTTCAATCTCTCTTGACTGTCATTACCCAGATCCCCAACCCATCTTCATTTCTATTTACATAATCTTGAATAGAGTTAGAGAAATGGAAACCATGCTGATGGGGTCTACAAAACTTTTATTTATTTTTTTTTCTAATTTCAACTGGATCCAAATAGCTGTAAGGCAATCCATTTATATCTCCCTAATTGAATGATTATCTCATTCAACACAGAAGCTATTGTTTTATTGGTAGGAATACCTTAATAACTCTATCCATTGAACTTCTAGCTTTTTATTAATGGCTAGGTTTGGGTTTCCTGGATATTTCGCTTTGAGTTGTATTTTGAGCTCTTCCATTTTTCAGAACTCATTCTAATCCCTTCTATAGTGGATAAAAGAATAATCTGTGTTAAGCAAATTTCCCTTTCTTCTAATTTAAAGTCTCTTTTCTGGTTCCTTGCAAAATATATTGTTTGTATTTAGAAATGCTGAATTTAAATACTTTGTGTCTTGGAGTTTACTATGTATGATTGTTTTTGAAGGGATAGGCAATCTGTGGATTCTTTCAACTGCTATTTTTTTATGTTCTGAAATTCTAGGTAGTTTTCTCCTATTACTTTTTCCTCTCATTCTAGTGCTCAGGGTCTTTGTCTTGTGGTCTTCCAGAAGACATAATCTTTAAGTCATCTGTACATATCCTTCCTTTGAGATCAATTTGTTTTTATGTAGACAGGTCACTTTTTTAAACTTAAATTTTGCCTCATTTTTTTCCAGATAAGTCCTTTACTTATGTATTTTTGCATTCTCAAACTATTGCTCTCTTTCTTGTTTCTTTTGTGATATTTCCCCTGTAGATCCAAGTTTTTTTGATCATTCTGCCAATTACTTCTGCTGAATAGGTCATATATTTTGTTTCACAATTCTTATTTCTCTCTTACAACAATCAGGAACATCATGCTATGGTTCCATGATCCACTGAGAATTCACAGTTTTCTGCTTCATGAAGTTTTGATTCATTTTCCTTTGTCTTGTAGTATTTATTTATATATGCTGGACTCATTTCAGTGATTTAGGAGCCATTCTCCCTTCTGTTAATAATATCTTACCTTTTGGTTTATCTCTTTTTGAACAAGGTCTTTATCTGAGCTTTCTTTCTCTTAACTCTTTGGGTAATTTCACTTTTTCTCTACATTTCCCTCTATTGCTCATCTTTAGGAACTTTCCCTTTCTAATGGTAGTTTCCCTAGGGGCTGAGCCTCAAAATGGCTCAGATTCCTTCCACTTCGGGGTGATTCACATTTCACTGAAACTGATCTTTGCCTACTCACCTACCTACCTACCGACCAGTCTCAGCCACACAGAAAAATTGTCGTACTCTTGAATTTGCTACCACACACAAATGTGCCTCTTATTTATTCAGGAACTCTGAAATTCCCTTATCTGACCATAATTTATTGACATCATATCTTCTTCTGCCTTCCCTCATAAAATTCTATTTGTAGTCCATCCTGTGACCTCTAATTCCTTGACTACTCAATTATCTCCCAGAACATCTCTCCTTCACTTGTAATTATATCCTTTTCTCTGAGTTTTATCTCTTGGTGAACCAATTCAATTCTACACTGTTCCCTTCTCTTGAATTCCTACCATCTATCATGTCCAGGCAAAATTTGGCCTTGGATCATTTCCATTGTGTTTGAACTTTGCTACTACAAATGTACTGCTGAACAAAGGTGGAGAAAATCATAGAACTGTTCTGAGTGGGACCACTACAAACTGATGCGACATAACCTCAAGTAGACCCTAAGTGCTGCTAGGCAATTCTACTATAACTCTCTTGTCATCTCATCATCCCACTCTCCACAGAGGCTTTTCTAAAACTTTTTATCCCTTTCCTCAAAATTCTCATGGCTCTCCTTCCCCCCCCCCCATTCTCTCATCTGAGAAACTAGCTTCATATTTTACAGAAAAAAATGAAGTTATTTATTCATGTGAACTCCATTTTGTCCCCTTTCCCCCATCTGATATCTCATAGGGGCCTTCTTCCTTTTTCTCCTTCTTCACTTTTATGTTATAAGATGAGGTAGCCTTACTCCTTACCAAAGCTAACCCACCTATTTATTCCAGTGACCCATTCCATTTCATCTCCTCCAAAAGACTGCCACCAATCTACTCTTACCTTTTGGGTTCATCTACTATTTACAAACATGCCCATATTCCTCCTATCCTGAAAAAAATCACTTGATGTTTTCATTCCAGATAAATATTATGTTATATCTCTTCTGCTTTTTTGTATCTAAACTTCTCAAAAAAGCCATCTACAATATATGCCTTCACTTTTTCTTTTCTTACTCTCTTTTTATCTTCTTAAAATCTGTTCTTTCACCTCATTATTGGACCCAAACTGCTCTTTCCCAAGTTACTAATGGTCTTAGTTGCCCAATCAAATGACCTTTTCTTAATCATCATTCTTTTTAACCAATCTGCAGCTTTAACACTGTTGATCACACTTTATTCTTAGGTTTTCAGGACACCATTCTCTCCTAGTTCTGTCCTGGGCTCTCTCTTCTTTTCTCCTTCACTTGTTTCATATTGCTTCACTTGCTTAGCACGTTAGGTACTTTGGATTTAATTGTCAACTCTAAACTGATGATTCTCATATCTGCCTATCTCTTTGGTACCATCTAATCTCACATCTCCAGCTGTCTTTCAGTCATCTTGAACTGAATGTCCAGTATATATCTTAAACTCAATATGTCCAAAAAAGAACTCATTCTCTTCCTCTAAACTGTATTCCACTTCTACCATCCCTGCTACTATAGAGAAGATCATCCATCCTTCTGTCCCTCAGGCTCATAACCAGAAATCATCCTGGATTCTTCATTATTTTTCACCCTATTCAACCGCCCATATCCAATTTGTTACCAAGGTCTATCTATTCACCTTTGAAAGACATTTCAACTGCGTCCCATTCTCTTTTCTAATGCTGCCACCCCTCCAGGCCCTCATAATCTTATATCTGGATTGCTGCAATAGCTTGTTAGTGGGTGTGCCCATTCATCACTCCAATCCATCCTCCTTTCAGCCATTAAAATGATTTTCCTAAATCAAAGTCTGATCAAGTCACCCCCTACTCAGTAAACTCCAGTGGTTTCTTCTTGCTTCTTGAAGCAAATATAAAATGCTCTGTTTGATATTTAAAGCCCTTAACAACCCTTCTACCTTTCCAATCTTCTTACACCTTACTTCTGTATATGTTCTGTTCAATCTAGTGACACTGGCCCCCTGCTATTCCAGAATAACACACTCAGTCTCTCAGATCTGGCCATTTTTGCTAGTCATTCTACATTTCCAGAAAGTTCTCCCTTTTCTCTCCCTGGCTTGTTTGTTTGCAGGTCTCTCCCATTAGATTGTAAAATTATTGAGAGAAAAGACTGTCTTAGCACTGTACCTGAAATCTGGTAGGTATTTAATACATGTTTTTTGCTAGCTCAATTTATATAAGTGACTACTAGGGTACATAACTGGTCCCAGCTGGACTTGAGTATCCTTTGCTTCATACTTACTATAGCCACAAAATATGCTAATGTCTTGTCTGAGTTCCTTGTGTTCTCCCTTCAATTCTATAGCTTATTACTGCTGTACTTTAGAACATTGCCACACTGAATTTCCAGGCAAAGTCTCTTGGTCTCCTATAACTTGATGGGAGGAGAGGTAAAAGTGAGAACTGACTTCTATTATAAGCCTTTGGATCAACTTGTGAAGATTGGCCAGAATATGTTAGCTAAAGTGCTAAGTGTCTTGGCAATTAGGGATTAACCTTCTTGGGGGTAGCTCATCACATTATTACTACGTTAGAGTTCTTAATACTTTAGATCATGAAAATAGTTGAAATTGTGTTGTTCCATGTACATAATTCTCATTTTGGAGAGGTTTGAAATGCCATGAAATTTGGAGAAAATGTCTAATCTTCCATATTCTTTATCATGTTGCCATTAAAATGACTACATAGACCTGTCATCAGATGGGGTTCAATATTTGAATATAGTTTCAGTTATGAATCCTTAAACCTCAGGATCATCAGATAAATAAGGGATTAGATAATGAGTTCAAAAATTTTAGAAGAAACTTATCTTCATTACCAAAATACCAGGCCTCTAAATTGTATTTATCAAGTAATATTTATTTATGCACACAATTATGAGTCATTGCTTCATTATTATCTGGCCAGAGACATAAAAATCTTAGCTTTCAGCTCAAGGCCCCATTGATGTTTTAATAATTATATACATTAGTGATGGACAGTAATGTGTCTTAAAATGTCTTCTTAAATGTTCTTCATCTTAGGCACCTGAAGTCTCTAAAGTTAAACTAAAGGATATTCAGTATATATTATCTATTTTTTGCTTCCAGTTTCCTGAAATCTTAACATTTCTGTCTGAGTAAATTAGATAGCAGTTACCTTTGAAAATGTATCAAATATCTGGACATAATTCAGAGCTTTTGTCAGTGTTTATTTAATGGGGGAGACTAATTCAGAGAGATATCCAAATAGCCATGGTGTTTTATCTACATGAGGACTTTGTAGCAGACCTAACAAATATATGCATTATGCATGCATGTATGTATGTATGTATGTATGTGTGTGTGTGTAATGTGTGTGCCTATCATCATGCATATAGTTCCACATTATATATTCTATACATTTCAAACTGAATAATTTCACATTTAAAACAGAATATTCATTAGTGTTATCCAGATCAGAAAATATTCCCTTTGGAACATCTGTTCCTATTGTATTTTTGAATCATACCATTTGATAAATTAAACTAATTTTGGAGTGTTAGTGAGTTAGTGAGTAAAGCTTCAACAGAACTGAGCACCAGTGGTTAGCAAGAAATTCATGCAGTTTGAGCCCTACAGGCTGTAGTTGACATAAAACTTCATTTATAAGTGAAATGAAGTAGAGCACTTTAGTCTAGTTCTTTATAACCTAGTGTATATTAATGCAAGTTTATTCAGGTATTAACTAGATCAGGATTGAAATGATCAACTATTTAGGAATCTGTGTGAAAATAATGACTACTTCCAATGTGTTTGATCTCATCAATAACACAATCCTTCATTCTCCTAATCACTGACTACTTTTTATAGGTGCTTACCCTTTAATTTTGCATAAAACTTTTGTGCACTTCTTATTTTAAAATATGAAAGCACATGATTTCCTATAGACATTGATATTCTAAAAGAAAAATAGAAAGAAGTGTGTATCATAGTAAGAAAACTCTTAAACTTAGAATAAAGAGACCAGCATTTCATGCTTGGCTTTTTCACTTACTACCCTTGTAATTCAATGAGAAACTAGGGGGTACAATGGATAGAGAACTGGGTTTAGAGTAAGGTACTTACTAAATATGGGACCCTAAACAAGTAGCTTAACTCTTTTTGCCTCAGTTTCCTCATCTGTAAAACAAGCTGAAGAAGGAAATGGCAAACCACTCCAGCATCATTGACAAGAAAACCCCCAAAGGGCTCATGAAGTGTTGGGCATGACTAAAAATGACTCAAGAAAATCTCAAAGAAAATTGGGGAGCCAAAATTTGAGCCTCATTTTCCTCATTTATAAGATGGGAACAAGATGACCTGCATTATATGAGTTTTGTAAGGCCAATGTTTAGAGAGATAGCATAGCATAATGGGTAGAATGATTGACTTAGAAGGAGAAAGATGTGTTCAAATCCTACTGTGGATATTTAGGAATTGTGTGAGCATGCACAGTCTCAATATTTCTGAATCTCAGTTTATTCACATTACTTGAATATAATAGGACCGAAATTTCCTCACTGTTGTAAGCTTCAAATGAGATTAGGTATGTCAAGAATTTTTCAAAACTTTGAAGTATTACCTAAATGTCAAATAATAAAATAACACAATTATTTTGACAATAACATAATTATAAAAAAAGAAAGTTCCATATTGATATATTAGTATGACAATAATGGGCAGTTAGGTGGCGGAGCAGAGAGAGCACTAGGCTTGGAGTCAGAAAATGCCACCTAGATTTGTGCCTCTTAGGGCCCTTCATAACCTCTTTCTTTCCTGACTTTCCGGTCTTTTAATACCTTACTCCCCACTACCTATTCTACAATTCAGTGAAACTTGCCTCTGCAGTTTCTCATATGAGATACTCCATAATCAGATTCTATGAATTGTCACTACCTGCCTCATTAATTTGGTCTCCTCTCTCTGTCTCTGTTTCTCTTTCTCTCTCTCTCCCCACCCTCTCCTTTGCATTCCAGTAAAGCCTCATTTTCTTCAAGAAGCCTTTTGCAGTGCCTTACCTCCAAGATAATTAACACTTGTTCCTTGTTTGCATGTTGCCACCTCCCCCAGTCTGTGATCTCCTTGAGAGCACGAATTTTTCAAAACATTCCTTTGTCTCCTCAGTGCTTAGCACAGTGCCTTTCACATAGTAGGTTCTTTAAAATATATATTGAATTGACAGAATGAATAATGGGAAATCTCCATATTGGATAATAGGATTATAAACATGAGAACTGAAAGATACCTTAGAGATAATGACAGGACAGTTCTGAGAAGAGGTTTAGAAATCATTTTTTTCTTGCATATTAGAAGAATATGTTCTGTATTCTCAGTAAGTTATCTATTAGTGGAATGACCAAAAGAAAATCAATCTGATCACATGAATGCCTCTTAAAAGACTTCTCTAATATCTCAGCAGAATGAGAGAGAACATCTTAAGGTGATTAACTTTCAAAGCCATATTCTAAGTGATAAAAAACAAAGTGCCTCAAGCAGTGTTATTTATGTTAAGATTATGTCAACTCAAAATATGTATCTATAGTGGTTGGGGGATTTATTGCTGATTCCACATTGCAGTTGACTAACCAGAGAAAATAAGAGAAAATGTATTGCAATCTAAAACATTGTAAAGATAGCTCTATCTTCAGAAATTTTTTATCACTGTTTTAAAAAATAAACATTTGGGAAGGGGTGAGACAGCGAAGAAGAAGCAGGCCCTCAGCTAGACTATCCCAACATTCCCCTCCAAACAACTTTAAAATCATGTTTCGAATTTAATTCTGAAGGGATTGAGTTAAAAAAAAGTTGGGTGAGACATTTTTGTTCAGCCCAAGACAATTTAGGAGGCAAGCAGGAGAGGTCTGTGACAACAGGGTGGGGATTGCCCCAAAGTGCAGTGCATATAATGGCAACAGTAGTGAACCTTTAGGAGCTCTCAGTCCAAAGACAACAATGGAGTTGGGAAACTGGTCAAAAAATATTACAGGAGACCCTTACTGGCAGTGGTTGAAGTTTGCTATTGTATTGCCCATGTGCAGCGTGAGGTCATAGTTCCAGTGTGAAGAAGAGCACTATTGCTTGTGGTTGCAGAGAAATAGTGGCCCTGGTCACAATTCATAAGCAGAAAGGATCACTAGCACTTGCAATATCAGAAGAGTAGGGTACCTGGTCACAGTTCCAGGTAAAAAAGGAGCCCTAGCAATTATGGCTATAGGGGAGCAAGGTCTCTTCCTGGGTAAAGACAGTAGCACAGGGCAGAAAAGCAGAGATTTCAACCTCTCCTTGAATCATACCACTGTGAAAATAAAAACAAAACTTACAGACCTAAGAACTGGTTCTGAAAACTCTCCCCATAGTGAGAACAGAGCCAAGAAACAGTGGAGGAAAATGAGCAAATAACAAAAAAAAATCTGACCATAAAGATCTATTTTGGAGACAGGAAAGATCAAAATCTTTAAAGGCAAAATAAAAATACTGAAGAAAAGAACACCTTCAGAAACAGAAATGAAAATAAACCAGAATTGACCAAATATAAAGAAGGTACAAAAATTCACTGAAAAGAGACTACTTAAAAAGCACAATGGGAAAATGAAAAAAGAGGTATAAAAGCTCACTAAAGAAAATAATTACTTAAAAAATTAGAACAGCACAATTGGAAGCCAATGACTTCATGAAACATCAAGAAACAATAAAACATAGTCAAAAGAATGAAACAAATATAGAAGAAATGTGAAATATTTCATCAGCAAAACAACTGACCTGGAAAATAGACCATAAAAAAATAATTTAAGGGTTATCAAACAACCTGAAAGCCATAGTAAAAAATAACTTAAAAATCATATTTGAAGAAATTGTCAGAAAAAAAATACTACGATTTTCTAGAATCAGAGGGTAAAATAGAAGTTGAAAGAATCCATTGATCATCTCCTGAAAGAGATCCCCAAATGAAAAATTCCAGGAATATTATAGCCAAATGACAGAGATTGAAAAAGGACAAACTAAAAATCCCCAATTAAATACTAAAATAAAAATCCAGGAACAAATCAATTAAACTGAAATTTAAGAAAGATAGGAACTAGTTTTATTAAAAAAAAAACAGATAAAATGTTGTCTAGTTTGATTAAAAAGATAAAGAAAAAACTAAATTACCAGTATCAAAATTGAAAAAAAAATTAATGCACAACCAATGAAAATTGAATTAAAGCCATTTAGAACTATTTTGTCTAATATGTGCTAATACATCTAACAATCTAAGTGAAATGGATAAACATTTTTAAATTATAAATTGCCTAGATTAAAAGAAAAAATAGAATACTTAAAATTATCTAATTTAAAAAATTATTTTAATTTCATTAAATATTTCCAAATTATATGGAATCAAAATATTTTTATTTGAAATTTTCAGTTCCAAATTCTATTGCTCCCTCCCTTCCTCTCCCCTCGCTGAGACCATAATCAATCAAAGGTTATACATGTGCAATTATGTATAATATTTCATATTAGTTATTTTTTACAAGGAGACTGAATAAAAGGGAAAAAAAGAAAGAAAGTGAAAATAGCAGCTAAGTCATTCACAGTTCTTCATCGAGGACATTGCTTTTATTGTGTAAAACATTCTCCTGATAAATCTAGGATTTTCTGAAGTCATCTTACTTGTCATTTCTTTTTCTTTTCTTTAAATAGTATTTTATTTTTTCCACAATTACATTTAAAGAAAATTTTAGCATTCAATTTTACAGGATTTTGAGTTTCAAATTTTTCTCCTGACCTTCTTCCATTCCCCTCTTCTGAAAATGGTAGGCAGTTTGACACATATGCTGTCACCTACAACAAATGTCCATATTCATCATGGCTGTGAAAGAAGAAACAGATCAAAAGGAGATAATTTGTGAAAATGTGAGATTATTTGCCTCATTCTACCTTTCCCTTCCTTTTGTACCCAATGTGCTACTCTTATGTGAATCCTCATTGTGACTCCCTGATATTTGAATTATTTCTTTCTGGCCACTTGTATTTTTTTCTTTGACCTTAAATTTGGCTATAATGTTCCTCATGTTTTTTTTATTTTAGGATCTCTTTCTTGAGGTGATTGGTGGATTCTTTCAATGCCTATTTTGCCCTCTGGTTCCAGGAGATCAAGCTAGTTTTCCTTGACAATTTCTTGAAGGATGCTGTTCAGGCCCCATTTTTGATTATGGCTTTCAGATAGTCCTGGATCTATTTTCCATGTCAATTGTTTTTGCCATGAGGTATTTTATATTTTCTTCCATTTTAAAAATTCTTTGGAATTTGTTTGGCTGATTCTTGATGTCTCATAGAATCACTAGCTTTCAGTTACCCAATTCTAAATTTTAATGTGTGTTTCTCCTCAATTAGCTTTTGCAATTTTCTTTTGCATTTAGCCAGTTGTACTATTAAAAGAGTTGTTTTCTTCAATGGATTTTTGTATCTTCTTTTCCATTTGGCCAATTCTACTTTTAAAGAAGTTTTTAAACTTGTTGACTCTTTTTTTCCATAACTCTATTGCATTACTCATTTATTTTCTCATTTTTTCTTATACATTTCTAATATGATCTTTAAGCTCCTTTTTTGAGATCTTCCATGAGTTCTTTCTGTGCTTAAGACAACTTCCTGGTGGTCTTTGGGATTTTGATCATATATGTTTTGACATTGTTGTCCTCTCCTGAGTTTTTATCTTGGTTTTCCCTGTAATCATAATAACTTTCTGTAGTCAAATGTTTGCTCATCTTTTTAGTACTTTTTCCTTTCTTTCAAATTTGATCTCTGCTCCCAGGGTGGAAGAAGCACTGTATCAGGCTTCTTGTGACAGGGGCTGAAGGTGCTGGCTATTTACCTGTTACTAAGCATGCATTACCCCCCACCCCCACCATGAGGGACCCTCCTGTCTGATGCTGTGTTGAGGGGGTAGGGTAAGAGGTGGCTGGAGCTAATGGAGGCTGTGGGGGAGTCTATCAGTTTACCTGGTGCTGAATTGGGGTCCTAGTGGTAGTGTCTGGCATGTGTTGAGGCACAGTAGGTCTATACTGAAGTAGCTGGAAGTCTTACACCTGTAGGATATCTATTTGCCCTGGATTATGCTGAAGCATGTGGAGGTCTAGCCTCTATAGGATGCATGCCCACCAGGGACAACACTGAAGCACATTGAGGTCCAGTCACTGGGATATGCTTATTTACCTAGGGCTGTGCTGATGTATATGGTGAGCTTGTGTCTGTAGTTTTCCTTGGCTATTCTAACGCATGTGAGGGGTCCTGATGTTTGTTTTGGCTTCTCTAGCATACAGGTTCAGGATTTCCTACTGGATTGCTGAGGTGGGGCTTGCTGGGACCTGTCTTTTTCTATAGTACAATAATATTCCATTACAATCATATCCCACAGTTGGTTTAGCCATTTCCCAACTGATAGACATCCATTTGGTTTCTAATTATTAGTCACCACAAAAATAACTGTGGTAAATATTGTTGTACAATAGATCCTTTTCCTTTTTTGCATATTTTTGGGATATAGACTTAGCATTGGTATTACTAGATCAAAGTTTTATTGCCATTTGGCTCTAGTTTCAAATTGCTCTCCAGAATGGTTGGATCAATTCAAAAGTCCACCAACAGTGCATTAGTGTCCCAGTTTTCCCACATCCCTTCCAACATTCAACACTTTCTTTTTTCCCCCACTGATGGTTATGAGGCATCACTTTGGAGTTGTTTTGATTTGCATTTTTCTAATCCACAATGATGTAGAACATTTTTTCACCTGTCTATAGATTACTTTTATTTCTTTGTCTGAAAACTGCCTGTTCAAATCCCTTGACTATTTGTCAATTGAGGAATGAGTTGTATTTTCATAAATTTGATTCAGTTCTCTATATATTTGAGAAATTAGGCCTTTAATAGATATATGTGCCTCAAATTCTCTCCCCCCATTTTCTTCTTTCCTTATAACTTGGGTTGCATTGGTTTTATTTGTGCAAAATGTATTTAATTTTATATAATCAGAATTATAGTTTAGATTTTATAACGCTAACTATTTCTTCTTTGGTCTCAAATTCTTCTTTTATCCACAAATCTGATAAAGCATTCCATCTCTCAGTTTTCTTATAGCTATCACCCTTTAGGTGTAGATCATGTATCCATTTTCACTTCATGTTGGTATGTGGTGTGAGATATTGGTCTATATTTTCTGTCATACTGTTTTCCAATTTTCCTAGTAGTGGTAGGACTAGTGGTCATATATCACAACTTTTTCATTCATTCCCCAAATGATAGACATTCCCTCAGTTTTCAATTTTTTGCCAACAAAATAAGAAAGAACTTCCACAAATATTTTTACATGAATTAGCCTTTTTTTCCTTTTGTTTGATCTCTTTGGAATATAGAGCTAGTGTTGCAATTTCTAAGTCAATACAATTTTATAACCCTTTAGGCGTATTTCAAATTGTACTTCAGAATGGTTGAACAGTTCACAGTTCCAACAATGGTTCCTTGGTGCCCCAATTTTTCCTCATCCTTACCATCATTTCTCATCTTCTTTTTCTCTCATGTTAGCCAATTTGAGAGGAATCAGATGATATCTCAGGGTTGTTTTAATTTGCATTTCTCTAATCAGTAGTGATTTAAGAAAATGTTTTCATATGACTTGATAACTTTGATTTCTCTTTCTTAAAACTGCCTATTTATATCCTTTGACTATTTATCAATTGGGGAATGATTCTTATTTTTATAAATTTGCTTCAGAAAGACCTACAAATATTTTTTCTGTGAATTAGCCCTTTTCCCTTTTATTTGATCTCCCTGGAATTTGATCTCCTTATTATTCCTAAACATCTGGGAAATGAGTTCCTTATTAGAGAAATTTGGAATTTCCCTCAGTTTGCTGTTTTCCTTTTAATTTTGACTGCATTAGTTTTATTAATGCAAAATCTTTTTTTAAATTTTGTGCAATTGTTATATCAAGTGATGCTTTTTATCTCATCTGACCATAAACTCTAACTTTCTCCATAGGTCTGACAGGTATATGTTTCTATGCTCCCCTAATTTACTTGTGGTATCACCTTTTATGTCCAAATAATTTATCCATTTTAAAGTTATCTTGAGAGACAATGTGGGATGTTGGTGTAGAGATAGTTTCTGCCAAACTTCTTTCCATTTTTCCTAGCAATTTTTATCAAATATTGAGTTCTTCCCTTCAAAGTTTGGATCTTTGGGTTAATTAATCATTAAATTACTGTAGTAATTTATCACTGTGTACTGTGTGCCTAATCTATTCCACTGATCCACAATTATATTTCTTAGCCAGGCCCAGATTGTTTTTATGATTACTGCTTTGCAATATAGTTTTAAATCTGGAACTGTTGAGTTGCCTTCATTGCATTTTTTTTTCCATTAATCCCCTTGATATTCAGGAAACTTTATTGTTCCAGATGAATTTGGTGACTGTATTTCTAGCTCTACAAAATGAGTTTGTTTTTTTTTTATAGTTTGATTATCATGGCACTGAATAAATGAATTAAGTTAGATTGAATTGTCATTTTTATTATGTTTGCCCAGTCTACTTATGAGCAATGAATATTTCTCCAGTTTTTACATCTGTCTTTATTTCAGCAAAACATGTTTCTTAACTATGTTGATATAATCCCTCAAATTATCTTGGAAGGTAGATTTCCAAGTATTTTATACTGTTTGCAGTTATCTGTATCTTTTCCTACTGGGTTTTGTTGTTATTATATAGGAATCCTTATAATTTATGTGGGTTTATTTTCTACCCTTTAACTTTGCTGAAGCTAATTTTTCAAGTAGTTTTATTTTTTTAAACTTGATTCTTGGTCCTCTAAATATAGCATCATATCATTTCAGAAGATTGATAGTTTATTTCCTCATTGCCTATTTTTATTCCTTTGATTTATTTTTCTTTTCTTATTGCTAAAGCTAACAATTTTAATACAATATTGAGTAATAGTGGTAATAATGGCCATCCTTACTTCACTCCTCATCTTAGGAAGGTTTCAAGTTTATGACCATCATATATAAGGTGTGCTGCTGGTTTTAGATGCTGCCACTGAGCACCTTATCTTGGTCTTGTGGTCAATGAATTTATAAGAAAGGATCCCTTAATTGATGGTGATGGTGATGATCAACCTGTTAGTGAAGAGTTTCATTAAATGTATAATGCTGCATCTCAGAAAGAAACACACAGCCAGTAATAAAGCATACAGAATTTTTCTTGTCAGTCAGTCATAAAGGTTTGCTTTTCTAACATATCCATTACAACATAAATCATTCCTGTACCCTTTTTCTATGTAGAACCCTAATAAACTGACCTAATAATGCTAAAATTTTTAGAAGATACATGTATATTCTTCCCATATAGAAATGTACACAGTTTAACTTTGTTGAGTTACTTATGATTTTTCTTTCAACCTTAGTTTTTTATGCTTCTTTTGAGTCTTGAATTTCAAAATCAGATTTTCTGTTCAACTTTGGTCTTTTCATCAGTAATGCTTGAAAGTCCTCACCTATATTAAATACCCATTTCCCCTGAAGGATTATATTCAGTTTTGTTGGACAGGTTATTCTTTCTTGAAATCCTAGTTCTGTTACCTTTAACATATTATATCCCAACCCTTACACTCTCTTATTGTGTTATTAATGAAATTTTGAGTGATCCTGAGTATGACTCCAGGATATGTGAATGGTTTCTTTTTGTTTGCTTGAAGTATCTTCTCTTTGCTGAGAGCAGTGGAATTGGGGAGTTTTCATTTGGAATCTTTTTCAGGTGGTGATCTGTGGATCCTTTCAATTTCTGTATTTCTTTGATTCTAGGAAATTGGGTCAGTTTTCCTTGATAATTTCTTAAATATAATGTCAGTTCTTTCTTTGATCATGGCTTTCAGGAAATCCCTTAATTTCCATATTATATCTCCTTGATCAATTTTCCAGATCAGTTTTTTTTGTGTGTTTTTCAAAGAGATATTTTATATTTTCTTCTATTTTTTCATTCTTTTGATTTTTTCTATCGTTTCTTGATGTCTTTTGGAGTCATTAGCTTCTACTTGCCCAATTCTAATTTTTAAGAAATTATTTTTTCAAAGAATTTTGTGCCTCTTTTTTTCCATTTGGCCCATTCCATTTTTTAAGATCTTATTTTCTTCAACATTTTTTTGTTCCTCTTTCTCTAAGCTGTTAATTATCTTTTCATAATTTTCTTTCTTTCCTTTCATTTGTTTACATAATTTCTATATACCACTATTATTTAATATTGAAAATAATTTCAATTCTTTCAGAAATTCTCCATATACTTGTACCTGATGGGCATTTTTTCCCCTTTGAGCTTTGTCTTCAGCTGTTTGGTTTCATTTTTTCTTCTCAATTTGTCTTGATCTTGATCTTCTCTTCCACCATAAAAGATTTTTATGGATAGGTTCTTTTGTAGCTATTGTTTGCTCATTTTTTTTTTCCATTCTAATTGTATTTGTTACTTTATGTTTATTTTAGCTCTGTTCCTGGCATGGGGCTGAGAAGGACTGTATCAAGTTTCACATATTTTTGCACTACCATTTTTAAACCTAGTTCTGAGGGGATGTGGTTGAATTTTTAAGTACTTCAAGGTGGTCTGATCCAAGGATATTGGTAGTTACTGCTCTCCAGGTCTGCAATCTGGTTGTTACTCATAAAGGGCCCATAATCCCTTGGAATTTCAATTGATACTTCTCCACAGGAAACTTGTTCATTTGGGATCAGAAATAATATTTTACTTCAGGATCCCTAATCACTTAGGGTCAGAAGTTATACTGTCTCTCAGAGCTTCCACTCTTTCTTGACCTAAAGGACTCCTCTCAGCCCTTGAACTATGACCCTAAAATGGGTATAGTCTATTAAATCGCCAAACAGCATCTGGTCCTGTTTCAAGTGCTGATGAAGGGATCTCTTTCTCATCAGTTTCCTGGTCATCTTACTGTCTCTGGTTTGAGAACTCTCAAAACTCCTGCTGATTCTATCACCACCTCCTAGTCCTATTATTGGTGCTTCATTCATATGGGCTCCTGGTCAGTTTCTAAAACCTCTCTTTTCAACCTCCTATGTTGTCTTGGGCTAGAAGAATGTCTCACTCTGACCTCTCATTGGTTCTGCCACTCCATAATTGGATTTGAGGTATTATATTAAAGTTGTTTGGAGGGGAATTCTGTGAGAGGTCAGCTGAGCACTTTCACTATTGTGATATCTTGACTCCTTCCCTGGAAGTATAGCTCTATCTTAGAAAAAACAAATTGAACATGTTGTGAATGAGATCCCTGAGGGAATGGGGGAGGGGAGAACAGTGTACCATATGGATTCACATGTGAATTCTATAAAGTAAACAGGTATTTCTAATATATAAATTATTTGGAAAAACAGATAAAGAGTCTTACCAAATTCCTCTAATGACCAAAATGTGATGTGGATACCTAAAGTAGGAATAGCAAAAACAGAGAAATTAAACTACAGACCAATTTGCTTAATGAATATAGATGTCAGAAATTCAATACTCTCAAAGAGATTATAGCAATATATCACAAAGATCATGCACTTAGACCAGGTGAGATTTAGACCAAGAATGCAAAGTTGGTTCAATATTAGGAAAAATATCAGCATAATTAGCCATATCAATAACAAAACCAACATAAATTATATATTAATCTCAATAGACATGGGGGAATCTTTTGACAAAACAAATACTCATTCCTGTAAAAAAAAAAAAAACAACTTAGGAATAAATAGAACTTTTCTCAAAATGGTAAGTACTATTTATCTAAAACCAATAGCAAGTATTATCTGTATTGGAGATAAGCTGGAAACTTTCCCAGTAAGATCAGGGATGAAGCAATATTATCCCTAATGATCACAATCATTCAATATTGTTTTAGGAAAGTTACTAATAGTAATAAGACAACAAAAAAAATTATAGGAATTAAAACAGGCAATGAGAAAAAAAAGTACCACTCTTTGCATATGATATGATGATATACTTCAAGAATCCTAGATAATCAAATGAAAAACTAGCTAGAATAATTAACAAATGTAGCAATTACAGGATATAAAATAAACTCCATATAAATAATAAGCATGTCTCTATGTCACCAACAAAGCTCAGCAGCAAGAGATAGATAAATTCAATTTAAAATAACTATAATGTAATACATTTGGGAGTCTATCTGCCAAGACAACCCCAGAAACTATATAAGCATAATTACAAAACACTTTTAACACAAATTTAGTCAGGTCTAAAAAAATGGAGAAATATTAATTTCTCAGGGGTAGGTTTAGTAAATATAATAAAAATGACATGTCTACATAAGATAATCTAACAATTTAGCAATTTTTCAACCAAACTAACAAATAATTATTTTACAAAGCTAGAAAAGTAGTAACAAAATTCATCTAAAAGAATGAAAAGCCAAGAATATCTAGAGCAATATTGGGAAAAAATATGCAGGATCATGGCCTAACATTTCCGGATTTCTAACTCTATTACAAAAGAGTAATTGTGAAAACAATCTGGTACTAATAAAGTAGTAGTTCAGTAGAATACATCAGGTTTGCAAAACAGTAATAAATGATCATAGATATCTAGTGTTTGATAAACTAAAAGATCCAAGTCCTTGGGACAAGAACTCAGCATTTGACAAAAATCACTAGGAAAACTGGAAAGCAATTTGACAAAAACTGGGCATAGACTAGCACTTCAAAGTTAATAGACCAAGATAAGTTCAAAATGGATAAAAGATTTAGACATAAAAGGTTATGCTGTAAGCCAAATAAGAGAGCATGGGAACATTTACTTTTCATGTCTATGGATAATAGAAGAGTTTATGACCAAACAAGAAATAAAGGGGATCAAAGGAAATAAAATGAATAATTTTGATTGCATAGAATTAAATTATTTTGTACAAACAAAATTAATGGCAGCCATGATTAAAAGGAAAGCCAGAAAGTGGGAAACAATTTTATTGTAAGTTTTCTTGGTAAAGGCCTCCTTTCTCAAATGTCTACAGAACTGAGTCAAATTTATAATATGTGTGTGTATTTGTGTGATTTCCCAATTGATAAAATAACAAAGGAGATAAAGTTTTGAGATGAAGAAATAAAAGCTGACCAAATTAATATAAAAATGCTCTAAATTACTAAGAAATGCAAATTAAAGAACTCTGAGGTTCCACCTCACAAAAATCAGATTGGCTAATATGAAAGAAAAGGAAAATGATAAAGTCTGAAGCATATGTGGCAAAATTAAAGCACCAACATTGCTGTTGTTGGATTTGTGTACTGGTCTAGCCATTCTTTGGAGCTATCTCAAAAGGGCTATAAAACTTTGTATACCCATTGTCCCAGAAATGTGTGTGTGTGTGTGTGTGTGTGTGTGTGTGTGTGTGTGTCTACAGGATGGTTTCAGATAAAATTTGAACTGATGTAAAGTGAAATGAGCAAAACCAGGAGAACATGATACACAGTAATAGCAGTATTGTAACGATAATCAACTGTGACAAACTTAGCTATTCTTATCAATTCAATTATCCAAGACAATTCCTAACGACTTATGATGAAAAATGCCATTCATCTCCAGGGAGCAAAGTCATAGAGTCTCAGCACAAACTGAAGTATTATTGTTTGCACTTTAGTTTTCTTGTCTTTTTAAATTTTTGCAGCATGTCTAATATGGAAGTATGTTTTACATGTATAATTGATATCCCATTTCTTTCCCACTCAGTGCATGAGGGAGGGGAAGGAAGGAGAGAGATAATTCAGAACTCCAAACCTTAAAAAAAACTAAAATAATTTGATAATAATTTTTAAAGTAAATATATATTCATACCATTTTGTATATATGACCTGAATTGCCCATCTGTCATAAATGCCTAAGTCCAGAAATAACACTTTTTAAATGTATAAAGCCCCTATACTCATTAATTCAATCTTCTCTCATAAAATGTTCCCACTACAACAATAGTTATCAGCCTTTCAAATTTGTAAGCTATTTTGTGCAACTATTGTCTTAAAAAATAATTCTGATTAATTTTCAAGTAACTTTAAGTTTCTTTTCACCTTGCAAATCCAGGACGTTAAATTATTTTAATTAATTGTTTTATCATGAAATTCTTTTGTGGGTAATAAGTTAAAAAAAGAAACAAAACAAAATAATAAATAAAAGCCAAGTTCATAGAATTCAAAATACTTTGAAATTATACTAGTGTGATTGGGATAGAGTTATGATATATTTCAAGCAGAATCATAATTAGGGCAGAATGATGAGGATGGCCCAAGGTATAAAACATGTAGAGGGCATCATTTTTTACCTTAGTAGTGCTCTTATACTATGTGGTCCACTGAGTTCTTTAGGTAAGGTTCTTTGCATTTTCTTACATACTTTACATTATTTCCTCGCCAGAACCACACTCCTCACCATAGTCTCACCATTTCACCCTTCTCCCAGCCCTGTTGGCCAACTCATTGCACCTCAGTGAACCTTAGACATAATTTTATATCTTGTGGTCAAGATAAATGAAAAGCATTGTTCCTAGTCCCACCAGTATGCCTGCTCCCTATCAATCTGAGAGATGGGAAAATTATCTGATAATTATATCATCCCTTTTCCAGTGTAGCTGTATTCAAGGCAAAAGGGATGAACTCTGTGTCTTGACTGTAATGAAGGGAGAGCATGCCTCCACTCAAGGCCAGTGCTTGATTCCAAGGCCTTTCTACATCTCTGGTAACTTTTCACAAGATCAGTTCTCCTCTGATCTATTTCTTCCCCACTCACATTCTACCAAGCATCAACCTTATGGACTCTGGGATCTCCCCACCACAAGATGGTGTACCACGTCTTAATGAATTTTCTCCCTCAACCCTTATACTTGCCCCGGGTACAAAAATTACTGGTTGAGGTCACAGAAATTACTTCCACAAAATTAAGAGGAAGTTAATTCAAGACAAATTTGTACTCTGGGTTTTTAGTTTAGGGGTTTAATCTCCCCCTTCTTGAAGAGAAACAAGATTTAAAGAGCATAATGGATTAAGGTTAGTGAAAGATTTATAAAAGTCTCTGACAGGGCCATATGCTCATTTTAAAGAATCCATTTCATATTTGGGCAGCTGGATGGTGCAGTGGATTGAGTACTGATCCTGGATTCAGGAAACCTCTTTTTATTGAGGTCAAATCTTGCCACAGACACTACCTATGTGATACTGAGCAATTTTGCTCATCTATAAAATGAACTGATGAAGAAAATGTCAAACCACTACAGTATCTTTGTCAAGAAAACCCAAAAAGGGGACATGAAGAGTTGGACACAACAAAATGACTGAACAACAAAAATTAGATATTCAGGTTTATGCATAGGCAAACTCAATAGAATAACATAATTTCTAAATTTTAATCCAATAAATATTTCTTCCCATCAAAAATGGAGCCTGGTTTTGCCTGCACCATGGAGATGATCCTCTGATTTGAGTCTTCAGCTTCGCAGTACCTTGGTGTCCTACTAGTGTCCTAGCTGACCTCTGAGCACCCTCCACCTTCTCTGTCTCATATTGCTCAGTGCCCCTTTCTTTGCCACAACCATGAATGGGCAACTCACCCACTCCAAGGAGACCTTCATTGAGAAAGGCACCTTCCTCTTCACTTCAGAGTCTGTGGGTGAAGGGCACCCTGATAAAATTTGTGATCAGATTAGTCATGAAATCTTTGACGCTCACCTTCAGCAGGACGCTGATGCCAAAGTTGCTTGTAAAACAGTTGCTAAGACTGGAATGATGCTACTTGCTGGTGAAATCACATCTGGAGCTGCCATTGACTATCAGAAAGTGATTAGGGAAACAATTAAGTATGTAGGCTATGATGATTCTTCTAAAAGTTTGATTAAAAGACCTGCAATGTTCTGGTAGCCTTGAAGCAGCAGTCACCAGACATTGCTCAAGGCATTCATCTAGATCAAAATGAAGAAGATATTGGTGCGGGACACCAGGGATTGATGTTTGGTTATGCTACTGATGAAACTGAAGAATGCATGCTCCTAATTATTGTGGTAACTGACAAGCTCAATGCTTAATTTGCTGATTTGTGGTGTAATGGAACTTTGCCTTGGTTAAGCCAAGATTCCAAAATTCAAGTCACTGTGTAATATATGTAGGGTGGTGGTGCTTTTCTCCTTATGAGGATCCATACACTTATGTTATCTATTCAACATGATGAAGATGTATGTATTGATGAAATGAGGGATGTTCTAAAGGAAAAGGTGATCTGATTTCAGTTTTTGTGGGGACTGTAAGTTGGGCTCTGCTATTCTGTCCCTGGTGTTTTGCTCACCATTATAACGAATTTGGTGAGCATAGGTAATCCATGTAACTGCCTAGATATGAGCAGACTGCAATGTTTAGTAAATGATGTTTTAAGATTGAACCTTTGTGTCCCACCACCCATCCCCGAAATCTGAACTACATTGACTCTCCCATCAAATGCTGAATAATGTCCTTGTAATGTGCACATCAAGTTATAGTTCCATTTGTAATCTATGTCCAACAATACTACTACCCTGTCAGTATGATTTTATGATGTCTTGAGCTCTATTATGAATGTGAAGACTTCCCCCACGTTCCCTATAATCTGACTCACTTCTATTTATGTAGTTTTTGTCAACGAGTGTTCTCTACCAAATTAATCTTGCATGCAATGCAAGTTCCAGTTGAAACTCTAGCCTGACTTCATGAAAAAGGCAGTTACTGGTTGAACCACCTTCTAGTGCTTATACTCTTAATGACCATCTCTTAAACAGCACCAAATCTCAAAATGTCTTCACTTGGCTGTCTTTTGGAGGATGCACATAATAAGTTTTTGTTTTTTATTTTTTTATGTAGTAAACCAATCCTCTGTATGGTTGCAGCACTAGTCAAATCTCACCAATCCCAGCTCTAGTTAAGCAGCCATTTGACAGCCTTGTAATGTCATACAGAGATGTCACAAGGTGGTATCTGAGACTGTAAGTTGCACACTTTGGTGATGGTTAACTTTTTCTTTATAAGAGAGACTGAATATTCCACACTGCACAAGAACTCCTCCCAGGGTTTTAAATTTTTTTATTTTCAAAACCAGGTCCAATGAACTTTCTGAGCAGTTGGTGTAGATACAGATAAATCAGCTTCTTTCAGAGAGTAATGCTTTTGGTGGGGAGGGAAAGGAAATCCCTCCATACTTGAGTATTTTCTAATTGCTTATTTGTTGTATTCTGGGATGTGATATGAGTACAGAGAAGCTGCCACCTTAGAGGGCAGCTTTTAAAAAAAATCCTTGACACTATGAATCCATTAACATGTTTCCAGCATTCCTAGATAGGCCAGGGTGTCTTATAGAAGAATCTTAGGTTACACTTACAAGAGGGTCTGGCTTGTATTAACAAAAGGAAGGGCAGAGCTAGAGCAGCTGGTCATGGAAGAAGTTGACTTGACTGGTGTGATACAGAGAAGCCAGCTTGTTTACATGCCTAGTGCATGACTACTTCCATAAGCAGAAAGTGCCTTTCAGGATCTATTTTTGGAGGTTTATTACATATGTCTGGTTCTCCAATTTAAGGAAGATATAAATAGAATGCTGAGTTCTACCTTAAAACAAAATGAAACCTAAATATCTGTGGCTGACAACTAAATTTACTATGATGAAAAAGTTTACTATGGTAAAAAAAAAAAAACCTACAAATTTATTTTAAGAATGAAAGTAGCCTTGGGGAACCCAGACTTCTGAAAGGAATATGAGAAGATGGAGGCCTTATGTTCTGTTATACATGGAATTTAGCTAAACTTGAATAATAACTGTGAAAGGGAAAGGGAGTCTTTGAGAGTGTTGAGCATGAGAAGTGTGTGAGAAGAGAAAATATCTGAGGTGGCTTTTGGTTTGCCATCATAAATTGTAGGATGGTAATTATCCTCCATATTTCAACTGTTTTTATCTCCTAAAATTATCATGACCAATACAGGCACTCACGCTAAAGATGCGATCTTATTTAATACTAGGGATCTTTAAAAGACTAGAATGGGAGAGTGGAACTTAGGGTAACTAGAAAAATTGAAAGGAATTTTTTCTTACTAAACAATATTTTGAAACAAAATATTAACATTTTTCAAAAGTCTTCAGAGACCAGTAAGATAAAGTACTAGGTCTGGAATCAGCAAGGCAGGAGTTTGAATCTTGCCTTGGACTCTTACTAACTAGCAGTATGAACTACACTTTAACTAACTTGCACAACTCACAATTAAATGTGGCTGTATTATGTACCATGGTTTCCTATCTCCATGGTTTTGTAATGTTCATCATCTTCCTTCTTTCTGAAATATTCCTTCTCCCAAGTTTAGCTTGGCTTGGTTATCCTTTGCCAAACACTTAGTATGTTTTATGTTCCTATGCTTTATATATGTGTTCTTTTTTTAATAATATATCATATGTTGTATTATATTAAGGTTTTATTTCCCAGTATAGACTAAATTACATGAAAACAGTGACTAAATCTTATTTTTATTTATATTCTCCACAGTACCTATTAGACATCAGGTACTTAATTTAATATTTATTTAATTTAATTAAGTAGAATGGAATTTTCTCTCCCATATAACACAGTAAGTTCCCTGAATATAAGGACTATATTTTTGTCTTTTTCATATCCACAGTTACTTTGCACAGTTCCTGGCACACAGTTAGTACTTAACAAATGCTTGATAATTATAATGGTAATTATAATGAAATTAATTTAAAATGACAACTTAATGGTGAAATAAGCAAAAGAAATGGACTGCTTTTTTCTAAAAAAAAACAAAAATGTGTTGGGCACAAAAAACCTCAGCTTGGCAGTTTTACTGTGTTTCTTCATTTTATTGTGTACCTAGGACTTACCGCTAGGCTTGGCTTTTAATAAATGTTTAAAGATTGATTTCTTATGATGCAATGCTACAATATAAATAGCTCACACTTGAAAAAAAAATGAAGGATCTATCTTTGACAATCCTCCTCTGGCAAATCAATTGATTCCTTGGCCAGCATTTCCTGGTGTCACTCAACCAAATCCAAAGGAAAAATAGTCCTGGTGAAAAACAAACCAACAAAACTTATGAATGATTAATCTTTTTTTTGTTTTTGCTTTAGTTTTTTTTCTTTCAGTTAATATTGACAGTCAAAACCATGATACCATAAAATTCTCTCTGATCCAATGAAGAATGGACATAGAAAGAAAGGTCGATGCACTTTAAAGTGCATTATTGTGTGTGGTGGTATTGAATTTTATTATTTTTTTTCAAATAGAAACATTGAGGTTACATTTTGACACCTTAAAATGATGGATTGTTTTTCAGAACCACAGAAAATCAAAAATTGGAAGGATCCTCAGGGGAAAATGGGTACTACTTAGACTGGACAAAGAAGATCCCACTTGTTTTAGACCTTTTCCTTTGCTCAGATAGAAACCAGTCTTTCTGCCATATGTCAATCTGGCTTCTAATTCTTCCCATTAGGGTCAAGAACAAGGATAAATCCCTTCTTCATGATAAAATATTTTAAGATATATATGTTTTTCTCCTAGTTGAGAATCCTCATCTTCCCCCAAGATTCAACTCAAATATCAAGTCAATGTGCATTTATCAATCAGTTATTATGTCAGACACTATGAAAAGTTGAGATATAAATATAACCAAAAAGAAAGACAAACTCTATTCTCAAGAAGTTTACATTCTAATAGATAGAGGCAACACATACAAAAAGAGATGTGTATGGTGGGTCTGGGCCTATCCTTAAAGTGGAGGGTTGGAGTGGAATTCACCAATGGGAGAAGGAAGAGTAAGGTACAAAGGGAGAAAGCAACTAAAGTGTCAAAATCCAGAGTGAGTCAAACCTCTTGTGAAGCTTTGTCTAATTCCTTCAGTTTCTAATGTTTTGTCTCTTTTCAAATAACTTGGTAGTATATCTATGCACAAGTTAAAGCCTTTCATAACCTGGTCCTTCCTATCTTTCTAGTCTTTTTATAATTTACCCCTATTTCTTCACCCCACCATCTCTGCAGACAATCAAATTTTGTATTCATTCTATTCTTCGTACAAGACCCCATACTCAGACTCTAAGGATTTTCACTGGGTATTCTCCATATCTGAAGTTCTTTTCTTTTTTTTTTAATCTCTCTCCTTGGCTCCCTGGTTTCCTGGAAGTCTCAGCTAAAATTCCACCTTCTCTAAGAAGATTTTCTTCTTCCTCCTTTGATTTAGTGCCATTTGCCAATGATTATCTTCAATTTATTCTGTATATAGCTCGATTGCAAATAGTTGTTTGCACATTGTTTCCCTCATTGTCTAGTGAGCTCCTTAAGAGCAGGGACTGATTTTTGTCTGTCTTAGTACACCCACTGCTTGACATAGAGTCTGTTTCACAATAATGGTGTAAAAAATGATTATTAACGTTACCAACATGTTGGGACCTTTCAACCTACATCTTCCAATACAATGTGAGCTCCTAGAAACCATTATCTATTTTGTTTTCTCTTTGTGTCACAGAAACTACCTTCATGATGCATTAATAAATTGAAAGATATCTCTTCTTGTTTATAGGGGCCAAACAAAAACATAAAACAATAATGAATTAACTTCTCAAAGTGATAGCATAATGCTTTGATCCTCTGATCACTCTGGACTCTCTCCACTGGACACATTTTTACCTCCCATTTCTAGAGAACCTAAACTCAAAAGTTTTGAAGTGATTGGGTTTTTTTTTTTGGGGGGGGGGGGGGAAGATGTGAATTCACCTGATCTATTAGCTCCAGTTAGTTTGCAGCTACTTTTTATTCACAGTCTTCTATCATGTAACCAGGGACTAGCTATAATTCTCAAGGCTAAACCTAATAAATGATGAGGAGAACATTTCTATAATAATTTCAGAGATTATATTTTCAGGATTAGAAGTTTCACAATCCAATTACATCCTGACTTTGTAGAATTCAGGTTTATAATATCAGAGTAATATCAGCATTTGTTATATCATCCACAGGGAAAACGATAAGAAAGCCTTATTCTAATGAATTAGATTCAATGGATATCAATAAGCATTCCATAATGATAGAAATAATCAGTATATGACAGTTTTAACATATGAAATTGATATATTGCTCACTAATTATATAGTCTGTATTATAAACTGGATTTTTCTAGTTTTTTTACTGATACATAGATTGCAAGATGACAATCTTATTCTTGATGATATCCACAGAAGTCGATTCCATAACTTCCTTGACTATTAGTTTTATTAGACATCTCAGGAAATAATTCTTTTTAATGCATTTGTGAAAGCACAAATTGCTGTTATCTTGACATTTTAAATTAAGGGTTCTATTACCTGTTGAGAGTATACACATGAACATATACATACATACATACACACACACACACACACATACAAATGAGTGTATCAATTGTACTTACCTGAAGTTTCTTACAAGACCAGTCTTCATCCCTTATCATCTTTCTAAAACTAATATTTCAGTAGGGATTATAAAACATATATAAATATAAATCTCATGTAAACTAGACTGAGAAGAAGAATAAGAGATACACTGTATCAGAAAAGTTAAAGGCAAAGAATAATCATTTGTGGTTGAACAGATCAGATAAGCTACATGGAAGAAATGTTATTTGAACTGAGTATTGAAGTAAATAAAGCATTTTAATTGCTGGGATGAGGAGATTTAGTAATTCAGCTGTCAAGAATGGTATAGGTAAAGAAAGAAGAAAGAAATGTAGGTTGTAGGCAGGATGTGAAAAGCCTTCCAAGAACCTAGTAGTCTTCACTTCTTATTCTGCATCACCGAATCACCAAAATGCAACTTCTTTTAGTCCTAGGATATGTATACTCATCATTATTTTCCTTCAGCACCATGAAAATAGTGAACTTTCAATAAATCTGTGCCATATCAAATTGAATTCATTTGATTTGTCTTTTGAGTACTGAGTTTACAAGCATGTATTTATAATACAATAACACAACACATCTCTAAAGTAACACATTATATATAATTTCTTTAAGTTTTTAGTACTTTTTGATCCCTTGCCAGGATGTCTATTTTTTTAATGTTAAGAACCCCAAATGTAGATAAATATTCTAACGATTATTTAACCATGTCGGGTACTCCAAGAGAATTATTTTTTTTCATTAAAATTTCACTTATGCAGCCTAAACTCTGAAATATGCTCCACCTAGAAATTAAAAAAGATTCAGAATGTCATTATAATTAAGTAGAACCAGAAAAACATCTATCAGTTTAAAGACATGATGACAGAAAAAAAAGATATGTCAGTTTCATAGTAATGGGTATAAAATCCAAGCATCATTGATGTCAAAGTTTAGAAGAAAGGAGACTTAGTTGGAAAGTGGTAGGGAAAAGAAAAAAAGGTGAAGGTTGAGGTGGGAGGTAAAAATAGTCAATGGAAGGCAAAAAGTTGAAGTAGTAAGAGAGGGGAGCAGAGGAGAAATAAAAGAAGATGTGCCTACAAGGAGAAGAGGAGAAGAAGCTATACAAGCAGAAAGAAAAGATCCTCTAACATTCTGTCATAAAGATTATCACACCAATTTTCTTTTTTTTTAATACTAGAGAAAGGTCCTTGTTATTCCTCATTATTCAGTAAACAATGAGGAAGAGAGAATGAGTAGAAATTTGCTTAGAATTTATATAGTAAATGGATTCTGATGTGAAAATGGTAGAGGATGGTAGGTGATATATAAAATTGTAAATGAACAATTAGTTCTTAAATAAGAAATAGTGAGGGAATGGAAAAGAAGAGAGGGCACACAGATAAACATAGCTAAATAATTCAATGTAGAGACACTGGAAGTTCTCTAATGAACTCAATTTAAAAAAAAAAAGATGAACAAGTAGGTCATGTCATCAAATATAAATGTAATGAACGGTATCTATGTGCAATACATAAAATACAGATACTCCAACATGCTAACTAGAAATCCTAATTCAAGGAGGCAAGTTTGACCACTTGAGATAGCATTGAGACTCAGTGAAATGAGACTCATTACTAGACTCTATTTCTGCAAAGAATGTAGGTAATTGAGTGTTTGGGGTATGGCCACATTGGTTAATAAGATATATTCACCTGAGGAAATCCAGGTGTGAGTACTGGAGGGTGAGAGGCGTTGCAGGATATTTCTGTGATGAGTAAAAGAAGCAGAAACAAAAGCAAAGTTGTTATGGAGGTATAATAAAGGTCACATAGGCTGTTGTTGTGTTTGTCCTTTGTTTTCAAAGAGGACCTGACATCAGGAAAATGATGATATGACTTGCAGCTGACTTTGATTTGAGTGAGGGAGAACTGTGAAAGGTCACCAGTCTCACTCTCTCCTCCTGAACCATCTGGATCCAGTGACCAGATATTCATCAGCATGACTAGAGATGACCCAGGATGCAATGGGAGACCCTTGCCCTTTTAGGCTAAGGCCTTTCTAGATACTCACTGAAAGTGAGATAATGCCCATTTGGGGATTAGACCTTGCCTTTTTTAAGAAGTGAGTTAAAGGTTGGCCCCTTTAATTAAAAAGAAAACAAAACAAAAATCAAGCTGGGAGAAGAAGACCTTCAGGGTTGCTGTTCCAAAGAGAAAGAGTTACCATTGACATTCACTCTAAATTCACTCAAAGCCAGGAGGCCCCAAAATACAATCATTAAATGGAGCTTGGCCAAGGACCCATTGTGGCTGAATGTATGAGCTTCAGAATGAAATGGGGGAAGGGAGGAAGGAAGGAAAGAAGGAAAGAAGGAAGGAAGGAAGGAAGGAAGGAAGGAAGGAAGGAAGGAAGGAAGGAAGGAAGGAAGGAAGGAAGGAAGGAAGGAAGGAAAAGGAAGGAAGGGTTCTAAGCAATAAACCCCAAGTTAACTGGAAATTTATCTCCCTTTGGAGAGGAAAAGGAGAGGGAGAGGGAGAGAGTCCCCATTCAGGCAGCTTGGTCTACTCACAAGTAGTGTTTGTCCTTCATTTTCTAAGAGGACCATGACATCAGGGAAATGATGACATGACTTGCAGTTGACTTTTATTTTACTGAGAGAGGACTGAGTAAGGTCACCAGCCTCACTTTCTCCACCTCCATCATCTCCACCTACACACAAATATTACATAAGTTAAAGAGTTTGAGGAAAAGAATTAAAGAAGTGTGGTTGATTGGTTGGTTGTTTTTCTTCATTCTTGAGGAAGACCAAAGTGGCATCATAATATTGGGGTCAAGGTTCTGTGTGTTCTATTGTGTCTGATCAGGCAAATATGAATTTAAAATACTCTACTGCATCACAGGTGCAAATAGTCCATATGAACATTTGGTGTGGAGATGTCTTTAAATGTACACAGCTTGCATTTCTTTAGAGCTACTGCAATTCTACTTTGCTCATAGAATACAGCATCACTTTCTGTGATAAAGGAATGTTATGATAGGTGGTTCTGCAGCAGTGTTTCCCATGTCTCACAATCAATTCCAAAGTTCCTCAGAGAGACCTTGAGAGTGTCCTTGTATTGCTTCTTCTGACTTCCATGTTAGCATTTGTCTTGTATGAATTGTCCAAACAATTATCTTTTAGGCAAATGAAAAATGTAGCCAACCATCAGAATTGTGCTCTCTGCAATAGTTTGAATGTTTAGCAGTTCAGTTCAAGAAAGGACCTCGGTGTCTACTACTTTATCTCGCCAGAGGAAAAAGATTTTCAGAATCTTCCTAAGACAGTTCAAATGGAAGTAATTCAGTTTCTTGGCATGGCACTGGCAGATTATTGAAGTTTCACAGGCATACAACAAATGAGGTCAGCACAACAGCTCTTGTAGACCTGCAGCTTGATAGGCAGTCTAATAGTTCTTCTCTCCCACACTTTCTTTTGTAGCCTCCCAAACTCTGATATAGATCTGGCAAGGCAAGCATCAACTTCTTTAGCTATGTGTACCTCCATGGATGTAAGTGAACTTATTCACAGAAAGCAAAATGTCTCCATTTGCTGTAATCAAATACAGATGGTGAGGTGTTGGCTGGTGGAGAACCTCTGTTTTCTTGGATTTAATTGTTAGGACAAAATTAGCACAATCAGCAGAGAATCAACCCATACTTTGTTGCATTTCAACTTTGGAGGCTGTATTGAATGCAAAAGTATAGAAATGCAGAGGAGATTTTAGTCATGTGGACATCTGCTGAAACTGTCAAAATCAGAGCAACAAATAATTTCCTCATTTGCTTTAATGATAATTTCTTCAATAACAATAGTGATTGTATTTTGATTAACACACATAAGAAAGAACTCATTACTTGTGGGGAAAAATAGGAATCTTCACAGGAAACGATGACTCCCAATTTGAATATACGAGAGAGAAAAAATGAAATATGTTATAGTTATATGTGTACTCACTATTTTAGGTGAACAGATTTCAAATGATTAAGTAGAAACAAATAGGAGTCTATGACATAACCTTTTACAGTGAAAGATGATTCAAGAAGGGTGCTCTCAAAAATGAAATTTGGAAGAGAAAAAGGAAATTCTGATGAGAAAGAAAAATGAAACTGTTTAAAGAAATCAGTGTGGGTGTATGGAGAATTCATCAGACAATTTGGAATTTTTTAAAAAGGCTCACAGTGGGTGGAAACAAAGGTAGATAATAGGTGATGAATTCTATTAAAAGTGAGGCCTAGCTCTAAAAATTCTCATGTATTAAAGTTGCTCTAAAGAAAGCTGAGATTCTTTGTTTGTTTTTGATGAAGGGAAGGTCAAAGAAATGATCTACCATTGCAAGAGGCAGTAGAATGTGATAGGAGAAAAGCTAGATCTGCTTAAATCTTGCGTTGCATTTTTTTAACCTTTGGATTAGAATAAAAAGGGCAAAAAATGGCTAATAGGGATTAGATATCCACTTTAAGTGGAGAAAAAGACAAAGTTGCCTTTAATCATTGCAGTTTACCAGACCTAGATGAATTTTTTTTCCTGGAAATTGAATGAACTGGTACATGTATGATCTGAAGCATTTTCTCCAGACTTTGATAGATAATGGAAAATGGGAGATGAACTATTTCACTGGGAAAGGACATCATTCCTCATATTTTGGAAAAGGGAATAGAACGGGACCTGAAAATTAGAGATAAGTGATTCTGAGGAGGGGAAGTTTTAGAATGTATCATTAAAAGGATAGTTAAAAAATAGCTAGAGGGCCCTGATGATTACAAAGTACCAGAAGGTCTTAGTCATAAATAGATCATCCCAGATGAATCCTATTTCTTTTCTTTTCTTTTCTTTATTAATCAGGGTAACCAGACTGAAGGAGTGTGAGAAACTGGAGTGTTTGACTCAGATTTAGGGAATTCTGGGTCCAACTCCCACTTTTGAGACCTAATAATATTTGAACCTGGGCAAGTAATTTAGTTTCTATGTGTCCCAGAGAATTCCACTGTATTTATTTCAAAGTGATGTTATATCCCTTGATGGAATTCTTCCAAAATTATTGAATCAAAACCCTTTTGGGTGTTCATATACCAAGATATTATGTATAATTGACATAAAATTTGATCAAACTTTGGTCTCACTTCTGAGGAAACAAGGAACAAAATAAAGAATTTTTTAAAATGCATTTGTATTTTTCTTTTTTAATTAATTTATTTTAAGTTTTCAACATCATTTCCACAAAATTTTGAGTTCCAAATTTTCTCCCGATCTCTCCCCTCCCCCACCCCAAAATGTCATGCATTCAAATTACCCCGACCACCAATCTGCCCTGCATTCTAACTTTCCTCCCTTCTCTTATCCCCATCTTCTTTTTTGTCCTATAGGGCAAGATGAAGTTCTATATTCCATTACCTGCATTTCTTATTTCCCAGTTGTACGCCAGGACAATACTCAACAGTTGTTCCTAAAACTTTGAATTCCAACTTCTCTTCCTTCCTTCCTCCCCACACATTCCCATTTGAAAGACAAGCAATTCAATATAGGCTATATATGTGTAGTTTTGCAAATGACTTTCCTAATAATCATGTTGTGTGAGACTAACTATATTTCCCTCCATCCTATCCTGCCCCTCATTTCTTCTATTCTCTCTCTGGACCTTGTCCTTCCCCAAGAGTGTTGACTTTTAATTGCTCCCTCCACCCATGTCCTCCTTTCCATCATCCCCCCCCACCGTGCTTATCCCCTTCAACCCTACTTTCCTGCATTGTAAGGTAGGTTTTCATACCAAAATGAGTGTGCATTTTATTCCTTCCTTGAGCCAAATGTGATGAGAGTAAGCTTCATGTTTTCTCTCTCACCTCCCCCATTTTTCCTTCCATTGAAAAGTCTTTTTCTTGCCTCTTTTATGAGAGATACTTTGCCCCATTCCATTTCTCCCTTTCTCCTCCCAATATATTCCTCTCTCACCCCTTAATTTCATGTTTTCAGATATGATCCCTTCCTATTCAACTTACCCTGTGCTCACTCTCATTCTCTCTCTTTCTCTTTTTCTGTGTGTGTGTGTGTGTGTGTGTGTGTGTGTGTATAATACTACCAACTACCCAGATAGTGAAAAAAGTTTCAAGAGTTACAAATATTGTCTTTCCATGTAGGAATGTAAACAGTTCAACTTTAATAAGTCCCTTATGATTTCTCTTTGCTGTTTACCTATTCATGCTTCTCTTGATTCTTCTGTTTGAAAGTCAAATTTTCTTTTCAGGTCTGATCTTTTCATCAAGAATACTTGAAAGTCCTCTATTTCACTGAAAGACCATTTGTTTCTCTGAAGCATTATACTCAGTTTTGCTGTATAGGTGATTCTTGGTTTTAGTATTAGTTCCTTTGACTTCTGGAATATCATATTCCATGCCCTTCAATCCCTTAATGTAGAAGCTGCTAGATCTTGTGTTATCCTGATTGTATTTCCACGGTACTTGAATTGTTTCTTTCTAGCTGCTTGCAGTATTTTCTCCTTGACCTGGTAACTCTGGAATTTGGCTACAATGTCCTAGGTGTTTCTCTTTTTAGATCTCTTTCAGGAAGTGTTCAGTGAATTCTTTCAATATTTAATTTGCCCCCTGGTTCCAGAATATCAGAGCAGTTTTCCTTGATAATTTCATGAAAGATGATGTCTAGGCTCTGCTTTTGATCATGGCTTTCAGGTAGTCCCATAATTTTTAAATTGTGTCTCCTGAATCTATTTTCCAGGTCAGTTGTTTTTCAATGAGATATTTCACATTATCTTCCATTTTTTCATTGTTTTGATTCTGTTTTGTAATTTCTTGGTTTCTCATAAAGTCATTAGCTCCCATCTGTTCCTTTCTAATTTTTAAAGAACTGTTTTCTTCATTGAGCCTTTGAACCTCCTTTTCCATTTGGCTAATTCTGCTTTTTAAAGCATTCTTCTCCTCACTGGCTTTTTGAACCTCTTTTGCCAATTGTGTTAGCCTATTTTTAAAGGTGTTATTTTCTTGAGCATTTTTTGTGTCTCCTTTAGCAAACTGTTGAGCTGCTTTTCAAGATTTTTTTGCATCTCTCTCATTTCTCTTCCCAATTTTTCCTCCACCTCTCTTGATTTTCAAAATCCTTTCTGAGCTCTTCCATGGCCTGAGACCATTGAATATTCATTTTGGATATTTGGGATACAGAAGCCTTGACTTTTATGTCTTTCCCTGATGGTAAGCATTGTTCTTCCTCATCAGAAAGGATAGGAGAAGATATCTGTTCACCAAGAAAGTAACCTTCTATACTCTTATTTTTTCCCTTTTTAGGGCATTTTTCCAACCAATTAGTTGACTTTTGGGTCCTTTGTCAAGAGTAGGGTATACTCTGGGGATCTGTAAGATCTCCATTCCTCCAAGGTGGCACAGTCAAGAGTGTACACTGGTCTGGGAGCCACCAGAAACTTTTGTGCCCAGAATCTGTTAGTTGTAGTTTTCTCTCCATTGTCACCTGGCCTCCAGTTCCACCAAGTCAGCACTGGGGGCTGAGATTCAGATAAGCTGCTCAATTCCCCCAGGGGCTTTAGGTGGGGGCAGGGCTGCCCCTCAGTGTGAGACAAAGATCAGCTACTCAAATCCCCAAGCAGCATTAGGTGGTGGCAGGGCCACTAGAAAGGACTGAGGTAAGAATCAGCTACTCAGTTCCCCCAGGGGGTTTTACAATTCAACAATGGATGTGGGCTGCTGTGGGAGCTGCTGCTGTTCCATGCAGCCTCTGCTGCCTCCTGAGGCTGGAACTATGGGAAGACCCTGCTCCCTTCTCAGCCAGCTGAAAAAACCCTCTCCCTGACCTTTGGTGCCTGTGGGCTGAGGGATCTGCAAACTGCCCCTACTACCACTGGGGATTTTGTCCCTGAGACCTGCTCAAGTCTTCCTCCTAGTGCCATGCCTCCTGGCCAAGGCTGGGCTGGAGTTGGCTCTGCATCTGGTGGGACAGACCTTTCTTGTTGGCCTTTCAGGTCACCCTGGGCTGGAAATCTCCTCCTCTCCATTCTTCTGTAGCTTCTGCTGCTCTAGAATTTGTTGAGAGTCTTTCTTAATAGGTATTTTATGGGCTGTGGGGGAAGAGCTAGTGCATGTGCATCTTTCTACTCCACCATCTTGGCCCCCCCTCCCCAAAATAAAGAATTAAACAAGAAAATAAAGAAGGAAAAAAAGGGAAGAAGAGAGGGAGGGAAAGTAGGGAGGAAGGAAGAACAAACATTCTTTTTTCTAATTAAATTAATTTATTTTCAGTTTTTAATATTCACTTCCACAAAAATTTTGAATTTCAAATTTTCTCACCATCTCCCACTTCCCCCCTCCCCAGGACAGCATGTGTTCTGGTTACTCTCTCCTCCATTCTACCCTCCCTTCAATCACCCCCACCCTCTTTTCCCTTCCCTTCCATTTTCCTATAGGGCAAGATAGATTTCTATACCCCATTGTTTATAGATCTTATTTCCTGGTTGGGGATAAAAACAATTCTTAACAATCATTTCTAAAGCTTCGAGTTTCACATTCTCTTCCTCTCCCCCTCCCCACCCAATTAAGAAGGCAAGCAATTCAGTATAGGTTATACATGTACAGTCATGTGAAACACTTCCATGACAGTCATGTTGTGACAGACTAACTATATTTCTGCCTATCCTATTCTGCCCTCCATTTATTCTATTCTTTCCTTTGACCTGTCCTTCTACAAAGTATTTGCTTTCAATTACCTATTTCCCCAATCTGTGGTCCCTTCTATTATCCCCCCTTTCTTTTCTCCTCCCCTCCCCTGCTTTCCTGTAGGGCAAGGTAAACTTTCATACCCAATTTAGTGTGCATGTTACTCCCTCCTGAAGTCAAATCCAATAAAAATAAGGCTGAGGTCCTTGAGACTATGCTATAGAATATGTATGGAATATATACACATACGTACACACACACATATATTGAATATGCATATTTGCATAAATGTGAATATGTTTATGTACATTTGTATATATTTATATATCCATACCCAGTATATATACACATGTAGTCACTGCACACATATGTACGAACAAACATGTACACATCGGTGCCCATAACATATGTACATATATATGTATATATACAACCCATTTATATATATATATGTGTATTCATATATACATATGTATCCATATAGGTGCTGTGTGTGTTTGTCCTTCGTTACCGAGGAAGACCATGTCATCAAAGAAATAATGACATGACTTGCACTTGACTTTGTTTTGAGTGAGGGAGGACTGTGCAGGTCACCAGCCTCACTTCTCCTCCAGAGCCATCTGAATCCAGTGACCAGATATTCATCAGGATGACTGGAGATGACCCAGGATGAGGCAATTTGGATTAAATGATTTGCCCAAGGTCACACAGCTAGTGAGTGTCAAGTGTCTAAGGTGAGATTTGAACTCAGGTCCTCCTGACTCCTGCACTGGTGCTCTGTCCACTGACTATGATGTTATTGGATGCTTAAAATAAAGCAGGATAAGGATGATTATTTCTATTTTGAACATGGGAAAACTGAGGTTCCAAGAGGGTTAATGACTTTCCCAAGGTTACGCAGATATTCAGAAAATGACAAAATATTTAATTCTCGTGTGATGCCCCTTCCATTATCCTATAATCCCGGATATCCTGAAGCCCTGAAACATCCTAAGATGTTGGGCTTCAGTATTAAAAACTGAAATGGTCAGTGGAATTTCAGTATTGCTGATATCTATTGCTCACTAATGTTTTACAAACAAATTTCATAAGCATTTATTGAATTCATATTCAGGATCACCTATTGTGCTATGCATTAGGGATAGAAACAATCACATACATATACATACACATGCAGGGAATAAAACACAGTCCTTGCCCTCAGGGACTTTATATTCCAGTGAGGTGAAACAACATGTACACAGAAGAATCAATAAAAAAAAAATATATACTCAACACTGAAAAAGAAAAGGTAAATGTAAAATAATTCAGATGAAGAGATATAGATCATTGACCTCTGTGCAAATCAGGAAGGGCTTCATGTAGCTGCTAAATCTTGAGCTGAATCTTGAAGTCAGAGCTTCCAAGAGACAGAAAAGAAGAGGTTAATTTTATATTGTATAGTGGTTGGTTGTTGTCCTTCATTCTCAAAGAGGACCAAAATAACATCACCATGATAAAGTCAAGTTTCAAAGTATATTACTGTGGCTGATCAGACCAATATAAGCTCAGGATACTCTACCACAGATTGGGTACAGATAGTCCTTTTGAACATTTGGGGTGGATACTCCAAATTTGTCCATCCTATGTCTTCATGCTGTGTCAATTCTGCTTTGCTCATAGAATAGCACCCTTTCTGATGTGGGCATGTCATGCTGAGTAGTCTTGTGCCAGTGTCTCCCATGTCACACAACCAAATCCAAAGTTCTTGAAAGAGACCTTGAGTGCATCCTTGTATCACTTCTTCTGAGCAACATGTGATATCCTGCCCCATGCAAGCTCTCCATAAAATAGACTTTTTGGTAAGCATACATTTTACATTTGAACAACATGGCCAGCCAATCAGAATTGTGCTCTCTGAAGAATAGTTTGAATACTTGGCAGTTTAGTTAGAGCAAAGACCTCAGTGTCTGGTACCTTATCTTGCCAGATGATCTTCAGAATCCTCCGAAGACAATTCAAATAGAAGCAATTCAGTTTTCTGGTATGGTTCTGGTAGACTGTCCATGTTTCACAGGCATGCAACAGTGAGGTCAGCACAACAGCTCTATAGAGCTTCAGTTTGGTAATCAGTGGAATGCCTCTTCTCTACTATACTTTTCTTTGGAGCCTCTCAAACACTGAGCTGGCTCTGACAATGCATGTGTCAACCTGATTGTCAATGTGTACATCCCTGGAAAGTAAACTACCAAGGTAAGTGAACTTACCCACAACATCCAAAATTTCTCAATTTGTCATAAGCGATGGTTCCACATATGGATGGTGTGGTGGTGGCTGATAGAGCACCTGTGTTTTCTTGGTGTTATTAGGCAAAAATTAGCACAGGAAGCAGGGAATTAATTCATACTTTGTTGCATCTCAGCTTCAGAGGCTGCAGTGAGTGCATAATCATCTGCAAACAGATAATCATGCACCAACACTCCCTCCACTTTGGTCTTGTCTTGTAGCCTTTCCAAATTGAAGAATTCACCATCAGAGTATCACTAACCTTGATACCATGTTCATCCTCATTAAAAGTATTTGACAACATGGCTGAAAACATCATGCTAAAAAGCATAAGAGCAAGTACACAATCCTATTTCCTTCCATTGGTGACTGGGAAGGCATGAGAGCATTGTCCACTATCCAGAACCTGGGAAAACTTGCCATCATGAAATTGCCATACAATTCTAATGAACTTCTCTCAGCAATGAAATTCTGACATAATGTTCCACAAACCCTCACAACAAGCCCTCAAAGGCCTTGGTCAGATCTACAAACACTGTGTGCAGATATCTGTTCTACTTGCAGCATTTCTTCTTGATTTTTCATGCAGCAAACACCATATTGACTATTCCTCAGTCCTTTCTGAAGTCTCAGGTAGATTCCCAACTTCCAGGTGAAGGATCACCCCATTAAGGAGGACTCTAGCAGGAATCTTACCAGCAGTGACTAAAAGAGAGATTCTCCTTCAATTGTTGCAGAACAATGTTTCCTTTGCCTTTATAGAGATGGGCAACGGAGGCATCCTTGAAATCCTGGGGGATAACCTTCTCTTGACATATAACCTGGAAATTTTCAGTCACCTTTCATATGAGCAATGGTCTCCCTACCTTGTAAATCTCAACTGGAATAGAATCAGCACCAGATACTCTGCCTCAGGGAAGGAGGCACTCAAAACCTCTTCTTCAGTTGGATGTTCAGCTAGGAGGTATTGACTTCAGCCTGAGGTGAATGGTCAATAGCCTCAGCATTGATTGATGACAGTCTGTTGAGAACACTATGGAAGTATTCAGCCCATCTCTCTAGGATCATGTCCTTATCATTAATCAATATGGCCCCATAAGCACTGAGTAGTTGTGATGTACTACAGGTTTTTGGTCCGTAAATAGCTTTCAGGAAATCATAAAAGCTCTTTGAATTGTTACTATCAGCATAAAACTGAATTTAATCTGCCTTCTTACTGAACCAGGAAACCTGTATCTCTCTGAGCTTTGCTTATACTTTACTTTTGATGGAATTAAATGCGCCTTCTTAGAGATGAATGAACTACCCTGCTGGTAAATTCTGTGGAGTTCTTATTTTTCATTTAGCAACTTATGAATGTCCCCATTATTTTCATCAAACCAGTCTTGGTGTTTGCAAGTGTTCTGACTCAGATGAGCAAATGCAATGCTGTACACCAAATCTCTGAAAGCTGTCCACTCCTTTTCCACTCCACTGTTGCCAACTCCTCAGTTTTCCCTCCAATTTAGTGACAAACTATTCATGCTCAGAGAAGAGTTCTAATTTGTTGTTGTTGATACCTTTTTGTTGTTGTTAATACTATTTTGCCTTGGGGGTGGTACTTTTCATGAATGTGAATATTTAGCTTGGAAAGGATAAGTCTGTGATCAGTCCAACACTCTGCACCACACATTGTCTTCATCACTCATACATCTTGTCTGTCTTTTCTCCTTTCAGCCACATAGTCTATTAGATGCCAATATTTGCTGTGAGATTACATCCATGAAGTTTTATTGTGTTTAGGTAGATGGAAAAACAGTGTTGGTGATGAGAACATCACGCAATGCACAAGTCTTCAGCAGTCAATGACCATTCCTGTTCCTGTTTCCAAGTCCATTCCTCCCTAGGACTCCCTGTCAAGTCTGGTATTCTGTGCCTACTCTAGCATTGTAGCCACCCAGATTTATAAGCTTGTCCTCTTTCGGCACACTGATGATAAGGGTCTCTAGGTCTTATTTTTCTTTGACATCATTAGGATTACTCATGGTGGGAACATAGGTACTGATGATAGTGGTATGTCATTTTCCTGCAAGTGGCAATCTTGTTGTAATTCACTCCTTTTGGCAGGCATACCAGCTTGCTGACTAGATTAGTTTTGATTGCAAAACCTATGCCTGCTTCATAGTGTTCCTCTTCACTGTGGCCAGTGCAGAAAAATGTGTATCCAGCTCTGACTTCAGTAAGCTGACCTTCATTTGTCAGCCTTGTTTCACTCATGACTGTTATTTGGATGCTGTACCTGCTGAGTTCTCTTGCAAGAAGAGAAGTTTGTCTTTAAGGTTTGCTGGATTTTGTGTTGTTTATAAGTGTGTACACGTTCCATGTGCCAATGGTGAGTGGAATCATCTTTGCAGATGTTTTTGTACATTTTGTGCATTTTTTGTATTTCAACCACAGAGTGCGGTTCCCTGCCTGCTGCAGTAATCAGGCCAGGGATGATTAAACAGACAATTTTTAGGGCACCTTTTCTAGCCCCCTTCCTCACATCAGGAGGTGAGCAGTGGGATCCTTAAAAGGCTGCTCAGACACTCAGGGGGCTGCTGAATCCCACTGCTGCTTCCAGTGAGAAACAACCCTATGTACTGGGTTGTCTGCGTGTGGGGTTGTCACTACAGCTCCCAGTGTATCTGCACCTGCTGCTTCATCACTTGCCTATTGCCATAGGACTTTGAGGTATAATAGTAAAATGGTATGGGTGATGTCTTTTGATTCATGTATAAAGTGAATTTAAGTGAAGCAGAGTTGCACGAATTCATTCAGGTATATGTAGGGTATATTCAGGGAGGACCAGTGTCTTTGGTGTGTTGGCTGCTGAGCCCTTTTCAGGGATACTTTTCACCTTTGGTGTCCACCTGGTCCACTCAACTCTCACCTGTGACTCCAAGAAGCTGCAGCATCTGCAGTGACTACACCCTGATTAACTATTTCAGCAGATGGACCAAACCAGGCTGAGGGTAGCCAAGGGTTCTCAAACCCATTGGTGAGTTAGGGGAGTGTCTACCCCAAGCATGTGAAGACTTCCCCTGGTGGAGTGGATGGATGAGAACAGTTTGTTCCAATGGCCATGAAGGTAGCTGAAATAGGCAATGTGGAGTGCTTAGCTCTTGGTTAGACATGGATGACACCAAGGTCATCTGCTGCACCCTGAGCTATTGCCAGTCATCTTGATTCTGTCCTGCCACTTGACTATGATGACTCTGGAGGAGAGATATTCTATAGTACATTTCAATAAATGAAATAACCGCCTCTCTCTTAAGTCACACGTAGAATAAAGGTAAATGGGTAGATAAAATAGTAGATAAAATAACCACATATTCTCTAAGACCTAATTGTCTTCTGATCCACATGAGATAAATGCCAAATTCATAATTGGTCATTACCTAATTCAACCTTCCCCTTCCCTCTCCACCATATCACTTCCATGGAAATCTACTTCATGTGTAATTTAAACCCTTAAGAATACAGACAATAATGTTCAAATACATCTTGGGATCTTTTCCATTTTACTTATAGGGTGAATTTAGTTCCTATCCTGTGGGCACCATGATAAATATAATGATGTAAGATGTTTAAACAATGCAGAAAACCATGTCCTTTGTGTTTCATTTCTCCCTCATTTACTTTTGTGCAATCTTCATACTTAAAATAAATAATTCACACTTTGTGCATGTAGATTTTTCTTATTCCATTAAGAGCAGTACCCTGTACAACTCCTTCTAAGTATTGCCTTTTAATAATTACATAGCTTTGCTTTTCAAAAGTTTCAGATGACTCCTTCCAAGTCTTTGTTAATATTGATTATGATCATGCTTAATAATCCTCCAGAAAATAAGCTAGACATGAACAAAAGATTCCTGCTAATCAACATGCTGTGCTGAGTCTGAAAACTGCTTTTTTTTTGACACATTCTACTTGTGGATTGACAGGAATATCAAAACTCTCTTTTTATATGATGAAAAAAATTTTCACAGAGAAATCACTCAAATTTATAGATTTTGGTCATTGTGATAAAAGAAAAAAAATGGAAGCATGGCTTATTCAATCAATTTTGCCAAAGTTTTTCAATTTGGAAAAAAAATGATGTCATGTGGCCAAAAAACAAATGATTACTTCAATAGCATCCTATTTCCCTGTCCTGAAAGTGTTCTTCTGACTTCTGCTCAATGGTGACAGTCATAACTGAGCTGGAAGTTCAAGCACTTGATTGAGTGGTCATTTATAAAATGAGTGGACAATGAGTCATAGTCAAAGGTAGTCGATGAGTGAAGTCATGATAAGGAAGCCCTTTGAGGGCTTGAAAAAATGGCAAAACCTTATCTGATTAAATTTTTTTAAATGACAGCATCAATAAAGGCATAGACGTTTCATTTTTAATGACCATGTATTCCGAGGTGTTAGAGTTAGTATATTGGAATAGAATAATAATAGTTCATATTTATGTAGCACTTTAAAGTTTATAAAGCATTTTACACACATGCAAAGCTCTTCCTAGTGCCTTTCCTCATCCTGTCTGGTTTGTCTTAGATTCCTGATGTAGATAGTCTCCCATTAGCTGTTTCAGAGATGCTATTAGGATGTCAACGGAAATATAAAAATTCCATATCCTCTGGACCTCTTCAAAATGTACAAGGCCCTTCTCAGAACAAGACAGTGGGGAGGGAGAAGAGAGCAAAGTTAGGCAAGTTCTGAGATAATGTCCCTGACAAGCAATTTCTTCTCATTGGTGGCTCTCTCCTTTAGCTCTCGTGATTTTAAACAACTTAATGGTTTCATTCAAGACCTAGAAGTTTTGATCAAACTCCTTAGCTACTCTGAACAGCTATCCTGTCAAAAAATGGGAGCTGCAGAGGCCTTGTTCAAACATCATGATTCATCTAGATTTTTTCTCCTGATAAATTCGTAAGAGCTAAATGGGGTGAGGGTAATTTTAATATTACCCTTATATTTAATTATCATTCTGTATTATATTCTGTTCAGCCCCACATGCCCTAGCATAGACTAGAAAAGAATAAAGTTGATGAGACTCCATACTTTCCCCACCTCCTTCTTATAGAATCTCTTCTTATGGAGTCCTAATAACACTAAGACATGCTAAGTTCCTCACAATCACTTCCCAAGCCTTCCCTATAATATTCCCTTTTTTCCTGGTTGTTTTTTTCTATTATTTTCTCTGTTCTTTTTTAAAAAATCAGACACGCTCTAAATCAGAGATGTCTAATGTATGTCCCACACACCCCAGAGTGCTTTCCAAACCAGATTAAAATGAAATTAAGAAATATTTAGCAAAATAGATGAAATCCAAGAGAACACAGATAATATCACATGTGATTTTCTAACTCAACATGCAGTCCATAAGGTTCTTTATGCATGGTTTAGTAGCCCTTGCTTCTATTTGAATTTGATACCTCTGGGCAAAATCATTTAATCACCAAAATGTAAGATTATTTCTTCTCTGCCATCCTCTGCAACCTCAAATCAAATCTTAAAAAAGAGGAATTTCACAATTATAGTCCAAATATATAGTAATAAACCCTTCACCTCCAAGATAAAAAGCCTGAAACACTACCCTAGTTAAAAACATCAGGAAGTCTCATTGGAAAACTTAAATATTCTGTTTATTCAATTATATTGTATATATTGCAAGTTTTTTTTTGTCCTTTTTACTTTCTGTGTAGTGAGAATCAGGAGAAAAAGTAGAATGAATAAAAACTGCTTGGATGAAAATTCACTGGTGCATGGATTCATTAATGGACAACAAAGTCCAACAGAATCTCATCATTAAAACCAGACTCCTTTCAATGTGGATAAGCAAGGGAAAACAATGACATACTCATACTTTCTAGTTTCAGATTGCATCTGTTGTCAGAGAATGGTTGTTAGTATTTAAATTGGTTTACTTGTCATTATTATTTATTTGTTAATTTATAAGAGGGCACTCTTTCCATTACAACTTTTAAAGTATGAAATGGTTGTGATTTTATTCCAAAACTGTTCTCAAAATGTTCATTGTACAACCATAAAAACTAATGAAGTGAATATGTCATTGATATAGGTGTGAAATTTTAGACAGCTTATTATACATAAGTTTAATATAAATATTTCTAAATATTGCATTGTATTATATTGAAGAAAATGTACTTTTCTTCAGACAATATTTCATTCTAAACAATAATCATTGATTAGAAGTAATTACTGCTTTCCTGGGAATCAACTTTTTGTCTTCTTTTTCATCTGGGTAAAACCAATTGCATACAAAAAATTAAAACAAACATGCATTTCGAGATAGACAGTTCCTAGACATAATCATAATCCTACAGTGATGTATTTTCTCAACACATGACTGCAAAAACAACTTAGCTGTTGACTTACTGAGAACACTTTGAAAAATATCTTAACTCAGTTTCCTTAGCTATGAAATGAAAAGCCTAAATTAAAATATCTCTAAAAATCAATTTCCACTCTAACAATCTATGATTCTATGTCCTTTTGTCAGCTGATAATTCACAAGTATATGCTGTCATCTTTTTTGGAGGAAGACATGATAAAAGTTCAATCCTGTCTCTGGAGTCTACCCATTAGAAAAGTATCTCCCTTAGGGATTCAATTAAATTCAACAATACCTTTCTTAAATTGTTAGTGTATCTCAAACACTGTAGATATAAATGCAAAAATAAAATAGCCCCTGCTCTCTAAGAGTTTTCATTCTATTGGGAAAGTTGCACAAACTGTATATGGATAATTAAATACAAAGTATATAGAAAATAATTCAAGGTCATTTCAAGATGCGGATAACATAATAAATGAATTAAAAAACAGTTAGGTTTGAGAAGGCATACACATTACGTGTGGGAGAAGCTAGGCAGTCTAAGGGGTGGAAATAAAGAGGTAAAATAATGACTTCTCCCATTGATATAGTTATTAAAAACCTTTAAAGCCTTTCCATACAACAATTTGAAGTAGGCTGTGCAATTATGACTATTCTCATTTTGCATAGGAAGAATTGGAGCCCTACTAAGTGACTTGCCAAAGGTCAAATAGCTGGTATTTGTTCTGTTCTGCAAAATGAAGTGATTGAACTAGATGACCTGCAAAGTCTCTTGAAACTAAAATTTATGATCTAATGATGTCTAAAATTGTTAGGACCAGAATTCTTACCCAGCTTTTCTCGCTCTAAAACCTATGTGCTTTCCATAAGCATGACACTTTTAAGTGGAAAGTCTAGTAGTTCAGTTTAGAGAAAAATAAGTATTTCATTTTGTAGCTTAAGAGAAAGAATGACATTTTGCAATACTGTAGAGTTGGATAAATGATATGAATATATGTCTATATCTTAGAAAAATATTATCACCTGCACAACAAATTAGTTATTCCCAAGAAAATTGTGTATATTAAGATACCTGGAATCAGTAAAGTTGTATTATACAGCAATGTTTTAAATTTTTCTATTCCCAGTATACTTCATCTCAGTAATTGCAAAATGTGTCTGGCACAGAAAAGGAGAACTGAGTTCTTTTCAGAAACATTCTCCAGTGACTAAAGGCACTGATTCTTCCTTGTAACCATTTGTAAAATTACTTCTTACTAGCAATCTTTATTTTTTTATCTTCTCTGATTTGAGAATGACTAAACTGACTGTATTCAAGAGACAGAGACAGAGACAGAGAGATAGAGAGGAGAGAGAAAGTAGGGAAGGAGGGAAGAAGAGAAAGAGACAGAGAAATTCAGAGAAAGACAGAGAGAGTGTTGGGACTGGAAGCAGAAAGAGAAAGCTACATCTCTGCCTTCTAGGCAATTGTAGGGATTATCATTGATATGTACTTCATGATACTAATGCTAATAAGAAACACTAAGGTTTAATAAGTGCTTTCATCACAGGAGGCCTGAGGTATGAATACCAAGCATATAGCACCATTTTACAGAACAACTAAGCCTGACAGATAGAAAGTGAAATATCTAGCTTCACAAATCTCCTGTGACTTTGGGCAAGGGCTCCTAATGAGAAGCCTTATATTCTTCTTTCTAAACAATACTACATCTCTAACTCCTGTCCTTATTGGGGTGCATATTACTTTGATTCAAAATGAGCTATCATATAAACATTTATTCTAATGCAAAGAGCTCAGAGGATGGGGGATGAAGTCCTAATTCTGAAACCTGTTCCCCTTGTTTCCTAGGTTGTGTGACCATAGATAAGTCAATTAAATTTTCAGAGATTTAATTGTCTTTAAAATCATGATAATTCTTTTTTTATTAATTAATTTTATCTACTTTCAGTGTTCTACAATAACTACCATATAACTTAGATTATTATTTTCCCCTCCCTCCCCTCTACAATTCCCTTCCTTCCCTGAGACAGCATACAATTTTGTATAGGTTCTACACATACATTCCTATTTAATACATTTTCACTATACTCATGCTGTGTTGAAGAATTAAAACAAGTGGGAGAAATCATCTAACAAACCAAAACGCAAACATACACACACACACACACACACACACACACACACACACAGACAAATGATCTGCTGCAATCTGCAGTTGAATTCCATAGTGCTTTCTCTGGATGTGGAAGGTATTTTGCCTTAGAAGACCAATGGGAATTTTTTTTAAGTCCTTTCATGACAATGAAGTTCCAAGTCTACCAGAAAAAACTCACGCAAACTGTGGTCATTGCTATGCACAAAGTTCTCCTGGTTCTGCTCTTTTCTCTCAGCATCAGATCATATACGCCTTGCCAAGCCTGTCTGAAGTCTTCCTATTCATCATTTCTTGTAGCACAATAATATTCCATTACATTCATAATTTATTCAGGCATTCCCCAATTGATGGGCATCCCCTTGATTTCCAGTTTTTGGCCAACACAAAGAGTTCTGCTATAAATATTTTTGTACATGTGGGACCCTTTCCCATTTTTATGATCTCTTGGGGATACAGTCCTAGAAGTGATATTGCTGGGTCAAAGAGTATGCACATTTTTGTAGCCCTTTGGACATAGTTCCAAACTACTCTCCAGAATGGCTGGATCAGCTCACAGCTCCACCAGCAGTAGTGTATTAGTGTTCCAGTTCTCCCACATCCTCTCCAACATTTATCATTTTTCTGTTCTGTCATGTTTGCCAATCTGAAAGGTGTGATGTGGTAACTCAGAGTTGTTTTGATTTGCATCTCTCTAATCAAAAATGATTTAGAGCATTTTTCATATGACTATAGATATCTTTAATTTCTTTTTTTATTTTTTTTATTTTTTATTTTTTTTAATGTTTAACAATCACTGCCATACAATTGCGATTTTATCCCTCCCCACCCACCCCCCACTACCTCCCTCCCTCCCCACGACTGCATACAATTCTGTATAGATTCTACATATACTTTCCTATTGAGTATATTTTCACTATAGTCATGCTATGTAGTCAGACTAAGATAAATGAAAGAATCCGTATAACAAATCAGAACATGATACACAAACAGATACACATACACAAACATGATCTGCTACATTATGTGAGTGACTTCCATATTTCTCTCTCTGAGTGTGGAAGGCATTTTGCCTTGAGGTCCACCATTGGGATTTTTTTTTTTTTTCAGAAGTTCTTGTGTTATTACAAAAATCTAAGTCTACCAGAAAAAACTCTCACACACTGTGGTTGTTGCTGTGCATAAAGTTCTCCTGGTTCTGCTCCTTTCACTCAGCATCAGGTCATATAAGTCCTTCCAGGCCTCTCTGAAGTCTTCTTGTTCATCATTTCTTATGGCACAATAGTACTCCATTACATTCATATACCATAATTTATTCAGCCATTCCCCAATTGATGGACATCCCCCTGACTTCCAGTTTTTGGCAACTACATAGAGTGCTGCTATAAATATTTTTGTACATGTGGGACCCTTTCCCATTTTTATGATCTCTTGGGGATATAGTCCTAGTAGCGATATTGCTGGGTCAAAGGGTATGCACATTTTTGTAGCCCTTTGGGCATAGTTCCAAATTGCTCTCCAGAATGGGTGGATGCGCTCGCAGCTCCACCAACAATGAATTAGTGTTCCAACTCTCCCACATCCTCTCCAGCATTTATCATTTTCTTGTTCTGTCATGTTTGCCAATCTTATAGGTGTGATGTGGTACCTCAGAGTTGTTTTGATTTGCATCTCTCTAACCAATAGTGATTTAGAGCATTTTTTCATATGATTATAGATAGCTTTAATTTCTTCCTCTGAAAATTTCCTGTTCATATCCTTTCACCATTTATCAATTGGGGAATGACTTGTATGATTATACATTTGGGTCAGTTCTCTATATATTCTAGAAATGAGGCCTTTATCCCCGAGCTTAGCTGTAAAAATTTTTTCCCAATTTACTACATCCCTCCGGATTTTGGTTCCATTGGGTTTGGTTGTGCAAAAACTTCTCAGTTTAATGTAATCAAAGTTATTCATTTTGCATTTCATAATGCATTCTATCTCTCCTTTAGTAAAGAATTCTTCCCTTCTCCATAGATCTGATAAATACCCTATTCCTTGCTTCTCCAGTTTATTCATGGTATCAATCTTTATACCTAAATCATGTACCCATTTGGACTTTATTCTTGTGTACGGTGTCAGGTAAGGGTCTATGCCTAATTTCCGCCACACTGTTATCCAGTTTTCCCAGCAATTTTTATCAAACAATGAGTTCTTATCCCAGAAGCTGGGGTCCTTGGGTTTATCAAACAGAAGGTTGCTATATTCCTTGCCTACTGCATCTTGAGTGCCAAGTCTATTCCACTTGTCTACCTCTCTGTTTCTTAGCCAATACCAAGTGGTTTTGATAATTGCTGCTTTATAGTACAGTTTAAGGTCTGGTAGCGCTAGGCCACCTTCCCAGGCATTTCTTTTCATTAGTCCCTTTGATATTCTGGACCTTTTGTTTTTCCAAATGAATTTTGATATTATTTTATCCAGCTCTAGAAAGTAATTGTCTGATAGTTTAATTGGTATGGCACTAACTAAGTATATTAATTTGGGTAGAATTGTCATTTTTATTATATTAGCACGGCCTACCCATGAGCAACTAATGTTTTTCCACTTACTTAAATCTGACTTTATTTGTGCAAAAAGTGTCTTGTAATTGTGTTCATATAGTCCCTGGGTTTGTTTTGGCAGGAAGACTCCTAAGTATTTTATACTGTCTACCCTAACTTTAAATGGGATTTCTCTTTCTATCTCTTGCTGTTGAACTTTGTTGCTAATATATAGGAATGCAGAAGATTTGTGTGGGTTTATTTTGTACCCTGCAACTTTGCCAAAGTTGTTTATTAATTCTAGTAATTTTTTACTTGAATCTCTGGGATTCTCTAGGTAAATCATCATATCATCTGCAAAGAGTGATAACTTAGTTTCTTCTTTGGCTATTCTAATTCCTTGAATATCTTTATCTTGTCTAATTGCTACAGCTAACATTTCTAGTACCATATTGAATAATAGTGGTGATAATGGACAACCTTGTTTCACCCCTGATCTTATTGGGAATGCATCTAGCTTATCCCCATTGCAAATAATGCTTGCTGAAGGTTTTAGATAGATACTGCTTATTATTTTATGGAAAGTTCCCTTTATTCCTACGTTCTCCAATGTTGTTAGTAGGAATGGATGTTGTATTTTGTCAAAAGCTTTTTCTGCATCTATTGAGATAATCATGTGGTTTTTGTTAGCTTTGTTGTTGATGTGATCGATAATGCTAATAGTTTTCCTAATATTGAACCAGCCCTGTAGTCCTGGTATGAATCCTACCTGATCATAATGTATTAATCTCGTGATAAGATGCTGTATTCGTTTTGCTAAAATCTTATTTAAAATTTTTGCATCTATATTCATTAGGGAAATTGGTCTATAATTTTCTTTCTCTGTTTTGTCTTTTCCTGGTTTGGGTATCAAAACCATATTTGTATCATAGAAAGAATTTGGGAGGACTCCTTCTTCCCCAATTTTCAAGAATAGTGTATGTAGTATTGGAATTAACTGTTCTTTAAATGTTTGATAGAATTCACTTGTGAATCCATCTGGCCCTGGAGATTTTTTCCTAGGGAGTTCATTGATGGCTTGTTCAATTTCTTTTTCTGAGATGGGGTTGTTTAAGTATTCAACTTCCTCTTCTGTTAATCTGGGCAATTTGTATTTTTTAAAATATTCATCCATCTCATTTAGATTGTCGAATTTGTGGGCATAAAGTTGGGCAAAGTAGTTTCTAATTATTGTTTTAATTTCCTCCTCATTGGAGGTGAGTTCACCCCTTTCATTTTTAATGTTAGTAATTTGGTTTTCTTCTTTCTTTTTTTTGATCAGATTAACCAAAGGTTTATCAATTTTATTAGTTTTTTCATAAAACCAACTATTGGTTTTATTTATTAATTCAATAGTTTTCTTTATTTCAATTTTATTAATCTCTCCTTTGGTTTTCAGTATTTCTAATTTGGTATTTACTTGGGGATTTTCAATTTGTTCTTTTTCTAGCTTTTTCAACTGCAAGCCTAAGTCATTGATCTCCTCTTTCTCTATTTTATTTATGTAAGCATTCAGAGATATAAAACTTCCCCTAATAATTGCTTTTGCAGTGTCCCATAAGTTTTGGTATGTTGTCTCACTATTGTCATTCTCTTGAATGAAGTTGTTGATTCTTTCTATCATTTCTTCTTTAACCCAATCCTTCTTTAGAATTAGATTATTTAGTTTCCAATTGATTTTTGGTTTCTCTTTCCATGGCCTTTTATTACATGTAATTTTTAATGCATTATGATCTGAAAAGGATGCATTGATTATCTCTACCTTTCTGCACTGGATTGTGAGATTTTTATGTCCTAGTACATGGTCAATTTTTGTAAATGTTCCATGTACTGCTGAGAAAAAGGTATATTCCTTTCTATTCCCATTTAATTTTCTCCAAAGATCTATCATATCTACCTTATCCAGAGTTTTATTTACCTCCTTAACCTCTTTCTTGTTTATTTTGAGGTTGGATTTATCTAGTTCAGAGAGGGGGAGGTTGAGGTCCCCCACTAGTATAGTTTTGCTATCAATTTCTTCCTCCAACTCCCCCAACCTCTCCTCTAAGAATCTGGATGCTATACCACTTGGAGCATACATGTTTAGTAATGATATTGCTTCATTGTCTATGGTGCCTTTTAGTAGGATATAGTTTCCATCCTTATCCCTTTTGATTAGATCTATTTCTGCTTTTGCTTTGTCTGAGATTAGGATTGCTACTCCTGCCTTTCTTACATGAGCTGAGGCACAATATATTCTGCTCCATCCTTTGACCTTTATCCTATGTGTATCCCCCCGTTTCAAATGTGTTTCTTGTAAGCAGCATATTGTTGGATTATGGCTTTTCATCCATTCTGCTATCCGTCTCCGTTTTATGGGAGAGTTCATCCCATTCACATTCACAGTTATGATTACAATCTGTATATTTCCCTCCACCCTCTTTCCCACCATTTGTGCTTTTAACTCTCCCGTCTCCCTTCCCCTCCTCAATAGTATTCACTTTTCACCCCCTCCTCCTGCAGCCTTCCCCTCCTTCTTTTAGCCCCCCTCCCTTTTAGTCCCCTTTACTCTTATTGCTTCTTTCCTCCCTTTTAGCCACCCTCCCCTTTCTTCCCCCTTCCCCTCCTACTACCTATAGAGCTAGTTAGGATTATCTGCTTAAGATTATTGTTCCCTCCTTTGAACAAATCAGATGAGAGTACCTCTCAAACAATGCTCATCTCCTTCCCCTCCTTCCTTCTACTATAGTTTTGTACTTCTTCCTGTGATATAATTTGCCATTTTCTGCTTCCCCCTTTCCACACCTCCTATTACATTCCCTTCTCATACTTAAATCATATTTTTGACATGACATCATTTACTTTATGCCCGTTCCCTCTACATATATCCCTTTTATCATAATAGCTGCACAGTTCTCAAGATTAACAGGTATCATCTTCCCTTATAGGGAGGTAAACAGATTGCCCGAATTGAGTTGCAAGTTTTTGTTTTTGTTTTTTCCCCTCTGTTTACCTTTTTATGATTCTCTGGAGACCTGCATTTGAAGATCAAATTGTCTATTGAGTTCTGGTGTTTTGGTCAGGAAGCTCTGGAAATCCCTTATTTCGTTGAATGACTTTCTCCTTGCCTGAAATGTTATGCTGAACTTTGCTGGGTAGTTGATCCTTGGTTGGAGTCCCAACTCCTTTGTCTTACGGAATATTGGGTTCCAATTCTTTCGATCTTTTAATGTAGAAGCTGCAAGGTCCTGTGTGATCCTGACTGTGTGACCTTGATATTTAAATTGTTTCTTTCTGGCTGCTTGTAGTATTTTCTCCTTCACTTGATAGCTCTGGAATTTGGCAACTATATTTCTTGGGCTTTTGAGTTTGGGATCCCTTTCCGGTGGGGAACGGTGGATTCTTTCGATGACTATTTTGCCCTCTGAGTCTAGTACTTCTGGGCAGTTTTCCTTGATGATTTCCTGGAAGATGTTGTCCAGACTCTTTTCTTCATCATGGGTTTCTGGCAGGCCAATAATTCTTAGATTTTCTCTCCTGGATCTATTTTCCAGGTCAGTTGTTTTTCCAATTAAATATTTTAGATTTTCTTCTATCTTTTCATTCTTTAGATTTTGTTTGACTGATTCTTGTTGCCTCATTGAGTCATTGGTTTCTACTTGCCCAATTCTAATCTTGATCGTATTGTTTTCTTCAGTTAGCTTTCGCATCTCCTTTTCGATCTGACCAATTTTTCCCTTTAAGGAGCTATTTTCTCCATTTAATTTTTGTACTTCTTTTTCCATTCGACCAATTTTCCCAGTTAGGTTTTGGGTTTCCTTTTCCATCTGATCAATTTTCCCTATTAGGTTTTGAGTTTCCTTTTCCGTTTGATTAACTCTTCCTTTTAGGGAATTATTCTCTCCAGTTAATTTTTGAACTTCCTTTTCCATTTCTTCAATTTTCTTTTTCAGATTGATGTTCTCATCAGTGAATTCTTTTTTTATAGTTTTAAAATCATTGGCCAGTTTTTCTTTTATATCCTTCTTCAGACGTTCCAGGTAATCTAGTTGTGCTTGCGAGAAATTCATAGTCCCATCTGAGGTTTCAGATGGAAGTACAGTCTCAGCTCTGACCTCTTTGGTGTTTGTGTTTTGGTCCTTATCCCCATAGAAAGATTCTATGGTTTTTTCACTTTTCGTCTGCTTTTTCCGATTCATGATGTTGGCTGAGTGTTGTAGCTTTTGGTTCTTTCAGTCAGAAGATACAGATCTTTTAAGTTGAGTTGATGTTTGTCTAGGCTAAAAGCAGGCTTTTTTTTTTTTTGTTGTTGTTGTTGTTGTTGTTTCCCAGATCAACCCTTGGGTTAGCTTGATAGGTGTGTGGGAGGTGTGGTCTGGTCTCAGGATATCTCCTCAGCTGGCCTGAGGCAAAGGCAGGGTCCGGGGATGGTGATCCCAGCTTCCCTATTGTCTTCCCTTTCCCCTGGAGGGCTGGGGCACGCCTAGAGGCTAATGCATGTTCCCGCCCCTCCTGGGGCTCGTCTCCCGGGCTGAGGCTTGCTTGGGTCTCAGTGCGAATTTTCTCTGCCCTGGGTCGTCTGTCCCTCCAGATAGCCTCCACCACGGTGGGAAGAATCCCCCTTTGCCACTTTTCCAGCCTGTGGTGTTATGAGACCACCCGTCCCCTTCTGCTGTTCCCACTGATCCAGGATTAATCTGGGGAAGAATTTTATGGTTCCCTCACGGTCATCGGGGGGGAGGGGAGAGCACTTACTGATCACTCCGGCATCCCAGCTCCTGGATGTTCAAGTAGTGACCCCTCTTTAATTTCTTTCTCTGAAAATTGCTTGTTCATATCCTTTGATCATTTTTCAATTGGGGAAAGACTTGTATTTTTGTACGGTTGACTCAATTATCTATATATCCTAGAAATGAGGCGTTTATCCCAGAGATTAGCTGTAAAAATTCTTTCCCAGTTTTCTGCATCCCTCCAAATTTTGGTTGCATTGGGATTGGTTGTGCAAAAACTTTTTAGTTTAAGGTAATTAAAATTATACATCTTGCACTTCATAATGTTTTCCATCTCTTCTTTAGTAAAAAATTCTTCTCTTCTCCATAAATCTGATAAATACCCTATGCCTATACTATTGTCCATAGTATCCATCTTTATGCCTAGATTGTGAACCCATTTGGATTTTATTCTTGTGTATGGTGTCAGAAATTATTCTATGCCTAGTTTCTGCCACACTGTTATCCAGTTTTCCCAACAATTTTTGTCAAACAGTTCTTATCCCAGAAGCTGGGGTCCTTTGGTTTATCAAACTGTAGATTGTTATATACATTGTTTCCTATGTCTTGAGTACCTAGCATATTCTACTTGTCTGCCTTTCTCTTCCTTAGCCAGTACCAAATGGTTTTGATAATTGCTGCTTTATAATAAAATTTGAGATCTGGTAGCACTAGGCCACCTACTCTAGCATTTCTTTTCATTAGTCCCTTTATATTCTGGATATTTTGTTCATCCACATTAGTTTTAACACTATTTTTCCAGCCCTGGAAAATAATTGTCTGATAGTTTAATTGGTATGGCACTAAATAAGTAAATTAATTTAGGTAGAATTGCCATTTTTATTATATTGGCTTGGCCTACCCATGAGCAACTGATGTTTTACCACTTACTTAGATCTGACTTTATTTGTGCGAAAAGTGTCTTGTAGTTGTGTTTATATAGGCCCTAGGTTTGTTTTGGCAGGTAAATTCCCAAATATTTTATAGTGTCTACCCTAGCTTTAAATGGGCTTTCTTTTTCTGTCTCTTGCTCTTGGGCTTTGTTACCAATATATAGAAATGCAGAAGATTTGTATAGGTTATTTTGTAACCTGCAACTTTGCCAGTTGTTTATTGTTTCATGTAGTTTATTACTTGAATTTCTGGGATTCTCTAAGTATATCATCATATCATCTGCAAAGAGTGATAACTTAGTTTCTTCTTTGCCTGTTCTAATTCCTTCAATTTCTTTATCTTGTCTAATTGCTATAGCTAACATTTCTAGCATCATATTGAATAATAGTGGTGATAATGGACGTCCTTGTTTAACCCCTGATCTTACTGGAAATGCATCTAGCTTATCATCATTGCATATAATGCTTGCAGAAGGTTTTAGGTAGATATTGTTTACTATTTTGTGGAAAATTCCCTTTATTCCTGTGATCTCCAAAGTTTTTAATAGAAATGGATGTTGTATTTTGTCAAAAGCTTTTCCTGCATCTATTGAGATAATCATGTGATTTCTGTTAGCTTTGATGTTGATATGGTCAATAATGCTAATAGTTTTCCTAATATTGAACCAGCCCTGCATTCCTGGTATGAATCCTACCTGATCATAATGTATTATTCTCATGATAAGTTTCTGTATTCATTTTGCTAAAATATTATTTCAGATTTTTGCATCTATATTCACTAGAGAAATTGGTCTATAATTTTCTTACTCTGTTTTGTCTCTTCCTGGTTTAAGTATCAAAACTATATTTGTATCATAAAAAGAATTTGGGAAGACTCCTTCTTCCCTAATTTTCAAAAATAGTCTATATGGTATTGGAATTAACTCTTCCTTAAATGTTTGATAGAATTCACTTATCAATCCATCTGGCCATGGAGATTTTTTCCTAGGGAGTTCAGTGATGGCTTGTTCAATTTCTTTTTTCTGGGATGGGGTAGTTTAAGTATTCAACTTCTTCTTCTGTTAATCTGGGCAATTTGTATTTTTTAAAATACTCATCCATCTCATTTAGGTTGTCAAATCTATGGACATAAAGTTGGGCAAAGTAATTTCTAATTACTGTTTAATTTCTTCCTCATTGGACGTGAGTTCACCCCTTTTATTTTTGATTTTAGTAATTTAGTTTTAGTAATTTGAATTTAGTAAATTGGTTTTCTTCTTTCTTTTTTTAAATAAGATTTAACAACTTTGTTATTTTTTTCATAAAACCAACTGTTGGTTTTATTTATTAATTCAATAGTTTTCTTAATTTCAATTTTATTAATCCCTCCTTTGGTTTTCAGTATTTCTAATTTGTTATTTACTTGGGGATTTTCAATTTGTTCTTTTTCTAGCAATTTCAGCTACATACCCAAATTATTGATCTCCTCTTTCTCTATTTTATTCATGTAGGCATTCAATGATATAAGACTTCCCCTAAGAACTGCTTTTGCAGTATCCCATAAGATTTGTTAGGTTGTCTCATTATTGTCATTCTCTTCAATGAAGTTGTTAATTGTTTCTATGATTTCTTGTTTAACCCACTCCGTCTTTAGGATTAGACTGTTGTTTTTATTACATGTAATTTTTATTGCATTATGATCTGAGAAGGATGCATTGACTATCTCTGCTTTTCAGCACTGGATTGTGAGGTTTTTATGCTCTTGAACATGGTCAATTTTTGTATATGTGTTATGTACTGCTGAGAAAAAAGGTACATTCCTTTCTATTCCCATTCAATTTTCTCCAGAGATCTATCATATCTACCTTATCCAGAGTTTTATTTACCTCCTTAACCTGTTCTTGTTTATTTTGAGGTTAGATTTATCAAGTTCAGAGAGGGGGAGGTTGAGATCCCCTACTAGTATAGTTTTGCTGTCTATTTCCCCCAACCTCTCCTCTAAGAATCTGGATGCTATACCACTTGGAACATACATGTTTAGTAATGATATTGCTTCTTTGTTTATTGTGCCTTTTAGCAGGATATAGTTTCCTTCCTTATCTCTTTTGATTAGATCTGTTTTTGCTTTTGTTTTGTTTGAGATTAGGATTGCTACCTGCTTTTCTTACATCTGCTGAGGCACAATATATTCTGCTCCAACCTTTTACCTTTACCCTGTGTGTATCCCCCTATTTCAAATGTGTTTCTTGTAAACAACATATTGTTGGATTATGGCTTTTAATCCATTCTGCTATCCCTCTCCATTTTATGGGAGAGTTCATTCCATTCACATTCCCAGTTACGAATACAATCTATGACTTCCCCTCCATCCTCTTTCCCACTGGTGGTGCTTTTAGTTCTCCCATCTCCCTTCCCCTCCTCAATAGAGTTTTTGATTTTCACCACCACTTCCCACAGTTTTCCCTTCCTTCTTTCAGCCCCTCTCCCTTTTACTCCCATTTACTCTTATTACTTCTTCCCTCCCTTTTAGCTTCCCTTCCCCTTTCTTCTCTCTTCCCCTCCTACTATCTATAGAGCTTGTTAGATTTACATACTTAATTAAGTTTATTTCTCCCTCCTTGAACCAAATCAGATGAGAATTCATCACAATGCTCATCTCTCTCCCCTCTTTCCCTCTACTATAATTTTGTACTTCTTCTTGTGATGTAATTTACCATTTTCTGCTTCCTCCTTTTCACATTTCCTGTTACAATCCCTTTGAATGCTTAAATCATATTTTTATCATTACACCATTTACTTAATAACTCTTCCCTCTATGTATATCCTTTTTATATTTCATGATAGGTGTACAATTCTCAGGATTAACAAGTATCATCTTCCCTTATAGGGACGTAATAGTTTGCCCAACTTGAGTAACAGGTTTTTATTTTCCTCTCTCTACCTTTTTATGCCTCTCTTGAGACCTGTGTTTGAAGACTGAATTTTCTATTTGGTTCTGACCTTTTTGTCAGGAAGGTCTGGAAATCCCTAATTTCATGGAATATCCATCTCTTTGCCTGAACTAGTATGTTGAACTTTGTTGGGTAATTGATCCTTGGTTATAGTCGCAGCTCTTTTGCCTTGCAGAATATTGGATTCCAATTCCTTCCATCTTTTAATGTAGAAGCTGCAAGGTCCTGTGTGATTCTGACTATAGCTCCTCGATATTTGAATGGTTTCTTTCTGGCTGCCTATGGTATTTTCTCCTTCACTTGATAGTTCTGGAATTTGGCAACAATATTTCTTGAGGTTTTGAGTTTGAGATCCCTTTCAGTAGGTGAACAGTGGATTTTTTCGATGACTATTTTTCCCTCTGGATCTAGCACTTCTGGGCAGTTTTCCTTGATGAATTCTTGGATAATACTATACAGATGCTTTTTTTCATCATGGCTTTCCAGTAGGCCAATGATTCATAAGTTTTCTCTCCTGGATCTGTTTTACAGGTCAGTTGTCTTTCCAATTAGATATTTTATACTTTCTTCTACCTTTTCATTCTTTAGATTTTGTTTGACTGATTCTTGATGTCTTATAGAGTCATTAGTTTCTATTTGCCCAATTCTCACTTTTATTAAATTGTTTTCTTCAGTAACTTTTGAATCTCCTTTTCCATCTGTCCAATTGTTCTTTTTAAGGAGTTATTTTCTCTGACTAGTTTTTGTATTTCCTTACCATTTGTTCAATATTCACAATTAGGTTTTGTACTTCCTTTTCCATTTGTTCAATTTTCCTTTTTAAAGAGATATTCTCATCAGTGAATTCTTTTTTTCATACTTTTAAAGTCATTGACCAATTTTTCTTCTATTTCCTTCTTCAGTTGTTCCAGGATAGCTGTTTGTGCATGTCAGCAGTTTATCCTTTCTGAAATTTCAGATGGGAGAACAGTCTCACTACTGACCTCTCTGGTATTCTTCTTTTGGTCCCTGTCCCCATAGAAAGATTTTGTGAATTTTTTTTTCACCCTTGTTTTGCTTTTTTTTGCTCATGATGATTTTTGTTATGGCTTTTGGATCTTTCAGTTGGATGCTACAGAACTTGGTGTTCAGCTGACTGGTGTAAAAAAGCTAAGGGCAGATGCCTTTTAATCTTTTTGTTTTGTGTTTTCTTGATCAGCTCTGGGGCTAGCTTGTTAAGTGTGGGGTAGGGGTGGTCTGGTCCCAGGAGATCTCCTCAGCTGAGCTGAGTCAAAGGCAAGCTCAGGGGTTGGTGACCCTGGATGCCCTATTGTCTTTATTTATTGTTATTTCTAGAGTTGTAATATGCTGATACCCAGTCATTCTAAGAACATTTCATTCTTGTTAGCAAAAGTGATATCAGGTACTAGCAATCTGCAAATTGATTTAAATATCTGATAATTCAATAATTTGCAAACAGACTCAAATACTCAAAAGGATATATGACCTACTTGAAATGGGAGTTTCCTCTACTACAGCTAATCTTGTACAACTTGTCTATTCATCAACAAAATTTGCCAGAGTAGGTTCTCCCAAGATGTGGGAGGTTCCCTTCACTTTCTACAGATGTTGTATGCTAGAAATGAATTTGGATCTCCACATGTCAATCCATAATCTTGTCACATAAGTAGGCCATCTCTCTTTAAATAATATAATTACTTGATGACTTCTTTTACCCCTGTTCTTTGTAGTTCATTCTTGACTGTGTAATTTAGACTGCTTTAGCTCACCATGTATCTCTCCATTGTCTTTTGTGAGATACTCATTTTTATTTCTTCATGGATGACTATATTGCAAATTTCAGTGCAAAATTTCAATACTGGAAGAATGTTGTTGTTAAACAAATGGTTCTTTTTTTTCTCTTCATGAGGAGTTTTCATGGGCTCCCCAAAGGGACATTGCAATTCCCTCAAAATCATCCATCCCCTTCTCCTCCTCTTAACTTCTGGATCCAAATGATTTTTCATCACTACTGCCATTCATATACATATATACACACATACATATACAACACACATATAGTTCTATTGTATTCTATTACACACATGCATCCATGGGTACACATGTACATATATTTGTAGTATAGTGGAATCACATATGGAGTCAGGAAGACCCAAATTCAAATCTGGTCTCAGACGCTTACTATCAAGTCACTTAAACCTGTTAGCTCCAATTTCCTTTTCTGTAAAATGAGCTGGAGAATGAAACAGCAAACCACTCCAATGTCTTTGCCAAGAAAACTCCAAATGGGGTCATGAAGTATTGGACATGACTAAACAACAATAACAACAAATATACGCATATACATGCACACATACACCCTATTGGACAAGCTCTATAATTTAGAAATCCAAATTCCTGCTGAAATTTATGTAATAAATATAATTTATTCACTTTATTCTACATGGATAGATAGTCAAAATTCCTTTGAGTCCTTACAGATCCCTTCTAGGAAGTTCTTCATTGCTTTGGGGCTATCTGATGTCATCCACAAAAAGAAGCAATTGAAGGAACTCATTCTCTAGAAATTTCTCTTCTCCCTGGACTTAATAAGAGTCTATTCTATCACAGCTGAAAATTCCTTTAGAATCTATGCATCGTCATGTTTTATGCCTCAAATAGCATTTGTTAATAGAGAGTTATTGAATAGAATTATTTCTACTGTTATAGCTTCCAAGCAACCATGAATGATTTTGATGTACAAATTAGAAATATTTCTTTTAAAAGAGAATATAAGGTGATGGTTTCTTCTATGAAATATTTTTCTTTTCATAATCAGGATATGGTAAGTATAAAAGGCTCTAATATTCTCTACAAATTTCAGTTAATTGTCAAAAGATAAAGATACAATTCTTTGTTGAAAACTGGTTGGGAAAGCCTACTTACTACTTACTGATATCCTCACTGAGAATATCTCCAATTCTTTTTTAGATTACTCTCAAAGATTTTGGATAGATAGGAGGGATAGAGAGGAGTGATAGGTCAATAATTATTGACTCATTTTTTAATTAATATATTTGAGATTTTTTCAATGCCATTGGCATCCTCCCCTCTTTAATGTATGTGTGTGTGTGTGTGTGTGTGTGTGTGTGTGTGTGTGTGTGTGTGTGTGTGTAGAGAGAGAGACAGACAGGGAGAGAGACAGAGAGAGAGAGAGAGAGAGAGAGAGAGAGAGAGAGAGAGAGAGAGAGAGAGAGATTTTCGTTCAATGTCCTCAGAGTTGAATCATTTCTTATAATTGATTATTTCTTGATCCAAACTATGTTCTTCCTCTGTTTCCTGACTTTTATGCCACCTCCTTTGAAATCATATCTAAAATGGTGAAATCAGCATTCATGTATGGTGTTTCCACTGTCCTTGATAGAGAAAAGATTTTATATAACGATTTCTGCAAATTCTTTTCATTTTTCTTCTGTTTATAGTGCTCCTTTCATTTTCTTTCTTGAATGTCATTGAGACAACTTTGCTTACTTGGATATCTTGAAAAGTGTTTTATTCTCTAACGTTTTTCTCTGATTTATGAGAAGATACTGCTAATAGTCATTTGTTATTTCTTTGAAAGAATGTACAAATAAGTATATCTTGTAACCTAGTGCTGCCTTTCTCATTCATCACTCCTTTTAGCAAATGTCAAATGTTTACTTATTAAGGTGTTGTCTCCACTATTTTGTTCTCCTTATAGCAATTAATTTATGCTGGTTGAAATCATGCATAGAATTTTTGTAGTTCTTGTTGATTGTTGTCATTGTCTATGATTTTTTTAATTTTTCAATTGATTTTGTAAAATACACAAACAGAAGATGAACTGGTTGGCTACATTCACTTTCCCATATTCTAACAGCTTGTACTTAATGAAAAACATCAGTGCTTTCACAATGTGCTTTCATATCAATTATCTTATTTGATCTTCATAAAAGTTGTGTGACTTTAGTAGAACAAGAATTATTATTACAGTTTTGTAGAAAAAAACCCTGAAAACCATAGAATTTAAGCAATTTATTCAATGTCCTAGGTACAGTAAGTAGAAGGACTTGACAATGCAAATATTCACAGTGCCCACAGCAACCATGAATGTTGCTGCATAATTCAGAATTGTGAAATACCACAGACTCTCTACATGGAAGGTAGAACCAAAACATTTATCACGACACCAGAAAGCCAAATCCATTGCAGTAACAAAAATCTGTACACAATTATAATCCAGAGAACATCACCATCCCCAAACCTTCCCCCTGCTAGGTGGATTTCCACAAACCAGGTCCATTAAACAACTCACAAGCAGACTCCCTTAAACAAAATCAGAAAGAAGCTCTTTCACTCAAACTAGCCAGCTGACTGCTTGCCTGCATCCTTCCTATGTCTGACTGCTCTCAAGTTCTGCTCCAGTTACACCTCTTTTTGTTCCACCCATTCAGCAAACTCCTCCCACCATAGGCTCCATGTGACCTAGTCTCATGTAACTCAGGCTTCCACGTGACCCAGGCAAGTCGTGTAGGTCTACTAATGAATATGAAAGATTTTCCCTTTAAATTACTATTACAGAGCTGAATTCAAACTTAGGTTTTCTGACTAAAAATTCTAGTGATTTCCTGCTATATCCAATTCAACAATCCATTGAATTATCCCTTATGTACTAAGTATGTACAAAGGAGTCTGATAGATTTTTGTATCAAAATAAACAAGAAAAAGCTTCTATTAAGGAACTTACTTCAACACTTTCTTGTACTAATTCCTCTAGTCCTGCCATTAAATTAGAAAGCTAAATCCCCAGAGGTGGACAAATTATTTTTCCCCTCAAGACCCTAGGAGACACTGAGGAATTGAGGTGCCTTCCATGGTGCTATAGCTCATGAACCTTCTCAGTCTGTCACCCAACGATTTTCTAGTTGATATCAATTCACCAGTCAAAGTTAATTTGCTTTCAGTTAATGACATTGACTAAAATATTATGGTAATTAGAGTTGATGCAAAATATTTCTCCATCAACCTGAGCAAATGAATCTCTCACAAGCATAAACAGAGTATATAGGTAAGTAGTCTCAAACCTAGAGATCTCATGTTTTGAAGAGGTTACTCATAGCTCCTGACTGGATGGAATACCTAGTCTCTCTTCCTGGAATCGTCATGAAATTCCCCTGACATAAGTTTATTTCTATTCCTGGACCAGTGTTTAAGTTCACTTATGAAGTTCTAAAGCTGCAATTTTTTCTATCTGAAAGAAGCAAGATTCTCTGGAACTGCATTTCCTCATCATATTGAGTCTGTCATATTTCTGCTTATGCCTAGATGAATTGATTATTATTGATCCAATATGTTTGATGATAAAATGAATGGACTCACCCTCACAGTGCCCCCACTCCCTGATTCTTCTAATTCTGCTTTTTAAAGCATTCTTCTTATCATTGGCTTTTTGAACCTCTTTTGCCAGTTGAGTTAGCCTATTTTTCAAGGTGTTATTTTCTTCAGCATTTTTTTGGGTCTCCTTGAGCAGGGTGTTGACCTACTTTTCATCGTTTACTTGCATCTCTCTCATTTCTCTTCCCAGTTTTTCCTCCACCTCTCTAACCTGATTTTCAAAATCCTTTTTGAGCTCTTCCTTGGCCTGAGCCCATGGTATATTTATTTTGGATGTGTGGGATACAGAAGCCTTGACTTCTGTGTCTTTCCCTGATGGTAAGCATTGTTCTTCCTCATCAGAAAGGAAGGGAGGAAATACCTGTTCACCAAGAAAATAACCTTTTATAGTCTTACTTTTTTCCCCTTTTCTGCGCATTTTCCCAGCCAGTGACTTGACTTCTGAGTTTTGTTTCCACCCCCACCTCGCCTCCAGATCTGTCCAGCCAGTGCTTGGGGTCTGAGATTCAAATGCTGCTTCCCAACCTCAGGGCTTTGGGCGGGGGCAGGGCTGCTATTCAGTGTGAGATTAAATTCAGCTGCTCAGGTGGGTGGCAGGGCTGCCTCATGGGCTCAGTTCCCTCAAGGGGTTTATGCAGAGACCTTCAACTTCTTCTAATTAAAGTTACAAGGTTTTACCTCCTTAAAGCACTCCACAAACTTAAACTCTTTTCCTGGCTGGATCATTTCTCTTGATAAACATCACCCCAAATGTGTATGTAATTCTTTCAAACAAACTCAATATATTTCATCATCTGATTTCATTGAATTTCTTATAGCACTTTCCTACCTGTACCTTTGATTTATTCAGTACAGATATCTAGGAATTTTTAATACATAGTTTCCACATTTGATTAATTCTATACTCAATCAAAAAGGAATTCTCACTTGATAAAAGTATTGGGCTTAGAATTACATTAATTGGGTTTGAATTTATATGAATTGAGTTTGGAGTTATGTTAATATTAGTTATATTAATTGGACTGGATATGTGTGAGCATATAAGCATATTTGCATTAACACAGACTATATATACACCTATATGAATATTTCTGTGTGTAAATATGAGTTTTATATATGTATATACATATATATACACATATAACACAGATAAATTATATTTAATTCCTCCTTTTTACATCACATGCATAATATGTATAAATATAAAGTGAGATTTTGTATTATGCATACACACATACAGATATAGATATATAAAAGAAGTAAGATTAGAGAATTCTTAACATATGAGATAACATGTGAGACTTTCAGGAAACTAGGGATTTTAAGTGATGAAAGGGAGGAAGGGGTCCTTTCCAGGCATGAGAAACAACCTGTACAAAAGCACAGAATTAGGACATAAGAGAATGGATTTGGGAAATGGTTTGGTGGACACAAGATTGGCTTTATATTCAAATTCATCAGCAGAATAACCTAATCTAGGAAAATATTTGGTTTGAATATTGTATTTTAATAACCTTATGATCATCATTCAGAATAGCCCTATCTTCAGTGTTTACAGCCTATGATGATCACTAGAGATATAGAGAGGCTTTATGTCATGTTCTCTGCTCTCATAGACCTTGAAATTACACTGAGATCTAAGACATGTATCAGTAGAGGATAAATACTATAGAAGATTGGAAAAGAAAGGGATCCCAAATAATCAAGGGTTGGTGTGGTTTGGGAATGATTTTTTTGAGCTCTTTAAGTATGTACAAATGGTGAAGAAAGGATAGAATAGTGGTTGATGCAATATTAACAAATGCTTGAAGACAAATCAGGGTCATAAGAATCCATAACTTTTTAAAAAATTTGCCTGGGGCAAATTTAACTGGGGAGAGTGGAATAGTTCAGATAAAAATATGATAGTAACTGCAGCAGAACTTGAAACATGGGGAGAATTGTTGGAACATACACCATAAAAGAACCAGGAGAGAAAATATAAGAATATGATTGATGTACAAACAAGGGATATTGTCCTAGAGAAGAAGCATGGGACTCAGACATTGGCATCTTGAGGACAAAGCCTCATTTCACTATGATATTTATGCCTCTAAGAAGGTTGAACAGATGGATTTGCTTGCAGCTCATAAGAGCCTATATTGGCTCAACTGAAGTGGTCATTGAAGGATCATTAGGTTTTAATATAAACATATAAAACTTAATTTTCACTAGCACAGAAGATATTGCGCTAAGTTTTAATTCAGAGGAACTGGGCTTATATCCTGGATCTGTAATTTTTTCCCTGTTCAAACTCCAAGAATTCATTCAATATCCTTAAACGTCACTATCTTCATCTATAAAATGAAGTGATTCAACTATTTTGCCAATAAAATTTCTTTTAATTGTAAAACTATGACTCTACGTTCTCTTAATTGAAGGATTTTTAAAACTCATTATACTGTTGGTGCCACAATCTTAGTCCAGTTTGAAAGAATCTGTAATTTTGTCTAAATGTGACATAACTAAAATGAATTGAATCACACATTTTATTATCATCAAGTAGGGCACAAGAGATCATAGTATAATAACATGACAACAAATTGTGTTGTTTAAATATTGTAAGGGGAATACCCAGTGCACTCATTTTATTGCTGCCATTTTAAAATCTTTGAGCATGTTACCATGATTTTTACATGAACTTGGTCTGTTTATATAGGGCAAATAAATGTCAGACTTTAGGAAAAAGAATTAACCTTTGATTCATTTATGGATGAATCTATCTTAAAGGAAAGATTGTATTAAATAAAAGAAAAAATATGAAATGTTCTGCCAAACTAAGGGATGTTTACAGGTCACGATGTTTTTTGTTTGTTTGTTTGTTTTATTTTCTAGTCAATTAATCCATATGATCTTGACCTGATGTAAAACGAGTAGTTGGGACATGTACAGTGGAGAAATGATGAGGATAGTTGAATGGTTTTCAAAATATGACCACTGGCTCTTTAGGTCTACTTTAAAAATGTCTGGAATGGGAAGTGCTCAATAACCACTTAAATACTTCTGATGATTGCAGATCACTTTGGAAAACACTTATCAGCCACTTGATATAATAAGAACAAATACTCTATAAAATGATCTTGGTGATTGAAAGCTTTGTAGCAAACTTGAGGGAAGCTAGAATTTCCCTTAAATCAACTGAATAAGGATTTATTAAAGAAGTCTCATAAAATGAGGAGGAAAAGCAATATGTGGTGATGTATAGAAATCCTTACACTAAGTTAATGATTATGTTCCCCAGTCCTCTGTTACCTATCATGGCCTTAGATTCCAGGACTCCAATGTGATTTCTTTAACTGGTATAAAGGGCCATGACCACTCGTTTTAGAGATGTTCTCCAAGTATGGACAGTACAAATGAAGGGGACATTAATAATAGATGTATTTGTTTTTGGTTCTTGACCTGTGTTTTTATCAGTATAGTGAACTCCAGATTATGGAGACACTTAACATTGGAACAACATGGAAAATTCATCTACAACTTATAGCCTTAGGTTCCAGGGGACATTGAAGGAATAATGTCCTGACTTCAGAAACAGATTTTTATCTTCTATTGCACACTGCCTCTCAGTAATAATAGTACAACTTCAATTTATACACAGCACTTCACTGATAAAGGTAGTTTAAAATCATTAGCTCATTTGATCTTGACAATTATACAGTGAAAAAGGTTGTGTAAATGTTACTATCTCCATTTTACAAGAGGGTAAACTCAGGTTTAGAGAAGTTGAGTGACTTGTCCAAAGTCACACCATTTCTAAGTTATGATACCAGGACTGTGAAAAATGTATTATTGATTCTAAATTCATCGTTCTTCACATTGCTCAGTTAATTTTAGCAAAACAAATCCATTTTTTATGATTGACATTTTGGTATGCTATTCCAATATATTTAAGATATATTCAAGAGGTAAAATCAGATAGTGAATAGACATCTGGCTTTGAATTTAGAAAGTTTCAGATTCAGATCATATCTCTGGCACACACTGTGTCACCCTGGGTAAATCACTTAAGCCCTCTGAGTGTCAGCCAACTCCCCAGTACTCAAAATTATTTTTTAAAAAGGTGCTAATATCGTTGGTAGAAATATTCTTTACCAAGAGTCTCAAATATCCATGAAATCACAAGTCCTGTGTAAAACAAAATACCTCAAAATACTTAAATAGAATATAATAAAAATGGAAAGAAGGATTTTGCCTTTAACAGTATTCTATTATCCATCCATTTGATACACACACACACACACACACACACACACACACACAAATATATATATAATTTAAAAAATTAAAATTAACTTTTGGTTTCCTTAGAACTGTGCTGGTTCCTAATGTTTCAGGTCATGTTTATGCTGATCCTGTTATGATTTTGCAGGCATTTTTTGGTGGATAATTTGCTTTCTATGCTTTTTGAACTGGCAAAGTTTTACACTTAAGTCTCAGATAATTAGTATATTTCTACTTTGGGAATGAAAATGCCTTCAAAATAGCAGAAGAAAAGCTTTAAAAGAAGGACTCTGAGGATGCCACATTCACAAAGTCCCAGAGCACATTGACATTAAAAGACATTTTCAAAGTAAACAGTATCTATGGCCAGTGCAAATTCTTTTTTTTTCAAGTGAAGAGAGTATCAGGAATGAAAAAAAAAGACACATTTTTTTTTCAAAACTGACCTAAATGTGCTCACTAAAATTGTTTCCAAAGTTGTGTGAACTTCAATAGAAGACTAAACTTTTTGTATGAGTTAGACTCTAAAATAAGTAGCTCCCAATAGCATTCTTCATATTTTAAAAAATGAGTTCAGTTTTGCTATGAAAGAACATTGATTTAAAAAAAAAACACTGAGTATTGTTCTGCTTACTTTTTATTGCATTTTTAGATAAATAACAATTGTGGGCCATCATTTTCATCATAAAACTTGGGAAATAGAGTCAAAAATATTACTAAAAAAAAGCAACACAAAAGAAGAATAGCCTCAATATATAATATGACTTAGCTAGAGGATATTTCTACATTTCATATGAAAAATGAAGATTTCATAATATTAACCCATTTTCTTCTGCAGAATCTATTCGTGCTGTGCAAGGAAGGCCAAGGTGTGGAATGATTTTATAAAAATAAAATTTTTTTTAATACCAAAATAATTTCATAATAGACTTCTACCCCTATTATTCAACCCTCCTTTGTAGGGAAGAAAAAAATAGGCAAAACTAGCACAGCAAGAAATGATGCCTGGAATTGTAGTCAACATTCTATCCTCATAGGTTACTACTCCACTATTAAGAGGAAGGCTCTATTTTATTCTCTTCTAGAATGATAATTGTTTGTTTAAAATTATTGGAGGTTAGCCACTAGTTACTGCTATTTTTATTTCCATTATTGCAATCATCATGGTTGTCCTCTTACCTCTGCTATATCTGTGGAGAGTGAATATGGCAAAGGTAGCAGCCATGGTGACTGTGTGTGTGTGTGTGTGTGTGTGTGTGTGTGTGTGTGTGTGTGTGTGTAATACCATAATGCCAAAGTCATACCAAATACCAAAATACCATGATTTTATAAATTTGAATTATTTAGTAATGGTAGAGCCATAGATATCTTAAACTGAGACTCATGGATATTATGTGGTTGTAACATGTCTCTGTAGATTTCAGGGGATTCATGAACTTGTTTTGGGGAATCCATCTGCCTGTGTCTGTCTGTTTACACTTCTACCATCTTTTCTCCTTCCTTTCTCCAAGGGAGACTTTGCCTTCTGACTGAAGGGGAAGCAAGTGCTTGGGGCCAGAACCTATCCACTCTGCCTTAGCTTATTGAGAGGGGGCATTAGGTTAGAATTACTTTTTATTAGCTCCTTTAAATACTATAAAGGTAAGAAAGTAACATTTAAATTGAAGTTATGCTCTTGATCACTATTCCTTAGTGGGCAAGGAGGTTTCCAAGTTATAACATAAGACTTGATTCCTTTACCATATATGCACCAAAATGGTATAGCACCCGAATTCTTAAAGGAAAAGTTAAATGAGTTACTGTAAGAAACAGAAAAAAATATATGAGTGGAGGACCTCAAATTTCCCTCTAATAACTAGATAAATTGAAACACAAAATAAACAAAAATTTTCAGAAAATAAGTAGAATTTTTGAAAAGTTAGACATGAGAGACTTCTGGAGAAAATTTAACAGGAATAAAAAAGAGTATAGATTTTTCTGAGCTACACATGTTACCTTCACAAAAATTGACCATGTATGAGGGCATAAAAACTTGACAGCCAAGTTGAGAAAAGAAGAAATATTAAATGTATCCTCTAATGATCATAATTCAATAAAAATACATTTCATTGAAGTCCATGGAAGCATAGATTAAAAACTAATTGGAAATTAATCTAATCCTAACACATAATGGGGTCAAAGACCAAATCACAGATATAAGCATTCTCTTATTAAAGAGAATGTCAATAATGGGACAAGGTACCAACATTTATGGAATTCACCCAAAATAGTATGGAGGGAAAATATACATCTCTTAAATGTTTTCATCAGTAAAGTAGAGAAAGAATAGATCAATGAATTGGATATACAATTAATAATAGTAGAAAAAGAACAAGTTAAAAAATCTCAATTAAACACCAAATTGGAAATCCTGAAAATCAAAGGAGAGATTAATAAAACTGACATTAGGAAAACCATGGAACTAATAAATAAAATTATGAACTGCTTTCTTTTGAGAAAACCAATGAAATAATAAACCACTGGCAAACTGGATTAAAAAAAGAAAGAGGAACAAAATTACCTGCATAAAAATAAGAAGGTGAATTGACAACTAATTAAATTGAAGCAATTATTAGAACTGATTCTGACTAATTATATTCCAATAAATCTAAGTCTTAGTAAAATAGCTAAATATTTCAAAAATATAAATTATTCAGATTAACAGAAGAGGAAATAAAATGTTTCAATAAGCCTATCAGAAAAAAGAAACTGAATAGGCCAACAATTTGCTCCCCAAGAGAAAATAATCTCTAACACTATATGGATTCACAAATGAATTCTACTAAGCATTTACAAAAAAAGCTAATTCCAATAATTTAAAATGTAATTGAAAAAATTTGCATTAAAAAGCTTGTAATAAATATAATCTAATGAATCAGTTCATATTGGTAATGTCAAAAAATGTCTAATTCTGAAAATTAAATTCATTTTCTCTTTATCAGGATTTGGGAGGCATTATTCATCATTAATCATTTGGAATCATGATTCACCATTAAACTTTCTAAGTTTTAAAATAATTTTGTTGGGGCGGAGCCAAGATGGCTGAGTAGAAAGACGCACATACACATAGCTCCGAACCCACAGCCCATAGAACATCTGTAAAAAAGAACTCCTGGTGAATTCTGGAGCAGCAGAGGACACAGAACAGTGGAGCAGAGGAGATTTCTGTTCCAGAAAGCCCTGCAAACCTCTTGCAAAAGGTCCGTTGCACTGCGGATGCAGAGCCGAGCCCAGCCCTGCCATGGCCTCGTGGCACCGAGAGGAGCTGATCGGAGTGGGCTTCGGGGATGGGATCTCCAGTGGCCGCGGGGGTCCCTCCACCCACAGGTGACAGGGGTCAGTGAGAAGGTCTCTTTGGCGGGTTGAAAGGGGAGTGGGGTGCCCCCGTGGCTCGGGCCCCCTCAGGAGGCAGCAGCAGAAGCAGGGGCGGACCAGGGCTCCCCAAGCAGGCAGGAGCCCTGATCCATTGTTGAAGGTCTCTGCATAAATCCCCTGAGGGAACTGAGCCCCTGAGGTGGCCCTGCCCCCACTTGAACACCTGAACTTAATTTCATACTGACTAGCAACCCTGCCTCCACCCAAAGCCCTGAGGCTGGGAAGCAGCATTGGAATCTCAGACCCCAAGTGCTGGCTGGGAGGATCCAGAGGTGAAGTGGGTGTGAAGAGAATATTCAGAAGTCAAGTCACTGGCTGGGAAAATGCCCAGAAAAGGGAAAAGAAATAAGACTATAGAAGGCTACTTTCTTGGTGAACAGGCATTTCCTCCCTTCCTTTCTGATGAGGAAGAACAATGCTTACCATCAGGGAAAGACACAGAAGTCAAGGCTTCTGTATCCCAGCCTACTCAATGGGCTCAGGCCATGGAAGAGCTCAAAAAGGATTTTGAAAATCAAGTTAGAGAGGTGGAGGAAAAGCTGGGAAGAGAAATGAGAGAGATGCAGTCAAAGCATGAACAGCAAGTCAGCACCCAGCTAAAGGAGACCCAAAAAAATGCTGAAGAAAATAACACCTTGAAAAATAGGCTAACTCAATTGGCAAAAGAGGTTCAAAAAGCCAATGAGGAGAAGAATGCTTTCAAAAGCAGAATTAGCCAAATGGAAAAGGAAGTTCAAAAGCTCACCGAAGAAAATAGTTCTTTCAAAATTAGAATGGAAGAGATGGAGGCTAATGACTTGATGAGAAACCAAGAAATCGCAAAAACAAAACCAAAAGAATGAAAGAATGGAAGATGATGTGAAATATCACATTGGAAAAACAACTGACCTGGAAAATAGATCCAGGAGAGACAATTTAAAATTTATGGGACTACCTGAAAGCCTTGATCAAAAAAAGAGCCTAGACATAATCTTTCAGGAAATTATAAAGGAAAACTGCCTGAGATTCTAGAACCAGGGGGCAAAATAAATATTGGAAGAATCCACCGATCACCTCCTGAAAGAGATCCAAAAAGAGACACTCCTAGGAACATTGTGGCCAAATTCCAGAGTTCACTGGTCAAGGAGAATATATTTCAAGCAGCTAGAAAGAAACAATTCAAGTATTGTGGAAATACAATCAGGATAACACAAGATCTAGCAACTTCTACATTAAGGGATCGAAGGGTGTGGAATATGATATTCCAGAAGTCAAAGGAACTAGGACTAAAACCAAGAATCACCTACCCAGCAAAATTGAATATAATACTTCAGGGGAAAAAATGGTATTTCAATGAAATAGAGGACTTTCAAGCATTCTTGATGAAAAGACCAGAGCTGAAATGAAAATTTGACTTTCAAACACAAGAATGAAGAGAAGCATGAAAGGGTGAACAGCAAAGAGAAGTCATAAGGGACTTACTAAAGTTGAACTATTTACATTCCTACATGGAGAAACAATATTTGTAACTCTTGAAACTTTTCAGTATCTGGGTACTGGGTGGGATTACACACACACACACATACACACACACACACACACACACGCACATGCACACGCACACACACACATAGAGACAGAGTGCACAGAGTGAATTGAAGAGGATGGGATCATATCTTAAAAAAATGAAATCAAGCAGTGAGAGAGAAATATATTGGGAGGAGAAAGGGAGAAATGGAATGGGGCAAATTATCTCTCATAAAAGAGGCAAGCAAAACACTTATTAATGGAGGGATAAAGAGAGGAAGTGAGAGAAAAACATGAAGTTTACTCTCATCACATTCCACTAAAGGAAGGAATAAAATGCACACTCATTTTGGTATGAAAACCTATCTTACAATACAGGAAACTGAGGGATAAGGGGAAAAGCAGGTTGGGGGGGATGATGGAAGGGAGGGCATGGGGAGGAGGAAGCAATTTCAGGTTGACACTCATGGGGAGGAACAGGATCAAAAGAGAGAATAGAAGTAATGGGGGACAGGATAGGATGGAGGGAAATATAGTTAGTCTTATACAACACAACTATTATGGAAGTCATTTGCAAAACTACACAGATTTGGCCTATATTGAATTGCCTGCCTTCCAAAGGAAAGGGGTGGGGAGGGAGGGAGGAAAAGAAATTGGAACTCAAAGTTTTTGGAACAATTGTTGAGTACTGTTCTTGCCACTAGGAGATAAGAAATACAGGTAAAGGGGTATAGAAAGTTATCTGGCCTTACAGGACAAAAGAGAAGATGGAGACAAGGGCAGAGAGGGATGATAGAAGAGAGAGCAGATCGGTGATAGGGGCAATTAGAATGCTCGGTGTTTTTTGGGGGGGAGGGGACAAAAGGGGAGAAAATTTGGAACCCAAAATTTTGTTAAAATGAATGTTAAAAGTTAAATAAAAAAATAATTTTGTTATTAAATTACAAATTTTTCTCGTGGTTTTACTCACTTCATCCTGCATTTTTTCATACATGCCTTCCCATGTTTCTCTGAAATTATCCTTGCATCATGTATTATAGAAAAATAACGTTCCATTAAATTCATAAACTATGAATTCTTTATACATTGCCTAATTGATGGGTGACCCTTAATCTCCAATTCTTTCCTTTAACCCACCTAGAAATTTTCATCTTTATTTTTTGGTCAGTTTTGCTAATTTGATAGATGGAGGACAGAACTTCAGAATAGTTTTAATTTGTATTTTTCTAATTAGTGCTGATTTGGGGCATGTTTTCATATGGCTATATATTGCTTCAATTTTTTTCTCTTAAAAATTTCTGATACACATCCTTTTATCAACTGAAGAGTGATTTATATTTTGTTCCTTTTTATTTTTTTCCTTATATATTGTAATCTCTTTGAATCTGCCATGTACACACATATGTAATGATAGCATTACCACAGAAATTTTCTAAAAATAATGTCTACACACACTTCAATTAGCTATTTTCCTCTTAATCATAGCTGAACTAGATTATATTAATGAAAAAAAATTACTTGTTCAAAAATGTCCCCTTTTTTAATCTTCTCTGTCCTTTATTCATAAACTCTTTACCAATAGACTCAAAGGGAAATGTCTGTCCTCTGATTTGCTTGTGATATGACCCTTTTTGTCTATGTAATATATCTATGTCAAACTTATCTTAGTGTATGATGTGAGGTGTTGGGACTTAATTTAATTTCTTCTAGATAGCTGGCTTGTTTTCCCAGCAGTTTTTATCATATGCTGAATTTTTAGCCTAGTATTTTGGTGCTTAAAATTTATCAAACCAAATGTTAATAGATGTGTTTCCTTCTGTGTCTTGTGTTCTTAATTTTGCTAATCTGTTTCACTTACCTGCTTCTCTATCTTTTTGACCAGTAGCAGATCACTTTGATAATTACTGTTTTGTAGTAGTCTGAAATCTGGTACTTTTGTGCCCACTTTTTTCCTACTTTTTGTCATTATTTAAATTGAGTTTCTTCACCTTTTGTTTTTCCAGATGAATTTTGATATGATTTTTTCCCTAGATCTATAAAGCAATCACTTGTTATTTTAATTGTAACAGTACAAAATAGGCAACTTAATTTAGGTAGTATTGTCAAATTTTTACTGTATTGGATATGCAATTCATGAAGACTGCCTATTTCTCCAATTATGTACATCTGTCATTATTTCTGCAAAGATGGAATTGTTTCAGTAAGTTGTTCACAAGCACCTGCTATGTCCTATACACACTATGCCAGGTATAAACTGTAATTTAGCAAAATTTCAAAAATAAAACTGAACAAAACCACTTGATTGCAGAGGAAAGTGGATTAAGAAGAAGATAAGCATGTAGTATATAGTGATGGATATTTTGCTTGACTCGAAGTATATGAAAAGTCCTCATTGCATGCTATATCATATGCTAAAACTTAATGTGCTTAATGCACATTTAACTATGTAAGAGAAGGATAAAACATGGATAGGAAGCAAATTCATGGGTAAACAAGTGTTAATACATACACACATATACATATATATGTATATACACACATGTATATATACTTACCTATAAATGCACATATATGTAAATATACACATGTAGATACATATTTATGAGTATATATAGAGAGATATGCATGTCCTTATGTGTGTACGAGTATATTTTTGTATTTATGTGTATTTGTATGCTATCACTTCTCTCACATTTCCTGGCTGTGTTAACCTGGGAAAGTGACTTAACATCTCAATAACTTTAGAAGACCATAAGTTGCAATGCAAGTGGCAATAAGCATGGGAAAGAGAACTTCCTTATTAACAACACCAATAAAATAACAGTTCTAATCTTATGTAAGTGTCTGTGCATATGAATGTGTGTGTGTGTTTGTGTGTGTGATTGGAATGAATGAATTGAAGGAACAATAACAACAAAGGATTCATCACTGATGGATTAGTCCATCATTTCCAAGACTTGCTCATCTAAATTCCACATTCAACTTTAATTTCTTATGCTAAGGGTCTTTTATCTCAAAGCTTCTTCCTCCCTTGAGTTACTACTTTTATATATCTGTGTCTCCCTGATGTGTCTCCCTGCTCTCTTAACTCTGCTTGACTTTCTTTAGATTATATATATAGCCAATATATATATATTGGCTAACATAACAAAACAGGAAGATGATAAATATTGGAGAAGATGTGAGAAAGTTGGAACACTAATTCTTTGTAGTTGGAGCTGTGAACTGATCTAGCCATTCTGGAGAACAATTTGGAACCATGCCCAAAGGGCTTCAAAAATGTGTATACCCTTTGAAGCAATATCACTTCTCGGACTGTATCTCAAAGAGATCATAAAAGTAGAAAAGGTTCCCACATGTACAAAAATATTTATAGCAGTTGTGTTTGTGGTGGCCAAAAACTGGAAATCAAGGGGATGCCCATCCATTGGGGAATCGCTGAACAAGTTGTGGTATATAAATATAATGGGATACTATTGTGCTATAGGAAATGATGAACAAGAAGACTGCAGAGAGGCCTGGAAGGACCTATATGAACTGATGCTGAGTGAAAGGAGAAGAACCAGGAGAACTATGTACATAGCAACAACCACAGTGTGCGAGGAATTTTTCTGGTAGACTCAGCCATTCACAGCAATGCAAGGACCTAAAAAATTTCCAGTGGATTCTTGAGGCAAAATGCCTTCCACATCCAGAAAAAGAGCTATGAAATTGGATCACAGAATGAAGCAGAACATTTTCTCTTGTGTAATGTTTTGTTTTGTTTTCATTGTTTCTCCCATTCATTATAATTCTTCTATGCAACATGACTAGGGTGAATATGCATTTAATAAGCATATATGTGTAGAACCTATATAAGATTGCATGACATCTCAGGGAGGGAGGGGGGAGAAAGGGGTAAAAGTGGGGATGGAGGGGAGACCTAAGATATATGGAAGTGATTGTAGAAACCTGAAAATAAATAAATTAATTAATTTTTAAAAAGAAGTAGTCTTGCAGGGCTATGGAAGACGCTAAAAAAAAAAATCAAACATGCTTTGAAAATTAATTAAAAATAAAATAATTAAATTAAAAAGTCTGAATGTTGAATAGATCATCTTCTAAGCAAATTGATATTAGATATCATGTTTGAAGAAACTGCAGCCTGAGATAATTCTACAAGTCTACCCCTACAGGAATTTCTTCTAAAAAGATCTAAACATGAAATCATTGAAATTCCTGAGCTTTTTCTGAAACTTAGTTATGTAAAAACTTGGGAAGAAGTGTTTAATTCTTATTTATATAATGTGGCTGCTCCCCTTAATTCCATCAAAGAATGGTATTCCTGTATTATATACAGAACTTTGTCTACTAAAAAACACTAGAAAGTATAAAAATAAATGGTGCCTTTCTTAAAATCATAAATAATATCTATATAAAACAAGATAAAGCATTGTAATTAGGATAAACTTGAAATTTTCCCAATGACTAAGAGAGAGAACCTCCCCTTACCCCCATTGTGATTGTCACAATATAATCTATTTTCTTTACCTTTATAGAGATAGACAATGGAGGCATCCTGGAACTACCAGAGATAATCTCCACTTACCATATAATCTGGAAAATTTCAGTCAGCTTTTATGTAAGCAATGGACCCTGTATTTTGTAAATCTCTCCTGGAATAGAATTAGAACCGGGTGCTTTGTCACACAAAAGGAGCCTAATGGAACTCAAAACTTCTTCTTCACTTGGAACTTTAGCTAAGGAGAGATTAACTTCAACCTGAGGGAAATGGTCAAGGGCTTCATAATTTATTGATGACAGTCTTGAGAACACTATAGAAGTGTTCAGTCCATCTCCCTGGATTATATCCTTATCACTAATTAATATGGCTCCATCAACACTGAGTAATTGAGAAGCACCAGAGGTCTTCAGTCCATAAACTGGATTCAGAACATCATAAAAGTCCTTTGGATTGTTACTATCAGCATAAAATTGAATTTCTTCTGCTTTTTTACTGAGTCAAGTATCCTATATCTCCCTAAGCTTCACTTGTACTTTACTTTTGGTGGAATTAAATGTTTCCTTCTTAGATATGGATATACTATCCTATTGATAAACCCTTTGGTGTCCTTTTTTCCATTTAACATCTTCTGAATTTACTTATCATTTTAGTCAAACCAGACTTAATATTTGTGAGTGTTCTGACCCAGATGAGCAAATGTAGTGCTATACACCAAACCTCTGAAAGTTGCCCACTCCTTTTCTGCTCCACAGTTGCCAACTGTGTGTTGGTTCAAGCTTACTTCAAAGTTAGCAACTGTTCTTCCTCAGAAAAATACTCTAATTTGTTGTCATGAATTCTTCTGGTGTTCATTTTGTCTTGGGGCTGCTGCTTTTGTTGAATGTGAATATTTAGTTTGGAGAGGAAAAGTTTGTAATCAGAACAGCACTCTGTGCTACACATTGCCCTTGTCACTCTCACATTCTTTCTGTCTCTTTTCCTAACAATCACATAGTCTATCAAATGACAATGTTTTCTGTGAGGGGGCATCCATGAAGTTTTATTGCATTTAGGCAAATGGAAGACAGTGTAGGTGATGAGGTTATGAAACGCACAAGTCTTCAGTCATAAGTGACCATTGCTGTTGCTGTTTCAAAATCCATTCCTCCATAAGATTCCCTGCCAAGTCTGGTAATCTGAGTTTACTCTAGCATTAAAGTCACCCAGAACTATAAGGTAGTCCTATTTTAGCACATTGATGATGAGTCTCTAGGTCTTCATAAAAATTTTTATTTGACCTCCTCTGGGTTCATCATGGTAGGAGCATTGACAGTGATGAATGTGGTGTGGCATTTTCCTGAAAGTGGCAATGACATTGTCATGAGTCTGTCATTCACTCCTTTGTGATGGCATGACTAGATCCTGACTAGATTAGTTTTTATTGCAAAACCTACACCAGTTTCACAGCACTCCCCTTCACTGCAGCCACTCCAGAAAACCATGTATTCAGTTCTAACTTCAGCAAGTTGGCCTTAATTTACCAGCCTTATTTCACTCAAGGTTGCTATTTGAATTCAATTATCTGCTGAGTTCTCTTGCAACAAGAGATGTTTGTCTTTCAGGTCTACTGGATTTTGTGTTGTCTATAAACATGAGCACATTCCATGTATTGATGGTGAGTGGAAGTATATTTGCAAGTGTTTTTTGTACTTTTTTGTGTTTTGACCACAGGGTGGGATCCCCACTTGCTACAGTAATCAGGCCAGCATTGGGTAAGCAGACAAGTTTTAGGGAACATTTTCTAACCCCTTCCTCACATCAGGAGGTGAGCAGTGCAGCCCTCAAAAGACTGCTCAGACACCAAGGGTGCCAGTGAATCCCACTTCTATTTCCAGTGAGAAGACAACCCAATGACCTGGGTTGCCTATATGCAAGGTTGTGAATACAGCATACACACCTGCTGCTTTGTCTCTTGCCTGTCATCACAGGACTTCGAGATAAGCAAAAAATGGTAAAACGGCATCAGTGATGTCTTTTGATTCATGGAAAAATTGGATTTAAGTGAGGCAGAGTTGCATGAAGTCATAGGCCTCATTCTTTCTTCCAGAGTCATCATATCACAGTGGCAGGACAGAGTCAAGATGACTGATGATGTCCTAAGATGCAATGAATTACTGTGGCATCTTTGATATCTAACCAGCCTCTAAGTGGTCCAAATTCCCTGCTTCAGCTGCCTTCATGGCTGTTGAAACAAAATGTTCTCATCTGTCAATTACACCAGGGGAAGGCTTCACATGCTTGGGGTAGAAACCCCCCTAACTCACTGATGTATTTGAGACCCTAGGTTACCTTCCACTTGATTTAGCCAGTCTGCTGAAATGGTTTACTGGTATGTGACTACCATGCATGCTACAGCTTCTTGGAGTCAGAGGTGAGAGTTACATGGAGCATGTGGACACAAAAGATGGAAAGCAGCCCTTAAAGTGGTTTAGTAGAACTTACACAAAGATTCTAGTCTTCCCTGATCACACTGTACATCCCAGGACATAAAACAAACTCATACAAATTATCAGCATTTCGATATACTACCAAAAAAATCCAGCAGGTAAAAATAGAAAGAGAAACTCCATTTAAAATAACTGTAGGCCATATCAAATACTTGGGAGTCTTCCTATGAAGACAAATCTGAGGACTATATAAATATAAGTACCAAACACTTTAAATACAAATAAATACAAAACTAAACAATTGGAGAAGTATTAGTTGCTCGTACATCGGTCAAGCCAATATAATAACAATTTAATAAACATACCTGTTATTTACTTATTCAGTGCCATACCTGTCAAACTACCAAGAAGTTATTTTACAGACTAAGAAAAAAGTAACAAAATTCATCTGGAAGAACAGAGTCAAGAATATCAAGGGAATCAGTGAATAAAAATTTGAAGAAAGGCAGCCTAGCAGTATTAGATTTCAAACTATATTACAAAGCAGTAATCATCAAAACAATCTGATAGTGGCCTAGAAACAGAGTAATAGATTAGTGGAATAGACTAGGTACATAATGCATAGTAGTAAATAACCACAGTAACATAGTGTTTTATAAACTCAAAGAATCATATTTGGTGGTAGCAACTCACCATTTGACAAAACTCACTGGAAAACTGGAAAGCAATTTGGTAAAAGCTAGGCATAGACCAACTGTTTGCCAACATAAGGTCAAAATTGATAAATGATTTAGACCTGAAGGGTAACATCACAAGTAAATTCAGGGAAAATGGGAAAATGTATGTGTCAGATTTATGGATAAAGGAAAAATTTATTATCAAACACAAGACAAAGAGGATTAGAGGAAACAAAATGCATAATTTTGATTACATTGATTTTCAAATTTTTGCACAAACAAAATTAATGCAGCAAAAATTAGGAGGAAAACAGGAAATTTTGGGAAATTTGTTCTTAAAGTTTCTCTGATAAAGACCTCGTTTCTAAAATATATAGAGAAGTGAGCCAAATTGACAAAAATATGATTCAGTCCCCAGTTGATAAATGATCAAAGGATATGAACAGGTAGTTATCAGAAAAAATCAAAGCTATCAATACTCACATGAAAAAAATACTCAGTCACTACTGTTGGACAATTGCAAATTAAAACTTCTTTGAGATACTATCTCACACCTATCAAATTGGCTAACATGATAGAAAAGGAAAATGACCAATACTGAATGTGATAGGAACAACTGGGACATCAATGTGCTGTTGGTAGAGTTGTAAACTAGTCCAACTATTCTGGAGAGCAATTTGTAACTATGTCCAAAGGGTTATAAAATGCTGCATACCCTTTGACTCAGCAATACCACTATTAGGTCTGTATCACAAAGAGAAAAAAGAAAAAGGGAAAAAGACTCATTTGTACAAAAACATTTAAAGTAGATCTTTTTGTGGTGGCAAAGAATCGAAAATAAATGTGATGCCCGTTAATTGGGGAATGGCTAAATGAGTTGTAGTATATGATTCTAACAAAATGCTAGTGTGCTATTAAGAAATGATGAACAGGATGGCTTCAGGAAAAGCTGGGAAGACATGGAAAATAATGCAAAGGGAAATAAGCAGAACTAGGAAAACATTTTATACAACAGTAGTAATATTTTAAGAATGACTAACTGTGAAAGATTTAGCTACTCTAATGAAGACAGTTATCTAAGACAATTCTAAAGGAACCATGGTATAAAAGGTGATTAGCCTCCAAAGAGTTCTTATGAACTCTGAATGCAAATTGAAGTTTTTCTTCGTTTTCTTATTTTTGCTTTTTTTGTTTTGTGAAAATATTTCCCATGACTCTACATGTATAATCAGTGTCAAATCACTTGCCCTCTTAAACAGAGGTAGAAACAGGGAGAAAGGAGAGAATTTGAAATTCAAAATTCTACATGTAACTGGGAAATGTTTAATGAAGTAAATAAAACATCGTGAAAGAAAATTTTTTTAAGACACCAATGATATCTTGATGCTCTTGCCTCTGCAAGTTTCAGTGCTTATGTAGTCAGTCAGTCACTTGGCTGATCACTGTTTTATGTGGCTGCCAAGCAATCTTGAATCTCAATAAGGCAGCCATTCCAGTCCTTAATCTCTACAATCACTGTACTTAGGTCCTCTCCCAAACTGGATATTATTCTTACTCATCTGTAGCTGCAAGAAAACAAACTCCCAGGCATTTTCCTTTCATGCTATTAAGTCAAGAAAATGGAGATAGTCTAGCCCCTTTAACTTTCTGGGGTAATTTTGTTTTAATAGTGGGAATGTGATGTGGAAAAAAAGCAAGCAAACACAAAGGTTTGGGGTCCTACAACTTTCTTCTCTCTATATATGCTTATTTTGTGTAACTGCTTATGCACACGTCATGCTCCCTACACCATTATGGAAATTTTTGTAGGAAATGAGATGACTGAAACCTTAAATTATCTTTAACTCAGCCTGTCGCTAAAAGTGAGTTGCTTAAAGATCCCTTAAGGAGTCACATTTTTTTCTAGTAATCAGTAAATTTCATGGAGTTTGTGATCAATAAGGACTCTTTGATTGGTTGATTTTAAAATATATACAAGTAATCAGGCCTCTTTTAAAATTTATGCACAGCCATTTCTTGATACGTCAAATTAAGACTATTCTAATTTGCATTGCTCTGGGAGATGGCATTTTCTGGTTGCATAACTCTATCCAGCAAATATTTATTGAACACGTTCTAGGCAACAGGTTGATCACTGGGGAACCAAAGACAAAAACAAAAAAAAAATTCCAAACCTCCTGGAGTTTACATCCTTATTGTTCCTAGGGAAAAGTCCTGAACCCATAGAAAGAATCCACTATAGGCATATAGGGTGCATAGTGGAGAGCTCTGGACCTGGAACCAGGAAGACTGAAGTTCTAATTCATCACTCTATACTAACTAGCTATGTGATCTTGGTCAAATCACTTAATATTTCTCTGTTTCCTCATCTGTAAAGGGGGGATTATAATAACACCTATGTCTCAAGGTGGGTGTGAGAATCAAAAGAGATAAAACTTGTAAAACAATTTGAAAACCTCAAAGTACTATATACATCCTAATTACTTTTGCTATTATTATTATTGGGGCAGCTAGGTAGTGCTGTGGATAGAGCACCAGTGCAGGAGTAAGGAAGACCTGAGTTCAAATCTCACCTCAGACACTTAACACTCAATAGCTATGTGAGCTTAGGCAAGTCACTTAACCCCAATTGCCTTATCCTGGGTCATCTCCAGGCATCCTGATGAATACCTGGTCACTGGATTCAGATGACTCTGGAGGAGAAGTGAGGCTGGTGACTGGCACAGCCCTCCCTCACTCAAAACAAAGTCAAGTGCAAGTCATGTAATTATCTCTCTGGTGGCATGGTCTTCTTCAGCAAAGAAGGACGGACACACACGTTATTATCATTAATTATAAAAGTACTTTGAGCAATAGAAAGCTCTCATTTTTTTTAGCATCTTTCAACAAAACTTCACCTTTTAAGTGACAACATTCTTACAGGATATGCCAGAAGAGTTCATGAAGAAACTAAGCTGGATATATAGGTTTCATACTGAAATCCACAGATGTCATATAAGGATCAGCTCAAGCAAATTTAATGAGACTCATCTCCAAGTGACTTACAAATGACATTTTGTCAGCACCAATTTTTAAATGAAATTTAAAAATTTACATGCATTTTGTTTATATCTTCTGAAATAGGTTAATATATTTAAATAAAAAAACCCTGGTATGCAGAGACAGTGATCTGCATGACTGAACAGACTATGGTCCCCAAACACATCAAATCAATGAAACATTTTAAATTAGTATTGGTATAATTAGTAAATGCACTTTACCCAGAGCTGAAAGGATGCTCAGTGTTCATCTAGTACAAACATTACTCAAGAATTATTCTACCAGAATTCAACTGAAGATTCCAAGTAAGGCTGAACCAACTACCTCTTTAGGCACCTCATTCAACTTTTAAATAGCTAAAATGTTTTAGGCATTTTTGTTAATGAAACATCTGGATCTCTGTGATTTCCTCCCATAACTCTTTGGAGATAAGCAACACAAATCTAATTCCAATTTCACCTCAGAGCCTTTCAGCACTTGAGGACAACATCACATTTTCTCTGGATTATCTCTTCTCTGGTTTAAATGATCCCAGTTCTTTCAATTGGTCTTCATATGTCATAATTTTGAGACTCTTCCCCATAAATTGCCATTCTCTGCAAAGTGCTGCTTATCGGTATTTTTCTTAAATGTAACACTAAAAATTCAACACATTGTCTCAGATGTAATATGGTAGGGTAAAGTGTGTGTTTGTCCTTCATTGCCGACTATGCCATCAGAGAAATGATGACATGACTTGCACTTGAATTTGTTTTGAGTGAATGAGGACTACTGTGCAGGTCACCAGCCTCACTTCTCCAGAGCTATCTAAATTCAGTGACCAGATATTCATCAGGATGACTAGAGATGACCCAGGATGAGGCTACTGGGGTTAAGTGATTTGCCCAACGTCACACAGCTAGTGAGTGTCAAGTGTCTGAGGTGAGATTTGAACTCAGGTCCTCCTAACTCCTGCACTGGTGCTCTATCCACTGCACCACCTAGCTGCCCCTAGCATAGTCTAAAATATTAGGGCAAAGTACAGTCGGAAAATCACCATTCTAATCCTGGTCATTCTCCTTTTCTTAAAGCAGTATGAGATCACATCAACTTTTAAAGTGGCCATTTCACACTAATGACTCATATTGAGCTTGAAGGACACTAACGTTCCAAGATTTTTTTTCCAAATAAATTGCTGCTTAAGTATGCCTCCCTTATTTTATGCTCATGAGACTGACATTTTAGAGTTATGAGTTTAAGCATGTGATGTCATCACATTATAAATGACACTGCAGCAGTGATATATAATGTAGATCCACTTAGGAATAAGCTTTAACTGAAGATCTTGACTATGCTGTCCATTATTATGAATTTCTTGGTTTTGCTTTTCCTTTGAATTAAAAAAGAACATTTTTTGAGAAAAATTATCTTCTAATCATGATAATAAAGTAAGTGTATGGTATAATAGAAAGAGTATTAATTCAGGATTAAGAGAATCTATGTTCAAATTTTGCCTCTCTGTAGGACCTTGAGCAAATCACTTAATCTCCTTGAGTTTCAGTTTCTTCATCTGTAAAACGAGCAAATGAACCTCTAAGAGACCTTCAGGTTCTACATCTGTGAGATCCTTTGAATCTTATCCTGATCTTATATCAGCTAAATGCTTTATGAAATGTTGTCCATCTTCACTCTGGTCCCAAGTGATGACTTATCCCTTTATGTTACCAAAGTAAACATCTCACATGCCCAAGTTATTCCTTTTCATCCCAACTTCTCCTAAAGGTTGTCCTTTCTATCATCCCTACTCTTTCAATTATCTACAATCTTTCACTGTCTACTTCCCCACTACCTGTAAACAAATCCATGTCTCCTTTAGCTCTTAAAAAAAAAAAGCCTTACTTGATCTATCTATCTCAACTAGTTATCATTCTATATCTCTTTCCCTTTTTATGACTAAACTCCTTAAAGTTGTCTCCATTCAGTGTCTCCATTCCTTTCCTCTCATTCATGTTTAGGTGTCTGAAACCTGGTTTCTCACATCAGCATTCAACTCAAATGGATCTCTTCAAATTTACCTATGATGTCTCATTTTTAAAATAAACTCTCACATCTTCCCAAATTTCCTAGTATTGCTAAGGAGACCACCATGTTACACAATTACCTAGCTTTGCAATCTAGGTGTTATGCCTGACTTCTCACTTTTTCTCATACTCCCAAATCCAATTGGTTGTCAAGGCCTGGAGTTCTACCTTCATTCATAACATCTCTCATATATGTCCCATTTTCTCCTTTGACACTATTTCAATGGCTTGTTTGTCAGTCTCCCTGCCTCACCTGCTTTCACCTTTCCTCATGCCAGTCTATCCTCCACTTAACTATTAAATTGACCTTCCAAAACATCAAGTCCGACTATGTCACACTCCTACTCAATAAATTTCAGTGGTTTTCTATCACTTTGAAGGTCAGATATAAAATAATCTGATGTTTCTAGCTCTTCATAATCTGACTACCTCCTCCTTTTCCAGTCTTTGTACTCTCTCGTTCTCTCTCTCATTCTCTCTCTCTTTCTCTCTCTCTCTCTCTCTCTCTCTCTCTCTCTCTCTCTCTCTCTCTCTCTCTCTCTCTCTCTTTCTCTCTCTCTTTAGTTCTCTCTCTTATTCTGTGATCCAGTGATACAGGCTTCCTCAATGTTCTTCAGACAGAGACATTTCATATCCAACAATACACATTTTTACTGGATATTTTTCATGCTTGGAATTCTCATTATCCTTATGTTTGTCTCCTGGCTTCCCAGGATTTTTTTAAGTCACAACTCAAATCCCAAGTTGTACAAGATGCTTTTCCTAACCCTACTTAATGTATTCCTTCTGTTGATTATTTCCAATTAATCCTGTATAGTTCTTATTTGCACACAGTTATTTCTATGTTAGACTATGAGCTTATGAAATTCAGAGTCTGATTTTGCATTTCTTTGTATCCACAGTATTTACTAAAGTGCCTGACATATAGCAAACATTCAATAAATATTGAGTGATTGACTGATTTACCCTTTGGTGGCAGTGTGGTTGAAGAGAAAAATAGTGAATCTGATATAAGAGAGCTTGGAGTCACATCTTATGTTTGAGGGTCCCTCCCTGTTTTGTGAATTTCTTAGCTTCTTGGTGTCTCAGTTTACTCAACTGAAAATTTAAAAGTTGGGGATAGATAACATCTTAATTTTTTCTAGACCTAAATCTATGATCCTAATAAAACACTATTGGGGAGTAAAATATTATTATTTGTACTTCTTGTACATTTGTGCTCTGGGGGTTTTTTAATTCTTTCTAAGCAGTGGGATAATTTTGCTGAACTGCTTGAATGGGCAGTTTTGTTTTTTTGAACTTCCTAAGTAAAAGAAGGTCAGCACTATTTCCCTAAGTAAATCTTTCTGAATTTAATACCAATATTTTCATGTGCTAACATTAGTTCCAAAATAAGTATTTGAATATGAATATATAAAAACATAGATTGATATTCTAGAAATAGCATTCTACTATGGTTCAGATTCTCTTGGGAAAACCTTCATAGAATCAGAGAATGAGAGTCTTATCCTTTGTTCTCAGTGGAGTTAGCATAGAAGAAAAGATTTATGTGAAATGAGAATCTGATTCATTATGATTAGGGAAGAAAAGAAATTATGATAATAGCATTCACTGGCTCAGTGCTTGTCAATTCAATTAAAAAACAAGTAATGAGTACCTATTATAAGTCTACTAAAGCCCTTCCTTGTTCCCTCTTTTTAGACTGATGGTGACTCTGGGTTCTCAAAGGTTATGCCAACAGTACACAAATTCTAGACAGATCTACCACTCTGGAAAAGTTGGATTTTATCTCAGCACCTGCTTATCTCTCACAAAAAAGAGGTTTTCCTTCTTCCACTCAACCTTTATTCTAAAGCTCTTTTCCTATGTTCCCTTCACATCTGAATTCTGACCATCACCCCAATTTCTATCCTTAATTTGAAGCCCATTCTGACTATAAGACCTTCCTTCTTTCCCAAAGTTTGTGGTCTTGATAACCTTCAGGCTCCGCAGCTTGAGGACAGATATGGTCGCTCACACTTCTTTAATGAGTAAAGGGCTTACCAACTATTAAACTTCCTGTAAAATGGAGGATCAAATGACCTTACCAACTTCCCTTCCTCTGTATCCTAAGGAATACTGATCTTTAACCTTTGACCTGGCCCTATGCCTCTAGTACATCAAACCTTAGCGGTTTCTCTATGGCTACCATCTATTTGAAGAAATAAAGAGATTTTACAAGAGCTATAGTGAGTATAGGTTGATAATAACTGACAGATTGGATGTGTGGAATTATGGATAGTGAAAACTCTAGGGTGATTCCAAAACTGTGAACCTTAGTAACTGGCAGTGTGGTGCTAGTCTTTGCAGAAACAGGGAAGTTTGGAGAAGACCTTTTAAAAGAGAAATTGATAAGTACCATTCAACAAGATAGATAATGAAGACAGAGAAGAAGGAATGAGCAGGTGACTATGATGATGGAAGAAAGCAAGAATTAAAAGCTATATGATAAAGTTGGAAAAGTAGACAGAGGAGCATTGATAGAGCTCCTTGACTGTCAAAGTAATGGTATATATTTGGAGTAACCATAAGATTTTACAGGAAGAAATAAAGTGATGAAAATATTTTAGAAAGTTCATTTGACATAATTATGGAGGATGGCAGACTAGTTTACAATACAGTTATAGAAGGGAAACCATGTACACAAATATCTGTAATTATATAGGACAATTACAAGCAAAAGACTGTAAGTACATTTTGGAGGGAGAGATGACTTGATTGAATTAGAAAAAAAAAATCACAAGGAAGAGAAATATTTGAGTGGGACCCTAAATGATAGATAAGACTTCAACCTCTTCACCATTTATTTGCATCTTCCTGAAAGTATTCCTTTTTCCATTTACATTCTTTATTATCTTTCTCTAGGATCATACTAACTCAATGCATATTTTCATTGGGAATATATTGTGTCAGCTGAGATTTTTGGTTCTTTTTTGTGGTTCTAACATGTGTATATATGTGTGTCTAGACATATATGTCAATTTTGAAAAGTCAATAGGTCCTTCTCAGAATAATGTTTTTAATTGCATAAAAAATAGAAATTACAAGGGAAACCAGTTGCATTGAAATATAAATGTATTTTCCCCTCCAAGTTCATGGACCCATTGAAATCTCTGGGAATACCAGATTAAGAATTCAGTTTAGCGAGTTTGGCTGTGTTAAAAGCAGTTAACCTTGCCAAATCTCAGAGCTATGAGTTGCCTGAGGGTGATCAACACCAGGTAAAAGAGGACAATGAAACCAGTTTTTTGGGTTTTTTTTAAGAATTTTGAATGTAGACATCAGAAAGGACTACCTGATTTTCATCTCAACTGACCCCATGATTGGAGCAGGTCCAAAAGGTTTCCCCAAACTGCACCTGGAGCTTGAGCCTGCTGTTCTCACCAGATGTCACCCCCTCCCCTAACATTCCCAAATTTTTTATGTACTTTCAGTTGTCACTCAAAACAACTTATAAAATAGCTTCTCAAAGGTATGCCTCCCATAAGACCCTACTCCTATCTCCCCTTCTAGTACCCTGGTGCTATGTGGTAACCCCCAATTGCAATTCCCTTGCCTTGATTAAAAGACCCTAATTTTTACTGTTTTGGCAGTCTTCACATTTCAGATTGACATCTGCAAGGGGTGGTTATTTTTGTTGTGAATAATGATTCATTTTAGTCTTTTTGATTAAGTAAAATTTTGGAAGTGATACTTGTAGCTATATGATCAAACTCATACTTGAAAAGAATCTTCTTTATGGCATACTCAGTAAGGGCTATGCTCATGAGAAATATATCTTTTACTTGAAGATTTCCAGTGATAGGAATGCCAATATCTCATGAGGTAAGTTGCTCCATTTTGGGGGTAATTGTTAGAAAATTATTGTTGTTGGTTTTAAAATACAGTTATTTTATTAGCAATTCAGGGACCATGAGTTCTTACTGGGCTGGGCTCATGTGGTGTAAAGGTCATATTCACACCCCAAACAGCTGCTATGAATATGCCAGAATAAGTACATAAAGCAGTATCTTAGGCAACTAGTGGCAACAGAACTTTATAACAATATAATTGGGATCACACAAAATAAGCACATAAAACAGTATCTTAGGGTGGAGTTTGAGCACAAGTACCCCATCAGTCCCCCCTCAAATGAATGGGGCCCAACATGTTGAGGTAAGCTACTTCCTGCTGCAATTGGATATAAAGCTGTCCCTGCCCCAAGAGGTCCCATTCGTGAGGTCAGTTCTTTAGCTGGCATCTAGAAGTTGGTCAACCTCAGATCCAGAAGTGACACATCAAAGCCACGGAGAGGGGGTGACATCCAGCTTAAGTAATCAGGAATCTGCAGGTGAGGGTGCTAAGCCCACAGGAGACAAATCCAACAAACAAGTTTCACAGACCAAAACCAAAAGAAACAAGGAGACAATAACCAGGAGCAGGGTAGATAGAGGGTCAGTCATGCTTCTGGAGTGCATGAACCCACTATCATAACATCATTCATGGTAGAATATATGAGTTAAGGGTGCAATTCAGTAATCATCTTCTCCTGAATAAACAGCAGTATTATCTTTCTATCTGTGCTATAATTTCCACACCCTTTGGAACACCATCTGGTTTCCATTTTACCAATACCTTAGCTCCCAATTTTATTCTTTCAGTAGAATCCAACTCTTCAATTCCTCTGCTAGTTAATTCAGAAAGAAGATCAGTTTTTCCAAGGGGTATTGCTTCACAAGGAATAACATTCACTTGAATAATTTTAACATTTTTATAAAACTCTATGGGTTCTTCACCTAAATTTTGGAATGTCACAATAATATCTCCTTGATAATTGGAAACTATCACTCCAGCCAATACATGTATGTATTCCCCAACTTGCTAATTAATCCTGATTTAGGTAACATCAGTCCAAAATGATTTTTAGTGATTCTTATACATATTCCAGTAGAGATTTTGCATACTTCTTTTCTATCAAACTAAAACTCTTCTAAACAATCTAAATCATTTCCTTCCAAACCAGGTATCCCCAGATACAGTGCTAGGACATCTGGCCTCACAGTCCAATCCTCAATATTTGGAATCTTATGTGTTTGTTGTTTTCTAATTTGCAGATTTGTAGTCATCATTCTGGCTAGAGGGGTACTTCCTCCCAATGGTTTATTATGCAAATTACGTAAAGCAGTGAACAAATTATCTTTCCAATGTTGATAAGAATTATTAGACTTTAACTTCCTTAATTGTTCTTTCAATAATTCATTAATTCTTTCAATTAACCCAGAACCTTGTGGATAATATGGTATATGATATATCCATTCTATGTTGTTTAATATACAATATCTCTTCATTTCATTATCTTTGAAATGTGACCCATTGTCACTTTGAATATATATAACATTTCTCTGCTACTTGTTTTAACAATGAACGAGAGAAACTAATACCTCAGTCTTGTGACCACTCATGTGTGGTCTGCACTAATATATGACTGATCATTTGATGGACTCATTTTGCTAGTACCAGATGATCAGTTGGTTTCAGAATAGGGACAATATGTTGAATAGCAATCTTTGCTAAGTGAACAGCATGTTCATCGTACTCCTTTTCTGACATGATGAGGATCCACGTTATCATCTACATGAAAAACTGACAAATTAATAACCAAAGGTGTGTCTCATATGTCTACCCTTAATTCTTTGCCCCAGACTTATGTGCCATGAATTTCCCAATTTTGATTTTTCCATCTGAGCATCCATATAGCTAACCCATTAGCTACCACCCATGAATCAGTGAATATGATGCTGTCCTCCTTGTTCTGTTTTGATAGCTTGGTGTACTGCCATATGTTCAACATATTGACTTTTTCCACCTTTCTGAATACTTTCCAAAGTCCACCTACTACATGGGTTATAGGTTATTGCTTTCCAATGTCTTTTGTAGTCCAAATATTTTGCTGTCCCATCAGTAAAGCATGAGTGTCTCTTTTGTTCTTCAGGTAATCCATCATATCCCTCATTCTATTTTACCAAGGACTGTACTAACTGTTGCTTTGGTTCAGGGGGTTGTATCATTTTCCTCAGTATCTATATTTGCTATAGATTTATGTAAAGTAGAAACTCCACTTTTACCTGTTTTAGATCTATTTTGAATATACCATTCCATCTATGCTAGCCTCTTGCACATGTCCAATTCTGTGAGAAGCTGGGGTACCATTCTCTAAGTCATAATTGGGATTACAAGCCTCAATCTGTTGTTTAGTCTCTACCAAACTCCAACATGCAGCAAACAACTGCTTCTCAAAAGGGGTATTTTGAACTCCAGATGAAGGGAGTTTCCTAGACCAAAATTCTAAGGCTACATTTAGGCTTTATTGTCTTTGCCACAAATTCCAGTTTGCATACTCATCCTGTGCAGTCCCTTGTAATTTCATTGGGCCACTTTGAAAAGGCCATAAATCTAGGGCCAATTGTATAGCAACCTTTGCTAAAAGGTTTTAAAAGTTTTTAAAAAGTTTTATTCTGCTCAAGTCCCCAGTAAAATTCATATTTTTCCTAGTAACTTTACGTAAAGGTTTCAAAATTTGTCCTGGATGTGGTATGTGATGTCACTAATATCCAAATAATCTTACAATTTTGGGGTCTCTTTCTCATTGGTGGGGATGGGAAAATCCTGAATCTCTTCTTGGGCTTGTAGGAGAATCTCTTGCAGCACCTTGTTCTAGTCTATGCCATAAAATTTTGTGGTTTGAGCTGACCTTTGAATCTTTGGGGAGTTAATTTCCTACCCTTGAATTCTATATGCTTAATTAAAAGCATCAAACATTTCTCCATATTTTTACATTTTCTCCCTGCATCATAATATCATCTTTGTAGTAGATGAGCTATATACCAGTTAACTCTAATTCATCCAAATGTTCTGCCACAATCCTATGACAAATAGTGGAGCTATGCAGATATCCTTATAGTAGGTTTGTAAAAATATATCATCAGTCCTGCCAAGTGAAAGAAAATTGGTCTCATTCAGAATCTATTGGGATAAGAAAGAAGGCACTGACTAAATCAATAACTGCAAAGCAAGTCCCATTATATTTCTGAATCCTTTCTATTAAGGTAGCAGTATCTGGAATAGCAGGATACAAGGGAGGAGTCACCTTATTCAATGTCTAAAATTCACTGTTTTAGCATCAAGTACCCTGAGATATCCAGGATGTTCTGATAGCACAGGTTCTTAGATCTGCTTTACTAAAAGGAAAGCAACTTTGAAAGAGGTCTATAATCTTCTTTAATCACATATACCAATGAAGAATATTCAAGCAGAGAAATAAAGACCAACAGACAGGTCTTCTGTCTGACCACAAGCAGTACATACATCACAGATCAATAGACAGATCCAACTGTCTGTCTATTACATACATACATAGTTGCCAGCCTGAGAAGCACCAAAATCTGCATTTTCAAAGGTAGGGCAGGGGTGGAAGGGAGCTCCTTAATGGCTACCTAGAGTCTCATCTGGCACATGAACCTTCCTCCAAAGAGTAAATCCCAAAGCAAAACCTCATCTCAGAGTATATATACACTATTCAGAGCTGGAGGGCATGATAACCCTCAGGACCCAGTGTCTCATTAGCAATTAACAAAAGGTGTGGGTCTTCCTACAAAACAAGCCTCCCTTTATCAAGCTTCCCATAAAGGGTTCCACCAGAGGCCTATTAATGGGTGGGGAAGATCTTTATATTACAACTATCATCCTCCATGTCCCATCTGACTTTCATACTGGCCAGACAGGATTATTCCATGGAGGGGTTACAGGGACTAACACTCCTGCCTCAACCTATTCCTTTATATTATTGGTAATTTCAACTTGCCCACCTGGCACACGGTATTGCTTTAAAGTAATTGCTTCAGAAGGTTCAGGTAAAGTGACTGGGTCCATTTTTATTTTACTCACTAAAACTGTATTAATTCCTATCTTCTTTGTTGCAAATTGGCATCTCCCCTCAGGTAAATTTAATGTCATACCTCTCGATATATCTATTCTAATAATGTATTCAGGAATGGGTACAATTACCATGGTATATTCTTTCTTAGGTAATTGTCCAATTTTCATTAGTGTGACTTGTCTGGCTGATGTTTCAACCACTCTCAGTCCTGTGATAGTAATAGGAGTTCCATGTTTAAACTTATCAGGGTTTCCATCTATTAATGCCCTGGTTACAGTATTTGATCCATTTTTCCAATATATGGTCAAATTAATATGGGATCTTCTGCCTCCAAATAGAGATTTTATACTCTGAAATCCAGTTTGTGATGCCAAGGCAATATTCACAGCATGAACAGCAACTATGAATATGCTGGTGTAGTTCTGAATCACAAAGTATAACAGACTCTCCATAGAGAAGGCAGAAAAAAAAAAAAAAAAACATTTATTCAGATTCCAGAAAGCCAAATCCATCATAGTAACCAAGAAGTTAATACACATTAGCACCACAGGGGACAATGATATTCCTAAGCCTTCCTTCCCTCCCTCACTCCTCATCCCCCACTGGAACCTCACAACTCTAGTTATCTTCCTGCCTATGTCCTCTCTCCTCTACTATAACTACTCTCACCAACTCCCAGCTCTGAGTCACCCTTCCTGTTCCACCCATTCAGCAAGCTCTTTCTACCACATTTGACTTAGGCTTCCATGCGATTTAATCAGGTCACACACGGCCCTATTAATGGATGGGAAAGATATTAAAATTAAACAAAAATATCTTAACAATACAGCTCACTCTAGGACCTAAATCTCCTAATATTCATTAATTTTATGGTTATTATCTAAGAAATTAGAGCCATGTTTCCATCCTAAACATCATCTACTTGGCAAATTTATAATAATTTGTCTTGATTCTCAAAGCAATGGATTTTTTCAAATGAATATAGGGTTTGTGAAGATATCAGTGTAAGATGCAAGTTTTGAAAGGTTAAGGGAACAGATGAAAATATCAGTTGGAAGAAAATCTCACCCAGTGGGGGAAAATCAAGTGAAAACTGAGCCCTACAAAAGATTGGCTTTGAAAAAATGAGTGCAAGTAGATCTAACTAGGAGAAGAGGATTATTTCACTAAATCTCAAAGGAGTTTCAATTTGGAGAGCTTGTGAATGCCAGAAATATTATATTCTCTATTCCACGGTTCCAAAACGATTCAATTGACTAGAAAACTGATCAAATGTAACCACTCAACTTCTTCCTCTTTTGTTTGACCTTCTATCTTGCAAATGTGGCCACTAAAAACAAAAGTCTGGAAAGGATATGTCAGTGCTCTGTTTTTTTTAAATGCCCCAATAATTATTTAACCATTAGCTTATTTTAGAACATTTAGGTTGCTTCCAATTACACTTAAAGCTGCTATTAAAACATTTGTAATGATAACCTTTTTGTGTTTTGGTTTTGATAGCTACTTATAGCTTATTTCCTTTCCATTCCACTCTATATGCAGCAGTCAACTTGTTATTATTTTAATACAGATTACCCCCAACTGTTATATTTAAGAGATTCTCTATTGACTCTAGGACAAAATGCATCTTTTTTTTTTCTTCTTTGCCATTTAAAGCCCACCACAATTTGGCTCTCACCTACCTTCCTGAGCTGATTATATACTATTCCACCTCTCTTTCTATTCCAGATGGCCTATTAATTGAAATGCCAATTTCTATTTGCTCAGTTTATCCCTATACCTAAAATAATTTCTCTGATTAATTCTATCTGTTGTCATATGATTTAAGAACCTGAGAAAGAAACATTATCAAGCAAAACAATTTTCTCAGATAACCAAAATTGTCCTTGCCAGAATGTTTTTATGAGCATTTATTGAGAATCCTTTTGACCATATACTTCCTGGACCAAATCCACAAAATCATGGTGATATTGGTATTGTGTTCCATTAAAATAATATCTGACTTTAGCTTGTGGTCTTCATAAATCTTATTTTTTCAACTTTCTTGGTAATTTGGAAAAGTTTATAATGATATAAAGGTGGAAGTCAAGTCTCCAACGATTCCCAGTCCATTTAAAAAGTTGCTATGAGTATCATGATTAACAAAGAAGAAATAAAAATAAGTACTCAAAAGGACTACTGAATTACATTACTCAATTCATAGATGGTGGGAAAAGGATGACCAAAATGTTTCTTTTCTAACAAAAGGCTATAATTAATATTAACATTATTGGGATAGCTCATACAAATAGCTATTTTAAAATACAAACAGATCACAGGTTAAACAAACAGGGACAAGAGTTTTTCACTCTTCAATATCTATGGATCTGGATTCCCTTATTTTGTTACAAATTAAGCCACATTACTATATCACTGCAGAGCCAATGGGAAAATGTTCTGAGGAGTCAAATGGGACTTAATAGTAGGAAAAACTTAACAATTGGAACAATCTATGTGCAGAGTGGGTTGCCTTTGGACGAAGTGGGTTCCCATTTCATTGAAAGTATTCAAGTAGAATTGTAAGTGACTACTTCCTGGGTATTTCTTAGTGGGAGTTAATTTTAATGTACAAATTAGACTAGATAACATCTGAGGTCTCTGCTGATTCTGAATTGTTCTGTTCTAGGTGGAACAGCAGGTAGAGTGCTGAGTCTAGAGTCAGGAAGACCAAAGTTCAAATTAGCTTCAAACATTTACCAGCAGTGTGACCTAGACCAGCCACTTAACCTGTCTGCCTTGGTTGTTTCAGCTCTAAAATGAGGGTGATGATAGGGGCAAAGTTGCAGAGATATTGTGACGATCAAATAAGATAATATTTGTAGTACATTTGGATCAGTGATTGATACTTAGTAGGTACTTAATAAATGCTTGTCCCCAACCCCTTTCCTACTAGATACAGACTTGTGTTTCTCTACTGAATAAATCTAGAAGATGAGTGAGCCTAATGAACTCAGTAAATTGAATATTACTTGATATAGCACCTTGTTAGTTGCACATATGTTATGAACTAAATGTCCCCCATCCTCATTTATGTCCATGGAGGTATATAGTATAACAGAAAAAAATTTGAATAAAACTACACTTATAGAAAGGGAGTAAAAACATCTTTTATGCTTTGACTCCTAAGACTTCTGGTTCCTTGATATTCAGAATTCTTACCAAAAGAATTAAATAAATATTTTTGAGCTTTTGTTTTTATGTTACTTAATAGTATAGATAATGCCTCCCTCACATAATTATCTCCTACTTACGTATTTATTTTCCATTCATATAAGCATGTATTAACTTTCCCAGAAAAAAAAATAAGCTTCCTAGGGGTTAGGTCTATTTAACTATGGTCTTCATCTTCAATATCTAACTCAGTTCTACATAATAAAACTTAATTGATATATGTTGATTAATTGAATGGCATAAAATATTTATTAAAACGTTTAAGGAGGAAGAATATATGACAGACATACAGAGTTAGAGACACAGACAGACACGCAGGGAGAATTTTGTTTTCCTTCTTTCCTATTTCCCCCCAGTGCTTAAAATTGTGTAGGGCCTCCCTTGAGAGTTTCTAAGAGCTCTATCTCTAATCTGCATCAAGAAGAAGCAAACTTGTTTATTTGCTGCATTTTATTTCTAAAAGGCCTCTCTGTATAGGTTGATCAACATGTATTTAATAAATATCTATTTTGGGCCAGACATTGTGCTAAATGGTGGTGGTGTGATAACAAAATAAAAATAAAAGTCCTTGTTCTCAAGGAGTTTATGTACAATCGTGGAAGAGAATACGTACCCATCTGACTACATCCAGAAGGAATACATTGCCTGCAGTTTTTTTCTTATTATTTTAGATTCAAACACCAGAACTCAAATACAGAATAGAGAAAAGAAAAAGAAACATATTATAATCTTAAATACAAAGTAAGAAAAGAAAAAAAGGCACATCATGTCCACAGCAGAACATAAGAGAGTTTTCAAAATATATAGCAGTAAATTTTCATTTCAAGAAAGCCTGCATGATAAATACTACATTTTGTGTTGAAAGCTGCCCATCTCTTCTTTGCTTCCTTGTAAGTTTTCTTTTATCTCTGCTGGGTACGTCTTTACTTTGTTCTTCTTTTCCTTTCTTCCCTCCCCCTTTAAAAGACTACAATTAGGTATGGATATATTTGTATATAGATAGATACATACATATGTGCATATACATACATAAATGCATAGATATATACTTTCTTTAACAAGTTCTACTCCTGATTTTTGTTTTTGTGTTTGTGCATATCTCTTATTTTTTATGCCTCCTGCCACTTCTACTTTAGTGCTAGTCACTCCTATTACTTTATCCCACCCCAGCCCAAGGATCCCTCTGCTATCCTCCCATTCCCATAAATCTAATCAGCCTTCTATACTCCCTTTTAACTTGTTCCCTCACACTCCCCTCTAGAGATCCCTTCCTTATCCTCTCCCCTCTCCCTATCCCCTTACAATTTAATTTCTTATGAATTTAGAAGACTTTTAAATTCTTCTAGATATATATGTATTATTCTCTCTGAAACTGTAGGTTACCAGCACTACCAGCCCCCTAGCCTGTCTTGTTCGTCTGTTTCAATTCTTTCTTGTTCATCTCATTTGTATAAAATAATTACTCTTTTTAACTGTTCCTAAGCAGCTTTACTCTTTAAAGACATTATAGTCAAGTCTACCCCAATATTTTTTTTCAACAAACTACCCAATTACTAGTGATAATTTTAGACATTTATTTTACATTTTGCATACATAAAAGGTGATAAACTGATAAATGGTCTGTCCTAGTAGAAACTGTAATCAGTACCTTATGTTAATCTTGGTTCTTGTACATTAAATCTTCTATTAAGTTCAATTTTTTTTAAACGAAGTCCTAAACAATCTGACAGTTGATCAAATGTCCCCCATCCCCCTTTTTTTTAAAATTCAGGATTATATTTAACTTTGCTTGGTATGATATTTTTGGCTGGAAAATATATAGTTTTCTTCCATATATAGTTTTCCATCGCCTGTGATCCTTTAGTGCCTCCACTGCTAGGTCTTGTGTGATTCTGATTGTAGCATCATTATATTTAAATTGGTTTTTTTTTCTTGTTACTCTTAATATTTTATCCTTAAGTTGGGGTTTTGGAATTTGATTGTAATATTCCTTTGAGTTTTCCTCATAGGATGTCTTTCAATCAGTGATCAATGGATGTTTTTTTTTTCTTTCTATTCTCCCTTCTCCCCTTTCTAATGCTTCAGGACAATTTTCTTTAATTATGTCTTGTGCTATTGTATCACAATTCTTTTTTTAATCATAACTTTCAGGTAGTCCAATTATTCTTATGTTTTCTCTACCTGTTCTGTTCTCCAAATTAATTGCTTTTATTTTATAAGTTGTTTTCACTTTCTCTTCTAATTTTCATTCTTTATATTTTGTCTTATTATTTCTTGATCTATTATAACTTCACTGGCTTCCCCTTGCCCAATACCAGTGTTTTCAAGATGTCATTTTCTCCCTTAAGAATTTGCATCCCCTTTTCTAATTCATTCTAATTAATTCTAATTTCTAATTCTAATCTCTATGTAATTTTCTAATTCATAAATCTTCATTTACCTGAATTGTTCTTATTTTCATTTTTAGTTTTTCCTCTATCTCTCTCATTTGATTTTTAGCCTTAAACTTCTTCTAGAAATTCTTTTTGGGCAGGTGATCATTTGAGGTTGCTCTATGGGGTAGAAAAGAGTTTCTTCGCATCAATATCCTCCTCTGAAGATGAATGCTGATCTTCTCTATTCTTCTCTATTCACATAATAACTTCTTATGGTTACATTCTCTCTCCTTTGCCTGTGCATTTGTTTTTTTTTTTTTTGACAGTAATAGCTTAATATATATATTTTTTTTAATAATCGTCTCTAGTCCTAGAGTCTGAGGGATGGTGCATATGGTTTCAGATCTTCAGTTCTCCCATCTAGCCTGGAACCAAAGACAAACCTCCAGGCTTCTATAGGTGTTGACAGCAAGGGGCATCTCATCCCACTGCTTCTGTGCTTACCCTTTCTGTGCTGGTTCCTTCTCACCCCCACCACTCTCTGTAGCATAGCCAGGTCTGATATTCCTTGTCAGCAAAGGTTCCCTCAATCTTCCCTGGCTCAGATGCCCAGCTCCCCTTACTATCCTGGGGGTAAAATTTCCTATGGCAGGAGTGGAGACAGCCTCCCAACCCAGCTCACCCCAGGGTTTGCTGCTTGTTGTTTAAGCAGACCATAGCCTGGAGGTTTTGCTCTTCACAGGGACCAAATTTTGCCCTGGGCTTTTTTCTTCTGATTTTCTCCAGTTGTCCTGGAAGGAGGACCTCTGTTGTCATCCATTCTTGTTTATTTTTACTTGCACTTTTTTCACCTTGAAGCTCTATTTTATCTCATTTGTGGGGGGAAATCTGGAGAATTTGGAATTTCTGACCTACCCTGTCATCTTCCCAGAATCCTCTCCCCAGAATCCTCTCCCCATTGCTTACAATTTGATGGTGGACACATAAATTCCCTATGGCTCTTGTTTCTTGGGGTTGAAGTATCTATTCAAGATGTGTCATTTCTTAAGTTTGAAGTTAGAATATGCAGTTCTATACCATCCACTCAGAGTGGCCTTGATTCTTATATAAAGTGACATTCATAATTGGGAATTCCCTAATGATTCTGAAAGAGAACAACCTTATCAACTAAGAAAACGAGCTACATTGATTGTTGTAGGATATTTTTTATATTATTTTGACAAAGGCTTTTATATTTAATGAGTAGCTGACATGTATACTATTGATTCAAACAACAGAGAATACCAAGAAAATTATAATAATGTATGTAATTTAACTTCCTTCTCTTTTTAAAGTTAAAATGTAGCTCCTCCATTACATGAAAGGTTATACAATGCCACTGAAACATGGTGAGTATAGTTCTTTAGGGTAATGTCCAGAGGTCTTTAGTTTCCTTTTGATAAAAGTGCCATGATGTCACAGAGCATTAATAATGTCCTAATTTCCAGAAAAAAGGGAAGGCAGACAAAGTGGCAAAATAATGAAGCTTATTTTAAATATCACCCCAGACCTCAGAACTATTACTCACCAAATTCCACTTGTTCAATCATGACCTCAGTGACACTTCTATTGTACTGACTCCTCATTTCCCATTATGCAAAATATAATTGCAACATAGGGAAGTAAAATAATATTAAGCAGGGATATCATTATAATGGACTTTGACCTACAGATAGAAATCTAATAAATTTGTCCTTTGGTGGTGGGGGTGGGGTGAGTTCAGCTTAATGAGTTCTTCCCTCTATCATCATTTATGGAGCCATTGTAGAATTATAATAAGAATCTTTCAGTCAGTTACAGACATAGATAAGGAAAGATTGTGAGCTTTTAATTCCACAGTCTTTTTAATAGCCTGAACTATAGAATCTTTGCGTCCAGCAATGTCCACCACCCACCATCAACCATGCTCCTTTGCAAATAAGGTGGTGAAAAGAATAGAACAAGAAAAAATGGGAGAAATTTAAATTAAAAAAAATGTTAGTCTGTATATCAAAAAAGCAATAATTTAAAGATTAGATCAGATAGATTGTGAGAGTCTACTAAGTGGAGTATTTGGAACACCATCTTCTGAGTTATTAAAAATAGACTGTACAAAACATTAGTCATTTTATTAGATGGTGCTTACATTCCTGCATTGACTAGATAAACATATGCCATTTCCATCTCTGATTATGAGCATCCTAGTCCACATGTGTGTCCTCCATTTTACCACCAGTTCATCATGCAATTCTGTTTTGTGAAATTAAGGCCTCTAATCAGTCCATCCAAAACTGTCCTACTTTGAATTAGTCCAATTAGAAAATATGTATTGTTACACAGATCTACTGAGATATTAAGAGATTGTGTGAAAGAAACTTTGAATTTGATCTAATGTATATAATCAACTAGTTCATTGCCAAGCAGCTACTTTATTTCAGGCACGTTGCTAGGCACTTAGTTTTCATTTTTAAATAGAAAAATGTATATAAAAGTTAGACATAGAAATATCCAACAATCCTAGCTAGTATTTTGTGCCCCACACCCAGCTCTTTTCATATGTGTGTATGTGTACATATTTGTGCATGTCTGTGTATGACTCTACCCCATCTTTCCATGAAATAATTTTTATAAACAAACACATAGAATTCTAACTGGCTTATATTGGTCACTACGTAAGTGTTAATCAACTTAAATATTAATCTCCCATTGGTTGGTTGCTGTCCTTCTTTCTTGAAGAGGACAGAAGTGACATTACCATGATGAAGTGAAGTTTCGATGTGTATGACTGTGGTTGATCAGAACAGTATGAGCTCAGAACGCTCTACCACAGATTGGGCACAGATAGGCTTTGTGAACATTTGGGGTGGTTACTCCAAATTTGCCCATCCTATGTTTCCTTTGTGCTGTTTCAATTCTGCTTTGCTCATATAGCACAGCATCTTTTCCTATGCAGACATGCCATGCTGAGTGGTCCTATGCCAGTGTCTACCATGTCACACAATAAAATCCAAAGTTCTTAAGAGAGACCTTGAAAGTGTCCTTGTATTGCTTCTTCTGACAACCATGTGATCTCCTGCCCCATGCAAGTTCTCCATAAAATAATCTTTTTGGCAAGTGTACATTTTTCATTTGAACAACATGGCCAGCCCATCAGAGTTGCACACTTTGAAGAATAGTTTGAATGCTTGGCAGTTTAGTTCGAGCAAGGACCTCAGTGTCTGATACCTTATCCTGCCAGGTGATCTACAGAATCTTCCTCAGACAGTTCAAATGGAAGTGATTCAGTTTCCTGGCAGAGTGCTGGTAGACTGTCCATGTTTCACAGACATGCAACAATGAGGTCAACACAATGGCTCTGTAGACCTTCAGTTTAATAGTCAGTCTAATACATCTTTTCTCCCAAACTTTTCTTCAGAGCTTCCCAAACACCTAGTTAGCTCTGGCAATGTGTGTGTCAACCTCATTGTCAATGTATACATCCCTGGAAAGTACACTACCAAGGTAAGTGAACTTATCCACAGCATTCAAAATTTCTCAATTTGTTGTAAGCGATGCTTCCACATATGGATGGTGTAGTGGTGGCTGACGGAGCACCTGTGTTTTCTTGGTGTTAATTATTAGACAAAAATTAGCACAGGCAGCAGAGAATTGATCCATACTTTGTTGCATCTCAGCTTCAGAGACTGCATTGAGTGCATAATCATCTGTACCAACACTCCCTCCACTTTCGTCTTGGCTTGTAGCCTTTTTTTTTTTTTTTTTTTGGAAAAAATTCTCTCATTACCTTTCATTAAATGTCTTGCCAGAAACACACTGCACTATTTAGTCAAACCTTCCAAAGTTTCTGAAAACATGACATTCAATTTCCTATCTTAGAAACTTTTCACAAGCTATTCTCCATACCTAGAATCCTCTTTCTTGGCCTCCATCTCAAAAAGTTTATATTCAAATGAAAAAATTCACATGCACAGATAAGAAAATGGATTTGTGTTATTTTTGTGTGTATCTCTCTTCCTTTGTTCCTGTCTCTGTCTCTCTCTTGCAATTTCCTTCTCCAGACCCTCTCTCTATCTCTCTGTCTCTATCTCTCTCTATCCCTCTCTCTGTCTGTGTCTCTCTCTGTGTCTCTCTGTATCTCTCTCTGTGAGTCTCTCTTAGTGTTCCTCTGTGTCTCTGTCTGTCTCTGTCTCTCTGTCTGTCTGTCTGTCTGTCTGTCTCTCCTGTCTCCCTCATCCCTAAAGAAAGAAAAGAACCATGCTGTAAAAGTGATTATATGTTAAGGTGGGCACCTATGGTGTGGTGGAGTATGAGGAGCTAGAAATGGAACACAAAGCACTAACTAAGCTTTTTGGATAGTTCTATGTCCAACTTTCCTACATATTTATCCATTTAAAAAAAAAGAAAACTTAGTCTGTTTTCTGCCTTTGAACAGGGAGTTTCCCCATGCCTGGAATGTTATCCCTCCTCATATCTAATTAATGGAAAGTGTGTTTCCCTTTAAAGTTCAGGGAAATTTCCAATTACTACTTGAACCCTTTCCTAATTTTTCTAATTGTTAATTCCTCCAACAGTCAATATGTATTCATTTTGTATCTATCTTTTATTTCATTTTCTGTGAATTGATAGGTGGTGTAGTGAATAGCATAGTTATTAATGTTTTTCAGATTAGTAGAATTCTCTACTAATACTAAATCTAACAGGAACAGAAATTCTCCAAGCACCACAGTTCCTTTAAAGCTTATTCTCTTTTCTCTTCTGAGATTATATTATTTAAAACATCGCTGATGTTATGTTAATTGGTCTATTTTACATTTTAAAAGAGAAAATTATATTTCTTTGGTATTGTTAGTTCTTTGTTAATTCTTTTTATTTCTTCTGGTTTTGTTGTGACTATTGATACAAAAATTAAATGAAATATTAACAAGGAGGTTACAGAAATATGTCACAAAAATCATGCACTATCATCAGGTGGGACTTACATCAAGAATGTAGGACTGGTTCAATTTTAGGAAAATCATAAGTGTAATTGACAAAATGCAGCACTCATTCCTATTAAAAACATGAGAAAGCATAGGAATAAAGGGAACTTTTAAAATGATAATTAATATCTATCTAAAACCAAGAACAAGCATTATCTTTAACAGAGATAAATAAGAAACATTTCCAATAAGACTGGGGTAAAGCAAGGATAACCATTATTATTCATGATTGTACTAGAAAGACTAGCTATAACAACTGGGCAAAAAATATACTGAAGAAATAAAAATAAGCAATGAGGAAATAAAGTTGTCTTTTTTTGTAGAAGATACGATACTATACTTTAGAGAACCCTAGAAAATCAACTAAAATCTAACTGAAATAATTAACAACTTCAACAGTGTTGCAAGATATAAAATAAACCCACAAAAATTATCAACATTTTTATATATTACCAACAAAATCCAGCAAGATGTAGAAAAATTCTGCATAAAATAACTGCAAATCATATAAAGTACTTGGGAATCTACCTGCCAAAACAAACCTAGGGACTATAAAAACACAATTACAAACACTTTTCAGACAAATAAAGACAAACAACCAGAGAAATATAATGTGCTTATGGGAGGCTAAGACAATATAATAAAAATGATGACTCTACCTGTTAATTTACTTATTCAATGCCATAACAAACTACCAAAAATTATTTTGCAGAGCTAGAAAAAGTAATGATAACACTCATCTTGAAGAAAAAAACGTCAAGGTTATCAAGGGAATCAGTGAAAAAAAAGATATGAAGAAAGTTTGCCTAGAAGAACCGGATTTCAAAGTATATTTAAAGATGTAGTCATCAAAATAATCTGCTAAGAAATAGAGTGGTGGATTAGTGGAATAGTTTCAGTATATAACACTTAGTATTAAATGATCATAACAATGTAGTGTTTGATAAACTCAAATATCCAAGTTTTGGGGGCAAAAACTTACTATTTGACTAAAAGTACTAGGAAAATTGGAAAGTTGTTTGATAGGACTAGGTTTAGATTAACATTTTACATTATATACCAAGATAAGGTCAAAATAAGTATATTCTTTGGACATAAAGGATAATATCACAAGCAGATTAGGAGAAAATAAGGGGAAAAAAAGTTACCTCTTAAATCTACAAATAAGGGCAGACGCTATGACCAATCAAGAGATGAAGGTGATCAGGGGAAGCAAAATGGATAATTATGATTACATGAAGTTAGAAAGTTTTTAAACAAAACAAAATTAATGCAGTCAAAATTGGAAGGAAATCAGGAAACTGGGGGAATATGATCTAAAAATAGTTTCCCTGACAAAAGCCTCATTTCTCAAATATATAAGGAACTGAAACAAATTTATAAAAAAATAAGAGCCATTCTCAAATTGTTGAATAGTCAAAAAATATGAGTAGTAGTTTTCAGAAGATGAAGCCAAAGTTATCTATACTCATGAGAAAAAAAAAGATTATCTTAATCACTATTGATTGATTGAAAATTAAAATAATTTGAAGTATGAACTTATATCTGTCATATTAGTTAGCATGACAGAAAGGAAAACTACAAATTCTTGAGGGGAAATGGAAATACAGGGACATTAATGTGCAATTGACAGAATTGTGAACTGGTCCAACTAGTCTGGAGAGCAATTTGGAATTTTAATTAAAGGGCTATGAAATTGAGTATCCTTTTACCCAGCAATTCCAGTACTAAGTCTATATCCCAAAGACATCAAAGAACAGGGGAAATAACCTATTTGCTAATACATACACACATATGTATATATGTGTATATATATATACATACATATATATGAATGTATGTGTGTGTATGTATACACATCAGCTAGGAATTAGATATTGAGGAGATGCCCATTGGCTGAACAAAGTGTGGTGTATAATTGTAATGTATACTATTGTTTTATAAGAAATGCCAAGAAGAATGTGGTAAGAGTATAGAATTGATGCTGAGTGAAGTGGGCAGGACCAGATCATTGTACACAGTAATAGCAATATTGTAAAGATGATCAATTATGAAAGACTTAGTTACTTTGATCAATACAAGGAACTTCTAATTCTAAAGAACTCATGATGAAAAATGTTAACCACTTCCTGAGTGAGAACTGATGAATTCTGAGTGCAAATTGAAGTGGAAGTTTTTCACTCCCTCCCCTCTTTTTGGACATAGCCAATATAGAAATGTTTTATATAATTTCACGTATACAAAATATTGTTGCTTGATTTCTCAATGAATGGGAAAGTTGCTAAAGGAAAAAAAATCTGGAACTCAAAAGTAAAAAAAAAAATCAATTAAAATAAATAAATACCAATATTTAAAATATAATTCACCTTATACCTAAAGAAACTAACTGGATGCATACATATTAAACTCCACGAAAGTGGTTGAAACTTGAGATTACTTCATAATGATAAGTCTAAATAATCTTGTGGCTTGAAACAACAACAAAATGCAAGTGACTGGTAATAGGATCAAAATACTGGCTTGGTGCTTTTTAAGGGATTGCTCTAAACCAAGATAATAATTAGCATTTATAGTGTGTACTATTTGCTAAGCATTGTGCTAAACACTTTCCATATGTTATCTTATTTGATTGTTATAAAAACTCTTTGAGATACATGCCGTCATCATCTCTATTTTGCAGATAAGGCAGATATCAGTTAAATGACTTTCCAAAGTGGTAGAGCAGACTGGATGTGAACTTAGGTCTTCTTGATTCCAGACCCAACACTCTAAGCCAGCCTTAGTTGATTTTGCAATGACTATTACTTTATAGGGATGTTTCTTTGAATGAAATAGGATCACTTAAGGATGAAATTTATTTTTTAACCAAATTTGTGAAGTTTCATATATATATATATATATATATACATACATAAATACATACATACATACATATATACATACATATATACATATATACGTGTATATATATAGATATAGATATATAGATATAGATATAGATATATATAAATGGAACTCCTATCAAGGAAATTTCCTTTAACTAAACAGAACAGCACATGTTATGCAACTTATAGACTTTGAGAGTTGCCCATTGTCACTGGGGCATGTAACAGCAGCATATTCTCTGGATACTTTCCACTCTGGGGCATTCCAGAACAAATTTTATTATGTAGTTGGCTAATGTGAAACCATTATAATATCAATATGTTCTGAAGGCTGTTTGGGTCTGTCACTGGATGTGTGGCCTTTGTATTATATATTACAAAACTCTCATTCCAGGATCTTTCTTTAAAACAGAATTTACATATGCATTTATATTCAATTGGATCATCAGAATTAAAACAAAATACATGTAGGTATTGCACAATGTTTAGTCTTAATGTACTCAAACAGATGACATCAACACAGTAATTCTCTTTTTTCTTTATAACCTTCATCTTTGGACATCTTTGAAAATAATTGCTGTGCTGTCATAAGTTAATCACAAAGAATGTTTCAGATCAACAAAGACCATGATGAATGATGAAATTACTTGGCACCTAACATTCTGAGTCATTCTGTGATTGATTCTGGGCTTAGTAAATAAGAGATCACACACTTCAAGTTGATAATTTACCACAACAGTTGTGGAAATCCAAAGTTTCCTTATTTTCACCTTTAAGGAGGAGATATCTCGGAACAGTATGAGTTTTAATTGACATTTCCGAGTTTACAAGAAGATATCTTCTCAAACAAGAATAGGGGCATATTTCCAGAGCTCTGACACAACTTTTTCATATAGTAGGCCATTCCCTTCTGTCATATCCAGAATCTCAGAAAGCAAACTTCAGGCACACACAACTTCAAAAAATAACAATGGACTGTCCCTTGGAGAAATTGTAGTAATAGCCCTACAAATCACAATCATGCCCTTCTAGTCAAAAAGCAACATACTGTGAAGAGAGGATTATGGGAGAAGTCCAGGGTCATACATCATATATTCACACAACAAGCCATAATGTCATTGGAGACTATTGTGCTCAAAGTCCATAGTGAGAGGTGGCCTTACTTTTTATGACTCACTGCACAGCCCATTAAACAGGACAGTGATTTACTTTAGTCAATGATCCACAAATCAGTATCAGAGAAGAAAAGTAATCTCTTGATTTCAAAAGTGTTTTGACAATTGGTCCAGAAAAGAATTTTATTCTGCAAAGACCTTGCATCATAATTCTGAGACAAGAAATTATCTACCAATCTTGAAGCCAGTTTTATGCTGGAAGACAATTTACAGACCACTTAATGACCAGAAAGTTGATTTGAGAAGATAAGAAAATGTTTGTCATATTTTTTTCCCTTGAAATACATTCTGAAATGCTACACAGAGTGTTTTTAGGATATTTACATCTACCTGAAATACATATAGTATTGGAGGATTGCATATGAAATTTATTCATACGCAAATATTCTGTACCTGAAATTACCCTTTGTAGCATTAAAGGAATAAATAAAAAATGGATGAGTGAACAATTAAATAAATAAATGAATACATATATACATAGATGAATAAGTGAATAATGAATGAATGAAGCAAAAAAAAAATAGCCATGCAAAAATGTAGGGGACCTGATTCATCTAAGTCCTGAACATGAGTACTCTCTGCATAGGTATTAGTGAAGTTTTCTAAATTATTTCTACCATAGCAACATGCCTTATAAAGAAATTTACATAATAAAACCCTTCTAATGTTCTCTTTTGTCAATTTCATACAAAAGAGAACTGTGGGGGAAAATGGGTGAAAAATGAAAAAGGAGAAAATGTCCAAATCAGGCCCATTCTATTCTTAACTCCAACTATAGTTTGCAGAGCTGGAGAGACAGGAGGAGAAAGGAAGAGAGAAAGGTTCCGAAAAACTGGCCAGTGTGGGAGGGCTGGGAAGGGATTATTGCAAATTCCCTTCAGAGGTAAGATTCATATTTTGATATAACTTATTACTTGAACTAGCACTATGAAGATTTATTAAGCTATGAAATAGTTTGGCAAGAGGTATGTTGGAAGTCTCATTTTTTAGGTTAAATTACACTCAAGTGAAAAAAAGACCCCTGGCAAGTGTTCTTAGAGTAATGATCATGTGTTGAAAGATTAGGGATATGACTTCAAAGGACTTCTCTAAATTTAATTTCTATTAGCCCAATTATCATCCATGTTTTCCTGCTACACTTAGACTGTTTATCAAGTACATTGAAACTTCCCTCTGAGGTTGGTGAATGTAGAAAGACAGGTAGAGAGAAAAAGGGCATAGGGACTTCCTAAACACTTTTGGAAGAGGGCTGTTATGCTGTTAGAGGCTATAGAACGTGGTCTCTAGGTAAGTGAGGGTAGGGAACATATTAAAAATAAATAGCACTTAAATAGTGATTTAATATTCACAAAACGCTTTATACATACTACCTAATCTTGTCTTCCAATCAACTCTGGGTAGTAGATGCTATTAATATCCCCATGTTACAAATGAGGGAACTGAGTCAGAAAAAAAAGGCTAAGTAATTTTCCCTAATAAATTCTGAGACCAGATTTGAACACAGATCTTCCTGATATCAGGTTCAGAATTATATCTACTGTACCTTCTAGCTAGAGAAAGGATAAGTCACACCATTTTCAAAATACGAAGGCAAATGTAAGAAATGGCTAGAAATGTTTTTATACACTACAGGTAAATAGTCATTTCTGAAGTGCTTATTTTTTTTAAATTATGCTTAACAAATACCAAGTGAAATGAATACTTCATTATACATTGGATATAAGAAAGAGTATTGTGTATGAAACTGTAAATCTCTGTTATGAAGAGTTAGTTATTCTTTTTAAATATATCATCTATTCAGTGTGTAACTTTCAGAGCTGTCCTGCTGGGGTATGACTTCTTCTGACTTTCCTTCTTTATTTTTCTCATTTTTAGGTGGAGTGGGATCTGGAATCCTATCCCCAATTTCTTCTCTCTCTCATGCCACTCTCGCAAATTGGAAATAAAGAAGTTAAAAAAAATTTCAATAAAAGTAAATAGTCAAATAAAATAAATTCTCTCCTTGTCATTTTCAAATATATATCTTATTCTGTATGTTTAGATCAGTTTTATTTTTGCCACAGCAGTTCTTGCTCAGAAAAGTAACTGATAGAAATGGTCTTTATAAACATTTTTCCCACTACCCCATATGCACATTCTATTATGCAGTGGTGGTAACTCATTCTTCACTATACATTCATGTATGCATTTACTATACTAGAAATGAATCAGGTTGAAATGGATAGAGCACAGGCCTAAAGACCTGGTATTAAGTTACATATTGGCCATGTGGCCCTTGTTGAATTTCCTTAAACTCTCAGTACCCTATACAACTCTTTAAGATTGTAAGTTAAAGAAAAGTTGCTGACTTTATTGGTAGAGGGATTTTCTCATTTAGCAATTCCCTTCACATGTGAAATAATGTGGATATATACGTATACACACATATTCACATATATATGTGTATATGTATAAGTGTGTGTATATTCTCGTTTCTCAATGACAGATAAGCTCTTCTAAGTCAGAGTTTATATCATCTATTACTTTTGTTATGTCCCCAAGGTATTCCTTACTGAACTCATTATCTTTTCCAAAGAGAAACCTGTCCCCTTCCAAATTCCCCTACTACAATCAAAAGTACCATAATCTTCCCAGTCACACAGACTCATAATGGAGGTGTCATCTTTGACTTCTCATTTACTCTCACATGGTCTTATAGATTTTGCCTTTGCAACATCTCACTTAGGTATCCCCTCCTCTGTTCTGACACTGCTACAATTCTGGTACAGGGACCTATCACCTCATGCCTGGAATATTGCAATAGCTTTCTAATTAGTTGACTGGAAAAAATTCTCTCCCCAGTCAAATCCATACTCCATTCAGCAATTAAAGTACTTTTCCTAAATCACAAACCTTATCATATTGCCCCATTCCTCAATAAAGTTCACTGCTAGCCCCAGGATCAAATAAAACATTTTCTATTTCTAGGTAGGTGCCTCTAATCTTGACTTTTGCCATACCGCTAAACTTCAATGACTCTGTAAGAAACAGTGAAGCTGTAGACTTCATGCAGCTCTGCCTCACTTAAATCCAATTCAGATGCAAGTAAAGTCATCACTCTCTGATGTCATTGGTCCTCTTTGAAATTAAGCACAAAGTGTCCCCAGCACTGATCATGGTGCCCGGCAATTGGGAGACACTTAATAAATGCTTATGGACTGACTAATGATTTTATTGAAATAACTTCAAATGAGGAAGAATTTTGCTATCATAGGAGTTGTTATTGGAAGGATTTGAATATGCCACATATCAAATAATGGAGTGAAATAATTATATAATCACTGAATTATAAATCTAAAAAAGCTAATATTAATAGTTAACATTTATACAGAACTTCAGGGTATACATAGTACTTTATATTTGTTATCTCTTTTGATTTATACAACTACCCTGTAAGGTAGGTGCTACCATCATCCTCAATTCACCAGTGAAGAAAATTAGGCAGACAGAGGTAAACCGACTTGCCAAAGGTCATAAATATAAGAAGTGTTTGATGTAGCATTGAAACTCAGGCTTTCCTGAGTCCACGTCCAATGCTCTACCTGCTGCACCACCTGGCAAACTAAAATGGACATCAGAGATTTCTTGGTCCAGACTGGGTTAGTGAGATCAATGAGTTTTCTAACTCAGATCTTATGAACCCTAAATAATAATGTATAAACAAATACTCTAGCAAGGGGTGTTTTCTCTGAAGAGAGGCCACAACCCTTTATGTGGTGAGGCACTGCTTTCAATTTCACAATAAGAAAATCAAGATAAATTTGGAAACCTGGATAACAAAGGATAACCTGGTTCAGTAATAAGATAGAGAATTTCTGGGGAAAAGAAATACTTTTCCAGAAGTCAAAATGTTGTGTTGTGTTGAGTTCTGACTGCTACATTTAAAGATGGAAATTGGCAGACTGGGAAATAGTGTGAGGAAAAAAGTTTGGGGCAAGTCAATAAATAATAAACATGAATTTATTAAGCATTTAACTTTATGTCAGACATGCTAATATTGGGGACACAATGAAAATCTCTCTCTCTCTCTCTCTCTCTCTCTCTCTCTCTCTCTCTGTCTCTCCTTCCCTCCCTCTCTCTTTCTCTCAGTTCACATTCATTCTATCAGGGGAGATAATATGCAAAGACTATGTATATTCAAGATATACACAATGCAAATCAAAAGTAATCTCAGAGGAAATGAATTATCAGGACTGAACAAGAATGACATAAAATCATCAGTAGAAGATACAATTTACATTCAACAGCATTTGCTCAACAATATGCATTTCTATATCAGGCATCATCCCAGCACTGCCATTGGGAAAACTGGCACAATGACAATCCTAGACATTTTACAACCTATTTATTTTTATCACCTAAGAATTGACTCAGTCATTTTTCTGTCATGAATGACAGATGACTGGATAAATAGAGATATCAAGCAGCACCTTTTGGGGAAAATTTTTTTCCATTCATAGAAATTTTCTAGGAAAGGTTAAAAAAATGGAGAAGTCAACCTGCTTACCTTATATAACATATATTTCTTTATATATTCTATATATATATACATATATATATATTCCCTCTCTCTCTATATATATATACACACATATACATATATATGCATATATGTACAGACATATACATAGATAGACAGACAGACAGACAGACAGACAGACAGACAGATAGATTGATTGATTGATTGATACATAGAGCATTTGATAAGGACTTATTATTTTCCAGGTACTGTGTCAAATACAAAGGAAACAAATACCAGAAAACAAGACTTTCTACTCTCAAAAAGTTTTAGATTCTAATAAGGAAAGGAAAAACCCTAAGGGGTACTAGAGAGGAAGAGTAAGAAGAAGAAGAAGAGAAAGACAGCGTCCTCATGGGAGCAAGGCACTTGATAGTGGGGGGTTACATACCAGAGAGCCCAGAGAGTGAGCTTAATGTGAGTAGCATGACTGATGCCCCTCAAGAAATGGTTCAGAGGTACCCCTCCGTCAGGCTAAATAAACAACAAACTTTTAAGTTTAGAATGATCTTCTCTACAATGCCATGGGATTGAATTTGTGCATTGTGTTCTATAGCAGTCATGACTATGTTTCTGATTTAAAAAACAAATAAATGCTCTATGTGCCTAATGTCCCTGAATTCTCTTCCCCCAAAAAAACTATTCTTCCTTCAAACTTCTCTGTTTTGGTCACCATTCTTCCAGTTATTCTGATTTGCTTCCATGGAGTCATCCTCGGTTCTTTGCTCTAGATTCATTCAATTGCCAAGTCTTGTCATATCTACCTTCAAAATATTGACCATATTAGTTCTCTTCTCTCCTCCCTTATAGTCTGTATCCTAATTCATACCTTCGTCTCTTCTTTCTTACTTACATTTTTTAATTGATCACCCTGACTTCATTCTCTTTCCTCTTCAATCTCTCCCTCATAGTTGCTAAATTAATACTCCTAAAATGCAGAATCAATTATGTCAATCTTTCTCCTCCTTCTTGTCCCCCAAAACAACCACAACAACCAATAACAATGTATTTCTACTGCCTCCAGGATAAAATCCAAATTCTCTTTAGCATTCAAATCCTTCACAGTCAGGCTTCCACCTACCTTTCCAATTTTACTTCATATTACTCCCATTCATGAACTTTCTATTAGTCAATCTAACCTACTAGGTATTTGTTCCCTATACCCAGAGTTACTTCTTCCACCAAGCTGGCTTTGCACATGCACTTTCTCATGAATTGCACTCTGACCTCATTTCCCATACTTCAGAATTAGCAGTTCTCTAGTTTTCGTCAAAGGCCAAGAATAAATGTGGGAGAGAACTTTCCTGGCATGATTACACCATAGAATGATGCATTTGGAGAGACATTTCTAGTCAAATGCATGGCTAGCATATGAAAGAGATACAAAGGTTCATCGGCTACACTTCTACCCTCAAGGATATTACAAGCTTGTCCTGTGGGAAAAGCAAGGTCCTTATAAAAAAAGAAGTGAACTATAAAATGAAATCAAAGAAGAAAAAAGATATAAAGTACAATTTTAAAATCAGAAAGGTCAATTCTTGCTAAGATATTAAGGAAGACATTTAGCCCGCAAAACTTGCATCATATGTAAGTATGACAAAACTTAATACTGACTTGGGATGGTCTCAATCTTCTCTGCAAAATACAATTCTATGTTGCTTGCTGAAGAGTGGAGTTGGGGAGGAGACTTGGGAAGCATGGAAAACCTTTGTAAGGGTTGCTATGAGGAATGTGAAAAGAAAGTAACAAGAAGGGAATAAAAAGGAATTGCAGAACAGTGAGGCCTCAACTAAGGGGAAATAACATAGATTTACAGTGAACTTGACCAACTTGGTCTTTCTCTAGCAAGTTTCATTAGCCTGACGAGGGCAGAAGATTTGTCTAGGAAATGTTAAAACATTAAAAAAATAAAACAAATAAATAAAAATAAAATAAATAAAAAGACTTAATGATGTTTAACCAAAGTCAAGGATTAGCAAGGCAGAAGCCTGTGAATGGGGTAGGTAGGTTTATTTTTGGATATTAGGAGTATAAGCTTTGGCGGGATGCCACTATGCGAATTCCTGGTAAAACAGGCCATGAAAATTCCTGGTAAAACGGGCCATGAGAACCCTGGCCTTGTTGGACCAAGGTGAAAGTGAGAATTGGGAAGTAGAAGAGAGTCAGGCAGAGAAAGAGAGGTAGGCAGAAGACTGAGACAGACTTTGCTTACTTATTTCATGCTATACCATGTGTAGCAAACACTGAAAAGTAGCATATTCAGTCCTATGCTGTCAAGGCATACCGACATTGAGGATGCAGCTTCTGGACTAAATGAAAATGAATTTCAGAAAAATCTGCTTGATTTGCTCACTGCCCAAAGTAAGTAAATTGTGAGTTTTTTCTTGTCTCTATGACTTCCTTAAAAAAGAATGAGAAAAAGTACACAATTATGAAATTTGGATGATTATGAAATTTATTAAATCATTTAGCTTGTTAGAAAGCTATTATGTATACCAGGTATAGCATGCACAACACTCGGGTGCTGTTATTTGAAAATTAAGTCTATATTTTAGAAGTCACATAGAAGAAAGTTTTTACAAATTGCATTTCAAATTCCAGATTCTAACTGCCAGACTCTAACACATGCATTGCTGTCCCCCTTTACTCTCTCTGAAAACACTTCCCTGAACTCAGTTGATTGTACTTAATCTTATATCTTGCATGATCTTTCTTTTCAACAGCTTCCACACAAAGATTCAGGAAAATCTTATCATTCTTTTAACACGTGTTCATTTCCTTCTCACAGATCCATTTGAAGTCAGGTACAAAAGGCCTATATGTAGTTAAAGTTAACTGACTATGGGAGAAAAAACGTGTTACATAAAGATGATAACACTGTTGCATCTTTCTTAGAATGATGCTATGAAGGTAAGAAGCATGTGGAAGCAGTGTGGTAGATTGGAAAGAATGAAGGATTTCTAGTCAGACAACTGGATTCCAATTCTAGCTCTGTTACTTACAACAGTGGGCAAATCATGTAACTTATTTGGGTCTCAGTTTCCTCATTAGTACAATGATTAACTTAGACTATGTGGTCTAAAAGGTCCCTCTAGCTCTAAATCTAGAATCAAAAGAGATAATGTAGAGAGGGTAAGGGAAAAGAAAGGAGAAAGATGTAAGTATTCATATAGTGCCTATAATATGCCAGGTACTATGCTAAGCACTTTTCAGAAATTCAGTCCTTACAACAAATCTGTGAAGTAAGTTCTGTCATTATCCTCATTTTACAATTTAGAAAACAACAACAAACTATTCAGGTGTTTAAGACTGGAGCATCTCTCTCTCTCTCTCTCTCTCTCTCTCTCTCTCTCTCTCTCTCTCTCTCTCTCTCTCTCTCTCTCTCATTCCCTCAGTACCTGGCACAGTAGAACCTGATTGAGAGCAGGTGGCACATTGAAGCATGAAGGGAGGGTGAATATTAGATATCTGGAACTCCTGTGGTGGCCCACGAACTCTGCCCTCATCATTCTTGACTGAGTCTAAAAAGCTGTCTAAGTAGTTTGAACCAGAGCATTACTGGTGCCCGTTAATCTAGGAGCCTAGTTCAGTCTTTCTCTTCCTGGTTGAACCTACTCTTACTCTGCACCATCTCCCTGCATGAGCTCCAGCTTGAGGTCCATCTCCCTACAAATCCTTCCTGGACACTGCAGCCCACATCAGTCTCTTCCTATCTACTTCCTATCTTATCTGTACCCTTCTGAGACTGCCTTTTGAATCAATCAGTGAGCATTTACTGTATGTTTTTCTAATACCAATCATTCTGTTAAGAACAGTGAATAGAGAAAGAAGAGTGAAACAGTCCCTGACCCCAAAGACCATATACATTTGAAGGAAGGGAGAGAATTTGGAACTCAAAATCAAAAAAAAAATGCTTGGGGGGCAGAGCCAAAATGGTGGAGTAGAAGGATGACCTGTAAGAGCTCTCCCCTCACAGACAATAAAATACCTGTAAAAATGACTCTAAACAAATTTTAGAGCAGCAAAGGTCACAAATTGACAGAGTGAAAGAGATTTACAGCCAAAGGCAGCCTGGAAGGCCCACAAGAAAGGTCTATTGCACCAGGCTCGAAGTAGAGCACAGCCCAACCTTGACTAAGTAGTCAGCAGGCATAGGACCAGGGCATGCTCCAGGGTGCCACCAGCAGCAGTTGTGGTTCCCAGATCCCTCAACCCATAAACACCAGTCATAGCTTCAAAGGTCAGTGAGAAAGCTCTTTCACTGAGGTGAGAAGGGAGCAAGGTCCTCCCGTCCTAGCCCCAGCCCCAGGCAGGCCCAGGTGGGTGGCAGCATCCATTGTTGGAGCCTTCAGCCTAAGGCCCCTGGGAGAATAGAACTGCTGACCTGGGTCTCAGTCCTGAGTGGTGGTCCTAGGGTGAGGAGGAGTGCTGGCCTGGGGCAGGTGGTAGAGGCTCTGGAGATGAAATTCTATTCACAGATCCTAGACAGACAAGACTGAGGTAGCTCCCAGACCAGAGCACAAGCCAGGAGAGGAGTAAATTCCTTGATTGTGCCACCTTGGAGGAACTAAGAACTTATAGGTCCCCAGAGTACACCCTTCTCTTGACAAAAGGACTCAAAAGTCAAGTAACTGGCTGGGAAAATGCCCAAAAAAGGAAAAAGAAAATAAAACTGTAGAAGGTTACTTACTTGGTGAACAGGCATTTTCTTCCATTCTTTTGGATGAGGAAGAACAATGCTTACCGTCATAGGAAGACATAAAAGTCAAGGCTTCTATATACAAAACCTCCAAAATAAATATGCAATGGTCTCAGGCCATGGAAGAGCTCAAAAAGGATTCTGAAAAACAAGTAAGAGAGGTGGAAGAAAAATTGGGAAGAAACATGAGAGCAATGCAAGAAAATCATGAGAAGCAGGTCAATAGCTTGCTAAAGGAGACCCAAAAATGCTGAAGAAAATAGCACCTTTAAAAATAGACTAACTCAAATGGCAAAAGAGGCCCAGAAAGCCAATGAGGTGAAGAATGCTTTAAAAAGCAGAATTAGGCAAATGGAAAAGGGGATTCAAAAGCTCACTGAAGAAAATAGTTCTTTAAAAATTAGAATGGAGCAGATGGAAGTTAAGGACTTTATGAGAAACAAAGAAATTATAAAACAAAACCAAAAGAATGAAAAAAATAGAAGACAATATGAAATAACTTATTGGAAAAACAACTGACCTGGAAAATAGATCCAGAAGAGACAATTTAAAAATTATGGGACTACCTGAAAGACATGATCAAAAAAAAGAGCCTAGACATCATCTTTCATGAAATTATCAAGGAAAACTGCTTGATATTCTAGAACTAGGGGGTAAAATAAATATTGAAAGAATCCATTGATCACCTCCTAAAAGAGATACGAAAAGAACAACTCCTAACAATATTGTGGCCAAATTCCAGAGTTCCCAGGTCAAGGGGAAAATATTGCAAAAATCCAGAAAGAAACAATTCCAGTATTGTGGAAATACAATCAGGATAACACAAGATCTAGCATCATCCACATTAAGGGATCAAAAGGCTTGGAATATGATATTCCAGAAATCAAAGGAACTATGATTAAAACCCCAAGAATCACCTATTCAGCAAAATTGAGTATAGTACTTCAGGGGAAAAAATGGTCATTCAATGAAATAGAAGACTTTCAAACATTCTTGATGAAATGATCAGAGCTGAATAGAAAATCTGATTTTCAATCACGAGAATCAAGAGAAACATGAAAAGGTAAACAGGAAAAAAAAGTCATAAGGGACTTATTGAGGTTGAACTGTTTACCTTCCTACATAGAAAGATAACATTTGTAACTCTTGTGGTTGGGGGGATTATACATGCATACATACATACATACATACATACATACATACACACACATATGTATATATACATACATATACAGACAGAGGACACATGGTGAGTTTAATAAGAAGGCATGATATCTAAAAAATATAACACTGAGGAATGAGAGGAATATATTGGGAAGAGAAAGGGAGAAAAGGCATGGGGCAAATTATCTCTCATAAAAGAGGAAAGAAAAAGCTTTTTTTAATCAAGGAGAAAAAGGGGGAGGTGAGAGGGGAAAGGTGGATTTATTCTCTTCACATTTGGCATAAGGAAGGAATAACATCGTCACTCAATTTGGTATTAAAATCTATCTTACGATACAAGAAAGTAGGAGAAGAAGGAGAGTGGTAGAATAATAGAAGGGAGGGAAAATGGGAGGAGGGAGTAATTAGAAGTAAACACTTTAGGGGAGGGACAAGGTCTAAATAGAGAATAAAATAAATAGGGGGCTGGATAGGATGGAGGGAAGTATAGTTAGTTTTTCATAATATGACTATTATGGAAGTCTTTAGCAAAACTGCACATATATAGTGTATATTGAATTGCTTGCCTTCACTGTGGGCATGGGTGGGGATGGAGGAAGGGAGAGAAGTTGAAAATCAAAGCTTAAAAATGAATGTTGAGAATTTTTTTTGCATGCAACTGGGAAATAAGAAATACATATAATGGGGTATAGAAATCTATTGTGCCCTAAAAGAAAAGAGAGAAGATGGGGATGAGGGAAGGGAGGGATGTGATAGAAAGTAGGGCAGATTGGCGGAAGGGGCAGTAAGAATGCACAGTGCTTTGGGGTGGGAAAGGGGAGAGATGGTTAGAAAATTTAGAACTCAAACTCTTGTGGAAATGTTGTTGAAAACTGAAAATAAATAAATGAATTTTAAAAAAGAATGTCAAAAGAAATATGCATGTAACTGGGAAAAAATATTAGATTTTTAAAAGAAAAAAAAATAAAGAAGCCAGAAATTTCAAGAGGGAGAAGTGAGGAAGGAGAACAATCTAGGCTGGGGATACAGCCAGTCCAAAAGCATGGAGATGGGATATAGAACATTTCATATGAGGAAGATTAAATGTGCCTGGATGTCAGAGTGTCAGGAGATAAGTAATGTGTAAGAAAATTAAAATGATAGGTAGCAGCCATGTTTTGAAGAGTTTTACCTGGCAAACAGAGAAAGAAGTTAATATTTCATCCAAGAGCTGAGAGAAAGTACTTGAAGTTTTTTGGGCAAGTAAATTGACTCTTCCCCCCTCTTCTCTCTTCCCCCCTCCCCCATATTATGTTAATTTTACATACAAAACTGAAAATTCTAAAGACAGGCCCTGGGACGTCTGCTTCTATACCTCCATAACCTCAATATTTGACAACATGTGTTTAATTGAATGGAACAGACAATTAGAGATACTCTTCTTCTGGCTTGGCTGCCTGTTTTTGAAGAACAATCCTCTCCCTGCAGCCATCTGTAGTTCTTTAGATTTAAAAATCTGAGAAGAATAAGAGTTCAAGATTGTCTGACATTTACAGTGGTTTTCTGAAACAGTGCCAGCTCAGTAGATAGAGTTCTACATTTGGAGTCAGAGACCCTAGGTTCAAATTCTAGCTTTGCCCTTCACTACCCATATGACCTTGGACAAGTCACTTCTCCTGTGCCTTGGTTTTTTTCACCTATAAAATTAGGCTAGTTGGACTAAATGTCCCTCAAAGTCCCTTCTATTTCTCAATATGTGATCCTTATATACTATCCTGTTTATAATGGGTGTTTCCTGTTTTTCTTTTACAACTTGTGAACTTGGTCTGCTTAGACTGGAAATTATAATGCTGTTTTCTTTTTAAATAATATTTTATCCCCCCAATCACATTAAAACAATTTTAAACATTTTTTTTAATTTTGAGTTCCAAATGCTATTCCTCTCTCCTCCTCTCCCTTCTCCTGAGACAGTAAGCAATCTGTTATACTTTATACATGCACAATTATGTAAAATATTTCTGTATTACTCATTTTGTACAAGAAGACATGAATAAAAAAGGAATCAAAGAAAGTGAAAATAGCATGCTTCAGTCTGTATTCAGATAGTATCAGTTCTTTCCCTGGAGGAAGATAGTATGCTTGATCATCAGTCATTTGGGATTGTCTTGGACCATTGTATTCCTAAGAATAGCTAAGTCATTCACGGTTCATCATACAATCTTGCTGTTTCTGTATGCAACATTCTACCAGTTCCACTCACTTCACTTTTCATGAGTTCATGTATGTATTTCTAGGTTTTTCTGAAAGTATCTTTCTTGTCATTTCTTATAGCACAATGATATTCCATCATAATCATATATTACAAAAAATATATTGTCCCTAAAGCAGAGATATAAGAGGACAACTCCTCCCATTATTTTGGTCTTTCAACTTTTTTCTGAAATTATTCTGTTTTAAGAATACAATGTCAACATCTATAAACAAGGGAAGAATTTAGGATCAATGGTATTATATTCTTAAAAGAGACCAATTCCAGAAAAGTGTTGAAAGACCTGCTTGCCATCTTTCCCAAGGTGTAGGAAAAGTTTACTTCCCATATCTTTTATTTAGAGCTATTTATATTCTTTGTAATTTTCCAACATTATATTAAAATTATTTTGTTGATTTTGGATTATTTTCTATCTACATAGTTGTAGTCCTGTAATTACTGTTCTTTTTCTCAAGGACAAGGTACTCTGCTAAGCCTTGGGTAGACAATGCAGAAAATGGAGTAGTGTCTGGCCTTCAGTGCTGTCTTTTATGAGACTTCCTCTGATTCTCCCAGTTGTGATCACTCTCTCCCTCTAGATATCAGTCTGTGTGTTGTATGCATTTTTTATAGCCTTATACATATTATATATAAATATGCGTATTTCTTTTTATTGCTGTATCCCTATCACCTTACATAGTACCTTGTACATAAGTATATGATTATAAAATATTTGTTGAATTCAATAGATCAAGTTAATATAGTTCTGGAAATAGGCAATGCCTAAGAAATAAATTCTTTATCAAATATTTAGAAAACTTCCTTTTTCATTATAAGCCATGAAGAATTCTTGGGCATAGAACTTTTCCCACCTGATTCAGGGCAGTGAATACTTCACAGTGTGAAAGTTCGTACTTGATATGAGTCCATTTAGTTTTACTGATGATAATTTAAAAAAAAAAACCCTAAGATTTTAGTTGTTCCCCATTTAAACTAGCAAGTCTTATTTTTTTCTGGACAATTAAGCATTTCTCACAAATTATGACGTCTGGTAACACTTTTACATTTATGGTCCAACACCTTATGTTTGTTTATGCTATATTGACTAAAAGCAACATTTAAATGAGAATTCATTTAACATTACTATAATGTGATAACCAATACAATTCTTCCAAAAACCATTATTCTGTGACCTCTATACTATTTTCATTTTTAAATTCTTCTTCCTAAATATACTCTGAGTTATATATATGACCAAGAGCCTACCATCAATTAGGACTGATATATCTTTAAGGACTTTGCATAAGGAAGAAGTCAAAGCCATGGCAGACATCAAGGGAAAGAATCAGCAAGACAGAGATGAAACTGATTAGAGGAATTCAGAGACAGAAAGCAATGTCCAGACTATAAGGAGATAGAACATGAATCAGATAGAGTCTGAGAAGTCTGCAAATCTGTAGGTCAAGTTAAACAGTTTCATAATTTTATCCAATGTTAAGAGCAAGGATTCTCAGTTCTAGGAGAAAGGAAAAACACACACACAAGCAACAACAAAAAAGAGAAAGTAGTATACTTTGATCTGCATTTGGACTCTATAGTTCTTTCTCTGGATGTGAATAGCATTTTCCATCATGAGTCTTTTGGGATTGTCTCAGATCATTGCATTACTCGGAAGAGTTAAGTATAACAAAGTTGGTCATTTCACAACGTGGTTGTTAACATGAACAATGTTCTGTGGGTTCTGTTCACCTCACTCTGCATCAGTTCGTACAAGTGTGAAAAAGAACTTTTAGAACAATAAACTGCAGAGTTAAAGTGCAGCACTTTTCGCAGGAGCTAAAAGTCAAGTAGGTGTCATGGATTGGGGAATGTCTAAACATGAATGCAATGGAATATCACTATACCATGAGATATCCTGAATAAAAAGATTTCAGAAAATCATGAGGAGTATGCGTTAATGCAGAAGAAAGTAGACAGAATAAGAAACTAATATCAATAAAGAGTATAACAGAGTAAAGACAAAACAAAAGAAAACTTAAATGTTTCTCATTTCTTTCAAGAGAGAAGAAAAAAAAATCTTCCCTTCTATGTGGAGGTGGGAGTTACAGGTGTAGAATATATACTATCAGGTTCTTTTGATGTGCTTTGGATTGTATGTTTTATGGAATAAATTAACTGGTAGGGTAGGGGAAGGAACATATTTGGTAATGTGAATAACAGAGATGTAATGCCAATGAAGCTCCAAAGTTAACTTGTAGGCATGTCATGAAGGGCTTTAAAAATGGATATAGGGATTTATATTTTATTTTATCAATAATTAGGGAACTAAAGAGGCTAATTGAGTAGGAAAATATCATGGTTAGATCAGTGCTTAAGGTTTATCCATTTGGCAGCAGTATCTAGGAATGACAAGTCAGGGAGATCAATTAAGAGGTTATGAAAAAGTCCATAGGAAGTGAGATGTAGGGCTGAAATATGTGATAGCATCAGCATGAATGGAGAGAGGGTTTGGATTGCAGAGATCCTGTAGAGTTAGAAACAGCAAGATTTAGTGATTATTTGGATATGTGGGGTGAGGAAGAGAAAACAAGCAGGGATAATGCTGATATTATGAATGTAGGAGACTGGAATGGTGGTACTTTTGACAGAAACAGAAAATTCTGATGAGATATTTGGGGAAAAGAAGCAAAGAGTTATGTTTTGCATATATTTAAGTTTGAAATGTCTCTGAAACATCCTGTTTGCAATATACAATACACGATTGGTGATGGGGGACTGAAATTCAAGGGAAAGACTGGAACTAAATTCACAGATCCTTGAGTAATTTGCACAGATATAGTAATTGAACAAATGGGATCTAATGAAGTAACTAAAGAAAACAATGTAGAGTGAGGAAAGAAGGTCTGTGATAGAACCTTGGGGAACATTCACAATTAAAGAGTGTCTGAGGGATGGTGAGTTAGCAGTGAAGTCGGAGAAGAACCAGGAGGCAGTATGTAACAGCAAGCAACACATAAAAATCGAGGGCTGTTGCTGTGATATTTTAAGTTTCCAACTGCAAAGTATAGTAAGCACTCTATTTATTCAACACTAAACCTTATTTAAGAAACTAAAGCATTCACAATTCATAACAACATTACCAGAGTGGCCACATGGTCTTAAACAAAACACATCAGTATATCCCAAAATACTTGTTTATACAATCAGGGAATGCAAGGCCAGACTCTTCCCTAGCACAACACATCCTCTGGTGTGGCAGACAATATGACACACTGCACCCCTAGGTCACAGTAGATTACAATTCCTTCAATCAAAATAGAGAATGTCCAAATCCAAAAAGTCTTCTTGGGTCTGTGTCCTTTTCACATGGCCATTGTAGGTTCCCACCTGCCACTCTCAAGTGCATGTATGCTTGAATGAGCCAAAGAGTCCAAGTCCTGACACTGATCCAGCCCCACTTCCCAAGTCCTGAAAGGCTCTGGGCACAGCACACTTCCAAGGCCCTCACCGCTCTGGCATTATTTGGGGCAGTGCTACTCCACTCAAGTTCTGCCTCTGGCCGTAGCCTTGGTTCTGAGAAGTTCAAAAGAAACTTCTCCCCTTATTCCTTTTTTATCTCTATAGGAGCTTTAGCTGTAAAGAAGAATAAACAAGCAAACAAATGAAGTAATGAATCAATGTATAAATAAATAAATGGATTAATGAATGAATAAACAGATAAACAAACAAATAAATTAAATAACGTAATGACTGGGAAACAACAGGCAGCTATCCAGGTCTCACTCAACCCCATACTTTTCTTTAGTGTGCCCAGATTTTGCAGACAGTAGGACTACTAGCACAGGTTCACTCAATCTCCGAGATGTCTCCTTCTCTCCTGTCCGAGGTCTCTTCTCCCATTATCACAGGTCTCCTCTCCACTAAGCAAGTTCCCACTGTTTAATAAATTCCTACTTTCCAAAGTCCCTGCCACTGCTGCTGCTAGTTTTCTCAGTGCTTCCATGCTCAAATCTCAACAGTTCATACTCCCTTTCTTCAACACTCTCTCTCTCTCTCTCTCTCTCTCTCTCTCTCTCTCTCTCTCTCTCTCTCTCTCTCTCTCTCTATATATATATATATATATATATATATATATATATATATATACAGTTTTGCTCAGCACCTGATTGGCTCAGCGTAGAAATGCATGAAAACCTATGTGACTCAAAATGCTTCAAATGTTTGCAATTTAACATGAACATGCATATGTACGTGAATGTGTTGTCTGTGTGTGTGTGCGTGTGTGTGCATGCACATCCTCCATGAACTGTTGACTGGCAGTAGATTCAAAGTTCCTTTCAGTGCTGACACAGAATTAGGTACATGTAGCAAAAGGAAAGTGGGTACATGGCATTTCTTGAACAGGAAAGTTAGTTACTTCTGAGAAGTAAAGGACTGACATATTGTTTCATTTGTTCTACTGAACCCTAAAGGATCTCAATTAAAGTAGTTATTTGGCAAAGTGGTTATGGTTATACATTTAGGAAGACCTGAGTTCAAATCTGTTCTCTGAGGCTAACTGCCTATGAGATCTTGGGTAAATCATTTAGTTCCTCAAGGTCTGAGTTTCCCCATACATAAAATGAGGACAATAAAACTATATGCTGTGAGGAACAAATGAGGTAAGTAAAAGAACTTAAAAACTTTAAAGTGCTATTTATTTATTTTTTAAATTGTTTTTACAATTTGTTGCTGTTCAGTTGTGTCTGAGTCATCATAGCCCATTTGGGGTTTTCTTGGCAAACCTGGAGTGGTTTGTCATTTCCTTCTCTGGATCGTTTTACAGATGAGGAAACTGAGGCACACAGGTTTGAATTGTTTGTCCAGAGTCCAACAACTAGTAAGGGCCTAAGGACTGATTTGAACTCAGGTCTTCCTGACTCCAGGCCTGGTGCTTTATCTGTTATTATCATTATTAAATTCTTGAAGGCATTTGAGAAGCAAAGTAATATTTTCCAACAATATCACAGATCATCGATTTGGTGCTGGGAAGGGCTAGTCCAAATTTCTTATTTTGTAAATAAGAAATTTGAGGTGTGGAGACATTAAATTAGTTACCCAAGGACATATGGGTAGTTAACCTCATCGTATTCTTCCTACTTTTTCATATTATCTCTCATAGATCTTTGAGGTTTATCTATAGAAATGTTTTAAATTCTTGGGAAGCATAACCCCAAGATAGAGGGGCTACCCCAAATTGGGGGGATATTTATTATATTTACTGAAGCACAGATATTTTTTCAACAATGCTGAAGAAGACCCTAGCCCCTGTGTCAGAAACTCCAATTTACTTCATAGATTATAAGTAGAATGGTGGATCTTCACCTCCTTCTCAGTTCTCATTCACTTTTGAACATGAAAAAGTTTGCCTCACTGCATTAGCCTCTCATACTGTAGGGATTTTGCACAGCTTGTAAGAGACCAGTGGTGATATATCACAAAGCTGTGAGGAATCATAAACTACTGCTTGTGTAATGTATAAAAAAATAAAGAGTTCTGAGTAACCAAACACAGACCACATAAAATTCTGGCCTAAGGAAAATTAGGGCATGAACAAAAGTTGGTTTTGGTGATGTAAAGAATCATCTCGAATCCTGTTCTTTATACTTTTTTTTTAAATTACATTCCAACATTGTTTAAAACAAAATTCAGTATTGTTGCCCATATGTCTTTTTAGTTGTTCAATTATCTATTTATAAATTAAACACACGTATCATTTGTAATTATATTTTTTCTTGGTAAAGCTTAACCAAAGGTAGATTTATTTACTTTTGAAGGATAAAAGAGTCAATAGGGAGTCATTAGACTTTCTAGAGTTGGGAAGTGACATGATCTGACTTGAGTTTCAGAAAATAACTCAGACAGCTGTGGAAGGCTGCATTAGAGAAAGGGAAAATCTGGAGATAGAGTTCAACTAGGAGGCTGCTGTAATAGCATAAGAGAAAAACAATGCAAATCTAGATTAAATAATAGTGAGTAGAGGGGAAAAGGCTGAGACACAAGAAATGATGTGGAGTAAGAAACAAGATTTGACAACTGGCTGAACGTGTAGGAAGATTGAGAGAGAAAGGTCATCTATGTCATAAAGGTTATACACCTAGATTATGAGGAAGGATGGTGATATCTTTTATAAAAATATGGAAATTCAGAAAGGAGGTGGGTTTGAAGGGAAAGATACGATATTTAAATGGTAATCCATGCATAGTGGCTTATTGGGTGTAACTCACTCTGCCCCATGCAAAAAAAAAAAAAAAATGGCTGCAAGGGTGGGATTGTTACTCAACCACTCATTGCATTGGAATCAAAAATTGAGGGGTGCCTGCCTATTAATAGAATGGTAGTGTTAGAAGTGAGCCCCCCAAATTCTCTATTATAGGAAGGGTAGGATGAAACCCATCTTTCCATCCTCTAGCTGATCATTCATTCCTTCAATTAAACCACAGTTTGCAAAGGGCCCAGAACTCTGTTGTGGAGCCTCTGGTCTAGAAAATAAGATACTGATTGGATTCAGATTATTTAGCTATCTTTTTTTTCTTAAGTGATCTCCAAATTTAAATGGCTAAAAATATACAGCTCCATTGTAGTTAATTTAAAAAGAATAGCAACTAAATTATTTGCATTTTCTATAAACATGGAACTGTGCTACATACTTAGCATTCAAAGATACTCTAACCTCAAAGAGTTTTCAATTCAATAGGACCAAGACATACACATAAATGATATAAGGTAGAATTTAATAAAACACAGTAAATTGTGTAACAAAATGGAAAGCGTACATGCAATGGAGTCAGAGTACTTGGGTTAATTTTTTGCCTATGTACATTGAGGAAATAATTTAGTTCATTGGACTTTTGTTTCCTCATCTGTAAAAATTAGGGGGTATTACTTTCTTGTTTCTAAGTTTCCTTCAAAATATAGATCTCTGACCCTATGATTTTATAAATGGAATGATCCATGTGAAGTGCTTTCAGAATTTTTAGGATAAAGTTGTATGTAATTCCTATCCCAAAGTCCATTAGCTCTTTCCTTATTGATGGAGATGAAGGCCCTGACCATTGTGAGAGGTGAAGAGTCAGTGAGAGGTTAGAGAGCTCTAGTTTTTATCAGTCCCCTTAAGGGATTTCCAAGTGAGAATTGCCTTTGAGTCTTCTCTTCTGGACTCTTAAGGATCAATCCCCTCTGAGAACTCATGAAACCCTGAGTCTTGTTCAAGTGTTGAGTTACTTTGAGTTCTGGGTTCTAGCTTTGGGAGAGAAGATGGAAGAGGCCAACCTCATTTTAGGTTGTTGAGGGAAAAAACCCTGGAAAGATAAGAGTGGAGTGGGAAGTCTCCATCGAATCTCTATTCCCAGCTGGTACCCTAGAGATTGAGGAGTTTCTCCTTTAGTGAGATCCAGTACTCTCTCTTTCTCTCTCTCTCTCTCTCTCTCTCTCTCTCTCTCTCTCTCTCTCTCTCTCTCTCTCTCTCTCTCTCTGCCTCTCTCTCTGTTTCCCCCCCAATAACTCTCTTCTCCCTGTATTCTCAAGCATATATTCTATGTATAACTTCTCTGATTTCTGTTTTATTATAATGATGAATGGATTTCTTTGATATTCTCTATATGTGTTCATTGTGGAACTGGTATTTGGTGATGAAGACATTAAGCCATGAATTTAGAACTTCTGGTCTACCCCACCCCTCCAAAAAGTAAAACAGTCAAAAGTTAGCTCAATCCTAATCATATCCACTAGACTAACAATATTTAAGGGAGTGTTGCATCACCCAGGCAATATCCACAGCATTGAGGACAGCTATAAATATGTGGGCATAATTTTCAATCACAAAGTATGAAAGACTCTCCATATAGAAGACAGAAGAAAAACATTTCTTCAAACACCAGAAAGCCAAATCCCAGAACCAGAAAGCCAAATCCATCATAGTAACCAGGAAGTTAATATACGCCAGCACTGCTGGGGACAAAAGAATTCCCAAGTCTTCCCTGCCACTGACAGGACATTCCCACAAGCAAACACTCTCAAGCCTTGCTGTATCTGTTGGCCTGCAGCTTCTCTCCTCCACCTTGATCTGACCACTATCACTAACTTCTTCCCAGTTCTGCTCTACCCTTCCTGTTCAATGTATTTAACAATCTGCTCTTACCAAATGTGACTTAGGCTTCCAGGTGATTTAAGTAGGTCAATGGGTCTATTAATGAATGGGAAAGATCTTTCCATATAAATTGCTATTACTTTCAGCCCCAAGATCTTTTGTATTCATTACATAGTTTGGTGGGGCAACAGGTTTCAACAGAATTGTAACAGTGATAACAGAAAATAAGCATGTAAAACAATATCTTAGACAACTTTGGTCAGCAGAACTTTACAACATTATAATAGGGATCATGCAAAATGAACACATAAAATAATATCTTATTGAGCTTAAGCATCCCATCATTTCCCCCTCAAATGAATGGACCCTAAGGGTAAGGGCCAAAGAGCTCTTCTTCCATAACTACTTTCTGCTAAAATTGGATGTGGAGCTGTCCCTGCCCCAAGAGGTCCCATTTGAGAGATTAGTTCGTCAGTTGGCATCCAGAGCTTCATCGATGCCAGGTCCAGAGATGACACATCACAGTCATGGATGAGGGTGACATCTGGTTTAAGCAATCAGGCATCTGCTCATGGAGAGTACTAAGCCTGCAGGAAACAAATTTTTGAAAACAAGTTCAACAGATAAAAAGCCAAAAAGAAGCAAGGAGACAATATCCAGAAGCAGGGTAGATATAGGGTCAGTTGTGCTTCTGGAGTCCATGAATTCACTATCATAGCCTCATTCACTGTAGAATATATGAGTTAAGAGTACAATTTGGTAATCATCTTCTCTGAAATAAGCAACAATTATGGTATTATCTTTCTCTTGTGCTATAATTTTTGCAACCTTCTGAACATCATCAGGCTTCTGTTTTACTTGTATTTTAGTTCTCAAATTTATTTTATCAGAAGAACCCAATCCTTCAGTTCCTCTGCTAGTTATTTCTGAAAGAAGGTTAGTTTCCACAAGGGGTATTGCTTCACAAGGAATATTAATCACTTGAATTATATTATCAATTTTACAAAACTGTATGGGTTTATCACCTAAATTTTGGAATGTCATAATAATTTCTCCTTGATAATTTGAATCTGTCTCTCCAGTCAATACATGTATTCCTTGAGCTGCTAATCCGGATTTAGGTAATATCTGTGCAAAATGATATTTTAGGGATTCTCATGCATATTCCAGCAGAAATTTTTAAAATTTCTTTTCTATCTAACCAAAAGTCCTGTAACTAATGTAAATCACATCCTGCTGAAACAGGTGTCCCTGAATATGGTGCTGGGACATCTGACCTCACAGTCCAATACTCAACTTTTTTGGGTATTATGTGTTTGTTGTTTTCTAATTTGCAGATTTGGAATCATCATTCTGCCTAGAGGTGTACTACCTCTGAATGGTCTATTATTCAAATTTCATGAAGCAATGAACAAATTATCTTTCCAATGTTTATAAGAATTACTAGAACTTAACTTCCTTAACTATTTTTTCAATAATACATTCATACTTTCAATTAACCCAGATGCTTGTGGATAATATGGAATGTTATATATTCATTCTATGTTGTTTAATACACAATATCTCTTCATTTTATTACTTTTGAAATGTGACCCATTGTCACTTTGAATCTACACTAGGGTTCCATTACATACACATTATATCTAGAGTTTCACAGATATTTTTCTGGGTCACATTCTTATAGGGACAAGCCACTAGTATACCTGAATAGGTGTCAACACAAGTACAATTAAATTTATATCCTTTTTCTTGGGTGAGGGACCCAATATAATCTATTTGCCAGATTGGGCTGGTACTTTCCCCCTTGTTATCTCTCTAGTTACTACCGAAGGGACAGTTCATTCCTTTTCTAATTGACATATATAACAGTCTTGTGCTACTTGTATTAACAATGAAAGAGAGACAGTAGCACCTCAGTCTTGTGCCCAGTGTGTGGCCTGGACCCCTAAATGGCCATCTGTTTGATGGAACCATTTTGGATTTCCCAGATCATCAGGTGGTGTCAGAGTAGGGACAATATCTTGAGTAGCAATCTTTGCTAGTCAGTCAGCATGTGCATTGTACTCACATTCTGTCATGGTGAGGGCACATGAACATCTACATGAAAAACTGACAAATTACTAACCAGAAATGTGTCTCATATATCTTCCCATAATTCTTTGCCTCAGACTTGTTTGCCATGTGCTGGGGATGGAAGCTCAATTCCATGTGGACAGTCTGGGGCGGGTAAAGGTGGGAACTTCTAAATCTTAGAGTTCTCACGAGTTCCCCCAGGAAAACGACTGGGAATCGAGGTGAACCGAGCTATCTCGTGTATTTCCACCTCTTCCTGTGAGAAACGTGATGGGAGAGAGCTCTCCCCGCCCTCGAGATTGTCCCGGATCTGGGCACACCTAACAGCACGGTATTCAGATGCAAACTATGCGGCTGGAGAGCTTATGTAGGATCAGGAAAGCCTGAAAGTTCTCTTGGGCGGAGGGGCCACGTGTGAGGACAACAAGGCTCCGCTTTTCCTCTCTCCTCTCTCCCCTCCCCCTCTCTCCCCGCTTATACTTCTACTTCCAATCTCTTATTGTGAGATCTTTGCCTCCTTGGGAGATTCTTCACTCCCTCCTAAGGAAGAATTCCCCTGCACTTGTAACTAGACCCTGAAATAAAGCTCAACCCTTGTTCGACTCTGGAACGTCCTTTCTCTCATACGAGCATCCGGTTTAGCCAGCCAAAGACCTCCGATAGAGGTAAGGGAAGACTCAGGTAGCCCACAGGCCTCTAGGCCTGGCAGCCATGAATTTCCCAATTTTGATTTTTCAACATGGGCATCCATGTAGCTAACCTATTAGTTACTTTCCATGAATCAGTGAATATATGACACTGTCCTCCTTGTTCTGCTTTGATAGCTTGGTATACTGCCATAAATTCAGCATACTGACCACTTCCACCTATCCCTATACTTTCCAAAGTCCACTTTGTACAGGGGTTATAGGCTACTGCTTTCCAATGTCTTTTGTGGTCCAAATATTTTGCTATTCCATGAGTAAACTGTGCATATCTCTTTTGTTCTTCAGTTAATCCACCATATTCCTCATTCCATTTTACCAAGGACTGTAATAACTGTTGCTTTGGTTCATGGGGTGTATCATTTCCCTCAGTATCTATGTTTTTTGTGTATTCATGTAAAGCAGAAACTCCACTTTTGCCTGTTTTAGATCAATTTTGAATATACCACTTCCATTTAATTATGCAAACATTCTGTGCATGTCTAATTCTATGAGAAGCTGGGGTATTCGTTATCCAAGTCATAATTGGAATTTCAGGTCTTAATATTATCTCATGGCCTAAAGTCAGTTGTTCAGGCACTACCAAAACCCAATATGCAGCTAAAAACGGCTTTTCAAAGTGGGTATATTGAACTCCAGAAGAAGGGAGTTCTCTAGACCAAAATCCTGAGGGTACATTTCAGCTATGTTGTTTTTACCATAAACTCTAGTTTCCATATACATCCTGTACAGTCATTTGTAATTCTACAGGGCCACTTTGCATAGGTCATAAATTGTATAGGGCCAATTGTATAGCAGCCTTTGCTTCTTCAGAAGTTTTACTCAGTTCAAGTCCCCAAGTAAATTCATATTTTTTCCTAGTAATTTGATATGAGTTTCAAAATTTCTCCTACATGTGGTATGTGATGTCTCCAATATCCAAATAATCCTATAAACTTTTCAGCCTCTTTCTTATTAGTGGGCATAGGTCAATTGTGAATCTTTTGTCAGGCTTGCGGGAGAATCTCTCACAGTCCCTGATTCCATTGTATATCCCAAAATTTTATGGTTTGAGCTAACCATTGAATCTTTGCAGGGTTAATTTCTCATGCTTTGCTTTTCATATGCTCAATTAAAAGCATCAAACTCTTCTCCACTTCTTTTGTATTTTCCCCTGAATCATAATATCATCAATGTCATGGGAAAGCTGTACATCATGTAGCTCTAATTCATCCAAATGTTCAGTCACAATGCTATGACAAATAGTGGGGCTATGCAGACATCCTTGTGGCAAGCATGTAAAAGTATATTGTCAACCTCGCCACATGAAAGCAAATTATTCCTATTGTTTAGAATCCACTGGGATAGTAAGGAAATCATTAACTAAATTAATAACTGCATACCACATCCCATCATATTTCTGGATCCTTTCTATTAAGATAATGATATCTGGAATAGCAGCATACAAGGGAAGAGTCACCTTATTCAGTTGCCTGTAATCCACTCTCATCCTCCAAGACACATCTGACTTTCATACTGGCCAGACAGGATTATTCCATGGAGTGGCTGTAGGGATTAACACTCCTGCCTCAACATATTCCTTTATAGTGTAGATAATTTCATCTTGCCCACCTGGCATGTGATACTGCTTTAAAGTCATTACTTCAGAAGGTTCAGGTAAAGTGATTGGGTCCATTTTTATTTTACCCATTAAAACTGCATTAATTCCTATTTTCTGTACTGGAAACTGGTATCTCCCCTCAGGTAAATTTAAAGTCATACCTCTCAACATATCTATTCAAATGATGTACTCAGGAATGGGTATAATTACCATAGTATATTCTTTCTTAGGTAAATATCTAATTTTTATTATTAGTTTCAATTGTTTGAATGATATCTTAGTCCCTTCCAGTCCTGTTATGGTGGTAGGAGTTCCATGTTCAAATTTATCAGGGTTTCCATATATAAGGGAAGCCTCTGCCCCAGTATCTATTAATGCTCCAGTTATAGTATTTGATCCATTCTTCCAATATATGATTAAATTGATATGGGGTGTGTAATCCCTTCTATGTATGTCTTTAATCTGACCTGGGGCTCTGCTAAATTCCTACTCTCCCAGGAGGTGTGAAAAAGTTGGATACAAGGGTTAAGAAGGATCTTTAGGGTCAGTTCTTACTTCTCTATTTTGCCTAGTATCAAGTTCCTTTTCTCAGTACCTTCTGTAGAGTTCATTAATTAGAATACCACGTATACTTTCAAAATCTTCCCCTGCTCTCAATGGAACAGTAAACAATCCTTGTCAATCTATTCTGATTTTGAATATACTGGCTAGTTTCTCTCTTGAGCAAATCTATCTTCTTCCCAGTCCCCTAAGTGACTTAACTGTGAAATCTTGTCCAGAACCTCTGAAAGAGGGTACCCTATTTACCCAATTATGAGAGTCAAAATAAGATGCTTGTAAGCAGGAGGAGTCATCTTCACTATTATATTCCAATGGGAAAATGCAAAAGGGGTATCATAGTACACATCTAATTTTCTGATTATTATGGCAGTCTTCATTACTTCCTTTAACTTTCTTATAAAGTCCCTAAGTGAATACCAGGGTCTATCTCCACTTGGCCACATAGAGTCATTAGAATACTGTCTATTGCATACTTCTGTAGCCAAAGCCAAAAGATTAGTTGTATTGTTACCTCCTTACATATTGTAATCTCTAAAAGCTTGCTGTACAAAAGGGTTCTGCCTAATAACTTTAAATTTCAAGCAATCTATACCATCTAGATACTCCTCCAGTCCCTTCATCACTGATTCTTACCATCCAAGATACTAACAACTCTCCCATCCTTTGGGTGAACTGACTCAAAATATCTGTGACATGCTTCTTAGTAAAATCCTCAGTTATTTCCATAAACACTGTGTTACCTTCTTGGTTCTCCTGTTTCTGCCTTAATATTGTGCATGCTTATGCTTGAGAATCTTCTCCCTCCAACATTATTTCATTTTCTTGCTGTGACTTCCTTACATTTTCCTCCCATGCCTTCTCCTGGCAGTGGTCATGGTGACAACTAGTCTGGGTGTCTACAAAGGTTGTATGCATACTTCTTTTGTCAGCCTTCTGCTTCATCTGAGCTAAATGAACAGCCTTTTCTTCCTCCTAACATCCTCCAGCTTGCTTTTTTAAAGGAGAGCCCAAAGACTGAGAATTCCCATGCAAACTAGCTAACTCTTTTTCCACTGAATTTTTTTCCTTCAGCAGCTTGTCTCTGGTTTTACACATAATATGGCAGCCTATTAATATGATCCAGCCTCTCCTACATACCCCTACCAATTCTTTCCCTGCTTTTATTGGTATTCCTTGTGAACATCTTTCCAAATCTCCATGTTCCCCCTCCTGTAACCTCAATTCCCAGTTTTCACAGGATCTTGTGCTTTTAGTCCATCCCTTTGCTAGGGAGGAATACCATAAATCTTCCCATCTTGCAATATCCATTTTGTCCTCTGAATGCTTTCTGTCTCTAAATAGAAATTTTATACCCTATAACCCTATTTATGATGCAAAATGTGTAACCTACCTGGAAGACAGCTATGAATATGCTGGAATAGTTCTCAGTCACAAAGTATAAAAGACTCTCCCTAGAGAAGGCAGAAGAAAAATATTTATTCAGATACTAGGAAGCCAAATCCATCACAGTAGGCAAAAAATCAATACACATCAGCAGTGCTGGGGATAGAGGCATTCGCAAGACTTCCTCCACTGCCAGGGCCTTCCCACAAGCAAACACTCAAGAACCTTGCTGTGTCTACCAGATTGTGGCCTCTCTTCTCCACCCTAACCTTACCACTATCACTAACTTCCTCCCAGTTCTACTTCACCCTGCCTGTTCCATATGTTCAGCAAGTTCTTCTTACCAAATGTGACTTAGGATTCCAAATGATTTAAGCAAGTTACATGGGCCTATTAACAAATAGGAATGATCTTTCCATTTGAATTGCTATTACATGTGTATAGATAGAATTATAGTATGATACTCCCTGTGTGGAGAGTGGGATGGAGGTCTTAAGTTCCAACCTCCTCCTTTCCCTCTTGGCAGGATTGAAAGACTCTCTTGGAGAAGGGGGATGGGGAGAAGAGGCTAGAGATATCTATTTTTCCCCCTTCAAGTCACACAAGGAGAGTGTTCTTACCACACATGGAACTTCATTATACATGTGGGGCTCACTCCTCCACTCTCTTCTTCAAAATGAGGATACCTCCACCTGGGAATGGGAATGGGAATAGGGAACAAGTATCAGGAAAAGATTCATGGAGAAGGTATCAACTGAGTGGGGTCTTGTAGGAAGAGGTTCTTATAGTTCTCAGACTAGTGATATGGAGGGACATTTAAGGCATGAGGGATAATGTGTAGAGAAAGGAAGTGATTAGAACATGGGGAAATAACAGCCAGTTAAATAATATTATGGACAAATTCTACAAAACTTTCCATTATAGACAGACACCACATTTCAGAAAAAACTGGAAACGAGGCAGTTCCCACTTTGGGAGGAATGAGTAAACAAATTAAGGCATATAAAGATTATACAATATTGTTGTATGATAAAAAAAAGATGAAATGTACATTTTCAAAAAAAAGCTAGGACTATATGGACTGATGAAGAATGAAATGAGCCAGGACTATGATTTAATACTACAAAAAATAAAATATAATAAAAATTTAAAAATCCTCTGAAATGACTTAGAATTCAATGGAATAACCAACCAGGATTTCAGAGAACTAAAGACAAAACATGCAACCCATCTAATAATAAGGAAGTGATGAAATGAAGATGTAGAAATTATATATATATAAAATTTTAGACTTGGATAAAAAGGAAAATCACAATCTTGACTTTGCTTGTTGATAAAGAAAAATGACAAAAATGGGGGGAAAAGGCATATTTAGGCTTGCTGTAAGAAGGAACATCAAAAATATGAATTATAATAAAAGATGCAGTTTTAGCCAGGGAGGTTCCTATTCACTGGATGTAATCAAATAAAAGTTTACTATGAATTGCATTAGTTGACTTCTGGGGTCCCTTCCAGGTGAAATTCTTTGATTCCCTATTTTCCCCTTGTATGTCTGAATTTAGATCCTTTTTTATTATCCTTATAAAAGAACTTAATGCTAACTTGTTTGTTTTTCTTTCAGATGCACATAAATAGGGGAGAGGAAGACATAAAACTCAATTTATATAATCCATTATCCCTACTTGTAAGCCTCTTACTTCAATATTGAATCAAAGTGAAGGGTTACACATCCTTGTTTTCCTGTTACTTTTTTCATATGTGTAATGGTTCAATAATAGGGCACAACCAGGTTAGAATATTTGTGTTGCAAATTTTAGCAAATAATTCACATCCTTTTTAGCCATATATTTCCTTAATGGGGTGTTAATATGAAATAATGAGCCTGGTTTCTGCATGCTGTACATAAAAATCTTCTTTTTTACTCTATAGTAACACCTTATCCCTATTGACCACAAAAGAGTAGTTTAAATGAATGTCTAGAGACATATAAACAATGATTTTTTTATTTCTCCAAGAATTCCCCCTTCAAATTTTATAGCAGGCATATTTATCTGTTCCTCCATTTAATTAAAAATAATTAAACTTAATTTATAATTTTGCACCATTGAGTGAAAATATATATCTCTGTTATTGTTCTTGTTATCTTCTAGTTATTTTCTAGTAAAACCTAGAAAAATTTTAATGCACAAATTATTGAAAAATTGCTTTTTTGTTATGGACAAGATTGAATTTGTGTCAAAGTAGTGTTAGTCCACAAGACTATGTCTAGACAACCAAAGTGAAACTGGAACTGGAGACTCTTCAAAATAATTTGGATTCCTAAACTTACTCTTTTCTGTTGTAGCTTTAATTCTGGATTGTATTTCACAAGGTTAATCGCTTCATCCTAAACTCAATTTTAGTAAAAGAAAGATAGGATTGGCACACACAGATGCAGAATGTAAGAAACACCAGGAGGAAGAAAGAACTGCCTTTTGTTTGTAGCAAAACACGTTCTGACAGAATTCTCAGAGTAAAAACTGACCTTCTCTGTGATTGTTTTCTAGCAAAAGTTAATTGAGAGCAGAAGAAAAGACTATTTTTCAGTTGGAAAACAATCAGTTGCTGTGTGTTTTGGCACAAAATATGGGGCCAATTACCAGCTTGAAATCCTCCTCAAACAAGAACCTTTGGAACTTTGATTTTAGAAGAACTAGGGCATGTTTTTTTTTTTCCCATTGACTAGAAGACAAAAAGCTGTCATATTTTATTTTTAAGAAAAGATATGATTAGCTAGATTTACTTGCCTGAGCTATTAGTTCATTGTGCTTACATCTGAATTTTCTTGCTAATTAGTTAAAATATATTAGAATATCTTTTAATTTATTCTTTTTTCTTTACTAATTTAGTCTTTTTAAAAATATTAGTATTCTTGAGGCTAAATTGATATGTTGTAATTTGACATAGCAGAAGCAAAGTTTCACCTTTGTCCTTTGTTTAATGTGAATCAAACAGATTCTTTTATTTTTGTTATTAAGGAACTATTTAGGGCAGGATCAGGAGTAGGAAGGAGCAGGAGCAGGTGCATAACTGCTCATTATATAGAAAAAAAGAGACAAATTCTACCAATATCTTGTGTCTAACACCATCCCTGTATAGACAAAACAAAACAAAACAAAACAAATCAACCTATATGCGTAATTAATATTCAATAAGCTAAGTATTTGATTTTCACAAATTAGACATCTTCTGAAGTTCAACCATTGTTCTGAAACCAGCCCAATGATTCCTAAGGAAGAAAAATGCCAAAAATAAAAGAAGCAAATTAACAACAAGAAAAACACAGCCCTTTTCACTAAGCACTGTTGTCCTATTTTGGTTGTGTTTCTTACTAGAACAACAATTCTTTGAGAGTAACGCCTATCTCAGATTTTTATTTGTATCTTCAGCAGAGTACATGTTATGTAGTATTTATTAACTAGTTAACTAATAAACTAATGAGTTTACATATATGAATATTATAGCAAGAACATTAGAACTTCTATAGTTCTATTATCTTATTTATCCTTCTTGCTATGTCATCTACTGGTACAGAAATCATGTCGTCTTTTTGTGTCTCCTCCATTGTAACTTATCCACAGAGAAAGTATTTTCATTTAAATTTCCCCTTCCCCCCCAATATTTCATGCTAAACCCTAAGGTTGTACATCCATGATCCTTATTATCTGACCTGTCTACCTCCTTATCTGATCATATGTATCATGGATAACTTTTTTTATGCCATTTCTTTTTTTCTTAATATGTAATTTACTTATTTTTAAGTTTTCAACATTCACTTCCACAAGAATTTGAATTGCAAATTTTCTCTCCATCTTTCCCAACCCCACACCCCACACCAGGACAGCATGCACCTTTTCCACCTTTTCTCCCAGTCTCTCCTCCCTTCTATCACCTCTCTTCTTCCATCCCCCACCCCTCTATTTTCCTGTTGGGCAAAATAGATTTCTATACTCCATGGCCTATACATCTAATTTCCCAGGTGCATGCAAAAATAATTTTTAACATTATTTTTAAAGCTTTGTGTTCCTTATTCTCTCCCTTCCTCCCTCCCCATCCACCCTCATTGAGAAAGCAAGCAGTTAGATATAGGTTATACATGTGCAGCTATGCAGAACACTTCCATAACAGTTATGTTGCAAAACACTAACCATATTTTCCTCTGTCCTGTCCTGCCCTCTATTTATTCCATTCTCTCCCTTGACCTGTTCTCCTACAATGTTTGTTTCTGATTATTCCTTTCCCCAATTTGCTGTCCCTTCTATTATCTTCCCTCTCCTATGCCCTTCCCCTTGCCTTCCTGCTGGGTGAAATAGATTTCCATATCCAGTTGAGTGTGTGTTATCCCCTCCTAAAGCCAAATCCCATGAGAGTAAGACTCATGTTTTCTGTTTCATCTCCCCCACCTCATCCCCTTCATTGTGAATGCTTCTTCTTGCCTCTTTTATGTGAGATGATTTTTTCATCCTACCTCTCCTTTTCTCTTACTCCTTCCCTTCTCTTCCCTGAACTTTGAAACAATTGCACTCTGTAGCTCAGACACCATGGGGTCCCTGCCCCTTGCTTAAAGAATCTCTTCTGGATCCTACAGACTTCAGAGTGATTATCAATAGTAAATGTTGCTGTTCCCCTCCCAGCCTGATGCCTTTCTCTTCTTTGTCTCATTAAAGGGGCCATGCCCTGACTATTTCTTTTAAACAGGTCTATTCAATGAATGGGCATTACCTCACCCTAAGTGAGAACCTGCATAGACCTTGTTCTAAAGGGGCTAAGATCTCCCAGTGCATCCTGGGTTATCTCCAGATATCCTAAGGAAATTTCAGATCACTGGATTCAGATGGCTCTAGAGGAGAAGTGAGATTGGTGACCTTGCATAGCCCTCCCTTACTCAAAGCAAAGTCAAGTGCAAGTCATGTCATCATTCTCTGATGGCATGGTCTTCTTTGACAACAAAGGGTGACCACAATGACAACATTTCACTCAGCAGTAAATTTTATTTTTTAGGTATTCTCCCTTCATATTCAGCTCACTCTGTGCCTTCTGTCTATATGTGTGTGTGCACATATGCATGTATATGTATATATTTATGTGAGTATACACACATATATGAATATACATACACACGTACATATACCTAACTACACATATACAATATACATGTACATACTTATCCATATACACATACATTTATATGATATATATAGAGAGATATCTATATCTATATAAATATAGATATAAATATAGATTTATTCCCTCTAACTATCCTAATACTGAAAAAGGTCTCATGAGTTACAAATATCCTCTTTCCATGTAGGAATGTAAACAGTTCAATTTTAATGAATTCCTTATGACTTCTCTTTCCATTTATCTTTTCATATTTCTCTTGATTCTTGTATTTGGAAGTCAAGTTTTCTCTTCAGCTCTGGTCTTTTCAACTGGAATGCATGGAAGTCCTGTATTTCACAGAAATTCCATTTTTTTCCTGAAGTATTATGATCAATTTTTCTGGGTAGGTGATTCTTGGTTTTAATACTACCTCCTTTGACCACTGGAATATCATATTTCAAACCCTGTAATCCCTTATTGTAGAAGCTATTAAATCCTGTGTTATTCTGATTGTATTTCCACAGTACTTGAATTGTTTCTTTCTAGCCACTTGTAATATTTTCTCCTTGACCTGGGAACCCTGGAATTCGCCTACAATCTTCCTAGGAGTTTTCAGAGTTTTCACCAAGAAAGTAACCTTCTACAGTCTGATATTTTTTCCCCTTTGGAGGTATTTTCCTGCCAATTACTTGACTTTTGAGCCCCTTATCAAGTGTAGGGTATGCTACCCCAGCCTTCAGAGGTTTTGTGTAGCTCTTTCCTGACATATCTCTAGGGGCCTGTAAGTTCTCAGTTCCTCCATGGTGGCATTATTCAAGGACTTAAAAAATTCCCAATGGTTTCTTGAGGCAAAATGTCTTCCACATCCAGAGAGAGAACTATAGAATTCAATCACAGAATGTAGCATTAACTGAGTTTGTTGTACCCTCCTTGAATCCAATCAAATGAGAGTACCTCTCAAACAATACTCATATTCCTTCCTTCTTTCCCTCTACTGTAATATATTTTGTGCCTCTTCCTGTGATGGAATTTATTTTTTTCTGCCTCCTCCTTTTCACATCTGCCATTACAATCCCTTTGTATCCTTAAATCACATTTGTTTTCATAATATCATTTAATTTATTTGTTTGTACACATTTCCTGTATGTGTAACCTTTTTATAATTCACAATAAATATACAATTCTCAAGATTAACAAGTACCATCTTCCCTTATAGGGATGTAAACATTTTGCCCATATTGCGTAACAAGCTTTTTTCCCCTCTGTTTACCTTTTGATGCCTCTCTTGAGACCTGTGTTTGAAGATCAAATTTTCTACTGAGTTCTAGTCTTTTCATCAGGAAGGTCAGGAAATCTCTTATTTCATTTAATGTCCATCTCCTTGTCTGAAATATTATGCTCAACTTTGCTGGGTAATTAATTCTTGGTTGTAGTCCCAGTTCCTTTGCCTTATGGAATATTGTATTCCAATTCCTATGATCTTTTAATATAGAAGATGCAAGGTACTGTGTGATCCTGACTGTAGCTCCTTGATTTGAATTGTTTCTTTCTGGCTGCCTGCAGTATTTTCTCCTTCACTTGATAGCTCTGAAATTTTGCAACAATATTTGTTGGTGTTTTGAGCTTGGGGTTCCTTTCAGGAGGTAAATCATGGATTCTTTCGATAACTATTTCATCCTCTGGCTCTAGGACTTTTGAGAAAAATTCCTTTATGATTTCTTGGATGATATTGTCCAGGCTCTTTTTTTGCATCATGGCTTTCTGATAGGTCAATAATTCTTAAATTTTCTCTCCTGGATCTATTTTCCAGGTCACTTGTTTTTCCAATTAGATATTTTACATTTTCTTCTATATTTTCATACTTTAGATTGTGTTTGACTGATTCTTGATGTCTCATAGATTCATTAGGTCCTACTTGCCTGATTCTATTTTTATACCATATTGCTTTCTTCAGCAAACTTTTACATATCCTTTTCTGTCTGTCCAATTGTTCCTTTTGAGGAGTTATTTTCACCAGTTAGGTTTTGTGCTTCCTTTTCCATTTGTTCAATTTTCCTTTTTAAGGAGCTGTTCCCTTCAGTGAATTCTTTTTTTATTTTCAAAATCATTGGTCAGTTTTTTTTCTATTTCTCTAATTCAGGTTTTAAAATCCTTCCAGAGCTCTTCCAAGCAGGCTCTTTGTGCTTCTGACAAGTTCATATTCCCTTCTGAAGTTTCAGATGGGAGTACAGTCTCAATGCTGACCTCTTTGGTCATTGTGCTTTGGTCCTTGTCCCCATAGAAAGATTCTGTGGTGTTTTCTTTTCTCCTTTGCTTTTTACTCATGATAATAACTCTTTTCCTAGCTTTTAAGGTAGATCAGGCACAGGGAGCTCTGTCCCACAGTTCTTGTGCCTAAAACTTGAGGCTTTGTGTATTGTCCCTCTGGTTCTTTCAGTTTGAAATTAAATGCTGCAGCTTACCTGCTGCTGAACTGGCTGATGTTTGAAAGCAGAGGCTGGTGAGGTCTTTTTGGGATTTCCTGGAGGTAGCTCATTAAGTGTGAGGGAGGGGTGGTCTGGACACTGGAGGCTCCTCTGCTGAGCTAGAGCATAGGCAAGCTCAACTTTCTGCACTAGTATCTTCCAGATTCCACGGGGTGCTGAGGCATGCCTGGGGTCTTGGTGTTGGCAGTTGCTGGCTTCACCCCCCTGGGCTTCAGGACCTTCTCCTGACTTGTTGAGGTGGGGCTGTCTGGGACAGCTCTGATTCTGCACTGATTCCCTTTGGCCACAGTAAGGGGAACCCTCCTTAGCAATCTTTCTAGCCTCCTGGGCTGACAGTCTGTTTACCCCTTCTGCTGCTCCCACTGTTCCAGGGTTTTTCCTGGGGAGACAATCTCTGGGCTGGTCAAGGTCAACAAGGGGAGGGAGATAATAGTTACTGATCACTCCACCACCTTGGCTTCCAGAACTAGAACTCTTAGAAATAATTTTATATGAAAGGATTTAGATCTAGAAGTAATCTAAAAGATGTATCAGTTCAATGACCTTTCACAGAGGGAGAAACTTGAGCCCAGAGAAAGAAAAGGATACCATGGGATTTACTGGGCAAATGTTCAACTTTGCCTCTTCTCTCAGACCACCTGTTTGGCCCCTGTGAGGCATATAAAGTGGATCATCTGGATCTTCAAGCCAATGACTCTTTTTCTGGTATACTTTTTCAGTTCTGCTGAATCTCATGAGGCACCTTGCTGGACTGGAATGTCCTTCTGTCCCATGATTGATCCTAGGCTAACAGATGTAGGGAAGGGATGTCAAAGGTCATGGAATTCAATATTTTCAAGACAAATGACATTAACCCCACAGAAATTAAATAATCCACTCCAGGTCACCTAGACCTTGAATTTTTTTTTCTATAGATTTATAAATTTGAATTCACATTCTTTCACTCCAGATTTAGCACTCATTACATAGCAGCACACTCTTCTAGGACTGAAGAGTTCTTTCTTATTTCTCCTTAATGGTCCCATTGTTGAAGGTACCAAAGAGATGAGAAGCACAGAGCTTAGCAGTAAGAGGGAGTTATAGTAAACAGTGAGAAAGGTTGAATAAAATGTCATACCTTACAGGGAATTTTTATAAAAGGCAGAGGCAAGACAGTATTTTTCTTGCTCATTATGGGGAAGATCTATGTCTAACTTTGGTGAATTGCCTTGTCTGACTACCTAGTTCCTCAGTTGAGTCACTTTTCATGATCTACTCTTCTATTCCACCTCACCAACACAGAGGAATGTTCATACACTCCATCATTCTACCACCCATGAAGTTCTCTTTCCATATTCATTATCCCCTAACTAAATCTGTTACCATTCTCTCTGTCTCTCTGTCTCTGTCTCTGTCTCTGTCTCTGTCTCTCTCTCTCTCTCTCTCTCTCTCTCTCTCTCTCTCTCTCTCTCTCTCTCTCTCTGTCTCTCTCTCTCTCTCTGTCTCTCTCTCTCTTTCTCTCTGCCTTGCAAGCCCAAGGTCCATTCTTCCTCATGGAAATTCCAATTACTGAATCTTTCAGTTCCTTCCTATAATGTTAATGTAAGATTAATGGTGGGTTGGGGGAAGAATTAAAAATCTTCCCCACACATTAATAGACTTCAGTACCTTTTGCTAATTTCTATTGAGGCCCTGGGTCACAGGGTTGTACCCGCTGGTTCTGAAAAATATAAGGTGAGGCTTTGCTATGGGGCTTACCCATTAGAAGTGTTTGTTTGGCCACATGAGACTCCAGGTAGCCCTTAAGGAGCCCCTGGCTTTGAAAACCCAGATGTTGATACTTCTCTCTCTGGTTATTATGTATGTATGCAATAGTCAGACAGTTGGATCTTACTGTTAATCTGTGATGCGTGTATTGCTTATGGTCAGACAGTTGAAAACCCTTGATCTTTACATCTTTGCTTGTATTTTCTCTGTAGATACGTTTCAGTAAAATAGATTGTTGACTCCTCATAAGTTGCTTCTCTTTTAGAAAAGCAGATCTAAAAACCTGTACAGCAGGCCCTTCTGTGTATTCTGGGGTCCTAGCTGTTACATTTCCCAGGTCATTATTCCCAAACTACCTATATTCCCATCCATTCCCTGTGGTGGCCCCTTGATGAACAAGCTCAATTCGGTACAATTGTCTTCTATCAAGTCCCTTCCCTCATTTACACTTTCACTGATCTTGCCTGGCCAAAACTCAGTTTTGAATTACTCCCAACCGCTGCCATTTTCATTCTCATTCATATGCTTCTGAATGAAACTAACAAAAATCATAAAAAAGCATACACTAGTTCCACTGGAAATTTATATCATGTAATCTCAACTGTGTCCCCACTACAGCATTTCTTTTACATTTTCTAATCACTTCATTTAACAATTAAGCTTTCCAAACCTTTCCATCCCAACTCAGAATGTCCATAGCTTCTCCTTTTACCCATTCTCTTAGGTGAAAATTCTAACTCAGCTAAAAATATCTCAGAAAAAAATGATATCATTTATTGAAATCACTCTTTCTGTCCTCTTCCTCATGACACCCCAGTCAAGGATCTTCTTTTATCTCTTCCTTCCAACCTTTTCTCACATGAAGAGGTGCTCCTTCTTTTGCAAAAACAGACTTCTTTATGAATACAAGAGATCATTCTATTTATTCAGCAGATTTCCCCCTCTATCATAACCACTCTCTCAATAATCTACGTATCCATGTCTACCACCTGCTTCAATATTGACTGCATAAATGCTCATATCCTGCCCTTGCAAAAAAAACCCAACACTTAATTTGTCCCTTCTCACTAATATTTCACACCTCTCCTCTTTGTGGCTAAATTCCTCCAGATATCCATCTATTATTGATGCTTTCATTTCTTTTCCTTTCATTTTGTTCAAATCTTTTTGCATTTTGTCTTTCTACTTCATTATTCACCTGAAATTCACCAAAATTATCAATGATCTCTTGTCAAACCTAATTACTGTTTCCCGATCTTCATCATTCTTGAACTCTCTGCTGCCTTTTGAACTGTGAATCACCCTCTTTTTTTTTGATATTCCCCTTTCTTTAGGATTTCACTATACTATTCTCTTCTGGTTTTCTTTTTACCTATCTGACTTCTTTTCAGACTCCTTTCCTGGATCTTCATCCAAGTTTTTCCCAATAAGCAAAGGTTTCCCCAAAGGTTCTGTTTTGGGTCCTTTATTCTTTTCTCTCAATTATTTTACCAATGTCAAGACCTACTGCAGATTCAATAATTATCCTTATGCAGATGATTCTCCCAAGTCTAGCATTTCCTCTCACCTCTAGTCTTAAATCTCCAGTTGCTTACTAGACATCACAAACTCTGTCTGGTAGACATCTTAAACTCATTTTTTTTTCAAAAGTGAACTTAATAGCTTTTTCCTAAGACACTCTCTTCTCCCTACCTTCCCCATTGCTGTTAAGGACATCACTATTCTCCCAGTAACTCAGGCTTATAATCTTTGTCATATTTGACTCCTTACTCTCATGTATCTCCCCTCCTCATCTAATCAATTGAAAAGTCTTATTAATTCTACTTGGACAACACCCCATGATGTCATTGATCCTCTTTGAGAATGATGGACAAATAACATACATGTTCCCTTCTTTGTTTTGACATTACCAGCAGTGTGCAAACTCTCACTACTACATACCTGAACTATTGCAATATCTTTCTGAATGTTCTGCATGCTTCAATTCTCTCCTGAATCTGCTGTATCTCCTCTTCTATCTGAATATTCTTCTTAAAATAGAGTGACCATGCCATCTATTTATTCAATAAACTCCATTGTCTTCCTGGTACTTCCAGGATTAAATATAAATCATTCTCCTTGACGTCTAAAGAGGCCTTTGTAACCTCATCCTTTTCTACCTTTTTTGTCTTTTTTTTACGTCATGTTCCCCTCACATAATCTGTGATCCAGTGACATTGGCCTAGTTGTTCTTCCTAACACAAACATTACAACACTAAAATTGTGTGTCAGCTCTCCTTCAAACCTAGAATGCCCTCTTTCCTCAACTCTGACTCTTAGATTCCTTAAATTCTTTGCAGACTCTTGAATTCTACCTTTTCCAGTGTCCTTTATCAGCTCTCATTCTTTCAATCCCTTCCATATATAATCAATTTCCATTTACATTATATATTCAAAAGTCTTCCAAAATGTCTTATTTTAGCTTAAAGATATAAAAGCTTTCACTAGCTTCACTAAGCCTTTTGAGATACCCTTTATTGCATATGTGCATAATTATTTTTAATTTATATTTTAGAATATGAATTCCTTGATATCAAGGACTATGTTTTTGTCTTAAGATAAGCATACTGGTAACTAAATCTGTATCCCAAAGAAACCATTTAAAAAATAAGAAAATGACCCACACATACAAAAAATATTTATAGTAGCTCATTTTGTGGCAAAGAATTGGAAAACTGAGGGGAGGCCCATCAATTGGGGAATGACTGAACAAGTTGTGGTATATGAATGTAATGGAATAATAGTGTTCTATAATAAAATGATTAACAGGTAGATTTCAGAAAAAAAAATTGGAAAGACTTACATGAACTGATGATGACTGAAGTCAGCAGAAACAGGAGAACATTGTACACAATTACAGACCTAACTCTTTTCAGCAATACAATGATCTAAGACAATTCCAAAAGACTCATGAAGGAAAATGCTATCCATATGCAGAAAAAGAACTATGAATTCTGAAAACAGGTTGAAACATACTTTTTTCCTTTTCTCCCCTCTTTTCTCATGGTTTCCCCTTTTTGTTATGATTCTTCTTTCACAATATAGCTGATATGGAAATATGTTTAATAGTTTAATGTGATTGTACATGGATAGCCTATATCAGGTTGCTTGCTGACTTGGAGGCAGGAGAGAAAAAATTGGAACTCGAAACCTTATAAAATTGAATATTGAAAATTAAAAACATAATTGAAGACATATGCATAAATATGCCTTTAAGATATGCATAATGTACGTGCTTTCATAAATAATATGCTAGGCAATTGTTTGTAATGCATATTTAAGGATCAGAGTCTAAAGAAAAGGAAATGGAGTGACCAAATAAGACATCCTCTTCTGATCCAATGGTCAGAGAAAGTATGATCCAGAAACTTTACACAATGCATAATGACAGGGTTCCCCATCCTATTAAAGTCAAAATAAAAATTTACTCTTCAGAATCTATTCAAATAAACAAGATACTTAAATAATTAAGGTTTTAAATAAATAAAAAATAAGCCCATGGTTTATAATGTACTTATCATGCACTTCTTTGGTGTGGTATAACAGGAATTCTTTTTTTCTTTAATAGAATTTGGAACAAATGATAATGGAGGTCCCTTCCAGCTCTGAAGATCTCTGTTTGGGCATTACACCAGCCCAACCTTTTGTAGAATGGAAACATTTCTCACTATGAATTGAATGAGCCAAATTAAAATAATTCAAAATAAAAACAGTGAATGTAAAACATTGTGATACAGGTAAGAAAAGCTACAGAGAAAGAAGGGACTAATGTGGACATGTGAACTTGCACACCAGCTTGTTAAGGTGGTCAAAAACATATTCACTACCCTTTGGGAAGGGTGGAGAAAGGGCTGAATGCAGTATATTTAAGAAGATTGAGATTTGAACAGTGATTGGTGGATCCATATTGGGAAATAGTGGAAAATAAAATTGGATCATGAGAGGATCTTAAATCTTAGCTGATGGAGATTAGAAATAATATAATGGACAAGTGGAAAATGGTGTTTTTCAACAGGAAACTCTGATGTATCTTGGCAGACATAGATAGAAAATATGAATTTTTAAAAGATGACAGGTATGAATTAGGGAAATGTGACCAGGTGAAATATCTTGTATGAAGAAATGCGTATACTGTTGTGGACATTACCAAGAGCAATCTTTATTTGATGATTATTAGAGCACTGAATACCTTCAGTTTTTGTTTTTTATGGTTACATGGTTGAAAGTAGATACATCTCTTCTATCACCCACCCCTTTATGAACACCCTCTTCAGAGCAGTTGCAGAGGGGTCAATTCAGAATGCATTGGCAGTACCCTGGACTCTGGAAAAGCTGAAAGAGAGTGGTATCCAATAATACAATCCAGTAATTTCAAACTCAGAAAAAAACTGAAGTCCCTAAACCATGTCTAAGGATCCCTGCAACCACATTATTTATGTGGAAAAACTCATTTTAATATTATCTTCTATCTACTATCATATTTTAATTTATTTTGCTACTAAAATTTGTACTTTAATCTAGTTCCAGCCACCATGCTTAGGAATTTTGAGGACATGTGGCCCATGGGACACATGTTTCATACCTCTACTAGAATCTACTAGGTAATTGACTCTGATTCTGATTTTTCCTGGCAAATAAAATAAAAAGATGATAAAGAAATTGATTCTATATCTCCATATCAGTTAAAAAAAAAACCGTAACCCATCTTAGGGTTTTAAATATCCCAAAATTAGTTCTGTAAGACTTTACAAGTTTTCTCAGCATATATGGTCAGATAGATGTTATTTCCTAGCTCTCCCTCCATCATGGCATTCTGAAATAATGAAATGTTAACCTGGATATGTCTAAGTACACTATTGAACTTGTATAACTAAAACTAAAGTATATGGAGTATTGGCTTGCTATTCATGTATAACTTAGTAAGCCTTCCTTCCCTTCCTTACCATCTAAAACATAAGAGATATTTATTAATTCAGCTTGCATTCTTTACTCATCTACTTGACTGTTAAAAAAAAAAAAAAACTTGTATTATTCCTTCTCTTCTACAAATATTGTTTAATTCATCCAGTTAGAAGGTCTTAACTAGACTCATTATCAAGAAAGAGACTTAGATCTGAAGACAGAAGACTTGGACTCAAATATTGGTTCTTCCACTTAGAACCTATATGACCTTGGACAAGTCACTTTTACTCTTACATCTCAGTTCTATCACTGTAAAATAAGGTGAGCAAATTATTCTAGAGGTCTGATGAAACATGCCACACTCCTAACCAAACTGCAGATTAAGATTACAGAATAAGATGGATTAAAACTTGCAGAATAAGACATAAACATCTGCACATAGCAAATGTGGACATTTGTTTTGCTTGACATTGTGTATCTGGCTTTTCCTCCTCTTTTCTTTATTTATGTTGAGGAAGGAGAGGAAATGGAACTACAGATTGCCAAATAAAAAGAAAGAAACAAAGAAAAAAGGTTATTGAAACATATTTTTGCAATGCACAGATAAGAACAGAGGAAGGTCAGAAGGAATCAAGGATGGAAAGGACAGTTTTTAGTGTAACACACTGAATATATGATATGCATATGCTTTAAAGGAAAGTGGGTTGTTTTATTTTTAGTCTCATCTTTCTATTTGAATGTATACAAAAACTTGTTCATTTTATTTAATGCTTGACAAGTTTAGAATTTTTAAAAAGTGAAAAAAATAAATTTATGACTTCTCAGAGTTATCACTGTGGTTCTGTCCAACTCTAAATCTATAATGCCATGATCCCATTCTGTCTCTGACTTAAGTTAGCTTCATATAGATATTGTTCATCCTGGTGTTTGTCTAGATAGTGCTGCCTTTTATCTATCTTCTTCTTAATTATCCTCTACCCCCATCCCTGCCTTGCTCCCCCATCTATCTAATAGTATATCTCATGGATTGTTAGTCATAGATTATTAGATTATCAGTTGTCAATCTTTGGAATATACTCAATTCTCCTATCCAACAGAGGTTTGGGTGGAACAGAAAAACATCTCTCCCCACTTTAATTAGATTATAAGTGCATTATAGTTAGTACATTATCAGCATTTGCATCTTTGAGTCTAAGTCAATTTTCATTCAAGTTCCAATCACTCTAGCTCTTAGCTTAACCCCTTGGTCATATAATAGTATTTAGTGAAAATTTTCCTAATCCAGTTTTTATCCCCCAAAATTCTGTTGAATACCATATTTTTTTTCATAAATGTTTCTAAGGGATATTGAAGATGTAAGCCCAAAGCTAATCACTAAGACCAGTAACCTTGCCTTGGCTTAAAGAGCTTTGAGCTAACAAAAAGTCCCTAAAAAGCCGAATGTCTTCAAATGCAATGAGATAAAGTACGTAAAGTACTTTATATCTGGAAAGCATTAAAGTAGTATAAGAAATTATTACATAACAGAACATGAAGATGCATTGCTGCAATTTAAGAATTGAATCTAGCTGTTGCTCCCAACTTTGTGGGTCCTATATTACTGATCTATTTTTCCCTTCCTACTTTAATTGCTTCCAAAATAAGTGACGTCATAGAATTTATTTCCTTTGTCATAAGCCTGACTATGTTCTCCCTTCTGTAGCCATATCCTGCACACAACTGTCTCATCAACTGTGTTCCAACCCAAACCAGGAAGTAGTCCTTTAAGGAAATTCTGTCCTGATACCATTCTCTTCTGAATGTATCGATACTTCTCCTGAACCATTATTTAAAGAAAGCACCCCCTACGCTTCACTTCACTCCTTGGTTTCTAGCCATTTCCTCCCCAGACTCTTTGTCAAATGTGTTGACACATGGGCACCCTTTCCTTCTTCCTCTAACTAAAACTCTCTTCCTTTCACCAGTTCTGAAACTGTGAATAAATCAACTCTATGATTTTTTTCTTGTTGGGTATTGATGGTAGCTCTCTGTCATCAGCAATCTCAAATATTAACAGTTCCCTTTATTATAATGTAAGCACTTTGAGAATAGGGCTGATTTTGCTTTTTCAGTTGTATCTTCAGCCCCTAGTAGGGTTTTTTATATAGGAAGCATAAAACAAAAGAATTTTCATTCATTATTTCATGTTAAGAAAAGTTTGTATTGAATTTTATTTTCAGATAAATTTCATATTCAAAAGGAATATAACTATACCTCAGCATCACTTTCTAAAAGGACCCTAAAGTTATAACTATAAAGAAAAGGAATATGTTGGAGGGGAGAAAATTAATAGTTCAGAAGACTTGGATACTCAGATTTGAATTTTTAAAAACATCTCATTTTCGTTGTGCATCATTAAACAATCAGAAATACATCAAAATCATGCAAACTCCAAGGCTGTCAAAGATGCAACTTGATAGAAATCTATCTTGTCCTGCACAAAAATCAAAAAAGAAGGGGATAAAAGAAGGGGACTGATAGAAGGGGGAATAGATTGGGGGAAGCAGTCAACAGAATGCGCAACATCTTGGGGTGGGGGAGGGAAGAGATGGGAAGAAAATTTGGAACTCAAAATCTTTTGGAATTGAATGTTGAAAACTAAAAATAAATAAACTTAGTAATTAAAAATTAAAGATGCAACCCAGATTAAGACTAGTTGTCTCTTTGTAGAAGCATGACATTAATCGATCTCTAGCTTCATTTAAGTTGGTTTTGGCTGGTGATCAGTACAGTCTCAAATAAATATGTGTCCTCAACCACATCCTATGAGACGGACTGATAATAGAAATGCTTGCTTTTTCTGATTCCTAAGATGATGTGAATGAAGAAAATGAAACACATATTAATGAAAAGTATTTCATGAAGCTGTTAATAATTATCACATTGAGATACAGCAAAAAACACAATGCATGTAATTATTTGAGATGTTCCTGTTTAATAAAATTGTAAAAGTGTTCTGAGGCGAAAAGTATTCTCACAAGGGGACATTGTGAAATCGTTTACAAAATAGGATTTTGAAAATGATTAGCACACTAAATGACCATAGCTAGGCATAAAGATTAAAACCCTAATCTGCTAAAGGAGAGAGATAGGTACAAAGTTATCAAATAAGTCATATGCACAACAGTATCTTGAGTCATGATGGAAACATATTATTGCCTATTTAACAGTAATATTATATAACATTCTTAAAATTTAATCGTCAATCAATGAAAAATAATTGAGCATGATACATATTAATGACAATTCATCATGTGTGCACACACATACTGCAAAAGAGACCCATTGCAAGGAAGGTTTAAACAATATCTATGAAAGTCTTAAATGACTTATCCAAGGTCACATAGCCAATTAGTACAATAGCGAAAGTGAAAAAACAGTTTTTCTTATAGAGAGATAACTTTCCTATATGCCATACTTTTCCTATATAATCTTCTCTTCTCATTTACTACATTTGTCTACATGTTTAGATATTTAGCTTATATACCTAAAATTAGCTTTTAAAATATTTCCAACTGATAAATTTTAAACTATTTCTCTTTCTTATATGAGTTGGGTTCACACATACATGCTTCAGGTGTTTTTTAGGACTCTAGGGTAGTAGTACCCAAAGAGGCAACCTGAAAATTGAAGAAACCACAGAGCTAGTCCAACAACCTCGTGTCATTCATGTTTTCCAATCATTTGTCAACCAATGAAAAAATATTGTATCTTGTAGTGGTCTAAAGATTTTTGACATTAAAAAGCATACTGATTAATATTTTAAGAAAATGAATGTTTAATAAACATATAACGTTTAAGAAACATGTGTCTAGGTAAAATGATTCAAATCTGAAATTACTTATTTAAGGAAGAAACATGAAGCTGATTATGTGGTAGAATAATTATCATTTCTATGATGATGACTTCCAGATCTAAATGCCCAGAGCCAATCTCTCTCCTGATGGCATCTCTACCAAGAAAACACCTAAAGGAGTCATGAAAAGTTGGATACAACTGAAGATTACTAAACAACAATGGTATTGTATTCATGAAAGTGGCAAACAACTTTGGTTAAGTATGTCTCCCCATTTTATACTTCACTTGGTCTTTAATGAAACAAGCCATATCCATTGTTACATCTCTTAAAGAATTTGATATTATTTTTGACATAGTAACAAAGCTAACCCTTATCTCCTTTTATTGAAGGAGAGTCTTTGAGGCACTGTTTTTTTTTTTTTTTTCCATCAGTCAGCAAGCACTCATTAATTACCTCCTTTGTGCCAGATGCTGTTTTAGGCTATGATGATACAAAGACTGAGGTCCAGTCACATACTGCAAGCTAAATATTAAAAGTTTCAAACTGTTAAGTCTCATAGGTACCTCTAACTCATTATATCTAAAATAGAATTATTATCTTTTCCCGAAACCAATCCTTCTTTTAAATTTCCATACTCCTGTTGAGGACACCACTATCTAGTCACTTTATTTTACAATCTCTCAATTCTTGAATCCTATCCAACACATCCAGACAAATGATCAATCTCATTGTGTCCATCTCCAAATTTTTTTTCAGTCATCTTTTTTCCACATCAATAGTCACTCCTCAGTTCAGGCCCTCATTACCTCAACTGAACTATTGGAATTGTTTCCTAAAGTCTCCGCTCTATTCTGTCATTCCCTTGTATGCCAAATTGATTTTCCCAAAGCACAGATATCACCATATCAATCCCCTACCTAACAAAGTGCAAGGATTTCTTACCCCTCAAAGCCAATACAAATTCTTCTGTCAGGTACTTAAACACCTCACAACTTGGTTTCATCTTATCTCTCTAGCATTATGATGCATAACTCAATACATAGCACTCCATTTTCCATTTCTGTGCCCTTATACTCCCTCTTGCTTTGAATGCATTTCTTCCTCTGTTTTGACTATAATTCCTAGTTTACAATAGAAATAACTTCAAATCTTATCTACCACACTCTTTCCTAATCTCTTCAGCTGCTAAAAGCTCTCCTCAGCTCTCCTCATCTCATATCTATTTGTTGTAAACGTGTATAAACACATTGGACAGCTAGGTATTGCAGTGGACATAGTGTTAGCCTGGGAGTGAAGAAGACTTGAGCTCCAACCCCGCCTCATGCACTGTGTGACTCTAATCTTGTTTTGTCTCAGTTTCTTCATCTGTAAAATGAACTGGAAAAGGAAATGGTAAACCATGCTAGCATCTTTGCCAAGAAAACACTAAAAGTTGGATACAACTAAAAATAATTAAACAACAATGATACTATATTGGAAATCCATCATGAAAGTGGCAAACAACTTTGGTCAAGTATGTCTCCCCATACTATGCTTCACTTGATCTTAAATGAAAAAGTTATATTCATTGTTATATCCCTTAAAAATTATTTTTGACATAGTAACAAAGATGCCCCTTGTCTCCTTTTATTGGAGGAGAGTCTTTGAGGCATTGTTTTTATCCATCAATCAACAAACATTCATCAATTACCTGCTTTTTGCCAGATGCTATAGTAGGCATTATTGATACAAAGATAGAAATGAATAGTTCCTGTTCTCAATAAGCTTACAATCTGTCATGGTAAATTACAAATACATGAGTAAATAGAAAATATATGCAAAGTAAATAAAATGCCTTTTATGACAGGCACAATAGAGTCATATATTCTCTACATATATCTTGATCATGTGGCTGAAAAGATGTGCTCTGCTATAAAATATGGCCTAAAAAAACCCCTGGTTGTTACAAGTTGCTAAAAATAAAAAAACAAACAAACGGAAATATTACACATAGGTTTACCCTGTTTTTGAGCTACCAGTCTAATACACATAAAAAAGAAAATGAAATTTTGTCTCCAAAAATCTCTTCTTCATGATGTTATAACTGCTCTTTTTGACTATTATTTCATTTTCAATATATTCACTAGCCAATCCTATAAATAATTATTTTAAGAATTTTTATTCAGGAGTTAAAATCAATATCAATTTTTCATCAATGGTCTCTAAATTCAAATCTACTTCAATCCAATTAGTATTTAACTAAACGAATCCTATGCACAACACTGTGTTAGGTCTTAGGGATACAAAGATGAAAAAAGAAAAAAAAATCCTGTCTTCAAGGAGTTTACATGATAGTGAAACTTCTTTTGGGGGAGAGGGGAAATAGGATAATATTTACCTTTTGCATTCCTAAAGTACCTTTTCTGAACTAAGTAAAGTTCCAAATATTAATCACTGGGAGTGGCTCCAAAATCACATCTGTAAATTCATTTAATAATTCATATATTTCATTCCAATCTAAACCAATCCCCCCAAAAAAAATCACTTACTTACCATATAGGTAGATCGTACAAAGTCTTATGAAAGACAATGTCAAATACAGAGAAGAAAAACAATACAGTCTACTTTCAACAACCTTAGCCAAGTTTACAAGAATTTATTGAATTCTTACTTTGTGGTAGGCATAGAGTTAAGCACTGGGAATATGCAGAATAGCAAGAGAGTAGACCCAGTTCTCAAGGAGCTCATAATCTAATGGGAGAGACAACAGAAAATGATCATGTACAAACAAGAAAAATATAAGAAAAATTGGAGATACCTAACAGACAGAAGTCACTAAGATTAGGACTGGGAAAAACTTCTTGTGGAAAGTGGGATTTTTGCAGGAACTTGAATTGAGTCAGAAGCAGGAGATTGGCATGGAAAATATTTCAGCCCTGGATGTTGTTGTTGTTGTTCTTATTGTTGTTTGTCCTTTGTTCTTGAAAAGGACTGATGACATCAGGAGGTTGATATCTTGACTTGCAGGTGAATTGGATTTAAGTGAGGCAGGATTGTGCAAAGTCATCAGCCTCATTCTCTCCTACTGGGTCCTTTGATTCCAGTGGCAAGGCATAGCTCAGGGTGACTGGAGATGACCCCAGATACAGTGGGATACCTTGGCCTTTTTAGGCTAAGGTCTTTCCCAGGTCTCAGTTTGTCTGAGGCAACACCCATTTAGTGATTTAAGGCTAGATAAGAAATGAGGCAAAAGATTGTCTAACTTGCCTACTAAAAAAAAAAAATCAAATTGAGAGGGTAATACTCTGGTCAGAACAGAAACACTTGATTATACTAAAAGAAAAACATCAAAAGATCCTATTTTGATTGCCATCACAGGGACAGAAACAGAAAGAGATACAGAGACAGAGAGACAGAAAAACAGACAGAGACAGAGAGACTGGGACACTTGCTTCAACATGTCAGATTTTGAGCTAAAGGAAAATGCATTTTATTATCACATTTATATTGCTTTATTTTTATAAATATCTCAAGGTAAGCAAATGTAAAATAAAAGTGAGGTTTTCATTGCTTGAAGTGAAGTTACTTAGTTTTTCTTATTGGTAGGGAATGACTGGGCTGCCAGCTTTTATTTGTTCCTCCCTTTCTCTTGCTTCTCTTTGCAAAAGCAGAGAGTTTTCTTCAGGAGAGTGACTTGGGCTCAGTGAAAGAACCAGCCAGTAATGGCTGAGGCTAGAGGACCAGGAAGTACTGAATACTTTCCCATTTCTGTTTTATCTTTTGCTTTCTAAATCAATACCATATAAAAGCTACGAATGTAAATGGAAAGAGCAACAAGAAATGAGATAACCCTGTGTAACAATAATGAACAAACTTGGCCCTAAAAAAACAAGTCAGGAAAATATCCCTTCCTTCTTTCTTTACAAATATGTTGGGGAGAGGGGGATGGGGGGAGGCAAGGTATGTAGCACTGCAAATGTCAGAATTAGTCAAAGTGGTGATTTTGCTAAATTGCATTTTTCTCTCAAAAAAATATTACAATAATCTTCTAGGCAGGAGAAAGAGAGGGGGTACATTTGGAAGTTCAGCTTATGTAAAAACAAATGATACCAATAAATGTTAGAAAAAACATATTGATTGTATGCTCCCTATAAATGTGGAGGATATATAAATAAAACAGACTGAAAAAATTTCTTACAAAATATCTGGGTGTTATAGTGGTTTGCAAACTTAATATGAATAGAAAGTGTGATATGATAGCAAAAAAAATTAAAGAAGGAAAAACTAAATTGAAGCTTTTAAAATTAAAGCTTTATCACTCCATTTTCCTAATTCCTTCAACCCTTTCTTATTCATCCTATAAATATTCTATTGTTTTCTTTTCCTATATGTTTTAAGTATTTACATTAATAAAAATGCAAAGTAGACAAAATTTGTTTTCTGAGTCTCTAAATTCACTGTTTACTCTAGCCTCTGATGTGACTTCATGGTGTTCTGTAACTGCCTAGGACTGTGTTCCAAATCTTTTACTTTCCTTTATTTCCTTCCCTTCAAACAAAGCAAAACCTAGATATCTAGCATCCCATTTCTTCAAGGATTTATTCTATGTCAGGTTATTTGAAAGTCTAACCCTTACTTCCAACATACAAGTTTGCTACCCTTGATTATTTGTCCTGTAGCTGCTAGTTCTTCCGTGTTAGTGAGAATCAGGTCACTAATGTTTGTTTCCCCACATTAAAGGATGAAATTAACATTAAGGAAAGTCAAGTAATTATCAGACAATCTATTTTTAACAGATAACATGTGCCAGCAGGTATTTGTTCAATTGAAATCTTCCATTTTCTATTATACCTCATAAGCAATAGATAATGAAAACTAAGTTCATAATCTATTTGTTGAATTTCTAAGTTTTTTCTCCTGTCTAGATCATCCATAACATATACATGCAACAATATCAGCTGCATTTCTTCATCCATTGATCTTCACTTGAAAGCTCACCACCATATGTTTCCCATCTCCTCATAAATTTATTGATATAAGTGTAACTTATCCCACCTTCCCCATTTATCTATTTTTTTGCTTTTGAATACAATTTATTATTTCAGAGCCCCATTCCAGTCATTGGTTCCATGTTACCACATCTTAGTAATATCTATGAGATCGAATTTTCTTCCTTGTACTAGGATCTCTAATTTAACTTGTTTATTGTTCTTACTTTGCTTTTACATGCAATATATTTGTCATTGAGATTCAGCACTGCCCTTTACCTTGGGTTTTATCTCCTGTAAAATTCTTGAAGTCTTTTTTTTTATTAATTTATTTAACTTTTAAAATTCATTTTCACAAAATTTTGGGTTCCACATTTTCTCCCCTTTTGTCCCCTCCCCCCACCCCAAAACACCAAGCATTCTAATTGCCCCTGTCTGCTAATCTGCCCTCCCTCCCTCCCCACCCCTTCCCTTTGGAAGGCAAGCAATTCAATATAGGCCAGATCTGTGTAGTTTTGCAAATGACTTCCATAATAGTAGTGTTGTGTAAGAACTAATTATATTTCCCTCCATCCTATCCTGTCCCCCATTACTTCTGTTCTCTCTTTTTTGATCCTGACCCTCCCCATGAGTGTTGACCTCAAATTGCTCCCTCTTCCCGGTGCCCTCCCTTCCATCATCCCCCCCACCCTGCTTATCCCCTTATCCCCCACTTTCCTGTATTGTAAGACAGGTTTTCATACCAAAATGACTGTGCATTTTATTCCTTCCTTTAGTGGAATGTAATGAGAGTAAACTTCATGATTTTCTCTCATCTCCCCTCTTTTACCCTTCACTAAAAAGTCTTTTGCTTGCCTCTTTTATGAGAGATAATTTGCCCCATTCCATTTCTCCCTTTCTCCTCCCAATATCTTTCTCTCTCACTGCTTGATTTCATTTCTTTTTTAAGATATGATCCCCTCCTCTTCAGTTCACTCTGTGCACTCTGTCTCTATGTGTGTGTGCATATGCATGTGCATGTGTGTGTGTGTTATCCCACCCTGTATCCAGATGCTGAATAGTTTCAAGAGTTACAAATATTTTCTTTCCATGTAGGAATGTAAACAGTTCAACTTTTGTAAAGTCCCTTATGACTTCTCTTTGCTATTTACTTTTTCATGCTTTTCTTCATTCTTGCGTTTGAAAGTCAAATTTTCTTTTCACCTCTGGTCTTTTCATCAAGAATGCTTGAAAGTACTCTATTTCATTGAAAGACCAATTTTTCTCCTGAAGTATTATACTCAGTTTTGCTGGGTAGGTCATTCTTGGTTTTAGTCCTAGTTCCTTTGACTTCTGGAATATCCTATTCCACACCCTTCGTTCCCTTAATGTGGAAGCTGCTAGATCTTGTGTTATCCTGATTGTATTTCCACAATACTTGAATTGTTTCTTTCTAGCTGCTTACAATATTTTCTCCTTGATCTGGGAACTCTGGAATTTGGCCACAATGTTCCTAGGAGTTTCTCTTTTTGGATCTTTTTCAAGAGGTGATCTGTGGATTCCTTGAATACTTATTTTGCCCTCTGGTTCTAGAATCTCAGGGCAGTTTTCCTTGATAATTTCATGGAAGATGATGTCTAGGCTCTTTTTTTGATCCTGGCTTTCAGGTAGGCCCATGATTTTTAAATTGTCTCTCCTGGATCTATTCTCCAGGTCAGTTGTTTTTCCAATGAGATATTTCACATTATCTTCCATTTTTTCATTCTTTTGGTTTTGTTTTGTGATTTCTTGGTTTCTCATAAAGTCATTAGCCTCCATCTGTTCCGTTCTAATTTTGAAAGAATTATTTTCTTCAGTGAGCTTTTGAATCTCCTTTTCCATCTGGCTAATTCTGCTTTTGAAAGCATTCTTCTCCTCATTGGCTTTTTGAACCTCTTTTTGCCAATTGAGTTAGCCTGTTTTTCAAGGTGTTATGTTCTTCAGCATTTTTTTGGGTCTCCTTTAGCAGGGAGCTGATCTGCTGTTCATGCTTTGACTGCATGTCTCTCATTTCTCTTCCCAGCTTTTCTTCCACCTCTCTAACTTGATTTTCTATGAGCCCTTCTATGGCCTGAGCCCATTGAGTGGGCTGGGATGTAGAGGCCTTGACTTCTGTGTCTTTGCCTGATGGTAAGCATTGTTCTTCCTCATCAGAAAGGAAGGGAGGAAATGCCTGTTCCCCAAGAAAGTAACCTTCTGTAGTATTATTTCTTTTCTCTTTTCTGGGCATTTTCCCAGCCAGTGATTTGACTTCTGAATGTTCTCTTCACACCCACTTCGCCTCCGGATCCTCCCAGCCATCGCTTGGGGTTTGAAATTCAAATGCTGCTTGTCAGCCTCAGGGCTTTTGGTGGGGGCAGGGCTGCTATTCAGTGTGTGATTAAGTTCAGGTGCTCAGGTGGGGGCAGGGCCGCCTCACGGGCTCAGTTCCCTCAGGGGGTTTATGCAAAGACCTTCAACAGTGGATCCAGGCTCCTGCCTGCTTGGGGAGCCCTGGTCTGCTCCCGTCTCCACTGTTGCCTCCCGAGGGGGCCTGAGTTGTGGGGGCACCCCACTCCCCTCTCAACCCGCCAAAGAGATCCTCTCACCCACCCCTGTCACCTGTAGGTGAAGGGACCTGTGTGGGCGCTGGAGATTCCATCCCTGAAACCTGCTTGGATCTGTTCCTCTCAGTGCCACGGCCGCGGTAGGGCTGTACTCAGCTCCCAGTCCCGGCGCCCAGTCCACGGCGTGAAGGACCTTTTGCGAGAGGTTTGAAGGTCTCTCTGGAACAGAAATCTCCCTCACTCCAATGTTCTGTGGCCTCTGGGTGCAGAATTCGCCGTGAGTTACTTTTTTGTAGATGTTCTATGGGTTGTGGGTTCGGAGCTATGTGTATGTGTGTCTTTCTACTCCGCCATCTTGGCTCCGCCCCCTTTTTAAAATTATTCCTAAATATTAGTTGCTTTCTGTGCTATCTATTCCAATTAATCAGCAAGTATTAAGCATCTACTATATGTCAGGGGCTATGCTAAGAAAGAGATAAAAAATCACAATAAACAACAGTACTATTTCCCAAGAAACTCATCTTCTGATGGAGAAGGCAATATGCAAACCACTGGATGCACAAAAGATTATATACATATGAATATATATATACATATATGCACACATACATATATGCATATGGTGAATTGAGGATCATTTCAGAAGGAAGATACTAACTTTAAGTACTATTAAATGCTTATTGCAGAAAGTGGACCTGTAGCTGTGACTTGAATGAAGTCAGAGGTCAGAGATGGTAGGTATTTTCAAATAGTCAGTGAAAATGCAGGAACTTGGGAGAATGACTTATTTGAGGGAAAAGAAAAGACCAATCTAATGTCATTATGCCATGGAGTTTTAAGGAAGTGGAAAGGTAATAAAGGACTTTAAAAGACAAACAGTACATTTTATATTTGATCCTGAAGGTAATAAAGAGTTGCTGGAATTAATTGAATGGAGGTAGAAGTGACATGGGCAGTTAGTATTATGACTTAGGGAAATTAATTTGATACCTAAGTAGTGATTGGACTGAAGTGGAGAAAGACTTAAGGCAAGAGAATAATCAGAAGGCTAATATAATAGTCTGAGATGATGAGGGCCTATACCAGAATGATGGTAGTGGCACAGGACAGAAAGAGATGTATACTAGAGATATCATCAAAGAAGTCATGACAAGACTTGGCAATAGTTTGGACAGAAAGATTGAGAAAGAATAAAAATTTGAGGATGACACTTAAGCTGTGTGCCTGGAAGAGTGGGAGGATGGTGGTACCCTTCTAAGTAGTAGGGAAGTTACGTAGACTGGAGGTTTTCTTTTTTGGGAGAGAAGGATAGATAATTAATTCAGTTTTAGAACAGTTAAGTTTCAGATATCAATGATATATCCATTTCAAGATGTCCAGTAAGAAGTTGGAATGCAGTTGAAAGGTCAGGAGAGAGTTAGCGTTAGACAAACAGAGAAATAGAAGTGAATTTAGATAGCGCTGATTATGTTTTAGGCATTGTGTTAAGTGCTTCTTACAAACATCTCATTTGACACATAACAACCCTTTGAAGTAGGTGCTATTGTTATCCCCATTTTACAGCTGAGAAAACTGAGGCAAACAGAGGTTAAGTGTCTTACCTGGAGTCACACAGTTAGTAAGTATTTGAAGTCAAATATGAAATCAGATGTTCCTGGAACCAGACTCAGCAATCTATCCATTTGTTGCCTCAAAATAAACCATTTGTAGAGAAAATCATTTGTAGAAGGATGATAATTTGATCCAGGGAAAGTGATAAGGTTACCAAGGAAAAAGTTTTAAAAAGTGGTAAAAAAAAAAAAGAAAGAAAGAAAGAAAGAAAATAGCAAAAAAACCCACAAGGCTTACTCAATCACAGAAGGTAATTATTTTTCTCTATCACTTTTGTTTTCATTTTTTTACTCTGTATGTAAGAATGAAATTAAATTCATTTTTACAACTGCTTTCTATGTTAGGTGTACTCTACCCCCCGGTCAAGGGTCCATTATTTATATATTTTAAGCTGTGATCTAAATATTCAAAATCTTCTTAAATATCACATTTTTAACTTATTGTTCACTTCTCAGATTCTCTTTTCACTGTCCTTCATATTTGATCAGCAGCAATGGTGGAAGCACCACCTTACATAGTCAAGTTTTTGCCCATGTTACATAATCTTAGATGAGATACATATGTATTTCCAGATATTAAAAAAAAAATACCTCCTGGAAATTTGTTCTGGCATTGCAACCACTTGACTCATCAGAATTGTTTGGTTGGCACATGTTTTGACAAAACTAAGGAGGTTTTACATCATGTCCTGGGCACATGCCATGAGGAAACAGTTGGATTCTCTGCTGTTAATGTCAGGTAAACATAGTGTAGCTTTCATATCCCTTAGTAAAGAGTCAGTGATCACTACTATTTAATAACATATTTTATTTGAACTCTTGATCTTTTACCTGGTAGGCTGTACAGATTTACAACCTCAATTCCTTCCTTCCTTTCTTCTTTCCTTTCTTCTTTCTTTCTTTCCTTCTTTCTTTCCTTCCCTCCTTCCTTCCTTCCCAGTGTTGAGTGACTTGCCCTGGTTCACACATCTAGTTGGTGTCTGAAGCTGGATTTGAACCCACGTCCTCCTAATTCCAAGGCCAGTACTCTAAACTCTATGTGATCTAGTTGCCCCTACATTCTCATTTCTTGGAGGAAAAATAAAGCAACAGACTCAGTTTCTTCAGAGGATGAACATTCAATTTCTTCAGCAAGAAGAACAATTTTAAGGCTTTCTCCAATCTCCTCTCCATCATATTATTCTGCCCTCCAAATTCCTGATATAATTTAATACTGCTTTCAGATATGTTTTTTCTTTTGCTTTTATATTAAAATTCAGATAGATATAGATAGAAAGTAAAAGGATACTCTTCCTAATGTATTCATAAATATGTATATTCATGGATTCATATCTACATCTATGTAAATATACATATGTAAATATATAAGTATACATTGGTGTAGATATGTAAGATGAATTAGGCAAAGTGTACCTCTACTTTCTCTTCTAGGAATGAGATCAATCTGTGCTTTGAGCATAGTAAATCATTATTTAACCATGGCAGAAAGATAAATCCCGCATATTGTTTATATACTCCAAATTCTCTCCTGATTTCCATTTAATGGGATTAAGATCCTCAGTCCTGTGCCATATTTACTGATACCTCTTGTGACTAACAACTCTAGGAAATGCTTGTGGCAAGCTCCCTAAAGTGAGGTTGACCTGAAGAAATTTAACTATAACTAAAACCCTCCTACTGATTGTACCCTCACACATTGTTGAAACCTTTACCCTTGAACTACATTTCACTTTCTTTTTTCTTAAAGGTTCCCTTTACCTCTCCCTTTCCTTCTAATTCTCAAGAATACCTGGCATCTACATATGTCTAGATATGAATAATTTATCCCCTAGACTGTTTTCATTATTTGAAAACACTGCATATTTCCATTGGGCTGTAATAAATTGCCATGTTTTACATGATTATAACATTGAACAGTACAAATTAAAAATTGTAACCATCCCAGATGGTAACCCCCCAGAGGGATGCACTAATTTGCACCTTGCTGTGGTATTTTTAAAATTATATGCTTATCAAACAGGTTCTGCAATCTCTATTTTATATGAAAAGAAACAAAAGTAGAAAGAATTTGAGTTAGCTGTACATAGTCACACTAGTCAGAGTCATGATTAGAACTCAGGATTTCCATACTTCTGATTCAATGCTTTGATAAGTCAGACAAAATTTCCCCCTTTATTCTGAAACACAAATAAAATCTAGATAGTATGAAAGGATGGCTCCATGGAAGGTGGAGAAGAGATTTATGCATATAAATCCTAAAAAGTAGGAGATTCAAACAATTCTTTGGATCAGTACTTTTCTTTGCTTTGGACCAGTTCTTGAAGTCTTCTTCCTCAAGGTCTAATTTTTGGACAATATTTTAAAAAATGATTATGTGCTTTCATCTTTTACCTGTAATGCATTGCTTCCTATAATTTGTTAAGCTAGATTAAAGATGAATTTATGTTTTACCATGTAAATAATGATTTGGGAAAAAAAAGGAAATTAATTGGACTAACAGTAGTGGTGGTAGGTAGAGCTATGAACATAAATAAGGGTTTAAGTAAATCGACATTATATCTTACTAGCTAGAAGGTAACTAGCACATTATAATGGAAAGAGCTAATCTTGACATTAAGGTGCATGCTCTTGATTTCTAGTTCTGACATTTACTAAGTTTGTGATCCTGAACCAACTTCTTACCTTCTGTACTCCTTACTTTCCTTGGCTATAAAATAGAAATAAAATGCCTACATCATTATTTCCTACTTAACAGGGATGTTATGGGGAAATATTTTGTCTACTATAAAATGCTATATGAATGTGAGCAATAATTCTACAGGAAAAAAATTACTATCATCTTGACAAGAAGCAACATGGCATAGTGGGTAGATTATCACACTTGGAGTCTGAAAAACCAGAACTTGAATCTGGCCTCTGGTACAGAATTTCAAAATTAGAAAACATGTCAGTGATCATTAGTTTAATTAATCCTAGAAAAAGAAATTGCTTTCATCATATCTGACAACTGGTCATACAGACTTTGCTTCATCTAAGACCTTAGATAAGGAGGAGTCTATGATCTCCTGAGGCTGCCCGTTTCTATTTTGTGATATCTATGAATGTTGAGAAGTGTTTATTTCAAGGAAAAATATTCATCTTTGCCATGTCCAGTAGGTAGTCATATTTTCTAGCTTTATAATTATTGACACCCTTTATGAATCTAAGGTAACTGTGTGAAATCAACAGAATATCATCTTATGTGGTGAAAGAACCCACACAGATGGAATTACAGTTGCTGTTCAGTCATTTCAGTTACATTTGACTCTTGGTGACCCATTTGAAGTTTTCTTGGCAACGATACCAGAGCCTTCTCTGGCTCATGTATTGTCAAGGCAATATTCACAGCACTGGTGGTGACTATGAATATGCCAACATAGTTCTCAATTGCAAAGTATAAAAGTCTCTCCATATAGAAGGCAGAAGAAAAACATTTATTTAAGGGTCAGAAAGCCAAATCCCAGAACTAGAAAGGAAAATCTGTCATGATGACCAAGAAGTTGATAAACATGATCACAGCTGAGGGAAAAGCCATTCTCTAACCACCCCTCCCTACCCAGGGCTTTCTCAACTGTCAATTGTCACAATGTGTCAGTTGAGCCTGGGTCAGTTAGCCTGTGTTCTTTCTCGGCTTATCGGACCCCACTCACTCACTTCCTCCCAGTTCTGCTCCACCCTTCCTGTTCCGCCTCTTCAGCAAGCTCCCACCATCACATGTCACCCAGACTTCCAGGCAATTTAAGCAGATCAAATGGGCCTATTAATTAATGAGAAGATCTTTCCATTTAAATTACTATTATAGCTCAGTTTACAGACAAGATAACTGAAGCAAAGAGGGTTCAGTGACTCAACCTGTGTCACACAGCAAGTAAATGTCAGAGGCTGGATTTGGGTTGTTTGTTTGTTTTTAATTTTAATTTTATTTTGAACTTAAATAAAATGTGTTTCTATAACATACAAGAATAGAAAAGATTGTACATGAAACTGTAGATCTGTTATATATAACTTGCTATTCCTTTTAAATATATAATAAATTATCGTATAACTTTGCTTTTTCCTCTTTTATTTCTTCTCTCTCCTACCTGCCCTGGATTGCTACTAAATATGGATATTTACAATATATATATATATATATATATATATATATATATATATATATATATATATATATATATATATATATATATGTATGTATATATACACACACATACATATTTGCATGTAAAACCATCTTATACATACTTCTAGTGATCAGTTCTTTCTCTGGCTGTAGACAGCATCTTCCTCCATATGAACTTTGTAGTTAATTTGGGTATTTAAAATAGTCAAAAATGACTTAGTCACTAAAATTTGTTCATAAAAAATATTACCGTTACCATATACAATATTCTCTTGGTTCTATTCATTTCATTCTTCATTTTTTCATGCAAGTATATCCTTATTTTTTCTAAGATCATCAAACTCCTCATTTCTTATAGCACAATAGTATTCCATCACAATCATATGTCATAAGTTGTCCAAGTCACTGAATGCAGGAAGATGAGTCTTCCTAACTTCAGGCTGGGCACTCTATGTATCAATGAGCTGCCCCTGACTTACAGATTCTGTAGTTTAAAAAAATATATATAAGACCCTAAAATGTGTCTTCACAATTGTGCAAATAACTTGGTCTTTCTGGATCTACACTTCATCACAAGTGGGGTGGGTGACAAGCTTGAACTTGAAGAAGAGGTTAGAAAATGCATGTATTCATTGGAGAGGTTGGAGACTTTGGGGATTGAATTTTGGATACATCATCAGGTGCAATGTACTATTTAGTTTTGCTGAACTATTTAAAGGCATCAATATTTCAATGATTTGAATGGGTTAGACGATCTGTGAGAATCTAGGTTCAAAGCTATGATCTTTAATGGAGGGAGAAAAGGATGGTCATGTAATCGATGAAAGCCCAGAAAGGAGACTCCAGAGATTGGGGCAAGAAACAGTAGGATTTTGATGTTGAGAAGTAAATCTGGATAATATCTATGAGCTTCTGATGACTGAACTGATGTTATCAAATGAGATCAGTGATAATTAGTCATAAAAATGGCCATATAAAAATCAATATGCTATTTCATAATCCTCGGTAGAATGTCTTTTTAAAAATGTGTTGAACCAATCTAAGGTCAAAACTTAACTGAGATATTTAATTGGAAATGTTAGTACATGTACCTGAACACATTCTGTATAATATTGATCTTAAAGCTTTTAATGAGACATTTTTATTATGAAACATAATTACATAACTGTATATCATTCTAATTCTCTCAGGTCATCTAATTAGTGTGTCTCTAGTTTCTCACTCTGAAATTAAGTGTTTCTGCCTAGTACTTACCTTGGAATCCTGAATACCAGCTGCAAAGGTAAAAGAAAATCGGTGACATTTTCAGATTTTAAATGTACAGTTTTATGACCTTATGAGACACAGAGAAATTTGGATAAAAATAAGTTAAGATTTTAAACAGAAATCCTTGTGGTCCTAGGATTTAATGTGAAATATATTTTGCTTTTTCTTTATCTTCCCAGAACTTAGCTTATAACCTGGTGCATGGCAAGTATTTATTAAATGTTGATTGAGTAATTTTTTGATTGGCATAATACACTTTAGACTAAAATTCTAATTCAACTTCTGAGTGTGTGACCATGGGCAAGTCACTTATTTTCTCAGAACCCTAGTCTCTTTATCTGTAAAATGGAGATCTTTGTAATTTGTAACTCATAGAGTTATTTTGAAGAATGCTCTTTGAAAATAATAAAATTTTATACCAATATTAGTTATTGATATCATACAACCTATCCCTTCAAATATTTTCCTTTTTCCAATTTTGTTTTTATTTCTCCCACTAAAAGGGGATTATTTAATAATATTGCAACAAAATATAAAATCTGTCCGATTCCATAATGATAGGAAAGCCTGTTCCCTTGGAGAGGTTACACAGCTCTTGGAAATGCCATCCTAGCAATGCTCTAGCTAATTGGAATTTTGAAGTTTAGCGATCATCATTTAAAAGTACTATTATGATAATAGAAAGTGCTATGCATGGGGTATTTGATCTGTTACATGTTTTGTAATGATTCCACTCAACAGACTGTAAAAAACCCTGATAAACTTCAAAGGATTAATGAGATAGCCCAAAGTCAGTTAGTCTTCTTTAGTGGTCGCTTCTGGTTTGGACAGAGATGGGAGATTGTTCACAAGAATTGAGCTAGAAGAGGAAGGGAGGAGGAGAAAAGTCAGGAGGCAGCAAAAATGATCACTAAGACCTGGAACCAGGTCAGTCATAGAACAAAAAAATTAGGATCCCCATGGGGACCCCAGTGTAATCATTCACAGCTTACAGGGGGGAAGTTGCCTTCTCCAATATCTCCTATCTTTGTCCATTTATGTGGAATCAGAAAGAAAAAAAACCAGAAAACCAAAGTCTTTGTGTATGTGTATGTGTATGTGTATGTGTGTGCACGTATACATGAACACACATCCATAAGCCCTGCTGTCTACCACTGCTGTTGACATTTCATAAGCCCAACTCTCTTTTTTATAAATTAGTTCATTCCAGTTATCTGTGGGAATACTGTTATTTGAGATCAGTGTGCATTTACAGATGACTCTGAGGATTTTTGTATTTCACAAACTATTTATTCTAAGTTCCTGAAATTTTGGAATTTGCCTAGGGGTGTTCAAGTTACAGTTTAGTTTATGAGTTACCCTATAAATTTTCAAAGCAGAACCTCTAAATCTGAACACATTGCTCTATTCTCCTTGGAATAATGATACATTTGAGCATGATGGTGTTGAAGGTAAGAGTAAAGATCCAAAATGCTAAAGTCCACTCCAAATATCTGAAAGGAAAACAAGAGAACTCAATGACTTCATGCTCTACAGTAATAAATAGGGATAGTAGTGTTTCCTTTCTCAAAATCTTTTCCAAACTGGGAAAATATTTTTTAATTTATTTATTTTAAGTTTTCAACATTCATTTCCACGAAATTTTGAGTTCCAAATTTTCTCCCCATCTCTTCCCTCCCCACACCCCAAAATGCCAAGCATTCTGATTGTCCCTGGCACCAATCTGCCCTCCGTTGTAAATCCCTTCCTTTCCTTATCCCCATCTTCTCTTTTGTCCTGTACAGCAAGATAAATTTCTATATCCCATTACCTGTATTTCTTGTTTCCCAGTTGTATGCAAGAACAATACTCAACAGTTGTTCCTGAAACTTTGAGTTCCAACTTCTCCTTCCTCCCTCCTCACCCATCCCCACTGGGAAGGCAAGCAATTCAATATAGGCTATATATATGTATGTGTGTGTAGGTTTGCAAATGACTTCCATAATAGTCATGTTGTATAAGACTAACTGTATTTCCCTCCATTCTATTCTGCCCCCCATTTCTTCTATTCTCTCTTTTGATGTTCCTTCCCAAGAGAGTTGACTCCTAATTGCTCCCTCCTCTCATTGCCCCCCCTTCTGTCATATTCCCCACCCTGCTTATCCCCTTCTTCCCTATTTCCCTGTATTGTAAGATAGATTTTCATACCAAAAGGTGTGTGCATTTTATTCCTTCTTTGAGTCAAATCTGATGAGAGTAAGCTTCACATTTTCCCTCTCACCTACCCCCTTTATCCCTCCATTAAAAAGTCTTTTTCTTATCTATTTTATGAGAGATAATTTGCTCCATTCCATTTCTCCCTTTCTCCTCCCAATAAATTCCTCTCTCACCCCTTAATTTCATTCTTTTAGATATGATCCTTTCCTATTCAACTCACCCTGTGTTCTCTGTCTCTGTCTCCATCTCTGTCTCTCTCCATCTCTGTCTCTGTCTCTCTGTCTCTCTGTCTCTCTGTCTGTCTCTGTCTCTCTGTCTCTCTGTCTCTCTCTCTCTGTCTCTCTCTCTCTCTCTCTCTCTCTCTCTCTCTCTCTCTCTCTCTATATATATATATATATATATATATATATATATATATATATATATATATATATATATATATATATATATATATATTTGTGTGTGTGTGTATTTGTGTATAATCCCACCAACTACCCAGATACTGAAAAAAGTTTCAAGAGTTACAAATATTATCTTTCCATGTAGGAATGTAAACAGTCCAACTTTAGTAAGTCCCTTATGATTTCTCTTTCCTGTTTACCTTTTCATGCTTCTCTTCTTTCTTGTGTTTGAAAGTCAAATTTTCTTTTCAGCTCTGTTCTTTTCATCAAGAATGCTTGAAAATCCTCTGTTTCATTGAGATACCATTTGTTCCCCTGAAGTATTATACTCAGTTTTTCTGGGTAAGTGATTCTTGGTTTTAGTCCCAGTTCCTTTGACTTCTGGAATATCCTATTCCAAGCCTTTCGATCCCTTAATGTAAAAGCTGCTAGATCTTGTGTTATCCTGATTGTATTTTCACAATACTCAAATTGTTTCTTTGCAGCTGCTTGCAATATTTTCTCCTTGACCTGGTAACTCTGGAATTTGGCCACAATGTTCCTAGGAGTGTCTCTTTTTGGATCTCTTGCAGGAGGTGATTGGTGGATTCTTTCAATATTTATTTTGCCCTCTGCTTCTAGAATATCAGGGCAGTTTTCCTAGATAATTTCATGAAAAATGATGTCTAGGCTCTTTTTTTGGTTATGGCTTTCAGTTTGTCCCATAATTTTTAAATTGTCTCTCCTGGATCTATTTTCCAGGTCAGTTGTTTTTCCAATGCGATATTTCAAATTATCTTCCATTTTTTCATTCCTTTGGTTTTGTTTTGTGATTTCTTGGTTTCTCATAAAGTCATTAGCCTCCATCTGTTCCATTCTAATTGTTAAAGAATTATTTTCTTCAGTGAGCTTTTGAACCTCCTTTTCCACTTGCCTAATTCTGCTTTTTAAAGCATACTTCTTCACATTGGCTTTTTGAACCTCTTTTGCCAATTGAGCTAGCTGATTTTTAAAGGTGCTATTTTCTTCAGTATGTTTTTTGGTCTCCTTTAGCAAGGTGTTGATTCACTTTTCATCATTTTCTTGCATCCCTCTCATTTCTCTTCCCAGTTTTTCCTCCACCTCTCTTACTTGATTTTCAAAATCCTTTATGAGCTCTTCCATGGCCTGTGACCATTGAATATTTATTTTGCATGTTTAGGATACAGAAGCCTTGACTTTTATGTCTTTCCCTAATGGTAATCATTGTTCTTCCTCATCTGAAAGGATGGGAGAAGATATTTGTTCACCAAGAAAGTAATTTTCTGTTGCCTTATTTTTTTCCCCTTTTTTGAGCATTTTCCCACCCAGTTACTTGATTCTTGGGTGTGTTGTCAAGGGTAGGGTGCACTCTAGGGATCTAAAATTTCAGTTCTTCCAAGGTGGCAGAGTCAAGTGTGTACACTGGTCTAGGAGCAACAAGAACCTTTTGTGCCCAGAATGTGTGAGTAGTACAGTTTTCTGTTCACAACCACCTGGTCTCAAATTCCACCAAGTCAGCTCTGGGGGCTGAGATTCAGATAAGCTGCTCAATTATTTCACAGGCTTTAGGCCAGGGCAGGGCTGCCATTCAGTGTGAGATAAATAAAGATCAGCTACACAATTCCCTGGAGCATTATTTGGGGGCAGGGCCACCACACAGGTCTGAGGTAAGGATCATTTGCTCTGTTCCCCTAGGGGTTTTACAATCCAACAATGGATGTGGGTTGCTGTGGGATGTGCTGCTAACTGTTGAGGCCTCTGCCGCCACTACCTGAGGCTGGAGCTATGGGAAGACCTTGCTGAAAAACCCTCTCACTGACCTTTGGCACCTGTGGGTTGAAGGATCTGCAAACTGCTACTGCTTCTGGGGATTCTGCCCCCAAGCCCTGCTGGGGTTCTCCTCCCAGTGCTGTGCCACATGGCCAAGGCTGGGCTGGGCTCCAATTTGCGTTGCTACAGAACTTTCCCATTGGCCTTTCAGGTCATCCTGGGCTGGAACTCTCCTCCACTCCATTGTTCTGTGGATTCTATTGCTCTAGAATTTGTTGAGTCTTTTTTTACAGCTATTTTATGGGCTGTGGGGGAAGAGCTAGTGTATGTGAATCTTTCTTCTCCACCATCTTGGCTCTGCCCCTCCAAACTGGGAAAATATTTATATTCTCTACTTGAGGATGACATTGCCTTCTGTGGCCTCAGCACAGTCAGTTGATACAACTAAGGGGACAGAGTTTGGAAGACCAGAAGAGAGAAAAATGTGGGAAGGTAGGAGGGAGAGAGTAGCCAGCATGCTAAGAGACTTCAGATTACACCATGTATGGAATAATTAAAGAAAATATAGAGGTTTACCATAGTGAAGAATAGACTTAAGGGAATGGGATGCTTTGGGAAAGAGTCAATTCCTTCTTGTTAGATGTAGTTGAAAGGAAACTGGATGAACTCTTGTCATAGAAATGATGTTTAATCAGGTCTATAGTGAATTAGTTGGACTCTGATAAATCTTTTTATACTTACATTCTTTTAAAAAAATCATTTTTACTATTTACATGTATCAATCATGAGTTTACTAATCACTTTGATCTACTTTAGGTACCTTATTATTCCAGAGAAGCCAGAATGACCTGGGAATCAGAAATGGCCATTCAGGAAGTAGAATAAGCACTGCTTAAGTTTGATATACCAGCAATCTTTTGCAGAACACCTCTGCTGTATCAGCAACCACAGGACTGGTTCACACTAGTTCAAGTCAGTCCCAAACAAACAGAGCTTGCACAAACATCCGGGTTCTGAGTCCTCTATTATTCTGTTCTAAACTCCCTGCATCCTACCTCTCTTTGTTAAAAACACATATAAATAACTCCCTGAAGTCCATTCTTCAGAGCAGTCCCATCTAGATCTATTGTTTCCCCAAGACGTACTTACTCAATAAATGCTTCCAGGTTTTGCACTTAAACTGTGCCTCCATCCCATCTGTTCAGGCAGATGTCATGCCTCAATCATTCTACCATAGTTAATCATATAAAAACAATTTTTAACATCTTTTGAAGTTCTGAGTTCCAAATTTTATGCCTTCTCACCTCTCCCATCCTTTAAATGGTAAGCAATCTGGTCTGCACTACATATGTGCAGTTATGTAAAACCTTTCCATATTAGTCATTAGTCAATAGCTTGAGACCTCATTGCTGGCTCCATCACCTGTGGCCTGTCACTGGCTTGCTCTCTGCACCATGATCACCTCGGACCCCAGTGAGACAGATCTTGTCTGCTTATTCTCCAAGTTGTCATAGGCTGGAAAACTCCTTTAGCAGTCCAAAATTGGTTCTAAAGCTTATTCCACAGTTGTTCAAAGGTGAATTTGGGAAATTTCAGATGAGTTCCTGCTTCACTCTACGCTCTTGGCTTCAGAAATTAACATATGTTGTTGAGTTCTTTTTTTAAAATTTTGGATTCTGAATTCTCTCCCTTCCTCTCCTTTCTCCTCCCTGAGACAGTAAGCAACTTAATAAAGTTATCCAGGTGCAATCATGCAAAAACATTTCCACGTTTGTCATGTTGTAAAAGGAAACACAGACAAAAAACAACAACACAAAAACATACCTCCTTGATGCTGATTGAATGAAATAATACTTATACTGAATTTGGAGTGTGATGTTCAGTTCCAAATAACATTTCTTAGAAACGATATTGATAAACTGGAGTTTCCAAAGGAGAGCAGCCACATTGAAGGGACTTGAGGAATCACAAAGACCATCATGTGAAATGGGAATTGATTTTTTTTTTTTTGTATACTTCTAGAGCAATGGATGAAAGGTGCCAAGAGGTAGACATAAGTTCAATGCAAGGAAATCCTTTTGAACAATTAGAGTTAAAATCAAAATAGTTTGTACTGTTCTCTCAGCAAGTCATGGGTTCTGCCTCATTAAAAGTCTTTAATGAGAAAGGGGATGAATATTTACTGCTGAATACCTTCTAGAAGAGATTCTATTTTCAAGTACAAATTGGAGTAGATTATTTCTGAGACTGTGCTTCTATGAGTTTATGAATATTCTGTTTATACATTTTGTTTACTTTAAAATCATAACTCAATTCCCACACTTTGTTTATTCCAAACACTTTATCACATTACTTTTATGATTTGATTTTCTAACTATGCAGGAATTTTTGAAAATTTCCTTATTGATTTATGCAAAATTTTACTTTTTCAATCTTTAATGAATACTCTTCAACAGGTCTTCCTAGCTAAATGTAGATATTAATTCCTCTGGAGTTTAGACTCTGAGGTTTTCTGTGACTGAAAAAAAATCATTAGCATCTCATTATGGATTGGTCATGAGTGTCTCTCAACTTTTAGTTAGTTGTTTCTTTTTGTAACTTTCATCTCATCTTACTTTTCTTTTTTCAATAACTATTTTTTTTCACATTTTCACCTCTCCCATTTAAGAAAGAAAAACAAGAAAAGAAAAAAAATGCCTGCAATAAATTAGTAGTAAAACAAGATAAATTTCTACATTATGTTTAGGAAATGTTTGTGCATGTTTCATTCAGCATCTTGAGTTCATCCCTTCTGTCAGGCTGCGCATAGTCATGTTCCTCTAGGATCATGGTTGGTCTTTGCATGGATTGAATCCTTAAGTATTTCAAAACTAAATTGTTTCTTGAATTATTGTCACATAGTCCATCACTGAACCTGTAGTGATAAACTTTAAAGCTTTGCTAGGTTAAAATATGCTGCTAAAGCATTTAAGCTTTTTGGTCACCATGATGTGCTAAAGTATTGAAATATGACTATAGAAAGTTGACAATATATTTTTCTTTTTAGTATTAAAGACATGATTTACTGTGTTTTTTCTTTTAAACAAGGGGAAAGATTTTCATGCAGAGCTGTAGCCAGCATGATGTGGAAAGTGATGATGGTTATTGAAGTTTTATCCAGGGAAAAGTGCTTTCTCTCACTGGTAGACCAGACACATTTGGATTGGTGGATGGGGCAGGTAAGACACCCACTGCCTCATATTGATTTCCTAGGTAGAGAAGTAACAGGAGTGGGGAGGAGTGATTTCCTCCTGGATGACCAACCACCTCTGCATATCCTACCCTGCCCTCTGAAGGCTCCCTTTCCCAACTAGGGAGCATCAAATCTATAGACTGATGGCAGGATGAGGAAAGGATGGCTGTGAGTCTTAGTTTTATCATATGTTTTACAATTATTCCACTCTTTCAGCTGAACGTGTACCTTTTTCCACCACCATTTCTCTTTTGTAACATTTTCTTATTCTTATATCATCTTGGAAAATGTTTTAAAAAATGTTTGCTTAGAAAGAATTCATCTTTACTTTCACCTGTGAAATATGTTAAGAGTTACAATGTTATATCATTTCCATTTGCATGGTAAATGACTTTTATTAAAATTTTTGGGAAAGTATATTTTATACATTTCATATTATTTATATGTTCTTGCTTAGAATTTTATGAAGTTTTTATGCTGGGTTAATTGCATTTTACATTAAAAAGACACAGATCATCATGATTCTTCTTACCTAACTTATGGGAATAGAATTTTTCCTTTTTTTTATCCTTAGCTAGTCTTATCTTTAACATTTACAAAAGCCTTTCTCAGCAGTATTGCTTTTTAAAAGCCTACTAAAAAGCTTCCTGATAATATACTTTAAACATTTGTAATACAAAATAGCATTAGTAATCTACAAAAAGAGTAAATTGTGAGAAGTCTCAAAGAACAAGGAAAACAGATAGTGTGATATGTTCCATATTCCAAGCATATTTTTGAATACCATATTTTTATGTCAAACATCTTAAGGAAAATTGTATTAAATGGAAAACAAAGAGCCTTCTATTTAGCATAAGATCTGACTTCAGCATGATACCTGCCATAAGCATCGTGAATTTGGATTGCTAAATTTGAGCTCTTCTTTCCCTCATGTAAAATGGGTGGATTAAATTAGATAATCTCTAAAGTCCCTCTCAAAAGTAGAAGTCTGTGCCCTTATATTTCTATGGTATTTTTAAAGAACATTATGCTTTAGAGCATTTATACCCATTAATTCATGTTAAAGTTTCTGTCTTTAGGCTAGTTAGAGTTATTTGCTAGGCATTCAGAAATTTCCAACATTTTGTATTTGAACTCAGAAAGACCTGAGTTCAAATCCTGCCTCAAAATTCTCAGCAGCTATGTGATCCTGGGCAAGGAATTTAACTTTGTCAGCATCAGTTTCCCGTTCTATAAAATGAGGATTATCAACTCCCAGGGTTGCAGTGAAGTACAAAAAAGATAATGTATATAAAATGCTTTACATTCATAAAGTCTGAGTCTTTTTCTTCCACATGACAATATTTAATTAATAGAACTCAGAGAGATGAATTGAAACAACTCTATATTTACAAAAAAACTGAAGTGACTTGAAGATTTAAAACAAAAGTAAGGGATAAATGACAAATGGAGCAAAATGGAACTTTGACCTAGGTTGAGAGGAAATAGACTCTTTCAAGTACAGTTGTAATGGAAAGAGGGCATGTGCTGAAGATAGCCAAATCCTATATGTAATATAATACTTTACAAATATTACCCAATTCATTTGGGTAGTAGAAATATATATATATATATGTATATATATATACATATATATGTATATATATATATATATATCACTAAAATATTTGGAAAGGAAGGACAATAATGTGCATGTTTATAGATTCCAGTAGTTCCAATTAAGTCAAGGAAAAAGATACCCTCATAAAATTTTCCTCAATAGAGGATAATGAGGACCTCTGAATTGGGTAGATTGTGATAGTCAATACATAATTTACTGTGAGTGAAGATAGTCTCCTAGTGAAAGATCATGGTGTCAGGTGACTTTTACATATATTCAAGTGGGTTCGTTATGCTATATATCAGATTCTGAAGAGGAAATGTTTGGTTGTTTTCACTGTATATCAAGATACAAGTATTAATCATAGGGCCCATAGGTTTTGAATACAAGTCAAGGCATAACACAAACCAGTCTTCCTCTCTAGACTTCAATGTACCATCTCTGAAGCAGGAGTTTTGAACCATTTGATCTCTAAGGTTCCTTCTGTTCTAAGTTCTATGATATTACCCATGATCTACTGTGTTTTTTGGAAAAAAAGCATGATGTTAGAGAAAACAACTTTTTTTTAGTTATATCTGTAATTTCAGTGCTATAAAAAACTCTTTCAAAGTAAACTTCCCTCTACCAATTCAGATCATCAAATTCTCTGCAATTTATAATCTTAGAGTTTCCTGGTGCAATGTGAATAATGAAGTCACTTGCCCATAATTAAACAAATATATGTCAGAAGGAACAAGAACAAAGGTCTTCCTAACTCCAAGGCCAGCTTTCATTCATCTATACCAGTGCTCACGAAATACATTTTTATTCATGATCACATATCACTGAAACATTTTAAGCATATTTATTCCATACATATGTATATACATAACATGATATAATATGTATCATATATTTATACTGTCAAAATACTTTTATAAATTATAAAACTTACATAATAACAGATATTAAAAAGGATGAAAAAATTTTGATCTCGAAATCATTCAAATTTATAAAATAGGTGAGTGACATGGTAGTACCTATGCTTTAGGGAAATCACTTGAGGAGTTGTGTGGAATTTGGATTGAAGAAAGAGGAGACTCATGATAGTGATACAAATTAGAAAGTTCTATATGAGAAAAGGAGCCTAAATCTTATCATTAAAGAATAGGCTTCCCTAGAAATAAACATAATAACATCATACATATGTTCAGAACTAAGTAGCATATTGGTCAAGAAGGACAGGTTACAGTGTACCAGCTCAGAAGAAATTATATTATTTAAAAAGGTGCAAAGTTACAAATGTGATAATGGTACAATAAACTTTAACTGTTTGACCTCAGGAGTGATTATAATGTATTATCAATATCTTTTTAAACTGACTTTGGATAGGAAAAAAATTATAGACTAGTCATATAAGATGAACTACATGAAGGTCAATTTTTGTCATTCTTGAATAATTAGATTTAAGCCATTAATGAATGGCCCTAGGAAAATATATTATCCCATGTATTTGTTGTATTTATGACATCTCTAATATAGAGATACATCATATCGTTATATACATCAAGGATTCAGAGCTATAAGAAAACTTAGAGATCATGTGATCTAAGTCTCTTTTTTACATATGGGAAAAGAAAGAGAAAAGATGGTAAATTGCTTACCGAAGGATCATAGATTTGAAGCTACAAAGAACCTTAAAGGCCTCCTAATATATTGCCCTCCTTTTACAAATGATGGCACCAGCATCAAGAGGTGAAGTTATCTGCCAATTCAGGACCAAACAAATAATAAGTGACAGGTGCAAAATTTGAACATACGTTGTATACCTCCAAAACCAGTGCCTGTTCCACTCTCCCTAAGTGCCTCCCATAAATATCTGTTAAATGACATGAGAATAGAATATGAAAGTACAAAGGCACTCTTTTTTCTGTGTGGAATCAAGGAAATGGAGAAAGCTCGTAATTTTCCACAAGGCACTTCTTTCTATGTACATGCCCAATAAAAATGGTCTATTTTACACATACACATACCCCCAACTCAATGTTGGAGGATTTGTGCTAGTTTCTTTCCTATCTCTTTAAAACCCTTGATATTCTTCTAGGAATGATATTCTTTATAGATAACGGAGTGTATATGTCATGACTTATTTGGCTTGTTTTATCACCTCTTAAATAGAAATGATTTACCTCACCAAGGCTTATGGCAAAAGAAATCTGTTCCCTAAGATACAGAAGGAAATGAAGGTAATGTGCTGGCCTATAGTGATACAATAAGCTCCATAAATCCAATGTGACATCAAAGAGTTCTCATGAAGCACAGCTTCTGAAGCTAGACTAAGTAGATACTAAAAAACTCTTCAAAATTGCTTTGGAGTAACATTTTAAAAAAATAATGCGAAATGACTTGTCCATGTTAGATAGGGATTCTTCTAGTGTTTGTTTTTTCCTGGCTTTAATTAGAAAAAAACTATATGATATATTCTAAATGATAGTACTCATAATGGATCCTGAGATATTTATATTTGACATGATTTTAAATGTGGAATTCATCAGATCCATCAACCTGTTCCTTTTTCTCCCATCTTATAGAAAGCAAATGGAATTGAATACTGCTTATATCTGTGTCTCCAGAAGAAAGTCAATTTAGACAGCTCATTTTGTGCAAGCCTAAGTTGTATTAAAACAAATGAAAGGAAAAAACAGAACTTTTCTAATTATAGAAAGGAAACATGAATAGAATGACCTGACTGCTGATACGCTACAGAACAGAATTTGGTAGTGATGACATCAAAACAAGTACTAGAAGACAATAATGGAGTGGGAAGCAAGCCTCTCTCTATATGTATAGTTTTGCAACTCTCATGGCTTTGGCATTCTCACCTCTCATTTTTTCATGCCCCTGTAATGACAGAGCCAGTACAGAGTCAGGATAAAAGGCTTTTACATTCCTTAGATTAGATAGATGATTTTTTGCGAGCAGACTTCCAAAGTACATACTCTGTAGAATTGCATACTTTCTCTCATTCCCTAGTTTGGGATGACCTCCAAGGCCAGGACCTTGATAATTAAGGCATCCCACCACAGTCACTGAATTCTTATAAAATGAGAACAGAAGCTATTACTAATGAAATTTGTTTGTGAGCCATTTCACGAGCTCAATTTTTCTTCATGACTTAATTAAGAAATATTTTTTTAAAGAAAGAAAAATAAACTACCTGGAAGACCATTTTACGTAACACTGGATTTTTTTCCCCCAAGGACAAGAATCAATAAAGTCATTTTAGAGGATGACACTTTTTCTATTTACAGAAGAGCCCTGAGGCACGCAGTACTTATATCATAGTTCAGATTTTCATAGTAATTCAGTGTCCATTATTTAAGTAAGCCACTAAAGGTAAGACATCCATGCTTCTCCTTTCTCTGTGGGTACAGAACTGCATTTCTCAAGTGTCTTATGTCAAAGCATAAGAGAAGGTGAATAACTGGAAAATAGTTACCTTGGTTTTCCATGTATACATTTATTGGGTGTTTTTTGGCATGCATCTTGTTTCTAGTCAAAAGAATTTAAGTTATTTAAGGGCAGAGACTGCTATTTTTGAATTTTATTTTAGTTTTATTTTAGACTCAAACACCAGAACACAAATACAGAATAGAGAAAAGAAACAAAAAGATATCATAAACCTAAATATTGCAACTTAAATACAAAGTTAAAAAGAAAACAAAACCTGATCGTGTGCATAACAGAACATAAGAGAGGATTCAAATTATGTAACAATATATTTTCATTTCTATTGTCTTATTTGCAGAATTCTCTGACATGAATTCAAGAAGCTTTCATGTAGATCATTACTTCAGCAACCAGTGAAATACTTCTTCAAGGACAAACTCATGCAGACACTAAGGAGACACATTAAAATAGTGTAAAAAATGACCAATAATGAAAATGAAAAGAAAAAACGACAACAAAATGATTAAAATTGTGTGCTGGAAAATTATAATGACCAAGCTGGGACTCAAGAAAGGGTTGGAATAATAGTCATAATAACCAAGACATATGTCTGTGTACACACACACACACATACACACACACATGCATATGCATATACATATATTTATGCATTTAGATATATTTTATATGTGTACACATATATGTATATAGATGTATGTATGCATTCATGTGTATGTACATATATTATATATTGCTATAAAGTTTGCAAAGCACTTTAACAATATTTCCTTATTTGATCATCATAAGAACCTTATAAAGTAGTTGCTATTATTATTCTCATTTTATAGATGAGACAACTGTGGATTTTAAGTGTTTAGTGACTTTCTCAAGATACCACAACTAATAAGTTTCCTGATTTGAACTTGGGGGTCTTCATGACTCCAATTCTGGTATTCTATCCACTGGCCTTATTCAGTGTCTATACTGATGATGTATCAAACTCCATAACCTCCCAATTCCTCTATCTTCTTAAGTTCCATGATTTATTCTTTCTCATCACTTCAAAGAAAATTATGGTGGTGATATATAGGGTCTTACTATTATTCATGTGTTCAAATTTCATCATGAGAAATTCTGACATTTCTCTATCAAAACAAAACCTCATGTCATTTAATCTCTTCCTATCCCTTGGAAACCCATTATTTTCTCTTATTAGGAACTATTAACCCCTTAGTATTCTATCAGGTCATTGCTTCTATTCTGACTTTAGACCTGTACTTCTTCAATCTTTATCCTATACTTACAAAATTCAACTCCATATCTTCTACTTCAAATCCCATACGCCTTTGACCTATTCATATTTATCCTTTGACAAACATCAATCCAATTAATATTCCTACTATCTGCCTTACCCACTCATATTTGGTTGCTGCTGAAAGGAAAAGGAGGAAATCACATAACCTGGCTGATTACATAAATCATAAAGTGATACTCTAATTTCATCAAGTTCCTCACTCCAAAAGACATTTTTTTCTTTCCTCTCTGATGACAAATTAGTTCCCTGTATCATTTTCCAATGAACCTATTCTGACCTTCTCTGCAATTCTGAGGCTTCTTACAAAACCCTTAATGCTCTTTCAACTGAGGACCTCATTTCATACTTTATGCAGAATATTCTGATAATTCCAAAAGAACTCCCTAGTCTCCTTTTCTCTTCATGTCAAAAAGTATTTAGCATTATATCCCACCCTCTCCTCCTTTCCCCTAGTCTCTGACAGTGAGATAGAACTTCTATTTTCCAAATTGAATACCTGTTGCATGTGCCTTTGGTTTCATTCCCTTCAATCTTCCTGATTCCTACCTGAACCTAATTCCTCTATAATGACTTTTTCCATACTGCCTTCAAATGTACCTGTCTCATATATTCTTAAACACACACACAACAACTTTGCCTTTTTTAGATAATTTTCTATAAAATACTGTTCACATTCTCTCCTCTGTCGCCCATGAATCAATTCATTTCTAAAGTTTTATTAAAATGTTTTGTTTTAAAGTGACAAATATTTATAGATTACTCTCACTTAATTGGAGGTATTTTGTAACAAAGCATAAATAAGTTAAGTAAAACTAATAATACAGTGATCTTATCTTAAAATGCAATAACATTTCCTATTTGTAGCAGTCTGTTCACATCTCTATTTTTCAAGTGGACAAATTTATTTATTTCCTTTCCTTCCAATATTGCTTTGTGAAAAGAAAAAAAATTCTTTTATAACAAAACAAATTCTCCCAATTACCTTAAACAAAAATAAACATATTTTTTATGTTTTTAATGTTTTATTGTATAAATAATTCTCCTGATTTTGCTAATTTCATTCATTTGTTTATGAAGGTCTTCAAACTATTCACTTTATAATATTGAATTTATAGTACAAATTGTTCTTCTACATATTTCAATCTGCATCAGTTTGCATATTTTTCCATGTCCTTTTTGAAAAATTATTTATTTCCTCATTTCTCAAAGGAAAATCCACATTGGGAGTTGTGAATTGGATGACAAACCCCCAAAGAAGAAGACAGACTAGAAATAGTCAGACTGATGGAAAAAACCCCCAGAAAAGGTAGGGTCACAAAAACTCAGAAAAGAGAGATCATCTTGGAAGTGAGAGTGATCATCAATGTCAAATGTAGGAGATAGGTCAAGAAGGATAAGGAGTAGCAAAGGACCATCAGATTTGACAGCTAGGGTTTTTTATTTGAGAGAGCAATTTATATTAGATGATTAGAAGACAGATTCTAAAATGCTGCATCAATAATTGTTATATACTGCATATCTTGTTAGGCCAAAAGTGAAAAAAAATCAAAGAAAGACCAAAAAAATTTTACGTACAAACATATGTCCAACATATATTTTGGTGGGTACAAAAATGAATAATAAGAGGATGATCATCATTTTAAAAAATAGATGAATAAGTTGTGATATAAGAATGTAATAGAGTACTGATCATATTCCCTCTTCTGTCACTTATTAATCTTTTGATTTTAAAGTTTTATTAATATGTTTTGTTTTTAAGTGACAAATATTTATAGATTACTCTTACTTCTTGATGGTCATTTGCTAATCTTTATCCTTCTTGATCTATCTCCTGCATTTGACATAGATGATCATAACAAAATCAAAGCTCCTACATCAAAAGCCTCCAAGAAAAATATGAATTGGTCACAGGTCATGTGAGGCAGAGGAAAAGTTGGGAAGAGAAATGAGAGCGATGCCAAAAAATCATGAAAATTGAGTCAACAACTTACTGAAGGAGATCTAAAATGACTAAAGAAAATAGCACCTTAAAAATAGGCTAACCCAAGTTGAAAAAGAGCTCCAAAATGTCAATGAGGAGAAGAATTCTTTATAAAGCAAAATTGGCCAAATGGAAAAGGAGGTCCAAAAGCTCACTGAAGAAAATACTTCCTTCAAAATTAGAATGAAGCAAATGTAAGCTAATGACTTTATGAGAATCAAGGCCTTATAAAACAAAAACAAAAGAATGAAAAATAGAAGACAATGTGAAATATTTCATTGGAAAAACCACTGACCTGGAAAATAGATCTAGGAGAAATAATATAAAAAATATTGGACTACCTGAAAGCCACAGTGTAAAAAAGAACTTAGACATCATCTTTCAAGAAATTCTCAAGCAAATTGCCCTGATATTCTAGAAGCAGAGGGCAAAATAGAAATGAAAAGAATACATCAATCACCTCTTGAAAGAGATCCCAAAATCTGTAGCCAACTTACAGAGTCAAGGAGAAAATATTGCAAGCAGGCAGAAAGAAACAATTTGAGTATTGTGGAAATACAATCAGGATAACACAAGATCTGGGAGTTTCTACATTAAAGGTTCAAAGGGCCTGAAATATGATATTCCAGAGGTCAGAGGAGCTAGGATTAAAACTAAGAATCACCAACCCAGAAAAACTTCAGGAGAAAAAAACAGACATTCAATGAAATAGGAGACTTTTAAGCATTCTTGATGAAAAGACCAGAGTTGAATAGAAAATTTGACTTTCACATATAAGGAACAAGAGAATCAAGAAAAGCTAAACAGGAAAGAGAAATCATAAGGCACTTTTGAAAGTTGAACTTTTTACATTCTTACATGGAAAGATGATATTTGTTACTCATGACACTTTTCTAAATATTACAGTAGTTGGAGGCTACATCTATATCTATATTTTTATATCTATCTATATGTATGGGTGGATATGTTTTTGCATATGTGTGTGTATGTGTATATATATATATATATATAGAGAGAGAGAGAGAGAGAGAGACAGATAGACAGACAGACAGGCAGACAGACAGATAGAGAGATAGATTGATAGATAGATAGATAGATAGATAGATAGATAGATAGATAGATAGATAGATAGATAGATAGATAGACAGACAGACAGACCGACCAACAGACAGACAGAGGGCATCGGGTGAGTTGAATATGAAAGGATGATTTCAAACAATAAACTTAAGTGTTAAAAGATAAATATATTGGAAGAAGGAGGAAGGGAGAGATAGAATGGGGGTAAATCATCTGCCAGAAAAGAGTCAAGAAAAAGGTTTCACAATGAAGGGGAAGAGAGGGGAGATGAGAGGAAATGAATGAGTCTTACTCTCATCTGATTTGGCTTAAGGAGGGAATAACATACACATACAATTGGTTATCTTACCTTAGAGGAAAGTAAGGGGGAAGAAGATAAGGGTGGGTGGAAGGGGAGGGTAGATTGGGAAAGGGGATATTCAGAAGCAAACACTTGAAAAGGAACAGGGTCAAAGGAGAAAATAGAATTAGTGGGGGGAACAGGATAGTATGGAGGGAATATAGTCTTTCACAACATGACTATTATGGAATAACTACACATGTATAACCTATATTGAATTGCTTGCCTTCTCAATGAGTATGGGTAGAGAGAGAAGAAGGGAGACAATTTGGAACTCAAAGTTTTAAAAACAAATGTTAAAAATTGTTTCTACATTCAACTGGGAAATAAGATTTACAGACAATGGAGTATAGAAATCTATCTTGCCCTGCAAGAAGGTAAGGGGAAAGGGCATGGGGAGGTGACAGAAGGGAGGGCATAATGGGGGAAGGGATAATCAAAATACATGTCATCTTGGGGTGGGGGGGGAGAGGAGTGATGGAGAGAAAGTTTGGAACTCAAAATCTTGTGGAAATGAATGTTGAAAACAAAAAATAAATAATTTAAGATAATTAAAGGTTGATAATTATATTTCATCATAATTTGTTTCTGTTCTAATCTTAAGTTTTTTAATGCATTTAAAACATTATTTTGAAAAAGGATCTATGGCATTCACCAAGCTGGAAAAGGGTCTATGTCAAAGAAGAATTAACTGCTGCTTGATACTCTCTCTTAATAATCTCAATAATGTGCAGTGGTTCCCTAATGTTTCCAAGATAGAATACCTACATTTTCAGACTTTAGCAACTTTGACACAGGCTGCCCTTCCAGAATTCTTTCATGTCACCTTCTTTCACTTTTCTTTCATCCTAGCCAAACTAGCCTTCATACTATCACCTTAACTTGGTATTTTATCACTTCTCTGCATGGCTTTGCATAAGCCATCCCTTACCCCTGAAATATTTTTCTTCTTCTCTTTCACATGTTGTAAGTCACATATTTTCTTTATTTGGGCCCTTGCTGCTTTCTTTTATTAAAATGAATTCTCCTCGAGGACTGATAATACTTTCTATTTCATTTATAGCCCTATTACCTAATGTAATGTGCTATATATAGACACTGTAAATGTTCATTGAATTGACCTAGTAGAACCTGGTGGAAGTCACAAAGGACAAATTTTAGGTTTAACATATAGAAAGGGCAAAAGACAGACCATCCTGTGTATGATCACACTGCAACACATAACTAGAAAAAAGAATTATGCAGAAATGATGATAGGATGTTAAAAATAAATTTCTATAAGAAAAAGTTGATGCAAGGCTCATGTGACTGATACAAGTATTAACCAACAGAACACCATATGCTCCTCCAGCATATTTGTAAAGTCAAGAGCTCTTTAAGATAAGCTTTCAGAATGGTGGGCGGATCACAAGTAATGAACTTATGAGAGGACAAGAGGAATGTAGAATGGACTGTCTTGGGCAGACTGTCATCTGTATCATATCAATGGTTAACAGGATGAAACTATGTACGATTCATCTATATTTGAATATTGTCTATGAAAAAACTTCCTGACAATTAGACCCGTATAAAAGAGTAATAAGCTCCTTCATATTATAAGATTCCCACTGGAGAATTTTAAGCAAAAATAGGAAGATTATTTGCTGTGTATGTTGTAAAACATTTTTTGAAGTTATGGGTGGAACTAGATGACTTCTTAGCTATCTTCCTACTAAGATTCTGTGAATTAGGCCCTTAACTAAGGGGGGAAAAGAGGGCAGGGTTGAAGGAATACAAGGTAGGGTATGCTAGAGCCATCTTTAACAGGTTGGAAAGTTCGATTTTCATTTATGACTAGGAAATTGGTAAGTGTTACAAATCAAGGCTTGATTTCTTATTTTGTTGATTTTCTTCATTTAAGTGAAGAAGAAAATTAAATTAATAATGAGGATTCAACTTAGATGTGTGCTGTGCATACCTTATATTTATTAGTAGTTCCATAAATTTAAGCTTGATGAAGTGCTTTCGGGGAGAAATTCATTTTATTTTAACTTCAGGAAAGTCTCACAAAGGATTTTTACACTAGAATTAACCCTTTCATTGTTCATTCACTCAATGGGATTCATTCAGTTACTGCTACGTGCAAGACATGGTGATGAATTCATGACAAATCAATGGAAAACCAGAATATTTGCTTCAATTCATTCCCCCACAGCTCCCTGAAAAACAATAATTTCAAGTTAAATATAAGTCAGAGTCTGTCCTTGGCACGATAAAGCACAAATAATTGATGGACAGGAATTTTTATCTTTAAAGTTTTGGGTTTTTTTTTTTACATTTCACCGTGTGATTTCTGAAAATAATATCTTTTTAATTATAACATCAACTTAGATATCCCAAATGTACATAAATAAAATTTTAAAAGTATGTCAGAGTATTTGAAGGAAAATTACTACTTTTATTTATCAAGTTTGGTAATTTTTTATGTTTCATTAATATATTTCTCCATTTTCTCACTTTCTCTTCTTGACCCTTCAGTGAACTCATAATCCTGTTATGACAATATGAGCAGTTGCTATAGAAATTAATTTGATGCCAGAAATTTCACATGAAGTGTAGAAAACCCTATTACCACAACGGAAGCCTCATGTCCTATCTGTAATGTCCCAATATCTCAATTTTGTCAACATTAAATCTTCCTTGTCAGATCAAAAAGGTATTGACCCCCACTGCAAGATCAATTTGAAGCAGAAGCTAACTTACTAGAGAGGGATCTTTCCTATGCAACTTTCACTGAGGGCTTTTATTCTCACCTCTTGGGAGTGACCAAGTCAAAATTACTTACCTGCAGAAGAGCATTGAATTCACCCAGTCCTGTGAATGAAAGAGTGAGGCACTGGATGTGAGTGGGTGGTACCTATAAATTATTTGCTTATATGTTCCCCATGGGATTTCCATTTATTAAGAATTCATCCAGACACCACATCCAATAGTCCAAAAAGGACTCATGTTTCTAGACTTGTAATCAGAAGACCTGTTTTTGAATTCTGCCTCTGACCTACTATGTGACTTTGGGCTAGTAACCTATCTTCTTTGGAACTCACTTTGTCTTCTGTAAAATAAGGGGGTTTCACTAGATGACTTCTATAGCCTATTAGAGGTAAAAATAAATGATCCCATAATACTATTGATTTATGAGTTTAAAGCCATTTAGTCCTGTGTGTGTGTGTGTACTCACACACATATGTACTCTAACAGGGAAAAGATTGGGGATAAATCCATTCCCCAAGAAGAAAAAGCCTCAGGTTTTCATCCATAAAATTGGAATTATGTTTTTTGTCTACTTACAAGGATTTATTTTGTAAATTTCTAGTCAATAAGCATATTTAAGATAAGCAATTCAATTCAACAAATTCTTATTAATGTCTATTGTGTATAAGGCAGTGAAGTAATCATGGAAGATATAAATGCAAAAATAAAAAATGGCATAGTCCTTGCCCTTGAGGAATTTAGTCTGGCAGGGAGTAGGCTGTTAGTGCACAGCATATACCCAAGGAAATGTGAAAAACATACAACACAATAATAAATATGAGAGGAAAAGCATTAATAATGAACAGAAGGAGGATGGATGAAGAAAAGTTCCATAAAACTGTTCTTTCAAGAGGAGTAGTTGACAAGACAGTCTGTGACAGACAAGTGGGACCAGCTTGCAAAGTGATGGAGGCAAAAGGAGGCACATTTTAATAATTAGCAGGGAAGTTTAACTGGAACTAAAGAGTAGGAATAGGCATAATATGAAATGAGCATTAAGGCAGGTGAAAGCCAGTCTATAGAGGACTTTAAATACAAGACTAAGGATTTTTCTTTAGTTTTATCCAAAAGTCAATAGGAAGTCAATGAAGTTTTTTAAGGAGGGGGATGTTCTGGTCAAATTCTATTTTTCCAATGTTCTAGGAAAATCAGTGTGTCACTTGTATGGGACAATGTTTTGGAAACAAAGGGGAGATTAGAAAAAGATGTTCTTAACCTTTCTTTTGTTGTAAATCCCCTCTTTGACAGGAAGCCTTTTGCAACCCCTTTTAAATCAAATGCTTTTCCTCTGTCACACATTTCCTATTTATCCTATATAGAGCTTACTTTGTATATATTCGTTTGCATATTTTCTCCTCCAAGACATTGTAAGATCCTTGAACTTAGGGGTTTTTTTACTCCCCTTTGGTAAACCCAATGTGTAGCACAGTGCCTGGCACTTAGTAGGCACTTAACGGATATTGCCTGATTGCTCTATTGCATCTATTTAAATCTATGAATCCCTTCTCAGAGTGAACACACACACACACACACACACACACATATATTTATACACATATACACATATATTGAAGGCGATACTGAATTTCACTCAAAGGTTAGTGAAAATAAACGTGTATTATTTTTCATTATCCAAATTAATGGTTTTTATGAAAATTATCTATGGACCAGCATGCACAAACCACAGAGTTGAGAATTTCTAAACTAAAAGCAAGGAGCCTTCACAGAGGGCATTTTTTTTTCAGTCTGAAAACTTTCAAACTAAAGTTGAATAGGAAATGTATTTTTTCCCTTTCTTGAGCATTAAGAATCACAGGGAGTCTAATTCTAAGGCTTTTCAGAAGGTTTGCATTATAGTGAGTAGAATTTCCACAGCATATTTGACATCTGCTTCCAGATTGTATTTTCAGATCCCCACCAAGCTGCCCTTACAGATTGTGACCCCCTAACACAGCATCTGGCACTATGACAAGAAAGGGATGGGTCATATCAATGGGGAGACTATGTCTTGTTACTGCCTAGAAAAATAGTGGTTTGGTAAATCGTTAATAGCATAGATGTGATGCAAGCAGACTCCATCAGCAGGGCACTCATACCAGCTTCTGTTTGTATGATGCACATTTGTATAGTCAATTCAATGAGAAGATTCAGTCATGTGTGGTCATTTGATGTAAGATAAAAGAACAGGCTAATTGATTTTCCAACCATTTATTTAGGTAAACTAGACACAGCTGCAGTTTAAGAACTTTCCAAGTTACTCTGTTAACAATGAATGAGCTCACTTTCCAAACATCTACAATATGATTCTTAACAAAGGGTCTGATACAGCTAGAATTTAATCCTTAAGGAAAGTTCTGAAAAGGCTTACCCGATCAATGAAAACTGTTATGCTATTTTCCTATGTTATTACTCTTCCTTAAATACAGGTTTGACCATGTCACTCCTTATTCAATAAACTCCAGTGGCTTCCTATGACCTCCAGGATCAAATATCAGATTCTCTGTCTTACTTTTAAAGTTCTTCACAACCTTTCCTACTTTTCTAATCTTTTTACCCCATACTCCAATCCACTCCACACTCTGCTGGTGACAGTGACACTGGCTTCTGTGATATTCCTTTTCATTCTATTTCTTGGTACTCTATTTCTTGACTCTAAACATTTTCCCTGCCTATACCCTACACCTGCCCACTCTTCCTCCTCATCTCTTCATCCTAATTGTTCTTTGTTTAACTTCAAGCTCCACCATATTGGCTCCTGGAAGTCAAGGTTATCATTTCTTATAACACATTATTCCACTGTCTTTTAGAACATGAAAATGCATAGTGCTCTAGATGAGTGCTAAAAACCTCAATGTGAATAAAACATCATTACCAGTATTTGAATGTGCTTTTGTTATCATCATCATCATCATTATGGTTATTGTAAAACTTAGACTAAAACAAACACTGAAGCATGACCCCTCAAGTTGAAAAATCTGACCATCTGTCATCTATCAATATTCCTACTAATGAACTTATATTTTATAAAAATCAACCATGTAACTTTTGCCTAAACTTCTTTTCTTTTTTTCTCAAAAACATATTAGGGAAAACGAATCCTTAAAGCCCATGCCAAAAAAAAATCACACAGATACAATTTTTCCCCCCTTGGGAACAATAACTCTACTCTTTCATCAATGATACTCATCCATCAAAACCGAAAGAGCAGGAACTGAAACAAGAACAACGCTGCAACAAAGTCCTGAAATGTCATAACAAGGTATAATAGAATAACCTCCTGGTAGTTGATATAGGGTCAACAACTTTTCTGTCAAGCTAAATAAAGCAAACTAGAGTCTGAAGGAAGGGTTAAATATTAAAACAGAATTCTGACAGCTCCATCGAAATCAGTCACTAGATCTGGGAGAGAAAGCTGCTTAGGGAGTCATTAGCCAGAAAGACCAGACTCCAGGTGAAAAATCTTAAATTATACATTCATAATGAAGAAAAAAATGGAAAGAGTATGGATATAATGCAGCAAGAGTGCTATTCCTCTTATATCTAGGGTTTTTCTGAAGTTCACTACAGGGGGAATTAGCATGCAAAAGGAGGCATTGGGATAGGGATGAAACACAAGGGGGTACCCAGAGCAGGGGCATCTTACTCCAAGCAGTTGAACCTAGGCAGGCTAGTCAATGGAGAATGGTGTGATCAGATGGATTTGATTTCTGGATACGTTGTAAGGGAAAATACAGTGGACGTTTTGGTACTCATTCTTCTGCCCTCTAAACAGAAGGAAGAGGAGACGGGGATGTGGGATCTGTCAAGGCTGGAGTTACCAGTTAAAAGTGATATGCTTATCCTGGAAATGGCATCTTATTTTGTGGAGCTGAAATCTGTCAAGGCATCAGATGAAAAATGGAAACACACACACATGCAAATACATATGCATGTAGCATGCATACAAAAAGTATGTTATATATACAAACACATAACATACATTTGCATGTAGATATTTTATGCATGTACTGTACACATGTATACACAGAATATTCAAAGACTACACACATGTTACATATATGCATACATACACATACAGTATAAACTTGAGTGGACAAATACACAAAATGTTCAAGGTACTTTGATTTATGCTTAAGGTCTTTGAGTCGTCATTCTTGATCTTTGGTAATTTAATTGGTTTTTTTTCCCTTATATTCCTCACTCCCTACCTCCTTTCCAATTGTTGATGGTTACCTTGGGGACTGAAACTCAAGACTGTCTCATTTCTTATAACTTCAGAACATGTAACATTTCAACATCTGTCTCTGGTCTGTCACGAAGGCAGGCAGTTAATTAGCATTTATTAAGTGCCTACTATGTGTCAGTCCCTGTGTTAGGTGCAGACGATAGTAACAAAAGTAAAGAAAGAGGTTCCTGCTCCCAAGCTTATTGGTTAATGAAGCCAATGTGCAAACAATTACATACACATGAGTCATAGAAATTAAATTGAGGGGAGCCTCAAAAGGAAGGTACAAAGATTACGGAGGACGTGGAAGGGGTTTTTTGTAGAATATGGGATTTAAGCTAATTTGAGGGAAATTGGCAAGGAGGCAAGGATGAGAGCGGAAAGATTTATAAGCATGCAGGACAATAAATGAAAATGTATGGAGCCAGGAGATATTGTATGTTGTTCAAGGAAGAGCAATGAGGCCAATGTAACTGGATCATAGAGTATCTGGAATAAAAAAAAAAATTGAATAAGATTGGGAAGGTAGCAAGGGGTCAGTTTGTGAAGTTTCAAAAGCCAAGTAGAAGTTACATATTTGAGTTAGGAGGTTATAGTGAGCTACTGGGGTCTATTGACCGAAGGAATAACTAGGTCAGACCAGCTCTTTAAAAAGATTAATGTGATACATGAATAGAGAATGGAATAGAATGAGAACAGACTTGATGCAGAGAGAGGATTGATAAGAGGCTACTTCAATTGTCCAGGTTTTAGGTTATTAGGGCCTTGACTAAGGTGCTAACAGGATTTAAGGAGAAAGAGAGCATATATGAAGGATGTTATACAGGTAGGAATGATAGGGTTTGGCAACCTGGGCAGAGGGAGAGTCAGGGGTTGAGGATGACACTTAGATTGCAAACCTGGGTGATGGTAGTATCCTTGACAGAGATTATCCATGGCTTGAGTTAGGTCTTAGATATTTAAGAGGTCTATGGAATCCTTAGCAGGATCAGGGGATAGAGTACTGGGCCTGAAGTCGGGAAGACCTGAGTTCAAACCTGGCTGGCTGTGTGACTTTGGCCAAGTCACTTAACCTATGTTTGCTTTAATTCACTGGGATATGAAGTAGTAAACTACTCCAGTATCTTTGCCAAGAAAACCCCACAGACATCATGGTCCATGAGATCATGAAATGTTAGCTATGACTGAACAACTGAACAGCAATGGACTATCCAGTTTAAAATGTCTGATAGTTAGAAATGTGAAACTGGAGGTTGTTGTGAATCTTAGCACTGGAAAAGTAGTTCTATGAATCATTTATATAAATATGATAATTGATATCATGGAAGCTGATTACATAACCAAGTGAAATTGTATAGTGCCAGGCCTAGAGGCCTGTGTGGGCTACCCGAGTCTTCTTACCTCACCTCCGAGGTCTTCGGTTGGCCAAAACCGGATGCTCATATGAGAGAAAGGACGTTCCAGAGTCGAACAAAGGTTGAGCTTTATTTCAGGGTCTCGGTTACAAGTGCAAGGGGGTCTTCCTTAGGAGGAAGAGGGGGAGATTTCCTAAGGAGGCTAAGATCTTAAGGGATTGGAAGTAGAAGTACAAGCGGGGAGAGAGGGGGAGGGGAGAGAGGAAAGAAGAGAAGCGGAGCCTACTGTCCTCTTGGCTCCTCACGTGCTAAGAGAGCTTTCAGGCTTCCTCAATCCTACTTAACCTTCAGCCGCATAGTTTGCATCTGAATACCGTGCTATTAGGTAACTAGGTGTGCCCAGATCCAGGACAATCTCGAGGGCGGGGAGATCTCTCTCCTATCACGTTTCTCACGGGAAGAGGTGGAATTACTCGAGATAGCTCAGTTCACCTCGATCCCCTGCCGTTTCCTGGGGGGGTCTCGTGAGAGCTCTAAGATTTAGAAGCTCCCACCTTTACCCGCCCGAGACTGTCCACACGGAATTGAGCTTCCAATCCCAACAGTATAGAAAGAGAAAGAAGAGGCCCAGGATAGAGCCTTGATGGATAAAGAATTGATTATCAATTGATGACAATCTGTTTCAGAAGATGGGATAGAATTAGATTATTTGTACACATAGAGTTTTGCCTTGTCAAGCAGAAGAGTCACCTTTTATATGAAACATGGGTGAAAGAAAACTTAATGACAGAAGGCCATTGTGATAAGTGATCACATAGTGATGTGAGCTGACGATTAGAGAAAAGAGGGAACTCTGACAATGGTCGCAATTTTTTTCAATAATTTTCAGCTGAGAACGTGGGAGTAGGGCACTAAAGGAGTATGAAAGGAATGAAAAGGTTTGGGAAACCACTGTGGTGAGAGGAATAGTGATTCAATTAGTGAGGATTCCATTGTTGTAGTGATGGCCCAGTTAAGATTATGCAACAAAAGTTTATAGTGGACACATTCACCATAATTTAGTGACTTTCAGCAGTTTTCTTCAGCAGCACATGAGTAGGAGCAAAAGGCACTGATGTTAAAAAGTCTAGTAAGGCAAGATATTCAAAAGGATAAAGAAGCAAGGGAATGGAGAAAAGAGAAATAATGAAGATTTAAACTAATTAACCATGGGGTCAAGATTGGCAAGAGAAGAAAAAGTCTCCTGGGTGACTTCACTGGTAGTGAGATGCTGGGCCCATTCCCTCTAGTTTACTGCTATGCCACACACACTGCCCTTTTCTCCAGTTAGCTCTGTCCATTTATTCTCTGACTAAAATGTATTGCAACAGAAAGTTCTAACATGTTAGATTATCATCTAGAGCAAGTTTCCCTTCTTTGAATTTTCCTTGACAAATAGAAAAGGAGGTCTGGATTGGGGAGGAAATTGGGCAGTGTTGCCAGAACTTGGTAGCCAGTGAAGGAAGAGGAATTTAAAGAATTCAAGGTATTTTGAGGAGGCCACTAGCAGTTGGTAGAATCTCCAGAGTCTTGATAGAGATAGTACCTGAATGTTAAGTTAAAAAGAGAACAGGACTCCATGAGGCAGAGCTAAGAAGGAAATGAATTTTGGGAATAGGAGATAGCCAGTGCTAAAAATGGAGAAAGTAGACTCGTGAAAAGGAGACCAATTAAATGATTGTTTCAATAATCTGGGACAGATATGATAAAGTCCTGAACTAAAGTGGTTGCCCTATTAAAGGAAAGAAAGGGTCAGATGTAGCAGATTTTGTGATGGTAGACAAAATTTAGCAACTAATTGGTTATATAGAGCAAAACAAACCAAAAAGTTTGGAATAATGCTCATATTATGTATCTGGAAGGCTGGAGAACTGATGGTACCTTCAGTGAATGTAGGAAACTTTGTGGTAAGGGGTAGGGGAAAGATAATAAGTATAAACAATGTTTGAGATGTATTGAATTTGAAATCAAATCCATTTTGAAGCATTGAATAGGCAATTTGTAATGCCTAAGTAAAGATAAAAAGAGGGACTGGGTCTGGGTATAAGCATCTTAAAGTCCTATGTCTAGGGATTATAGCTAATTCTATGGGAGCTGATGAGATGACCAACACAGAGAGCTGCTGTCTGTCCTTCATTTTTGAAGAGGACCATGACATCAGGAAGATGATGCCATGACTTGAAAATGAATCAGATTTAAGTGAGGGAGGGCTGTGCAAGGTCACCAGCCTCACTTTCACCTCTGGAGCCATCTGGTTCCAGTAGCAAAATATAGATCAGGAAAACTGGAGATTGCCCATGAAAAAGTCTTGGATGAACCTTGGGGCCACACATAGATAGGCATGTGATTTGGACGAACAGTTTGCATCATGACTTGTAAGGAGTGGTTATACAGTTGGGAGACAGGCTAGAAGAGATTAGAATCACTAAAACTCAGAAAGAATAAAGTGCACAGGAAGAGAGAGTGGTCAGCACTGTTAAATGCATCAGTTAGGCTGAGATGGATTAAACCTGTTCAGAATTAGGAAAGTGTGGAAGAGGGGAGAGTTTATAGGGAAAAAAAATGAGTGAAGTTTTACACAAATTGAGTTTAAATGTTTCTGGGACATGCAGTTGAACAAAAGTATAGAATGAGAGCTCATCTTCTATTTTCTCAGTGAAAGAATCCTCTATAGAACTCAAGTACATAAGAAAACAGGGATAAAATGTATTTATACTGTTCCCAGATGATACTGTCTCCTCTATTAGGTCCATTAATTGTGATTATTTTTATTCCAAGTAGTAAGAGATTGTGAGTATTTTGTTTAATGGCATCTACTAAATATGTTGTTCTTAAATTTTTATGGGCCAATTTTATAGTTGTATAATTGTACTAATTAGTTCTGTGAGTTCTAATGGTCTGGTTTCTAATGGTCAACAATTTATTTGTTGAGTTCTGAAAGATATTTTGAGATCTTTATGTATAACATGGAGATTTGACATCTGTAAGATTATGAAAGACAATAAGTTTCTGATAATTAATTCTAACTACCAGATAATTCTAAAGGACATTCAAAAGGTGCTAAATTTGTGTTTGCAGATTTAGAGACATCTCAATCCCAAATGTCCATATGGGTTATTTTTGTCTGATCTGCAGTAGAGCCTTCTGAGCTCATATTGGTCTAATTAGCTACAGTCTGACACAATGTATATTGACCTTGACATAGTGATTTCATTTTGATTCTCTTTAAATACAAAGGACAACATCAACAAAAAATCACGTGGCCTAAAACTAGCATAATGTGTTACATATTTTTTTCAATATACCTGCATAATGTACACCAATCACCAAGAGAAAGATCCTTAAGGATTGCCAGCATGTAATTTAAAGTGGGAAGACCAGTTCCTGAAATAGAATCTTGAATTGTTATAACTATAAACAAATTCATGTTAATTTGACACTATGTTCTTTATTTCCTTGTCACATATTTTTAATAGAATTCATCTGGAAATTATCAATGGAAGGCCTTTGATTCTATTCTTGGATGTTAGCCCTTCTGTAGGCCATATTTGAAGGTAAATCTATTTCAATTGCATTAGATCAACTGCTGTGAAAGTGTGATCTTGGAGTCCCTGGGGCTTCCTAAAACCCTTTCAGGAGTCTGTGAAGTCATAATTATTTTTATAATAATAATAATAATAATACAAATTTCACTTATAATACAATAAATTAAATATACTCCAAAAAAATAAAGGTTTTTTTGAGGGGTCCTAAATTTTTTAAGCACGTAAAGGCATACTGAGATGAAAAATTTTGAGAACTCTTGCATTTAACAAATCAAATGATGTATATAAATTCTTAGTCTTTACTATTGGCATAAAGTAATATTTACTTGTTTAAACATTATTTCCATAATTCAAAAAAAATTTATCGTGTTCTTGGAAAATACATTGAATATTTTTTCCAGCATATTTTAACAGTTATATTTGTAGTACAAAGACTCGTTTGTTAATCTATATAACATGATTCTGATGAATACTGTTTTAATCATCAGGTCCTTTTTTTATACATATTTGGTAGCTTTTAAATTGTCCAGGAGTAGTGGCACAGTTTTTACCATTACCTTGAGTAACCTACATTGATCACTAAATCTAGGATCTAGAAGTAGTTTTGCTACACGTATCTATAAGTAGTTCAACGTTTCTGGTGGTGATGTCCTAGTTCTGATTTCCTGATTGCTTACTAAAAAATCTTCAGTTTACATATACAAACATACACGTGGTCACACACACACACACACACACACACACACACACACACACACACAAGCATACACCAAAAACAAACAAACAAAAAACTCCACATGGTTAGTTATTTTAGCTATTAGTTCAGTACTATTTTATTGGCTAAGGTCATGTGTATATCACTCAGGCAATGCCTTTTGCATCCACCTTTGGATCAGCCATTTCATAGTCTATCCCCAGAGGTTAAATACTTTGAATTACGTTAAATATTAAGTTTTGATTCCAGGATGCCATTAGGTCTCTTAGCGCATTCTGTCATAAACATCTTCATTTTTTTATGCTTGATATCTGTTTCCTTTAGGTACTAACCTATTTGTAGGTACATCTTTCTTTTGTTGATTCAATTTGGCCTCCATCTTCTTATTGCACTGGTAGTAGTACTAGTAGTAGTAGCAGCAGCAGCAGCAGCAGCAGTAGTAGTAGTTGTTGTTGCTGTAGTTATGTATTTATAATTTGGAATTTTGGAATAAATGTTAATTGCCTATTTCCTGTCCTAAGGTTTGCCTCTATTCTACATAGAATTGGGATTGGTTATTCTGAAGAAACCAGCACTTATGAGAAAAAAATAGGACCAGAATATACTTTGAAGTTCATCTAAACTAATACAATCATTTTATAGATGAGAGAACTGAGGACTACCAAGGTGAAATGACAAACCTCAGATATCACTAGCAACAATTTATGACTACTGAACTGTATTTTAGTAGCCAGAGTAGATATCCCTGTGTACCTGGTGGCATTTTAATAGTAATATTTATGTTAATTAATGAACATACATTTTTTAATTTTTTTCTCTGTATTAAATATTTTGAAATTTAAATAAAACATTCTGGAAGTTTAATACAATTTAATTTTGAAAACTTCTCTTTGTATAGATGTTAATTTTTTAAAAAAGTTATATTCAGTCAATATAAATATCACTACCTTTTACTGAATTTTAAAGATCATCTCTTCTCTTTCCTCTGGCTCTGTAAGCAGCTCACACTCTGTGGTGATCATATCCACATCTTTATGATCATAAGTGACAGATGTCTGTAGCTTGCCATCATTTTAGCCTGACATTTTCAATTATTACAGGAGTATTGATGAAGGAGAATTAAGGAGTTCTCAGATGCCAAACCCCATTATTTCAACTTTATGTATAGCTGTCAGGCCCTAATAATTCCAAAAGGATACAGCTATTATGAGGAAGTAGTGATAGGGAAGGAGACATGCAGAAGGTCTTAGCAATCTGAAAACTATTAAGGTCTTTCAAAATGTAAATGGCCATAAATTAAGGGGTCTCAAAATTTTTAACTGTCACTTATCTTTTTTAAATGATCCTGTAGCTCTGAGATGAGACAGCAATCAACAGCAAAGATCACATCCCATAAGTAAAAGTGTGATGGACTAATTCTTTGAACTTGAGTACCCAGTGAAACTAAGACTCAGATTCTGTAATTTAGGGCAGATATTGGGCTTTTGATGGGATTGGCAGTTTTTATGATTTACCATATAGGGATTTTTTGGGGTGGTTTGACATCTCCATGTCAGCAATTTACAGCCCAGTACTTTTGAGTTATTTTTTGAAGGGAGATGATCCATAAAGCACTCACTGTTTGATATCCTTGACACTCACATGAAAACCTACATGGAGAATTGACATACTTCTGACCTTTTCAAAATTGTTGTGAGCTAATGCTAAATAAATCACTCCTTAAAAATGGTTCCAATTTTTCTGCCTTTGTATGCCCTAGTGCCTGAACCTATTCTTTGAATTTTAAAAATGGAGTGTTTTCTATATGGAAATAAGCATTAAGTTTTAAAATGAATTTTTCTTCTTTGCTGCTGGACCAATCAAATATGTTTAAATAAAACATTTGAAGTGCTCAAATTTTTGTGCTGTAAAGGGTGGAAAAGTGTGGAAGTGTGTGATATAGTGTTTTAACAGCAATATTATGATTTTTGATTTACTCCCTGATTTGTCCGTTCTAACTTCTATTTTGATTTCTCACAAAGAGCAAGCAATGCCATAAAGATCTAATAATGATCACAGATAAGAATGCATAAAGATCTATGCTCTTATCAGCACTGTTATGTGAACTCTTTCTATAAATGCAATAGCTGAACAAGTTGTGGTATATGATTGGGATGGAATAGTACAGTGTTATAAGAAATGATGAGGACTTCCAGGAGGCAAGATGGCAGCATAAATAATGGTCCTGATAAAATTACTACTCACTCATTCCTTTTTTCTTTCTTACTTTTAGCATAATTTCTTTTAAAAGGGGCTTTATCAATAACAATACAAATCTTTGCTATTTCTGTAAAATAGAAGATATCTATAAAATAGGGGAAAGTGGGTTGCACACAGGGTTGTGTTGGAGTCACCTTGAATTTGCTTGGGGAAAGTCAATTGTTAAATTTTCAGTGTAAACATATATATCTCTGATATTGGCAAGTGCTATAAATAAGGCTTGATTTATCATTTTTATTGTCTAGATTTAAGAAAGTATTAGAGAAAATCTTAATAATGAAGATTAACATTCTACTTGCAAGAGCGAAGATGGCAGTGTAGGCAGTAAATCACTGTATCCCTACCATATTCACTTCAAAACAACAATAAAATAATGACCCAGAAAAAATCCTGGGACACTAGAGTCAACAGAAAGATGGGACAGAGCAGTCTTTTAGCCCAGCAGACCTAGAGAATCAATGAAAAAGGTCCATCTCACTATAATGGTAATTTAAATGGAAAGATCTTTCCCATTCATTGATAGGCCCATGTGATCTTCCTGGGTCACCTGGAAGTCTGAGTCACATGGAGCCTGTAGTGGGTGGAATTTGGTGAACAGGTGGAATAGGAAGGGTGAAACAGGAAGAGATGGAGCCGAAACAGAACTGAGAGGAATTTAGTCATGACAGCAGTAAGAGCTAGGAAGAGTGCAGGCAAGGAGGCAGCTGGCTAGCTTGAGTGAAAGAGCTTATTTGTGATTTTCTTTAAGGAATCTTGCTTGTGATTTGTCTAATGGAACTGGTTTGTGGGAAGCCTAGAAGGGGGAAGGCTTGGGGATGGTGTTGCTGTCTGCAATGTTATTGTATATAGGTTATTATGGATTTGGTTTTCTGGTGTCTGAATCAATGTTTTAGTTTTGTCTTATGTGGAGAGTTCACTGTGTTTCAAGATTCAGAATTGAGCTGGCATATTAGTGGCCACTGTAGGCAATATGAATATCACATTGACACCACAAATGGCAGTGGGGATGGGATCATGAAATAGCAGACCTCTATTTGGAGGTAGAAAGACTTTACAGGAAGAAATGGATATCCCCAAAACTTTTGAAGATGCTGGAGTGAGAGCAAGTACTTACTGAAGCTCTAAGATAAACTCCTTCAGATACCTCTAAAAAGAGAATCTGAAAAAAATTTTAAAGTGGCAGAATACAATAGGAGTCAGAGTGTCGCAGATTTCTAATTCAGGAAAGCCTAAAAGGTCAGCGAGAAGGATCTGTTGCATAGGGCTGGAAAAATGCAGAGCACACAGTGTATAGGCTGTACCAGTGCAGATCCTGTAATAGCAAAGCTGAGCTGGAAACACTGAGCAGTCTGAAGTAGCATTTACATTGCAGATTCTCAAACATATAAGCTCAGGACAAGAGTCCAGTGCAAATGAGTGAGAAAGAACTGCAGAACCCCAGGTCACTGTAGTAGCCTCTCTTGAGATTATCAGCCCACAGATTAAATGTCTGTAAATCACCAACTTGAACTTCCAGGTGCCAAGATGGCAGATTGATCAGTAAATGAAATCCCCCTCCCCTTGTTGACCTTGAAAAACCCAGAGAATATTTCCCCAGGAAAAATCTGGAACAATGGGATCAGTCAAAGGAGTAAGCAGTCTCTTAGCTGGAGAGGTTAGGAAAATTGCAAAGAGGGGTCCCTCTTGCTATGGCTAAAAGGGATCAGTGGAGGACCAGAGCTGTTTGAGACAATTCCACCTCAGTAAATTGGGAAGAGATCCTGAGCCCCAGGGGAGTGGAGCCTGCAATCACCAACACCAAGACCCCAGGATGCCTCAGCACAGCCAGGGGAATCAGAAAGACACTAGCACACATGGGGCTCATGAACCACTGAGCTTTCCTGTGCTCTAGCTCATCACAGGAGGCCACTTGTGGCCAGATCACCCCTCCACCACACTTAATGCAGCTAGCTCCAGGGTAACTCAAGGGAAACACAGAAAGACTTCACCTGGCCTCTGCTTTGGTACATCAGCCAGGTCAGCATTAGGTAAACTGCAGGATTATAGCTTCAAGCTGAAAGAACCAGAGGCCACAAGACTCAAATTTTAAGCACAAGAATGGTGAGACAGAGCTGACTGGTCTCCAGAAGCAGAGATCAACTTTAAAAGCCAGGTAAGGGGTGATCATGATGAGCAAGAAGCCACCCAGAAAAAGAAAAGGCCATAGAATCTTTCTATGGGGACAAGGATCAAAACACAAATGCCAAAGAGGTCAGCATGGAGACTGTACTTCCAACTGAAATTTCAGAAGGGAATATGAACTGCTCACAAGCCTAAAGAGCATTCTTGGAAGAGATCAAGAAGGATGTTAAGAGCCAAATTAGAGAAGTAGAAGAAAAACTGGTCAATGATTTTTAAAATATGAAAAAAAGGATTCACTAAAGAGAACAGCTCCTTAAAAAGAAAAATTGTACACATGGAAAAGGAAGTACAAAACCTAACAGGAGAAAATAACTCCTTAAAAGGAACAATTGGGCAAATGGAAAAGAAAATGCAAAAGTTATCTGAAAAAAACAATCTATTAAAAATTAGAATTTGGCAAGTAGAAGTTAATGACTCTATGACATAACAATCAATCAAACAGAATCTAAAAAATGAAAAAATATTTTAAAAAAATGTAAAATATTCTATTAGATAAACAACTGACATGGAAAATAGATCCAGGAGAGAAAATCTAAAAATAATTGGTCTACCAGAAAGCCATGATGAAAAAAAGAACCTGGACAAAATCTTCCAAGAAATCATCAAGGAAAACTGGCCAGAGGTCCTAGATCCAGAGGACAAAATAGTTATTGAAAAAATTCACCGTTCACCTCTTAAAAGGGATCCCAAACTGAAAACACCAAGGAATATTGATGCTAAATTCCAGAATTATCAAGTAAAGAAGAAAGTATTGCAGGCAGCCAGAAAGAAGTAATTCAAATATTGAGGAGCTGCAGCCAGCATCACACAAGACTGTGCAGCTTCTACATTAAAAGATCAGATGCACAGGAATATGATATTCCATAAGGCAAAGGATCTGGGACTACAACCAAGGATCAATTACCCAGCAAAATTGAGCATAATATTTCAGGCAAGGAGATAGACATTCAATGAAATAAAGGATTTTCAGATCTTCCTGATGAAAAGGCCAAGGGTAAATAAAAAATCCAATTTCAAACACAAGTCTCAAGAGAGGCATAGAAAGGGAGAAAAGGAAAAAAATCTTATTATTCAATATATGTAAACTGTTTACATCCCTATAAGGAAAAACTGGTACTTGTTAATCTTGAGAACTGTATTTTTACTATGATATATAAAAGGGATATACATAGATAGAGGGAGTGGGTTTAAAGTAAATAATATGATGATAAAAATGTGATTTAAGAGTACAAAGGAATTGTAATGGGAGATGTGAAAAGGAGAAGGCAGAAGAAGATAAATTACATCACAGGAAGAGGCACAAAAACATATTTCCAGAGAGGGAAAGAGGGAAGGGAGATGAGTATCCTTTGAACTTTACTCTCATCTGATCAGAATCAAAGAGGGAGCAACAAACTCATTTAAGTATGGAAATCTAACTAGCTCTATAGGCAGTGGAGGGGAAAGGGGAAAGAAAAGGGAGGGGAAGTTAAAAGGGAGGGAAGAAGTAATAAGGGAAAGGGGGAGTAAAAGGGAGGGTGGCTGAAAGAAGAGAGGGAAGATTGAGGGAAATAGTGGTCAAAAATTACAACTCTGTTGTGTAGGGGAAGGAAAAAGAGAGAACAAGGGAGGGGGAAGAGGGTGGAGGGAAAGCCTCAGACAGTAATCACAACTATGATTGTGATTGTGAATGTGAATAGGATGAATTCTCCAATAAAACAGAGGTGAATAGCAAAATGGATTAAAAACCATAATCCAACAATATATTGCTTACAAGAAACACATCTGCCACAGGCTAACGGTAAAAGTTTGGAGCAGAATATATTGTGCTTCAGCTGATGTAAAAAAAGCAGAGGTGGCAATCCTAATCTCAGACAAAGCAAAAGCAGAAAAAAATCAAATCAAAAGAGATAAGGAGGGAAACTATATACTACTGAAAGGCATCATAGATAATGAAACAATATCATTACTAAATATGTATGCTCCAAGTGGTATAGCATCCAGATTCTTAGAAGAGAAGTTAAGGGAGTTACAGGAAGAAATAGGCAGCAAAGCTATACTAATGTGGGACCTCAACTTCCTCTTTTCTGAACCTGATAAATCTAACCTCAAAAAACAAGAAGTTAGGAGGTGAATAAAATTCTGGATAAGATAGATATGATAGATCTCTGGAAAAAATTGAATGGGGATAGAAAGGAATATGGCTTTTTTTGTCAGTGGTACATGGCACATACGAAAAATTGACCATGTACTAGGACATGACATGACTAGGACATGAAAACTTCTCAGATCATAATGCAATAAAAAATTTACAAATAAAAAGGCCATGGAAAGGTAAACCAACAATTATTTGCAAACTAAATAATCTAATCCTAAAGAATGAGTATATTAAACAACAAATCATAGAAACAATCAACAACTTCATTCAAGAGAATAATAGCAATGAGACAACCTACCAAATCTTATGGGATACTGCAAAAACAGTTCTTGGGGAAGTTTTATATCATTGAATGTCTACATGAATAAAATAGAAAAATAGGAGATCAATGACTTGGGCATGCAGCTGAAACAGCTAGAAAAAGAACAAATTCAAAATCGCCAAGTAAATACCAAATTAGAAATATTGAAAACCAAAGGAGAGATTAATAAAATTGATATTAAGAAAACTGTTGATCTAATAAAAAAACTAAGAGTTGATTTTGAGAAAAAAGCAATAAAATTGAAAAACCTTTGGTCAATTTGACTTTAAAAAAGAAAGAGGAAAACCAAATAATCAATATCAATTATGAAAAGGGTGAACCCACCTCCAACAAGGAGGAAATTAAAACAATAATTAGAAATTACTTTGCCAAATTGTATACTCATAAATTTGACAATCTAAGTGAGATGAATGAATATTTTTAAAAATATAAGTTGACCAGATTAAGAGTAGAGGAAGTTGAATACTTAAATAATCCTGTTTCAGAAAAAGAAATTTAACAAACCATCGATGAACTCCTTTGGAAAAAAATCTCTAGGGTCAGATGGATTTAAAAGGGACTTTCTATCAAACATTTAAAGAACAGTTAATTCCAATTCCATTTAAACTATTTGGGGAAATTGGTGGAGTCCTACCAAATTCTTTTTATGATACAAATATGGCTCTGATACCTAAACCATGAAGAGCTAAAACAGAGAAAGAAAATTATAGACCAATTTCTCTAATGAATATAAATGCAAAAATTTTAAATAAGATATTATCAAAAAAGAATACAGCAACTTCTCATGAGAATAATACATTATTATCAGGTAAGATTTATATCAGGAATGCAGGGTTGGTTCAATATTAGGAAAACTATCAGCTTTATTGATCATATCAACAGCAAAGCTAACAAAAATACATGACTATATCTTAATAGATGCAGGAAAAGGTTTTGACAAAATACAACACCCATTCCTATTGAAATCATCGGAAAGTATGGGAATAAATGGAGCCTTCCATAAAATAATAAGCAATATCTACCAAAACCATCACCAAGCATTATATGTAATGGAGATAAGCTCGATGCATTTCCAATAACATCAGGGGTGAAACCAGGACGTCCATTATCACCACTATTATTCAATATAGTACTAGAAATATTACTTGGAGAGATAATTGAAGATTTTACTCAGCAGGAGGTCACATATATTTTGAGCCAGTTTACCCAAATGATATGGGAATCATTGGTATCTTGGATGGGGAGAATCAGTGAAAAAAGATAAATTTCCTTGAAAGAAAGTAGCCAGCAAAATCAAAGTCAGAGTAGATTGCCAAGAAAATTTACTGCTCTGTTGATAGCAGTGATAGATTTTGTAAAAATAGATGGCATTCTGAATAATGAACTATATAAATGATACTGAGGAAAAAGACTTGATATTAGCCTGAGCAGGGAGGTGAAAACTGCCCCTAAAGATCCACTTAAAACATTGTGTCCAGGTTGGTCACACCAGCAGAAAGAATGGGGAACTGGCCAGGCCCCAGCTCAGATTAAAGAAAGCATGTATCTAGCCAGAATGAGAACCCCAAAAGTTCAAATTAGAAAACAGTAAACAGTGAAAGAGGCTATGACAGTAGGATTTAGAAGCATAGCTGACCCTATATCTACCTTGCTATTGGTTATTGTCTCCTTGTTTCATTTTGGCTTTTTGTCTGTTCACTTTGTTTGTCAGGTTTGTTTTCTGCAGACTTAGTATCCTCAACCTACAGATGCCTGATTGCTTAAGCAAGATGTTACCCTTTGTCCACAACTGCAATGTTACCCCTGGACCTGGTATTGACCAAGCTCTAGATGCCAACTAAAGAACTAACCCCCTGAATGGAACCTCTTGGGGCAGGGACAGCTCTACATCCAATCTCAACAGGAAGTAGCTATGGAAGAAGAGACCTTCACTCTTTATCCCAAGATTTTGGGCCCCATTAATCCAAGGGGGTAATGATGGGGTGCTTGTACTCAAGCCTCACTCTGAAATAGTGTTTAATATGCTTGTTTTGTGTGATCCCTGTTATTGTTGCAAAGTTCTGTTGACACCAGTTGCCTGAAATGTTATTTTATATGCTTATTTTCTGTTTTCCCTCTTAAAGGTCTGCTGGTACCAGTTGCCTCACCAAACTGAACTGTGTTATGAATATGAAAGATTTTGGTGCCATATGCAATGTTAATTTAAAAGGGAAGATATTTCCCATTCATTGATAGGCTCATGTGACCTGCCTGCGTTACATGGAAGCCTGAGTCACATGGAGTCTGTTTTGTGAGGAGTTTACTGGAAGAGTGGAACAGGAAGGGTGGAACAGGCAGAGGCAGAGCTAGAGAAGAGCTGTGAGGAATTTAGTCATAGAACAGCCAGAGCTAGGAAGGATACAGAATCAGGAAGCTGGCTAGCATGAGTGGATTTGTGATTTGTGATTTTTTTAAGTCAGCCTGCTTGTGATTTGTTAAAGGGAACTGGTTTGTGAGAAGCCTACCAGAGGGAAGGCTTGGGGATGGTGTTGCCCTCTACATTGTTATTGTGCATAAATTGTGATAGATTTGGCTTTTTGGTGTCTGAATAAATAAGTTGGTTCTATCTTCCATGTAGAAAGTCTGTTGTATTTTGCAATCCAGAATTATGCCAGGATATTCGTGGCTACTGTAGGCACTGTGAATATCACATAGATGCTACACTCAGGTAAAAGGGAAGAATATTTCAGGAAAGGAAGCATCTCAGCAAGCCAGCAGTAAGCCTAACTTCATCAAACCAGTAGGAGAGCCTAAATCCTAGTGTGGTGGATCAGACAAATGCTAAAACCAGAATCTCCAACATGCCTTAGCAAAACCAGGGGAACCTGCAGACTCCAGCTCCAAGAACTACCATGTGCTTCAGCATAGCTCCAAGTAAACAGGCATCCTACAGAGTCTAGAGCATCATGTACTTCAGTGTAGCCCCAGTGAAATGCAGAAAAATCCACCAGGTTTCAGCACATGCCAAACACCACCACTCAGACTCCAATTCAGCACCAGGTAAGCTGACAGACCCACAGAGCCTCTAGCAGTTCTAGCCACCTCCAACTCCAAACCCTCAACTCAACACTAGATTTGGGGAGGGGTGCTCCTGTGGGTCTCATGGTAACATCAGTGTAGCACCAGGTAAAAAAGGGCCTGCAGTCTCTGGTACAAGAAGTCTTAGAAAGTGCCCCTTCTACCTTTGGACCAGAGTTCAAATTTAACATAAACAAATAAAAGGTTAAAAATATGAGCAGAAACAAACTCCACACCCACACACATACAAATATCCCACAGCAAAATAATCTGACTATATAAACTTATTACTGTGAGAGGAAAGATCAAGGCACAACCTCAGAAGAGGGAAACAATGTCAAAACATTTGTGGGCAAATCCTCAAAGAAAAATAATATGTGGTCACAAGCCTAGAAAGAGCTCATGGAAGGAGTCAAAAAGGAGCTTAAAAATCATATAAGAGAGGCATAAGAAAAACTGGGAAGAGAAATGAGAGTGATGAAAGAGAATTATGAAAAATAGTCAATAGAAAACTGTTTAAAAATAGAATTGGCCAAATGAAAAAGAAGATACAAAAGTTCACTGAAGAAAACAACTCCTTAAAGAGTACAATTGGCCAAAAAAGAAAAGAAGGTAGAAAAGCTGTTTGAGGTAAACAACATTTTAAAAGATAGAATCAGGCAAGTGGAAGTCAATGACTATGAGACATCAAGAATCAGTCAAACAAATTGAAAAGAATAAAAAAATGGAAGAAAATGTAAAATAACTCTTGGAAAAAACAACTAACCTGGAAAACAGATCCAGGAGAAACAATATCAGAATCATTGGACTACTTCAAAGCCATAATCAAAAGGAGGATCTGGACAACAATTTCCAAGAAATTATCAAGGAAAACTACCTTGATGGCCTGGAACCAGGGGGCCAAGTAGGCACTGAAAGAATCTACCAGGCACCTCAGGAAAGAGATCCTAAAATAAAAATTCCAAGAAACATTGTAGCCAAATTTCAGAATTATCAGGAGAAGTCAAAAATATTACAACTGACCAGAAAGAAGCAATTCAAAAATCAGGGAGCAGCAATCAGGATTACACAGGGCTACAATATTAAAGGATCAATGTCATGGAGCACAGTATTCCAGAAGCAAAGGAACTAAGATTGCAACCAAGGACACTTCTCTGCAAAAGTAAGCATAACACATCAAGGGAAAAAATGGTTCTTCAATGAAATAGAAGGATTTTAAACTTTTATAAGAAGACCAGGAAATGAAACCAAACTAAACCAAAAATTTGATCTCCAATATCAAAACCCAAGAGAAGCATAAACAGGTAAAAAGGGAAAAGAAAACATTTGAGATTCAATAGAGACTAAAGTCTTTATGGGAAGATGATATGTGTAATTCTTTAAAATGTTATCACTAATAATACTGCTAGAAGGAATACACATAGACAGAGAATATAGGTATAAGACAAATTTGGGGGAATGACATAAAATAAATTAAGGGATGAGAAAGAAAAAGAGAATCAGTGCAGTTTCTATGGTGATAGGGAGGATCAATTCACAAACTTACAAGAGGGCAATAGTGTCAAGATGGCTACATGTAAAGTCTCAAAGGAAAAGGTAATTTGGTTTCAGGTCCAAAAAGAATTCCTGGAGGAGTTTAAAAAGAATTTTAAAAAGCAGATTAGGGAAGTAAGCGAAAAATTGTGAAAAGAAATGACAGTAATGCAGGGGAATCATGAAAAAAGTCAAGAGCATGGGAAAAGATATACAAAAACTTACTGAGGAAAATAACTGTTAAAAAAATAGAATTGGCCAAATAGAAAAGGAGGTACAAAAAGCTCACTGAAGAAAATTATTCCTTAAAAATTAGAATTAAACAAGTGGAAATTACTGGCTCTATGAGATATCAGGATATGATTAAAAAAATTAAAAAAGTAAAGAATAATAGAAGAAAATGTTAAATTTCTCATTGGAAAAAATAACTGACAAAGAATTATTGGACTACCTGAAAGTAATGATTTTTAAAAAAAGCTTATTCAACATATTTCAAAGAATCATCAAAGAAAACTACAAGAATATATTAGAGTCATAGGGCAAAAACAGAATTGAAAGAATCCACCAAATACCACCTAAAAAAGACCCCAAAGTGAAAACTCCAAGGAACATCATAGCCAAATTTCAGATCTCATAATTCAAGGAGAAAGTGTTGCAAGCAGTCAAAAAAAAGCAAATATTATAGAGCTACAGTCAGGATTACACAGGATTTGGTAGCTTCCATATTAAGAAACCAGAGAGCTTTGAATATGATAAACGAGAAGACAAAGAAGTGAATTGAATATACTCTTTCAGGGGAAAAAAAGTGGACATCTGAAGAAATAAGAGGATTTTCAACCATTTCTAATTAAAAGAACAGAGATGCATAAAAAATATACCCTCCAAATACATGAGTGAAAGTAAACATAAAAAGGTTAAAAGGAAACAATAAAGAGAAAACATAAATTCAATAAGACTAAACTGCTTATATTTCTATATGGCAAGACTATATACATATGTGTGTGTGTGTGTGTGTATAAAACTCAACAACTTTATTAGTATAAAAGCAATTAGGAGTATATGTAGACAAACCATGTGAATATAAGGTTACTTTGATGGGATGATATACATGAATACATACATGCATGCATACATATATAAATGAGTACACTAGAAGAAGGAAAGGGGAGATTGAAGGGGGTAAATTATCCCACATAAAAGAGGCATGAATAACATACAAAAAAAGCAGATCATTGAACTGGGAATGCAACTAAAAGAAAAGCTAGAAAAATAACAAATTAAAAGTACCTAATTAAGCACCAAGTTGAAAATCCTGAAAATGAAAGATGAGAGTAATGAAACTGAAAGGAAAAAAAATCATTGAACTGAAAAATAAAAGTAGAAGCTGATTTTATGAAAAAATAATAATAAAATAGGTAACCCAAAGGTTAATTATATTTTTAAAAAAAGGAAAGAAGAAAACCAAATTACTAGTATCAAAACTGAAAGAGGTGAACTCTCCACTAATGAAGAGGAAATTAAAACAATTGGTATGAGTTAATTTGACTAATCATATGCCAATAAATCTGACAATCTAAATGAAATGGATAAATATAAAAATATAAATTACCCAGATTAAAAGAAAAGGATATAAATTACTTAAATATCCCAATATTAGAAAAAAAGAAATCAAACAAACCATAATGAACTTCTTAAGAAAAATTTCCAGGACAAGATGGATTCACAAGTGAATTCTATCAAACATTTAAAGGACAATTAATTCCCATACTATATAAATTATTTGGGAAAAAAGACAAAGAAGGAGTCCTACTAAATTCCTTTCCTTTTACAACACAAGCATGGTGATAACATCCAATCCAGGAAGAGCCAGAACAGAGAAAAAAAATTATGGACCAATTCCTCTAATAAATATTGATGTAGTTTAATATACATATCATATATAAACATATATATCATATAGATATATCATATATATACACACATACATATGTATGCATATATAATATATTACAAAGATCGTACGTGATGACCAATTGAGATTTATACTAGGAATGCAGAGGTGGTTCAATAATTGGAAAACTATCAGCATAATTGACCATATAAATAACAAAATTAATAGAAATCACAGAATTATCTCAATAGACACAGAAAAAAACTTTTGACAAAATATATTTTGTTTAAAACACTGTGGAGCATAGGAATAAATGGAGCTTACCTTTAAGTGATAAGTAACATTTATCTAAAATCATTAGCAAGCATTATAAATAATGGAGATAATCTAGAAACTTTCCCAGTGGAATCAAGGGGGTGAAGCAAGGATGCTCATTATCACCTCTATTATTTAATACTGTGCTAGAAGTATTAGCCATTGCAATAAGAGAATAAAAAGGCATTAGAAGGGGCAATGAGAAAACAAAATTATCACTTTGCCCATGACATGATGTTATACTCAAAGAATCCTAGAGAATCAACTAAAAAACTATTTGAAATTATTAACTTTAGCAAAGTTTTAGAATACAAAATAAACTCACATAAAACATCAGCATTTCTATATATTACCAACAAATTCCAGCAGCAAGAGATAGAAAGAGAACATTTAAAGTAACCGTAGACAATATGAAATACTTGGGAGTCTACCTACCAGAACAAACCCAGGAACTATTTGAACACAAATATAAAACACTTTTCATACAAATTAAGTTAGATCTAAACAATTGGAAAAATATTAATTATGCTTGGGTAGGCCAGACTAATATAATAAAAAATGAAAATTCTACCTAAATTAATCTATTTATTCAGTATTGTACCAATCAGACTACCAAAAATATTTTTTTTAGAGCTAGGAAAAATAATAACAAAATTCATTTGAAAGAACAAAGATTCAAGGATATTATCAATCAAAGAAAAAGCATGCAAAAGAATGTATCCAGTCATACTAAATATCAAATTATATTATAAAGCAATAATTGTCAAAACAGTATAGTATTGGCTAAGAAACAGAGTTATGGATCCGTGGAATAGATTCGGTACATACTACCTTATAGCAAATGAGTATAGTAATCTAGTATAAGATAAACCCAAATATTCAAACTTTTGGAACAAAAACTCATTTGGCAAAATCTCTTAGGTAAACCAGAAAACAGCATGACAGAAATTAAGTATAGATGAACATCTCATACCTTATAACAAGTTGTGGTCCAAATATGTACATGATTTATTTGCAAAGGGTGATGCCATAAGCAAATTAAGAGAGCATGGAATAGTTTGTCTAGCAGATTTATAGATAAGGGAAGAATTCAGGACCAAAGAAGATATAGAGAACATTACAAAATGTAAAACAGATAATTTTGATAGCATAAAATTAAAAAGCTTTTGCAATAACAAAGCCAATGCAACTAAAATTATAAGGAAAACAGAAAACTAGAGGGGGGATACAATGCATATCTCTGATAAAGGCCTAATTTCTCAAATATACAGAGAACTGAGTCAAATTTACAAATATTCAGATCATTCTCCAATGGATTAATGGTCAAAGGATATGAACAGGCAGTTTTCATATAAAAAAATCAAAACGATCTATAGTCAAATAAAAATGCTCTAAATAACTATTGATCAGAAAAATACAAATTGGAAAAATAAATTGAAAGTACCATCTCAAACGTGTTAGAGTGAGTAATATGATAAAAAAAAAAAGGGGGGGGAAGTTGGGCATTAAAGGGGTTGCGGGAAAGCTGAGACACTAAGGCACTATTGGTGGAGTTGTGAACTGATACAACCATTCAGGAGAGCAATTTGGAACTATGCCCAAAGGGCTATAAAAAGTGCATACCCTTTGATCCAGCAATAGCACTGCTAGGTCTATATCCCAAAGACATTCAAAAAAGGGGGAAAGGACCTATTTGTGCAAAAATATTTTTGCTGCTCTTCTTGTGGTGGCTAAGAATTAGAAATTAAAGGGATGACCATCAACTGGGGAATGTCTAAAGTAGCTGTGGTATATGATTATAATGGACTATGTATGTATAATAGATGTGTATTGTATTATAAAAATGTATATAGTAATGATGTAATGATATAGTAATATATGCAATGGCTATGTAATGTACTGTGTTTTAAGACATAACAAGCAGCATGGTTTCAGAAAAAAACCCAGAAAACTTACACGAACTTGATGGGGTGCTTGGTTGCCTGTGCTGAATATAATTCATGAATGTGCCCCATTATTTTTGTCTGATCCTCTACATAAGTTCTTTCTATTATTAATACCTTATATTGGGGGGCGGAGCCAAGATGGCGAAGTGAAAGCAACGACTCACCCAAGCTCCTGGAAAAACTCCTCTGGATATCTCTGGGGGGAGAGTCTGACCACACTTTGGAGGTATAGAATCCAGTGGGTGACGGACTTTGACGGATTCGGACTGGAGGGTCCACGGGAGGGATCTGTTCCGTGGGGGTAAGACCCCGGCGCACAGCGCAGCACGGTCGGCGTGACAGGGCGGAGGGGACCTGAGGGGCCCGAGAGTGGCGGGCAAGACCAGTGGAGCAGGAGATAAGCCAGGCCGAGCCGATGAGAGCCGCTGAGCTCCAGGTATCAGCGCAGCAGCCCTAAAAACCTTCAGCCTGAAGACTGGACTTCGGTGGGTCAGCTACTTGAACTTCCAGGAGTTGGGATGGCGGAATGATCAGTAAGTGCTCTCTCCTCCCCCCTGATGACCATGAGGGAACCATAAAATTCTTCCCCAGATTAATCCTGGATCAGCGGGAACAGTAGAAGGGAGCGGGTGGTCTCATAACACCAGAGGCTGGAAAAGTGGCAAGGGGGGATTCTTCCTACTGTGGCGGAGGCGATCTGGAGGGACAGATGACCCAGGGCAGAGAAAATTCGCACTGAGACCCAGGCAAGCCTCAGCGCCGGGAGATGAGCCCCAGGAGGGGCGGGAACACGCATTAGCTTCTAGGCGTGCCCCAGCCCTCCAGGGGAAAAGGGAAGACAATAGGGAAGCTGGGATCACCATCCCCTGACCTTGCCTTTGCCTCAAGTCAGCTGAGGAGATCTCCTGAGACCAGACCACCCCTCCCACACACCCAACAAGCTAACCCCAGGGTTGATCTGGGAAACAACAACAACAACAAAAAAAAAAGCCTGCTTTCAGCCTAGACACACAGCAGCCCAACTTAAAAGATCTGTATCTTCTGACTGAAAGAACCAAAAGCTAAAACACTCAGCCAACATCATGAATCGGAAAAAGCAGACGAAAAGTGAAAAAACCATAGAATCTTTCTATGGGGATAAGGACCAAAACACAAACACCAAAGAGGTCAGAGCTGAGACTGTACTTTCATCTGAAACCTCAGATGGGACTATGAATTTCTCGCAAGCACAACTAGATTACCTGGAACGTCTGAAGAAGGATATAAAAGAAAAACTGGCCAATGATTTTAAAATTATAAAAAAAGAATTCACTGATGAGAACATCACTCTGAAAAGGAAAATTGAAGAAATAGAAAAGGAAGTTCAAAAATTAACTGAAGAGAATAACTCCCTAAAAGGAAGAGTTAATCAAACGGAAAAGGAAACCCAAAACCTAATTGGGAAAATTGAACAGATGGAAAAGGAAACCCAAAACCTAACTGGGAAAATTGGTCGAATGGAAAAAGAAATACAAAAATTAAATGGAGAAAATAGCTCCTTAAAGGGAAAAATTGGTCAGATGGAAAAGGAAATGCAAAAGCTAATGGAAGAAAACAATACGATGAAGATTAGAATTGGGCAAGTCGAAACTAATGACTCAATGAGGCAACAAGAATCAGTCAAACAAAATCTAAAGAATGAAAAGATAGAAGAAAATGTAAAATATTTAATTGGAAAAACAGCTGACCTGGAAAATAGATCCAGGAGAGAAAATTTAAGAATTATTGGCCTGCCAGAAACCCATGATGAAGAAAAGAGTCTGGACAATATCTTCCAGGAAATCATCAAGGAAAACTGCCCAGAAGTACTAGACTCAGAGGGCAAAATAGTCATCGAAAGAATCCACCGTTCCCCTCCCAAAAGGGATCCCAAACTCAAAACCCCAAGAAATATAGTTGCCAAATTCCAGAGCTATCAAGTGAAGGAGAAAATACTACAAGCAGTCAGAAAGAAACAATTCAAATATCAAGGACACACAGTCAGGATCACACAGGACCTTGCAGCTTCTACATTAAAAGATCGAAAGAACTGGAACCCAATATTCCGTAAGGCAAAGGAGTTGGGACTTCAACCAAGGATCAATACCTTATATTGCTAAGCAGAGTTATCTTGTCAGTGTTTCCTAGAATAGTTGTATTGTCCTCAAAGATTTTGCTCATCCAACCTCAACTGATAAAGCAGTCTGAAGAAACTGATTAATGGAAAAAAAGTAGTATAAATAGCTCAAGATATGGTTAGCACAAAACTGACTTCTGACATAGTGATTCTCTTACTAGAATGAAGAAAGGATTTCTTGCATTGGTGTAGTATCCTTAGTCTTTTTTGGTTTCTTAAGAATTTTAATTCTATTTTGTGTCTTCAATTAAGTTTCTTGTGAGAATAATTTCATAATTTTACTTCTGATCTTTCTCCCTCAAGTACAATAGATTTTGCTTTATTTTTTAAAGGAAAATCAATTTCAATGTCTGGTTGAATTCTGGAACTTCTATTTTAACATTTCAAATATCTACAGTTTCACTAGATTAGAGTATTTCTTTCCTCATTGAAAATCTCAAATACTTACCAGGGTGGGAAGCCTGTGACCTTGATGCTACATATGACCTTCTAGATCCTTAAGTGTGGCCTCAAGCCACAGTTTCCCCACCCCAGTAACTGCACTATATCTAAGATTTGTCATGACTTCCAACCTTGCCCACTCCCTAACAACAGGAAAACCTACTATCTCTGAACTTAGTTTGGCTTGATGTATGAAAGACATTGAATTCATATTTAAATAATTTCCTCCTTGACAAATTTAGTTGGATAGATGAAGATAGATGGAAATGGATAAGGAGATAAATAAATCTTTCTCCATCTATCTACCTACTTTGCTGTTCCCACCTTCCTCCTGAATACTCTATTACAGCAAGGTTGGGATAGAGACATGATGGAGACTGTCACCTTCTCTCTTCTCAGTTTCTTCCCAATGTTTTACACTCATTTCAGCAACCTGAACTTGAGTTAGCTTCTTCCATCTTTTCTCTTGTATCTGGAAACCAGAAATCCCTAAGTGACTGCAAGGTCCAGAGACACTGAAGAGACTGAAGAATCCTAAAGAAGGTCTAGAAGCTTGAAGAGACTTTAAGAGCCTTAAATTAACCTTTCTTTCTCTCTCATCAAATCCATCCTTCTTCCACATTGATACTTAGGTGAGAGACAATGATCTCCACCAATGAGGAAAGAGTATCATATCAATGGACTTTGGAACTCATGTTATACTCATAAATAAACGCATACATATATGTGGCTATAAAATACATGTACACGCATGCACATATGTATATGTATGTATGTAAGTAAAGTATGTCAGAACAACGTGAGTCAATAACATGGAATGAAATCAAGAAAACTAAAGCAATCTTGGGCAAAGCAACAGAGACACAGGATCAAGGAATAAAGGGGTGAAAGAGTCACTCCTCTTTGCCCTGGTCAGATAATAGCTACAGCGTTTAGATTGAGCCACCATTCTTTCAGAAAGACAAGAATAAACTAAAGATCATTCAGAGGACATCAAAGAAGATATTGAATACCTTTAAGTTCATTCCATATGAAGAGACATTCAATGAATTTAAGATATATAGCCTGAAGAAGAAAGTCTTTGGTGGGAGTGGATAACTATCTATCTTTAAGTTTAACAGGCAGGTGGAATTGATACCTAATGTTGTGGTCTCATTTGGCTTGAAGGATTTGGAGGTAATTCCTGAATTTACCCTCATGTTAATTTGCTCCATGTCAATAAAAAGATGTTCTAAGGAAGACCTAAGATCTCTGTGCTTCTCCTTGGTGCCCAGTTCTTTTTAGTGCCTAGAGTGTCTCTTCTCCAGTCTGCCTGCCCCTGAAAGGCTGTACTGTCTCACTCGTTCTCATTCTCTAGTGCAGACACCTCCTTGACATTCAGCCAACTCCAAATGAGGATCCAGAATATCTTATGAAAACACAAAACTTCTTCCAAGGTTGTACAAGTTTGTTTCCAAATTCGTTTCATCATATATACTTAGGAAAGAACAAGTACAAAATCAACAGCCTCAAATTCACATAGCCAGATCATGTGATCCAGTTGCCTTGTTCATGAAGTTCAATATTTCTGCTAATCTGTAACACTTTACACAGAGAAAAAAGGTGACAGAGGATGACTAACTTCTCTTTAAAGGTCCCCTGAGTCATCTGTTCTTCCTCTTCAATGAACAAGAAGAATAATGCTTAGACACTTTCAAAGATTCCTTCAATTTTGAGTCATATGTAATCAACTGGTAACATCCACCAAAGCACACAAGAGCTTAGCTATTTCAACTATTCAGTTTAAAACAAAGTTGCTCTGTGAATCCACTGTTACACGTAAAAACATGTTGCTTATCTGAAAAATGAGGTTGTAGGCTTTTAAGATTCTTTTGAAATGCTAAATTTAAAATCCAAGTATCTACTGAGCTACACTACTCACAGCTTCTGCTAGATCCAGACTTCCCCCAGACAATGCATAGATGTCTCAGGAATCAGCAGTTCTAAGAGGAATGTCCAGTAAAGTCTGCTTACATAGCTACTCTTTCTTCAAGAAAGAAAATAATTCTAGAAAATTAAAGATATTTTCCCAGTGACATTCTATTCATTCAATTGAATTGGGCTTGTCATAGATTTAGAGCTTGAAAAGATCTAGGGGTGATCGATTTCAGCCCCATCATTTAACAAATGAAGAATAAGAGGCTCAGAGAGGTTAAATATGATGTACAGTGTCACACAGTTAGTAAGTTGCTGAGGCAGAATTATAAAATAGGACTTCTCAATTCAGTTTTTGTCTTCTATCCATTACCTTACCAAATGAACTTTCAATAATTGTGAATCTTGGCTATGTGACCTCAACATGGTTTAGGGCAATAAGTTGAGTGCAGAAAGGTGATCTTGTAATGTTAATTTATGTTAATGAAATTAAAGATATTCCCCATCCATTAATAGACCTCAGATCCCTGTTGTTAATTTCTAATGAGGCACTGGGTCATGGGAGTTGTGCCCCCTGGCTCTGAAAAGTATATATATACTGTGAGGTAAAATTTTTGCTTTGGGGGCTTGGAAGAAGGTTCATGTGCCAGATGAGACTCTGGGCAGCCATTAAGGAGCTCCCCACCCCAGCTTTGAAAAACCAGATGTTGGTGCTTCTCTCTCTGGTAACAATGTATATATGTAATGGTCAGACAATTAGATCTGTCTGTTTATCTGTAATGTATGGTCAGACAGTTAGAAGCCCTGTCTGTTGATCTTTATTTCTCTTCTTGTATTTTCTCTGTTGGTGAATATAATTAAAGTAGATCTGAGCAACCCTTCAAAACTTGCTTTCCTTTTAGAAAAGCAGATCTAAGAACCTATGCAATAGGCCCTCCTGGATGTGTGTCAGGGTCCTTGCACCTCCAGATCTTTCTCTTCCCCATATCCTTCCACTTATTAAGAGGTGGACAAGCAACTCATGGAATGGTGTGTTGGCCAGGAAATCCTATGGTCCTTCTATGTTGTTGACCTTGAAAGTCAGTCAGCCTGATCCCTCTACTCTTTTGTTGCTGGCTCCACTAATAAACTCTAACATACCTTTCCTCCCTCTTATCTCACAATCAAATGATTTTTACTACTCTTGAGTAAAAGGATATATTGGAGACAGCGTCACCCACCTATTAATGTATTGTTTTGTTGAAAAAAAAAAAACTCCCAAATGAGGGGAATTTTCCAGACCCAATATTATTTCTTTTGCCCCTTTTCCCTTAAATGGATGAAAGGATTGGCCTAAGAATTGGCAGTAAATCCCACTTTCAGGAGGTGAAGCTGAGTCCAGGGCAAGGGTAAATTCATGTTGGCAGGAAGGAGCTAATGTCTTGAAAAACACAAAGTTTTCATAGGTTGGATCCCCACCTTCAAGGATGATGTAGCTCCTAATAAGGGAGCAAGCAAAAACCTAGGTTGGGGAAAGAAGTGCTCATAACTGAATACTGTGAGGTGAGGAGAGTTGAAGAGCCATGACAAATCAACATCAATCTGAAGAAACTCATTAGGCTTCTTAAAGATGCCTCCTGTAGGATTCTGACAGTTTTTTTCAGTTTACTGGGCCATGCCATGCACTTCTCTTTTGTAATTGATAGGCTGGTCATCTCTTGTGACAGATACTAGCACCTCCTATACTGTCAGCCATCCAGACAGTTCTTTTCACTCTTCTCCCTCAAATATTTCATTGCTTCATTGCCATAAAAGGGGAAGTGAAGTCATGACCGTAGAGGTACAATTCAGTGTTGGCAACATTAGTCAGCCTGATAACCTTTGTCCAGAGTCCCTGTATTATACACTGTAGAAGTCTTCCCTCAGATCTAGCAATAATTATACTGTTGGTCACAGATGATAATTCTTCTAATTGATTACTGCCAACCTACAAAACTGAAAGATATTCCAAATGAGTCCAATATGAACTTACGGTGCGTATTAAGGAGTTGCAAGTGAGGAGGGGCTCCTGAAACACTTCAAAGAGCAACAGTAACCTCCATTATAGTCCCACCCCATAAATATCATTCTCCGTCTTCCCTCACCTCTCTATCTGCCTCTCTGTCTGTTCTTGTCTCTGTCTTTTTCTGTATGTCTCTGTTTCTCTCTATGTCTCAGTTTCTGTCATTTTGTCTCTGTCTTTCTTTCTCTGTGTGTTTTTCTGTATCTGTGTCTGTCTGTATGTCTGTCTGTCTGTGTCTCTTCCTCCTCCCCCTCAACCTGCACTAAGCTGTCACAGTCCTGCAATTCCTCACTGAGAGTGAGGAGCCAAAAACAAGAAAGGATCTACACAGAAATCTTAAGGATTGTCACCTGGCAGAGAGAGATTATATTTTTTTTCTGATTGGGCCCAGAGAGCATAATTAGGAGCAACATGTGAATAGTGCAAAGAGACACCAGAGATCTACAAAGTAAGGCTGGATAACTATTTGTCAGTTATGTTATAGGGTGATTTTTTTTTTTTAATATATGTATGTATGGGTTGGATCAAAGAGTCTCAAGGTCTCTTTCAAATCTGAAATTCTGTGAATCTGTAATTGATAACCCCTTCCCAATCTTACAATTTCTTGTTAATAAATCAATGGTTGAATCAATCAAGTATTTATTATATGCTTGCTATGTGCCTGAGTCACCTTCACATGGTGATGAGGCATCTGATTGCCATGAATACAATGGGATTGCCCATTTCTCATAGAATGCTATTCCCCTTACCTTTATTACAGTTCCCCTGTGGTTTGTAGTCCCCATTTATCATCATTCTTGCCCTTAATGAATCTAAGGGTTTGTTTTTAACTCTTTTTTTCTCTTTTTGATATTCAAACAAAATACAAAAGTAGTTTCTATATTTTACTCATTATGCTTTCTTCTCATTATTTGCTGTGACTTCCCTTTTTCTAAGTCATGGAAATCTTGTGCTTATACTGCTATACTGTCTGCACTTTCAGATTTCTAATCAGTCTGTTCTGAAGAGTGAAAAAGAGATTTTTTGGTTCCTACTTCATTAACTATGTCATTTCCTTTTTTAGAAATTTTCTGTTATATAAAACTTGAAATTCCACTTTGAGAATTCATCCTTTATTGAAATTTTCATGGTAACTTGTCCTCCAAAAATCTTTTGATATTAAAAAGCAATAATGTTTATTACTATGTGCAGTGTGGGGATGGGGCTGAATCTGTGATTTCATTGATATAGGCAACCCTTGAATATGGACACTCCCTCTGTCAATAAAGGTCAGCATTCTTCCTGAAAATTATCCTCTCACAGAGTTGTCTAGAGTACTGAGATACTAGGTGGCTTGCCTAAGGGTCTGACAGCTAATGTGCATGAGAGACAAGACTTGAACCCAGGTTTTCTTGAAGACTGTGAGGACAGCTTTTGACTGGAAAGTCAAAGAAAAAAATGAAATATTCCCTGCCCTCAAGGGCAATACATTTTATCAGGTAGAATAAAAATACACATACACACACACAAATGCACACATACACACATGCATATGTATATATATACAGTATATCTCCACTAAGTTAACTGATGTCTCCAAGTTATTTCTATGCACCATTTGTATTCCTTATTCTTTTAGAAAAAAATATGCACCATTTGTCTTCCTTATTTTCTTAAGAAAAAAATATGTAAGAGGGTAGCCACTCTATTTATATGAGCAGAAATACCTATCATATAGAAAAAGGAAAGTGAAAGCAAATTTTAAGAGGAATGAGAAAAACAGGAGAAAAACATAAAGAATGGTTTAATTCTTAAACTACTTTTGTATTGTATATATCAAGAGAAAAAAACATAAAAACAAATATGTGCACATATTCATATGTATTTAACAAATATGTAGCATTTATATATATATATATATATATATATATATATATGTGTGTGTGTGTGTGTGTGTGCGTGTGTTCATGTAGAAATAAATACATGGTAATGGAGACATTCTTACCACCACTGCCATACCCTCATTAGCATCAACATATTCAAATATTTCTTTTCTGATCCTTGTTCCACTCTGGACAATTTCCTCAATGTTTCTCAATTTTTTTCTTTTTCCTTAAGGATTTTCTTTCCCCAACACCTGCCCATTAGTGCACTTCAGAGCCTGTGAGAGGTAATCAAACAAGTATTTATTAAATGTCTATTATCTCTCATGCACTCTGATAGATGCTGGGGACATAAGAACAAAAATGAAAATAGCCCTATTCTTAATGAGTTTATATTCTCATAGGTGAGACAATATGTACATCTAATATGTATGTGTGTACATATGTACCTATGTAGTACATACATACATGTGTGTATGTATGCATATATACTTACACACATACACATACATATATGTACATGCATGGGAGTATGTGCAAGGGCTTAGCATGGAATCAGAAAGACTTGGATGCAAATCCAACCGTGGACAATCGCTTGCTGTATGATGCTGGGCAATTTACTTAACCTTCATTTGCTTCTGTTTCCTCCATTTGGCTGTCATATGACACCTACCTCAAAAGGTTGCTGTGAGGATCAAATGGGATATTTGTAAAGTGCTTAGCACAGTACCTGGCATATCATAAGACCTATAAAAAAGTTCATTCCTTTCCCTTCCCACATAGATACATCTATAACTATCAAGTGAATAGATACATACTCTCTTACACACATGTGAATTAGTTAAGAATAAGGTAGTTTTTAAAGGATAACACTAGCAGTTGATGGGATCAGAAAAGGCTTTGTGCAAAAGATGGCTCCTGACCTGAGTTTTAAGTAAAAAGAAGAACATTGGGAGGAAGAAAGAGAATACATTCCAGTGTGTGATACAACCAGCACAAAGGCCTGGAGAAAGAAGATGGAGTGTCTTGGTCAGTTTGACTGGATCACAGAGTACACAAGTGTTAATAAGAACAGAAAGTTAGGCTGGGTCCAGGTTATGTTGGGCTCTAAGAGCTAACAGGAGGATTTTACAAATCATCCCAGGAGCACTGGGAAGCCAGTGGATTTGGGTGAGCAGAGGAGTTAAACGGTGAATTCTGTGCTTAAGGAAAGTTACTTTGTCAGCAATGTGAATAATGGATTGTAGTAGGAAAGAACTTGGGTCAGGGAAACCTATTGCAATAATTCAGGTGATGAGGGCCTAAAGGAAGGTGAGAACTGTGAGTGAAGAAGAGGGGTGAGATGAGAGAGATATTGTGAGGGTTGAAATGGCAACCTCCCCAGATTAGCCTGAAGGTAGACTTTGCCCATTATTTTCTTTGTATAGACTTCATTAACATTTTATAGCCGCTCATTGTCATATTATAGAGGAGGCACCTGTCTTGAAAATAGCTCATTTATATAACACTTCATTGTTAGAAACTACTATCTATATTCCTTCTTCTTATCTGGGCCTGAGAGCAGCTCTGCTAAGTGGCAGTCCTAGCAATATTTTCTCTCTATAAGAGAAGAAACAAAGGCCTCAGTTAGTTACATAACTTTCAGGAAAATCATACAGTTAACAAATGACAAAGTCAGAATTCAAACACATATCTTCTAACATGAAGTTCTGTAAGCTTTTTATTAGTTATGCTTCTCAAAACTTTCTTTTTGCCACCATTCTAACCCTTGCCACCTTTCTGAACCCACCCTTTCTCTGCTCTGCTTCACATAATGAATTCCACTCCATTTCAGCTCATCCCAGCCTGCTCTGCAAATCCTTGAGTCTGAAAAGGAAATCAAAACAAAATAAAAGGTGAGAGTATTTGACATCAGCACATCCTGTGAGATTTAAAAAGCTTTAGCTCTACCACTCAAGAACAAGCATTTCAGTGGCTAAGAATTTGTACAGATTGAAAGTCATTGAACCATGAATTATTATAACTCAATGGCCTGTACTTCATTCATATATCAAGGATTGGAAAAAAGTGAGACATAGAGTCAAGAGGCTTGTGTTCAAATCGTAGCCCAGACTCTTCATCATCATCATTACCATTAACATTTGTAAAGCCCTTCATGAATACCATCTTATTTTACTTCCACAATAGCCCTGGAAGGTTGGTGTTACCATTATCATCATTTTATAGAAGAGAAAAGTAAGTAGAAAGAGCTTAAATTGACTCACCCATAGTCACAGATACTAGGTCCTAGGTAGTGTCTGAGATCAAATTCAAACTCAGGTCTTCCTGATTCTAGGTCCAGTGCTCTATCTATTGCGTACCCTAGTTGCCTCAAGTTAGTTGTGGAACTTTGGTCAAGTCACTTTATGCCTAAGATTCAGTTTCTCTGACTGTGAAATGGAGATAATAATATTGGCACTACCCTTCTCACAAGATTATTGTGAGGAAATTGTTATAGAAACAAGTAAATTTTAAATTGCAAAAGAAATGGATGCTATTATATGGAAACAGTGACTATGAAAAGGACAATTTTATTTCACAAATACTGTAATTGTAACTCTGATGGCAAAACAAAAATGAAACCTACTGTTTGATGTTTATCGTTCCTTGCCTTTAAAAAGAACTTTTCCAGAAGGCTTGAAGAATTCAAAGGCAGCAGTGATATATGGGCTTTTAGAATTATAAGTAGTGGTATGCTAATAAATTTTTAACAACCAGCTCTAGTGGGGGAGGGAGAAGAATGTACACGTAACATGATTTCAAGTTTAATATATATTATTAACATTTTCTCCATTACTTCCTGATGTCTTAATCAGAGGGTCAGCAAACTACTCTTCTCCTTCTTTTGCACAGCCCCTGAGCTATTTTTTTTACATCTTAAAAATATAACGATATTTCAAAATGTGAAACCCATTATGCAAACAAACACATACACACCAGATTGCTACTAGATTTAATCCCTGTGCTATACTTTTGACCCCAGAATAGTCAATCAACAAACAATCAATCAAGCCATGATTTGTACTATTCACCAAACTTCTAATGTATAAATGCTCTTACTAAAGATTTAGCATTCAGTTTAAGTACACCCTTGGTAAGGACATTTAAATACAACATCTGATGAATGGTGATGTTTCTGCCACTGCTGCTGCTGTTGTTGAAGTTGTTCCCGTTGGACTACACTAAGAACCTGGAGTCAACAGAGATCACCTTGGCCACCACTTCAATTTTGTGAATGAGTTCATTGAAGCTTAAAAGAGTTTTGTGGCTTATCCCAAAATACCCAGTTATTGAATGGTACTGCTGAAAACAGAACTCATGTTACTATATTACTAATATTCTTTACACAATACTATCTTTCCCTTTCCTTAGTGAGAGAAAATGTTTTGTCTCAGACTTATAATCTTATCTGAGATTTCACTATCTGATACAGATGTCTCCAAAAGAAAATGAACTCAACCTATTTTAATTTAAAATTATTATCTTTGAAAGATAATTTGTCTAATGAAAATGGCATAGAGTAATATGAAGGAGTACTGGATTGGAAGTCAAAGGACCTGGGTTCAAATCCTTGCTCTGACACCACCTGTGTGTTAATAGTCAATTAACTCATTCTCTCTAAATTTCTGTTTCTTTATTTGTAAAAATCAAGGACTTGGACTAAATCACATTGGAAATCCCTCTCAGTTTTAAATTTGTTATTCTGTTATGATAGTTTAAGTCCCATCCCTGACACCTATTGGCTTTGTGATCACTGGTAAGTCTCTTAAATTCTGATTCTCACCAGACCAGTCTCTAAAACTATAAATTATAAAAGAGTAGCCCAAATGCATAGGTAATAGGAGTTTTCATACCAAAACTGGTTTAAATGTATGAAATAACAGAAAAGGACTACTCAAACACCCCCCACACACACACACATCCACACACCCCCACACACTATCACACATATAGAAAGACAACGAATACCCTAATAAGTACATTTCTCTCTCCACTTCTCTGACTGAAAGTTTCTAGTGATAAGCATGATAATCTCTTAGATGACCCTAAAAGTCTCTAACGATATTAGCTAATTTGGTCTACAAGTATCATGTTATGTTGTGGCTTATTGGTGCTATGTTCTGTACTTTGGGGTGATGTAGGTTAAAATGATGAATTCTAAAAAGAATCTAGCTCTGTCATTCCTTCCCCCATTTGTGGGAAAAATTGAGAATGCTCCTATCCATGAGATGAGAAAGCAAAGTGACTTTTTTTCCACTGAACGTCGATTCATTTACACCAAATCTCTGAAAGGTGCCCATTCCTTTTCTGCTTCACTGTTGCCAACTGTGTGTTGACTCAACTTTCCCTCCAAGTTAGCAACAAACTGTTCACACTCAGAGAAGATCTCTAATTTGTTGACATTAATTCTTCTGGTGGTTATTTTGCCTTGGGGGTGGTGCTTTTGATGAATGTGATTATTTAGCTTGGAAAGGATAAGTCTATGATCAGTCCAGCACTCTGCATCACACATTGCCTTTGTCACTCTCACATCTTGTCTGTCTCATCTCCTTACAATCACATGGTCTATTAGATGCCAAGGGTGCATCCATGAAATTTTACTGCATTTAGGTAAATGGAAGATACTGTTGGTGATCAGGTCATGTGATGCAGAAGTCTTCAGCAGTAAATGACTATTGCTGTTGCTGTTTCCAACTCCATTCCTCCCCAGGACTCCCTGCCTAGTCTGGTAGTCTGAGCCTACTCTAGCATTAAAGTCATCCAGAATTATAAGCTTGTCCTCTTTTGACACATTGATGACAAGGGTCTCTAGGTCTTCATAAAATTTTTCTTTGACTTCATCAGGGTTTGTCATGGTGGGAGCTTAGGCACTGATGATGGTGGCATGGCATTTTCCAGCAAGTGGCAATCGCATTGTCATGAGCCTGTCATTCACTCCTTTGGGTAAGTATATCAGCTTGCTGATTAGATTAGTTTTGATTGCAAAACCCATGTTAGCTTCATAGTGCTCCACTTCACTGCACCCACTCCAGAAAAAGGTGTATCCAGCTCCAAATTCAGTAAGCTGGCCTTCATTTGTCAACCTTGTTTCACTCAACCTGTTGAGTTTTTTTGCAACAAGAGCAGTTCTTCTTCCAGGTCTACTGAATTTTGTGTTGTCTAGTAGTGCGTACATGTTCCATGTGCCGATGGTAAATGAAATCACCTTTGCGATGTTTTCATATGTTTTGTACATTTTTTTGCATTTTGGTTGCATAGTGAGATTCCCTACTTGTTGTGGTAATCAGACCAGAGCTGGGTAAGCAATCAATATTTAGAGCACCTTTTCTAGCCCCCTTCCTCACACCAGGAGGTGAGCAGTATGATCTTTAAAAGGCTGCTCAGACACCAGGGGGCTGCTGAGTCCTACTGCTGTTTCCAGTGAGAAACGACCCTAAGCCCTGGGCTGCTTTTGTGCAGGATTGTGACTACAGCTCCCAGTGTATTTGCACCTGCTGCTTCATCACTTGCCTGTTGCTATAAGACTTTGAGGCATAATAGTGAAATAGTATGGGTGATGTCTTTTGATTCATGCATAAATTGGATTTAAGTGAGGCAGAGTTGCACGAAGTCCTCAGCCTCACTCTCTCCTTCAGTCATCATAGTCCAGTGGCAGGACACAGTCAAGATGAATGGTGATGACTCAGGATGCAGTGGATGACCTTGGCATCTTCAGTGTCCAACCAAGCTCTAGTACTTCACGTCACTTGCTTCATCTGCCTTCATGGCTATTGGAATAAATTGTTCTCATCTGCCCATTCCACCAGAGAAAGTCTTCACAACCTTGAGGTAGACAGACCCTAACTCACTGATGGGTTTGAGAACTCTTGGTTACCCTCAACCTGGTTTGGCCTGTCTGTCGAAATGGTTTACCAGGGTGTGGCCACTGCACATGCTGCAGCTTCTTGGAGCCACAGGTGATAGGTGGAGCAGGTGGACCCCAAAGGTGGAAAGAGACCCAAAAAGGGCTTGGCAGCCATCTCACCAAAGGTACTGGTCCTCCCTGAACACATGCTATGTCCTATACTTTCAGAGATTTGGTGTACAGTACTGAATTTGCTCATCTGAGTCAGAACATTCACAAACATCAAGACTGGTTTGATGAAAATGATGGGGAAATTCAGAAGCTGCTAAACGAATAATGAGAACTCCACAGAATTTACCAGCAGGGTAGTTCATCCACCTCTAAGAAGGTGGCATTTAATTCCATCAAAAGCAACGTACAAGCAAAGCTTACAGAGATGCAGGATTCCTGGATCAGTAAAAAGGCAGATCAGCTTTATGTTGATAGTAACAATCCAAAGCACTTTTATGATTCCCTGAAAGCTATTGTTGCACCAAAAACCTGTAGGGCATCACAGCTACTCAGTACTGATGGAGCCACATTGTTTAGTGATAATGACATGATCTTAGAAAGGTGACTGAACACTTCTATAGTGTTCTCAACAGACCATCATCAATCAATGCTGAGGTCATGACTGTTTACCTCAGGTTGAAGCCAATCCCTCCTTAGCTGAACTTCCAATTGAAGAAGAGGTTTTGAGGGCCATTAGGCTCCTTTCCTGTGGCAAAGTACCTGGTGCTGATTCTATTCCAGCTGAGATTTCATACAAAAGGTGACTGAAATTTGCCAGGTTGTATGGCAAGAAGAGGTAATCCCCCAGTAGTTCAAGGATGCCTCCGTTGTCCATCTGTATAAAAGTAAATTGAATAGATTGTCTTGTGACAGTCACAGGGGGATCTTTCTCTTAGTCATTGCTGGCAAAATTCTTGCTAGAGTCCTTTTTAATAGGCTGATCCTTCATCTGGAAGACAGTCATATACTTGAGAGCCAGTGTGGCTTCAGAAAGGGCTGAGGAATAGTGGACACAGTGTTTACTGCCCGATAACTCCAGGAGAAATGCCAGGAGCAGGATAGAGGTCTGTATACAACATTTGTAGATCTGACCAAGGCCTTTGACATTGTTAGTTGTGAGGGCTTATGGAAAATTACATCAAAATTTAGTTGCCTGGAGAAGTTCATTAATATTGTATGTCAATTTCATGATGTCATGTTTGCCTAGTTTCTGGATAATGGACAATGCTCTTGTGCCTTCCCAGTTATCAATGGAGTGAAACAGGTCTGTGTGTTTACTTCCATGCTTTATAACATGATGTTTTCATCCATGTTGACAAATGCTTTCAATGAGGATGAACACAGCATCAACGTCAACTACTGTATTGATGGTAAGTTCTTCCATTTGAAAAGGCTACAAGCCAAGAGGAAAGTGAAGGGAGTGTTTGTGCATGATTTTCTATTTACAGGTGATTGTGCACTCAGTGCAACGTCTTTAACTGAGATACAAAAAAGTATGAATCAATTCTCTGCTGCCTGTGCTAATTTTGACCTAATGATTAACACCAAGAAAACACCACTATCACATCATCCGTATGTGGAACCATCGGTTTCAACAAGTGGAGAAGTTTTGAATGCTGTGGATATGTTCACTTACCTTGATAGTGTGCCTTCCAGGGATGTATACATTGACAATGACATTGATGCACACATTGCCAGAGGTAGCTCAGTGTTTTGGAGGCTCTGAAGAAAAGTTTGGGAGAGAAGAGGTATTAGACTGATTACCAAACTGAAGAGCTACAGAGCCATTGTGCTGACCTCATTGTTACATGCTTGTGAAATGTAGACAGTTTCCCTATCTACATTAAGAGATAACAGCACACATAGTGCCAATGGTAGACACTCATTCTGAGAGGTTTGATATGAAAACATTTAATCTCACCTTCCTGGCCTTAAAGAACTGTTTTTTAGTTCACATATTCCCCGTTCTTTCATTCTGATAAGTCATTTTGTTTAAAATCTTTACTTTGATAGGGAAAAAAATAATACTTTAGCAGATCCCTTCATGAGAGTTCTGTGACTTCCAAGAAATTCAGTGTTTTCTGGATCTTTGGATAAGCTGTGATTACTGCATACTTTGTGCCCTCTCTGTTTTCCATCTAAATTTGCAGGCACTCATGTTTCTGAACTCTCAATAATTTGTGGGTGCCATCCATTGAAAGGTAGCCCTGGCTTTGTGTGTTCTAATGAGCCCAATGGTTCATTCTGTGCTCTTGCATCTGGTAAAGATAATAAGTAGAACATCTCTGTTAGTCACAGACAAGTTGGCTCTGAAGGATATAGTGAGCTTGAAGTCAAAAATAGATTTCTGTTTTCAAACTAAATTGGGTTTCAGACTGTAAGAATTGAATTCATCATTATGTTTATGTGTTTGTGTTTACTGGGGAAATGAGGGGGCTATAGGTATTATCATTTTTAGACATTTTGTTCTAGCTAATGCCAATGGGTTAAAACTTGCATTAAAAAATATTTTCTTAGTTGTCCATTTCTTCCATGTCAGTTATCCACAGTAAAGGGCGGAAAAAATACAATAGCTTGTGATGTGAGAAAAACAGATCTATTTCTCCTCCTCAAAAGATTTCAGTGTTCTTTCAAAGGAAGATTGTCAAGGACTTTGTTAGTTGATGTCAAGGATAATTCATGAAAACACCCATGTTCAATCAGCTTGTACTGCTGGCCTTTCCATGATCCTGTCCGAATGCTTTTTTAAATAAAGGGTTTCTAGAATTTCTGAGAAGGAAAAAAGTCAATCAGTTTTCAGGACCACTATATGTAACAAGGGTTTGTTATATTTGTTAGAGGTCCCATGAGATTGGTTAGAAGAGGATTGATTTTTTTTGTCTTTGTTATTGTTCAGTTATTTCTAACTTTTTTTAAACCTCTTTTGAAGTTACCTTACAAAGATATTGGAGTGGTTTGCCATTTCCTTCTCCAGTTTATTTTGCAGATGAGTAAAGTGAGTCAAATAGTGCTAAAAGACTTCCTCAGGGTCACGCAAACAGTAATTGTCTCAGGCTGAATTTGAACTCAGGTCTTCAGGCCAGGTACTCTATCCAAAGGGCAGCCTAGTTGCACCTTTTGTTTATATTCTATCACTTTGTGAGAAGGAGGAAGACATATGGGAAAGACTCCAAATTATTCTCAGTTAGTTTGAAAGTTGTTAGTTTTGACAATTCTTCTGCTAAAGACTCTCCTCTCTTTCCAGGTCAAAAGCCTTCCTTGGAAGCAAATAATTGAAGTTTTTTGACACCTATGGAAATTAGGAATCAAAATAACTATTTCAGCAGATTTTCATAAAGTCTATCTTCCTTCAAGACAAGAAAGACACAACATTTTTTCTTTAAATGAATAATCAATTTTACCCATTGAAAAGAAATTCAAATCTAATCATTTACTTGTGACTTAAATACTAATCAAGTATGAGTCACACTGCAAAGTGTGTGTGGACTGGGAGGGGTAAAGTGGGGAGGGTGGAGATGGTGAGAAATAAGATACATTACTGCCCCCTAAGAGATTCTAATCATTTCTGTTTTTTTGTTTTATTTTGTTTTGTACCAGATCTATAACTTTTTTATTATAAAGAAACTTTCCTCCATGAGGAAACTCCTACCAATGAAGATTGGCAACTGTTCCACAGTTTATAATTTTAGTGAATTGTCTATGGATACCTAGAAGTGACTTGCTCAAGGTCATAGATACAGTACATGTCAGACAATAGCAAATCTAAATCACTTATAATTCTATCCTGGCTTTAAAGCTTTCCCTTAATTTGTATTAACTGTTTGACCTTAGGCTACTTATCTTCCTTGAGCATCTATGACTTCATTGTATCAGTAAGCACTTGGACACACACAGGGTATCACAGGTTCTTAGATCTGCATTCATAAAAGGAAAAGCAACTTTTGAGGAGTTAACAATCTGCTTTAATCAAGCACATGTATCAAAGAAAATACAGAGAAATCTAAATCAACAGACAGTGCTTCCAAACTGACATACATGACAGACCTACAGATAACTGTCTGACCATAGATAGAAAGTTACCAGAGAGAGAAGGGGTGGGGAATAGGTGGGGAGATTGAGGAAGGTGGGAGGGGGGAGTTCTCCTTAGAGGTTTCCCAGAGTCCTCTTCTGGCCAAACACTTCCAGTCAGTAAGCCCCAAAGTAAAACCTCACCCTCAGAGTATTTATACACTTTTTAGAGCCAGAGGGCATCACAGTCCCAGAGAACCAGGGTCTCATCAGAAACTTAACAAAAGCTGTGGGCCTTCCTACAAATCTTCCCAGGCCCACTGAAGGGTGGGGAAGATCTTCACTCATCACATTATTCAATTAGAGGCACTTTATACTAAAACAAAAACAGGAAAAGATCCTACTTTGCTTGCTTGCCCTTACACTCATCTATAAAATGTAATAATCCCAGTATTAATCCCTACATAATTTCAGGTCCCTAGAAAACCTTATATTCACAGAGTGGTTGTGAACCTTAAATGAGATAATGTGTATCAGATACTTTCAAAAATATTTATAATATCCTACTTTTCCAAACCATTTGTTATGCATTATATAGGCTTAGAAGCTTACACACTATTAGGATTTTTGGAGGGGGTGATCATGGTACAGGGCTAGAATTACAGTTATTTGTTCACCTACATAATGTTAGTCTAGAGGATATGGTTTTAAGGTTCAAGCTAAGCTATTGATTTCTGTTCAGTTGGGGAAATTAGAAGAAATCCAACTTTATATTTAGGGCTTGACTCCTTTCCTACCAAATTCCCAGTCCACAATGCAAAAGAAATTCATATATCTAAAGTGGATAGTCAAACAGAAATCAGAGAAGGCAAACATATGAGAATATATATAAAACAATACACAGTGAAAGAGTTCTTCCACTGAGAGTAAAGTTACTCAATTAAACCAGGACAGGGAGAGAGAGAGACAGAGAGACAGAGAAACAGAGACAGAGACAGAGAGTCAGAGAGACAGAGAGACAGAGAGAGACAGACACAGAGATAGAGACAGGGAGACTGAGACACACACAGAGGGACAGAGAAACAGAGAGTGACAGAGACAAAGACAGAGACAGAGACAGAGAGAAAGTGTTAGAATTCTAGATCTCAGAGAAGGGGAGATTCCCTGAAATCTCTGTAGTGTAGCAAGGTGGAAATAGAGACATGATAGAGACTGCCTGCTTCTGTCATGTCAGTTTCTTCCCAGAGTCTTTTCCATCAGCAACCCAAAGTGGAGTTGGTATATTTTAACTTGTATTTTAAATCTGAAAAACAGGATGTTCCAAAGAGACTACAGTGCTGAAAGAGACTTTAAAGCTTGAAGAGACCTGAAGAGCCAAAAGAAACTGAAACGACTAGGAAAAGCAGAGCCCAGAGCTTTTCTTCCTGTTACTCTCTCTCCCTCATTTTTCACACAAGTGCATTGATCTCCACCAATGAAGAAAATGTCCTATACTAATGAGTTTGAGGACTCAGGTTACATAAAGAAAGATATATTTCAAAGTACTTGGGTCCTTTATAAGACAGAACAAGATATTATTAGACAGTCACCATAAAGATTAACATTTAAATTATTTTGAAATGCCATTAAAGCACTCAGATTTCTATAATAATTGACATAATTTTATGTTATTGTAGATAACAATGCACATTTTGTAAATAATCTAAGTAGACCTTTTCATTTCTGGGAGACAGAAAAAATATTCCTATTTTGCTGATGAAGAATCTTAGATTTTGTCAAATTCTTCTAGGATTACAGTGTCAGAAGAAGGATTTGAACACTGATCTTCTTGACTCCAAGTCTAGCCAACTGGTTACTATATGATACAGTCACATCATTTTACCTTTCATAAAACGTTTTGCTTATAACCACTCTTCCAGTGAGCAAATGCCAGAATGGAGTGGGATATTCAATCTTTATGAATAAAAAGACTACATATTAGGGCATGAAAAAACCTCAAAATGAATTTTAGAGAAGCAAAACTATTAAGGACTGTTTTTTCTGATACTAATATAATAAAAATAATTTACAATAAACCTCTATTAAAGAAAAAACAGAAAAAATCATTGTGACTGCTGAGGGTGGAAGCAAGTTGGCCGAACAGAGAAGGTAAAGTAATCACAGGTTACTTTAATATTTGTAAATAGTGTGAGGGAAGGAGCTGTGTCTTACACTTTTTAGCATCCTTCACAATACCTAGCACATAATCTCAAATACAATAGATGTTCATAACCTTTGTAGTTAGTATATTGAAAAACCTGAGCTATCTGATTGTGCCCCTCCAAACAACTTTAAAATAACCTCAAATCAAATTCTTTTTGTGGTGGAGTCAACAAAAGGTCAGAATGAGATATCCTCCCAGCCCAAGACAACCTAGGAGGTCAGAAACAAAAATTTGTGACATGTGGGAGGAGATGGACTCAGAGCCAATGTAGACAAAACACCAGAGAAGCGGACTAGGTGGTAGGGATAAGAGCAGCAGCAAGTTTTAGAGACCTCAAGCCAGAGAGATGAAAGGATATCTGGTAAACAATTTTTTAAAAAAATGATCTAGGAATTCCAAGAGATGAATAGGCAAATAGAAATGAAAGCTGGAATGCTGTGTATGGAAAAATAGATTCTAAGTTCCCTTTAATTCCATTTGATGCTGTGGTCTATGATCCTAAAATTTAAGGCCAAGTCTTCTTTCTTTAAACAAATTCTCTCTCTCTCTCTCTCTCTCTCTCTCTCTCTCTCTCTCTCTCTCTCTCCTGTTATAGGCTCACAGGTTTGGTTCCACACCACCAGAATAAAGCAAATATCTCAATAAAGCAAAGCACACAATTGTTTTGGTTTCCCAGTACACACAAAAGTAATGTTTGCATTATACTATAGTCCAGGGATGGAGAATCTACAGCCTCAAAGCCACATGTGACCTCTAGGTCCTTAAATGCAACCCTTGGACTGAATTCAAACTTCACAGAACAAATCCCCTTAATAAAAGAATTTGTTCTGTAAAACTTGAACTCAGTCCATAGGCCACAAGTTCCTCACCTCTGCTAGTCTATTAAGTGTGCAATCGTGTTATGTCTAAATAGCAATGTATATATGGTAATTGGAAAAATATTTTTCCTTAAAGATAATATTTTATTTTTTATTAATTTATTTTTTTCAGTTTTCAACAATCACTTCCATATGTTTTAAATTTTCTCCCTCTTCCTCCTCTCCTTCCCCAAGATGGCATGCAATATTATATGAGTTCTACAATACATTCTTATTAAATATGCAAAAAAGATCTTTTATTGTTAAAAAAGATTGTTAAGCATCATCTGAATCTTCAGCAAGTCATACTCTTTTTTGCTGGTGGAGGATGTGGCCTTGATGTTGATGGCTGCTAGCCTATCAGGGTGGTAGTTGCTGAAGGTTGGAGTGCCTGTAGTGACTTCTTAAAATAAGACAATACAGTGTGTCAATTGACACTTTGTTTTACTTGAACACGTAGAAGTCATTGTAGTCATTGTAGTCACTGTAGTTATTAATTGGTCTAATTTCAATATCGTTGACTCTCAGAGAATAGTGATGTCCAATGAGCAGGAGATAGATGGGGAATGGTCAGGGGATGGAGCACTCAGAATGCAACATTTATCGACTAAATCCACAGTCTTATATGGGCATGGTTTTGTGGTGCCCCAAAACAATTTTACTAGTAATATTAATGATCACTGCTCACAGGTTACCATGACAGATGTAATAATGAAAAAGTCTGAAATATTGTGAGAATTACCAAAATGGGACACAGAGACACCATGTGAGCACATGATGTTGGGAAAATTATGCAGATATACTTCATGTATGCTGCGTTGTCATAAACCTTCAATTTGTAAAAACTCCAGTGTCTGTGAAGTTCAGTAAAATGAAGTCAATAAAATGACTTATGCCTGTATGCCATTCTGTTTAATCTCTTTTAACTATAAGAAGTAAAAACTAATCATTTTTGAGTAATCTTGGGCTCATGTCCATTTGTACAAGACTCTTCTTTTCCATAAAGAATAATTACTTGATGTCCAAAGTCTTCATGAGGGACAGCGTTAAGGAGAGAAGAGTTAAGAAGAAAGGAGACAGACAAGAGCTTCTGGCTTCCAGATTTGAGTTTCCATATTCTCTGGGAGAGGTTCTGGAGAGAGAGGACTCTGAGAAGAAGCAGATGAATTAACTTGGATTGCACCACAGGTTACTTTCGTATTTGTAAATAGCTTGAGGGAAGGAGCTGTGTCTTTCACTTTTTAGCATCCTTCACAATGCCTAGCACATAATCTCAAAGGCAATAGATATTCAAAACCTTTTTAGTTACTATGTTAAAAAGACTATAAAGCAGAGACATTTGAAAAGAAATCAAGCCTTCTTTTAAGATAATGAAAGCTAATATTTGTGATAATTTCGTTTGCAAGTGACATTTTACCACATATCAGAGATACCCAGGTGGCATAGTGAATAGATCACTAAGCCTGGAGTCAGGAAGACCTGAGTTCAAATCCAGCCTTAGACACTTACTAGTTGCATTACACTAAACAAGTCACTTATCCTGTCTTTGCCTCAGTTTCCACAACTGAAAAATGGTGCCTACTTCACAGGATTGTTGTGAAGATAAAATGAGAAACTTACAAAATGTTTAATACAATACCTGGCACATAGTAAGCATTTACATAATTTTCCCTTCCACAATAGAAGAATTCAGCCTACTTGATTAAAACAAAAAGGATGATTAAAGCATATCTATCATGCATTAGAAGACAAAATTATGAGCTGAAGAGTTTAAGGAGACAGTAATGAAAAAGTTGCTGGTTTTCTCTCTTTCTCTAACTGTACTTTATTCCTGGAAGCAGGTCTGAACATGTTTTATATGTCATGTTTGCATTTTATTTTTAATGATTTATTTCTTTGCTGTGAAATAAAGGCTAATATCTGGACAAGTTTGATCACTTAGTCATCTAGAATTAAACACTAAGACAATTTCCCTCATACGAGTCTTGGAACTTCTGATAATTCCATTTTCACATTTCTAATCAAAACAAGTTTATGTGTGCCCAAACATCCAACTAGAAATTTAATTTGCATTTTTACAATTAGTAATTCTTTATTGAAAATCCAAAAACAAAAGAATTAAGCTTATAATGTACATTTTAAAGCATAAATTAGTGCAAAACACTCATGATGAGTTCTTTAAGTCTAATATTAAATCTATGAATCCATCAGTTGAGTCATAAAAGTAGATTAAAGAAACAAACAAAAAGTGTCAGCAAAGAAAATTAAAATATAGAATACATTGAGATAGTAATTAAACATTCAGAGAAATAAGTTACAATTAAATTATTGTATCTCATGGCAAAACTTTCATGCTGTTGTCAAGAATGTTAAAAGGAGAAAAAAATGGCTATGTTATAAAAAAAGAGAAGAATGAGGAAGTCATCTCACATATCACATGAAAGTATCATGGTTAGGTAGAAGGAAATGAGTGTAACCAACAACTTAGTTCTCTCAGTTCTAAAACATCTTTAGTACTACAAACTATCTACTTCACAGATATAGTACTATGACATATGATAATGTTATTAATAGCATTATTTTTAGGGCAAAAATAATCCTAGATACTGATCTTAAGGTCTAGATTTATTGTGATAATTCATCCACTGAACAAATGTTCCTTAGATACCCACTACTCATAAAATTTAATGCAATTTAAATTTATTAGTATTTATTTACAAATATTTATTATACATCTAGTTGGGTCAAAGAAAGACTTCTAGTAAGGTCTAAGAACAGACCTCAGAGACTGCAGTATTATCTCCTACATGGGAGTGTATAAATTGCTGGGATTAAATTAAGTCTCAGAGATAGCTAGAGCTGGGAGGGAAGCTCAGTTGTATATTTGGAAGTCAGCAAAGACTTTTAGTTATGTCTGTTTAACCCCAGTCCACTGTTATGGGAATATTCCTTACTGAAGGAAATAAAGGGCCTACCTTTTGTTGGGGGCTGGCATAGAGTTATTGGAGTGGAAAAACTTCAATTCTCAACCATTAGCCCCTCTGGGAAATTTTCATGTGACAATTTTCCTCTTCAAGCAAGAATCCTCTTAGAGTATCACATCTAGCTTCAAAAGAAAAGATAGAAGAGGTCAACTCATTTCAGATTGCTTAAGGAGAAGACTTTGGGAAGACACAAGAGGAATAGGCAGTCTCCATTGTGTCTCTCTCCCCAGGACAAGATCAAGGACGTTCTTAGTTAAGCTGATTTATCTCATTTCCAATAAAAGAGATCATTCACACTATATTGGCTGGTACATATTTTCATTCATAAATATTTATGATTACAAATGATTTATGTTTTGCTATAATTTGGATAAATCTATTTCATTCCTAATTTTTATATGTTCATTGTGGAATTGGCATTAGATGGGGAAAAGGTCAAGCCTTGAATATAAAGCCTGGGATCCTCTTCCTGCTCAAAATGACAAAGTGATCTAAAGTTAGATAGAACACAAACTTATCCTCTAGATGATCTATATTTAAAGAAGCAAATAGGCACAATTTTAACCTCTCTCTGAGGTTAGTAGTGTGGTGGCCTCCAGCATCAAACTCCTCCTTCCCTTCCTGGCAATAATAAAAGTCTTTCTTGGAAGAGGGTGAGGGGAGAAGAGATTATAGATGTCTATTATACCTCCTTTAAGTCATATACAAGGATAACCATTGATACCTCAGATGAGCTCTGTTTACATCTGGGAAAACATTTCAAATCCCACTGCAATGTACTGCTTGAGGTAGAAATTCCTCTGTCCTCAACTAAAGGATTAGACATGGAAAAAGTCTATAGATTGGTAATTTATAGATTGTGTTTTGATGAAAGAGCTTAACTCAACTTTTGAAGTATAGAAAGTATCCAGCAGAAATGCGACTCTGTTTAGCAGGAGAGTGAAGAAGCTTAGAAATGAGCAGCCCTACTTGTAAGGAAATAGTTATTCATATTCTCCTGATAGGAAAAAAGATGTCAAGGCCTACAGTTCAGAGTTGTGAAGATATATGTTCTCAATGATGTGCTTCATCATGGTTTTGTTAACTTGTGCCCACTCTCCCCAGGGATTTTGTCTGCCTTAGTGGAAGAATATGGCTCCAGTTTATAGATGGAACATTATGTTGTTAATCTTTCATCTTTTTGTAGCACATATTTCTAACTTAAAGAGTTCATGTCTTTAAATGTGTAGCATTCAGGTAATGACTGAGAAGTTATCATGTGTAATAATTGTGATGGCAAGCAAAACAGGATCTTTTGCTGTTTTTGTTTTACTATAATCAAGTGCCTCTGATTGAATCTTGCCATTATCAATCAAGAGTTTTTACTAGGAGTAAAGTACGGAAACAAGAATTTCTTTAGCTAGAAACAGTATATGCATTTTTAATGTTAATTATTTAATGTGATTAAAGATATTCCCCACTCATGAATGAGCCTGACTATTAAAAAGAGTTTGATTAGGGAAGATTTGTGGGAAGACCCAAGCCTTTTATTAAAGAGGCACTGGTTCTCAAGGGTTGGGATGCTGTCTGGCTCTAAAAAAAAGTATAAATACTTTGAGGGTGAGGTTTTACTTTGGTCTTACTGGAAGTGTTTGTTTGGCCAGATGAGGATTCTGGGAGGCCACTAAGGAATGCCCTGGCTTGGAAAACTCAGTTGTCAGTGCTTCCCTCTCTGGTTACTATGGTCAGAAAACTGGACCTCTCTGTTGATGGTCAGGCAGAGGAAACCATGTCTGTTGATCTTTGATTTCTCTATATTTTCTTTGAAGTTCAAGGTGCTGACTCTTGTGAACTAGGTGAATGATATATGTGTTTGGTTAAAGGAATGATACATTTGCTTGATAAAAGTGATTATTAATGCCTCAAAAGTTGTCTCTCCTTTTATGAATGAAGATCTAAGAACCTGTGGTAGCAGGCCTCCCTGTATATGTTGGGGTGCTTACTGATACAGTAATATACATACATTTTCACTTACTGGGGCTGCACACAGAACTTTAAAAGAGTGAGTTGAAGTAGTGTGGACATCACCTTTGGGAACCGTCTATCCTGACCCTATGCAGGTGCAGCTTAGGTGAGGTAACCAACATAGAGAAAGAAGAGAAAAGGGAGGTGTAACACTCTGCTGGACTAAACTAGGACCTGTGAGACATGTAATGTACTGAAGCTTGAAGCAGCTTTTAGGAAACATTTCAGTTTCTCTAAGATCTCTGGACATATTATGAAAAAAATGAAATGTCATTACTGGAGGAAAGAGAATTTTCAGAGTCCCAAATAACATTTTCATGATGAGTTGAAAGATAAAAGTACTTTCTTCAAAAGAACAGTCTTTGAAATATGTGAGTAGTTGCCCTTTTACATCAGAAGTTAACTTATCTACCAAAGCACCTAACTTATAGCCAAGTAGCATTTGCTTTTTTGTTACCTAAAAGTATTAACTTCAATATCAATTTAACATACCTTGGCTATTAGGGCTTAAAGGAAAGGATCAAGGGTTCAGGCATCATTTAATTAGTAACAAAAAGTCATTGAAGGTCATTTTGATCTAATCCTTTGGTTCAGGAAATGATTGAAATTAGAACTGTGCATTGGGAAATAAAATGGAATGGATACATTGGGAGATAATGGATAGCTTTCCATTTGGAATTTTAAGCAAAAATGGGATGAAAAATTTTCAGGTATATCATAAAGAATTTCTTTTAGAGGCCAATTTAATTAGATGACCTCTGAAAACTATTCCAAGTCTAAAATTCTATTATTCTGTAAGTCGTTGTCTGGTATTGGTATGGAGAATAAAAGTGTGAGCTTAAAGTCAGAAACATTAGTTAAAAGGTCTCTGTAATAATCCATGAAAGAAGTAATGAGAGCCACAAGTGAAATAATGACTATACAAATGGGAAAGAAAAGGGCATAGATGCTAGATCCAATTAATAGGTGACCAATCAGATACACAAATGAGGATAAAAGACAAGGAAAAATTATTCTAGATTTTTTTTTATTATTATTCTTAGTAACTTAAAGACTGTCATTAAGAAAGCAAGAAAAAATAGTTGGAGGAAGTGTTATGGGAAACACTGTCTTGTTTCACATATCTTAAATTTAATGTAATGGGAGATTAATCAGTTCAATAAACATTTACTAGGCACCTCCAATGTGCCAGATGCCAAGCTAAGTGGTAAGAATACAAATAAGGAAAAGAGACAGTTCTTCTCTTTGAGGAGTTTACATACTAATTAAGCAAAACAACACACAAAAGAAAAGTGAAAAGTCTGGAGGTGCTGAGAGTATAGGGTGCAAAGGAAAGTTGAAGCCAAGAAGAGTGGGGAATGGGAAATGGACTGTTTTAATTCAAGTTGAATTGTCCACTAGTCTTCAAAAAATGGAGAACTGGAGGTTAATAAAGAAATTGGAATAAAGAGAAAGACTGGGTTTCAGGGACTCCAAAAGTTTAAAATGAGGATATTCTCTATGTCTACATTTCTATTATTTTAAAAATTTCCACATTTTCTGAATTATCTTTCTTCTAAACCCTTTATTCACTTTTGACTTTCACTTACCCATCCATCAGGGCTTAGCTTAAGGATAACATCTCATGTGATGCCTCACTATGCAGTTATACTAGCTATCCTTCCCTTTGTCTCCTACCACTGAAGAAAAGGTATAGATCTCAGGGTTTTTTACTTTGAATAACTGTTACTAGCAACTTCAACAAAGGCTGCCTTTGGGAATAACCTACACCAGTTTATTGGGAAAAATGACTTTCCCATCTTTACAATAACGAAAAGGAAGTGGTGTCCTTTCACTATAAGGAAGTTGCTATTTCCTAGAGCAAGTCTTCAAAGACTCAGGGTGACATTCATGCCATGTTAAGTTATTGTAATAGAGCTTTAATGCAGAAAACGAAGAAAGACTGTGCTATAACTACATCTAAGAATGTAAGAAACAGACATAAAAGCTAAAGGTTACAAGCTTGCTTTATTTGAAATTGGCATGATTGTGAGCTTGATAAGGAGAACAAATGCCAATGTTTTGTGTTCTTGAAACAAAAAGGAAAGATACACTAGAACAATTCAGAAATTCTAAAACCCAATTGCCTAAAAATAGTTCAATAATGGTAATGTTGACCACTTAAACAGGGAGAGTAACCATGAAATTAATGAATAACACTTTCGTTAATCATTCAGGACTGAATTATCTCTGCAGATTCCTTATCCTCCTTATTGTTACTCATGACTATTCTAAGTGAAACAGAAAATAGAGTGTGGGTGGGGGCAATACTAGAGTCAGGACCTTCTTGATTCCCAGTCTGGCCTGATACTTACTAGATGTCACCCTGGGCAAGTCATTTAATCCTGTTTGCCTCAGTTTCCTCTTTTTATAAAATGAACTGGAGAAGGAAATGGCCAACCACTCCAATATCTTTGCCAAAAAAACCCCAAATGGGGTCACAACAACTGAAATGACTCAAGAAGAAAAATAACCTGGGGAAAGGCCAATACTCGACCAAAGGATTAGACCTAGAAAAGCACTGTGGATTGCCAGCTTGGGGGAGTGAGTCTGTTTTGGTGAAAGAGTGTAACACAACTTTTGAATGACAGAAAGGGAGCATATGATAGAGCTGTGGCTCTGTTTCAAGAGAGGGGATAAGTCTAGAAATGAACAGCCTTACCTGTCAGGGAAGAGTTGTTGATATTCTCTTGAGGGAAATAAAGGATATCAAGACCTATAGTTTAGAGTCATGAAGATGAGGATTCCCAATGATTCACTTCTTTGCTATAGTTCTGTTAACTTGTCCCCATTTTTCCCATGAATTTTGCATGTCTTAGGTAAAGTATAGCCCCAGTTTATAGATGGAATGTTATGTTGGTCTTTCTTTTCCTTTGTCATAGTATATGTACTGTCATTTTAGTTAGATCTCAACCATGCTTTACCTGATTCACACCTGGATACTCTCTCCAAACTGTTCTATTTCCCCCCGCCCTTTACTGCTACATTTTCTATTCTTTCTCATCCCAATACATATTTTATCCTGATTAGAATGTAAGCTACTAAGGGTAGGGACTGTCTTGCTTGCTTATCTTTATATCTATAATGTTTAGAAGGGAGGTCAAAATATACTAAAAACTTAATAAATCCTGTATCTATATCACCATCTAATTATGTCATTGTTATAAGCTATATCTATACCCATACTGGTATATGGCTCCATACTCAAAGAAGTTATTCCTACCAGTGTAATAAGGGAATATATAATTTTTTTTCTCTGAAATTGGTCCCTGATCTGTTCCACATGGATGCCATCTTGTTAGAAGGTCCAGGCATCCATAAAATAAAACCCTGTGACATTCGTTTTACCTAACATCAACCAACTGGGCAAATAACCTCACTTAAACTCATTTTTTCCATCTGTTAAAAGTAGGTATTGAATTATGTAGCCTCCAAGGTCACTGCCAGCTCAAAATCTATGATTCTATTTGTGAACTAAGGATGCACATCATTGTTCCTTAAGGCACAAAAGTTGCTTCTTTGCAAAAGGACCCTCCTCTCCCTCTACCAAATGAACCTAAACTTTTTGTAGTTAGATCTAAAAGTTCAGTAACACTTTGTTCTCATAGGTCTTGCTCTTTCCACTGTACAATAGGACTTCTCCATTGGAATCTCAGAGCAAACAGTCCTCTGCACTGCAAAGAAAACTCCATTCATCCTTATCTCCTCATCTAATACATGATACTCTGATATTTTATGGAGGAAAGAACTCTCAGAAACTCATGGTGTTGAAGAAGAAAGATAATCATTTAAGTCTGAAATGCGATTATAAATAGAAGTCTCCTTAGTATGTGCCTTGAGTTTATTGTAGTGAAGAGTAACAAACGTAGGATATGTAGTCTTTTCACTCATATTAAATGTATAAAACTCATCTAATGTTATTTAATTCTTTCCTTCTATTAATGCAGTTCATATTATCTTCCTCACCACTCAAGAGAATTGAACTTTCTATGAAGATTAATGCTGCATTCACTTCACTGCACATTAATGGAGAAGACATTATTACTTGGAACTCCAGGAATTCCCAGCGGCAAAGGGCATTAAATCATTACATCCATGCAGTGCCTTTCTAGCTATCCTGACTAGTAAGCTTTAAAACTCCTGCAAATTCAGCAATGACATTATATTGTGGCTTTGCACTAGAATTCTGATTGGGATACACAGTGAATTTCTACTGAAAGTCAGATGTATTGAGACCATGGCATCAAAATAATTGTTTTCCATTTCATTACAAGGTTTCCATGGAAACAAAATCACTGAGCTTCATTTTAAAACAGCCACTGAGAAATATATTGAATTTTATATTCCTTTCTTCTGTTTCCACATAATACTAAAATTCTGCAGTATATTGCATTTATTCCCATCTCATTCTATATCAACTAATAACTTCCTAAACAGGTTCTTCTTCCTGGACTGAGGAAGTGAAATGTCTATAGTTTAGTATTCCTTAAATCTGATTGCAGACATACTTGATTTTGAGAAAAGTAAAAAGATATTGATTATATGTTCCCTGTTTATTAGTAAAAATGAAAACTAAAACCTAAAAAAAAAGATCTCATTGTTGCCTGCAGTTCTTTTCTAAAAGACCACAACATTACTCAGCAAAGTAAGTCAGTGTTTTCTGTTGGAAGAACCCTGAAAGCTTGCCCCACTGACAAAGTATTTTGTTTTGTTTTGTGGAACATCAGGATAATATAAGCCTATTATTTCAAAGTTAGGCTAAGTTATAGTATCACTTCCAAAGTTATATGGACACTGGCATAGCTTTGTCTCAGTATATAACGGGAACAAAAATAATAGTAATAATAAGAGCTCTTGGTTACATTTTTTTTTCCTTCACAACACCCCTGGGAGGTAGGTAGAGGAAGGATTATTTTCAGGTTCCATAGAGAGAAGTTAAGTCTTAGAGATACTAAGTGACAAATGTAAAATTAGAGAACTTTTGGTAAGGAGGTTTATATATTTCAAAGTAGATCTTGATTTATGCCAAGAATATGATTAGATTTTAGCCAGTTAGCAAGGAAACAAACATTACTTCATGCTTCTTAAATTCAAGGAGAGAATCAACTAATACCTATAAATGATGTCCCATCTCAGGATTTCTCATCCTTGAATCTGTTATAGGTAGATAGATGATAGATAAACAGAGAGTTAGATTTTATATACATATATATATATTTATATCTATATTCACTGAAATAGACACAGACACAGACATATTAGATGTAGATCTAGAAAAGAGAGATGATACAGATGTGTATATTGTTTCCTACCATCCACTGAAGCAGTTTGTATGTAGCACAAAGTAAGATGGGTAATTGGCAATAATCCAGAATATCCAAGTAGATTCCTCTAGAAGGTGGGCTTTTGGCTGGAAATTGAAAGAAGAAAGTTGAAGTAGGAGATGTATATGAAGAGGGAGAATATTCTAGTCATGGGGAATAGCTACTAAAAGTTCCTAGAGTTGAGTAGTGAAATATCTTCTCAAAGAACAGAAAATAGTCCAATTTCACTGAATCACAGCAATCTGAAATTATTTTTCTTAACAGAGAAGGCAGAACTAAAATGAGTTTAGTATTTCCACTTTTTTTCTATAACCTGCAGGTAGGTGACTCAGTGAGTAGTACACTGAGCCTGGTGACCCTTGGAAAGTTATTAACTTCAGTTTTCATATTGGTAAACTCGGGATAAGACTAGCATCTGCCTTAATGAGTTGTGAGAATAAAATAAAATAATAACTGTAAAGAGCTTAACACAGTGCCTGGCACACAGTAAGTGCAATATAAATTTTAGCTATCATTATCATCATCATCATTATCATCATCATCATCGTCATCGTCATCGTCATCATGCTGCTAGACATCCTGAATTCTTATTCCTTTCCTGATCATCCTTTTGTCTGCCAAATAGCTTAAAAGTACAAGCTTGTTATTGTCTCTAGTATTTATTTTGACTGCTCATATTGAGCCTTTATCTTCCTGACGTTCTTATACAACTTTAGCCTTGTATTTAACCTGAATCATCTGCCCTGGCTTCTAAATTTTTCACAAAAGCTTGTTAAATCTGAATTCAAATTTAATGTGTTGACATAGCCTCAAAGTATTTCCACCAAAATATCTCAGATTACCTTTCAATGGTCGTGTTTTGTTTCATTCCCTTTCTTCTTGCTTTTTTAAAAAATTCTTCTTTTCTCCATCATCTATTGCTTATTTACAAGTGAAGACAGAAGGTAATAGAAATTGAGAGAGTTTCAGTGAAGGCATTTGTTCAGGAGAATTAAAAAAAAATGTACAGTAAATGGAAGGACAGGGGCTTAGGAAGTCAGTTACTGATCACTCCACAGACACTTACTATGTACCAGGCACTAGAGATACAAAGAAACGTGAAAATTTGACCCCTGTCCTCAAGGAAGTCACACTATAAGAGGAAAAAAAAGTAATAAAGTAGAAAGGAGTAGCAGGCTTAGTGAGAAGGGTCAAAGGGAATATAGTGGAATATGGAAATATTGTATATTTGGAAATATATACCAACAAAGTCCTTGAAAAGAGGAAGACTGAAAACTGTCATGGTCACAGTGGTCTTTTAGTCAGTATCCATTTGGATGTTGTACTCCCAATTAGATTAAAGGAATAGACCCATAGGGGTCTATTATTCTCACTGAAACTCCCCCTGCTTGCCTCCTAAACCTTTTTCGTTATTTCTACATTCAGTTTAGAATGCATGCATCAGTTTATTATTTCAACTGTGGATCCGTGACCTATATTTTTTTCTGCATATTTTCCAAGCATACTGGGGAAATTTGGCCTGTGTTTGATTTTAGCTCCCCTCTAGAGGCATTAGTATCTGAGTCACGTTCACGCAGATTATAACAAAGAACCAATCTATCTTTAATCTAATACCTCAGACATTTTCACCTTGGGTTTTTCTTTTTAAGAAAATAATAACATGGATTTCCAGAATGGGTTCTTTTCCTTTATGACCAGCTCTGAAGTTGACCTTTCTCATAACTGAGAGATTATTTTCTTTCATTTGGGGGTAGGGGAAAGTTGTGATTCACACTATCCTTAAAACCCTTTGTGGAAAGGGGACTGTTTTCATATTCTATTCATAATACAGAATGTTTTCAAATTGGTTTAGAGTAAATGCACTTCCTAGAGGTTCTTTCACCTGATGCAGTTGATGTATATATTTTCCCTTTTGTGGTGCATTAAGTTACAGTAGTATTTTATTTCTTCCAATTACATGTCAAGACAATTTTAACACTAATTTTTATAAGATTTTGAGTTCCTAGTTTTTCTCTCTCCCTCTTTCTCTTCCCCTTGTAAAATGATGCTCAAGTTTGTATAGGTCATATATGCGCTATCATGTAAAACATATTTCCATAGTAGTCACAGTTATGAAAGAAGAAACGGATCAAAAGAAAAAAACACAAAAAAGAACAAAGCAAGTGAAAAAATATGCTTTATTTTACATTCAGCATCCATCAATTCTTTATCTGAATATGGACCACATTTTCCCTCTGAGTCCTTTACTTCTCTTGCTTCATAGTGCTGCTGAGAAGAGCTGAGAAGAGTTGATCATGACACAATGTTGCTGATATTGTGTACAATGTTTTCCTAGTGTTACTCATTTCACTTGGCTTAAGTTCATACATACATACATACATACATAGATACATACGTACATACACAAGTTCTTTCCCAAAATCTGCCTGTTCATCATTTCTTATTGCACAATAGTATACTATTACCTTCTTATACCACAGCATCTTCAATCATTCCCCAATTGATGGGAATCACCCCACTTTCCAATATTAGACGACCACAACAAGGGCTAATATAGTTTTGCACATATAGGTCCTTTTCCCTCTTTTATGACCTCCTTGGGATATAGACATAGCAGTGGTATTTCTGGATCAAAGGGTATGGACAGGATGGTTGTCCTTTGGGCATAGTTCCAAATTGCTTTCCAGAATTATTAGAACAGTTCACAAGTCCACCAACAGTGTATTAGTGTACAAATTTTCTATATCCTCTTCAAAATTCATCATTTTCCTTTTTTGTCCTATTAGTCAATCTCATAGGTATGAGGTAGTATCTCAGAGTTGTTTTAATTTGTATTTCTCTAAGCAAGAGTGATTTAGAATATTCTTCATATGCTTAGAGATAGTTTTGATTTCTTCATCTGAAAACTACCTGTTCATATCATTTGATCATTTATCAATTGGGGAGTGGCTTGTATTATTATAAATTTGACTCAGTTCTCTATAAATCTAAGAATGAGGCTTTAATCAGAAACACTTGCTGTAAATGTTGTTTCCAGTTTTCTGCTTTCCTACTGGTTGCATTGGTTATGTTTGTACTAAATCTTTTTAATTTTATATAATAAAAAGTATCTATTTTGCATTTCATAATGTTCTCTATCTCTTATTTGATCATGAATTCTTCTCCTCCCCATAGATCTAACAGGTAGACTGTTCCTTGGTCTCCTAATTTGCTTATGATGTATATCCCTTTTTGTTCCTGGTCAGTTTTCTCCAAAGGTTTGTCAAAATGTTCTTGTTACATCCTAAGTTTCTTTCTTTTTTATTTTTGGTCAGATTTATTGAGTTCTGACAAGGGACAGTTGAGGTCCTCTGCTAGTATAGATTTGGTGTCTATTTCTTCCTATAACTCACTTAATTTCTCCTTTAAGAATTTATATACTATAGCAATGAGAGCACATATATTTAGTATCAATATTGATTCATAGTCAATGGTACCTTTCAGTAAGATGTAGTTTTCTTCCTTATCTCTTTTAATTAGGTCCATTTTTGTTTTTACTTTGTTTGAGATAGGGACAAAAAATGAGACTCTGCCCCAGCCACTTTCCTTTACTCTGTGTATCTCTCTGCCTCATGTGTTTCTTATAAACAACATATTGTAGGATTCATTTTTTTTTTATTCACTCAGCTATGTGCTTCCATTTTTATGTAAGAGCTCATCCCATTCATAGTCACAATTATGATTGCTAGCTGTGTATTTCCTTCCACCCTGTTCTTCCTCTTATTTGTTCTCTCTCTCTTTTCATCCCTTCCCTTCTCACCAGGGTTTTGCTTCTGTCTACCACCTCTCCTAATCTGCCCTTCCTTCTGTCAGTCTCCATGTCACCACCTTTACTCAATCTCTTCCTCTCCTACTTCTCTGTATGGTAAGACAGATTTCCGTATTCAAATTATTGTGTATATTATTCATGCTTTCAGCCAATACTGATGAAAGTAAAGTTTAGGCAATGCTCGTTTCCCACCCTCCCATGTTCTCATCCACCATATTAGACCTTTCACACCTCTTCATGTGAAATAATTTATGCCATTCTACCTCTCTTTTCCTTCTGCACCCATTGTACCACCTTAATTTCTAATTCTTATTTAAAAAAAAAGTTGTGCCTTCAAATTCACCTTATGTCTATGTCCTCTGTTTATGACACCACTTTCCATTTTTGTTTGGGGTTTTGTCCATATGTATTTTGACATTGTCATCCTCTTCTGAGTTTGTGTCTTGATCTTCTCTATCACCATAACTTTCTATGGTCAGGTTTTTCTTTTTCTGTTGCTTTTAGTCTTTTTCCTTTCTTTTGCTCTGCTGTCAGAGTGGAAGAGGCACTGTCTCAGGTTTCTCGTTCCAGGGACTCCAGGTCCCAGTTGTTTACTGCTGTACCAATGTTGTTTTGAGGCACACTGGGGACTCTTGTGTCTACTGTTGCACTTAGAGAGGTTGTGGTGGAAGGTGCTAGCACTGCTGGAGGTTGCAAGGGTCTGGCAGCTTACCTGATGCTGAGCTGTGATCCTAGTGATGGATTCTGGTGTACACTGAGGCTGGTGGGTTCTTTCTGCATTCCCCTGGGGCTGAACTGAATCATATGGTCATCTAGCCATTGGAGGTTTCCCGTTTGCTCAGGGCTGTGCTGTAGCACATGGCCCAGACGCAGTGATGGCAGTGGCCTGTTTGCTTAATCTACTTGTTTGCCAGTGACTATGTTGAAGCATGTCATGGTTCTTAAAGTTGGAATCTGAAGGCTCTTCTGGCTATGCTGGGGCATGTGCTAGGGTCCTGGCATCAGCATTTGCCTGCTGTAACACACTGGAGCTCAGAGTCTCCCACTCTTTTGCTAAAGTGTGACTTACTGCTGGATTGCTGGGATACTTTCTATACTGGATTGTGCTCTCCTTTTGCCCAAGTGAGATGGGCATTTCCTGCCTATCTTCAAAATTTCTTGGACTGAAAGATTGCTTTGCCCCATCTTTTTGCTGGTTTTACCATTCCAAGATTTTGGGGGGGTGCTTTTACAGTTGTTTAGAGGTGAATATGGGAGGGTTACAGCAATTCACTGTTTGCTGCTCCATTCTGACCCCCAGAAGTCTGCATTAACTTTCAAATGTTATTGTAACACTTAGGCAAAACATGGGCATAAACCCACTGCATGATACATTCTTAAAATCCTGCAATGATAAAAGAATTTATTCAATAATAAAATATAAAATGCCTAAAGATTCATTTCTTTTTTTGTAAATGTGTCGCAGGAAAATGTTAAAGGAATTACTTTTCTGAATTTAGCCAAAAATATAAAGGGCTATATATATATGTGCGCAGGATTTTGTTTTTTGTGATGCACATAATATGTTAGATAATACTTCTGTGAAGGGTCTCCATTGATGGACTGCAGTTCTTAGACATTCATGGGGGAGAGATAGAAATAAACAAACCAAAAAAATTAATCTGGACCTTCCCAAGGTCACTGAAAATTATTGTGTATTTTTTAAATCAATGCTTCAGATACTTACAAAAAATGAAGATGAAATGTTATACTTCTATGAACCTTCTTCCACAACTACCCAGTCTCTTAAGCCCTGAACATTTCATCCATGGTATAACTCTGATGCTTGGGAAGGGGGGGGTTCCTATGTCATGGCTGGACTCAAAAATGCATTGGTATAGGCTAGTAGAAAGCCCAAAGAAATTTTCTAAGAGATACGCTTTTCAGTTTTGGAAGTTTCTTGAGGGTGTTCTCTTATTCTGATAACTTGGGCTTCTGTTTGACTGGTGGAGACTCTTTTTAATTGTACACTTCACAACTTTACCAGATTTACTACATTTTACAACCTGAGTCTCATATTGGCAGAGGTCATTGTCCAGAAGTTCTTAGTAACTTTAGGGATTAAGAAATTCAATGGTGACTTAACTTTCACAGGTAGGTTCTGATTAGTGAAAATCATGAATTCTCTGAAGGAATTGCACTATTTTAAGTCACTTTGTATATGTCTATTGGGATAGAACCAATGAACATATTTTAAAAGATTATAATAATATGATTTTAATTTGAGAACATAAAACATCATTAGAGGATTCATTGTTCACACTAATTGGGACCTCCCTATATTTAGGGATTACCCTGTGCAAAGTGTTGCGTTAGGTACAGAGATTACAGAAAAAGAAGGAAGGAAGGAAGGAAGGAAGGAAGGAAGGAAGGAAGGAAGGAAGGAAGGAAGGAAGGAAGGAAGGAAGGAAGGAACTCTTAAGCAATACACATTCTCATGGTGTCAGAGATGAGGGAGACAAAATACTTTTTTATAAATACATAAATACAATTTCTATATAAAAGAATGTGTAATAATTTTAAGATAAAGTTACTGCTAGCACTTTGGGGAATCAAGAAATGCTTCATATAAGAGGTCATAGCAATGTTTTGAAGAATGTTAGGGGTGTAAAGATGTTGGAGTGCAGATGGAATGCTTTACAGAAGTGGGAGACCATATGTGGGAGGTAGTACAAGAAATCTACTGAGTAGAAAGCAATTATATGACTAAAATGGAAGTTATACAAAGGAGAATAATAAAATAAAGGAAATCAATTACAAATCAATGATTTCCAAGTCATGTTCAATCAACCCCACAGGGACCATGGCATTTTTGCAAATTGTCTATGAATCTATGTATAAAGCCAAATATATTTTTAACAAATGACTGCAGAGAATAAACTACATCTCCCAATCTTTGTAATGTTATTTTTCAAATATATGTAGATATACTAGTGATTAATGAAATATAAATTCATTTAAAAGCTTTCCTGAATTTACAATAGTTTTTTATTATGCATTTTTAATCAAGGGCTATGAATAATACAATCATTCTAATATGGGAATTAAACAATTTTTAGACATTCCGAAGGGACTTTCATACTGGAAAAAGTTGAGAAGTACTATGTAGACTAATAATCCAATCAGTATTGTGAAGTAGTTCTACTTTTAATTTCCCCAAAGTCTGAAGATTCATCAAGGGAACTAATGAAAATAAATGCTAGCTCTACAAGATCTCAAACTGTATTATAAAGCAGCAATTACCAAAACTACTTGGTACTGGCTAAGAAACAGAGGGGTAGATGAGTGGAATAGGTTAGGTACTCAAGACACAGTAGTCAATAAATATAGCAATTTACTGTTTGATAAACTTGAGGACTCCAGCTTCTGGGATAAGAACTCACTGTTCAACAAAAATTGCTGGAAAAACTGGATAACAGTGAGGTGGAAACTAGGCATAGACCAATGCCTGTCCCCGTACACAAGAATAATGTCCAAATGAGTACATGATCTAGGTATAAAGATTGATACTATAAACAAATTAGTAGAGCAAGGAATAGTGGATTTATCAGATTTATATAGAATGGAAGAATTTTTGACTAAACAAGAGACAGAAAACATTATGAAGGAAAGACGGATAATTTTGATTACATTAAAATGAAAAGGTTTTGCACAAACAGACCCAATGCAACCAAGATTAGGAGGGAAGAAGAACATTGGGAAAGAATTTTTGCTACTAATGTCTGTGATAAAGGCCTCATTTCTAAAATATATAGAGAACTAAGTCAAATATACAAGAATACAAGTCATTCCCCAATTGATAAGTGATCAAAGGATGTGAACAGGAAGTTTTCAAAGGAAGAAATTAAAGCTATCTATAGTCATATGAAAAAATTCTCTAAATCATTATTGATTAGGGAAATGCAAATCAAAACGACTCGGACACACCACATCATCCTATCAGATTGGTTACCATGACAAAACAGGATGATGAACAATGTTGGAGAAGATTTGGAACAGCTGGAATGCTAATTCATTGGTGGAGCTGTGAGCTGATCCAGCCATTCTGGAGAGCAATTTGGAACTATGCCCTAAGAACTACAAAAATGTGCAAAACCTTTGACCAAGCAATATCGCTTCTAGGTCTGTTTCCCAAAGAGATCATAAAAATAGGTAAGGGTCCCACATGTACAAAAATATTTATAGCAGCTCTCTTTGTGGTGGCCAAGAACTGGGAATCAAGACGATGCTCATCAATTGAGGAATGACTGAATAAATTGTGGTATATGAATGTAATGGAATAATACTTTACTATAAGAAATGATGAACAGGAAGACTTCAGAGAAACCTGGAAAGACTTATATGAACTGATGCTGAGTGAAAGGAGCTGAACCAGGAGAACTTTGTACACAGCAACAACCAGTGTGTGAGGAAATTTCCTGCTAGACTTAGTATTTCATTGTAAGGCAAGGACTTAAAAACTTCCCAATGGTCTCTTAAGTCAAAATGCATTCTACATCCAGAGAAAGAACTATGGAATTTGGTCACAGAATGAAGTAGACCATTTTCTTTTGTATTATGTTTTGTTTTGTTTTATGATTTCTCCCATTCATTTTAATTTTTCTATGCAATATAACTAAGGTGAAAATGTATTTAATAGGAATGTATGTGCAGCACCTATATAAAATTGTATGCCATCTCAGGGAGGGAGGGAGAATGGAGGGAGAGGGAGGAGAAAAAATTGAAGATATATGGAAGTAATTTTAGAACACTGAAAACAAATAAAATAATAATAACAAAAAACAAAAAAGAAGTCTTAAGATTCCTTGGGCAAATTAGGAATGGATGGAGTGGTGGGAAGAGTTTGTAGGAATATCCCAATTAAGGAATTTATGCTGTTGTCCTAATGTAGATATTAGGCCAGAATGCAGAGATGGAGCTGTGATGGAAAAGAGAATGCAGTGGCAGCAACAGAGATCTGCCATTATTTCTTTATGATTTAATGATCCATCCTGTACCATACACAATCACAAACTTGATACTCCTAAATCACAGGCTCAATCATGTCACTCAGCTACTCACAGGGCTTTAGTGACTATTGTTTGCCTCTAGAATAAAGTGCATACTCCTTATTTTGTCATTTAAAATCATTCCCAATCTAGTTCCAACCAATACCTTTACTTACTTTTTGGACTTTATTTTTTTTTTTAACCATTTACTTATGCATTATGCTTAATTTATTTTTTACCAACTCTAAGTTCCAACAAAACTGACCTACCTTCTGTTCCAGCTCTCATTTCCATGACTTTGCACAGGTCCTCACTCAAGCCTGGAATGTACTCCCTACTAACTTTTGATTCCTGGGATCTCAAGCTTTCCTCAAAGCTCAACTTAAGTGGACACTTCATACAAGAAGTAGGACCTTCTTGATTCCCTCATTTACTAACTACTGGCCTTCCTAATGACTTTGCTTTTCCTTTGTTTAGTCTTTCACATTTACATAAAAGGGTGCAAAGGTAATATGCCAATGAGTTAGGTTTATAAATGACAAATCAATTTCAAATTCAGAAAGATAATGGTTGAAATCCAAATCATTTACTGGATAAGGGGCCTTGAAGAAGTTACTTAAACTCTTGATGCCGTATACAATTCTTTTAACTGCAGAGCAACTGGTGAACTAGACTGGAGTTTCCTCATAGGTAACATGTAGCAATCAAATCACTGGAGAGATATAGAAAAATGAATGCATAAAAAGTGAAATTCAATCCCTGGCATCCTCTGACTCAAAAATCTGGGAGTTTTATCCAACACCAGATAGCCCTATCTTACTGTTACTCACTACCTTTTACTTATTAAAATGAGATTATATTTCCAAAGCACTTAGAACATAGTAGCTGCTGTATAAATTCTTGTGTCTCTTCTCCTATTGTTGAATTTACTTGTGCAGAAAATCAAATGTCTTGTTCAGTCAGTCAAAATGCACTTATAAAAGGATTGCTATGTGCAAGGCATTGTGCTAAGTCCTAGAGAAGAGGAAAAAAGAAGCAAAAAAAAAAATGTTTCTTGTCCTAAAGAAGCTAGCATCTTCATGGTGAGATGCCTTGTAAATTACAAAGTAAATAACATGATATATTCATTGTAGACTGAAGAGATAGCAAAAGCAGGCAGTAGATGCAGTGCAGGAATATTCTCTCACAGCATGAAAGATTTAAACTCTGTCTTGAAGAAAGTCAGGAAAGCTAAAAGGTAGAGGTGATAAGGGAGAACATTCCAGGCACAAGGAGAGACACCCAGTGCCACAACAGAGATGGGAATGATATTTCAAAGTAGTTATACTTGTAGGTATCTCAAATTCAACATGTCCATAAAGGAGCTCATTGTCTTTTCCCCAAATCCTTTATTCTTTACAACTTCTCTATCACTGTTAAATTATCATCATCCTCTCAATACACCAGGTTTTCAACCTTATAGTGCTCCCCTAACCCTCCCTCTTACTGAACTCTAATTATCTAATCAATTATAAAATGTCATTTCTACCCTCACAAAATCTCATGTCTATGCCCCTTTATATCCACTCATACTATCCTCACAATAATTTAGAACCTTGTTACTTCTTGCATTAACTATTAAAATAATTTCCTAATAAGTCTTCCTGCTTCAAGTCTCTCTTTAATCCAATCTATTCTCCAAAGAGTAGCCAAAATGATTTTCTTAAAGTAGAGAGCTAACCACTTCAACTCATGTCCAATAACTTCCAATGACCTCTTCTTTCCTTCAGCATCAAATATAAATTCCTTGATTTGGCATTTAAGTTTCTTTACACTGACATTTTAATAACTTTTTGGTGTTCTCACACTTTACAACCATCCATGCATTCTAATGGTCCAGCATTACTGGCCTAATTGCTATTCTTTATAGATGAAAATCTGTCTCCCTTCTCTGTCTCTTTTCATGAACAATGCTTTGAAAGCTCTATGTCTTCCTCTTTGCTGCCTGACACTCCTGGCTTCTTTTAAAATGGCTCAAATCATACATTTTGTAGGAATCTCTTGGTTCCTGATCCTCAAGTCTTCTGCTCTAAACTTTCCTTCTTCCTACTCTGTATTTATATTTTATATATTTTGTTATTTTCATGTTGTCTCTTCCCATCCCTCCTCATATGCTCTTTGAGTACAGGGAGTGCTTTTGCATCTTTTCCTTTCTTTTTATCCTTAGTGCTTAGCACAGAGTCTGGCAAATTGTATGTGACTGACAAATACTTCTTTATTCATGGATTATTGTGGAATTAGCATTGGATTTGTCATCAAAGGACCTGGGCTCAATTTGGTTCTGAAACTGAGCAAGTCACTTGTCTTCTCTGGGTCTTAATTTCTTCATCTGAAAAAGTGAAAGGGTTGGACTAGAGGATTTTGAAAGTTCTAAATATTTTAAATATGTTTTAACTTATTCTATTAATTTTTTTTATTTTGAGTTCCAAATTCATTCCCTCCCTCCTGTCCTCCAACCTTCCATGAGAAGTCAGCAATTTGTTATCAATTTACAGGTGTAGTCATGCAAAATATATATTCACATTATCCATATTGCAAAAGAAAAAGCAAACAAGAAAATTTAAAAATAGAAAAGGAACATTAAAAAGAAAAGCATGCTTCCATCATAACTTAGAGTTCCTCAAATCTGTCTCAGTAGGTGGAGAGCATTTTTTATCATGGATCCTTTGAAATTATCTTAGATCATTCACTTCATCAGAGTTTCTAAGTCTTCCACAGTTAATCATTCTATTAATATTACTGTTACTATGGCCAGTGTTCTCTGGTTTCTGCTCAGTTCACTTTGTATCAGTTCATATGAGTCTTTACAGGTTTTTATAACATCTTCTTGCTTGTCATTTCTTATAGAACCATAACATTACATCAAAATAACACCATTTGACAAAGAGGAAAAATGAGGCCACTTTCAGAAAAATGTTATAAAATTTTTCCCACTTTCTTGTTTTTCTTCTAATTTTGGCTGAATTTGATTTGTTTGTGCAAAACCTTTTTAAATTCATGCAATCAGAATTACTTGTTTTATTTCCTATGATTCTCTTTATCTCTTTTTTTGGTTATATATGTTTTCTTTTTCATAGGTCTGAAAGGTATACTTTTTTCTCATACTCTCCTAATTTACTTATGATAATAACCATTATGTCTAAATAGTTTATGCATAATGACTTTATCTTGATACACAGTATGAAATGTTGGTCCTTCCCAATTTTTTGTTAAATAATAGCTTACTGTGGTTACTTAAACCTGAGTATTGTATACTTAATATATTCCACTGACCCACCACTCTATCTCTTAGCCAATACCAGACAGTTTTGATGATTGCCACTTAATAATATAGTTTGAAATTGGGAACATCTTGGTTGTATTCTTTGATATTCTTTTTTCATTGGTTCTTTTGATATTGTTAATCTTTTGTTCTTACAGATAAATTTTGTTATTTTTTCTAGTTCTATGAATTATTTGCTAATGATTGATATGGCACTAAATAAGTAAATGAACTTAGATAGAATTGGAATTTTTATTATATTGACTTTGCCTTCCCATGAAAATGAATATTTCTACAATTGTTTAAATCTGTCTTTATTTGTGTGAAAAGTGTTGTTGTATTCATATAAATCATGGGTTTGTCTTGATAGGTAGACACCTAAATACTTTATATTGACTATAGCAATTTTAAATGAAATTTCCATTTCTATAACTTCCTGCTGATTTGTTGTTGGTAGAATATAGAAATTCTGATGATTTGTGTGGGTTTATTTTGCATAGTGCAATATTGCTAAAGTTGATAATAGAATAAACTAGTTTTTTAGTCCATTCTCTGGGATTCTCTAATTATATCATCACATTATCTGCAAAAAAAGTTATTGTTTCCTTGTTACTCTAAAATTTTCTATTTTTCTTCTCATTTCTATAGCTATAATTTCTAGTACAATATTAAATAATAATTTTGATAATGTACTTCCTTGCTTCACCACTGACCTTATTGGGAAGACTTCAAGGTTAGCCCCATTACAAATAGTGCTTGCTTTTGATTTTTGATAGATACAACCTATCATTTTAAGAAAGACTTCATTAATTCCTTTGCTTTCTAACGTTCTTAATTGAAAAGGGCTGTGTATTTTCGCAGAAGCTTTTTTCTGCATCTATTGATATAAACATGATTTTTTGTTGTTATTTTTATTGATAACAGTCAATTTTGTTGATAGTTTTCCCAATAATGAATCAATGCTAATTCCTTATACAAATCTCCCTGGTTTTGGTATCAAAAACATTTTTCTCATAAAAGAAATTTGGTAGGACTCCTTTGCTGATTTTTTAAACAGTTTATACATTGTTCGAATATATTGTTCCTTGGATTTTTGGTAGAATTCTCAAGTAAATCCATCTAGGCATTTATTGTTAGGAAGATTCTTAACTTCCTTTTCTAATTCTTTTTTCCACTATAGAGTTACTTAAGTATTCTATTTCCTCTTCTGTCAATCTGGGTAATTTATATTTTTGTAAAATATGCATCCATTTCACAGTTTAACTGGCACATAATTGTTTAAATTAAGTCTAATAATTGCTTTAGTTTCACATTCATTGGTGGTTCATTTGCCCTTTTCATTTTTGATATTAATAATTTGTTTTATTTCTTTTTAAAAATTATTTAAACCAAATTATTATCTATTTTTTCATAATACCAGCCCCTAGTTTTATTTGGTAGTTCAATGATTTTCTTGCTTTTAATTTCATTAATCTCTTCTTTCTTTTTCCAGACTTCCATTTTAGCATTTATTTGGAGATTTTTTCCTATTTTTCTTGCATGCCTAATGAATGTATTCATTTAGAGATATACATTTTCCTTTAAGTACTATCTTGACTGTATCTTACAAATTTCATCTTATTATTGTCATTCTCTTTAATGAAATTATTGTTTCTATGATTTGTCTTTTGATTCACTCATTATTTAAGATTAGATACTTTAATTTCCCATTATTTTATGTTAATGATTTAATATTTTATTTTCCCCAAATACATGTAAAAACATTTTTAACATTTTTAAAAATTGTGAATTTTAAATAATCTCCTTTTCTTCCCTTTATGCTATTGAGAATGTTTGCAACTTTAGGTTATACATATGTAATCATGCAAAACATTTATATTTTAGTCATGCTTGAAAGAAAATACAGATAAAAATAAAGAAAAAGTAAAGAAAGGTAAAATAAAAGTATCTTTAGATCTGCTTTCAGACTCCATCAGTGCTTTCTCTGGAGATGGATAGTATTTTCCATCTCAAGTCCTTCAGAAATTTCTTAGTTCATTTTATTGTATAGAATATCTAAGTCATTCACAACTTATCAACATATAATGCTTCTCTCATTTTGTATCCTGATTCTGCTCATTTCATTTGGCATCAGTTCATGTAAGTCTTTCCAGGTTTATCTGAGAGCATCCTACTCATCATTTCTTATGGCACAATAGAATTCCATCACAGTCATGTACAACAATCTGTTCAGCCATTCCGCAATTAATAGACTTTCTCTCAATTTCTAATTCTTTGCCACTACTAAAAGAGCTGCTAAAAAGATGTTTTACTTAGAGATCCTTTTCCTTTTTAAAAATAATCTCTTTGGAATACTACCCAATACTAGTATTGTTTAATCAAAGTCTATGGGTGATTTTATAGCCCTTTGGGCATAATTCCAAAATACTCTACAGAATGATTGAGTCAGTATACAAACCACCAACAATTCATTAGTATCTCAGTTTTCTCATATCCCTTCCAATATTTGTAATTTTCCTTTTCTTTCTTATTAGTCAATTTCATAGGAAAAGGGTGGTAACTAAGAGTTGTTTTAATTTGCATTTCTTTAACAATAGTGATTGAGCGCATTTTTCATCCAATTATAGATAACTTTGATTATTTTGTCTGAAAACTGCCTGTTCAATCTCTAAATTATTTATCAGTTGAGGAATAGCATACACACACACATACATGACTCTATTCTCTCTATATTTCAGAAACAAGGTCTTTATTAAAGAGACTTGCTCTGATTTGTTTTCTCAGTTATGATTACTCTATTTCCCTAGCTCCTATTTTTCTTCCTGTTTAGCTTACTCTCTTTCTTTTCACCCTGTCCTTCTTCAACAGTGTTTTGCTTATGTTTTTACATACCCAGATTCACCCTTCCTCCTGTCATGCCCTCCCTCTCCTACTTTTCTGTAGGGTAAGATGGATTCCCATACCCATTTTAGTATGTACATTATTCCCTCTTTGAACCACTTCTGATGAGAGTAGGATTCAGGTCCTTCACTCACTCCACCCACCTCCTACATCTCCCCTTCCACTGTAAGAGCTCTTTCATAACTCTTTTATATTAGATAATGTAACCCATTCTACCTTCCCTTTTCCCCTTCTCCCAGTACATTACTTTTTCTCATCCTTAATTTTATTTTTTGTAGATTATCAACCTGTCATGTCCTCTATGTGTGCTCCTTCTAACTGTCCTAATAATGAGTAAGTTTTTAGGAGTTACAACCATCATTTTCCCATATAAAATGTAAACATTTTAACATTACTAAAACCCTTATGAATTGTCTTTTCTGTTTAGTTTTTATGCTTCTCTTCAGTTTTGTATTTGAAAGTCCACATTTCTATTTACCTCTGGTCTGTTCATCAGGAATGCTTGAAAATCTTCTATTTCACTGAGTATCTGTATTTCTCTTGAAGGCTTATATTTAGCTTTTCTAGAAAAGTGATTCTTGGTTGCATTAATAGCTCTTTTATGCTCTGGAACATCATATTCCAAGTCAAACTATCCTTTAATGTAGAAACGGCTAAATTTTATGTTACTCTAACTATGGTTCCATGATGTTTTAAGTGTTTCTTTCTGCCTGCTTACATTACTTTCTTCTTGACTGGAGAGCTTTGGAATTTGGCTATAATATTCTTGGGAGTTTTCATTTTGTCATCTCTTTCAGAAGGTGATCTGTGGATTCTTTTCATTTAATCTTACCCTCTGAATCTAAGATATCAGGAAAATTTTCCTTGATAACTTCTTGAAAAATGATATTGAAGCTCTTTTCTTGATCATGGCTTTCAGCTAGTTCAATATTTTTTTAAAATTTTCTCTCCATTAATTTTCCAGCTTAGAGGTTTATCCAATGAGATATTTCACATTTTCTTCTGTTTTTCATTCTTCTTATTTTCTTTCATTGTTCCTTTATGTATTACAAAAGCATAGGCTTTCAGTTTCCCAGTCCTAAATTTTGAGGAATTATTTTCTTCAGAGAGCTTTTCTACCTCCATTTGGCCAGTTCTGTTTTTTAAATTATTCTTTACTTCAGTGAGTTTTTGTACCTCTTTTTCCACTTTGCCAATTCTACTTTTCAAGGTATTCTCCTTATTCGAACTATGTGGTCTATACTGTCTTTTAAGGTGTTATTTTCTTCAGTATTTTTTCTTCCTCCTTTACCAAACTGTTGATCTTTTTCATGATTTTCTTGTATCACTTTCATTTCTCTTCCCAAATTTTCCTCTACTTCTCTTACTTGATTTTTAAAATCCTTTTTGAGCTGTTTCCTAACCTGAGATGAATTCATATTTTTCTTTGAGGTCTTGGAAGCAGCAGTTTTGATTCTGTTTTGTGTGTGTGTGTGTGTGTGTGTGTGTGTGTGTGTGTGTGTGTGTCTGTGTGTGTGTTGATCCTCCTTGTGACCATAGTAACTTCTTATAGTCAGAATTTTGTTCTGTTGTTGAATCATTTTTTCCAGCCTATTTCTTTTACTTTTAACTCTATACTACAAAGGGGGCTCTGCCTGCAGGTGGAAGTACACTCACCCAAACTCCAGGATTTTTGTGTAGCTGTTTTCAGAGATAATTCTAGGGACTTTTAAGTTTTTGGTTGTTTCCAGGTGCCATAATTTAAGGAGAAGTGTCTTTATTACTGTCCTGGTCTGTACTCGGCTCTGTGAGTGACCCCAACCACTCTTTTCTGACCTAGAAGTGTGAACAGTCCCTTTCCCCTTTGGCTGCAAACTCTGATATACTAGTGCTCTTCCTCATACCTATGACTTCAACTCAAATCCAAGTATGGGCAATGTGATAGAGTACTGCCCCCATTGCCATCAAAGGGACCCCAGCAATCTCCTTCTGATAAGTTGTCTGACCCCCTTACTATCTGGAGGCTGAGAGCTCTAGAAACAATCACTGGTACTGATGATTTAATTACTCCCAGCTTGTTCTGGTTTTCTGGAGTCAGGTCTTCAGTGGAATAGTCAGTACTAGACTGAACTCCACTCTTGCCCTGTTGCAACAGACTTCTTCTACTGACCTAAGTTGCCTTGGAATGAAAACATGTTTCACTCATTCCTTTTGTTGGGTTCTTCCACTCCAGAATTTATTTTAAAGCAGTATTTAAAGATATTTGGAGGGAGATCTTGAGAGATTAAGCAAGTCCCTAGTATTCCTCTAATATTTTGGCTCCATTCCTGGTCTAATCACTTTGCCCTATTAATACTTAATCCATGCTCCCAAGGTCCATTATTTATTACACTTTCATTGCATTGTGGTCTGAGAAAAAGGCACATTTGATATTTCTGCTTTTCTACATTTAGTTTTGAGGATGTTTTGCCTAATGTATGGTTAATTTTTGTAAATGTGCCATGTACACCTCAAAAAAAATTATACTTCCTTCTATTCTCATTCAGTTTTCTCCATTGATCTGTCATATTTATATTTTCTGAGATCCTATTAATTTCCTTCACTAATTTCTTCACTAATTTATTTTATAATTTGATTTGTCTGATTCTGAAAGGGAATATTTAGGCCCATGCCAGTATCATTTTACTGTCTATTTCCCCCTGTTACTAATTTAATTTTTCTCTGAAGAATTTGTAGGCAATGCCATTTGGTGGATATATATGTTTAGTATTAATATTATTTCATTGTCTGTGGTTATTTTTTAGCAAGATGTAGCTTTGTGGCTTAACCTTTTTAATTGTTTCTGTAGTTGTTTTTGCTTTGTCTGAAATCATGACTGCTAGCCTTGCCTTTATTTTAACATGGGTTTGCAGCATACTAGATGTTGTTCAAGCTTCTTATTTGAGCTCCATGCCTTTGTTTCTGTTTCAAGTATCTTCCTTGTAAATATCATAGTATTGGATACTGGGTACTGGATCTAATCCATTCTGCATTCTGGTTCCAGATGATAAAGCCTAATTCCAATGAAAAGGTATTAGAAAATACCTTCCCCCCTCCTTTAATTACAGAAATGGAGAAATATATGTTTGGAACACAGCATAGAATGTCAGATATTATGGTTAGTTTTGCTGAACTTATTTTTTGTTTCTTTTTCTACTTTTTTTTCACCTTTTTATGATATATTGATCTGTGGGAAGGAGAGCAAAGAAAGAATACATTGGGAAATGCAAGTGATATAAAATCTATCAAAATTATAATTAAAATATTATTCCCTGTTTACCACTAAGAGACTATAATAAACATTTTCTGTTTTGTTTTATTGACTGTTGGGGCATTATCAATAAGGAACCCTGTCCTGTGCTTTTTGTTTGTTTGTTGTTGTTATTGTTGTATTTCTTTTTTTTTTATTGTAACATGCTGCCAGGTTTTCTTCTGTTGAATTTTCAGAACAGAGTACAGGGAATTTTATATTTGACTGGCATTTTTTCTCAATCACCTGATGATAGACACTACAGGTGAAAATGAGAAAGATTTGCTGTCTAACTAAAATATAGTTGAATATTGATCTGAGGGTTCAGACACCTGTGTTAACAAATGTTTACAAAAGAAATATTTCTCAAACTCTAGACAAATATAAGGAAATTGATCATAGAAAAAAATAAAAATAACTAAATAGGCCAGCTATTTCTGTGATGTGTCCAATCAGATGTCACAACATTTTGTTTTGTACTCCTCTGTCACCCATGGTTTATTCTTGTAGATAAACTATTGAATTGTCTTTGTATCCAACTCTTTTAATAGACTATCATTTTCACTGTAGCAGAAATTGTGAGTTATTAATTTGGTAACTCTTACTGCTTAACTCTGTATTTTACAAACAGTTGCTGATTAATTGATATTTATCAAATGAATAAATAAATAAGAAATTTCACATCCGTAGAATACCTTGAATCATGTTGTCTACATCACGGAAAAAGTCTGGCATGGTGGAAAGAATATTTATTTATAGTTAGAGCATCTATGTTCGTATTCAAACTTGTATGATTTTGGGCAAATCATTGCACTTTCTAGATCTCAGTTTCTTCAGTTTCAAATTGAGGAAATTGGATGAGATGCTCTCCGAGGTACCTTTCAGTTTGAGTCTATAATCTTATGACATTGTCTTATGAGTTCAACTCTGGCTCTTACTCTGTTGTTAAGATAGAACCCAGAAAGGAGTCAGATGAGTAATAACAATTGGCAGGATATGTTTGTTGTCTTACCTTAGGACAGAGCTTAACTTTGTTGTTCACTTTCCAGGGCCTAGAAGGCAGAGCTGCCTAGAAAAGGCAATTATACAACTTGTTTGAGAGAGAGAAAAGAAGAAGAGGGAGGAGGAGGAGAAGGAGGAGAGATAGACACAGAGAGGTTCAAAGAGAAAGACAGACACACAGAGAGAAGGTGACAAAGAAAGAGACAGAGAGATGCTGAAATAAATGGTTTGAAGTAACTAGAGAGTGCTAGCTAAAATTTGTGATAGATTTGAGTGTGTAGGGATCAGAGAAAACTGAATGCACAGCAAATGAACTTGAGGTAGGGGATAAACAGAACAGAGGTCTGGTAGAGGCTAGAGGGAACATGAAGAAAGATGGACTTTGAGCTGGCTGTTCTAGAAACAAAAGCAAATGACTAATAGTTTCAGAAGTTGATTTAGCAATGGTTTTCTATTAAATCTCATGTTGATTTCGGCTTGCCTTCCTAGGTTTTTTCTGCATTGCTCTTCTTCGTGTTCCTTAAAGTCAAGTCAGACTGGCTTTCTTACTGTTCTTTATACAGGACACTCAATTTCCCACTTCCATGTCTTTGAATGGGCTGTATTCACATGTTTGGAAAGAACTACTTTGTCACTGCTGTTCTTAGGAATATGGAGGAAATGATTTATTATACTGTTATAGGTGGGAATTATTATACTATTTAATTCCAACTTTATGTGCTTACATGTTGTCCATTCATAGAATGTCCCTTGGCCCTATCAACTCTCTAGGAGGCCAAAAATGGCTACAAGGTATTTCCACCTCCCCCAGATGGCTTATCTACCCAAAGCATTCTTGCTTTGGGTTACCCAACCCAGGAAATTTTGATGGCTCACCCCAATCTTCTATTTTGGTTTCCCATGTGTTTTGAATTTGTCTAAATCTTATTGAATGTTTATAGTCACTCATATGTATTTCAATCTACTTTCCTTTCAAGTTACCCTTTTGGAAGAATTGCTTAACTGCATAGATGGGGTAAGTGCAATGCAGGGGTTCATGTATGGGAACATTGTGTCAAAATCCAACATGTATAATAAATCTTCCAGAGTTTGGGAGAGGAAACTGTACCTCCTTTCCCCCTTGCTCTCCTCTATTAAATGACAATATATTTCTTTCTAAAACATTATTGGATTTGCGGGTCTGCTTTCATAAATAGAATCCCTAGTTATTATTTAAGAACACTTAGCTCAAGTGTTACCTTCCACATGAAGCCCTGCAAGATTCCACCAGCTGTCATTCTTGTCCCCCTAAAATTACCTTTTTAAAATTGATATATATGCATTTATATTGTATACATTGTGCAACCTTATAAAATTTAAGCTTACTTGAGGGAAGGGATTATATCATTTTTTTTTTTGGCATCCCAACACCTAGCAGAGCTCCAGACACATAGTAGATAATTAGTCAATGCTTGTGGATTGATTGATTAGTCAACCAACAAAGTTTTAGAATCATTCTGAGTCTTTTGCTCACAATGGATGGGTCAGTTCAGTCTTGAAGGGCTATGTGGAATCTCTCAGAGGAAGAGTCTTTCAAAGTTGGTTCTTTAAAATAAATATTACTAGGTAATCTTGTAGGACTCCCAAAGCTGAAGGGAAGCCATTGCTGTCAGTATTACAAAGAAGAAGGCCCTGAGATCTAGTTATTCCTTCAGGGAGGTCCACAGCAAATGTATTGCCCTGGATCTTAACGTTTGTCAGTTATTTATAAATCTCAGTTCCTGTTTTTGATACCATAGCTTATTTATTGCAGCTATTGCTAATAGTTAGCTTGATCTATCTATACAATGTTGGTAGCATTGTGAGTTTTTATAAAAGCCATATGTTTAGTCATGCTCACTTCTTAATGCCTTATCATTCAGAATGATCTCTCTAATTGCTAAAAACTCCTCTAAACCTAAGGACATCAATAGCTTTACCAAAATTCTTTCCATTTTAGAAATGAAAATATAGGGTACTAAATTAAAAAGTTAAGTTTTAATTATCTATATATAAAAATTTTATATTTTCTGAATATTTGAAATTTTGAGAAAGTTTTCATCCAACAGCTAACATGCTCTTTTTTCCATATCTGCTTCTGAAAACTATAATTATCTAGTAAAGGTCAGAAGCATGGGGTTGATGGTTGGAGAAGGATATTATGTCTTCCTAGGTGAATAGTAAATAACGTATAGTGTTCTATACTCCATTTGGCATGGAAAATTAAGACTTGACTCTAAATAACATAGGCTTTACTTCTGAACCCATGAAAAAGCTTCATTTGATAAGAGAAGTAACATTAAATGAGACAATATGCTTTTCTCTACTTACATTTATTTTTCTCATGTGGGGAAGAACTTGCCAAAAATACTAATTAACCTCTACAGCTTTATATGAATGGAAAGAAAATTATCATGTTCTTACATTATAGATCCATGCGAAGATTGATGAATATATGATTAAAAATATTATGATCAGTGAACTTAAATGACCCAGGACTATTTTATTACTAATGAAATTTGATTGAATGGAGACAATTAGGTTTTCTATTACTTGTTTCAATCCTGGCTAACATTGTAAAGAGAATTTCAAAATCAATATTAAGGAAATTACTCCTGAAGAATAGGTATATTTTCTCCACTTTCCATTTCCCCACTAAGGAATTAATAACTTTCTAAGCACTTAATTTTTTGGGAAAGTGTTTTCTAGATTTAATAGCATTAATTTTTTTTTTCCATTTACAAATAAGGATTTTCTGCTTTCCTCTCCCTTCTTTTCATTTTCAGCAAGTTTCTCTGGAATAAAATAGGCTTATTATATGTTATTACATGAACTCTGAAAAATTTATTTCAGGGAAAAAAGTATACTGCAGGAACACTTGTCTTAGATGTTACTTTTGTATTTTCTTGACACTCCAAGAAGTTTTGCATGAAAAAGTAGTAGAATTTTGTTTCTGCTGTTGTTCAACCATTTTCAGTCATGTCTGACTCTTTTTGACCCCAACTGAGGTTTTTTGGGAACAGATATTAGACTGTTTTGCCATTTCCTTTGCCAGCTCATTTCACAGATGAAGAAACTCAGGCAAACAGGATGAAGCGACTTGCTCAGTGTCACACAGCTAGTAAATGCCTGAGGCCAGATTTGAACTCAGGAAGATTACTCTTCCTGACTCCAGACCTGATACTCTATCCCCTGTACCATCTAGTTGCACTAAGCAGACTATAGCAAGCAATTTTTGGCACACAAGCCACAAATTTACACATATTCAGTGACTACTAGTGAACATTCTAACATATATCATGAGTGAGGGTAATTGAATAATCAATTAATTATTTTTGTCTTAATCAGTGGGTCAGTGGATAGAACATGATCTGGAATCAGGAAGACCTGAGTTCAAATCCAGTCTTAGATACTTTCTAGGGATGTGACCTTTGTCATCACTTAACCTCTGACTGTCTGAAAAAATGGATCCACTGGAGAAGGAAATGGCAAACACTTGAGTACCTTTGCCAACAAAACCTTAAATGAGGTGATGAAGAGTCAGACATGACTGAAATGAATGAAAATCAATTATTTTTTTCCTCCTCTCAAATATTAGTCGATGGAGTGGTTCTCCTTCATCCATGTTCTGGATACTCCTTTCCATTTATGTCCTTAATTTTAGAGTAAATAATTTTGCAAATATCTGCAAAATTGGTAAAACAGAAGGAAATGTATCATAGGATAAGTTAATGGAAGAAGAGTATTAATATAATATGAAGATGACTAGGAAGTAGCATGGTAGATCTGAGACTGGACAACATAATGTAAATGGAACTTTTTGATCCAAGGATGCCACTATTAGACCTTTACAGCAAAGAGATCAAAGAGACCCATTTGTACTCTCTCTGTCTCTCTCTCTCTCTGTCTCTCTCTCTCTCTGTCTCTCTCTCTCTCCCTCTCTCTTTCTCTCTCTCTCTCTCTCTCTCTCTCTCTCTCTCTCTCTCTCCCTCTCTCTGTCTGTCTCTCTCTCTCTCTCTCTCTCTCACCTCTTTATGTATTTATTTCTTTACAAAGAATTGTAAACTAAGGGATTTTACAACTGGGTAATAGATAAATTATATTAATATAATGGAATAATATTTTGCTATAATAAATAATGGAAAGGATAGGTTAAAAAAAAGGATACTTCTATGAATGGGCAAGAATTATAAAGTAAGAATCAAGGAGAGAAATATACAACAATTACCTTGTAAACAAAAATGACTTTGAAAAACTTAAGATCATAGAACTTACCAAACACAATTCCAAATGACTCATGACAAATCATGTTACCTATCTCCTGACAGAAATGTGTATTTAAAAAGCAGGGTGAGACATTCATTTAGGGACATGGCCAAATTAGAAATGTATTATGTTTGATTATGCATATTTGTTACAATATTTTTGTTTTTCATTTTTCAATGGTGGAAGGGGATAGAGAGAAAACATTCTAATTGGATAAAATGTTTTTAAAAGATTTAAATTACATTAAAATCACAGGGCATAGCCATGACTTTTTGAATCTAATTTTGAAGCAGAAATAGGTGTCATGGCATGGAGATAGCCAGAAAGTACCAGCTTGCAAGCCTGAAAGCTCTAAATAAATATTGCTGTCACTGTTTATTGTTGTTGTTATTTCATACTTACTTGTATAAATCTTAATTGTTCTATTGCATTGTAAGTTGCTTAAAGTCAAACACTTATTTTTCATCTTTTTATCTCTGGAACTTAATGTTCACAGAGGAAACTTAATGAGTGTTTGTTGTTAAAATGGAACCTAGTTCTGTTAACAGGGTTTTTTTTGCATATTTAGTCTCAGAATCTCGGAACACACTAGGACTATGAAGGGTAGACAGTCAAAGGTGTGCTTTTTTATGGGGAAATAAATAAAAAACAGGCGTCCCCTGTCTTTCTACTTCTGGGATGTTTTCAAGGAAGAACATACTATTACAGGTGTTATTTAGGAATGTCAGGGCAAAAAGACACGATTGAAAAATAGCTTTGTGTATTGGAGGTTGATCACTGTGCTCTGTGCTGTGTGTTATGAGTATATTGGTAGGAACATATAGTGTCACTCTGTGTTGGTAGAGATATTTCTTCATTGGCATCACCCTAGACTGAAGAAACCACAAATTTGTCTCTTCAGATCCCTTCATCTCCCCAACCTCCACCCCAAATAAGAGGTACTATACTAGACCTGCTGGATACAAAGACAGAAGTAATATTATCCCTCGCCCCAAGGAGTTTATACTTTAGTCAGGGGACTAAGCACATAGGTATATATGCAATAGATACAAAGCATTGGTACTTAGGTAGTAGTTGGTACTTGAACTTAGCCTTGAAAGAAACTAGGCATTCTAAAAGATGGTAACTGAGATTTAGGTAAAGTTCTGAAGTACTTTAGATGTCAAGCAGAGTAGTTTGTATTTGATCCTGAAAGTCTGAATGAACTATGAGAGTTTATTGACTGATCAGCATGATTGCAGAACCGTTGCTTTTTGTGAAGGTCTCCAAAAAGCTCATCATATCCCCTCCACAAAGACAGAAAAGGAACACATACCACATATAGAGTGACTAAAGCTAAATCTATAAGAGGGGATAGAAACACTGCACAAGGGAAAGCAAAACAAAACAAAAATTCTTGTCATAATTTTGGAAAACTTAAGTGCTTGGCGCTTTTATTCAGAGGCCACATGATCTAACTCACTTTTTGTGCAGTAAAAACTTACAGTATGTGATGGCTGGTCTAGATCCCAGAATGGGGGTTGTGGTGGCTCCCGTCCAATACCTAAATGGGAGACATCATCCTGTACCCTCCATCAAGAGGAAGTAGACTTCTTTCTGTCTATCTATATGAAGGAAATGGAGAACTGGAAGGGTGTGCCAGAAGATGCAACAAGCACACTACAGTAGCAAAGATGTCTTGAATAGAATGAGCTTCTCTGTGTGTCGGGGTGGGGGGTGAGGGGTGGAGGCATGGACTTAGAAGCATACCTAAAGCCAGACCTCTCTTTGTCAGATTTACTCTGGGCAGAGACTAAGTTCTGGACTCCATGAGGAGGGTAGGGGCACAAAAATTCAGTGATTTTTTCAAAAAATGGAAGATGGAGGAACAGGATGGAAGGAAGGAAATGAGAAATAAGCACTAAGGAATATAAAAGGAAAATTGAAAAAGCTCAAAGTTTAAAGGTGAAAAAATGTCTATTTAAAGATTAGCTCAAAAAATAGGTGAAATAACAAAGTTTTTTTTAAAAGTAAAAGATAAATGAGTAAAAGGTAAGAAATAGGACAAAGAAAAATGAACAACTGTTTAACTTAAAAAAAAAATTCCCAAATACAAAAGAAAATCTCATATACTTTAGAGACTCCATGAAATAATGTTTCAAAATAAAAATAAAACATATAAAATCAGGTTGGAAATCATCCCTTAAAGTAGAATTTATAAAAAGAAGAAAATGAACATACAAAAAATGGAGAAACTGAAGAAAATTTGGCAGAAGAGAAGCAAGACTCAACAACTTTGAGATAAAGTGAATTCTAAAAAATCAAGAGTATCTAAATGATACAGTGAATAGATGGGCTGGGTCTGGAGTTAGGAAGACCTCAGTTGAAATTTGGCTGCATACACATTAATTATGTGAACCTGGGCAAATCATGTAACCCTGTTTACCTCTGTTTCCTCATCTCTAAAATGACCCTGGACAAGTCACTTTATTTCTGCTTACCTGATAAAATAGATCCACTGGAGAAGGAAATGACAAATCATTTCAATATCTTTGCCCTCGAAAAAATGTGGTCATGAGTTGAACTTGACTAGAATGACTGAACAACAAGAAACATTTCAGAACAATATGAAACACACACATAATGAGGAATGCCCTTGAACTGACATCCTTGCCAACAAACTTGTATCTAGAGCCCCTGAGTTAATGCCCTAGACAATAAATTGTGTCCAGATAAGATCCTTGAAGTCCAATCATACTGCAGCACTCAGCAGATAAATGACCAAGGCACTTCCCTGGGATATTACCCACTTTGAGCAAGCACAATACTGTATCAGCAAGGACCCCAGCATACATAGGAGGGCATGCTGTACAGTTCTTAGATCTGCATTTCTAAAGGGAAAGAAATTTTTGAGGGTTCAATAATCACTTTAATCAATCACATATATCCTTCATTTAGTTCAGGGGAAAAAGTCAGCACCCTGAACTTCAGAGAAATACAAAGAAATAATAATACAATAGAAATAATAATAATAATAATAACAAATAATAAAAATAATCAACAGGCTTCCAACTGTCCGACCATAAGCAATACATACATTACATATCAACAGACAGAGCCAACTGTCTGACCATACATACATAGTTCCTAGAGAGAGAAGCACCAATATCTGGATTTTCAAAGCTGGGTGTTCCTTAGGAGCTGCTCAGAGTCTCAGCTGGCCAAACAAACACTTCCAATGTGTAAGGCCCAAAGTAAAGCCTCACATCAGAGTATTTATACACTTTTCAGAGCTGGAGGGCAGGACTCTTTGACCAAGTGCCTCAACAGAAATTAACAAAAGGTATTTATTAATGGGAAGGGAAGATCTAATTAACATTACAGATGTCCACCTTCCTTGTCTAATAGTGACCTTAAAGCTAATTAACATCTCATGTACATAGTAATGTAGTCCCCCTTTGAGAGGGATCAGTATGATGGGAAATAGCATGCAAAGAATGTTGATGCCATCACCACTTGTGCACGTGTCCCTGGTTACCTCATTTTGTTTTTAAGTTTCTCTATAAGCCCTAGCTTTGCACAGTAAGTAAGAACATATGCAGCACTTGCCTCCTCTAAGGAGAATAGCCTTACCCTGAATAAATGCCTATACTTGACTTGGACATAGCCTCAGCAAATTCTTTCAAGATGGCCCCATGACACACATACTCCTTGAAGCCCACCACATACACACACACACACACACACACACACACACACACACACACACACACACACACACACACTGAATACTATGCTCCACATAATAACACAAGAAAATCATGACTATTGAACACAAACAATAGATACTTGAATTTTCAAATCCAGATGTCCTCTTGGAAAAATAATGCCTTAATTATCAGATATGTTGTTCAATTTAAGTATTAAAAAACCCATCCTGGAAACGTGCAAAAAAAAGAAAACACCATGAAATATGAAGAAACAGTAATTCATATAACTCAATATTACAAGAAGAGAAAGAAATGGGGTACTATATTTAAAAAACAAAAGATAACAAGCTACAACTCAGAATAGCAATCTATAAAGTTCACTCTAATCATCACCAAAAAAAAAAAGGGACCTTCAACAAAAATGAGAAATTCAAAGAACTCCTATAAACAAACTTACAGGTGTGAAGAATATTTTAACTCTAAATACCCTAAATAACAGAAACAGAAGAAAAACATGTAAGCATAATAATTATTATCAAAGTCAAATTAATGAATCAAATTGTATCTTATAGAACCCTTTAAAAAATACTAAATTGTAGAGGATTCCTATTTGTTCTAGGGTAGAAATAAAAACAATAGTCCTCTGTTGGGCTTTCTAAGTTCTTTATTACCTGGTGCTTTTATATTTTTACTCCCAATCAAACATGCTATGATTCATTTATAATTACCTATTTGCTATTTCTCACGCAATTCAGTCCTTATTCAGTGCTCCTGGGTTGGCTGCCCCCATGTCTGATATACTCTCTAGTTTCACCTTTACTTCCTAATTTCTCTGATTTCTTTCAAGACTCAAACTTAAAAAATCATGTTCTCTAGGGGGTATTTCTCCATTCTCCCCAGATACTGGCACCTCCCCATCTGAGATGGCCTTTCAAATATCTTATATGCCATGTATACCTTCAGTTTCTTTCTATTTATCTTCTATATAATTATCTGCACTTTGTCTCCCTACTTTGCAAATGAGCTACTTGGAAATAGGGACTCTTTTTTGCCTTCTTTTTGTCTTCCCAAGCTTAGTTTTGTCTCTGGCATGTGTGGTAAACATTTAACATATGCTAATAAATAATATATAAGGATAAAAGATGAAATAATGGACCATCAAAAGATGATATAAAAAGCTAAATATTTAATGATTTCTTTAAAAATATCAGGAGAAAAAGAGAATGAAGATGAGTTCAAATCTGGCCTCTAGGTGTATGATCCTGGATAAGCCACTTACCTTATGTTTGCCTCAGTTTCCTCAATTGTGAAATGAAGAAAAGAACATTTAACTTCCAGAGTTAGGAAAGAACATCTAACCCTCAGCACCTAGAATGATATATGGCACATAGTAGTGCTATAGAAATGTTATTGCTGTTTTTATTATTATTAAAACATCTTCCAGAGTAAGAGAAAGAATAGACCACTGTTAGTAGTAGAGAACGATGATACTAAGAGCATACTGGAGAACGTGACTTCGTGAGTTAGGAAATGGAGTGTGTGCATGTATGGACCTCTCTCTCATCTGCACATTTCAGAAATTTAGATCCCATAAATGGATGGAAGGACAAGGATTATTATAACCCTGACTATTAGCAACTTAGATTAAGACTTGAGTTTAAATTCAGACTCAGATACTTAATATTCTTGTGGCCCTGAGAAAGTCACTAAACTTTTATCTATATTAGTTTTCCTATCTGTAAAATGGGAATAATAATAACCCATGGTTGTTTTGAAGATCAAATGATATAATATTTGTAAAGCTTTTTGTAGGCATTATATATACACTAACACACTACGCAAATAGTAGCTGTTCTTATTATTTTTTCCTTTGTCATAACTATCTTACCCAGTATTGCCAGTGAGTCCAGGTTAGGGATTGGGATGGCGTCTATAGGAAGGCAGTTGAGCCCCAGAATTTTTCAGCAATACCAGTCTTAGTCTGCACCATCTCAAACTTCAGTCATTTTGAACTCACTGGAGCTACTTATGTCCAAAGTAGGGATTCTGAATACATGTTACAATGTATACTCAGCAAATAACAGAGTGGAGAATTTAAAAGTGATGGAATATTTAGTGATATGGCAGATTATGAATATTACTGATTGTTTATTGGGTCCCAGGAAATCAATCAATCAATCAGTATTTGGTAAGGACCTACTATGTGTTAGGTACTGGGGACACAAGTATAAAGAATGAAACAATTCCTCTTTGCTGAAGTTTACATTCTAGAACAAAGGTTTTCTCATTTTTATCACTATATCTTTCACCAACCAAAGGTACCTGTTTCATACAATAGAAAAGACTTAATAAGTGTTTATAAATTATATACATGTACACACACATATGTATATGCATATATATGCATGTATACTACATAGAGTGTATATTTTAAATATATGTGAGGTACAGAATGCATGAGTGTATATATTTACATACAAATGTACAAATGCATATAAATATATACATACACATATACATATTATTGTTCTCTGTTTTCCCAAAGGATGTCTTGACTTGCACATGAATTGGATTCAAGTGAGGAAGAGTTGCACAAAGTCATCAGCCTCACTCTTTCATCCAGAGTCATGAAAGTACCGTAGCAAGACAAAAGTTAAGAGGACTGGTGATGGTCCAGGATGCAATGGTTGACCTCGGCATTTTTAATGGCTGACCAAGTTTGAAGTGCTCCATAGCACCTGATTCAGCCTGTTTCAAGGTTTTCAGAACACATTGCTCTTATCCTTTCATTCCACCAGGGGAAATATTCACTTTTGAAATAGACATCCCCTAAGTTATTGGCATGTTTGAGGCCTGTCAGCTACCCTGAATCTGTTTCAGCCCATCTGCCAAGATGGTTTTACTGGAGGGTGGCCATTGTGCATACTATAGCTTCTTGGAGCCACAGATGAGAATATTATATATATATACATGCTTATGTATATATACACACACACACATATATCCATACACATGTATACACATATACATATACACACATATATATGTATACATACATATACATACACACATATGTGTACATCCTCATATACATATACCCTGCAGAATAACAGTAAAGTGAGAGGTTCTAATCTGATGGAAAGCTATACTGGTACAAGTACGTATATCAGAAGACATAACTATTGAAAGAGGGTTGATCTGGGAAAAAATCATTCCACTGAATGATCTGTCCATGGATCATTCTAGTCAGATAATTTTAGGGTAGTCAACATGGCTTCCATAGAAGTCTTATTTGTTTGCCAGTGTCTAAGGGAGCACAGTCTCTGCTTCACATGGAGCTTGTGACTATATATCCTTCCTAAACCTCTCCAATGAGGGGCAAGGCTTCATTCCCTCCCAAGATGACACTCAAAGTTTGACCCAAGACTTAAGACCGTCTTTAGAGGTAAGGCAGAGGGAAGGAATAATTCTGTTGGACTGTGACCTCTTTGATGGCAGGGACTCTTTTCCTCCTTTCTTTGTATCCTCAGTGCTTAGATTAAGACCTGGCATATAGCAGGTGTTTAACTAATGCCATTTCGGGGTTACATTTTGAGTTGAGAGTTGTCCTTCTCTGTCCCAACCACACATTACAGAAGGCCAATTCTTTGGAAACCAGGTCTGTTAGTGCCAGCCAACATCTCCCTAGTGCCTCTAAGAAAGTTAACTTACGCATACTTCTCAATGGGAAGGAAAGAGTATGGTGGGCCTTAGAGGAGAGATATCATTACAGCAACAATCAAAACTATAGTTTCCAGTTGCAGTGAAATCTAAATTTGTTATATGAGTTAGTAGGGATGTTGTAGTTAGTGGCAGAGATCCAGTAACTGAACTTCATGGCACCATTGCAGTGACAACAAGTTGCTATTCTGGAGACTCTTAAGGAAGAACCAGTGTGGTTAATTGTGCCCATGGATGTAGGTAGGTTGGTCAATCTTTGTGTCTTCACTCTGCAAGCATTTATTAAGCACCTACAATGTGCATGGTATAGTGCTAGGCAATGGAGATGTATGGACAAAAATAATGAAATCCTTTCCCTCAAGTAGTTTGTGTTCCATTGATGGAGAAATAATACATACAGAAGAAAGTAATACAAAAGTTATACAAAGAAGGGAGGGTTTGAACCTTGAGGTTGAAAATAGTCTTCCTCTGGGAGGTGAGTTTTAAGTTGAACTTTGAAAGATGTTCTGATTCTGTGAAGGGAAGAGAGAGAGAGAGAGAGACAGACAGACAGACAGACAGATAGACAGACAGAGAAACAGGCAGAGACAGAGAAAGAAAGAGAGGAAGAGAGACAGAGAAAGGGAGAAAGAGAAAGGGAGAAAGAAAGGGAAATACAGAGAGAAAGAGAGAGACACAGAGTGAGTGATAGAAAAAGAGAGAGAGACAGACAGAGACAGAGAAAGACAGAGGGGGGGAAGAGAGAGAAGATGAGAGAGAGAAGAAGGAGAAGAAGAAGAAGAAGAAGAAGAAGAAGAAGAAGAAGAAGAAGAAGAAGAAAGGGGGAAGAAATAGAGAAACAGAGAAAAAGAAAAAAGAAAAAGAAGGAGAGAAAAAGAGAGAGAGAGCGAGAGAGAGAGAGAGAGAGAGAGAGAGAGAGGCCGGAGAGACTGGCTGTTTGGAAGCATAGAGATAGAATACCATGGATGGGAAAGAGCAAGCAAGCCAGTTTGCCTGTTCGAGAAAGAAGAAATCCCAAGGGTGTTGTCACTAGCTTATGTTTGGCAATGTAACAATCAAGGCAAGACCAGCCCAATGTATGTTTCTATTGGATTTCATTGTCAGTATTTAAGGAGACATACGCAGCTGGAATTGGGCCATTGTGCCTTAGAAGAAGGAAAGAAGACATTGCTGTCTTGGGAAGCTAAATCTGGGGCTAATGAGGAGGTAACAATGATGCTTCATGCTGTTAAGACAAGCATTGAGAAAAACCCTTCCCCTTAGGAGCTTTATAAAAGGAAGGGACCTGAACAGGCAGATTTCCACAATGAAACTGCTACTCAGCCCTGAGGACTACAGTTTGAAAGCTAACATTGGAGGAGGAAATACTCTCTAGCTCTAAGAAAAGAGTCAAAAAAATTGATCCCTAGATTATATTTTAGTCAGCCACTTCTGCCCTGTGAGCTATTAAACCTAGATATTAGCACTGCCATTATTATAAAAGTACTCAGTTATACAGTAATATCAATATACAGTTTAATATTAAAAATTAATAACATATTATTAATAATAACCATGCTTATTTCTATAGTTATTTAAGTCTTAAAATTATTTCTTCGTAATAATTAGGTAAGTTAAATGTAGTCAGGTACGTTTCTTATGTGTTCATTTACTGAAAGGGCCATAAAAAAGCTATTCACACGAGAAAAGTAGTTTGAGACAGTTCTGAAGTCCTGAGAGAAACCTAAACCTAAATGTAAAACTAAATGTTCAAATAAATATACCAAGAGGACCTGTTTGAAAGCATTTCAGAAGCAAGATCACTGATTGGTGTAAAGTTCGCTGCAGTGTATTGTTTCCCAGAAGCTAATTTGAATACGGCTTTTTTTCAAGATTTTGGAGATAATTGCTGGGAAACACTTTATCAAAGAATTATTTTGTGACTATGGAACAATTGTATAATGACTGTGTTTGTCATATTCAGCAGAAATGTGAATTTTGGACTTTTTAACTACTTAAAGATGAATTAAAGATTCATTGAGGAAAACCTGATTTGAGGCTTTAAGAAGCATACATCCAAATATAAATGCAGAACCAATTGTAAAGAGATTAGAAGATCATGATTCAATAACCAATGAAATCAAATAGAGGAGAGAGGTCAGAGAAGCTGATCTTGCTGAGAGGGTGGGAAAGTAGAAACTGAGAGGCTTCTTAGCCTGAATATAGTTGAAAGATAAGCTCTGCTTGAAACAAAGAGCTGAGATGATTGAAAGAAAATTCAGCTTTTTGAAACGGATGCTGGATTCATATTGTTTACCTTCTTTTCCCAACAGCAATGTAATAGTCTTTATTTAATAACTCCCATTGTCCCCTCCTCTCCTTCTGCCCAATGTCTGAAGGCCAGATGTCTCTGTTTTATTTAACCCTTCCCCAAGTGTTTTCTAGTACTTTTAGTTTTAATTTTAGGGTTTTTAAAAGTTTTTTTTCTGTATCTTTGTTATTAGCTAAACATGCATCAATGTGTTGGGTTTTTTTTCAATTTAGTGGTCCACACACTTTTAACCACTTAATAAAATAGCTTTTACAAAAGAATGGTCTGCCTCAGACACTTAGTAATTGTATGACCCTGGACAAGTCACTTAACTCTATTTGCCTCAGTTTCTTCATATGTAAAATAAACCAGAGAAGAAAATGGCAAGCCATTCTAGTATTTTTTTTCCCAATACCCCAAAACAGATTAATGAAGATTAGGACATGATAAAAACTAATGAATGTAAGATTTATATTCAAATTTTCCCTGCCTCCCTACATTTCAGGATCATAAAACTTCTTATACCACTTCAGTCTCAGAGGAATGGGGAGAGGTTACAGTCACAGTTTAACTCAAGACTCTGCTTTAGTCTGGTAAACTGAAAGAAGTAGGCAGTTCCAGCTACGTAGCTGATAGGAAGAGTAGGCTCCCTAATGCATAGTGTCCAATGCAGACTGACTATGTAAGTCTTAGTGTTCCTTTCTCAAAAGTAGGTCCCTGGTATCTCCCTCATAAATACCTCCATTTTATCATTTATTTGAGTACCTCCATTTGGTCTGGGTATACCCAAATACATGTTGCAGAATGTTAATTCCTTGACGGCAGTGACTATTAATTTCTGTCTCTGGGCTGCTGCCACATAGAAGACATACAAAAGATACTTATTGTTTGAGTAAATGATTTCCTAAGTACACAGGTTCTGGTAGCCTTGATAAGGGCTGGAGAGATAGAAGACTGATAGAGAAACCCCAATGCTCCAAGTGTGATGATTCAGGTGAAGGATTAGGGGGTGGTTAAGGAGTGGTTAGTTCTTAAATGAACATGCGCTTTTAGTATCTGCTGTGCAGGTATTTTACCTAGAGTTAATTGGGAAATAGCTCAAGGTGAGGGTGAGGGGTTCGGTGTAGAGGTGTGGTTTTAGGCCTGAAATATCACTAAGTCAACTGATGGTCAGGACTGACTAAGTAATACCAGGCTGCTCTGGTTAGACAAGATAAATGTAAGGGAGTATACATATGTCTAAGTCTACAATACATATGATTGGTCAGTGAGTAGTGAATGTTGTCATGATCCAGTACACAGTCAGTTCAGCCAACATACAGCTGGTTCAAACTAATAAATTCTATAGGTGCACCTGGCTGCTGTATCAGGAAGAGAGACAAAAGTTTTGCTAGGGCAGGCTGTTCTTGGGCTGGGGAGAAAGAGGCTGGGGTGGTGTTTTGCGTTAGGGAGAAATGTGATTTTTAAAGGGATATGTGATTTTAGAATTGGAGTCCAAGCACATGCACCAAAGCACCACAGCCTAGGACATCTTCAGAGAAGGACAAGTTTTGCTTGAGAAGTAACCTAAAAGACACACTTATTTTCTTAATATACCAACTAACTAACTTTTATTAATGAGTATACACTAATGTATAACTTTTAAAGCTTCTAGTTATGCTATAACCTATTGGGTATTTGTTACTATTATAGCAAGGATTCTGGGATACACAAGAGGGCCTGTTGTATAGGTTCTTAGATATGCTCTTCTAAAAGGAAAGCAACTTTTGAGGGGTCAACAATCTACTTTAATAAGCATATATTTCATTCACTTAGTTAAGAGGGATAAGTCAGCACCATGAATTTCAGAGTAAATACAAACAGTATTTACAAACAGAAAGACCAACAGGCAGGGCTGCCAACTCTCCAACCACAGATAATACAGACCATGTTACCAGAGAGTGACGTACCAACATCTCGGTTTTCAAAGCTGGGGGAATCTTTAGTGATTACCCAGAGTTTCATATGGCACTGAAACTTCCTTCCAAAAAATAAGCCCCAAAATAAAATCTCGCCTTAGAGTATATATACAGTTTTCAGAGCTGGAAGACATGACTCTCATAACCCAGTGCCTCTTTAGAAATTAACTAAAGGTATCTGAGGCTTCTTAATGGGTGGGGAAGATCTTTAACTCTTGCCCCCACCTACCATTAACCTTATATTAACATTACATTCACCTATTTCATAAGGCTCTGAGAGGGCAAGGTGGGGGTGGAACAGGAGTGGCTACTACACATCCAGGTAGAGTGAGATAGAAAGAACTGGTTTAAAGAATGAATTAATTGAAATGAGAAAAAGAGGTTAATATCAATGAAAAGTCTTACCTATCTAAACATTTTTATATTGGTGTTATCAAGGTTTCCTCAGAGAAAATTAACTTAAAATATTATATTATATAGTAATGATTTGGATAGAATTCCTGAATTCAGGCTTTTAATGCTAAGCCTCCTAATCTTTCTTTAAAGCTCTTCTTGAGGGATGTAGCCATTTAAATTTCACCTTCTTTCTCTAATTGAATGGAGTAGTAACAGCAATTTCTTATGTGCAGCCCTACATACATTGTGTGTACGAGAGGGATCTGTGTTTTCTTCAAATAGAGTAGTAAAATCAAGATAAGATGACTCCTTCCCCTGGATCCACAAACCCTGTAAGACATTGAGCAGAAATATCCTAATGAATTGTAGGAGTCATTGTATAGTGTGCCTAATATATTCTATAAATTAGCCACTCTATTTCTTAGCCAGTACTAGATTGCTTTGATGATTAACACTTTGTAGTATAGTTTGAAATCTGGAATTGCTAAGCTGTTTACTTTGAAATTTTTTTTCTTTCATTGATTCCCTTGATATTCTTGAACTTTTGTTTTTCTAGGTGAATTTTGTTATTAATTTTTTTCTAGCTTCATAAAGTAATTTTTGGTAGTTGTTATGGCATTGAATAAGCAGGCAGAATTTTCACTTTTATTATATTGGCTTGGCCTATCGATAAGGAATTAATATTTTTTCCAACTGTTTAAATCTGACTTTATTCATATGAAAAATGACAGACTGCTTAATATCTTATATCATCTGCAGTTTATTTTAAATGGAAGTAATTCTCTTTTCTGAAAGGCACATCAGCATAGGATGATACCTCAAAAGGATGTGGGTGCTATATGAAAGTTCTTAAGAATAAGAAGGTTTTGGTCACCTTTTGGTCACATTTGTATATAACATGGAGATTGCCGATGGATATAGGGAGTTTGGAAATTAGGGAGAGGAATGGAATGAGCGAAGGGTTACGATGCTGTCATGTTCTTCCAGAGTCTTCTCTTCTCCAGGATAAATATCCTCAGTTCCTTCAACTGATGCTCACAGAGCTTAGAGTAAAGATACTTTGGCATGCTGATTACTCTCCCCTGGACTCTCTACTTTATCAATGTCCTTCAAAAAATGATGCAGAGTGTATCATGTTCTGATTTGTTATACGATTTCTTTCATTTACCTTAGTCTGACTACATAGCATGACTATAGTGAAAATATACTCAATAGGAAAGTATATGTAGAATCTATACAGAATTGTATGCAGTCGTGGGGAGGGAAAGGGGGAGTGGGGGGTGGGGGGGATAAAATCTCAATTGTATGGCAGTGATTGTTAAACATTAAAAAATAAAAAAATAAATAAAAAAATAAAAATAAATAAAAATAAATAAAAATAAATTTCCTTCAAATCAAAAAAAAAAAAAAAAAAAACGATGCAGACAAGTGAAAGGATTATAGATGTTGTCTGACCATGGCAGGAATATGAGGTTTCCCGCACAGGACCTAATGCTTTTCTTAATATAACCTATGATCTCATTGGTTTGCTTGGCTTCCCTGACACATTATTGATTCACATTGAACTTGCAAGATAATAAAATCCCAAATTTTTTTTTTTCCCAGAAAAAAATATATATATGCCTTGTCATAAAAAATATGTGATGCTTTTTTTCTAGGTTTAGGAGGGGGAAAATTTAAGAACACTACTTCCTCCCATTTTTTGTGCTGAGAGTAGATTGAAGGTATATGCAATGTTATATTAATACATGGAATTATTTGTGTAATTATTTGTGTAATTAATTCCATGTAATTAATACATGGAATACATAAAATTTGTATACATAATTAACTAAAATTGGGATTACAGATATAATTAAAATATAGTGATCACATAGAGAAGCGTACATGGTTAATAGCCATGTGCTAGAAAATATATAAATGTTAATGCCAAATGAGGTGACTTTGTCTACAAAATGAACTGTTAAACCTTGACAAAGGAGGGTTCTGACTAAAATCCCTACATAGGATATTTTTTTTAACTGAGTGAACTGGACAAGACCCTTAAACTTTCTGGACCTCAGTTTCCTCATTTATAGTATCAGAGATTTGGACTCTATAATCATTTGGGCCTTGATTAAAGAAGATCTGAGTTCAAATTTGGTCTCAGATGCTCACTAGCTGAATGACCTTGGGCAAGTCAGTTCACATTGACTTGCCTTGGTTTCCTTAAATATAAAATGGGTGTAATAATCACACCTATTTCCCAGAGTTACATCAAATGAAATGACATTTGTAAATCATTTATCACAGTTCCTGAGACATAGTAGGTACTTAGTAAATTATCATTTTTTCTTTTCTTCCTTCCTTAATTCTTCATCTACAATTCTGTGGTCCTAGTATGCTGATTTCTCACAGTCAAGAATTCCCTTGAACTTCTATTCCTAGAATTTTGTATTAATTAGAGTCTATTAATAATTATTGGAAATAAATTTGCAAGTAATTGAGGGTAGAGAGACTCTATATCTGAAGTCGTAAACCTCATTTTTAGTAAATTCCTTCAAGGGTATTGTGAATTTTGTCCCATGACTACATTAGTTTGATTATAAGAAAATATAAAGTAAAGTAGCTGGCTTTTAAACATTTGATCCCTTTAGAATCCTGGGTCTGCAGCTAGCTGGGTGATGTTAAGTATGAATATGTATACTCATTACAATTCAGCGTAGATGTGTTGTAAATTACATAGCCCTCTTTTAATGCCTAAAACAAAACCAAGTAACAGACAGTTCATTTATTCAAGATTAGGGAAATTTTTTGTGAATGTTAATTCAGGGAAACTCCTTGTTGTCTGCAACTTTTGAATGATGTTTTATGAATGATCTTCAGGGCTGTGGGATGGGATGGAGAAACAATAATAAGCAGGGAAGACTCAGATCCTAGAGAAGGCTGGGGGAAAAGAAAATATATTCCCATTTCTAGTTCATGGAATACACACACTCCACAAACAGAATTAACTTTTTTTTTTAAAAGAAAATGATTAAGCAACTCTAGCCTTGGGCCGTGATAATTTATATTCAGCAATTTATGAGTTCTTTACTGACTTCATTATTTAGTGAGAGGAAAATCTATACTTATTATAGGAATCTTTCAATTGATACCTATTTCACACATTTAGGAGATAGAGTACCCATCAATAGTGAAGATGAGGCAAAATGCACTCTACAGTGGCCATCAGTTCTAAAATGGTGGCCTTCTATATTTCTAAGATTATTTATAATAGGTCATTCTCTGAACATTTGTCCAATAGTTATTCTACCTTCTGAAAAAGGGAGCAGCAAGTTTATTTGCATATTAGAGTCCACAATTTATTTTCTGTTTAGACATTTGAGTTACTAACATGAAGGATTTTTTCATGATTTTTCTCTACTTTATCACCCATTAATATTGACCCAGATTCTCTAGACCCCAATAGTCTCAGTATAGAGACTATTTTTCAAAGGTTTAAGTCAATAATAAAAATAAATTATTTTTATGTGCTAAGGTAGAAAGCATCCTGTTCAAAGACAGAGGACCTGGGCTCAATCCTAGTAATACAATTTATTTTGTTTAATCTTGGAAAAGTCTCTTCATTCATATCAGCCTCAGTCTCTTTATTTGTCAAATAAAAGAGTTGAACAAGATCATCTCAGCAGTGCTGTGCAGCTTTAAAGCTGTGCTGGTAATATATTGCTTTAAGGGTAACAAAATGCTTTCCTAATGTGCAATCACAGAGGTGGGCTAATAAAATATTCATTTTTTAAAAGGGATTATCTAAAGAGGCTGAATGACTTGGATGTAGTCACACAGCTAGTGACAGAGCTTGGCTTCAAACCCAGAGTTTCTGACCTCAAACCCATCTTGTTAATCATTAACCCAAACTCCTTATCAAGAAGGTAATCTCTCAAAAATATAATAATTATAAATAAAAGGTACATGAAGTCTAATGTGGTAAATATCCATTTCAGTCCCAGAAAACAGGTTAAATTGCAAATCACTGTTGGAGAAAAGGGTGATGTCATGGGTAAGGATTTTAAGTACATTCAATGGACCTGATATATATGAATTCCATATGTGTGTACACATGTATATATGTATGTATGTGAGTATGTATACATGTGTAGGTTTATTCATTTTTTACAAGGATGGGGTAAGCAAAGTCAGTGTATATATGTGTTTGTGAGAGAGGAAGTGATATTGGGAAAGACTATGGTATAAACACAAGGCATTACTGAGATCTTTTTTTCTTTAAAGAAAATATAGCTGTATTTACTTTCAAACACGGTTGGTTACTTTTGCTGAACTTTTTTTGTTATTGTTTTAATCATGGTCTATGAGTAAGAAGGAGAGGAATTTATTATTAGCAAAGGAAAGATATAAACAAAAGTTATTAATTATAGTTGTATATCTATGTCAATCTACCTATGTTTTAAGTGTGCATATGAAAGGAGGAAAAGAATATAACTATAATATATATTTAGCAACACAGATTGGTTTTAAACATAAAGTCATGGAATATTGGTGACCAGAATCTGGGGGCTACTTGCTGTCTTTAAAGTAAGAAATGACAACGAGTTTGAGTACATTAAGAGGAGAACAACCAGGATGATGAAGGATCTGAGAATCATGTTATTAGTGTTGAAGAAATTGTGGATTTTAAAGCTGGAGAACAGAAGACTTATGCATATATGATACAAAAATAGAGAAAAATAAAATTCAAGAATTAGAAGTTCTGTCATATGGAGAAGGGGTTCATCTGCTTTTACTTAGATCTAAAAAAACACTAATGGATGAGATGATTCATGTTGCCTCTATAAGGGGAAAAATTTACTAATGATTAAATATGTCAGGGAGTAGGATGCATTGCTTCAGGAAACAGAGATCTTTTTTAGAAGAGGTCTTTTAAGGAAAAGCATGTTTGAAGTGTTGATGATTTAGATAGAAGTTAGACTTTGAGCAGCTAGGTGGTACAGTTGAAAGACTGACAGATCTGGAGTCAGGAAGATTCAGCTTCCTATATTCAAAACAAGCCTCAGATACTTCCTAACTGTGTGACTTTGGGCAAGTCACTTAACCTTGTTTTGGTCCATTTTCTCATCTGTAAAATAAGCCAGAGAAAAAAATGACAAACTACTCCAGTGTCTTTGCCAAGAAAACCCCAGATGGGGTCATGAAGAATCAGACATGCATGGAATGAAAGAAAACAGCAAAACAAAGAGGTTAGAATCAGTGACATCTGGGGTCCCTAAGTCTATCATCTAGCAGCTGTATATCAATGTATAGGATGCACTAATTAAATGAATATCTTACTTATTAATATCATAATTAAATGAATATCAGACTGATTAAATGAATACCATATTATCTCTACGAGATTCAACAACTACAGGAAACTGAAGATAACTGCAATCAGATTTTAATTTATTGAATTTACAAGAGTATAAAATCAATTATTAAACTCTTAAACCCATTATGATACCTACTAAGGATGCAAAAAGAGAAACAACCTCTTTCCTCAAAGAGCTTGTATTCTTGTTTATGGTATTTATTTTGTATTTAATTTTTCCTCATTTACATGTAAAAACAATTTTTAACATTTGTTTTTAAAACTTTGAGACCCAAATTCTCTCCCTTTCTCCCTCTCTATCCCTGCTTAATGAGAAGGAAGCAATTCCATATAGGTTATGTATGCATAGTCATGTAATACATATCTATAAGTCAGGCTGCAAAAGAAAACAGATGCAAAAAATATCAAGAATAATAAAGAAAGTGAAAAAAAGTTGCTTTAATCTCTATTTAGACACCATCAATTCTTTCTCTGGGGATGGATAACAGTTTTCATTCTAAATCCTCAGAGCTGGCATTGGACCATTGTATTGCTGAGAGTAGCTAAGTCATCCACGGTGGATCCTCTTACAATATTGCTGTTCCTTTGTACCCAGGACGTATTACTTTGTATCAAACCACATAAGTCTTTCCAGGGTTTTTTTTTCAAACAATTCTGCTCATCATTTCTTATAGAGCAGTGGTATTCCATTAGAACTACATATCACAACCTATTCAGCCATTTCCCAACTGATGTGCATCCCCTCAATTTCTAATTCTTTAACCCCAGAAAAGAGCTGCTGTATACATGTGTGTGTCTATATGTGTGTGTATATACATACATACATCCTATTTCTTTTTGTTTTTTATCTCTTTGGGGATATAGATCTAGTAGTGGTATTGCTAGATCAAAGGGTACACATGGTTCCACAGCCCCTTGGGCAAAGTTCCAAATTGTTCTATAGAATGGTTTAATCAATTCACAACTCCGCAATAGTACATTAATGTATCATTTTTTTCCATATCTCCTCCAACATTTGTAATTTTCTGTCCTATTATCTCATCTAATAGGTATGAGGCAGTACCTCAGAACTGTTTTAAGTTGCATTTTTCTAATCAATAGTGAGTTAGAAGAGTTTTTCATCTGACTGTAGATAGCTTTAATTACTTCATCTGAAAACTGATGATATCTTTTGACCATTTATCAATTGGGGAATGGGTCTTATTTTTATAAATTTGACACAGTTCTCTTTATGTTATGGAAATGAGGCCTTTATCAGAGAAACTTGCTTCAATTTTTTTTTCCCACAATTACAATTGCTCACTGTATTTTTCTCCATCCTACCCTCCCTCCCCCAATTAATTCTATTCTCTCTTTCCTTTCATCTTGTCCCTCCTCAAACGTGTTTTGCTTCTGACTACCGCTTTGCCCAATCCACCCTTCCTTCTATTATCATCCCTTTCCCTTCTCTTATCCTTTTCCCCTTCTATTTTACTGTAGGATAAGATAGATTTCTATACCCTACTGCCTGTGTATCTAATTTTTCAGTTACACATAAAAACAATTTTTAACATTTGTTTTGAAAACTTTGAGTTCCAAATTCCCTACCTTCCTCTCCACTCACCCTCACTGAGAAGGCAAGCAATTCGATATAGATTATACATGTGTAGTCATGCAAAAATATCCCCAAATAGTCATGTTGTGGAAGACTAACTATATTTCCCTCCATCCTATTCCCTCCATTTAGTTTATTCTCTTCTTTGACCCTGTCTCTCTTCAAAAGTATTTACTTCTGATTACCCCCCTCCCTTCTATTACCTCCCCTCCCTTCTCCCTTTCCTCCCTACTTTCCTGTGGGGTAAGAAAGATTATTATCAATGAATCACAAGGTTACACATGTGTAACCTATATAGAATGGTTTACCTTCTCAGTGAGGGGGAAGGAGAGGGAGGAAGGGAGGGAATTTAGAACTCAAACTTTAAAAAACAAATGTTGAAAAATGTTTTTACATGTAACTGAGGAAAAAACAAAATACCAAATAACAACAGCCACAAAAAACTCTTTCCCTGTACCCATTTAAGTTGCATTTTTGATATCTAGATCAAGGATGAAGATTTTATTTGTCTGATTGCATGACAGAGCTTTATAGAAGTTAGTGTAGAAATTAATAAACTATAGTAAAAAAACCATACCTTTTGATGTTTAGTGTAAGGGCAGGTCTTATTTCAGATGTTTAAAGTTATAACAGTAGGATAATCATTGGATTTAATCAGAAATCACTGGTGCAGTTTATGGGAACATAGCATATTATTGTCTTATAACATCTGATTAGTTAATGTCTTTATTTTCTCAATTTTATACACATAAAATGTTAAGCAGCTGTACCAGAAGAGATTAAATGGGATTTTAGACTTTTTTCTTTAAATGTAAGGCATAATTTTACTATTTGGAAATTAAAATACAGTGTATAAAGTAGAGATTAGCAGTTATTATAATAATTTTAAATCCTCAAAGATTATTTCCTCAACTGCTGAGAAATAGCAGTCTTAAGATCTCCTTTGTATTGTGAAAATGAAAGGTTATCTTTAAATGATTTCCATGCTACCTTGAAATGACTTATGCAGTTGGAAAATGTGCAAAAATATTTAAACTGCAAAAAGATCGGTAAATGACAAATCAAATGTGTAAGCTTCATTTATTTGTTCAATAAGGTTTCTAAATTCATCAAAGTCATCACATACCACCTGAAGCATTATGTTTGTAAAAATATTTAGTCATGATTACAGATAGGATGCAGAAAATTTAGCTATTTTAAAGTACAAATGGAGCTGTACCTCTCATATTCTTGTCTACTATAAATAAAGTCCCACCAAAATCTGACTTAGGTATCAGTTATTTCTCATGGGTTGAATCAATATACTGCCCAGTTCTGAACATCAAGAGGTCATAATATCAGAAGGGTGATAACATGTCTACATACCCTGCCCCTCACAAATACACCAAACTAGTACATGATAAGTTCTTTTCTAATCATCCATGTTTCCATGACCAAAAAGTTTTGAAGGTAAGATACAAACTCCTTAGTTCCAAGTTCAGTGCCTTTTCCAACAGTCCATATTATTTTTATTGTTTGTGTAGAAGCCCAATATAAGGACTTTTAGGGTAGGGAATCAATTTACCATGTTGAACTGTAGTGGAAAGGATCCTCATGTCCAGTTTGCAATGGACGGTGATATTCTTATTTCAGCCCTCACCATAAGGTACAGTGATTAAGAATAAGAAAATTTGTTCTCATAACCAGAAACAAGCAAAAAATATATTGTTCAAAATGGTCTGTGTTTCTTTAAACTCTGTCAAGCCCATATTGTCTCTAGGATCAAATAAAAATACCTTTACCTAGCATTTGAAGTTTATCACATGTGGGCTTCAGATAATCATTCCGGGTTCATTGCACATGACTCTCCACACATGCTATAGTCCATCAAAATGACTACCTTTATGTTTACAAAGTAATATACAACATTCTATTTCCCACCTCCCTGTCTTTACATAGTCTGCTTTCTCTTATATGAAATAATCCTTCTATTCTACTATCTTTTAAAATCTCTACCTTCTTTCTTTAAAAATTACTATTATAAATTTAACAGATATGAATATTTTATATATTAAAATACCTATTTTACATATGAGAAAATACAGACAAATACAGAATGAAAAAAGGTAAAAAAAAAAACGTTTCACTTTCGTATTACCTTTTTCATTCTGTATTTGTCTGCATTTTCTCATGCAAAAGAGTAGGCCTGAAGACCATTTGTTATCTTTGCACACAGTGTAGTTAAGAAGGAATAAGCATTGTTCCTACATCTTACAAAAATCATTCATAGCTCCTTGGCCCTACAAAAGCAGGCAGAAAGTCAAATTTGCGCTACAGACTTTAGTTAGCTTGCCCCTGACCCGCAGTCAGGGAATAAGCTCATCCTAGACATGAACAGGACACCAACTTTGTATGGATGCTGAATATTTCGAATATTTCTAAATATTTTCAGTGGTTCTAATGACTCAGACTTCCAGTTAATTTTTTCAGTAAAGAATAGTATCACAGTATGATAGTTCAATAAGTTCATTATCATTACATATAGAAAAATGTCTTCCAAATATAAAGATGGCAACTCATCCATACCCTCTTGTCCTGTATTCTTCTTGTCATGTCACCCTATAACATCAACCTGCTAAGGTCTTCTTACTTGCTATCCTCATATTTTGTAGATTTCAATAGTTGTCCAACAGTTACTCCTTGGATACCAAACCACAAGAATATAAGATTGGTATTGAATGTACAATTTATTTTAAATGAACACACAGTTCAATGTGTCAGCAAGCCAGGAGGAATTAACCATTGTATCTTTCATGTAAGGCTCATCCCAGTAATTGGCACATTGGCTTAATTGGCTTAAACTGTGGCTTAAGTCTGGAAAATAAGAGGAAAACATTATTTTACTGGCCAGTTATCTACAACCTGAAAATCAAAGAAACCCTTAAAAGAAAAACAAAATTGTGACAATATAATTAACATAGATTGAGAAATAGATTTTTAACAAATCTCTACATTTTTCAGTAGAACTTATTATGGAAGGTAAAATATATAATCAGAATGCACAAGGAATAAGTTTCTTTGACTTCTTGGAAACCTTTGATGAAGCTCTACATGGAGGGATGATGAATAAGCTAAGAGATACAAGAATTCTGGGCAGCATATGTGAATCACTGAAATAAACTAAAAATGAAAAATGTAGAAAACTTTGAAAGTGGTTTATGACCAGATTCTTGGGCAAGTGTTAAGTGGAGTTTCATAAAGGTCACTCTCTTGCTCTATTGCTTTTAAGTCATGCAAGTGACTTAATTTTTATTGCACTCGAATTCTGGTTGCTAAAAAACAAAACGATAATAGGAGGCAGTGTTATTCATGAGGCTACAGTGTTTGATATAATTATCAGAAAACCACAGAAATTATAAATATCAGAAAATAATATTGCTACGGAAATTATTAGAAATTGACAAATTATTAGAATGTCTTTGATTTTTTTTTGGTACGCAAAATTTCCACAAGGCTTTTTTTTATGAAAAGTAAAGACTCAAATGATTTTTTTTAAAAAGCAGTCAGGTTGATAACATGTGACATAAATGACTATGAGGGCAGAACGTAGCTACTCTTTCTCTTACTATTTTATCACCAACACTAGCACCAGCACCAGTACACCATTCTTCCTCTTCCTCCTCTTCCTATTACTAACACTACTCCTAATAATAACTTTTCTATAGTGTATATTACATACTAAGCACTGTTAAGTGCTTTACAAACATTATTTCATTTTATTATTATGTAAATCAGAATGGCCATGATGTAGTCTCTTACCAGGTACTTTTTACTTTGAAAATCTTAAGATTTAATCAAAAAAGTATTTTTATCTTTATCTCATCCTTTCGTAATGTCTATTTTATGTAAATTTTACAAAATGGTTATTGGGAAAGTAGTACATGTAAACATATATAAACATATATTTGTATGTATATGTATACGCATACACATAAAATAGAAATTATGAAAGGATGTGATAAAGATAAAAATCAATAAATTTGGCCTCAATCTCAATAGGCAGTCAGTTGAGTGGGAAAGTATGGGAAAGAAGAAGTAGGTTGCCTACTAAACTGAAAGTTTATGGAGACATTGTGCTGACCTCATTGCTATATGCCTGTGAAACCTGGAGAGTCTACCAGGGCCATGCCAGGAAACCACTGCTTTTATTAGTATTGTCTTAGGAAGAATCTAAAAATCATCTAGCAAAAGAAGGTTCTGGACAGTGAGGACCTTTCTCAAAGTGAACTGCCAAGCATTCAAACTCTAATGTAGAAAGTGCAGCACTAAAGGACTCTGGTACTTTGTTCAAATGCAAACATTCTTTTCCCTAAAAGACTATTGTATGGAGAATTCAAGCAACAAAGGCATTCACGTTGTGGTCAAAAGAAGTAATACAAAGAAATGCTCAAGGTCTCCCCGAAGAACTTTGGAATAGATTGTGTGGCATGGGAGACAATGGCACGTGACCACACAGTATGGGGTATCTGTATCAAAAACACTGTTCCCTATGAGTGAAGCAGAATTGCAGTAGTTAAAAACAAAAATGCGAGATATGCAAAGTTAGAGAGTTCTTCACTCCAAATGCTCATATGGACTATTTGTGTCCAACCTATGGTAGAGCTCCTATTGGTCTGATCAGCCACAGTAGGATACACTGTATCTTCTCTCCAACATAATGATGTCATTTTGGTCCTCTTCAAGGAGGAGGAACAACAACTAACCAACTAGCTTGTAGGAGGCATGGATAGATATGATCTGAGGAATGACTTGCTTCTTCTTCTTTTTTTTTTTTTTAATTTAACTTTTAACATTTATTTTCACAACATTTTGGGTTACAAATTTTCTCCCCTTTTATCCCCTCCCCCCCCAGACCCAAGCATTCTAATTGCCCCTGTGACCAATCTGCTCTCTCTTCTATCATCCCTCTCTGCCTTTGTCTCCGTCTTCTCTTTTGTCCTGTAGGGCCAGATAGCTTTCTTTACCCCTTAACCTGTATTTCTTATTTCCTAGTGGTAAGAACATTACAGTTGATCCTAACACTTTGAGTTCCAACTTCTTTAGCTCTCTCCCTCTCCACCCCTTCCCTTTGGAAAGCAAGCAATTCAATATAGGCCAAATCTGTGTAGTTTTGCAAATGATTTCCATAATAGTTGTGTTGTATAGGACTAACTATATTTCCTTCCATCCTATCCTGTCCCCCATTACTTCTATTCTCTTATGATCCTTTCCCTCCCCATGAGTGTCGACCTTGGATTGCATTCTCCTCCCCATGCCCTTCCCTCTATCCTCCCCCCCACCCTGCTTGTGCCCTTGTCCCCCACTCTCCTGTATTGTGAGATAGGTTTTCCTATCAAAATGAGTGTGCATTTTATTCTTTCCTTTAGTGGAATGTGATGAGAGTAGACCTCATGTTTTTCTCTCACCTCCCCTCTTTATCCCTCCACTAATGAGTCTTTTGCTTGCCTCTTTTATGAGAGATAATTTGCCCCATTCAATTTCTCCCTTTTTCCTCCCAATATGTCTCTCTCACTGCTTGATTTTATTTTATTTTTTTTTTAAGATATGATCCCATCCTCTTCAATTCACTCTGTGCACTCTGTCTCTATGTATGTTTGCGTGTGTGCATGTGTGTGTGTGTACTCCCACCCAGTGCTCAGATACTGAAATGTTTCAAGAGTTACAAATATTGTCTTTCCATGTAGGAATGTAAACAGTTCAACTTTAGTAAGTCCCTTATGACTTCTCTTTGCTGTTCACCTTTTAATGGTTCTCTTCATTCTTGTGTTTGAAAGTCAAATTTTCTTTTCAGCTCTGGTCTTTTCATCAAGAAAATTTGAAAATCCTCTATTTCATTGAAAGACCATTTTTTCTCCTGAAGCATTATGCTCAGTTTTGCTGGGTAGGTGATTCTTGGTTTTAGTCCTAGATCCTTTGACTTCTGGAATATCCTATTCCATGCCCTTCGATCCCTTAATGTAGAGGCTGCTAGATCTTGTGTTATCCTGATTGTATTTCCACAATACATGAATTGTTTCTTTCTAGCTGCTTGCAATATTTTCTCCTTGACCTGGGAATTCTGAAATTTGGCCACAATGTTCCTAGGAGTTTCTCTTTTTGAATCTCTTTCATGGGGTGTTCTGCGGATTCCTTGAATATTTATTTTGCCCTCTGATTCTAGAATCTCAGTGCAGTTTTCCTTGATAATTTCATGGAAGATGATGTCTAGGCTCTTCTTTTGATCATGGTTTTCAGGTAGTCCGAAAATTTTTACATTGTCTCTCCTGAATCTATTTTCCAGGTCAGTTGTTTTTCCAATGAGATATTTCACATTGTCTTCCATTTTTCCAATCTTCTCGCTATGTTCTGTGATATCTTGCTTTCTCACAAAGTCCTTAGCGTCCATCTGTGCCATTCTAGTTTTGAAAGAACTATTTTCTTCAGTGAGCTTTTGAACCTCCTTTTCCATTTGGCTAATTCTGCTTTTGAAAGCATTCTTCTCCTCATTGGCTTTTTGAACCTCTTTTGCCAATTGAGTTAGGCTAGTTTTCAAGGTGTTAATTTCTTCAACATTTTTTTGGGTCTCCTTTAGCAGGGAGCTGATCTGTTTTTCATGCTTTTCTTGCATCTCTCTCATTTCTCTTCCCAGTTTTTCCTCCACCTCTCTAACTTGATTTTCAAAATTCTTTTTGAGCTCTTCCATGGCCTGAGCCCATTGGGTGGGCTGGGACACAGAAGCCTTGATTTCTGTGTCTTTGCCTGATGGTAAGCATTGTTCTTCCTCATCTGAAAGGAAGGGAGGAAATGTCTGTTCTCCAAGAAAGTACCCTTCAATAGTCTTATTTCTTTTCCCTTTTCTGGCCATCTACCCGAGCCAGTGACTTGACTTCTGAATATTCTCCTCACACCCACCTCACCTCCTGGTCCTCCCACCCAGTGTTTGGGGACTGAGATTCAAATGCTGCTTCCCGCCTTAGGGATTTTGGTGGGGGCAGGGCTGCTATTCAGTGTGAGAATTAAGTTCAGGTGGTCAGGTCGGGGCAGGGCTGCCTCTCAGGCTCCGTTCCCTCAGGGGGGTTATGCACAGACCTTCCACAATGGATCCAGGCTCCCACCCGCTTGGGGAGCCCCTGTCTGCAGCCGCCTCTCAGCTTCTACCTCCCGGGGGGGCCCGAATCATGGGGGCACCCCACTCCCCTCTCAACCCGCCAAAGAGACTCTCTCACCGACCCCCATCACCTGTGGGCGGAGGGACTTGTGCGGCAGCTGGAGATCCCATCCCTGAAGCCTGCTTGGGTCTGTTTCTCTTGGTGCTGTGGCCACAGCAGGTCTGGGCTGGGCTGGGCTCCACGTCTGCAGTGCGACAGACCTTTTGCGAGAGGTTTGCCGCTGGAGATCCCGTCCCCGAAGCCTGCTCGGATCTTTTCCTCTCGGTGCCGTGGCCGCTGCAGGGCTGCCCTCTGCTCCCAGTCCCGGTGCCCAGTCCGCAGCGCGAAGGACCCCCCACGAGAGGTTTGCAGGTCTCTCCGGAACAGAAATCTCCCTTGCTCCAATATTCCGTGGCCTCTGGGTGCAGAATTCACCGTGAGTTACTCCCCTGTAGCCGATCTGTGGGTTGTGGGTTTGGAGCTATGTGTATGTGCATCTTTCTACTCCGCCATCTTGGCTCTGCATTCCGAGTGACTTGCTTCTTAAGAGAAGAGGAGAGTTTGAGGAAATACCTGAAGCACTCCCAGAAGGCTCGTTGCCAAGGAGAGGCAAGCAAGTCCAGAGAGCTGAGAGGCTGAGGGCTCTTCTCTTCAGTTTCTCAGAGGAGTAACAGAATAGAATTTTATCTGTACATGCAAATAGTGCTAATCTTGAGATACAGGTCTGATTCAGAACAAAACCACTTCCTTCTTGGCTAATTCACACATTGACTTAGCCCCTTCTCAAGAAAATCTCATTATAGCAAAATAATGAACAATTTTTTATCCAAATAAACTGCAAAAATTGGGGAAAATGTAGATTAGAATATTACAGAAAATGCAGCATAGTATATTCTCTAGATTGTAATGGAATAAGACCTCAGCTCACCAAGAGAGATGAAAATATACACAGTCTCTCAGGAGGAATGTTGGAAATCAGGGACATGTTAGAGCCAGCTTCCACCACATGACTGTAAATTGCAGTCTTTTTTCACTTCTCTTCCAAATGATTGAAATGATTTGTATCTCTCTCTGAAGTTGCTATACCAATTTCATTCAATGTAAAAATGGTAGCATCATGTCAGTGTTCTCTCCATCAGCTAGGAGTGGCAAAAAAATGCCCTAAGTTTTACATATTTGCATACTTGTGTATGCATGTATATACATGCACACACACATATATATCTGTGTATGCAACATGCTCACCTACTCATTTACTCATTACATATGCATATATATAGGTATGTAACACATACATACATGTTCATAGGAATACATATATATCCATAGGCATGATATATTGTACATATACAAGTACATGCATCTATGTGTATGGATATGTATTTATATGCTTATATACATGCACATAAATATATACATTGGTACATGTGTGGTATGCATTTTTATTTTCACAGATGAACATACAAACACTTACATTATGAATTCATATCTCTACCCACATTGATAGTAGAGCTCTCTATAGAAATGAAATTATAGGGGTCTAGTCAAAATATAATTATTCACTTGGAATATGTTATGTATGTGTATGTGTGTGTGTATACATATGCATATAAATATATATCCATACACACAAATATACATATATATCTATTTGTACCCATACATGTAGAATACACATATACATTCAACACATTGCTATAATATTTAGCTATTATCTCCCTCTACCCCTTTTCCAATGTTTATATAAATGCACTATATATGTACATATATTTTTATCATAGCCTTATTTTCCCCAGATTCAGTCCTCTTTCTATTGTACCTACCTTCTCCTAACACATTATTTTTTACCCTGAACTCAGATCTATACAGAAGTTGCTTCTTTTTTCTTTATTCTGTTGGTGTTAACTGCTATAATTTGAACAAATAGTAGCACTTTATTCACAGTTGCTAATTTCTTTCTGTCAATGGACCCATGGGGTGAGAAATTCCTACATGTATGGAATTCTCTATGCATGCATTTTGATAACCTAGGACTTGCTGTCTGTGAACCAATCCTATTATTTGCTGATTAGGTAGAGAAATGATTCTTTAACAATGTAAAGCTGAGGAAGGCATTCATGGTCGTGAAGACAATAGCCGACTTAAGTGGCAATTTCTTCTGTGGTGGGGATTGTGCGTCTCCTTGAGATGACTCTCATTATAGCCTCTCAATCCCCTTGTTCACAGAGTGAAAAACAATTGCTGTAACTTGACTGTCAGTACTGGCAATTTCACTTTATTTTCTGTACTCAGAGTGTGTGTGTCCCAGGAAGTCACATGTGTTTTTCTTCCCTTTTATTGCCTCAGTCAAAATCTCTTCTTGGTGCCAAGAAGATAATGTCATTTCATGAGTATAGCAGAAATGATTATATAGGATGCAAAATCTGAGTCATATTATTTAATGCCTAGCAAAGATCAACATCTTGCCTGTGTGGCCAATCTCCAATCTTTTTTCTGTATGCACCTTTTAGGAAGCTCTCATTTGTTTCACCTTTACATGGAGATTAAAAATTATCTATGCTTTCTCCATTTATTCTCCCTGTCTTATCCACCAAATTTGTGTTCTGCCCATAGAAAACCCAGGGCAAATAAAAAATTAAAACATCCATCTCCTATTAAGTTGGACTACAGAGAGCAATTTTTATTAGAGAGGGTTGATTGCAATTTAAATAATTCTGATAGCAATAGAGACATGTTTAGAATAATCAACAAAATGATATATTAGTCGCAAACCAGGTGAACACACACGCAGAAATATATTCAATATTATCTCTTTTTATGCTGCTTTATTTTAAAAAAAATGGTAGCTTTAGTCTAAATGAAGGCACAGACATCCTGAAGTTTGTTGTGAATGCATTGACTTCATGAGCTGGATAAATGGCTCTTTCCCCAATGGTATTGATTAAATATTTACAAGGGCTAAAGCAGAATTATGGCCTTATTTTCATTTACTTGTATTGATGTCTACCACACTGCTGATCCTAGAAAATCACCTTACGTACATAGGTCCATAGGAATGCTTGGGGTAAATAGAGCCTGCCTGCTGATGCATGACCATCTGAATGAAGAAGATACAAAATGAGGGAATTTATGGAATCTCTCAATTCTCTCTTGCCTTTTCAAAAACCAACCTTCATTTAAGTGTTCTTATGCTGGACAATAGGGAAAGGACACAATTCTCTACGTTTTATCCTCTTAGTACTGCTCTGCTAAATCTCACCCTCTTCTTGAAGCCCTCAGTAGCATAATAACGTCAGGGAAGAGAGTATGCATGCCCCTGAATACCCACATGGGTTTTGTCAACATACTTTCATGCACTCGTATTCATTCTTCTATGTAATATATACTATTTATTCATTTTTGGATGGGATGGAGTGATGTGAAGAGGCAGAAAAGCCCAAGAAGAAACATGAAGTTGAGTAAGCTTTTCTCCAATCACTAAAAGGGGAGCTAGACTAAAACTGTATTTGTTTGTTCAGCTAAATATTGCTAGTGCAAGAGTATGAGCCTGGTTCAGAACAAAAATCACTTATACTCCACAGTTTAGCCCCGTCACTCCCCATTCTACTTATCCAATAGTAACTAGAAGAGGCTGAAGGGGAATCAACTCATTTATTTAAAAGACTGGTGATTGTATTGGTATGGGTATTACTTTAAAGGAATATATTATAACCCAGCCTTGCCTGCCCATTTTTTGATACTTTCACTTGCCTTTCCAAAAGTTCATTACATGTTGATCATTGAACAACTATCTCATATTTAGAATAGCAGCATATAAATTATGACATAAATGATTTTAAAATGATGTGATTAGCAGCACCCATTTCCCACTTTCCTGTCAATTGACCAGCATTACTGCAGAAGGACAAAAACGACAGAGGTAATTTTGTATTTTTTTTGCATATTGGTTTGCCATTGTCAAATAATTCATTGTCAAGAAGCCAGTCTACTGATTTTCTTTCTGTTCAGCTAGGCTAGTGGGCAGACAGCAGACTGCTCTTAAGACCCTATTTGAAGGCCATCCAGCTTTTATTTCAGTGTCAAAACCTTTGAGAACCTACCATCAATTTTGTGATCTTATTCTACTTGAATGTTACAAGGTTTATTTTATTTTATTATTTTTCATCAGAAACGCTGGGAAAAATTTCAAAAATGAATTCTACTTTATTGGAAAAAAATATTTTTTAAAAGGACAGAGAGTCCTTTGGGCCCATGAAAAAACACCAGACCAGAACCTTGGAAACTTGTGAAGGCTTTTTTAAAATTATTCATCAAGTATTGTAAATACATTAATGATATTTATCAATTGATTTTATTTTTCATTCCCATAATAATAAAATACATTGTGATACCAAAGATCCAGTTATATTGTACATCAAAGCATTTCCTCCAAATACATGGTATAATGTGCATCTTCTTTCACTGAAAAACTCATGTTGTTTTTCTCCCCTGTCACTATGATCATAATACATATTATGTGGCACTAATGTTTTAAAATTTTATGTTGATATTACCCAAAGTTCTATGGAATTTAGAATGTGGGAAGAGTACACACATGTGTATATATATGCATTCATATGCATATAGATATTTATGTACATATACATATACACACATATATATGTATACTTTATAATAGGAAAAAAGCTTGGGATTATATTATATATACATGCATACATACATGTTTAAATGTGTGCACACATATAACACATGTATGTATACACATGTGCATACATGTGTGTATATATACATATATATATAAAACTCTAATCTTTCACATAATAAAGTAGCAAGGGTAAAGAGACCTTAAAATATGCTCTATTAATTATAAAGGTTGAAAGGATGATTAAACACATTCCCTTTCTTCTGCATTCTCACTATTTCTCCTTTTATTTCTTCTTTTTTTTTTGTCTTGTAGGAAGACACCTGAAATAGACTTACACATTGTGGAGGCACCGCAGGGTTCCATGAAAGCACTCATTGCTGTGTTGTCTGTCCTAAACTGATCAAAGTCGATTTCCTCTGGTGGAGATGATTCCTTCTAGGAGAGGGTACAGGTAATAGTAAAAGCATTTAAAGATTGTAGGTTTATGCTAGAGTTATTTTCAGAGAACAATAACTGGGAAACCATAGACTTTCAAAATATAATGGATGACAGATTAACCCAGGCATATTACCAGAAAAATCGGAGTAGACACTCAAACATGGTCAGTGATAATAGTGATTTGTTCTTTCACAATAAGGGTTGTCAGGCTGTAGAAAAGGTTATTGCTGAATTTTCTGAGTGTATATGTATATTTACCTCCAGTAGCAACTATCCTTTCATGAGTTCTACATATCTTCATTCCTCTCTAAGCTCCAGTTCTGACTTTCTGCACTTTCTCTGTTGTGCCACAAGCCAGCCACATTTTCACTTTTGACTTCTGGTCATATTATAGTTAATTATATTGTAATTTTTTTTTTTTGCTAAAATTTCTGAATCCTTTCCCCATGATGGTTTTTGGGGCATATGTGGAAGAATTGGTTTTCTTAGTGGCTTTTATTGTCTCCATTTTTAACCAAAAGTCACTTACTAGCCTTTTCATTATAATTCAAATTTACCAGTCTAATACCATCATATTGAATGACACATTCAAAGTTATTAGGACTCTTTGCAGGATTGAACTGCAACCTACCTTCTCATATCAGACATCCATTCTTGTCCTGCTCCCAAAATTTTCCTTCTACTTTCTGACTTCAATAAAATTTCTCATTACTTGAAGATTGTTATTGTTATTGAATATTATTCTGATGATCAGATTACCATTATTCATACTAAGGTATGAATAAGACTGAACACCTTAAGGGAATATTTTAATTCTAAATGAGTTAACTAGAATAAAGTTCTAAAAGACAGAATTCATTTTTGAGCAGGAAGTCTTTGCCTCTAGGCCTTTCATTCAGTGATTCCTACCCTATTTCTACATTGTCTCATAGAGTCATCACCACATGGCTACCATCTATCTCCTTTCCTCATCTCAGCAAGTAGCTTTTTACCTTCCATAGAATAGTAAAATTATTATTATTATTATTATTATTATTATTATTATTATTATAGTAAAATTATTGCCTGAGCAGCCATTGTGGATTGGCACATAGAACTTATAAACATTCAGTGGCAAATCACAATCTCAATCATTGATGGGCCTCCTTTTCCCCCTAAATTCCCACCAAAGTAAACACCGTCATAAAGAATGAAATGGTGACATTCTCATGCTTCTTGGTTTGGTTTAGTGTTCTCATTAGAGCATAATTAGGACTAGAATGTAGTCAGAGGCATGGCGGTTTCAGTCAGATGCATCAGAAATTAAACATGTTTGTTTGCATTAGAGGGTTCTGACTTTGAAGAGTGCAGATCTGAATGTGCGATGCCATTGGAGAAATGCATTATGTTGCAGCTCTGACTGAGCTGACTGCAGCAAGACTTTTCATTATGAGAACACTGTACTTATAGACTTTCTTGATTAGCTCTCCTGGGGGTATGCTTTTTTTACACAATGAGCTAGCATAAAAAAATAACCACTCTATTTTCATCATGTATTCTACACCATCTGACCTTCCTCACGAAGGTAGCACTCAGGGGACTCTACACCTTCATAATAAATCCTGGTGGGTTTGCAGTCAGGAGTGGTGATGGAAGAGAGTATGTACCTCTGTTGATGTGTAGTTACAGTTTCATTAGCAGAATCAGGAATTATAGGCTGGTGTTTATGAGAGAATAGGCACCCTGCCTTGTGTTGAAGGAAAGCAAAGTTTAAAAAAGGGACATCATCAAATGGTGCTAGTTTACTACCTGAAATGGGAATTGAAGCATATTAGGAGGTATGAGTCGGTTGTTCCTAAGAGAAAAGAGAAAGAACTTTTCCTGACAAGCAGAGGTTTGAGAATTTTCAACCTAATAGACCATCAGAGCATGAGTACTTAATAAATGTTTTTCTTTCTTAATCCTGATGTAAATAACTCCTTGTGAAGCAGCTTTTAATGGACTAATCATTTGTTTCAGGTTCTTAAAAGTGACTATCTCCATAAACGAAAACAATACTCACCAACGTGTGGAGATGCAGAAGCTACTGATTTGAGGGGGCCAATTGCCCTGCTTCCTCACTGAGACATCCCTTTTCTACTGGCACAGTACAGAACCACCATTTTGAATTAAGAAACTCTGATTCTAAGATGATCTTTTAAAAATGCAAATATATTGCCCAAGAGGGATAATATGTTAGGTTATTACCAGCTATTAGCAACTCTGAATGGATTTTAAAAACTAGAACAGCTTAGAAATAGAGAGAACTCAGTGATACTGTTACTACTACTACTGTTGCTACTACTGACACCACCATCGCCACTACTACTACTGCTACTAGAGGCAGCAGGTCAGAATGTGAGCTGCAAAAAAGTTGAAGAAGTTCATTGGAAGAGGCTGTTTCCTTACAAGGGAATTCCCTATGCCAATGAAATTGTAGACCCATTCCCAACACCTAAGGATAATTACTTAAAGAGGGGCAGTATGATACAATAGATAGAGTGTAAGATATGGAATTAGCAAGACCTGTGTTCAAGTCCTGTCCCCTTAGACAATTAGTCTCTGTGTGAACCTAGGTAAATCACTTTACCACTCTGAGCCTATTTTCAAATCTGTAAATAAATTTATTGGACCTATTTATTTCTAAGGTCTCTTTCACTTCAGTGATCCTGTGATTTCAGGATCAGGATCATCCTTAATGATGTAATGATGTAAGAGGTGAAGGGAAGGAAAGTAAAAATAATGGAAAAGTATGGTGACGTATAATTAGGCTTATTTATATATATATATATATATAGTTTGACCTTTGTGTACTCCAAGACAATTATGATGGCTGTGAAATATTTATAGGAATAGGAACACTTTCTATGTTCCCGGAACTGTTCTAAGTGCTAGGGATAACTAATCCCTGTCTTCAAAGAGCTTAAATGTATAAAGAGGGTAAAATGGTCAGAAACAGTGACAAAGTGATGCGGAGATCAGGTTTCAGACAAGAAAAGCAGTCTACCTCTTAGAACACAGGGATCCAGAGAATGAGTCCAGGTAGTTCCCATGAGAGGAAAAAAATAATAGTAGCTGACATTTACAAAGTGCTTACTATTTGCTATATATTTTAAATTTTTTATCTCTTTTGATCTTTACAATATTTTTTATCTCTTTTGATCCTCACAACAACATCCCCACAACTGGTAAGTAGGTACTATTATTAACCTCATTTTACAGATAAGGAATCTGAGGCAAGTCCAGGTTCACAGGACTAGTAAGTGCGGGAGGTCAAATTTAAACTCAGGTCTCCATGACTCCAGGTCCAGTGCTGTATCTACTGTACCACCTAGCTGACCCTAAAGATACAGAGGAAAGACAGAAATAGAGAAGAGTTAGAGTAGAGACTCTATGCATGGCCTGGAAATAGTCAGAAAGTAATGTCAATTCCCAGGTTTAAAAAAGACAAGATGAAATCTCATCTCTCAGAGCCCAGAAGTCCAAGAGAAGGATTCCGTGGTTCTATAAGGGATGACTGGAGTAGAAGGAGTATGTTCTAGAAACATCAAGAAAATGATGTGGAGATCTGAATCCAGCCAAATAAGGTAAAACCTTATCTTGTAAAAACATTACAGGATCTACACACAATAGTATGTACTGTCATTTATTATGCCAGGAACCATAGTTGGAAAGATAAATCAATCAAATAGAACTATTATTTGAAGTTTTGTTTTTGTTTTTTTTGTCCCCCACAGCAATACAGATGGTAAACCATCCATGCCTTTGGAACTCATGTGATCACATCCATTTACAAAAGGGCGTATTCTCAACTCCCACCTTACTGCTTCACTCATTTCTGATATCTTGAAGAAGACAATGGAGTTCTTGGACTGTTCAGCTATCATCTCTAGATCTTTCAAAATGATCAGCCCATCTTCTTTTACTACCATAGATGATCCTGTTATCTTTTATTCTGAATTCTTCCAAATTCTTTATTTGTTACATCCGCTAGCCACCTGATTTTGAATTTTTGGGCCATGGCAACTTATGAAACAATAAGTAAAGATATATATCTATGTGATACATGTGTACACTATACTTTATATGATAAACATGCTACACTATACAAATGCTGATATATAGATTCATATCTTTATCAGTAAACAATGGAATATGATTGAACTAAGACACAAGAAATTAAAAGAAAAGACTACATTTTATTTAGTTCTTATGTTTGAGTGTAATTACATTTCCTTTTCCATATGTGAAAGACAGAGAGATAGATCAGTAGATGACCATATCAGTAGCTAAAATACAAATATAGCAAATTATATAGAGTATGGAATGCACAATATATAGTATGGTATATATGAGCAGATTGGTGGTGGAGTAGATAGAGTGCTGGATCTGGAGTCAGGAAGACTCCTCTTCCTGAGTTTATTCTGACCTCAGAAATTTACTAGCTATGTGACCCTGGACAAGTCACCTAACCAAGTTTGCTTCAGTTTAGTCATTTGTAACAGGAGCTAGAAAAATAATGGCAAACCACTCCAGTATCTTTGTTAAGAAAACTCCAAATACGATCATGAAGAGTCAGATATGAATGAAAAATGACTGAACAACAATAATAACATAGTATATAAAATGTGTATGTGTGTATGCATGTATATTATTCTATATATCAATATTATTTGTTTAACAGGTTGGTACTTTGTATTTATATCATCTATACTGATTTGTATATGCTGTTTAACTCCACTGGAACATAACCTTCTTGGGAGCAGAGATTAACACAGTGACTGGTACTCTAGGTTCAAATATCACTTTGTTGTTCAACCTATTGTCGTATTGTATGTTCTTGGGATTTTTTTGTCATTCTGATTACAGTACTCCAGCTAGTCTTCAACCTGCTTTCTTCTTACTGAAATTACCGCTGGGCCACCCCCTTTCATATATGCATCCCCCAGAAAAAGTACCCTATGTTAGAGGAATTCAGTGTGTCAAAATCCACTTAAATTATGGAGCATATAAACCTTATAATCCTAGTAATTGCTAAACATTGACAAAGTTTATGAAAGTATTGAAGAGTATAAGGCCTCACCAATACATGTAGAGTTATACTAGTAATCTCCTTCGAAGTTGACATTGAACCATTCATTAATAATTACCATTTCAATTTGTTTATTCAGTCAGCTCATTACTCCATTTTAGTGTACCAATACTTATCCCCAATTTCTCTGTATTTTCCATAATATATCCATATTTCCACAATATGTATTTCCATCATTATTTAGCCGATAATGTCTCCCTTTATAATTCATCTACGTCTCACTTTCATTTATTTATTTGATTATATAGCAACTGAGTTGTCTAACCAAATCTCAAATTCTATGATTCTGTGAAGAATTCACCATATTTTCTAGTGGTGTGCTTCTTACAAATAGAAGGAATATTAATGAATTAAAAAATATATAAAGGATAACAAGATTGTGAAGGGCTTCAATGCCGTAAGAGTGCAAAAAATGAATAATGTTTAGAATCACAAAAAGGGATTCATTGTAGACATGAGAGATATCTTCAAGCATTTGCAAGGCTTTCACGTGCAAGAGGGCTGTTCAGCATGGTTCAAGAGGGTAGTGGCAGGAGCAATGAGAAAAAGCAACAGAGACAGTTTTAGTCCTGACAATGAGAAGGACTTCCAAGCAACTACAGCGATCCAAAAGGATCATTTTTTGAGTGGGTAGTAGAAAGCATTCTTGGCTAGACAGTGTTTGGAACAGATGGCTTTAAAGTTCTATTCCAAATGTGAAATTGTTTGATTCTGTAAAATACATTTTTATAAGTTGATTTGGCAAGGTAGCCACCATGAGTAATAACGTTTCCATTGGAAAATATGTTCAAAGCTCCAAACAACCCATTTACAAATGACCTTTTGAAACAAAACCCATTTATAAGTTGGAAACTGACTAGACTGAGATTTTTTTTATTGTACTATATTTTCTGAGTTTTCTGGAAAGAAACATGGATTTTCTTTTCATGTGGTTAATAAACAATGGATCTCTGACCTCAAATGATGTTCCTTCATGCATCGGTAACACATTGAAGGAGGAATATTAATTTGCACATCAATAAAATCAATACTGGAATAATATATTATCTTGGATAAACCTCATAACTGGATCCAACATGCTATAATCCGCTCAAGTGATGGGTGATTAATACTAATATTTAAAGAAGATTTATTTCATTGTTTGTGTAGACTTCATGGAATGAATTTTCATTTATAAATGTTCCCAAATGAATATGTGTGTCTATAGTCTTCTGCTAATATTATCTCATGAAGGGAAGAGAAGGACTGAATTTCACCCAACTATTAGAAACTCTTAATGGTAAAAAACTGCCTAAACAAGTAGGATCACAATTGCCTAAATTGAAACCATTTTGAGTCTTGGAAAGACAAAATTGAGTTCTATCAGCATCATATGTTGCTTATATTTCTCATAGTTTAACTCTTGGAAATTTAAAAGTGATAGAAATATTTTTATTAAAGTAGACAACCTACTACCTCTTCTAGAGAAAACATGCCCCCTCTCTATCAACACAGACATCTCTTCACTTTTCCTCCCTATTTTCTACCCAACTTCAGAGTAAATAATTTATTATATGCATTTGCAAACAAAACAAACAGATGAGATCAAAATATTGTACTTCAGGTCAGGTATGACTGAAACCAAATTTGTAAGTAAAATCCAGTCAAGCTTAGCAGTGCAATGACTACCTATTAGCATGCTACTGGAAAATGTAATGAATTCTTCACAGAATCACAGGTTTTGAGATTTTGCTGGACAGCTCCATTGCTATATAATCCAATACATAAATGAAGGTGAGAGGGGGTGAGCTTTAAATACTTATTAAGCACCTATAACTTGTCAGACACTGTGTTAAGTCTTTTTCAAATAATACCTCATTAGATTCTCACAATAATATGGGGAGTTAGGTGCCATCATGATCCCCATTTGAGAGTTGAGGAAACTCAGGCAGACAGAGGTTAAATGGTTAGCCTAGGACCACTCATCTATGGAGTGTTTGATACTGGAATAGAATTTTGTCCTTCCTGACTACAGGTCCAGTGATCTATTTGATGTGTCAGCTAGTTGTCTCTGAATTATAACATATGTGACAAGTGGTCATTCAATCTCTGGGAATTGGGAACCTGTTGGGATTGGAAGCTCAATTCCATGTGGACAGTCTCGGGCGGGTAAAGGTGGGAGCTTCTAAATCTTAGAGCTCTCACAAGACCCCCCCAGGAAACGGCTGGGAATAGAGGTGAACCGAGCTATCTCGAGTAATTCCGCCTCTTCCCGTGAGAAACGTGATGGGAGAGAGATCTCCCCGCCCTCGAGATTGTCCTGGATCTGGGCACACTATTGTTATCTAACAGCACAGTATTCAGATGCAAACTATGCGGCTGAAGGTTAAGTAGGATTGAGGAAGCCTGAAAGCTCTCTTAGCACGTGAGGAGCCAAGAGGACAGTAGGCTCCGCTTTTCTTCTTTCCTCTCTCCCATCCCCCTCTCTCCCCGCTTGTACTTCTACTTCCAATCCCTTAAGATCCTAGCCTCCTTAGGAAATCTCCCCCTCTTCCTCCTAAGGAAGACCCCCCTGCACTTGTAACTGAGACCCTGAAATAAAGCTCAACCCTTGTTCGACTCTGGAACGTCCTTTCTCTCATATGAGCATCCGGTTTTGGCCAACCGAAGACCTCGGAGGTGAGGTAAGAAGACTCGGGTAGCCCACACAGGCCTCTAGGCCTGGCAGGAACCCACTAACTTCCTAGGCAGGCCATTACCAGTTTTAAACAGACTACATAATATATTGTCTAAGAATGGCCAGAAATTTGGCATCTCTATTTTTAAGGCAGATCCATAGAACTTCAAATCCCCTTGTCAGATTTCATCTTCAGTTGTTTTGCAAGCTAATTTTGCTCTCTTGTATCCCTTGCTTTCAATAGATAGTGATCAGGAAAAAAAAAAATCTTATTCTCCCAAATTCTTCTGACTTTTCCCAATACATTATAATCACATAAAATACTTTTTAGGTTCCTTCTGACAGTTCTCTGTTGTGTCTTCACTATGTGTTCCAGCAAGACAGCAGTGCTCTTGATATTAGGTCAATAAATGACTATTTTAGTCCCACTGGAGCAAGGTATCACAAACTATATGCACTCTTCTATTCTGTTTCTTCATAGTGATAAATCTCTTACTTGATAATTTCTATGCCTTTACTGCATAACTTTTGGAAGGTTTCTCTTTTCCCCTCCACTGACCTCTCTCTTCCCCTTTTCTTCTTCTCCATATATTTTTCTGCAAATGTACCAAATGACACTTCTTTTAATAGTATAGCATTCAAAAACACCCAGAAAGAGCATCAGGCTCCATCTTTAAGAGTCTCTGATTTGATTTTAAGCAGTAATTGAATAGCTATTTTCTTCCTTTTGTGCCTCCTTTATGTAATACTCTTCAGCTCTCTGACAACCTGACAAGACTCATGCATCTATGCTTCCATCTGGTATCTTCCTTCTCAGCCTCCATCTCCCAAGGTGCAGCATTGCTTTTGTTTTCCTAAAAAGCACTTGCTTCATTTTCTGTAACTACTTAAATTATGGAGAGGAGAATCATTCCTTGTTTCCTTTCACCTTTCTTAGGATGGAGATCATCCTATATTTGGAACAGAAATAACAGTCCCTCAACAATCCTGCATTAAAAATACAAGTATTGAATAATTGTTGTAAATCATTGCAATTTTCTTTGCTTTCTATTCTGATTTGGATTTCCTTTTAGGAGTTTCATAAGTATGGGTATTTTCTAGGCACATAATGCAAACCATTAGAGCAGGTATAGTTTTGTCATTTGGGTTGAGTTAAATTAATCTTACTGAATTGACAGTTTCTGCCTTGAATTATGCTAAGTTCACCAGAGAGAATGAAAGGATTTGGGCCTTATTCTTTACAAAAAGAATTTGTATTAATATGATCTATGAAGGTAGGAATGTAATACAGATGCAGCTACACAAAATAAAAAGTAAAGATAATGATATGTCTTCAAGGTAAACGAACATCAATAGAAATGAATGGTTTCATAGTTATAATAATTCTTTGAATTCAAATAGATTTCTTAGAGTCCTGAAATTAAGTTAATGAAACTAAGATATTCTATGTAAAATGCTATTATTTTCTCATTATGACTATGGTATATATCACACATTGAGTCTGTGTATATTTGCCAAGAAATCAAAGGAAAAGAATGGAATTATTTATTAATCCCATTGCATTGAATTCCTTTGAAGACAATTGAACTGGATATCAAATTAAAATTACTGTGGTATACTAAGGAACCCAAATGATCTTGAGAGGAAATGATTTACAAATGAGTTTTTTATTATAGCAAATCACAAGAAAAATCTAGGAAATTTTTCTCATCTTATTTAGTCTTCTATAAACTGATTCTAACACTAAGTTGAGACTGATTTTTAAACAAGCTAATTGAATTAGTTCACAAAACAGATCTGAGTAAAAGATGAGAAACAGATCCTTAGGCACAACATTGGGTAAATGTGTCACAATAATTCCCTAATAAATACAAACTGCATCTTGAATTTACAAAGGGCTGATGTTCCACACTTTGAATTTAATTTTACTCTAAATAACTCAAAACAAAGTTACTTTACAGTACTCTGCAGTACTTAAAACATTTTAAACCCAGATTTAAAGATATTTTGTTTCTTGTTTTTTAAATGTTATTTGTCTTTTTGTTTGTGTTTTAAGACTTCTGAAATCAGACATACATCAAATTAAAACACAAAACAGAAAAAAATGTAATTATTTCACTAATATTGAGAGAATCAAGTAGTTTGAACGTGGGGGAAGTAAGTCTCCTCTATGCTATTCATATTAATACATAATGCATTAGGCACACTACCTACTTTGGGGGTCTGGCAAGAGGACAGCCTTTTTGAATCAGACAAAACACGGACAACATTATTTTAAAAGGTTTATACAATTATCAGTAATATCCTAGATACTTTGGGTTGTCATCTATGATACATGCCATACATTAAACCCTCTACCTAGAAAGTATCTTTCAAATAGCAAAGCTCCAATAAGTTTAGTTGAATAATTTCAAGGCTATATCTCTGACTAGGCTTGGCAATGAAATTCCTTTATAATCTTCTTTCAGTCTAACTGCCAGACTTATTATAGTTGCTTTGCTTTCATGAAATATTTGTTCCAGCCAAACGAACCTATTCGCTGTTGCCTGATTTAGGTGCTTCTTCCTCCTAAAAGCATTTATTGACTCCTCCTCATCAGTGATCTCTTCCTCCTCAAATCATTTTGTATTTACTTTTCTGTCTACATGTTATATCATCTACTAGAGTATGAACTCCTTGGAGGCTGTGATTTTCTCAACTTTATTGTTTTATCTTTAGAGACTTGCTATGGTAGGCACTTTACAAATGGTGGTTGAACTCAATTTAAATTTTGTCCTCTAAACAACACTCTTTTCTTATTGCTTTGGCAGCTAATTTTCATTTAAATTACAAAAGGGAGCATTGTGGGGCAATAGATAGTAATGACCATATGATTATTTTATGCATTAAAATATAAAAAGCAAACTATTTAATTAAGTCTAGAAAAGTAAGATCACTTGAGGGCCAAGAATCAAAATATGAGCCTATGGCAAAGTTTTAATAGGATTATTGATTTTAGGCAGTATTTTTTTCTTTTCAATATTGTCACCAATTGTTTAATCTGTGTTTATATGAGAAAATGTGGTTCTTTTAGGTTGCTCTCAAATATAATTTTCTGTTAATTTTCTTTGTTTTGAACTTTAAAATTACCAAATGAGTCCATATACAAAACAGAATGGGAAAAGAGAAGTGATGGCACCTAAAAGTTTCTATTACGAAAAGTCTGTGTTTTTTTCTTTTGAATAATGTAAGAAATTCAACTTACAACTTTCAAAGCAATCCTGCTTCTCTGTGTTTCCTTTAAGCCTTCTTTCTATTCTCTTTTTTTCAAAATGCTTTAATGACTTTTTAATTATTGTTTTCCGAAAAGTATCTTTGCATCTTACCTTCTCCTAAGAAAAAGTGAAATAAAAAAAAACTTTTAAAAAGTGAAATATTCATAGTTAAACAGAACAAATTCCAGCATTTGCTGCATCTAAAAAATTTTTGTATAAATTTTGCATCTTGACTTTCATTTCTCTTTAAAAAGGTGAGTATCATTCTTCATTGGTTTTCTGAAATTTTAGTCATTTCTTTGATCTTAATTTTTAACTCAAATTTATTTGTCTTTACAACATTGGTTTTGTTCTATAACTTATTCTATCATTTTTTTTATTTTGTTCTGCATCAATTCATATAAGTCTTTGGTGTATTCCCTTGTTTCCATGTACCTCTACCTGGTAAATATTTTAAAATTTTAAATAGGTAACCTTTAAATTTTTGTGTTTTTAGCTTTTATGCTTTTGAAAAATGTATATTTATTATTAAATCTTAAAACTGCTCCAATTCTTTTGGGAAATCCTGTACATTCTATAGCACCACTGATGAAGTCACAAATCCTCAAGATGTTTAAACACTGGTACACTCTACATTTTTACAACTGTATAATTTTTATACTCATTTTAAAGTTTTACCATTGCTTGAGATGTACAAAGAAAAAAGACCCAACTATAATTATTGCTTCTCAACTAAAAACAAAGTAAGGAGAAAAACTGATTAGGTAGTAAATAGTACATAAAGACTTCTCTCCAAACATGTCTTTCACAGCTATACTGAAACATAATCAAGTTTATGATAAATAAAAAAAAACAGTAATATCTTAATTTGGTAGGCTTTATTATTAGTTTCTAACAAGTTACAAAACAAGATTTTGCTCACCCAATACATTCACTATTATCATGCAGCTCTCCAGGGAAAAGTGTAATGGGAGAATTCTTTGTAGATAATAAAGTTCTCCAGATGTTCCTGCAATGTCACAAAAAGCCTACTAAATCAGATTCATAATTAAGAGTTTGGCTTAAGTATTCAAACACCAAGAACCAAGAAAAAAATGAGTTTCATTCAAATTACAATAAAATTATGGAATATGTGGGTCATAGAGTTAGGCAACCAGTTGGTTGGTTGGTGGTTTTCTTAGTTCTTTAAAGGGACCAAGGTGACATCACTATAGTAGAGTCAAGCTACAGCGCATCTGACTGTGACTGATTAGACCAATATGAGCTTGGAATTCTCAGGTCAGGCATAAATAGTTCATATGAACATTTGTGGTGGGTTCTTTAAATTTGTGCCTCTTGTATTTCTATTTCAGTTCTGCTTTGTTCATAGCATAGAACCTTTATTTTTTCCCATTTTATTTTACTTTTTAGTTTTTTTAAACTAATTTATTTATTTAAGTTTTCAACATTCATTTTCACAAAATTTTGAGTTCCAAATTTTCTCCCCATTTCTCCTCTCCCCCCACCCCAAAACACCGAGCATTCTAATTACCCCTATCACCAATCTGCCTTCCCTTCTAACATCCCTTCCTTCCCTTATTCCCATCTTCTCTTTTGTCCTGTAAGGCAAGACAAATATCTATATCTCATTACCTGTATTTTTTATTTCCTAGTTGTATGCAAGAACAATACTTAACAGTTGTTCCTAAAACTTTGAGTTCCAACTTCTCTTCCTCCCTCCCTCCCCACCTATCCCCACTGGGAAGACAAGTAATTCAATATAGGCCATATCTGTTTAGTTTTGCAAATGACTTCCATAATAGTCATGTTGTGTAAGACTAACTATATTTCCCTCCATCTTATCCTGCCCCTCATTTCTTCTATTCTCTCTTTTGACTTTGTCCATCCCTAAGAGTGTTGACTTCTAATTGCTCCCTCCACCCATTGCTCTCCCTTCCATCATGCCCCCCACCCTGCTTATCCCCTTCTCTCCCACTTTTCTGTATCATAAGATAGGTTTTCATACCAAAATGAGTGTATATAGTATTCCTTCCTTGAGTTGAATGTGATGAGAGTAAGCTTCATGTTTTCTCTCTCACATCCCCCTTTTTTCTCTCCATTGAAAAGTCTTTTACTTGCCTCTTTTATGAGAGATAATTTGCCCCATTCCATTTCTCCCCCCAATATATTCATCTCTCACCCCTTAATTTCATTTTTTTAGATATGATCCCATCCTATTCAACTCACCCTGTGCTCTCTGTCTCTCTGTCTCTCTGTCTCTCTGTCTCTCTGTCTCTCTGTCTCTCTCTCTCTCTCTCTCTCTCTCTGTGTGTGTGTGTGTGTGTGTATGTGTGTGTGTAATCCAACCAACCATTCGGATACTGGAAAAAACTTTCAAGAGTTACAAATATTGTTTTTCCATGTAGGAATGTAAACAGTTCAACTTTAGTAAGTCCCTTATGACTTCTCTTTGCTGTTCACCTTTTCATGCTTCTCTTCTTTCTTGTGTTTGAAAGTCAAATTTTCTTTTCAGCTCTGGTTTTTTCATCAAGAATACTTGAAAGTTCTCTATTTCATTGAAAGACCATTTTTTCCCCTGAAGTATTATACTCAGTTTTGCTGGGTAGGTGATTCTTGGTTTTAATCCTAGTTCCTTTGGCTTCTGGCATATCATATTCCATGCCCTTCGATCCCTTAATGTAGAAGCTGCTAGATCCTGTGTTACCCTGATTGTATTACTTGTTTCTTCATTGTTTCTTCAAGCTGCTTGCAATATTTTCTGCTTGACCTGGGAACTCTGGAATTTGGCTATAATATTGCAAGGAGTTTCTCTTTTTAGATCTCTTCCAGGAGATGATTGGTGCATTCTTTCAATATTTATTTCGTCCTCTGGTTCTAGAATCTCAGGGCAGTTTTCCTTGATAATTTCATGAAAGATGAGTCTAGGCTCTTGTTTTGATCATGGCTTTCAGGTTATCCCATAATTTATAAATTGTCTCTCCTGGATCTATTTTCCAGGTCAATTGTTTTTCCAATGAGATATTTCACATTACCTTCCATTTTCTTCATTCTTTTGGTTTTGTTTTGTGATTTCTTGTTTTCTCATAAAGTCATTAGCCTCCATCTGTTCCATTCTAATTTTTAAAGAACTATTTTCTTCAGTGAGCTTTTGAACCTCCTTTTCCATTTGGCTAATTCTGCTTTTGAAAGCATTCTTCTCCTCATTATCTTTTTGAACCTCTTTTGCCAACTGAGTTAGCCTATTTTTAAAGGTGTTATTTTCTTCAGCATTTTTTGGGGAGTCTCTTTTTGCAAGTTATTGACCCGCTTTTCATGATTTTCTTGCATCTCTCTCATTTCTCTTCCCAATTTTTCCTCCACCTCTCTTACTTGATTTTCAAAATCCTTTTTGAGCACTTCCATTGCCTGAGACCATTAAATATTTATTTTGGATGTTTGGGATACAGAAGTCTTGACTTTTATATCTTTCCCTAATGGTAAGCATTGTTCTTCCTCATCTTAAAGGATGGGAGAAGATATCTGTTCACCATGAAAGTAACCTTCTATAGTCTTATTATTTTCCCCCTTTTTTGGGCATTTTCCCAACCAGTTACTTGACTTTTGGGTCCTTTGTCAAGAGTAGGATATACTCTGGGGGTCTGCAAGATCTCACTTCCTCCAAGGTGGTACAATCAAGCATGTATACTGGTATGGGAGCTAGTAGAAAATTTTGTGCACAGAATCTGAGTAATAGAGTTTCCTTTTCCCAACCATCTCACCTCCAGTTCTGCCAAGACAGCACTGGGGGCTGAGATTCAGATAAGATACAGGGGCAGGGCAGCCATTCAGCGTGAGATAAAGATGAGCTGCTCAAATCCCTCAGGAGTATTAGATGGAGGCAGGGCCTCTACACAGAGGTGAGGTAAGAATCAGCTGCTCAGTGCCTCCAGGGGTTTTAAAATCTAACAATGGATGTGGGCTGCTATAGTGGCTGTTGTGGAAGTTGCTGTGGAAGCTGCTGCTGGCTGCCCGATGCAGCCACTGCCTGAGGCCAGAGCTATGGGAATGCCCTTCTCCCTTCTTGGCAAGCTGAAAAAACCCTATCACTGACCTTTGAAGCCTGTGTGTAGAGGGATCTTTGAACCCCTGTTACTGTGACTGGGGATTCTGCCCTCAAGGCCTGCTTGTGTCCTCCTCCCAGAGACTTGCCTTACCCTGGGCTGGAAATCTCCTCCACTCTGTTGTTCTGCGGCTTCTGTTGCTCTAGAATTTGTTGAGAGTCTTTCTTTACAGGTATTTTATGGGCTGTGGGGGAAGAGCTAGTTTATGTGTATCTTTCTACTCCACCATCTTGGCTCCACCCCTGCATAGAACCTTTTTTGATGAGGGCACATCACACTGGACAGTACTGTGCCAGTGTTCCTCATGTCACACAGTGAATCCCAAAGTTCCTAAGAGAGACCTTGAGAGTGTCTCTTTATTGCTTCTGACTGCCATGTGAGCACTTGTCCTGTGTGAGTTCTCCATAAGATAGTCTTTTAGGTAAGCATATGTTTGGCATTCTACAATGCATTCAGCCCATTGGAGTTGTACTCTCTCCAGTAGAGTTTGAATGCTTCACAGTTTAGTTAAAGGACCTCAGTGTCTGATATGTTATCAAGGTGATCTTCACAATCTTCCTTGGACAATTCAAATGGAACCAATTCAGTTTTCTAGCATTACATTGCTATACTGTCCAGGTTTCACAGACTTATAACAACAAGGTAAGCACAACAGCTGTGCAGATTTTTTGGTGTTGTAGGCAGTTCTTTTCTTCCCATACTTTTCTTCAGATCCTCCCAAACACTGAGCTAACTCTGGCAATTCATGTGTCAACCGCATTATCAATGTATATATCCCTAGAAAGTTTACTGCCAAGGTAAGCCAATTTATCCACAAAATGAAAACTTCTCTATTTGCTGTGACCAGTGGTTCCATGTATCAGTGCTGTGGTGTTTGACTGATGGAGTACATGTGTTTTCTTGGTATTAATCATTAGGCCAAAATTAGCACAAGCAAGAGAACTGAACCATGTTTTGTTGCATCTCAGCTTCAGTGACTGCATTGAGTACACAGTCATCTACAAACAAAAAATCATACACCAGTACCCCCTCCATTTTGGTTTTGGCTTGTACCATTTTCCAAGCTGAAGAATTTACCATCAATGAGGTATCCCTGATGGCATGTTCATCTTCACTAAAGGCATTTGACAACATGGTTGAAAATATCTTGCACATCAGCTAGTTCAGCTAAATAATGAATTGGGTCTAGAAGTGGAAGAGTAGGCTGGATTGCACTGGTGGAATAAAATGCTTTTTATAACCCCAAGTTTTTGTTTCAAACAAAATTTTTAATTTTTACCATAGTTGTATTGTCAGATTACCTTTTTTAACATCATTTTTCCAGTGATGTCAAATATCTGACAACCATGTTGCAGTCAATGTGGAGGTTGTAGAAGACCAATGTTATTTTACACAGCCCTTTCTTCTATATCTGATATGATTTTGGAGATTTAATGAGGTCCACTCTATCAAAATTATTGGTTTCCTTTATGCCAACGGGTAACTAGATGGGGTAATGTATAGTATACAGAAATTGAAATAAAGAAGATAAATTCAAATCTGGGCTCTGATATATAGTAACTATATAAACTTGGGTAACTTATTTAACCACTGTCTGCCTCAGTTTTATACTCTATAAATGAGGATAATAAGAGCATCTCCCTCACAAGATCAAATGAGATAATAAATATAAAGGAACTTACATACTTTAAAGCACTATACAAATCATAGTATTATTACTATTATTGGCATGGGTATTAAATAATAGAAACTTAGGTTTCTGTTGTTCTGGGCCCTGCTGAATTGTGAAGCTTATCAAAAACAAAATATTAGCAGTACTTTGTAATTTCTCAGAATCTATAATTAGTAAAATTCCTGTCATTTAAATAGCAATGTATTCCCTACTTTAATTTCAGTTTGCATTTCTCTCTAGATAAACCCCTGAACTCTTTGGGATTGTGGCAAAATTCAGGTTACTGAAAATGTTTGGGTGGGAAGGGTAAGTAGAGTTTGTTACATCTGGACACTGCATGTGGGAAAGTTTGGAAAATTTGGAATAATATAAGTAACTCTTTGGGAAATAGCTATGTGGTCTTTAAGAAGCACTTTTATCTTACAAAGGATTTAATACATACTTTCATCCAATAGTGAGTCAATTTACTAAAGAAATCCATTTTCAGAAAGAAATTCATTACTTAAAACCCAGCATAGGTATATTTCTTGTAACCTCTGGGGTTATCATTGCCTACCTATGTTGCTAGCAAGAAAACCGCTAAGTAACATAAGGAGATTTGGAACTCCTCCTCTCTTGCTTAAATTTGGTCTCTCAGTCAAAATGCTTATCTGTGTTATGGTTCAAACATTATTTTCCACTCTTATACCCCTGAGTCAGGAGCCTAGTTCCTTTAATTCATCCTGGGCACTCCATTGAGCAGTGGGCAGAGTCATGGTGAACATATTCTATTAAACCATATCATGAATCTGTTTTTGCCATGTAACAACTGCAGAGTACAACTACAATAAGTCAGGCAGGGTTGGTAGAGTTGGTGACCTTTGCCTTATTTCCCACTGGCATCAAAATTACCATACCCATTACCCCTTACATTTTCAAGCAAATTGTTCAGATACCACAAACTCTTCATGGTTGGAAGAATCATACAAATATTCTCAACTAAATGAAATGTTTGCTTTAAGGGAACTGGGAATGGAGTATACACATGTTTTCTATTGCCATTGATAAATCTTTCACATACATAAAAGGTCTAGGAAAATTCTATTACACATTTCAAATGAAAATGATATTGATGAAAGAGAAATGTATCTAAATCATTTTTTCTTTGTTTACTAATAGCATGATTTTCATATATTGACAGTGAACTTTCATGACCATCCCCAAGTACTTTTTCATATTCAATTTCATGACTTTTGTCAGGCATCTTTTTATTTTATTTGAATAATCATTTTCAAAATAAAGACTCTAAGGGATTATTTATATCTCATTCACTTACCTCATGGGGAACTGAATATATGATAGTCCACTGGTAATCATTGATTCTCTTTCAAATCCCATTGGCCACAGTCTTTTTCTTAGGTGGGTACAATTCGCTAATGGAATTAGGATGTGGAGTTAAATAATTTAGTATCTAAAATTAAATTATAATACCTTTATGGCTAAAACAGTTATGAATCACATGTGACTGAATGACTTGCTGGGAGCAAAAGGAACTGGAGAGAAATTAATTGTTTTAATGACAATGCTGTGAATCAGAAGAGGAATTTATAATTTAGGGTAAAAGAATAGACAGATTTGAAGTTCTCCAAGGAAAATCAGGTAGAGAAAAATCTAGCTCACATAACAGTTTGGCAGCTCAGATGCCAGGAGGATATAACTCCCAAATATTATGGGGAGAGGGGAAGTATGCTGAAAATCAGTAAGGAAAAATATGGTCAGAGAACTGCAAGGTACATTTTGGAAATAGCACAGGGAGAAAAGAAAATGCCATTTTCCCAAGGCAGGTAGGAAAACAGAGAAGATAAAATAGGGAGCACTTAATTCAGCAGCAGATGCTAAAATTAAAAAAAGTAAAAAAATGATGTAAATAATCCTGGGATTAGAAGATTTGAGTTTCACTCCTCTCTTAGTTACTTGCAATGTGACAATTGTTAAATCACTTTACTCACCTGAGTCTCATTTGTAAATGAAAGACCATTTAACTCTGAGGGATGATATAAGAAAAATACTTTATAAACTGAGAAATGCTCTCTAAAGATGGACTTTTATTAAGGCATTTCCATTTTATGACTTTGAACTAATACCTTCACATAGTCAACCAGAGATCATGAAAGTAGATATTTGAAAACTCTTGCCTTATTTCTTAGGTTTTCCATAGAGCTTAAACATGCTTCCTTGTCTCTTGAAATAATTACTCATACTCTGTCTAGGACAATAGCTCTGGGCCAACAAAGCTGATTTTGGCTCCTCTTTCAATTTCCTAAAATAACCTATTAGGTAAAAATATGTAACATTTATTAAGATTTTTGAAAAGTTGGAAAGAAATTTATTATAATTAGTACACTTCTTACAAGGCTCATCAATTCAAGCACAGAATGGTTTGCAAGGAATGACAAAACACCTTTCTTCCTCAACCCCTTCTCACAATATGAAATGAAGAACAGAGGAGCAAACGAATCAAAAACATTTATTAATTTTCTATATCCTGTCATTGTGCTAGGAATTGGGGATAACAGACAAAATGTGAAACCGTCCCTACTCTAAAGGAGAGTACATTCTCTCCAAAGATATAAAAATGTACATAAGTAAGCACAATAAAAGTGAATTGTAAAATAAATATAAAATGAAATAAGATTGTTAAATATAAATCAGTTAATAAGCAATAATACCAGCAGTTGTGTGGATCACTCAAGTTATCATATAGAAGGTGGTACTAGAACTATGTTTTGAAGGAAGACAGGGATTCTATGACACAGAGGTGAGCAGGTTTATTATAATGACATGACTTGGAAGATGGATGGAGTAATGCAAACACCAGAGTTAACAGCACTGAAGCCAAGTTTCATATGCTGACCTTGCTAGATAAGCAATGAGGGCTAGCAAAGATGTTGTCTTTCCCTTGTCAAAGCTCAGAAAGAGCCCTTGAATCTGAAGAAACTCCAGATTCTGCCGGTGACCATCTGACATTAGCATTCACCAGTGAATTATCTTTTTCCTTCTTCACTCTCCACCCCTGAGCATCATAGACCATGATATCAGATGAACTGAAGAAGTAGGAGATAATGAATCCATTTGGGATTAGAGAAACACTGAGGAGAAAAATGCACAAATGCAGATGTAGAAAGAAAGCCAAGAGAAGAAGCAGATTGAAGTAGTATGACTCTTTACACCAGAGAAAAATTCCAGCCTCAACTTCAAAAAAGTCCTTCAAATAATTAAAAGTTACGTTGCCCCTTGCCACATGCGTATCCCATATGTGTAACTCATGATTATTGTACTCTAAGTTGGATCCCACCCTTCTGATAGAACTCTTTTTGGGAGAGTATACCTTAGTCTCTTTAAGAAATATTTTGTACCACATAATCTTTCCATACTACACTAGTAAATACACTTTACAAAAAAATTCATTAGGTCTAGATGACTGAGAAGTGGAGGGATAGCTTGTGATTGTGAGTACTAAAAAAAAACAGCCACTCATTTGAATCCCTTTGAAACCTGAGAAGTAGTGAGCTGCCCTCTGAATTTGTAGTCCATTAGTGTGAATGAATGGGAATAGGGGATGTAAGCAGAGAAAATATTATGAAGGAATAAATGAATAGATGGATGAACAAATGAATGAATGAAAATAATTTTAAGCATTCATGATATATGAGGCAATTTTTATGTATACAAATATAAAATCAAAACTGTACTTGACCTCAAGAAACATAATCTAATAAGGGGAGAAAATATAAGTAAAGGAATGGTGATCAAGGAAGTGAATTTTGATCTGGGAAGTTACAAGGATTACTTGGAACAATAGCACAGTCAGGACATCCTTTACAAAAGTAATGGTAGTGTTGATTTGATTATAGTTCTCAAAGCAAGAGGAATGAGGTTGGGAAGATGTTAACAAGAGTCTATCCATGAGACCTAAGAACTATTTCCTCTTTATTACACAGATGAGAAAACTGGGACTCAGATACTTTCAGTACTCCAGAGTACCTTCCCAAAACAATCTGGAGATTAAGTAGCAGGCAGGATTAAAAAAAAAAAAAGGTCTTGACTTCAAATTCAATACTCTCTAATTTTAATAAACTACATGAAAAACCTGAAATGAAGAAATATGGATACTGGAGAAAATGTAGCTTCTGGTTATGTTCCTTATAAAAAGAAAATATATTTTATAAAATAATACCCAGTGTTTGTATATCATTTTAAAAATTTCACTGGACTTTATTCTGACAATAATCTTGAGAAGTAGGTACTATTGTTATTTTCATTTTTGTGATTATTCAGTCATTTCAGTCATGTCTGACTCTTTGTGACCACATCTGTGGTTTTCTTTTGGGGGGATTTTTATATATAGTTTATTAAATAAAGTTCTCATATCTAAAATTTATAAAGAACTGTGTCAAATCTATAAGGATATAAATCATTCCCCAGTTGACAAATGGTCAAAGGATATGAACTGGCAGTTTTACAATGAAAAAGTATGCCTACCAAAAGGAATGAACAACACACTGATGACAATGTGATTGACACTTGTAGGACAATGCCACACCCCTGTTATCCATACCTTCGCTCCCACCATGACAAACCCTGATAAGGTCAAAGAAAGATTTTATGAAGGCATGGATACCCTTATTTTTAATGTGACAAAATGGTAGAAGTTTCTAATTCTGGGTGATTTTAATGCTAGAGTAGATTTAGACTGCCAGACTTGGCAAGGAGTCCTTGGGAGGAACAGAGTTGGAAACAACAACAGTAGTGGTCACTTACTACTGAAGACTTATACATCTCATGACCTTCTTATCATCAGCACTCTTCAGTTTACCTAAACACAGTAAAACTTCATGGATGCACACTTTCAGCAAACATTGACATTTAATAGACCATACCATTGTAAGGAGAAGAGACAGATAGGATGTGAGTGAAGAAGGCAACGCATGGTACAGATTGCTGGACTAATCATAGACTTAGCCTCTCCAGATTAAATATTGACATTCAAGAAAAGCTGGGGCTCCAAGGCAAAATGACTACCAGAAAAATCAGTGTCAACAGATTAGAGTACTTCTTTGAGCAGGAACAGTTTGTGGCTAACTTGGAAGGAACAACAGTATAGCAGAAAAGGAGCGGGCAGCTGTTAAAGATTTTGTGCACAGCACTGCTTTTTTCTCATCTGGGTCAGAACAATTGCAAACACCAAGAATTGTATGAGGAAAATGATGGGGAAATTCAGAAGAAATGAAAAAATGAGAACTGAACTGGGTTCTGTTTCCTTTTACTTCCAGTACTCACTTCCTGTTGATAATTTTGGGGGCTCTCGTTCCTAGTTCCAAGGTCATCATTTTTCAATGAGAAAACAAAACCCAAGGAAAATTTAACAATAGGCTTTCTCACAGATATCTCTTGATATCATCTTTATCCCATCAACCCTGAAACATCCGACCTAGATTTTAAAAATACTTTTGTAACATTTAGCACCAGAATAATTTCTTTATTTCTCCAGTACTTTTTTTAAATACTGCTCTATTTTTTTATCCATCTTCAATTAATGGTAATTAAAAATATTTTTATTCTCATCATTATTTATGCTTCAATTGGCTATTAAAAATTTCAGCTAAATCACAAATTCAAGCCTTCTGACTCAGAACCTAGTTTTCTTTTCTTTGTACTTTGCTGCCTCTTAACTCTAGTTTAATTCACTTTAACACAGCATTTACCAAAGAAGCACACAGAAATCAAGAACTTGAGACTTAAACTCTTATTGTACATTACCAAAAATGTATGATATATCAGGGTACCAGGAGTGAGGAATGTCCATACCTAAAGGGATGTTTCTCATCCTTCCTCCTCAAGTGGAAGGAAGGAGGGCCATCTTTAACAAAAATCTATTTTCTATCACCCACACTTTCCCCTCCACATTTCATAGACGAGCAAAACCAATTCCCACATTGAACATGTCTAAAATATGAGGAAAGCTGAGTGGCACAAAATGGATGCTTTTGAATTGTAGTGCTGGAGAATACTTTTAAAAGTCCCTTGGAAAGCAAAGAAGTCAAATCTGTCACTATTGAAAGAAATTAATTTAAATTATTTATTAGAATGTCAAATATGAAAGTCAATAACATAAATTGTCAGAAGTTGGCTAACGTATTTCATCATGAATCCTCTTGAAAAAAATGGTTTATCATTGTGCTGATCAGAGTTTTTAAATCTTTCAAAGTTGTTTGTCTTTATAATATTGTCACTGGATATTTTTTTCCTCCTGCTCTGCTTACTTCATTCTGCAGTGATTCATACAAGCCTTCCTTGGGTCCTATGGAAAAGTTCCTGTTGTGATTTCTTATGTTACAATATTTTTTCTATCACCTTTGTACACCATAACATGTTCAGCCATTCCACAAATAATGGGAATCTCAGTTTCCAATTCTTTGCCACAACAAAAGAACTGCTAGCAATAGTTTTGTATATATGGGTCATTTCCTCTTTCTTTGATCCCTTTGTACCTAGTAGTATGTGTGTTCATTCTTCATTGCCAAAGAAGAACATGCCATCAGAGAAATGATGACATGACCATGACTTTGTTTGGAGTGAGGGAGGGCTGTGCAGGTCACCAGCCTCACTTCTCCTCCAGAGCCATCTGAATCCAGTGACCAGATATTCATTAGGATGGCTGGAATCCAGTGACCAGATATTCATCAGGACGACTGGAGATAACGCAGGATGAGGCAGTTGGAGTTAAGTGACTTGCCCAAGGTCACACAGCTAGTATGTCAAGTGTCTGAGGTGAAATTTGAACTCAGGTCCTCCTGACTCCTGCACTGGTGCTCTATCCACTGCATCACCTAGCTGCCCCACCTAGTAGTATATTGCTGGTTCAAAGGGTATGTGCACGGATTAATAATTTTCTCAGCAGTATTCCAAATTGCTTTTAAGATGGGCTGATCCAAGTTGTAGCTCCATCAACAGCAGGAGATATCTCCAGTCTTCCCAATCTCTGTCTTGCCACTGGACTCAAATGGCTACTTTCAGGGCCTGGCTGTCAGCACAGGAGCCATTCCCTCTTCCTCAAGGCTCCCACCAAATGGGGCAGGGCTTAAGGCCACAGAAGGCAAAGCCCCCAAACTGGTCTCAGCCTGGCCCCACTCTCTGCTGCCTCTCACCCTGTCACACTTGAGCTCATAACTGAGGCCATTTGTGGTTTTCTTGGCAAAGATACTGGAGTGGATTGGAATTTCCTTCTCCAGCTCATTTTAAGATGAGGAACTGAAGCAAACGGGGTTAAATGACTTACTCAGTGCCACACAGTTCGTGTGAGATATGATTTGAACTCAGATCTTCCTGACTGCTGGCCTCATTCTCTATCCACCTAGCTGCTGAAAAAGGTAAGTAGTTCTACTGTGGAATAGCTCTATAACAAGTCAGGAAGCTTTCGCCTACATCAAAGCTCAGAAGTCAAGTGAATTTAAACTCAATTCAAGCATACAATAGCTCTTGAGCCTGTGGTGCTAGGCATACTGGGCTGATAGGAAAGAGACAATACAGATAACATAAAATAGCTGACATTTAAATAATGCATGATAAGTTCTTGGCAGAATTGAGACAACTTTATTATGTAGGATCATATATCTATTACCTGAATTGATGGTCTGAAGAAGAGCCTACACATCTTATTCTAACCCTCATAATATCTATTCTTTCAGTTGCCCAATCTTGTAATTTCTTTCTTCACAAAAACTCTTGTATATGTCTCCTTCTCTCCATTTACAAAGATACCATTCTAGTTCAGTCTCTCATCACCTCTTGACTAGATTATTGCAGTAGTCAGCTAATTTTATTTCTTACAAGAAATTTCTTCCAATTCTACCCCATGTTCCACTCAGCTGCCAAAATTATTTTGCTAAAGCATAGAATGTGGCCACATCACATTCCCCCTCCCACTGAGGAAATCTCTAAACTCCCTGGCTGGTAATGTTTTTCCTTCTATTTTCTTAATATCTACTCTGTACATCTTTTGTCTGGATATACACATATTTATATGTGTGTATGCATATGTATATACACATATACATATATATACATATACACACATACATATACATACATACATACATATGGTCTCCTCCTCTGGAATATAAGACTCTTGAAAGAAAGAAATGTTTGTGGTTTTTTGTATGTTAATTTACTTATTTTGTTATTTGTTTCAATTTAGTATCTTCAGTGCCTAGTACAGTACATCACACAATAAGGCTTGTTCTGCCAGCAAGATTGTTACTCATACATTATATGCTCTTTATAAGTAACTCTCTGGAATTCCAATTCAGGATTTTCAGAGAAATAGATTAACTGGCAAATGAGGACTCAGCTCTGAAAACATGCACAGATGATCTATGTGTATATTAGTTGAGCCTGATTCCTGTCATATATTTAAAAAATCCCCATTCTCCACTTTGGAGAATGAATAGTTTGTCTATGACTGTTTCTTTTCCACTAACCACAAGGAAATTCTGAGTGGCTTTTTGGTTGGCTGCTGGCCAGGGACTGGATTTGCATACTACAAATGACACAACAAATCAAATATGTCTTTCTTTACCCTAATGGTATGTGAGACAAGACGCCCCACACATCCCCTTAAGACTCTGGGTAGGGAGAGATAGGTAACATCAGTGGCCTACTGTTATTGTATTCATGGTACAGCAGTTTTTTTCTATTTCTTCTGTATATTCTTTTCTCCTCTTACTGGATGAAATATTATAGATAGAACAGAATAGACTATGACCTTGTCAAATAAAAAGGATCAAAAAAGTCACTACCTAGTGTCTAGGAACTATCACCAATATCTGAGTTTTCCAGCAGTTGGGCCTGATGAGAAACTAGTGCAATCTTGATGATTAAGATATGAGATCTAGCCCAGCAATGGATCAGTCCAACATCAGAGACACTGCCATGTGCCGCAGCCGGGGAGAAGCCTATCTGGTGACTATACTATATTTGAAAGTGAACTTTATGGAATGAGTGCTTTGTTCCAACCATTTTGAATTTGTCCCTAGTCTCCCCAGAATCAAGGTGGCACAGAAGACAATCAGTTCCTAAGTAGTGGGTCATGGTCATTGGGGTTAGTACTGTTATGTATTAATTCTTGCTATAAATATCTCTTTATAAAAGTTAATTGATGTTACTTGATAAAATGATAATTCTTGGGTAAATCAATAATAAAAGGGAGATACTAACTGTAACTGGTGATTAAGATTTGAGTAAACCCACCTCCATGAGGGGGTGTCAAATAAATTCCATTATAAAGATACTCTACTGCCCCTCAGATATATCTCTAGATCTCTGAGTGGGGGAGATATAGCTATCCAAACTTCTGGGGACCCAATTCATCAGTACTGATGGGAGTTAGGATAGGGTCCACAAAAGCTGACATGGCTATATTAGTATTGAAAAAGTTCTTTCTTCTCCTGAAATATTCAAAGTCATTGCTCTATTCTCCTTGATAAAAGGAAACTAAAAGTTTACTACTCCACAGGAATTTTCTCTATGTTGTAATTAAAAGTACAGAAAGAGTTATAAAATGAGGAAAGAAATTAAAGTAAAGACTGACAAGTATCTAGCGTATTGTGCAATAATGAAAAAACAGATTTGCCAATTTGCGGAAGTCGTTAGAACCTACAGTATTTTGGGGGAATGTTAAATTACCTAATTGATAAGGGGATAGAAAATAAAAGGGAGCTTTTGTGAAGAGGAATTTAGAGGTTTCTAGACATATAGAAAAGAGAACTAGGTCAGGAAGACCTAGGTTTGAGTTCTTCCCCAGCATTAGTATCATTATGAGAAGACCACCTAACCTCTTTTACTCTCCACGTATTTTTCCATGGGATAAGACATTAGGATGATCTCTAAGGTTCCTCTGAGCTAGAACTGTGAAGATCATGGAGATGGTGAATTTGCAATTGAACTCATGAGCAATAAACTTAAAACAATTTTTCTTTTTAATCCAGAATTTATGATCATATAAACATGAAGTTATGATGTTGCTTTATCTATCTATCTAATCCATCTGTCTATCTAATTTATATACATGTCATCTTTCTACAGTGACTATATAAATCTTGGACTTCTTAGCAGTCCTGATCTAAATACAATAAGTTGTCCTTTTTATGAGACTTTTAGTAAGTATTCTATTTTGTTAGACTATGTGTCCTGATGTTTAGTTCAGAAATATGATTGCTATACAGTAGTATTTGAGTTGGAATAACTAACCTATAAGAAAAATGAGAAATACAAAATTATTAAATTAAAAATAGCTCCAAACTTTGAACATCAGCTATGTCTCACACTGAAGAGAGAACATGGCACAGTGGATGTGAAGGCAAGCAAAGTAGGATCTTTTGCTATTTTTGTTTATACCAAGAAGCATAATGCCTCTGAATAATGTGATTTAAGGAGGAGGTTTCCCACCCATCTTTGGGCCTGGGAAGATTTGTAAGAAGATTCACACCTTTTGTTAATGAGGCATTGCTTCTCAAGGGATGTAATGCCCTCTGGCTCTAAAAAAAATAAGTGTATAAAGACTCTGAGGTGTGGTTTTACTTTGGTGCTTAGTTTTTGGAAGAAGGTTTGAGTTTGGGAAGCCTTTGAACAACCTCTTGGCTTTGAAAACTCAGATGCTGATGCTTCCTTCTCTGGTAAAGATATATGTATGTTAATGGTCAGGCAGTTTGGAAGCTGTGTCAACTTTTGATTTCTCTGAAATTTTTATTTTTATTTTCTCTCATACATGTGCTTGAATAAAGTGATTGTCAACCTGTCAAAAGTTGCCTTTCCTTTTAAAGAAGCAGATCAAAGAACCTGTGGTAGCAGGTTCCCCTGTGTATGTTGGTGTGCATATTGATACAGTGGATCATAGGATCATTGGAGAAGAGTTGGAAGGGACCTTATGGGCTATCTAATTCTCACTATTTTAACAATAAAGAAATTGAGAAACAGAGAAATTAAATGTTTTATCTGAGGTCAAGATGAAAGAGACAATATTTGAACACAGGAACTATGACACCTTGTCATGACTCTTTCTACTAAAACTTCTTCTGGAATCAGAAACTTCTTATATTCTACCAGTAACACTTACTACTATATGATAATGGGAAAGTCCTTTATCCTCTATGAGTCTCTGTTTCTGTACATGTAAAATTGCTCTTTCCTAAAAGCAGTTTTATGAGAATCAAATGAGATAATCTAAGTAACTGCTTTTTAAACTTCAAAGCATTGTTAAAGAATTAGTCATCCTGCCTTACATTTATCAATATGCTGCTTATTCATATACTCATAAACATAGATATATTCATTTAGATGCATGGGTATTCACTACTTAAGAATCCTGTACTTCCCAAAAAATATTGAGAATGATAATGATACCTGATATTTATATGGTACTTTAGAGTTTACAAGGTATTTTATATCCCTTATTTCATTTGATCAAAAAAACTTCATCCCTTGACTAATACTGTACATAAACTGCCTGACTGTATTTAGTCAATTGACGAATGTTATGAACAGCATGCAAATATACTAATTTTATCTAGAAATGGCAAAAAACATGTTTCCAGGTTACAATACTCATAGTAATTAATGTATGTCCCAAGCTTGTATTGCAAAGTGTTCAGTCAGCACACCTAATTTGAAGGTAATAAACTAAACATCTTCTTGGTTTCATTTTTTTTTGTTAAATTTTCCTAGAAAATAGGATTTATGCTTGGATAATGATTGAATGAATTTGATGCAAGTACTTATATTTGCATTTCTAATTAGTCAGAAAAGCAATAAGTGCTATAGGATAAAGGGAGCATTGAAATTGGTCGTGTCAGAAGGGTGGGGAAATGAACACATTTTATGGGGAAGAGGAATTTTTGAATTTGCAAATATTAATCTCAGTTTAAGAAATTATCACACAAATTGAGGAACATTTGAAAAAAGAGGTGATATATCATTGTAATTCAATTTAATTCAAAAAGCATTATTAAGCAAGTGGCATTGTTAAGAATTATGACTGCTCCTCCCTTCCCCCGGGTATATTAGGGTTCTTACTGATACAGTTAGGTACACAATTTAAACAGTATATGCCCTCAAGGAGGCTCTATTCTTGAATTCTGATTTTCCTAAAAGGTCTAAGAAGAGCGAAGAAGTTGTTTGGCTGATCAAAATAATATTCCACATTTAGTTTTAAATAAGATGGGGAAAGAAGGAATTTTGGAAAGTTTATCTCAAATTTTGATTAGTGTATATGCCACTTTGACCTAAGATCCAATTTTTGCAAGTTAATGAATGAATAAAAACCTATTTATTTTGCTTAATATGTGCAAAAATGTATTACATACTGAAGATATCAGTTGAAAAGTGAGACAATAACTCATTGTATTGAGTTCATCTAATAATAATAATATACAATGAGATTTTATTTATGTGTGTGTGTGTACTATGATTTTTGGTGAGAGTTTGGACAGGTATGGCGAATTATTTTCTCTTATGTCTCCATTTCTGTTTTTTTCTTCTCTTAATATTTTAAGAAACCCTCTAGCTTTCCAAGTAATTGGTTAACCAGAAGTATATAGAACTAGATCTATTTAGCTTAATACATGTTACTGAGTTAGAGAAGATGGTAGGGGAAAAAAGTAAAAAGTTGTATGAAAACCTTAGGAAAGATGCCCATTTTCTCTTTTGGACAGTTATTACACATTTAATTTATCTTTTTTGCAAAAGCTTTTTATGAATCTAAGAAAGTAGAAGGATAATAATAAAAAGTGACCTGGGTCACTCAGAGAATAAAAGTTTCTACAGCTATTCCAGTAGAATTGATGGCAGGTTTTTCAAAGTTTATATTTAAGATCAAGGGAGTGGAGTTTAATGGGTGTTGAGGCTATAGATTGAGGCAGACAAGGATTTCTTCAGCAATTTTGATTCAATTTTAGCCCCTGAAAAGTCAGAATATTTTAGTATGGATTCTCCTTTTGAAGAAGGTGATGAACCTCATCAAACACATACATGTTTCAGTACTTGATTTTAAATTTATTAAATCATTTTAACTATTTGATTAATAGAATCAAAGAATTTTAGAACTGCAATGTCTAATATCCTCATTTTACAGATAAGGAAACAGAGTACCAAAGATGTTAAACTATAGGGGTTGTATGAGCCAGAACTATGCACTAAATTTCTAGATTCACAGCTTTGTCTCTACTGTTAATTAGCCTTAATTAACTTCATTAATTTTTATGCTTCATTGTTTTGAATGATCACTCCCCTTTTTATCAATGTAGGTATTCCTTTCATCAATGGAGATTACAGTTACTGCTCAATATCCTGCCCCATGCACTACTTGATCATTCATTAAATCCTCCCAGAGTAGCTATGGAGAAAAAAAAATGTGCCTGATAATATTGGGAATATATATGCTTTTATGGTAATCTAATGTGGGTTTTAGACCAACGTCTTTCACATTCTCAGCAGATTACAAACTTGCCAAGGGTAGGCAATATGATGCTTTTGCCTGTTTATTCCAGAATGTTGCTTTGGACACTTAAAAAAATCCATTTAATTGAATTAAAATTATTAGCTGTACAGTGATATAGACTTCACTAAAAGAACTTCATATGAAAATACATTATAATAGATATCATCCCAGGATGGGAGTCCAGTGGAACTGAGTGAGAGAGAAGTGTAGAACCCTAGGTAACAGAAACAGCCATTCTTGAGACTATCAGCCTGCAGATTAAATGTTTGTAAGTCTTCAACTTGAACTTCCAGGAGTCAAGATGGCAGAGTGATCAGTAAACGCTCTCCCCCTCCCCTTATTGACCTTGAAAAACCCAGAGAATATTTCCCCAAGAAAAATCCTGGAATAGTGGGATCAGTCAAAGGGTTAAATAGTCTCTTAGCTGGAGAGGCTAGGAAAACAGCAAAGGGGGGTCCCTCTTGCTGTGACTGAAGGGGACTAGTGCAGGACCAGAGCTGTCACAGACAGCCCCACCTCAGCCAGCTGGGAGGAGATCCTGACTCCCAGGGGGTGGAGCCCATAAACCAACACCAGGACCCCAGGCATGCCTAAGCATGCCTCATAAAAGGGAATCAGGAAGACACTATCACAGATGAGTTTCACCAACCACTGAACCTGCCTGTGCTCTAGCTCAGGAGAAGAGATCTCCTATGGCAAGACCACCACTCCCCCACGCCTTACACAGTAAGCTCCAGTGTAACTCCTGGGAAACTCAGAAAGACTTCACCTGGCCTCTGCTTTGGCACACCAACAAGCTGAACACCAGGAAAACTGCAGCATTCTAGCTTCTAGTTTAAAGTACCAGAGGCCATAATACACAAAGACTTAAATTCCAAGCACAAGAATGGTGGGACAGAGCCCCCTTGTGTCCCAGAAGCAGAGATTCACTTTAAAAGCCAGGAAAAGGGCAATCATCATGAACAGGAAGAAAACCAGAAAATAAAAGACCATAGAACCATTCAGTGGGGACTTTTTCAGAAAATAGGGGAGGGAGATGAGCACTGTTTGAGAATTACTGCCATTTGATTGGTTCAAGGAGGGACTAAAAAACTCAGTTAAGTATAGAAATATAACTAGCTCTATAGACAGCAGGAGGGGAAAGGGGAAAGAAAAGTGAGGAGAGGCTAAAGGGAGGGAAGAAGTAGTAAAAGAAAAGTGCAATAAAAGGGAGGGAGGCTGATAGAAGGGAAGGAAGAGTGAGGGAGGCAGTGCTCAAAAATCAAAACTATTGTAGAGGGGACAGGAGAAGGGAAAACCAAAAGCATACAGGAGGGGAAATAGGATGGAGGGAAAGACACAGAGAGTAATCACAACTGTGAATGTGAATGAGATGAACTCTCCCATAAAATTGAGGTAGATAGCAGAAAGTATTAAAAACCACAATCCAACAATATGTTTACAAAAAACACATTTGAAACAGGGGGATACACACAGGGTAAAGGAAAAATGTTGTAACAGAATATATTTTGCTTCAGCTGATGTAAATAAAAAAAGCAAGGGTAGCAATCCTAATCTCAGACAAAGCAAAAGCAGAAATAGATCTAATCAAAAGAGATAAGAAAGAGAACTATATCCTGCTACAAGGAACCATAGACAATGAAGCAATATTATTACTAAACATATATGCTCCAAGTGTTATAACATCCAGATTCTTAGAGGAGAAGTTAAGGGAGTTAGAAGAAATAGGCAGCAAAACTATACTAGTGGGGGACCTTAACCTCCCCCTCTCTGAACGTGAAAAATCTAACCTCAAAATAAACAAGAAAGAAGTTAAGGAGGTGAATAAAACTCTGGATAAAGTAGAAATGATAGATCTCTGGAGAAAATCGATTGGGGATAGAAAGGAATACACTTTTTTCTCAGTGGTACATGGCACACACACAAAAACTGACCATGTGAAAACCTCACAATCCAGTACACAAAGGCAGAGATAGTCAAGGCATCTTTCTCAGATCATAATGCAATAAAAATGATATGTAATAAGAGGCCATGGAAAGATAGACCAAAAATTAATTGGAAACTAAATAAGCTAATCCTAAAGAATGAGTGGGTTAAACAACAAATCTTAGAAACAATTAACAACTTCATTCAAGAGAATGACAATAATGAGACAACCTACCAAAACTTATGGGATACTGCAAAAATTGTTCTTAGGATAAGTTTTATATCATTGAATGTTTACCTGAATAAAATAGAGAAATGAATTGGGCATGCAGCTGAAAAAGTCAAGAACTGGAAAACTAGGGGATATCCATCAATTTGGGAATTGCTGAACAAGTTGTAGTATATGAATGTAATGGAAACAAGTTGTAGTATATGAATGTAATGGAATATTACTGTGCCATGAGAAATGATGAACAAGAAGACTTCAGAGAGGACTGGAAAGACTCATATGAACTAATACTAAGTGAAAGGAACAGAACCAGGGGAACTTTGTACACAATAACAACCACAATGTGTGAGGAAATTTTCTGGTAGAGTTGGCCCTTCACAGCAATGTAAGGACCTAAAACATTTCCAATGGACTATTGAGGCAAAATGCCTTCCATATCCAGAGAAAAAACTATGGAATTCGATCACAGAATGAAGCAGAACATTTTCACTTGTGCTATGTTTTGTTTTGCTTTTTTTTTTTCTCATGGTTTCTCCCATTCATTTTAATTCTTCTATGTAACATGACTAAGGTGAATATGTACGTAATAAGAATGCATGTGTAGAACTCATATAATATTGCAGACCATCTTAGGGAAGGATTGGGGAGAGAGGGGGAGAAAATCTCAGACTTATGGAAGTGATTAGTGAGTTATTGAATAAAGCTATCTACATAATCTAACATAAAATGTGGTACATGTGAGAGCTGTGTTGTCTGAAGGCAGTGGTTTCCAAACTTTATATAGGACTATTTTGTTTTGTTTTGTTCTTAATACACATGCACACGTACACACACACACACATTTTGTGCTCTGCTGCATATCTCATAAAACAATATAGTAAAGAATTTTCTTCTCATACGTTGTTCAAGTAAATGTAAGTATTATTTTTTACAATTTTCTAGCAATGTCTTTAAAATACAACGAAATGAGGTTAATGTACACAAATATTTTTGGAGAAATATCTTTATAATTTTTATATTTATAATATAAAATGGCCATAACATTTTGATGTGAAAGATTATCATTTTGTCATGAAGTTTCTCAAACTATGGTTTCATTGGAAATATGGCTACCCAAATGGTTTTCTTTTACCCACAGATATCAGTATTTTGCCTCCACAACACCTACAGAAGACAACAAAATTTTGCACAAATGAGCTTATATGAACAGTTAGGGTAGTATAATATCCCACAATATTATTAACAGATGAGATCAAATGAAGCTCCTCTAAATGTTGCTCAACCAGCAGCATTTCAACCATATTGATAGCTAACTGTAGCATTAAAGTTTCTCATATTGAAGGAGATTTGTACCCTTAGCATTTTGTTGGCTAACTTATCTGAAACATGCAAAACTTTGGATGTTTCATGCATAGATGCTTGAAGTTTGTCTTTTTTATTAAAAACATATTTTTCCTGAAAAAAAAAACACCTTATTTTGGCAATTAATCCACACGTATGGTCACAATTGTCTACTAAGATTATTAATTTTCAAGTAATTATCTTAAAGTAAATGAATTGTGCAAAGCAAACTCATCTTTCATCTACAGCATTAACATCTTTGGGAATTCAATGACTAAGTGTAATATAACATATTCCTGCATTTGTGGGTTTTTTTTACTTTGTATTTCTGAATTCTACTATTTCAACTGACCTTGTTGTCTTCAATTATACTCAATCCAACTCTTCCAGCAATTTTTTTTTGTGTGTAGCCATCATCAAAAGATATTATTTCATTTAGAGATGTAAAATTGACAATAAAATACAAAATAAGTTGTCAAAAATTTCAAACACTTGTTTATGACCATTCATAACTCATTACTTACAAAGTTGTAGGGTTTTTATGGATACTAACTTAATGCATTGTATTTACTAAAATGAATAATGTTGAGAACATGCACAAATGTATTGTTTAATCTCTACTGCCTATATTTCACATCCAAACTAATGAAGCAGCATAAAGACATAGCAGATAGGACTGAATTTATTAATTTCTTAATATAGAGAACTTCTAGGACAGGAGACTCTTTCAATGGAGGTTGGCATCCTCTCTGCAATTTGTTGTTGTTTGGGCAGTTAAGTAGCTCAGTGAACAGAGTGCTCAGCCTGAAGTCAGGAATATGAATCTTCTTGAGCTCAAATTTGCCCTCAGGCACCAGCTGTGACCCTGACCAAGTCATTTAACTTTGCTTCAGTTCCTCATCTGTAAATGACCTAGAGAAGAAAATGGCAAAATGCCCCAGTATCTTTGCAAAGAAAACCTCAAATGGGATCACAAGACTGGAACAGCTAAACAACAGCATTAATTAATATTCCTCCCTAAAATGAAGTGGTCTTAAATGAATATACTGATCCAGATTTCATGAAATTGAGGCAACATAGGTCTGCCCTATTTTGGACACTGACTCTCTTAATACTATGAGTTGCCTTCAGCTATTTTAACTGTCAAATTAGGTACTTAATTCATACTGATCTTAAGACATTAAAACACACCTATTTTTATGGTCACTGTTCTCTAGCTATATCCTTCTAAAACTGCTATTTTATTCATCCAATTGTTTTTCTTTTGATATCATTAGTGAACTTTATATTTACCTCTATTGAATTTTTCTTACTAAAATCAGCCTCTGTATGGCCATTGTCTCAGAAGTATACCCCCAATGCCTCAAAAGTATACATTCTTTGTCTCTGCCACATAGAATATAAGGCATCTAGGTGTTATAGTGTATAGAACAATTGGGCTGGAGTCAGGAATACCTGATTTCAAATCTAATGCTAGATACCTACTGGCATTCTGAGCCTAGGCAAATCACCTGACCTCTGTTCTGTTACTGCTGATGTTTCAAGGTGTACTGGGGGTCATCTGGAAAGAACTCACAGACAGATCATCTCCAACCAAAGTAAAGGAATGTATTGAGGATTTTACTGTCTAGTAGGCTAAGCTCCTTAGAGGAAACAGTAACTAAACAAGACAAGGCAGGGGTTTTTATAGAGCAAAAGATGCAATTACATCATTACAAAATACATGAATATAAAAATGTAGGAGGGGTCCATTGATATGGGAGGAGTCCTAGCCTTGGTGGAACTGTGATGGAGTTACCTATAATTCATACAGAAAAACCTATTCAGGGGTGGGGGATAATTCTGTATGATAATGATATTAAAATAATGCTCTCTATGTCATAAGTTCACCTTAGGACAGTTTGATATTACTGCACAGGTATCCACTTAAACTGTGATTTAGTGGTCGAACATCCTGCTGAATGTCCTATTGGTGCTGCTCTCTAATTGGCTGGCCATTATGGTCCTGTCTGAGGCAATATGGCTGGCTAACTATCATGGTCTTTTCTAAAACTAGGTGGATGTGGTTGACACACTTGTTTTTCTAGGGAAGCAAAAATTCATGGATACACCTGCTGCTCTAGTGAGGCAGTGAGACATATAAGGAAGTTGGGATATTGGGGGTGGGGTATGGCTAGATTGGGGCTGAGGCCAGTGACTAGACTCCATCAGTTATTTCATTGGCAAAATGAAGATAATAATCCTACCTATCTTTCAGAGTTGCTGAGAGGTAGCTGCATGAACAACTCCAACAAGGCTAGGACCCCCCCCCCCCATATCAAATGAGATAATAATTGTAAAGCACTGGCAGAGTGACTGGCTGGAACGGTATTGTAAAGTTAAAGATCTTGTTTTTACATGGACACATGGAAGATTTTATAGAAATGTTAACTTCACAATGTTAACTTCACAACGTTGTACACAAAGGGAATATGAGTCAATGAACTAAGCCTTTATCAAAAGCCTACTATGTGCTAGGCATTTTTCTAACTTAATGAGAAACATGGTCAAATGTTTTGCTGTATTCTAGGTAATTTATACCAATGAAATTCCCCCTACAAATTCAGCTTTTTGTTTTTGTTTTTCTCTCAAAAGAAGGGAACAGATAGAGTCTGGGGATCATATATTTTTATTGTTTTCTTAAAAATAAGTTTTATAGAGGACTTTTATTTTTATGTCAGGGTGATTTCTTGAAATTTACCTTTTTTTGCTTTCCCCCAATGAAGTTAAATCCTGTCTTGTGAAAAATAAAGAGTTGAGTAAAATGATCTAAGATAAGAATAAATCTGAGAATGCATGCACCTTTTTGCATGCACTGTTCCCTTTTTTTGCATTGAGACAAAAGAGATGTGTTTTATTATGTGTTTCCTGGGCCCATTATTGGTTTTTCTTTTGCTCAAAGTTCAGCTTCATTCTCCTACTCTTTCTATTACATTATTGAAGTCATTACACTATTATCATTTTTTTTGTTCTGCCTACACTAGTTGTCATTTTTTATATAATCATATTTATCTGAATTCCTCATATTTGCTATTTCTTACCATATGCACACACAGAATTCATTACATTCACATTACATGGAGTTTTACCCATTTCTCCCACATTATTGCCAGTTTGTGCTACCTCTGAAAAATCTCTTTTTGATTATTTTTGCATATTTTTCTTATTTTGCCTCTGTCTTTGATCCCTTTGCAGTATATTCCTAGTAGTGGAATAAATGAGGCTAAAAAATTGAGAGTCCAGTTACTTGCTTGAATCATTCCAAAGAATTTTCTAGAATACTTGCTTCAAGTCATAGGTGCACCAAGAGGATATTAATACTCCTGCTTTCCTAAAAATCACATTTTAATGAATTTTCCCTGTTTTTTCTTATGTGTAGTCTCTATCAATTGAAAGAGTTAAGTAAAACTTGAGAGATGTGTTAATGTTTCTCATTTATTTGTAACATGATTTCAGAGAGTCGTTTATAATTATCAGGTTTTAAATGAGTATTCCCCCAACCCTGTCTATTAGGAATTGTTATTATTCCGATAAATTTGAATCAGTTACCTATAAATGGATATGCATATGTGATATAAAACTATTAACCAGGATTATTGCTGGACAGCTTTTATCTGCTCATTATATTCTTATTATATTTTCATTGATAGTACAGAGGTCTTTTTTTTTAACTTGGATGCAATTAAAATTAATTTGCCTTTCAGTCATCACTGTTATGTTTTGATTGATTAAGAACACTAAACATCCTCTAATTCTTTATAATATGAAATTTTATATTCATGCCTTGTATCCTTTTAGAACTTATTGTGGTAAATCATGTAAGATCCTAGACTAAACCTAATTTCTGGAAAAACTGCTTTTCAGTTTCCCCAGCAGTTGCCAAATAGATAATTTTTGCCCCAGTAATTTATGCTCAGTTTCTCAAACACCAGGTTATTACTTTTTATAGCTTCTTGTCTTGCTTATCTATTTTATTGGGCTGCTCTATTTTCCAATATAAAAAAAGTATTGAATGATTTTAATTTTTTTACACTTTAGTTTGAGTTCTGGTAATACCATATATATATATATATATATATATATATATATATATATATATATATATATATATATATATATATATATATATATATATATATATATATACATACATACATATATGTATGTGTGTCTATATATGTCTGTATATGCATATATATGTGTGTGTGTATATACATACATACATACATATATATATATACACATACATATATGTATATATAAACTTCTGTTACTGCTCTGGTGAATTCTAGGCTGCTTCTTCTTTGAAAGGAAATTTAGTTTATTCTTTTACATAGTTCTACAAATTAAATTCTTGCTAATTTGACAGGGCTGGAAGGGGAAAACAATCCTACTTTGCTAAGTTAATTTCAAGTGACATGGCCATCTTAAAATGTTATTGGTATGTTCCAACTGTAAAAACTGAATATTTCTTAATTATTTAATTTTTCTTATATTTATTTAAACATAAAATTAAAATGAATTTTACATGAACTTTCAGTGTATTACTACTTATTTAGAAGTTTTACGCATTATAAAGTTATTTTAAATGATATTTTTTATATTTCTTCCTTTTTAGTAATATATAGAAATGGTAATGATTTATTGGCATGCCATATTTTGCTATTTTATTGAATATGTTACTCATTTTTTAAATTGTTTTAATGTTTCTTTTTTTCCCACCTGAAAACAGCAAAAACTTTGTGTCCGATTAGTTGATACTAAAATATTTGATTTCACTCCATATTTTTGTTCTTGTTGCTATGTTTTACTAAATTGTATTGAAATAATAGAGAATGGGGGACGGAACAAGATGATGGAGTGGGAAGATGGACCTGATGTGGCTCTCCTCCCATAGCCCATAAAATACTTGTAAAAAATGACTCTAAACAAATTCCAGAGCACCACAAGTTACAAAACGACAGAGTAAAAGCCAAGGCAGTCTGGAAGGTCAATAAGAAAGGTCTATCACACCAGGCTCAGAGCAGAGCTCAGCCCAGGCTTGGCTACCCATCTCAGAATGGATAGGACCAGTGCAGGCTTCAAGGTGCAGAAACCCAGGCAGCAGCTGTGGTTCCCAGGTTTCTCAACCCACAAATGCCAAAGATAGCTTCAAAGGTCAGTAAGAAAGCTCCATCACCTTTGTGAGAAGGGAGAAGGGTCCTGCCCTACCCCCAGCCCCAGGCAGTTACAGTGTCCATTTTTGGAGGTCTCAGCGTAAAGACCCAGGGGAAATCAATTGGCTGATCTAGGTCTCTGTCCTGAGTGGCAGCCCTGTGGTGAGGAGGAGCACTGGCTGGTGAAGCTGGTGGAAGCTCTGCACAGGGAATCCTACTCGCAGACCCTGGGCAGAAGAGTGCTTGTGGCTGCTTCCAGACCAGAGTGCAGACCAAGAGAAGAGTAAATTTCCCTCCCTTCATTGTGCTACCTTAGAGAAACTGATAACTTATAGGTTCCTAGAATATATCCTCTACTTGACAAAGGACTCAAAAGTCAAGTAGCTGGCTGGGAAAATGCCTAAAAACAGGGGAAAAAATAAGACTACAGAAGGTTACTCCCTTGGTGAACAGGTATTTTTTTCCAACCTTTCGAATGAGGATAAACGATGCATACAATCAGAGGAAAACATAAAAGTCAAGGCTCTATTTTTAAAGACATTTTCTCAGTCAGTTGAAATAATCAAGCTTATCCTTATGTTCATGAGTAAATATGTCCATTGCTTTATTTATTTTGAACCATTATTGCATTCTTTGAAGAGATCCAATTAGATTACGGCAAATTACTTTCTAAATATTTTACTTTTGTTTCCTTGAAAACTTTTTTAGAAAAAAAAAATCAATACACACTAGTGACATGGGTCTAGAGTTCCATTTTCCTCCCTGATTTGAATGCTTTGGTAGTTTGACTTTATCATTCATTTCTGACAAGAATTTTGATAGCATATTTGGTAAGTTAGCTCTATCAAGAGAGGGCAAAATCCTAAATCAATCTGGATTTCGGTAGAATTCTCCTGTACTTCGATTAGCAGTTTTTATGATATTGTGTTGTTTATGATCTTAAGTGTATTTTTTAAAATTAGGGCTATGTTCATATATATATTTGATCTACATATGTATCATATTAATCATTTACATATGATCATAAAATGTATATATTCACATATACACATGTAAAATCTTTACTCATTTATTTTAAATTCTATTTTTATTGGCAAAGAATTCCATATAGAAATGTCTGGCAATTCTTGTTATTCTTTCTATCCAGAATACACCTTGTTCCTTGTTTTAGTAATATTATTTTCTTCTCCTTTTTTTCTGAGGGAAGATTTTTCCAGTGGCTTATTAAATTTATTGAGTTTTTTGTACTATTCTTAATCTTATCAGTTTCACATAATTTTATCCATCTTACAATTTAAAAAAAATTTACAGGTCTTTAAACTTACTGCTCCAATATCAATACTTTTCCCTTTTGGAATTGTTTAAGGTTTATTGATTTGTTTATTATCTAGTCTTTTAATATTTCAGTTTCAGCTCACTAATCTCTTTTTATGTTATTTAGTATAAATTTTCTGAGATATAATAAATCCTTATCTGTACAACAGCGACATACAATAAGTTTGTTGTCTCATTGATAGTGTTTCCTTTTACATATTTATGCTTTTAGGGTTTTTGTTGTTGTTGTTGATCGCATTTAGAGTCCAGGTAGATCTGCACCTTTTCCTAATATTTTCTTCATTAGGTGATGGGATGATGGAGAAGAACCGTTTATATCTTCTAGACACTTTTCTCAGCACCATACAAACATTATCTCCTTTGATCTTAACAGCAGGTAGGTGTTGTTGTTATCCCAGTTTTATAGTTGTAGAAACTGAGGCAAACACAGTTTAAGTGACTTACACAGTTACATAGCTAGTAAATATCTGAGGTTGTATTTAAACTCAGGTCTAATGAAAGAATAAGAACTTTTATCCCTTAAATATTGAATCATTTTTCTTTTTACCTTACTTCTGAACTTTTAATCTAATTATATTGGTTAGAAATGCAGTGCACTTACATTGCCCCTAGTCTTAATATAAAATGGGTACCCATAATGAGGATATATGAATATCATAAGATAATGTTTTTTAGAGATACGTAGCATTCTGAAGTTTCAAACTGAACAACAGAACTTTACCTACTTCCCTAATTAGTGTGTTAAGACCATCTTACGTGATATGAGTCTTATATAAGGCATGGAAGTGAAGGAGAATTTCTCATACCTGTGATAGCTGCTATAGCTACCCTTCTCAGCATATTCCTGGGAGAAGCTGCAATATGTAGAAAAATGTACACATCAATGCATTATATATCCTTGTGCAGTAATTGCATGTGTCCATGCTAGATAATACTGTTTAATTATTTTATTATGATTATCATCAACATAATTAATTTTTCATATGCCTCAATAGCTCAGTCTTACTCCTGGGTCCTTCTCACCCTAGCAGATATGGTTATTTCCTTGGATTGATCAGTTCCTCCCAGAGTTTTTATTTATTAAAGCCTTAGGAAAGTCATATTTCTATTTGATTTCTGTCTTGCTCTGTCCTCAGTTCTATAGATTTCTCCTTTTCCCCTGAATGCTGACCCTCATTTAAGCATGCACCCACCCTCCCCCAAGTCTTTTCAACTTTCTCTTCTCTATTTCTTAATCTACTAGAATGTAAGCACTTTTTGGACTAGAAGTGTCTTTTTTTTTTTTTTTTGCATTTTTCTTGTATTCATATTTCTAACCCTCGTGACAGATTCTGGTATATAATAAATGTTTGTTTAACTTGACTTGACCAAATCCTGATCGCACACCAATGTGTACATTTACATCTATCTCTTGGAATGCTTGGTTTCTAAGATTCAACTCAAACTCTACCAGGAGTCATTTCCTGGTCCTCGTTGCTGCTAATGGTATCCCCTCCAAACTGACTTTATATATGCTTTGCATGTGTTAGGTATTTCGCTATATTGTATATGCATGTTTTTTCTCATTAGAATGTGAGTTCTTTGAGGGCAGGAATCATTTCCCTTTTGTCTTTGTGTATCTAGCATTCATCATAATGCCTAGTATACAGGAGACACTTAATAACTGTGTGCTTCCTTGGTTCCTTGTTTACCCATTGCTTTTCAGAATGTCATACGAATATCAGAACATCACGTTTCCTTTCACTTGATTTGTAAAAAGAGGAGTAATCTTACATTACTCTGATTTTCCTAACATATATATGTAGATAGATAAATATATAGATATGTAGATACATTTAGATACATATTGATATATCTATATAGAGATCTCAATCTGTAATTCTGTTTGAAGATCTTTTTTTAGTGATTTAAAATTATGATTTCTTCATGTTAGTGTTCTGTGAATTCTCTAGGTCTACGTTATTCTCTGGACCTGTGTCATCTACTTAGTTTTTAATTTTTTTCTAAGTTAAAATATAATGCATATGTTTTTTTTCTCATCCTGTCTTCTTTTTTCTAGAAGATGTGTTTTTTAAATTATCTTCACTTCCTCTCTTCAAGTGCCATTGGAATAGAGACTTCACTTGAAACTCTCATTTTATTTGCAGCAGAAATTCTTGGGTGAGAAGTTATCTCTAATGAATCAGGGAAGCAACTTTTACAGAATTTAGAGTTTTAGAGTTGCCTAGAATACTGAGAAGTTAAATGACTTTCCCAGGTTCAAAGAACTTCACACAAACATGTATTGGAGAAGGGACTTGAATTGAGGTCTTTCTGGTTCAAAGGTCACAGCTCTCTATCCAATAAACTTCAGTCTCTTTCTCTCTCTCTTCTCTCAGTCTGTCACTTGCTCTTTCAATCATGTTTCTTTGTTCAGTTGATTGTGTTCCTCTGGTGCAAGCAGCAAAGGTGAGAGAGAACTTTAATAAGAATAGTGGTCTATAGGCGGAAAGAATGGTAATTTATTTGAGAAATCATGGCACACATGAAGAGTTGACAAAAAGACTGAAACACGGAAAATGTACAAAATGTAATAATTTTCAAACAGAAGAAATGGTAAATTCAAGAAATTTCTTGTTAAAAGAAATGTGAGAGGAATCCTAGCATGGTGGAACAATTTCTGAACTCAAAGTCAAGAAGATCTGAGTTCGGTTCTGCCTATCCCACATAATGGTTGTATAACCCTAAGCAAATCACTTAAATGCTCAATATTCTAGGCATCTCATTAAAACTTTATATCACAGAGAAGGGACAGAACTGAATTAGTAGAGTAATTTGAGACTTCCTTGTAACAATGAAAAGATACCCAATCTCTTTCTCTCTGGATTAAAGAGCTAGGTAATAATAATAAAGAGAGGAAAAGGAAGAGGAGAAAGAGGAGGAGGAAAAGATAGAGTGACAAATACTATTTATAAAGCAGTTTAATGTTCACAAAATACTTTACATGTATTATCTTGATTCTCAAAAAATGCTCTGAGGTAATACATGTTGCTATTCCCATTTTACAGATGATGAAGCTGAGGCTAACAGAGGTTAATACATTGGCTTAGGGCCATACAGTTATTAAGAATCTGAGGAAGGAGTTGATCTCTGGTCTACCGGTCTCCAAGTTCAACACTCTATTTGTAGTACCGCCTTACAGCCTGCTTAGTTCTTGGTGAAATGAATATCTGCCTGTGAATTCCTGATCAAATTCTTCAATAGATGGCATGTCAGAAGTAAGAGAAAGAAAAGATGATCAACAGAAATCTAAGGCATTCAAAATAGTAATATTAATTACCATATCTCATGTTTCTATAGTTTTTTGATTTATAAAATACATAAGACCAAGAAACACAAGATTAACCACATTTCCTTCTCTTTTCTAAAAATAAATAAATAAATAATGATAAGAATAATAAACTTCAAAGGAGGCCTTCAGGGAAAGCCTGGATGATCTCTTGTATTGCACTTAGCAAAGTTCATAGCAAATAGTATGTGCTTAAATGTTTCTTCACCAACTGATTTACTTGTCAAGTGTGGTCTAGAGGATATCTTTATCAAATAAGTATTGAAATTTATAGACTCTGAGATCACTTCCAACTCAGGAATTCTTTGAGAAACATGTGTGCCATAATTTTTCCCTAACTTTTAAATCATATTTTGTACATCACTTATCACATGAGATTTTTAAGGAGAATTTGCATATTTAGGAAAGTTTGTCAAATCTATTTGCTAGGGTTGTTCATTTGTATCATTTGAAAAAAACATAATTACAGTAATTTCTCTTATATTATAAAGCCATATTTTATAAATCTTTTGCATGAAAGTGTAGTACACTTTTATCCTGTAATGCCTGTGTTGATCAACAATGGATTGCTTTCTGGAGTTAGTAATAAAAGTAACACATTTATTTTTGTCTATAACTTTTGTATTTTGTTTTATTAAAGCTGGTGACTGTGTCATGTGTAAAAATGGATAAAACATCTATATTTTAGAAAATGAAAAAATATTTACAACTGGGTAAGTAATGGATAATTAAACAGCCATCAGAAAATAATACATAGTGTGCTGTTATCTTGATATACCAACTGATTGAAATGTTGCAAGATGTTGCCTTTTTGTACTTTTTTTAAATGTAGAATGAGAAATGGAACTTATCAAAATAAGATTCTTCTAACCTTGTAGCCTACAATCCAAAGGAATAGTTAAAGATAGACCTTTTCCTTAATATATAGCCTTACATCCCACTGCTATTTATCAAATGATTTTCTTTCTTTTTTTTATTTGAGTTTTGCTGAGACACTGGGAAGCAGAGCCAAGGTTCCTACTGAGTTTTGACCTCTATCTAATTATTTCAAGAGTTACCTTTTCTAACTTCTTTCACATGTATCTGGAAGAATTAATGCATTTCTTCGGTTAAAGTAAGAATGCTCTCAGATCCAATGCTTTCATTAGCACTCCTTACTGCTGCCTTAATAGTTGTTATTTTCCCTCACAAATATTATTATCATATATTTGTACTTCTTTCATAAAACATTGGTTGATTGCTGTCCTTCATGCTAAAAGAGAACCAAAAAACAGTACCGTGTGACTGACTGCAGCTGATCAGACCAATACAAGTTCAGAAGATGCTACCAAAGGTGGGCCACAAATAATCTATAGAAGTGGGGAACCTGCAGACTCAAGTTCAAATGCAGCCCACTAGGTCACCAAGTGTGGTCCTTTGAATGACTCCAAGCTTCACAGGATAAATCCTCTTAATAAAAGGGTTTGTTCTGTAAAACTTGGACTCAGTCAAAACACTGCATTTGAGGATCTAGAGGGCCACATGTGGCCTTGAGGCAACAGGTTTCCCACCCCTGGGAACATTTGGAATGGAATTCTCTCTAAATTTGCACTCCTTAGGTTTCTTTTGAGTTACCTCCATCTTGATTCACTCATAGACTACCACGTCATCTTTGATTTGAGCACACCGTACTGGGCTCCTATGTCTCCTATATCTTACAATTGATTTCAAAATTCTTCAGAGAGACCTTGAGAGTGTCTTTGTATCAGTTCTTTGGACCTCTCAATTCTTCAGATCTCCCTGTGAGCATTTGCCTTTTGTGAGTTCACTATGAAATAATTTCTTCATAAATGAAGTGAAGGCATCAGAGTCTCTAAATCTACGATCTTGTGTCTAAGATGACACGCCGTTCCTTATATTCATTACTCTATCAGTTGAGATCAAAACTCAGTCTCACCGTGTTATTCAGGGCACCATTTTAGTACTTTTCCATACATTCTCTATAGACTTAAGCAACAATCACTCAGTCAATAAATGTTAAGCACCATTTTTTTGCCAGACAACGTGATAAATGCTGGGGATAAAATGAAACATAGAAGACAGTACCTGCTTTTAAGGAGCTCACAGCTTGATGAGTATAAGATAAAGTTATCTTTTGGTTCTTTTACATTTTGCTGATATAAATTAAAGAAATGGCTATCAATTTCATATCCCTCCTTATTTTATGAAAATCACCCTTCCTTTTCAAAGTTTTAATAAAATCTTTTCTGCAATATAATTATTTATACACACACACACACGTGCATGCACACACACACATACACACACAGATACTTCAGTAGTAGACCTTGAATCATTGAAAATACTGAACAATTTCCAAATTTTGATTAAGGTTTAGGTACCTATATTCAGTTTTTTGTTCAGATCATTGATCACCTATGACATAGGCCCTGATGGATTTAGCCAATGGGATATTTTCCCAGTGATATACTATTATCTAGGCAATATTATATTCTTTTCCACTTCTGTCCTTAGTATTAGTGGCTAGGCCATTTTCTTTGAATGTGAATCTCATTAGGCAACTGTTTAAGTGTATATAGTATGAAAAATACACAATTCATTATTATAAGTCATTAGACCTATTACTTTATTATTCCATTTTATTTCCTCTCCACGCTACATTTCTGACTCTTATTGGACTTTCTCAACAATGCTTTAGAAACCTCTCCAGCTGGAAGCAAGAACAAGCCCTAGACTTCACACACTGAAAGTGACCTCCACCTTGTGGTCCCTCCCTTTATTTGGCTGGTTCCTCCTAAAACATTTATTTTAAGGATGATATCCAGTCCACCCATATCTCTATTGTTCTCCAGGCTATCCTTCTGACTCTCCTCCCTGACTTTCTCTATAATCCCTTTCAACTACCTTCATCTCATTATCTCCTTCATTAGAATGTTAGCTCCATGAAGACAGGAACTGTCATTCTTTCTGCTTGTTTTTATATTTTAGGTATCCAGCTTTGTGTGTGAGGAAAAGTAAGCATTAATTAGTGCTTGTTGACAGTTTAACTGACTGATGAACTGAATAAGCATAAGAAGTACAAGTTAATATACATGTATATATTTTTTTTTCAGTCATTTCCATAGTCTAACTCTTCATGATCCCATTTGGGATTTTCTTGGCCAAAAATAAAATAGTGGAGTGGTTTGCTATTTCATTCTCCAGTTCATTTTGCAGATGAGGAACTGAGGCAAGCAAGGCTATGTGACTTGTTCAGGGTCATATAGCTGGTAAGTGCCTGAGGCTGAATTTGAACTCAGTAAGATGAGCCTTCCTGACTCTAGGCCTGGCACTTTATCCACTCAATCACTTAGCTGTTCCCCACCATGTACATATATACATGTCTGTAAAACATATTCACATATGCATGAATCTATACATTTATATATGAATAGCTGTACATATTTCACCTAAGGGAAATGTGAAATTGGGCATTAGAGCAAGTCTCATGGAGGAGATGTGTAGAATTTCATTAGATAGTGGGACAAATGATATTCCAAGCATTAGTGAAATTAAAAGAATAGAAAAAAAGCATTGGGTTTTATTATAGGGAGAGCACCATGATTTTCAATGGAATACTTTTAGCATAATGGTGGATACTTAATTCAGAAAGAAGAATATCTTACAAAGTCCGCATGAGAGACAACTTTTGGTGTAAGCCACTTTTTCATGAAGATAGCAATGTTGAGAAAAGATATAGGATGATCGATGGAGTATAACAATAGCATCAAAATCTAACAGAAACAAGGGCTGCTAAACCAAATAAAAGCATGCCTTTTTTGGGGGTTTAGAAAACCATAAATTGGCATAACCCATGTTTTAATCGTTGTTTTTTTTGTTTGTTTGTTTAGCATTTCCCAATTACACATTAATCTATTCCAGGTCTCACTGGAGAGTAGAATGTGGCTGAGCCCTCTGATATAAGAATTCATGGAGAGCTACTCAGAATTAGAAATCTGAACATGAAAGAAGTCAGATAAAGGTATTCAAAAATTTTCAATTCCCTTTCTGATTTTTATCATGACTACCACCTCCCCTCCTTTGCTCATGTCTTTTATGTTACCTTCTTTCCTCTCCCCAGGTGAAAGATGTTGTAATTTATAATGGAATTAGGGAACAAAGATGAAAATATATGAGTTTTAATGGTAACTGTACATGTAGGAATGAAGAATGGACATTATTAGCAGATGCTTCTCAGTGATTGAACACTGGATTTGAAATCAAAAACTGAGTTCAATTCTAGTCTTAAACACTTTCAAGTTGTGTGATCCTGTGTTATTCACACTCTGTCAGCCTCTGTTTCTTCATCTGTAAAACAGGGATAATAATAGCACTTATTACCCATTATTACCCTTATTAGTACTTCACTTATTGTGAAGATAAAATGAGACATTTATAAAGCGTGTGGAAAGCCTTAAAGTATTATATAAAATTTGGTGATGATGAGGATGATGATGTTAATCCAACCTCTAAGGACTTTATCACATTAAAATGACCTTCCTTGTATTGTACTCCTCAAGGGATAAATTATCACCTAGATGACAGTAGAAATTAGTTTTTCACTCTGCTAAAAACTTTATGATAACATGTTAGCTAGCCAACATGCTCGTCATTCACTGCTAAATAATTACATCTCAATAAAAATGCACAGGTATTCAGGTAGACCTTCAAGAGTGACTACAATAATAAGAATTTTAGGTGATGGGGAAAGTCAATGAATAAGATATTTAGGAGTAAGTGAGGTCAAATCATGATGATGATGATGATAATGACTATGACAACTGTCGGTTATGTAGGACTTTATGGTTTACAAGGTACTCAGTAGATGTTATTTTATTTCATCCTCAAAAGAGAGTTGTGAGATAGGTCCTATTATTATGATTCCCAGATGAATAAAGTAATACTCAGAGAAGTTGACTGAGTAGGACAAGGTCACAGTGACTGTCTGAGACAGAATTGGAACCATTTCATCCTCACCCTAAATCTACTACTCATCCACCTACCCAACTATTGATCCTGTGCTCTTTTGTGAGTTTATCCAATAAGAGCTTGGTGTTAGTGATGACACATTGCAGTCTTAACTTCAAATGGTTATTTTTTTTTTCTCATTTGGGTTTTTAATTCTCTAAAGAGAATATGAACATGCTGAAGGCAGGGACCACATTTTATAATTCTCTTTTTATCTAATACAGGGTTGTAAAAGTTTAGCAGGTATTATACCACAACTTGATTCATTTAGCTTGTAGAAAGATCATAAATATATATATATATGTATATATGTGTGTATGCGTATGTATATGTATGTGTACACATACATATGTGTACACATACACATATGTGCATGTTTACATGCAAACATAAATTTTCCTTAAAAGGGAAAATCATGATAATTTCTATGTAAAATTTTGAAATAGAAGCAGAATGCAATTCTGTGTTCTCAAAGGTCAATATTATCTTTATTTTTATTATCCTGCTGATATTATTTAAGCAGTTAGTAAACTCAAATACAGTGAATGACTTGATCAAGTATTTCAAAAGGGGCCAGCCAAATTTAAATTACCATTGTCAGTTTCAGTGTGGATTTTCAATAATATGAAACTTACCTTGTATGAAAGGTTTCATTTTTTGTTGAGGATGTATTGCTTAGTTTTTTTTTTTTTAAGCAAGATGTTGTGAACAGAAATATTATATGTATATTCTTGGCTTTATAAGAATGCTTTAAAACAGTAATGGACTAGAACTTGATGAATCATTTACACTACTTGAGAATCATTTAACAAATTATGATTTAATTATACTACAGTCCTTCGATACTTTAATGATAGATGAAGCATTTAGATAAAGTGTTTAAGAAGTACTTACTATGTATCAAGCTCTGTGCTGAATACTTCAGATACAAATGCAAGAAAATAATACAGTCTTTTCTCTCAAGAAGCTTACATCCTATTTTTTAAAAAAAGAGACAAAATATATATGAGAACTGGGAAGAGGAGAGGTAAGGACTTCCACACCAGGACAAAATTATTCCTGATTTGGCAAGACAACTGGTACAGAGGTGAATATTCTAGAGAGTGAGTTGATCTGACAGTGAAGGATCTATAATTTCGTCAACGTGGATCTTTCTTTCACTTATGTGGGTTACATTCTCACTGTCGTTTTAGTAGATTAAATGCCAGAGTTGCTGTATGAGAATAATTCAGCACCTTAAGTCCAACCTGTTTTTGATGAATCTCTCAATTAATGCAGGCTGATCATTATGTCAAAAGCAAGATTTTGCCATCCTGAATTTATACCAAGGGAACAGATTATTAACATCAAGACAGTTGTCATTCTGAAAAATAACATAAATGGTGCCAGTCTAAGAGGCTAAACAATTGATTTTATTCTTTTACTTCCTAAAGCATACTCCCCATCACACCTTTGCTTTCACTTTTGTTAAGTAGCACATTCTCCTAGTTATCCAGATTTACCATTGTAAAGCATTTTTACTATCTTTGTTCCCAATATCACCTCACAGCACAGTATAAAAGCTTGAAAGAGGGAAAAGAGTTTGGCATTAGACCTAGGTAAAACAAGGAGGTCAAAAGAGATGTATCAAATGGAAAAGATTTTACCCCATTGCTCAAGTAATCTATTCCTATTAGTGAAAGTGGAAGCAGTATATTTGATTTTAGCCCTTGATGCACAGGATTAGGAAGTAACAGTGATGCTCATGAAGACAAAATTGGAAAGAGAATTAACACAAAACACATATAGGAAAAAACTATTCAGGACTCAGTGTCTCAGATATTTCAGATTTTGGTGTGTGTGTGTTCATCCTTTGTTGACGAAGAAGACCATGCCATCAGAGAGATAGTGACATGACTTGCACTTAACTTTGTTTTTTGAGTGAGGGAGGGCTGTGCAGGTCACCAGCCTCACTTCTCCTCCAGAGCCATATGGATCCAGTGACCAGATATTCATCAGGATGACTGGAGATGACCTAGGATGAGGCAGTTGGGCTTATGTGACTTGCCCAAAGTCACACAGCTAGTGAATGTCAAGTGTCTGAGGTGAGATTTGAACTCAGTTCCTTCTGACTCCTGCACTGGTGCTCTATCCACTGCCCCACCTAGCTGCCCCTAGATATTTCAGATAAAAGAAATATGAAAGAATGAGAAGAGTGGTGGGAGGAGAGAATCTGTCAATAGTGGTACAAAAAACTGCCACATCACCACCAGCAAAAAACAAGAAATAAAAGACAAAAAATTGATCCATCTAGTCAATTTCTCATTTCTACCATATCTTAATGAAAATGGTATTTCACATAATTAGTTATGCTTGATTATATCAAAAAGAAACATGAAAATGGAACAAGGTTTTCATAGATGATTTTCTACAGAAGATTAAAATGTTAATCATGCTTTCATAAAACTTTCAGATGACTAAATTTTTGAGAGAATAACATTGCTCTGTGTATCTTGCTTGTTGATGTACCTCTGTGTGTATATGTGTGTCTTTGCAGAGAGATAAATATAGATGTAGAATATCTTGACCTTGCAGTTAATTTCCTCAACTCCCATGACCTCTTTCTTTGTTTATTCAGTTCTCCTATCTATATTTCATCTAAACTGCCCACAGGGGTATTTATAACTTAGATTTTACATTTATCTGTGATGGTTACATGGTGTTAAAATCAAAGATTTCCCCGTATTTCATCATTACCTCACATTCTTCTATCTCTTCTGCCTCATTTTTCCTAAATTTTTGTCATCATCATCGTCACTTGTCCCCTCCTTCTTTGTTTACCCTTTGGCCAGCACCCCTGGGTGCTGGTAAGAATTCTGGGTCTGGTAAGGATTTTTTTCTAGTAAAGAGGCATGATATATAAAACAACATTCCAAGTCAGCAAATAAATAAACAACAGTAACAAAAAAAATCCAATAATTTCTTGTTTAATAAGTAAAAAAAAAATGAGATATTGGAGGAAGACATATTTGAAATTGTACAATTAAGACAGTAAACTTGAGAACTTGCTTTCCTCTTTATGACAGCCAACCAACATATTTATTAACACCTACTTTGTGTCAGACACAACGGCACAAATACAGTGAAATATTTCCTACTGCACTTTAATACAGAGAAAACAAGTGCATATATAGATATATGCAGAAAAAAATATAGAGTAAGTTACAAATATGTTTTTGTCCTTTGTTGCTGAAGAAGACCATGCCATCAGAGAAATAATGACATGACTTGCACTTGACTTTGTTCTGAGTGAAGAAGGGCTGTGCAGATCACCAGTCTCACTTCTCCTCCAAAGCCATCTGGATCCAGTGACCAGATATTCATCAGAACAATTGAAGATGGTCCAGGGTGAGGCAAGTGGGGCTAAGTGACTTGCCCAAGGTCACACAGCTAGTGAGTGTCAAGTGTCTGAGGCAAGATATGAACTCAGGTCCTCCTGACTCTTGCACTGGTGCTCTATCCTCTGCACCACCTAGGTGCCCCTAAATTACAAATAGGAGAAAGGAAAGAGAACAAGCATTTAATAAGCATGTACTATGTATCAGACCACGGCTATGCTTTATAAATATCTCCATCAATGACAACAAAGTTTTTAAATATGAAGTAGTTTGGGAGGGAGATCACTAGTAACTGGAGGGTATCATGAAAGGCTTCACATAGAAAGTAATGACTAAGTAACTTAAAGGCAGAGGGGATTCTTTGAGGTAAAGATAAAGAGAGTACACTCAGTGGCATGGGGAATGGCCAGTGCAAAGACACAGAGATGAGGGATGGAGTTTCATATATTAAAGACAAAGATAAGGGTAGTATAGCTGTATTGCACAATGAGTCTAGAAAAATAAGTTAAGGCAAAAGTGGGAAGGTCTTTAAAGATAAAGAGAGGAGAGTATATTTTGTCCCAATGGAAAGAGATGAACATTGGGGTTGATTGAATAGGAGAGTAAAATGGATAGATCTACTCTTAAAAAGAATCATTTGGCAACAGGGAGTAAACTGGATTGAAAAAATGAAAGAAGAGGCAGAGAGACTAATCTGGAGACTCCTGTCATGATACAGGATAGAGATAATGAAGGCCCAGACTAAGGTGGTATCTGTGTGAAAGGAAAGGAGTCACATGCTAGATATGCTGTTGAAGTAGAAATAATGAGATATGCCAGCTGGTTAAATGGCTGTTGTCCTTCAAAATCAGAGAGTACCAAAATGACATGTATGTGAGGGTAAATGTACAGTGGGTTGAATTGTGGCTAATCAGATCAATATGCTCTCAGAAGACCCTACCACATGTTGGGCACGAATAGTCCATATGAACATCTGGAACGGAGATGTCCCTAAATTGGCATATTTCATATTTATTTTGGGCTACTACAATTCTGCTTTACTCAGAGCACAGTGATGTGGGCACACCATGCTGAGACAGATAGAAAAAGACAGAGTAAAGTAAAGATGTTAAACATAGTCTCATAACTTGCAATAATCCCAAATGGGAACCAGTAAGAATAAAATATTATTAGGAGATAATTACCAAAATAAATGAAAATACTATTGAAAATAGATGCTAATATGCAGTTTTCTAAGTTATTATGTGGCTACATATGTGCAGTTTGGTGGCACTCTTTGTATTTGAGGTTCAGTGGAAAAAGAGAGATAAGGTAGGAAATTTTGGTTTTGTCCACACTTAAGAGGCATGTATTAGGCACTTAGCTAGCAAAAGAGGAAGCAGCAGTTAAACAGATATAATGAGAACCAGGAGAAAATGAGTTTATGAAAACCCAAAGGAGAGGGTATCCAGAAGAAAAGGAGAACTATCATTGTCAAATGAAGCAAATAGGATAAGAAGAATAAAGAATCTATAAAAGTTATCAGATTTGGCAATTAAGAAATCAGCAACTTTGAACATAACAGCTTCAATTAATCAATGAAGTCAGATATCAAACTGCATAGAGTTTAGGAGTCTTTGAGAGGAGAGGAATATATGCATCTTTTTTTCAGGGATTTGGGCTGAGAAAGGAAAGAAAATATATGGTAACAATAACTTGTGGTGCTTTTTGTCCAGTGGAGGATGTTTGAAGATGGGGGAGGGGATATAGGTATGTTTTCAAGCAGTAGGGAGTAGACTTGTTGTTAGTGAGAGGTTGCAGAGAGAGACAGAGAGAGAGAGAGAGAGAGAGAGAGAGAGAGAGAGAGAGAGAGAGAGAGACAGAGAGACAGAGAGACAGAGAGAGACAGAGACAGAGACAAAGAGAGAGAGAGAAACAGAGAGACAGACAGAGACAGAGAGAGATAGGATGATTGAACGTGCATTCTAATAGAGAACATTTTAAGAAGATAGGATCAAACAGACATGGGAAGATGTTGGTAAGAGCAAGAAAAAGGGCCAATTCCTTCTAACACTATAGGAAAGAGTAGGAGGGTGAAAAAGAATTGATAAAAAGAGAAAGGGAGAAGGGAGAGTACACAACAATTAATTTCAATAGTCTCAGTACAGGAAATTTTTACAAATTTGCCTCAGTGTTTCTAGTCTTATGCTTTTAAAACAGTAATAACATTCAAAACAGTGTTTCCCTTTCCTCATCCTGACACCTTATCCCAGGCCCTGTCTTTGTGAATTCCTAATCTCTGACTTGCCTATGACTGAAGTTTCTTCCATGTTTGGTGTACTCTGCCTCTCCATCATGATCAAGTGACCCAGTAGATTTCACTTTATTTTCATTTGTGGGAGAACTCTGGAATCCATCTACTGTCTAATCTTTCATGAGAAGAACCAGTTCTGATGAAGTTGGTTGGTTGGTTGTTATCCTTCGTTCTTGAAGAGGACAAAAATGACAGCACCATGATAAAAATCGAGTTTCAGTGTGTCCAACTGTGGTTGATCAGACCAATACAACCTCAGAATGCTCTACTATTGATTGGGCACAGATAGTCCTTGTGAATATTTGGGGTGGTTACTCAAAAGGTCTGCATCCTACATTTCCTTTGTGCTGTTTCAATTCTGCTTTGCTCATAGAACACAGCACCTTTTCTGATGTGAGCATACCATGCAACGTGGTCCTGTGCCAGTGTCTCCCATGTTGCAGTCAAATTCAAAGTTCTTGAGAGAGACCTTGAGAGTGTCCTTGTATCACTTCTTCTGACCACTGTGTGATTGCCTGCCCCATGTGAGTTCTCCATAAAATGTTCTTTTGGTAAGTGTACATTTGCATTCGAACATGGCCAGCCCATTGGAGTTACGCTCTCTGAAGCATAGTTTGAATACTTGGCAGTTCAGCTCGAGCAAGGACTTCAGTGTCTGGTACCTTATCCTGCCAGGTGATCCTCAGAATCTTCCTAAGACAGTTCAAATGGAAAAAATTCAGTTTCCTGGCATGGCACTGGTAGACTGTCCATGTTTCACAGGCATACAACAATGAGGTCAGCACAACAGCTCTGTAGACTTTCAGTTTGGCAGTCAGTCTAATACTTCTTCTCTCCCAAACTTTTCTTCAGAGCCTTCCAAACACTGAGCTGGCTCTGGCAATGCATATGTCAACCTCATTGTCAATGTGTACATCTCTGGAAAGTACACTACCAAGGTAAGTGAACTTATCCACAGCATTCAAAACTTCTCCATTTGTTGTATGAATGGTGTGATGGTGACAGATGGAGAACCTGTGTTTTCTTATTAGGCCAAAATCAGCACAGGCAGCAGGGAATTGATCGACATTTTGTTGAATCTCAGCTTCAGAGGCTGCACTGAGTGCACAATCATGTGCAAACAGAAAACCATGCACCAATACTCCCTCCACTTTGATATTGGCTTGAAGCCTTTTCAAATTGAAGAACTTACCATCAGTATGGTAGTTGACCTTGATGCTGTGTTCATCCTCACTGAAAGCATTTGACAACATAGCTGAAAACATCATGCTAAATGGTGATGATGTCCATTTTTAATCTAATCTTACGAACCATACCTTCTCTAAGCACCTGATGAAGGATAATTTTGACAAAAATAAGTATATTACACAAATGGACATAGTCTTTTCCGTCTTGAATATATCTCTAAAACTTTTGCATTGGTAAGCTATTCTTAGACCTACTAACAGCCTTAAGAACTAATTGTAAAATTAGCAAGTGCCATGGCCATTCTCCCATTCACCTTTCTTCACTTATCATTTAGGCTGTGTGAAGCAATGCAAAGAGAAGTTGAAAATTAATGTGGAAATGATGAAAATTCAGTGTGAAAAGTCCCCCTTCATAAGGAGAATTTTGTTCCAACTAAAATGTGTCTTTGCCTTTGAATTACTCTTCTAATTATTCCCATGCCTTACTTTACTTTGAGAATCACAGAATCTTAGAGTTACAAGCACCTTCAGAGATCACCTAGTCTAATACATACCTAAACAAAAATCCATTCAATTTTATACCAGTCAAATGACCATCCAGGCTTTGCTTATAGATTAACAGGAATGATTAACAGGAATCCTGTATCTCTAAAGCTAGCACATTCGTTTTTGAGTAGTTCTAAATGTTAAGAATTTTTATTTTTATTTATTTTTTCCTGACATCAAGCCAACCCTTTATAACTTACACACATTGCTTTTATTTCTGCATATAGGTGAAAAAACTCCAATTCTTTTCTTGTGATAACCCTCTAAATAACGGAAAATAGATACATGGCCTCTCAAAGTTTCCCTTCTGTAGCCTAAATATTCAGATATCCTTCTTCTCAACCTTGAGTGGAATGAAGTTGGGGCCCTTCATCATCTTGGTTGTCCTCCTCTGGATACATTTCTATCTATCTTGCTTCTTAAAATGCATTAACCCAGACTTGAACAGAATACTCCTGATGTTATCTGAACTATATCTCTTCCACTGTCAGGAAGGCACAGGGAAGTGTTCCTCTGTTTTTTTCAATATAGTTCAATACAGCCTATGTTAACATTTGTGTGTATTTTGATGTTTTAGACTCAATATGATTTTGCAGCCAAAACCAATACTGTGTTACTCAAAACTGTCTTTGTGCCCCAGAAATCCCCTAAATATTCTTTTTCGATGAACATCTGCTAATCTTATGAGGAAGCTAGGCACCACAGGCCTGGAGTCAGTGAAAGCCCGAGTTCAAATGCAGCCTCAGACACTTAATTAGCTACATGATCCTGGCAAGTAGCAACCTCTATCTGCATGAGTTTCCACATCTGTAAATTGTGAGTGATAAGAGCATCTACCTCCCAGGGCTATTGTGAAGATAAAATGAGAACATTCTAGAGCATTTTGTAAACTTTAATGTGATATATAAATGTTATCATCATCATTTATCAAATCGTTCCCATTTTGTATTTGTGAAGTTGATTTCTTTTAACTTAAATGTAAGATGATATCTCATAGGGACTAGAGGACTGGAACTAGGACCAAGAAGATTTGACTTCAAAAACTGGCCCAGACAGTTGTTGAAATGTTGCTTATTCCCTCAATGATTTTCTTAAGCTGACCATGGGAAAATTGCTTAATCTCTCTATAGAATCCTTTCCCCATTGGTGAAATGAGGATAATAATAATAGCCTCTACCTTATAGGGTTATTAGGAAGGTCAACCACATTTGATTCAGGTCAATATTCTAGCATTACTTTACCATTCGTTATGTTGGGTAACCTTCCCAATGTGTGTTATAAGCAAATCTAGTAATAGTGTCATTTATTCATTTATTCAAATCATTGATAAATGTTTAGAGAATACAGTGTCAGAACAGATTCCTGGAGATCTGTTCTTAACTGTTCAACCTGTTCTTATTCCATTTAATGGTATGAACGTACAGCCTATATTTCTCCTTTCTCATAATAATACAGTGTATACATTTTATATACAACAATAATAAAACATTATTTTTAGGACCTTCCTTGGACAGTCTATTATGTGCAAATGTTGTTCAGTCATGTTTCACTCTTCATGACTCCATGGAACATACCGTCCATAGAATTTTCTGGATAAGGACAATGGAGTGGTTTGCTTTTCTTTTCCATATGTGCAAATGCAGCTCTCAAATGGGTCTTACTTTATAAGATATTAAATCACAGAAAATTAAACATTTGAGTTCCAAAGATGTCATAGGATACATTATCCAAATACTGAATATCCCCCTTCAACAATACAGAAAATCATCCATCCATGCCTATGGATCCTCTTTGACTTATTGAGGTTTCTCATTGGTTCTACATTCAATGTTGCCTTCCTTGATTTCTCCTGACATTGTGAAGATATCAGTGGAACCCATCAACTATCCACTGATTTTACTTCACTCTTATTATACAGCTAACCCAAATTTTGTCATTGTATATTTTCCTGATGATATCCTTAATTCTAGATCTTTTTCAAAGAACTTTTTTCAAAGGTCTTTACTTAAGTGGGCTTTTCATACTCAACAGACTTCTTTCCATTTTCTGTTGTATGTTAATTTTTATAATAATTTTTTACAGATTCTCATATTACATGATTCACAATACATATTGATTAATTACCATTATTACATTTTATATCACACAAACTTTTTCAGTTTATATAGAGGTATACACATACATGTGTATCTATATGTGCACACACATAGATGATTTGTAATGAGAATTAAAGACAATTTTAAAAAGATATGTATGCCATTTCATATACAATTTTTTTTGCAAACTAAAAAAAATCCATGGATTTTGATTTTGTTTTTGTTTTGTAAATGATGGGGTACAGGTTGAGGTCCAATGTAAGACAAATATACTAAATTATCATTTTGCTTTCATGAGGTTCTTGGCAACTTCAAGTCACCTTATTGAAATTCCCGTTGTTCAGGTACCATATATTATTATGCTCATTTTGAATAGGTTAAAATGTAGTAATGGTTGTATTGCTTTAGGTAATAAAATAAGCATTCAGGCAGCTAGGTAGCTAGATACAGTTGATAGAATGCTGGGCCTAGATTTGTGAAGATGAGTCTTTCTGAGTTCAAATTTGGCCTCAGACCCTTATTTGCTATATGACCCTGGATAAGTCACTTTACTCTATTTACCTCCATTTCCTCACCTGTAAAATGAACTGGAGAAGGAAATGGCAATCTACTCCAATATCTTTTCTAAGAAAATCTCAAATGACATCATGAAAAGTCAGACATAACTGAATTGGCTGAGCAACAGTGATGAGTAGCTTCAGGCACTAGAGCTCAAGTCTTCTTATCTTTTGCTGATGCATTATCTTTGAGGTCTATTTCACCTCTCCTACATTTATTCAGCAGCATCTTTCCTGTGGTTTTTTAGTGAACTAAAATATATATATGAAACGAGAAATCTATAAGATGTAATCTATATATTACTAAAGTCACTAGACAACCATGGCTTTTCAGTCTAGGAGAGATACATGATCTCAGTTCAGCAATTGAGCTCATGATGGGTCATTATATCTCCATCCTTCCTTCCTGATTCATTCCACATGCAGGTTACCAACGTGTCAATGGTTCTTCATCACACCGAAGATTCATGCAATTCAAAGATGCTATGATTATGTTTATCATTTTCTGGTTCTGTTCAAAAGGTACAATACATGTGATGAGCTGAAAACTTTTAGCTATACCTTTCCTTCACTTGTTTTCCTTTCCTACATTATTTATAAATGTTTTCTGCTCATCTAAAATCTGTTCATGATTTTTTAAAGAATAAGGACAATAGGATGACATATTCTGATGCATAGGCAATAAATGACTTGTAGGCTATTTTTCAACCTTTGATGATTCTTTGTAAAACTCATAGTGAAATGATAGTCATATTTACATGGTTTATGAAAAATATTTGAAAGGCTCTTCTTAATTATATCCTATGTTATAGATGCCAAGTTAAAATATAGACCATGGTTAGATAGATAGTAAACTACTTCATTTCAAATCATTCTGCATCTTTTTTCTGAATTTACAGTGATCAAGACATATGTATACACAATGTGGTTTCCCATTAGACTTACTTCATGTCATCCCAACTGAGACCTGAAACCAGGTGATTAGTTGTTTCAGTTAACCCCTTAAGCTCAGAGACCCCTTGCTTCTCCACTTGAAAGTTGGAGATAACTTCTACTTTCTGTGTAGTCATGAAGTGAGGATTAATCAAAAGGTTTTTAAATGGAAAGAAATTACAAAATATAAGATATTAAGTAATTCCAGAGCACTGCGACTTAAGTAAAAAAGTTGTGCTTAATGAAACCAGAAAAATGCAGTCTCAAATTTGATTCCCATTTCATAAAAGAATTATAAATGATAAAATGTGATCATAGTGCTAAAGTATATTTGTATTTATTTTAAATGGACTCAACTACAGAACAAATAAAAATCGAATATCTGTCAAAGTAAACTATGAATTATTATGTCTAAGTTTTGGGGGGAGGTACCATGTGTGTGTTTCCCTGAACCAAATCCTTCCCAATATCTCTGCCATTTTCAGTATTTCATGTTAAATTCTTCCTAGTGAGGAAACTTCCCAACAACATGTGGCTGGACAACCAAATCAAGTTGGATTTCACAAGTGACAACTTGTGTATCCATAATATTGTCAAATATATGCTTCTCACATCAGTCTGATAAAACCAGGCATGATTTAATAGCAAAGGGAGTTATTTACACTTGTTGAAACAAGTGCTTTAATGTATTATGAGTGATTCTGATGAAAAAAATTCTGATTAATTCTTTCTCATTTCCAGTGCCAAGAACCCCATGAATTTTCACAATAACTTTATAGTACTTAATGGTAATTCAGCCAAGTGGATGCTGTGATATGAAAATATTCCACCTGAAAATCAGGAATCTAGTTGTAACCATAGCTTCCCTAATATCCTTGGGCTTCCAAGTCATGTTGTAAATACAGTTCAGTTCACTAGCTCTATTTAAACATGCATGGTAATAAAGTATCTGAAGGATATTTTATAACCTTAGATAATTCTTTATAATATTCAAAGAGAGAAATGACAGTCACATAGACAGTTTACAAAAGGAAGCCTGTTGTACATGAGGTAGAATGTTGGACTTGGTATAGGGAAGGACTCAGTTTAATTCTCAGCTCTGATATTCCTTATGTGATAGTCTGCAAATTATTTAATCTCTTTTAGACTCAGTTTTCTCATCTGCAAAAAAGAGAGAGTCACAATAGTATAATTTGCCTCAGCTTCTGTGAAGTTCATATGAAATAATTATTCAAATCACTTTGTAAAGTTTAAGGTCTTATAAAAATCACTTCTCATTATTGTATTTTAAAATTATCCCAATTTTCATAGCACAGATTGTTACAAAATATTTGGCCAAAATTTCAGTATAATTAAATATTTACTAGTATAATTAGAGAGTTTGATATGACTTCTTTTTGATAATCTTGCAAAATATCAATCAAAATAAAAAAAAGAGGTAGGTATATTATTAAGCACCCTGACATGCACAGGGTGGGGGCGGGGGGGAGAAATCTGTTATCATAGGTTCTTAGATCTGTATTTATAAAAGGAAAAGCAACTTTTGAGGGGTCAACAAACACTTTAATTAATTTCAACCAAATGCTTTCAGACACACCTTTTTATCTTTTACATTTCCAAAACTACCAAGCCTCCTATCTATTCAACAAGCCAAGAAAATACAGAGAAATAAAAACCACCAGACAGGCTTCCCATTGTCTGACCATTACATACATAGTTACCAGAGAGGAAAGCACCATCCTCTGGGTTTTCAAAGTCTGGGGGCTGTTTAGCAGCTTCTCAGAGTCTCGTCTGGCACAGAAACCTTCTTCCAAAAACTAAGCCCCAAAGCAAAATTCCACTCAAAGTATTTATACTCTTTTCAGAACCAGAGGTCAGGACAGCGGCTCATTAGCAATAAGGAAAAGGTGTGGGCCTTCACAGGAAACAAGCCTCCCCTAATCAAGTCTCCCTCAATAGCCCCACCTGAGGCCTATCAATGGGCAGGGAAGATTTTTAACTCCCATTACAGTAGTGGAAAGGAATAAGCATTTATACATTGCCTATAAGTGCTTTATAAATAGCTTGTTTGATGCTCACATTAATAGCACACCACTCTGGGAGATATGTGCTATTATTATCATTTTACAGGTGAGAAAACACAGGTAGAGGTTAAATGACTTGACTAGGGTCAACACAAGCTACCAAGCCTCTGAGGCTGTATTTGAGCTCAGAGTTTCCTGACTCCAAGGCCAGCACTATTTTCATCGTACCAGAGAAGGCTGAGATCCAGCTGTTAGTGCATTGTAGAGTGGATAGTGTGGGAGATGAATTTACCATGGGTAGGTTACATAATGTCTTTTAAGTTTAATTTCTTCCCTTGCAACATAGAGATAATACAAAAAGTACCTACCTACCTAGTGTTGTTGCTTAAGAAAAGCCCTTTACAAAATTTTAACTTCCACCTTTTTAACAATATCTGTTATTATTCATGATACTTTTTAGTTCTTGTAAAAAGCAGGAAAAAAAGCAGGAAAAATAATAAATACATCAATCAAATCATTGGATTCAGCTCATAATAACTTTTTAGCCTCACTATTTGGATTTTTGGTCCATACCATGCTCTCCCTTAGCCAAATACTCCCAGAATTTTGGTTCTCCCCTTTGTACTTATCAGTCTGACTACTATTATGCTCATTTTCATACATGTCAATAACCCTTTTGACACTGAAATATCCTTGAGGGATTTTTAGCAGAATTACTTGAGCCTAGTGAATGCTTAATACGTATTTATTGCATTGAACTCAACTTATTTTCCTGGGCATTGGACCTTAGGGTACCAGGGATCATTTTAAGTGTTGAGGTATATTTTTTAAAGAAAACAGTCAAACAAAAAGTATTCAATATTATTCCTCAAAAAAAAAAAGATATTCTTTAACAAGATAAAAAATTTTGTTTTGAAATTTTAATGTAAAACAAGATTTTAATTGCAGTTGGATTTTATTTCTATAAATTACCATAAGAGAAATGAAGATCACCATTCATTGGAAACACCTGCCTTTTTCTAAGATGCCAATATTCATTAAAATGATCATTTTGTGAATTGTGAGCTACTTACAGCAGGAATATGAAGAATCAACAATGCAAAATGCCCCCCCCCAAAAAAAACTTCTGAAAATATCCACCCTTGTGAATGTGCTGTATCATTTTTCAAATGTACATTTCATGCTGAGCTAGAACATCCTGCTCCCTCTGCACCACATCTCATGCGGTGCTTCCATTGTACCATTTCTGGTGGATGAATGTTAAATAATAGTTGAAAGCCATTCTGAGAGAGTGCTACTTTGTATCATATGAAGGAATACCTAAAAAGAAGTGAGGTTTTATGTGGATATCATTCTCATTTCTTGGTATTTATTCTTTCTTTCTAATTCTTCCTGTTGCTTTGGGACAGTTCAAGTAGTAGGAGGAATAATTTTGCAGCAGAAAAGTTAGAAGAGGTTAGAGATAAAGAAGATTGTGAAGATACAGAAGTTTATTGCTGATGAAAATAAATGTCCAAATCGCCTAACATCTCCAATGTTACTCTCAAATTCATATTATATTTCATATTCTGACCAAGAAAATAACTTGGGATGATTACTTCAAATAGGGTTTGAAAAATCATTCAATGATTTTCTATAGAGAAGTGGCAGAAAAGCTCACTTTTATATGGATCATACTTATAAAAAGTATTCATAGGGCTCTAAGACAATTTTGCTTCATAATTTCTTTTGTTATTATTTATATGAATTCTGTAATTCTATTGCTATGTTACAGAATTCATATAAATAATAACAAAAGAAATGTTGACTACATAATTGATATCAACCCAGTCTCCTGCACATTGTTTTTGCAATAATACCAAATTAATTGCATGTTCAACTTTGAACAATACAGCAATGAAAGAATGTATATTGTTTACATATTTATGTATAATATATATGTGTTTGTGCATATGTGTACACACCCATGCTTGAATAAACATTAGGATCTCTGATTTTGTAAGAGTAGGGAAGCTATGGTGAGGTAAGTTTTCTTTCTTCAATAACAGAACATATAAGATAAGTATAGGATTGAGCACAGTGCCTGACACATACTAGGCACTTAATAAATGTATAATGATTGATTGAATGAATAAAATTATTGGGGATTACATTGTTACCTAGGGGAGATGTTGGCATGATATGATTCTTAAAAGAATCAGCAATATTGAGATTTGGAGGATAGAAAGCAGAGATTCCAGGCATGAGAGAAGTCAATGTAAAGAAATAGAGATAGGAGATGGAATATTATATATAAGGAACTAAAAGTAGAGTAGTACAACTCAATTATGAATTACATAGAGGAGAATAAATTTTTTAAAATTACAAAAATTGGAAGGGACAGGTTATAAAAAATTTTCAGTTTCTAAAGAACTGAAGTTAAATTTGGCCCTGTAGATAGCAGGGAGACACATTTTGAACGTTAACGTAGTCAGATTTCTGTTTTGGAAAAGTCATGTTGACAATCAAGTTGATGTTGTGTTGGCATGGACAGACCAATTAAAAGCCATATGGAAAATAGTGTTCTCAGTCACTAACAATTGCTTTAAATTAAAACATATCTGAGGTACTATCTTACACCCTTAAGATTCATTAAAATGACAAAAAAAAAGGAAAATGAAATATTCTGCAAGTGCTATGGGAAAAGAGGTACATCAGGGAATTGGTGAGCCTATGAACAAGTTAACCATTATGGAAATGCGATTTTGATCTAGGCTCAAAAGTTATTAAATTGTGCATGCCTTTTAACCTAGTGACATTACTGTTAGGTCTATACACAAAAGACACCAAAGAAAGGGAAAAGGGACTCATCTACAAAATTATTTATAGTAACTTTTTTTTTTTTTGTGGTGGCAAAGACCTGGAAACTGAGGAAATATCCATCAATTGGGGAACGGTTGAGCAAGTTACGGTCTATGAATGTAATGGTATATTATTGTGCTATAAGAAATTGTGGAAAGGATGGTTTCAGAGAAATGAGGGAAGACTCTGAACAGATGCAAAGTGAAGTGAACAAACTCAGGAAAATATTTTCTACAATAATAGCCATTCTGTAAAGATACTCAGCTTTGAAAGGTTTAGCAATTATTATCAACACAAGTACCTACCATAGTGTCAAAGAACTCATTATTAAGTATTCTATCCACCTGAAAATAGAAAAATTATAGACTTAGAATTCAGATTGAAGTGTATTTTTAAACTCTTTTGCTTTCTTTTTTTTTTTTTTTGAGATGGCTCTAAATCTATGATTCCACAGATCCGCTCTAGCTTTAAATCTATAATTCCAGAAATCCCTTCTGCCCCCACCCTTCCTTTCCAGATTCTATATTTAAATTGGGTGCTATCTTTCCACATCAGAACATAAGGCCCTTGAAGGAAGGAATTGTCATATTTGCTTGCATTTTTTTGCCTCATTAGTAGTACAGTGATTCTCTCTATGTATCTAATCTATCTATCTTCCTTCCTTTCTTTTTAAAGGAGGGTTTATCAATCAAAAGATCAATGAAGTCCTAAAAACTTGGGATTCTGTCAAGTAGATGAGAAGGTGAGCAGAGAGGTGATAATTAAACCATAGTCATTGTTTAGTTGGAGGCAAGGGAAGAAAGCAGAGAGACTGAGAGACAGAGACAGACTGAGAAAGAGGCAGACAGAGAGAGACAGAGACAGAGAGATGGTGACAGAGGAGACAGAGAGGAAGACAGAGAGAGAAGAGGACAGAAGTCAAGGAGGAGAGGAGGCAGAGAGGGGAGAAGATGAGAGAAGAGGCAAGAAGAGAAGAGGCAAGAAGAGAGGAGAGGAGAGGAGAGGAGAGGAGGGGAGGGAAGAGGAGGGGAGGGGAGAGGAGAGGAGAAGAGAAGAGAAGAGAAGAGAAGAGAAGAGAAGAGAAGAGAAGAGAAGAGAAGAGAAGAGAGAAGAGAAGAGATGAGAAGAGAAGAGAAGAGAAGAGAAGAGAAGAGAAGAGAAGAGAAGAGAAGAGAAGAGAAGAGAAGAGGAGAGGAGAGAGAAGAGGAGAGAAGAGAAGAGAGAGGAGAAGAGAAGAGAGAGAAGAGAAGAGAAGAGAAGAGAAGAGAAGAGAAGAGAAGAGAAGAGAAGAGAAGAGAAGAGAAGAGAAGAGAAGAGAAGAGAAGAGAAGTCCAGGACACTGGGCAAATTCAATATGTCTAATGTGGTTGATGAGCCAGCAAAGAAATTATCTTTTTTAGATATGTCAGTTCCCCATATTTAACATTTCTCATAGTCCATCTCTCATTACAAAGAATCACAAACTCTAAGAACTGAAAGGAAATTCAGTAGCCATCTAGTATAACATGTATCCAAAAGAAATCCCCAGGATAACATGCCTGAGCAGTATTCATCCATCCTATGAAAGTCCTTCTTAAAAACCATCTAGGAAGTGGATAAGAGAGTGAGAGTGAAGATATGGAAATGACTCCTGGATTACAAACTTTGGGGATAAGAAGAATGGTTGTCATCAACAGAACTAAGAAAATTGTTAGAAGATTTGGATTGTGTTACATAAGTATGGCATGTATATACATACAAGTACATATGTAAATAGGTATAGGTATAGACATGGGCATAGAACAAGGTTCCAATTAGTGTGAATAATAAATTCCCTGAAACAGTCACATTATTAAATTTCACACTGCATACTCCTGTTGGGTGGAAACACTTACCATATTTTAAATAATTATAATTTCTGATTGTGTGAATTCAAACACAAATACTTACTTCAAAAGACTTATTGGCCACATTAATCAAGACCGATACGATTTGTTTTGGAGGTGTAGGTTTTTGAGATGTCTATGAGACATTCAAATTAATATGGCCAGTAAATTGCTGGAATATGAGGGATTGGAACTTGTTTGAGAGAGATGAAGGTAGATATGTAGATTTGGAAGTCTTCTCCATAGAAATGACAGTTGAACCTATAGAAGTTCACAAAGAGATGTTTAGTAAGCTGTATGGGAAACATCATCCTTATCTATTATGAGACTATTGTTTTCAAAGATATTACTACTTAAAACAATATGCCAGGAAGGCAAGTTTCAATCCTGTGATAATGTCATGAATCAGTCTATGAATCAAAACCAATTATCATTAACTAACCTCCACAGTCTACTTGGTGCTTTTCCATGTTCAAAAAGAATGACTCTCAGCCTTGGCAGAAGATTGTGGAATGAAATCCACAAGAGTAAAATGATCCTCATGACAAATGTTCCCAAAGACTATCATTCCCAAATTCAATTCAACAAACATTTATCAAGTAATTAATATGTGCAAAGAATATATTAAATGTTGTCTCCAGTATTTTCTGTTCTGTTTATTCCTATTTGACATTTCTCTAAGCACACTATATTTGCAAAGTGCTCAGCAATCATTTATAAGTTAACAATGTATTAGTTAAATAATTATTCAAAGAATTAATTAACCATAATGTATTAATTGATTAACAAATGTGCTCCTGGAAATCTTTTCTATAGTGCCAATGAATGGAAAAAGGTAAGTTTCTCTGGAATAAATCTAAATGAGAACTAAACAATAATCATCCTTTCATATAGATAGATAAAGGAATATACAATTAAGTGAGATTAAAGGCATAAAGATAGGCAAAAAGGAAACAAAGTTTTTTACACATGAAATTATACTTAATTTTGAAAATTCTAGGGAGTTTACAAAAAATAACTGAAACAATAATTTTGGTAAAGTAATGGGGTAAAATTAAACCCACATAAAACAAACATTCTTATATAGTTATGGCAACATTGGGGGTGATATATTTTTAAAAAGGAAGCAAGATTTGAAATAACAAGAAAATGCCTAAAATATCCAAAAATCAATCTACTAAAGCACACTCAAGACCTTTATTGATATAATTATATGGCTAAAATAATATGACTTAAAACCTGAAGGAATATTCAATGTTCATGGATAGGCCTTGCCAATATATAATTATTGGTGATGTTTACTGATTTAGTGACAAACTAAGTCATTGAACTATAAAAAAATAATAAAATTTCCTTCTGAGAATAAAAGCTATAGTATCCCTTGTGCAATAACAAAAAAAGGAACAAAGGATAATTAGCATATTGTTTTATAAAGCAATAACCATCATAAATATTTATTACTGGATAAGAAATGATAATAAGAACAGCAAGAAAATCTAGATAAGGACAAAGAAGAAAGTATTAAAAATCAGTAAGATAGTGTTTGATTAAGTTAAAAATATAAAATATTTATGGAAAACCACCTGGTCTTACTATTTACCTTCTCAGTGCATGTGATACCTTCAAGGTCTTACCATCTGTCTTTCTACTATGCCCTCCAGAACCTTAGACACAGTCAACAGCCTTTGATTAAACTATGTACCCCTATCCCTTAACAGTAGTTATGTAGAATTTTGAGGCTTTTCCATCCATCCTTCAGCTGAAATCCTTTTATCTATTTCCATCAATTAGAACACAAACTTGTTAGAGGAGGGACAAACTCTTTGTTTTGTCTTTGTATGGAAGAACATGCATCTATGTCCATCTTTCTGAATTTCTCTCTATTTTTTCTCTTTCAGATTCCAAGCATAAGTATAGGGTTTGGTACATAATAAGCACTTAAACATTTGTATTCATTATTATTCACTCATTCAGTTGATTCAAGAAATCCTTACTTGACTAAAAAATGCTAGGAAAATTTGACAGAGATTAGTTTTATATTGCATACCACAATAAGCACACACAAAAAAAGACATGAACAGAATATTAAAGGTCATACTATTTTAAAAATATGACTCAAAGCTTTAGCTAGGATATAAATTCTTAATAAAAATATAGATAACCAGAAAAGATAAACTGTGAAAAAAGGTAGTCAACGTTAAAAATATTAATGTATTCATAACATCAATCCTTCAGCAGCATTGCAATAACTAAGCTTAGCACCTCGTTAGTGAGACTGATTAGCTAAAAAAACTACAAGACTTTGTAAACTTCTATAAAAACCAACCTCTCCTCTTCCACTTCACATTCTTACTATTTCTTATGTTATTTTTACTTCATAAGTTGCAAGGATTTTAGGAGTGATTATGTGCTGCTTGCCCAGGTGTGCTGCATGTCAGACATCCAAGTGTTCTAATAATGGACATGGGATTCTGTTCTGAGACCCTGACCTTTGAAGTCATAAATGGATGGATGAATGTAAAAAGTATTTATTAAGCATTATGTGGGAGGCACTAGGCTAAGTATTGGGTACATAGTACAAATACAAAAGAAAAAAAAGTACCGCCATCAAGTAGCTTACATTCTAAATATATAGTCTGAAATAACTCCCAAGTATCCTACTCTCTAAAGATATCTTAAAAGCAGGGGTTTGCAATTGCTAAATATTTAATGTGTGACAGAATGAATGGAAAGAAAATGCAAATATCCTTCTGTCCCAAACATCTCTTAGAGGCAGATACAGTGTTGGATTGAGAGTCAGAACCACCTAAATTCAAATCTGGTCTCAGAGGCATACTAGTTATGTGACTCTAGACAAATCAATTTACCACTACTCTGTAAAATTGGAATAATAATATCACCTACTTCCCAAAGTTATCATAAGGATAAAAATCAGTTTATATCTGTAAAGAAATTTGGAATTCTTAAAGTGCTATACAAATGCTAGCTAATAATATTATTATTTCTCAATTCTCATTTGTTTTCAGCATAGACTCTTTGGGGGAATTTGGGACCTCAAGCTTTTGCTGATTAAAATTCTGCTGATGATCAAGGTTGACATTGGAGCTACTTACTTTAAAAGGCTTGTTTGTTTGCATTCCAGCTTCGCATTCTTTTTGAGGAGTGATTTCTCCAGGACAATTGTGCTGTATACAGCAATTATTATCTTCTGTTTATGGTGTTATAATATTAAATTATTATTTTAGCTTTTATAAAGAGAGAAACAAAAGTTTTCTGTCAGCAAGTCCCTGGAGAAATATTACTCTTAGGGACTGCAACACTGGTCTTCTTATGAATAATGTTCCTATTCTAGTTCTTACACAGAAGAGCTTCTGAGAACACTGTTCTACATCATACAAATAGAATTCATGACATTTAAGGGAAACATTAGCAATTGCAATCATGATAAGCTTTAGTCATTGATATCTCATTATCAAAGAAAGATGAAAGGGGAAAAGGTCTGTCTTATTCAAGTCAGAGAGGGTAGTTGGGAATCCATTTAAACCAGCAAGAGAAATAAGCAGGCTTGGACAATGCAATGTTTGCTAATTAAGATCTGTAGTAGGTACATGATAATAACAGATCCTTAGCACGTCTATAGCCTTTCTAATTAGTTGTATACTTACAAAAGGCAGTTAGAAAATGTGTAAGAAAATTTTTAAAGGAAAAAGTAAAGGTATGGTTTAGGTAATTTTCCACCAAAAAGCCTACAGCAACCTACATTCCACAAGATATTCTATTTCCTTGGTAAACTTTATTGTAAAATTTGCCTTATAGATACACAGGCAACAGTGTATTTGATAGATGGATGGACTTAAGAGACAAAAAGACTTGGGCCAACTTTTGCCTCTCACAGACACTAACTTTGTGATCCAAAGGGGAGGATTCTTCAACTGGAACACGTCGCACTTTTTTTTTAAACAGATGTGAAAACTCTTCTGAGAAATGAAGTGATTTGCGTAAGCTAGTAAATATTTGCAGCAGGATTTGAACCTAACTCTCTCAATTGTAAATTGAACAGTCTCTACTCTACCATGCTACCTATAAGCACCAAAAATATGCTGTCAAATATAAATTTGGATAACTTATTTTCACTGAATTGAACTAGCAGTTCAACTTGATCAAATCAACTGACTCATTTACAACTACTTAAGTTCAAAAAAAGCCCTCTTTCAGTATGTTGCATTCATTGCTTTATGATGAGTTAGATCCTTCAACATTAGTTTTGCTTGAAGGGGAAGGTTTTCCACTTTAAGTTATCCTCTGATGTCTTCATATGTCTATCATGCGGTAGTGTTTTATATGACATATAAAGAGTCCTAAGTCTGAGTGAGCATCTGAATCTTTAATTGATGTAAAAGATATCAACTCTAATATTATCAGCCATTAAATGATTACATTCCACTAGGTTCTGAATGTTGTGATGTTGGGAAATTACTAGAAGTAGTATTAAAGAAATGATATGTTAATTAATGTTATCAAAATCTAAATTTGCAAATACCAAATGTATTAATATACTCAAATTCTGCTCAACATTATCTCAAGTAATTCTCATAAAAACCTAAGAGGTAGATGATATTATCCTCATTTTATATCTGAGGAAACTAAGGAAGACATGTTTAATGACTTTCCCAAGTGTGAGTGAGTGGCCAAGGACAGGTAGTAAGTAACTTAGGACTCATCTTCCTACCTTCAAGCCTAGTACTATATTCACTATGCCACTTAACCACTATGGGGACAGGGTGAAACATTTCTGGTGGCAAGGTCCAAAAGGAGTCTAGGTATTTATGGGATCAGTCAGGTTTAGTGTAAAAATGACTGGAGTAAATGATTCTTCAAATGGAAGTTTGGGGAAGAACTTACCAGTCAGAGGAAGAAATGAGAGTTGGAGGTGTTACTATTGTGAGGTCACCTAATATATGATAAGGGTTTGAGACATAAAGTTGAACAACCAAACAAATTTAAAAAAAAATTTTAAGTGGTAACAGAATCATAATATTTAAAAATGCTAATCTCCTAATTATGTATCAACATTTCTTCTTCCCCTTCCACTCTCTCAATCCATCAAAATTTGTCTTTACTCTCTTCTCATATGACATTCCTCCATTTTATGCACTGACTGTCCACCATAACTGGAGGCCACTCTCTCCTTACCTCTACCTCATAGTCTACCTCTCTTGTTTCAAGAAGAAGCTCAAATATTATCTTCTAAATGAATCCTGTCATTATTCCTCCAAATTTCCCGTCCATCCTAAACAATGTTGTCATGAACTAATTAATTTTCATTAATTATCTATTTATTCTGTATAAACTTATATACATATATTTGATGTCTTCCCAGATGGGATGCAATCTCCCTCTGAATAGGAATTGCCTTAGTTTTTGCATTTCTATCCCAAGGGTCTAGTACAGTGCCTGGCATATATTTGCTATCAGGATAAATATTTATTTGTTAACCGATTGATATAAAGCTTTCTATACCAAGTCAGTTGGTTTCATTAAAGAAAAATCTGGCACCTGATTTTCATATATTAAAATTCAGAAGAAGTGGAGGTGTCAGGGAGATTCATTTTTTTGTTCTCTTGTCTCTTCCCTGTCATTGCAAATATTTCTAAAATAAACTGCTTAACTAGTCTTTGTCCTGGAAGGACGACTAGTAAAATGCACTTTCCTCTTTTTGTTTAAGAGTTGGAGAAGTATGGGTCTTAGATACTCTATATTGCATCAAACAATGGTCTTTTTTTATTTACTAAAATGTTTTTTCTTTGTTTCCATAGCATATTCATGGAGTAGATATATCAAGAAAAGATTGTGAGATAAAAAGCAAAGGGCATCAATAATTGCTTAAAAACACATGAATATGCATTGCTACACTTTTCCTACCCGTAAGACTGAAGAACAGCAAAGGAAATGAATTTCTCTTTGACACTAAGCATTTTATTTCAGGATGAGTATCTCTGAACAACAATGATCACTGTATAATCCTGTAGATATAAATATAAAAGGTGTTAGAGAATGATATAAAGCTGCCCTGACCACAGGCATATGCTAAATTTTTAAGACTTCGTTCCTGATATGAGTTTGGTTTCTTGTCCTTTGTCACCACAAAAAGAAAATGAAGAAAATTTTGATTAATTGAATTTTATAGTATTTGCTTTTCAAATTGTTGAAAAATAAATAAGAATCACAACCTCCAGGATCATTTGAGATTTGTTTTAGCTGTCTCTCCATGTTCTCAATGTGATAAGAAGTTTGCTTCCTATAAGACAGAAGAGGGCAAACCAATGGGCAAAAAAGTCAGTATTCAGGGAAAGATTAGGAAACAGAACAAAGGAATAAAAAGGCATCCTGTATCTAAGAGGGCACCTCATGGCAAGAACCTCCCTTCTACCACATGCTCTCAGAAGTGACTCACCATGGAAGATTCCCTGAGGTTTAAAAGGGTATATGAGAAGCAATGCTATTACCAGATTTAAAACTGGCAGAGTTTTCTAAAACAGATTTTAAACAATTCTTGGAGTTCTATAGTTTTTTTTCTGTCAACATAGCTTACTTGAAAAAAATAAATAAACCTCAGGAAATTACTAGGATAGATAACCTGTTAATTTTTCAAGGTGAATGCCAATCAACATTTGATTGAAAATAAACACGTTTTGAAATTGGAAGAAATATAATTTTGATGAAGTAAACAATATTGGTTAAATAACAAGAAAATTCTTATTATTTTAAATGTGTGCATTCATGTGGCCATAAATGTTATTGCAAGAAAGGATCAAGAAATTATTTTAATAAAGACTATGCTGAACAAAAGACTATTGGCAAAGATAGTATTTTTTTTTTTAATCACTATTGACTGTTGAAGTCAGAGGATTAAAAAAAAGTGCAGGTCTGGAAGTTAATCACTGGTTACAATTTGTATTAATAAGAATAGGATTTTCATTTTTCTTCCACAATATAAAATTCAGGAATGATAAGTGAAGGATTGAGTACACCTAATAAGAGCTGGTAAGAATGCATTTTTTTCTTGCAAGTCTAATAAAAATGATTTTCAAATAAAGAAATCAAGTGTGAATAAATGAATGCAAGAAATATTCATTAAGAATTTACTATCAGGCAGTAACTGAAACAAGAATAAATTGATACAAGGAAATATAAATAAAAGAATCAGACAGTCCTTGATTTCAAAGAGGGTGCAATCAAATAGGGGAAGACAATACACTATCTAAGTGTTAGTGAGAGAGGAGTACTGGCCAAGGAAGTCATAGAGATGATGATTGGAGGATTAAAGAAATTGGTATACTTTTCCAGAAATGGCAGTATTGATTTCATTATCATTTCCAGAGTTTCAGTTAGAAAGAAAGGAAGATCAACAATAAAATAATTAAAAAATGAACATTACAAAATTATAGAGAATAAACTTGGTACAAAAGAAGAAATATAAAAAGATAAAGAAGACATCTCCTTCCATTAGATTGTTGAGATCAGCTCTTCACAAATGTAAAACATTGCATTTAATGGGAGAAATAAGAGAGAGAGAGAGATCATTTTTGATTCATTTCTTTTTCTTCTTTTTTACTTAAAATATATTCTTGTAGAGATGGGATTCTGGAAGACAAAGGGAGAGAACTATATAGAGCTGTTAAAACAAAATATAACAATGAATATACTTATTAATAATGATAGTAGCAATGATATTATCGAAAAAGTTGAGGGTCTAATAAAGACAATTATTTATCTAATTCTCAAGAAACAATTGACTAGTTTGGGGGCTTTAAAAAAAATGGGAGCATCTTGGGGAAGTGAATATCACATCTTATAATTTATGATGGGGGGAGCAGAGCCGAGGTAGTAGAGAAAAGGTAGAGACTCACCCGAGCCCTCCCTAATTCTCCTACAATTTCTGATAGAGGAGATGGAAGCTGAACAGATATCAAAGATTTCAATGAAAAAATAGATAAGTTCTATAAACTGATTTAAAGTCAAATTAATCCAGGAGTGATCTGAAACCCTAAAGAAGGGAATTGTGAAATCAAAAAGAGAATCATTTACAGTGAAAAAGTATGGTGGAGAGATTGTTAAGTTACATCCAAAAATTATTTTTAAAAAATCAAAATTTTAAGAATGGCCAAAGATGATGGCAACTGTTCAGAGTGACTAGTACAAAGATAACTGACCACAAACAGAAAGTAAAGTTGCTTAACATATGATTTACGTCTGTTTTGTTTATCAAATAGAATGAATTTTAGAATGAAAAATACAAAAGAAACTCATAGGGAATTAATATTTTACATAAGAAAAGTGTGAAGAGAATTCCTATATTCCTGTGAAAACTTACATAATGAGATCTCTATGAATTCCATCCTAAGGAACTGAAAGTGTTCACAGACATGATGGTCAAGCATTTGTAAGCAGTCCTTGAAAAGGAAAACTAGAGAGATACTTCAGGGACAGAGAAAGACAAATATCACTACTCTTTAAAAAATGTAAAGAAAAAACTATTTAAATTACAACTAAGGAACTTGAATTCAATTATTTTTTGAAATTCTGCAACATACTATTAAATATTATTATTATAAGCTAATATGAATATCTAGAAAAAATCATTGAATGCTAAAGATTTGATTTGCTCATATTTTAGCAAATATTTGACAAATGTTGCTGACCATTTGTTCAGAAGCATCTCATTCTTCAGGATCCAATGATCCACAGCACACCAGGCCCATCATTCATTGTATAATAAAATCTGCCCAACTTCATGTTTACTGTTTCCATGATCCTATCTATCCATCACATACTCTGCAGTCCCCTTTTGCTTTTCTTTTTAATCTTTTCCAACATCAAGGTATTATCCAATGAATCTTTTCATCTCATTATGTGGGCAAATTAAATTTCAGCATCAGTATTTGACCTTCCAATTATTGGTCTGTGTTATTTAAGTATTAATTGATTTGATCTCCTTGCTGTCCAAGGGACTCTCAAAAGTCTTCTCCAGCACCGCAACTCAAAAGTGTTGATCCCATAGCTCTCAACTTTCTTTAAAGTCCAACTTTCACAGCCATACATTGCTACCAAAAATGAGTCAACAGCTTGCTAAAGGAAACAAAAAAAGATGCTGAAGAAAATAAGACCTTTAAAATTTCACTAACCCAAATGTCAAAAGAGGTTCAAAAAGCTAGTTAGGAGAAGAATGCCTGAAAAAGCAGAATGAGCCAAATGGAAAAAGAGGTCCAAAAGTTCACTGAAGAAAATAATTCCTTAAAAATTAGAGTGGAGCAAATGGAAGTTAATGACTTTATGAGAAATCAAGAAATTATAAAAGAATGAAAAAAATAGAAGACAATGTAGAGTATCTCATCACAAAAACAACTGACCTGGAAAGTGGATCCAGGACAGATAATTTAAAAATTATGAGACTACCTGAAAACCTTGATCAAAAAAAGAGCCTAGACATCACCTTTCAAAAAATTATTAAGAGGCGGAGCCAAGATGGCGGAGTAGAAAGACGCACATATGCTACCTCCGAACCCACTGCCCATAAAATATCTGTAAAAAAAGAACCACCAGCGAATTCTGGAGCAGCAGAAGCCACAGAACAACAGAGCAGAGGAGATTTCTGCTCCAGAGAGTCTGAAAACCTCTCACAAAAGGTCCCTTGCACCCTGGACCCATAGCAGAACCCAACCCTGCCTCAGCGGTGCAGCATGGAAAGGAGCGGATCTGAGCAGGCTTCAGGGACAGAATCTCCAGTGACCACACGGGTCCCTCACCCACAGGTGACAATGGTCAGTGAGAGAGACTTCTCGGTTTGCTGAGAGGGGTGTGGGGTGCCCCCATAACTCAGGCCCCATCGGGAGGCAGCAGCAGAGGCGGGAGCAGACTGGGGCTCCCCAAGCAGGCAGGAGCCCAATCCATTGTTGAAGGTCTCTGCATAAACCCCCTGAGGGAACTGAGCCCAAGAGGCGGTCCTGCCCCCACCTGAGCACCTGAACTTAATCTCACACTGAATAGCAGCCCTGCCCCTGCCCAAAGCCCTGAGGCTGGGAAGCAGCATTTGAATCTCAGACCCCAAGTGCTGGTTGGGAGGATCTGGAGGCGAGGTGGGGGTGGAGAGGACACTCAGAAGTCAAGTCACTGGCTGGGAAAATGCCCAGAAAAGGGAAAAAAAATAAGACTACAGAAGATTACTTTCTTGGGGAACAAGCATTTCCTCCCTTCCTTTCTGATGAGGAAGAACAATGCTTATCATCAGGGAAAGACACAGAAGTCAAGGCTTCTGTATCCCAGCCCACTCAATGGGCTCAGGCCATGGAAGAGCTCAAAAAGGATTTTGAAAATCAAGTTAGAGAGGTCAAGGAAAAACTGGGAAGAGAAATGAGTGACATGCAAGCAAAGCATGAAAAACAAGTAAACACCCTGCTAAAGGAGACCCCAAAAAAATGCTGAAGAAAATAACACCTTGAAAAATAGGCTAACTCAATTGGCAAAAGAGGTTCAAAAAGGCACTGAGGAGAAGAATGCTTTCAAAAGCAGAATTAGCCAAATGGAAAAGGAGATTCAAAAGCTCACTGAAGAAAATAGTTCTTTCAAAATTAGAATGGAACAGATGGAGGCTAATGACTTTATGAGAAAACAAGAAATCACAAAACAAAACAAAAAGAATGAAAAAATGGAAGATAATGTGAAATATCTCATTGGAAAAAATTATCAAGGAATGGGGGAGAGTCAAGATAGTGGAGTAGAGGGATGACCTGTAAGAGCTCTCCCTGCACAACCCATAAAATACTTGTTTAAAATGACTCTAAATAAATTCTAGAGTAGCAGAAGCCAAAAAATGACAGAGTGAAAGAGATTTCCAGTTCATGGCAGTCTGGAAGACTGACAGGAAAGGTCTATTGCACTGGGCTCAGAATAGAGCACAACCCAGTGGTAGGGACAGGACCAGAACAGGCATCAGGGCACCACCAATAGCAACTGCAGTTCCCAGATCCCTCAAGCCACAAACACCAGAGACAACTTCAAAGGTCAGTGAGAAAGCTCTTTCACCTGGATGAGAAGGGAGTAGGGTCCTCCTGCCCTAGCCTTGGCCCCAGGTGGCAGCACTATCCATTTTTGGAGCCCTCCACCCAAAGACCCTGGAAGAATAGAGTTACTGATCTGAATCTCAGCCCTGAGTGGCAACCCTGGGTTGAGGAGGAGCACTGGTCTGGTGGAACTGATGGAGGTTCTGGAGAGGGAATTCTGCTCACAGATTCTGGTCAGAAAAGTTTGCAGTAGCTCTCAGACCAGAGTTCAGGGCAGGAGAGGAGTAACTCCTCCCCCTTGATTGTGCCACCTTCGAGGAAATGAGAACTTACAGATTCTCAGAGTATACCCTCCTCTTGACAAAGGACTCAAAAGTCAAGTAACTGACTGGGAAAATGCCCCAAAATAGGGAAAAAATAAGACTATAGAAGGTTACTTTCTTGGTGAACAGTTATTTTCTTCCATCCTTTCAGATGAGGAAGAACAATGCATATCATCAGAGGGAGACATAAAAGTCAAGGCTTCTGCATTTAAAACCTCCAAAATAAATATGCAGTGGTCCCAGGCTATGGAAGATCTCACAAAGGATTTTGAAAATCAAATAAGAGAGGTGGAGGAAAAATTCAGAAGAGAAATGAGAGCAATGTAAGAAAATAATGAAAAGCGGGTCAACAGTTTGCTAAAGGAGACCCAAAAAAATGCTGAAGAAAGTGACAGCTTTAAAAATAGACTAACTCAAATGGCAAAAGACGCCCAAAAAGCCAATGAGGAGAAGAACATTTTAAAAAGCAGAATCAGCCAAATAGAAAAGGAGGTTCAAAAACTCACTGATGAAAACAGTTCTTTATAAAGAGAATGGAGCAGATGGAAGCTAATTGCTTTATGAGAATTTCAAGACATTACAAAACAAAATCAAAAGAATAAAAAAATAGAAGACAATGTGAAATGTTTCATTTGAAAATAAAACTGACCTGGAAAATAGATCCAGGAGAGACAATTTAAAAATTATGGGAAATACCTAAAAGCCATGATAAAAAAAAAAAAAAAAAGATCCTAGACATAATTTTTCATGAAATTATCAAGGAAAATTGCCTTGATATTCTAGAACCAGGGGATAAAATAAATATTGAAAGAATCCACCCATCACCTCCTGAAAGAGATCTGAGAAGATCAACTCCTAGGAATATTGTAGCCAAATTCCAGAGTTACCAAGTCAAAGAGAAAATATTGCAAGCAGCAAGAAAGAAACAATTCAAGTATTGTGGAAATACAAGCAGGATAACACAAGATCTAGCAGTTTCTATATTAAGTGACTGAAGGACCTGGAATATGATATTCCAGAAGTCAAAGGAACTAGGATTAAAACCAAGAATCACTGATTCAGCATCACTGAATATGATACTTCGGGAGAAAAAAAAATGATCATTCAGTGAAACGGAGGACTTTCAAGCATTCTTGATGAAAAGACCAGAGTTGAATAGAAAATTTAACTTTCAATCACAAGAATCAAGAGAAGCATGAAAAGGTAAATAAGAAATAGAAATCATAAAGGACTTATTAAAGTTGAACTGTTTGCATTTCTACATGGAAAAATAATATTTACAACTCTTGAAACTTTTCAGACTATTTGGATAGTGGGAGGGATTACACACACACACACACACACATATATATACATATATATGTATATATGTAAACAGAAGTCACAGGGTGAGCTGAATAGGGAAGGGATGGTATCTAAAAAAATAAAATTAAGGTGTGAGAGGAATATTTTGGGAGGAGAAAGGGAGAAATGGAATGGGGCAAATTATCTCTCATAAAAGAAGCAAGAAAAAGTTTTTTCAGTAGAGGAGAAAAAGGGAGAGGTAAGAGGGAAAAAGTGAAATTCATTCTTATCACATTTGACTTAAGGAGGGAATAACATGCACATTCAATTTGGTATGAAAATCTATCTTACACTACAAGAAAGTAGGGGAGAAGGGGGAAAATGCAGTGGGGAGATGATAGAAAGGAGAGCAAATGGGAAGAGGAATAATTGGAAGTATACACTTTAGGGGTGAAACAGTGTCTAAAGAAAGAATAGAAGAAATAGAAAACAGGATAGGATGGAAGGAAATATAGTTAGTCTATCACAACAGGACTATTATGGAAGCCTTTAGCAAAACTACACATATATAGCCTATACAGAATTGCTTGCCTCCTCAGTGAAGATAGGTGGTGAAGGAGGAAGGGAAGAAGTTGGAACTCAAGGTTTAAGGAATAAATGTTGAGAATTGTTTTTGCATGCAGCTGGGAAATAAGAAATGTAGGTGAGGGGGCAGAGCCAAGATAGAGGGGTGGAAAGACACATATACGCTAGCTCTTCCCCCCATTGACCATAAAATACCTGTAAAGAATGACTCTCAACAAATTCTAGAGCAGCACAAGACACAGAACAATGGAGTGGAGGAGACTTCCAGCCCAGGGAGACCTTAAAAACCTATGGGAAAGTTCTGTAGCACTGGACATGGAGCGAAGCCCAGCCCAACTTTGACCATGAAGTGCAGGGAGGAGGACCAGAGCAGGCCTCAGGGGCAGAATCCCCAGTGGCAGCAGCAGCAGTTCACAGATCCCTCAACCCACAGGTGCCAAAGTTCACTGAGAGGACTTTTTCAGCTGGCTGAGAAGAGAGCAGGGTCCCCTCTTAGCTCAAGCCCCATGAGGTGGTGGCAGAGGCCTCAGAGGGCAGCAGCAGCTCCCACAGCAGACAGCAGTCAACATCCATTGTAGGAGGCTTCATTATAAAGGTCCTGGGGGAATTGAGCAGCTGAACTGAATCTCAGTCCCAAGTGCTGATATGGTGGAACTGGAGGTCAAATTCCAGAGTTACCACATCAAGCAGAAAATATTGCAGGCAATTAGAAAGAAACAATGCAAGTACTGTGGAACTACAATCAGGATAACACAAGATCTAGCATCTTCTACATTAAGGGATCAAAGGGAGTGGAATAAGGTATTTCAGAAATCAAATGAACTAGGATTAAAACCAAGAATCACTTACTCAGCAAAACTGAATATAATACTTCAGGGGGAAAAATGGTCTCTCAATGAAACAGAGAACTTTCAAGCATTCTTGATGAAAAGACCAGAGTTGAAAAGAAAATTTGACTTTCAAACACAAGAATCAAGAGAAGCATGAAAAGGTAAACAAGAAAGAGAAATCATAAGGGACTTCCTAAAGTTGAACTGTTTACATTCCTATATGGAAAGATAATATTTGTAACTCGTGAAACTTTTCTCAGTATCTGGGTAGGTGGGGGGATTACACACCCACCCACACCCACACACCCACACCCATATATATATATATATATATATATATATATATATATATATATATATATATATATATATATATATATGTATATATATATATATGTATATGTATATGTATATGTATATGTATATGTATATGTATATGTATATATATATATATATGTATATATATATAGAGAGAGAGAGAGAGAGAGAGAGAGAGAGAGAGAGCGCATAGGGTGAGTTGAATAGGAGGAGATCATGTCTAAAAAAATGAAATTAAGGTGTGAGAGACACATATATTGAAAGGAGAGAAGGAGAAATGGAAAGGGGCAAATTATCTCTCATAAAAGAGGCAAGAAAAAGCCTTTTCAGTGGAGAGAAAAAGGGAAGTAAGAGGGAAAAAGTGAAGCTTAATCTAATCACATTTGGTTCAAGAGGGAATAACATGCACACTCAATTTGGTACGAAAACTTGTCTTACAATACAGGAAAGTAGCAGAGAAGGGGATAAGCAGGGTAGGGGGGATGATGGAAGGGAAGGCAAATGGGAGGAGGAAGCAATTAGAAGTCAGTACTCTTGGGGAGGGACAAGGTCAAAAGAGAGAACAGAAGAAATGGGGAGCAGGATAGGATGGAGGGAAATATAGTTAGCCTTATATAATATGACTATTACGGAAGTCATTTGCAAAACTATACATATATAGCCTATATTGAATTGCTTGTCTTCTCAGTGATAATGGTTGGGGAGGGAGGGAGGAAGAGAAGTTGGAAATCAAAGTTTTTAGGAACAAATGTTGAGTATTGTTTCTGCATACAGCTGAGAAATGCAGGTAAAGGGGTATAGAAATTTGTCTTGCTCTACAGGACAAAAGAAAAGATGGGGATAAGGGAAAGGAGGAATATTAAAAGGGAGGGAAGATTGGTGGAAGGGGTAATCAGAATGCTTGATGTTTTGGGGTAGGGGGAGGGGAGAGATGGGGAGAAAATTTGGAACACAAAGTTTTGTGGAAATGAATGTTGAATAATTAAAATAAATTAATTAATAATTTTAGAAAGAGAAATATAGGTAATGTGGTATAGAAATCTATCCTGCCCTACTAGAAAAGAGAGAGGATAGGAATAAGGGAAGGGAGGGGTGTGATAGAATGGATGGCAGCTTGGGGGAAGGGGCAATTAGAATGCATGGTGTTTTGGGATGGGGGAGGCAGAGATGGGGAGAAAATTTGGAACTCAAAATCTTGTGGAAATGAATGTTGAAAACTAAAAATAAAAAAATAAAATTTTAAAAAAGAAATTTTCAAGGAAAAGTACCCTGGAATTCTACAACCAGAAGGTAAAATAGAATTAGAAAGAGTCCACTGATCACCTCTTTAAAGAGATCCCAAAAGGAAAACTCCTACGAATATTGTATTCAAATTCCAGAGTTTCCAATTCAACGAGAAAATATTACAAGTAGCCAGAAAGAAATACTTCAAGTATGGTAGAATCAAACAAAGGGCTTGGAATATGAGATTCCAGAGGTCAAAGGTCAAAGCCAAGAATCATCTACCCAGCAAAACTCAATATAATCTTTCAGGGGAAGAAATCGAATTTCAATAAAATAGAGGACTTCCATGCATTGTTGTTGAAAAAGCCAGAGCTGAATAGGAAATTTGCCTTTCAAATACAAGAATCAAGAGAAGCACGAAAAGGTAAATAGGAAAGAGAAACCATGAAGAATCTATTAAAGTTGAACTGTTTATATTCCTACATGAAAAAAAATGACATGTGTAACTTCTGAGACTTTTCTTAGTATTAGGACAGATGGAGGGAATATATGTTGATAGGTAGAGAGATAAATATAGATATGTGTGTATATATGTGTATACACAGAGAGAGAGACAGAGACACAGATATACACACACACACAGAGTACACAGGGTGAGCTGAATATGAAGGGATGATATCTAAAAAAATAAAATTAAGTGTTGGCAGGAATGTACTAAGAGAAAGAGAAAGGGAGAGCTAGAATGTAGTAAATCATCTCACATAAAAGAAGAAAGAGAGCTTTTATAATGGAGGAGAAGAAGAAGAAGGTGAGAGGGAATAAGTGAGCCTTCCTTTCATTGGATTTGCTTTCAGGAGGGAATAACATACACACTCAAATGGGTATAGAAATTTATTTTACCATATAGGACAACAGGGGGGAAGGTCATAAGAGAGGAAGGATAATAGAAGGAATGGCAGATTGGGGGAAGGAGTAATCAGAAGCAAACACTTTGCTAGAGGAACAGATCAAAGGAGAAAATAGAAAAATTAGAGGGTAGGACAGGATAGAGGGAAATATGGTTAGTCTTTCAGAACATGACTTTTATGGAAGTGTTTTGCCTAACTACACATGTATAACCTTAACAATGTTTTTAATTTTACTTATTCAGCAAAATTTAAAACAGTAAAAAAGAATAATGAAACATACATATAAAGTATGAAGTTAGCACTTAATTTGTAGATCTCTAACTAAATATGTAGAAAATAGCTCAACCTGCATCCATCTGATTGATGTCAAAGATTCTGACATAGTTTCAGGTCAGTACAATATATGTACATAACCTTTGCTACCACAAAATGACAATATATCAAATTATTGTTTGTCCCAAGCATTTCACATACCAGTATGCCTGTATGTGTACATATACATATATATGATAGATTTATAATTAATAGATACATGATAGGTAGCAGAGAAGTTATGAAGATAAAATAGATATCTTTAGTTTTCCTCATTGTCCTTGATTTAACATGAATCTTTGGAAGGCTCTAATTACTCTCTAAATTTTCACCTGATCTCTCTTATCTGGCACCAAATCACCTTGAATAAGATTTGTATCAGTGTATATATATATATATATATATATATATATATATATATATATATATATATATATATGTAAAATAATAATTTATAAGGGCAAAGTTATATGAAACTGTATTCTGTGTGAAATATTCTGGATACGCATTTGTCAGGTAGGACTAACTATGTCACATCAGAGCTGAGAATTTCTTGGCTCTTAGCATGGGGGCCAGATTTTCATATTGCTTTCCCTTTCTTTCCTTTATCAGTTGTGTAAAGAGCTATTGTAAATACAAAAGTATAGTGAAAAGGAGGCTACCCAAATAAATATTCAGCATCCCTTATATGAAGCAAGCTGTGTGAAGCACTATGGATAAAGAAATATAAGTAAAGTAATACTACATGTCCTCAAGAAATTGAGATTATACTGGGCATTTATAGCATGAAAACAGATAAACAAAAAAAACATAATTTACATGAAAAAGATAATAGCATTATCTAGTGGTGAGACCCTGAGCTGAGACTTAGAGAAAAAAACAACAAAAATTCTAAGAGTCCGAAGTCATGGAGCTATACCTTCCAGAAATGAGGACAAATTATACAAATTCACAGAGGCATGGGATCAGAGAATTACTCAGTTGAGTGTATAGCAAATTAAGCATTTTGACCATATCATTGACTGACATAAGGGAAGTAATTTGAAGTTCTCCTTCAACTTAGAATAAGAATAAGAAAAAAGAATAAGAATTGCTAAACATACACATACTTTTCTCAACCTTCAGGAGACACAAAACTTTCCCAGGTTTGAAAATATTAACATGAAGCAATTAAAAGATCATGGATCTAACATATCTCAAGTCATAAACAGGACAAAGACTTGGGATAATAGCCATTTAAGAAATACGTGTACAGAAAAATAATGATTTGTCTCTAAAAGGGATTTGTAAAAGATATGAGAAATAATCTAGGATTATGTACATTAATGAGTTAAATTTGAAACCATGTTTCTGGAAATGATGACAAAAGATTGTGTTTTCCATATATGTTCTTAAACGACATGAAGTATCTATACCTGCCAGATGTGATGGTAGAAGTCTTTAATCTCTACTAATGTGGAAGCTAAGGATAGGGGATCAGTTGTACTAAGGAATTTTGTGCAATATAGTGGGTGATTCCCAAGTTGACTAAAGAAAGACTAACCAGTTCAGGGTAGAAACAGAGTGAATCAAAGTGCTGATTCAAGTGTAGCGCCTAAAGAGGCCATGAACATCCCAGTGCAACTGAATCCAAAATATCATAAACTCTCCACATGGAAGACAGAACTCAGATATTTATTCAGACGTCAGAAAGTCAAATCTATCAGAGTCACAAAGAAATCTATACACAATAACAATGCAAAAAATAACACCATCCCCATACTTTCCCTCTAGTAGTCTTCCTACCAACCAGCTGCATTAAACAAAATCACAAACAAGCCCTCTCACTCACACTAGCCAGCAGCCTGCATCCTTTCTAGCTCTAATTTCTCTCTCGCTCATTTCCTCTCAGCTCTGCTCTAGCTCCGCTTCTTCCTGTTCCATCCATTGAGCAAACTCCTCCCACCACAGGCTCCATGTAACTCAGACTCAAGTGACAAAGGCTTTCATGTGATCCAGGCAGGTCACATGGGCCTATTAATGAGTATGGCAGATCTCCCCATTTAAATTACCATTAAACAGAGGTGGAATTAGACCTATGAGATGCTTGATTTCCAACCTGGGCATGATAGGGAGAAGCAGTCTCAAAAAATCCCCCAAAATCTAGGTTTATCTTTGTCTTGGTAGACATCTCTTGGGAATGGAGTAATGGGCTTTTATATCTAGAAGAAGCTTTAGCAAATATTCTTCTCTCTGCCTTCTATTAATAGTCAAGAAAAAGGATACAAGATATTTAGATGCATAGTACTATGAGTTCAAATTTTGTAGATATTTACTAAAATTATGGAATGGTGTTAGTAGGAATCTCTATGAAAGAAAAACAAAAATAAAAAAATAAAATTCTTTCAAAGCTTATCTTTGGCAAATGAAATAGTGAAATGTAACTTTTCTAGGAGAAGAGATGACATACAAGCTTTATCTCTCCCTCACTTCTTTATTTTTTTCTTTTATATATGCATGTGCTTGTGTCTTGGTTTATATCTAGCACAGAATTTGGAACATGGTATTATATTATTTCTTTAAAAATAGAGAGGTAATAATGTCAGGAATATGAAGAAAATTTTAAAGCAATATTATAAATGAAGAATCAAAGTCCAAGGAAATTGGAGGGGGAGGGCATTTAGCTTCTGAGAGTAATGTATGTAGAAAGTTGGATCTGTAATGAGGAAAAAATAGAGGTGCTATACTTCACCCATGATTTTTCTAGGATATGAGTAAATAAACTCATATTGTTCTGTATTCTAATATAAATAAAATCTGTAGTTATCCCTGAAATGCAGAAAACAATGTTCAAGAACAATGCTTGCATCCTCAACTAGAAAGAGAAAGTAATTTCCTGAAAGCTGGGAAGCATGACCCTATAAAATAATTCTTCATATTGATTACTTTGGCTGCCGAAAAGGAACAGAGATTCATGTGATGATGAAATGAATGTAATCCGTTTGATAAAAATAGGACCTCTCTCCAGCATGATTTTGAATTATTTGTTAGTAAAATGACATAGCACATATTTCTGATAACTTTATCTTTGATAATCTCATTGAGTTCATTTAATAATTTGAGCATATTTGGGGGTGAAATAAATGGTTTTGTGTAAAATTAAATTTAAAGTACTATGACATTTTTCATCACTCCATGTTGGCTCAAGGAAGTCCTTGGTAGACATTCTTTAGTAAAAGAAAGTCATGGTTAGTTTCTGGTACTGCATTCTTTTCAAGCTCTGAATATAATTTCAAAGACAAAGCAAAGGTTCATACATGGAAAAGATACCAAAGTTTAAGATAACTATGATGGTAAATGTTATTTATCGGTTTACATTCACTAACCAAAGATATGAGAATATGACTAATCGAGATTACTGTGTTGTAAAAAAAGGATACAGAGAAAAATATTTTTAAAAACCTAATAAAAATGAAGTAAGCAAAACCAAGAAAACTCTCTTTTTCTTTCTCACTATCTTTGAATATATATGTATACATATGTATATATGTATACATGAATGTTTATGTATACAAGTATATATATATGTACATATGTGTGCATGTATATTCACAGTCTAAGAATAACAAAAAGGTCAATAAAGTTGAATGCTGAGAAATTGTAATAATCAATCATGACTCCAAGGCAAATATATGAGTAGACAATTCTTCCCTTACTTGCAAAGGTGGGGGACTATGGATATGGAATATTTTATACCATGTCAAACATTTTATACATGTTGATCAATATAATGTACTATTTTTCCTCTTTTTTTTAATTAAGAGATAGATCTTTGGGGAAAATCAGAGAGAAGTATTAGGTAATATGTGTAATATAAAATAAAATATTTTAATTAAAAATTGAGAATTTTTTCTCAATCTGAGTGACAGATTTATAGATGGTCAGAAATATTGATTGCATGTTGATTAGATAGAAATTATTTTAATAATATGTTTATAAATATACATACATACACAGATTGATACAGGTCTAAATTTGTTGATAGTTTTCTAGTTAGATCTGTCACCTATCTATATTTATGTAGGTTAATACATATATTATATATATATGTATACACATATATGTGTGTATAGATATACACAATGTTATTAAAATAATCTCTAAGTAAGCCATGTATAAATATATAATCAGCATTAATTAATTTATAACTCAGAAAGATATTCATCAATATATCTATTTATTAATAGATACCTATGCCTACACATACAGAAATGTTCTAGACCAGTGATTCCTTTATTGTAGGGATCTGCCAGTAAAGGAATCCACAACTGTTCTGACACTCTTCTATAGATATATTGTTTTCAAGATCAGTTACTAAAATGGTATTGACTACAAATTGAGATTTTTCTCATTTGACAATTCTCTTTCAATTTCAACATAAACTTGCAAAGAGAGAATATCTGGTAGAGAATGAAGCCTAAAGGTTAAATGTTTATTTTCCTTTAAATTCACTATTAAGTTTTCTGATCAAAAGAAGAATATGGTCATCAATCAGAAATGATCATCTTTATACATTTAGGAGATAAAGTTCAGGCAAGGCAAAGTGATGGAAAATTAAAAGTCCTTCTAAAATAGAAAACTGGAAAAGTGTATTCTAGGAATAAATAACTAAGAACAAATAAAGGGAATTGTTTTTTCAAAGGATTCACACACCTTAGCAGGAATGGAGAAAATATTAAGGAGGAGAGGGACAGTGGAATGTGGGTAGGTATAAAACTACTTTAGGTGACCTTTTAATTGAGATCTAATTCTTATAGGCCATATAGCTAGCTCATTTTTCTTTGGTGTGGTTGGGAAAATGCACATATTGAGGCAACCATCATTATCAATGTAACTTCAGAAGATGAAGATGACTGTAACCTGAATTTGAAATAAGAACATTTTTGTTATTGAAAATTGTATAATTTCAAAATTATTTGGAAGAAACAAGAAAATGCTGAGAAAAGGATGTAATTAGAATGATGTGAATATGCCAACAATCATTTTCCTTCATGGCAATTATTGTGGGTAAGAGTAATTAACACCAAAGTCAGACACACATTATAAGATAATTACATTCAACTTTTTGAAGTTCCATTAATGTATCTATTCTAATTGTATATTCATGCTTAAAATGAAACAACTGAGAATGGTGGAAATAACTAATAGTTTCTAGTAGGTTGAGTGATGTGAAAACATATTACCACTCTTCCATATCATATTACAAAAAGCCATGTGCAATCACGCCTATCAAAAAAAAAAGTTATGCATCAGCCTTCTGAGAAACATATTAAATACGTTAAGATAAGATCTTGCAAAGGCTAGGACTGCATGTGCATAAATGAGATATCACAGACACTCAGAAGATAAAATTCACTATCTCTCTATTTTCCCAATCAATTTAGATTCATTGCAAATAAAAACCTAATTCCAAATGGCCTTTGACTCACAACTTACTTTATATAAGCTCAAAAGGCCACATACCATCAATCAAATAGACTACAAGGATTCTGTATGGTTTCTCTTTTCTTTGCTATAAAACTGTTGAAGGAGTTTCTGGGAAAATGGGAGACTGAAGGGTTTTAAGGCCATCTATACTTTCTGTATCAACCTTGGAAATAGCAACAGAAAGAAGAACAGAAGGAAAACCACCAGAAAACTTCAAAATAACATTTAAGAAAAAAATAAAGAAATGAGTAAACATAAATTCTAATACAATAAAATATTATCAATTAAAATGAGGTAGTAGCAGAAAAATGCTAATACCAAAACTAACACAAAAAAGGTTGAATTTCCTCAATACATTAAAATGGATAACAAACAAAATGAAATACCTTAATTTATTTTTTGTTAATCATGGTTTTACTAGAGGGTAGTGCAAGAAGAATGGAGGAGGCAAGCATACACAGAGAAATAAAATTCCCAACTAGAAAATAAATAATAAAATCTTCTAGAAATAATTCACATAAAAGATGCCAGATCTAGAGTACAAAGCAAGCAAGAAAAAAATAAGGAGCAACTTTGTGGTTTTTAAAGCTAGGAAGAAGAAAAATAATCTGTTCATTATATTTTAGAAATGACACAAAAATTCCATAGACAATCAATGAAAATGTTGAAAATCAACAGAACTCTCAGAGTTCCAAGTGGAATATTCAACAAACTCAACTGCAAAGATGTACATCGTTTTCAGTCTTCAATACTAGAATGAGAAGTAAATCATATTATAAGCATACAAGAAAGATTAAATAAATCATAAACACATTCAGTTTTGAACTTTACTATTTCTCCAACAATGAGAAATTAAATAAATCTCAAATATACATTGAAAGGTAAGATATTTAGAACTTTATCCTAAAATAATTCTTCTTGTAAAGTTAAAAGCGCATGGGTTAAAAATTCATATTAATTTGTAAAAATTGTAGGGAAGAGATCAAACTGTATAGATGTAATTTCATTTTAGTTAATATTTTATTATTCTCAATTTCATGTAAAACAATTTTACATTAATTTTATTTTTAATTTGAGTTCCAAATTCTTGCCATCTTCTTGCCTCACCCTTTTCTGAAATGGTAAGCAATTTGATGTAAGTTATACATGTATAATAATGCAAAATATTTTTATCTTAGCCATATTGGAAAAGAAGAAACAGATCAAGAGAAGAAAAAAAGTTTAAAATATTATACTTCAATATGCATTCAGACTCCATCAGTTATTTCTCTTGATATTTTTAGCATTTTTTATCATGAGACCTTTAGAGTTGTCCTGTATCATTGTACTGTGAGAATAGCTATCATTGACAGTTGGTCATCAAACATTATTTCTGGTACTATAAGCAATGCTCTCCTGGATCTCTTCACCACACTTTGCATCACAATGTAAGTTTCTTCAAGTTTTTCTGAAATCATCCTTCTGGTAATTTCCTATAGCAAAATAATATTCTATTTCAATCATATATCACAACTTTTTTAGTTATTCTCCAATCAATGGACATCTACTCAGTTTCCAGTTCTTTGTCATTATGAAAAGAACTGTTGTAAATATTTTTTAACAAATATTCCTTTCCCACTGTTTAATATGTCTTTGGGTCATAGCCACAAGTAGTGATATACCACTATGTATATGGTATACCACTATATAGATTAGATAGATAGATAGATAGATAGATAGATAGATAGATAGATATAGATAGATAGATATAGATATAGATAGATAGATAGATAGATATAATGTATGTATGCATGCATGTATGTATGTATAGCACAAGTATATATATATATATATATATATATATATATATATATATATATAGATATAGATATAGATATATATAGATATAGATATATATACCGCAAGTAGTGGTATTGCTGGGTCAAAGGGTATGTGTGGTTTTATAGTCCTTTGGGCATAGTTTCAAATTACTCTCCAAACTTCACCAATAGTGCATCATTGTTTCAATATCCCCTCCAACATGATTGAGTGAACCATGATGCATACCATCATATGTTCACTAGCAGGAGTTCTAAAATGAACCTACTACAACTTCATTGCTTAAACTTACACCATGTCCTCAAGTGATACTTAGCTAGTTTTGAAAGACTTTCAGTTTTATTTAATGTTTGGTCAGATTCTGCTACTTTGTCTTGAATTGTATTTTCCATTCTAAAATCCTGTATCTTTCAACTTTTTTTTTTAACCTAATTTTTTTATTTAATTATTTAAATACTTCAACCCAATTTCATTTGTCATGGAACACCAAAATCAGATTTTAAATTCCAGTGTGAGAAATCAAACTTTAATGAAATAAAATGTTGAAGCATTTGCATGCACAGTCTGCCATAATGCTGATCATTTCATCTACTTCTTATGAAAGAGAGATTTATGTTTCTGTGTTTCTAAAGTACAGAGCAGAAACTGGAAATCAGTATTAAAAGCCTCCAGCTATTTACTGAGAAAAATTTGATGTTTTTAAAATGATCTTATTGTGAACAATAGTAAAGATATATGAAATACATGACGACAGATAGTGTTGTGGATATGACACTGTGTCAAGACTGTGTTGTAAAGAACATATTTTTATTCCTCATAAGCTATAGAATCATATAATCTTAGCATTAGTAGAGTGAAAAAATGGATTGGAGAGAGGAGAGACTTGAGGCATTGAGACCAAATAGAAGGCTACTGCAATAATGCAAGTGAAAGATAATGAGATCCTTAAACTAGATGTGTGAGTATGAGTTAAGAGAAAGGACATATACCAAAGATGTTGTCAAGGTACAGATAACACACACACACACACACACACACACACACACATAAAAATAGCAACGTATTGAAAAGAGCAATATATTGAGGAGGACATTTATGTTGCAAACCCGAGTCACCAAGAAGGTGATAATAATAATAGAGAATCTTGAAAGAGAGGAGAGTTTAGGGGAAATTATAATGGAGTGCTTGAGTTGAAATTATAATGGAGTGGAGATGTTGAGTTAGAAATGCCTATGGTACGTCCACTTCCTTTCTCCTTCTCGGTTAGCTCTGCTCTTGCTTAAAAATATGTCCATTACACTCTCATCTTAAATAATTATGGTAAACTCTCACTTGATCTTTCAAGTTTAAACTACATTTTCTTACCTCTCTTCTCTTCTTGCCTTATCTATTTTTTTATTTCACTTTATCGATCCAGGATCAAATGAAATAACAAATATGAAGCAATTCAGAAACACCAAAGCACTGAATAAATATTAGATACTATCTCCATCAGCATCATCATTATCTATGTAGCAGAAAATCAATGTATCCCTTATTTCCCTCCTCACTTTTTTCCCCTTTTACACCTGCTGTTATCAAGAAGGAAACATTAATATCATTTATAATCTTTTTATTGTGATTTTATTGAAATGACTTCATTAGTTAGAGATATAAGGAATTTATTTAAGTATATATTTTGATCATTAAAACTTATCTCAGGATCTTTGTTGTTACTGAAATCACTCAAGACTTCTGGAGCTAAGATGACAGACTAAGGCAGGAACTCATAAGAACCATCCTGGATTGCCTAAAAAAACTTTAAAATAGCACCTCAGAATGAATTCTAGAGTGTCAAAACCAAGAAAAGCGCAAGATGGAACAATCTACTAGGCCAAGACAACTTAGAAGTTCTACAAGAAAGGTCTATCTCACTGAGGTGAATTCATGGAGTAGTGTAGGTGTCCTGAGCAAGCTAGCAGGAGGCCGGGCCCCAGCAAGCCAACAGCAAAGCCCTGTACCCCTGGGCAAAACAGCCGCAAGGTCCTATGCCCAACATAAGCCAGCAACATAAGTCTTTGCCCATATTTTCCATGCCTAGATGCAAGCCAGCAGGGAGGTCCTACACCCCTGCAGAAGCCAGTAGAGAGGCTCCAGAGATCTGCATCAGACAGCAGGACAAGGCAGCAACAAGGCACAGCCCAGAAAGCCAGGGTAGGCCTTTGGGGGCAACTGATTCAGCAGATGTGACTCCTGAAGCTATCAGCCTAAAGATAGTAAGGGGGCCAGACAACTGCTCAGAAGGTAATTACAAGGAACGCCTTGCTAGTACCAAGAGCAGGACTCTGTTGCAATGCCCAAATAGGTATCTGGTTAACAGATCTGGGTCAGAGTCCTAATTACAAAATTAATCTGAAAGAACAGCATGTCAGTGATATCAAAGGGATTCATGAAAAAAATGTGAAGGAAGGTGGCCTAACCATACCAGATCTCAAACTGTATTGTAAAGTTATCAAAACTCTCTGGTAGAATGGTAAAACAATGGAATATATTAGATAAACAATAGTCATAAATAACCATAGTAATATACTGTTTGATAAATCCAGATATATAAGCTTTTGGGAAAAGCACTCTCTATTTGACAAATGCTACTTGGAAAACTGGAGAAGAGCATGACAGAAACTAGGTATAGACAAGCATCTCACATTGCATTTCCAGAAAAGTTCAAAACAGATATGTGACTGAAACAGAAAAGATGATACCACAGGCAAATTAGGGTAGCCTGGAATTGTTTACCTATCAGATCTGTAAATAAGGGAAGAATTCACAACCAAATGAGAGCTCAAAAATATTACAATTTGTAAAATGGATAATTTTAATTATATTAAATTTAAAAGATTTTTTCACAAACCAAAACAATGTGAAAGAAAATTGAAAGAAAACAGAAAATTAGGGGAAAGTTTTATAGTTAATTTCTCTGATAAAAAAAAATTCTCTCAAATGTGTAGGGGACTGAATAAAATTTATAGAAATGTCATTTTTTAATTTATAAATGGTCAAATTAAAAGAACAGGAAGTTTCCAGATGAAGAAATCAAAGGTACTATAGTAATATGAAAAAAAAATGCTCCACATCACTATTGATTAGAGAAACGCAAATTAAAGTAACTTGGAGGTACCAATTCACACCTACCAGACTGACTAATGTGACAGAAAAGGAAAATGATAGATGTTGGAGAGGATATGGGAAAATGGGGATTTTAATGCACTGTTGGTGAAGTTGACAAGTGATCCAATCATTTTGGAGGGCAATTTGAAATTGCCTAAAGGAATATAGAACTATGCATAGCTTTTGACCCAGCAATATCACTACTTGTTCTATAACCCAAAGACATTTTAAGAAGGAGGAGATGAATATTCGTACAAAAATATTTATAGCAGCTCTTTTTGTAGCAACAGAGTTGGAAACTGAGTAGATGTTCATTGATTGAGGAATAGGTAAACAAGTTGTGATATGTGATTGTAATGAAATATTATTTTCCTATAAGAAATGACCAGCAGGATGATCCAGCAATATCGTTACGAGGTCTGCATCCCAAAAAGATCATAAAAAGGAGAAAGGGACTTTCCTTTTCCAAAAAAAATATTTATAGCAGCCTATTCACTGTAGCACAATACTGAAAACTGAGAAGATGCCCATCAACTGGGGAATGGATAAATAAGATGTATAATATGAATGTAATTGAATACTAGTATACGATAAGAAATGACAAAGAGGTAGATTTCAGAAGAAAACCTGGAAAGTCTTATACAAACTGATACAAAGTGAAATGAATGAGCCAGAAAACTTTGTACATAGTATCAGCAACATTGCATGGTCAATTATAAATGACTCGGCTCTTCTCAGCAACACAATGCTCCAATGATCGAAGACAAATGCTAGGAAAGACAAGATAAATCCAAGGAAAATGCTATCCATATGCAGATAAATAATTGATGGATTCTGGATACATACTGAAACATGTTGGATTTTTTTTTTTTCATTTTCAAGTGGACCTGAACAAGCATTCTTAAGGATAAGGCTCATAGTGGTAATGACATTACAGCTGAGCTATTTAAAATCCTTAAAGATGATACTTTTAAAGTATGGAACTCGAAACATCAGCAAATTTGGAAAACAAAACATTGTCTCTGAAATGGAAAAACCAGCATCCTCAACTTGATATAACAACAGTCCTTTGCTTTTACCCTCTGATTGATCTCATCCTCTGGCAAAATCAAAAAATTGTTTCATTGCTTTGACCAGCACCATGTGTTCTCTGAGCTTGGACAAGTACCAGACAATTACCCATGTTCCAATCATGAAGCCCTGCATTGAATCAAACTTGTCTCATTATTGCTGTCCTTTTCATCGTCAGGGCTACAGCTCACTGTATAGCCATTGGTATAAGTAAATGAGGTCTCCTCACACTGTTTCAAGTCCCTGCCTCACACACAGTAGGGTTGGGGCCCCAACACATGTGTCCTTACTTACAAGTCACTTCCCTCACTTTGAAATTAAACTCCTGTTTGATTCCTGATGCTTCTAACTCTGGAGCACTCTGTTCATCTCCAGTCATCCACAAGTCAAAGACTGGTACTGTCTAGTTGAAAATATACATGTATGAGAAGCAACAATAGCGAATGAGATGATAATTAGGAGCAAAAGGTCTCTCTGTTTTGGCACTTTCAATCACTAATTGCCTTAGGCAAATACCTTCACGTTCTTGAATCTCAACTTCTACATCTGGAAAAAAAGAGAGATTTGAACTTTCAGTTCAAAAAATGATATATCAACTTCTTAAAGAGCAAGTTAACAGAATCATTGGATTCAAGGTTTTGCCACTCTGAGAATCCATAAGCTCTTACTCCCATGGGTAATTATCCAACAAAGGACTACACATTGTCTTCTTTTCTCTAGAGAGAAGAATTAAATCTTAGGAGTGAGAGTTATATGGAGTTCAGTTTTAGCTCCATGTAATGCAGCACTCATTGGTTAAAACTGAAGGGATGATAGATTCTTTCTCTTAAAGATTAGTAGTGGTAGTAGTACTAGAAGGAGTAGTAGTAGTAGTAGTAGCAGCAGTAGCAACAGCAGGAAAAGGAGAAAGTAGAGGAAGAGGGGAAGAAGAAAGTTGTAGTAGTGATTGCTGACATTAGTATACCACTTATTTTGTGCCATTCACTGTGTTAAGCACTTTATTGTGATTATCTCATTCGATCCTCATAACAAGTCTGGGAGATAGATCCTATTATTATCCCCATTTTACAAATGAGGAAATTGATGCAAGAAGGTTAAGTGACTTGCCCATAACCACACTGTAGGAAGTATGTGAGGCTAGATTTAAACAGAGATCTCTATCCACTGCACTATGTAGTTGAGGTTTAAGCAATGTAGGATAACAAAGGAGAAGAGATTCAGCCATCATTCAAAATGGAGAATCATCTCTAAAGCTCCTTCCTACTCAAAGATTGTCTCATTTTAGTTTTCTAAGGGCTGTATTAAAAACTACATTAAAAAACTAAATCAAAATGTAGTCTTCAAGATGATAGAATATTTTCATTCAAAATTATTTTCTATAAAGAAACAAGTAAATAGTCTCATACCTGAAAAATTTTAATTTGCATAATTAGTTCTGAGAAATTATTATTTATTAGCATAAAATGAACATATTTCCTTCAGAATTAGCTCAACACCTTTCTTCAAATAGCTTAATAAACCATAGCAAGTCATAGTAACAGACAATTAAGCACAGGGCTAAAGAAAATAAGTCCTCTAGTAGAAAGTTGAGAATTTGCTTCTTTAAAACTTAGACAATCATACTGTTCAACAAGTGAAGCTGTATTTTCAACAGGAAGAGGAAATTCTAAAATCCAAACTTAGACATCATTATCATCTATAGAACATACTTTTTTACATTTGATATCCAAGGTAAAATTAAAGAAATGAATATTGAAAACGATTGTTTCTTGTTAATTAGATAATACATCAATTTTAATTTTTAAATATCAATTAAAACTTCATTCTCATTGAATAAAATTGTCCAGTACATTTATTTGATTTTATCTTGAATAAGTGAAACTAAATGAGCTTGAAACTTAATAATATTAATTATTTACATAAAGGGTTGTTTTCAAAAATTAAATGAAAATTAATTAGAACCTGATGAGGGAAGAATGGTCCATGTCTTACTCTGATTTCTCTAATCCAAGTCTGTTTTCCATACATTAGAAAGAGCTTTGCATTTGCAAATGCCATCAAATACAAATCTCTCTGCCTAAGAAGAGTGGAGGTAACCACTTCTCATTTGTTTCTTAAGGCATCAGGAAGATTGTTGAATGTTCCCTCTCATCCAGATTTACACTGTAAAGAAATATAAATTCCTTTTGGTTTGCCTATCTTAGAAAACAAATTGAACAAGCCAAACATGAGTTCCTTAAGGGAAAAAAACAAAAACAGGGCAAGATGGATTTACAAGTAAATTATACCAAATATTTAAGGGAAAATTATTCCTAAGACTATATAAATTCTTTGAAAAAATAGGCAAAGAAGGAATGCCACCAAACTTTCTTTATGACACAAAAGTGATTTTGATACCTAAACCAAGAAGAACAAAAACAGAAAAAGAACATTATGAACCAATTTGTTTAGTGAATATTGAGGCAAAAAAAAATGATAAAATGTTAGCAAGAAGATTATGGCAATATATCACATAGATCATACACTATTACCAGGTAGCAGTTATGTGAGGTAGGAAAACCATCAGTATTATTGACCAAATCAATAAAAAAACCAAGAAAAATCATATGATTATATCAATAGATGCAGAAAAGTTTTGGACAACACGCAACATCCATTCCTATCAAAAATACTACAAAGCTGCTATGTTAATTATGTCAATGAGAGTTAAAGATCTTCCCCACCCATTAATGGGCATGCCTATTAAGGGAAGTTTGATTAGGGGAGATTTGTTACATAGGAAGGCGCACACCTTTTGTTAATTTCTAAGGAGGCACTGGTTCTCAAGGGCTGTGATGGCTTCTGACCCTGAAAAGTGTGTATATACTCTGAAGTGAGGTTTTATTTTGGGCCTTGATCATTGGAAGTGTTTGTTTGGCCAGATGAGACTCTGAGTAGCCACTAAAGAGCCCCCCAACTTTGAACCCAGATGTTGGTGCTTCTCTCTCTGGTAGTTATGTATGCATGTAATTGTCAGATAATTGAATCTCTCTATTTATCTGTGATGTATGTATTGCTTTTTGTCAGACAGTGGGAAGCCCTAGATTTGATTTTTGTTTCCTGTTTGTATTTTCTTTGAAATTCAGGGTGCTGACTTTTTCCCCTGAAGCAAGTGAATGATATAAGTGCTTGATTAAAGTAGATTGTTGTCCCCTGAAGAGTTGTTTTCCTTTTAGAAAAGTAGACCTAAGAACCTGTATAGCAGGCCCTCCTATGTATGCCAGGGTCCTTGCTGATACAAAAGTATAGGAATAAATGTAGCTTTTCTTAAAATGATAAATAGAGTTATCCCTTCCACATTGCAGGTAGGGGGCCAGAAGGTCAAGGGTGCAGCACCTGAATAATCTGGAAAATCTCTGTAAAAAATTTTGGCCTTCTCTTCATATTGCAGAATAAGTCGGAATTATTATGGTGTTGAAAATAAAATATGTTGATATTACCCAATACTATACATACATTTTCTGCATTTCTAAGTTTCTAAACTTTTTCTGTCATCTGCTGGCTTTAGCATATTTCTGCAGCTTCTGCAAACCTCCCCAAAACTTCCCATTTAATTTCTGTTGCTGACCCACAATATATTGAAACCATGATGGGAAATGTCACAATGCAGAAGGGATAACAATAGCATCTATCTAAAACTAATGGCAAGTATTATCAGTAATGGGGATAAGCTAGAAGTCTTTCCAATAAGGTGAAGGTAAAATAAGGACTTCTATTTTCAGCACTATTATTCAATGTTACATTAAATATGCTAGCCATAGCAGTGCAACAGAAAAAAATAAATTGAGGGAATAGCAACAGTAGGCAATGAAAAAACAAAACTATCACTCTTTGGAGATGATATAATGGCATACTTAGAGAACCCTAAGAAATCAGCTAAAAATGTAGCTGAAACAATTTATCACAGTTTCAATGTATTAAAAAGTACCACATATATCGTAATAATTTTTATATATCACTAACAAAATCTACCAAGAACATATAGAAAAAGAAATTTCATTTATAATAGTTGCAGACATTGTAAAATACTTGGGAATCTGCCTGCTAAAATATACATGAGCACAATTACCAAACTCTTTTTACATAAATAATTTTCAATTCTTTGCTACCATAAAAAGAGATGTTATAAATATTTTTGTACATGTGGGCCCTTTTCCCACATGTATTCCCACAGATCTGTATTTTTCTGATACAGACCTAGAAGTGATATTGCTGGATGAAGTGTGTGTGTGCGTGTGTGTGTGTGTGTATGTGTGTGTGTGTGTGTGTGTACATACTAAGATAAAGTCAAAATGGGTCCATGATTTAGATGTAAAGAGTCACATCATTAGCAAATTAGGGGAGCATGGAAAATTTTACTTGTCATATACGTGGATAAAAGAGCTTACGATGAAACAAGAGATAAATAATGCCCTGGGAAGTAAAATGCATAATTTTGACTATGTTGAAATAAAAGGCTTTTGTATAAACAAAACAAATGCAGCCAAAATTAGAAGAAAAGCAGGAACTTGTGCAAGAAAATGCGAGATAATGGTTTCATTTTTTCAAATATGTAAAGAACTGAGCCAAAGTTATAAAAAAAAACAAGTTATTCCTCAATTGATAAATGATCAAATGATTTAAACAAGCAGTTTTCTGAAGAAGAAATAAAAGCTGTCAATAGTCACCAGAAAATGCTCTAGATCACTGTTGATTAGAGAAATACAGATTAAAGTAAGACTAAGGTATGACATCATGCCTATTAGACTGGCTATCATAACAGAAGGATGATAAATGCTAGAAGGATTATGGAAAAATAGTTACATTAATCACACAGTTGTTTGAATTGTGAGCTGGTCCAACAATTTGGAAGTATGCCCAAAGATCTCAAAAAACGTGAGTACTTTTTGACACAGCAATACCACTACAAGGTCCATGTCCCAAAAAAATCAAAGAAAAAGGAAAAGAACCAATATGTTCAAACATATTTATAGCAATGCTTTTTTTGGTGGGAAGATTTGGAAATTGTGGAGATGCTCATCAATTAGATAATTACTGAACAAGTTGGAATATATGATTGTGGTAGTATATTTATTACTCTTTAAGAAGCAATAAGCAGGTTGGTCTCATAAAAACCTGAGAAGACTTAAAGTGAAGTGAACAGAACTAGAACTTTGTACACAATAACAGTCATATTTAACAATGATCAAATGTGAAAGATTTCATTACTCTTATCAACAAAATATGCCAATGGGACCCACGATGACAAATGCTATCCACCTCCAAAAAGAGATCTGATAAACTCTGAGAGCAAACTAAAGTATGATATTTCATTACTTTATTTTTATTAGTTTATTTTTTTGTAAAATGGCTAACATGGAAAATATCTTACATGATGGAATATGCATAACCAATATTTTATTGCTTGTGTTTTCAGTGTGTGGGGGAGGGAAGAGAGTGAGGGAGAGAATTTGGAACTCAATTATCTTTAATAATATTAAAAAATAAATATTAAAAAATAGCCAAATTGCTGGAAATAGGAAATTATACTCATTGCCTCAAATGCCTTACAACCTATTGATTTAATCCCTTGAAATTTGATTTTTAACCCCTCTACTTCACTAACTTACCCTTTCCTCTACTATCTCCAATCACTTCTCACTATTAAATGTGATGACCTTTTTCTCATTTATTTTATTATATGACCATTCTGTAGCTTTTGAAAATGGTTACTATTTTTTTTTCTCTTAAATTCTCTCTCCTCCTTAGACTTCTGGGATCTTGAAATTTCTTCATTATTCCTCATTTCCATGGATTTCTCATATTTTCTTTTCATGATTGTTTTTAATCTCTTACCATCAAATTCTCTCTGAAGAAAATTTCTCATCTACATATCCAGGGCTAACATCTCCTTTGAGGTTCACCAATACCAAACCCACCTTACTAAAGTTCTGCTGATCATCTCCTCCTGTATGTGCCAGTATCATTGCATGCTCATCCTATCCAACATGCAAATAATCTTCACCCTAAATGGGTCTGTCCTCTTATCTTCACTTTTCCTATGAAGTATACAATTCGAGGCATTTAGTTGCATATTTTAAACTTAATTTTCTCCAAAAATTTGGATGGATATAAAGAAGCTGACCTAGTATCACCTATAAATTTCAGTTCTCTAGAACACAACTTTCATTTTTCTTCCAATTGGTAAAAGCCCCTTGCTCTTCTTATTTGCATTTCATTTCCCTAAATGTTAATCTAGATGTGAAATCGCTATGTTTTGAGGATGGGTCCTCTGAGAGGGTATTTTTTTCTTCATAGCTAATGAGTATAGAAATTAAGAATTTATTTTTTTTTCTTATGTACCCAGTCCCACTTGTGGCAAATACATACGTTATTTTATCAGAAGATTTGTTATTATTTACTGGTAAAAATGATGTTTGCAAAGCATCACCAAAAGTTAACTTGAAGGAGAAGAAAAGGAGGAGGATGAGAAGAAGAAAAAAAGAATGGAAAAAATGAAAATAAACTCTAATTTCCTTTTCAAAGCTATGATTCTTTTGTTTTGTATTTTCTGTCATAACTACTGTAAATAATCATAACTGCTCATTATAATTCTCCTATTTAACATTTTGACCAAAATAATGAGCAAAATCAATTATACTAGAAAAACAGTACTTAACCCTTCCTCCCCAAGTAGAGTGGTATGTTTAATTACAATCAGTGTCCATGATGTTAATGTGAAAATACTTAGATCCATTATAAAGCTGAAGGTTATTTTTTGGTTTTTTAAAGAATAATATTAAAAGTAATATCCAGAAAATTATTGAATTTAGAATCTCTTAGTGGATGAAAATAGATTAGAGTAAATGAGAACAAGGGCCAATGTAGGAATTTGTTTTGTTTGACTATAATTATTTGTAACAAAAGGTTTATTTTTCTTGTTTTCTCAATAAGAGTATGGTAGGAAGAAGGGAAAGCAGATTTTGATTCAAAAATAAAATAAAATTGTATTTACAAATTAAATGAGAAGATGATGATGATGATGATGAATACATGTAAGTCAGAGGCTCTCAAACTCATGCCACTAAAACCAGACATTTAAATCCATCTGCCTGATTGCTTTTTCAGCCAAACAGTTCAGTCATAAAAGTCCTTAGCTGACACAGATTGGTAGAGCATAGATGTCAGCCTGATTACCACAGTCTTCATCATCAATTTGCAGAAATTATCAAAAATGCTTTCATATTTTAGTTTTTAAATTGTGTTTGTCAGTATTCATAACCTAATTAAATGAAAATGTAGTAGTAGCATCAAATGGTTGCATCTCTCCAAGAGGGAGCCTTGAAATTCTATGTCTCATTGGCAGTTCTGGACTTATGAGTTTTCATTTGAATAATAATTGACACTAATCTCCAAAGTTCCCACTAGCAGGCCCTTTATTTCTGAAGACACTAGTTTACATTTAAAAGCCTTCTTGCCCTTATTACCTCACTTTGCAATGACCCACCTATATCAAAAAGAAGACTTGTGTTTTCAAAGAACCAAAATTAATTATTTTGATTTCTAAAAAACCCTTAAATAGACAAATGTGAAGCTTGTTATTCAATTCCTGTAGCTCTTTTTAATTTTATATTAATTAACATTAAAGAGAAAATTGCAGCTTTGAATTAACCATTCTTTAATGAACTTCAGAAATGATGGATTAAAAACTACTTGGCGAAATTGTTTTATGCAAATTGAACAAGATAATGAGTAAAAATCTGGATGATTTTAATTTAAATTCTTACAGATGGATGGCATAATTACTAATAATGCATTTATCTTCATTTCTTTAAAAAGTAGAACACTTAATTTGTGAAACAAAACCTGGTAGATCCCATTGATGAACATTATTTGTAGAAATGTAAGCATTGACTGTTTCCTTGAAGAACAGAAACTGTATTCTACAGAAACTTCAGGTTCCATTTCTAATCTAAGTAAACATTAAATTAACATCTAATAAAATCTGCATTGTCCAGCTCCTATGAAAGAAGAAAATGAACATTTATTGAATATATGCTATGTTCCAGGCACTGTGCTAAGCTCTTTAAAAATATTATCTCATTTGATTCTCAAAATTACCTCATTTGTCCCATTTTTACAGCTGAGGAAATTAAGGCAGGGGGAGAGTAAGTGACTTGCTTAGGATGACACATTTATCTAAGGTCAAATTTATTGGGCCTAATAATTCTATCATTTTATCTTCCCACTATACATCAAGTAAAAAAAAAGACACAATATATTTAATGAGTCATTTTTCCATAGGATTTTAATGTTTGCAGATTTCTTTCTTTCTATCTGTCTCCGATTCCACATATGTGATATGCATGTATAAATACATACATGTAAAAGCAAGCACCCTGACACACAGGACTGCTATCACTGGTTCTTTGATCTGCTTTTCTAAAAGGAAAGGTAACTTTTGAGGAGGTCAATAATCACTTTAATCAAGCACATATATATACATATATATATATGTATATATATATATACATATATATATGTATATATGTATATATATCATTCACTTAGTTCAGGGGAACAAGTCAGTACCGTGAACTTCAGGGAAGATAAAAAGAAATAATGATCACCAGATAGGGCTTCCAGCTGCCTGAACACAAGCAATACATACATCATAAATCAACAGACAGATCCAACTATCTGACCTTTACATACATACATAGTTATCAGAGAGAGAAGCACCAACATATGGGTTTTCAAAGCTGGGGGGGTTGCTTAGTGGCTTCCCAGAGTCTCATCTGGCAGACAAACCTTCTTCCAAAAATTAAGCCCCTAAGCAAAACCTCACTCAGAGTATTTAAACATTTTTAGACCCAGAGGGCATCACAACCCTTGAGAAGCAGTGCATTAGAAATTAATGATCAGTGTGGACTTTCTTTAATCAAGCTTCCCTTCATGGACAGGCCCATTAATGGGGGGAGGGGGAGATCTTTAATCTCATTAGCATTTTACCCATTTTACAGTTGAGGAAATTAAGGCAGGGGGAGTCTAAGTGACTTGCTTAGGATCACACAATTAGTAAGTATCTAAGGCCAAATTTATTCAGCCTAATAACTCTACCATTTTATCTTCCTACTATACATCGAATAGGAAATGACACAGTAAAGGTGATAAGTGATTTTTCTATAAGACTTTAAGGTTTATGGATTTACTTCTTTCTATCTGTCTCTGATTCCACATATGCGATATATGTGTATATGTATATACCTACACACACACATATAGACATATATACATATATATGCACATACACACACATATCCATGTGAGTATACTGATACATATGTGCATACATATATGTCATGTACCCCCTATTAAAATTTAGGAAAAAGCACATTTTAAATTTTTATCTTTGTATCCCCCACTGTGTCATCTTGGACCATAGTAAATACTTATTTCATGCTTTTTGAATTTCTCATCAAAAAAAAAGGGAAAAAAGAAAAACCTCTCCCATAAGCACTCAAACAGCATTTTTATTCTTGATTAGAAATGAGGAAAGTTTCAAAAAGGTCAAGTGACTAAGAAGCTACAGAACTAAACGTCTCTGTACTTCTCCCATTTTCCATTCACGGTCAGTACAGAGCATAGTAGGTGGGCTTTCTCCACTATACCATATTTCCACAAATATTTCATGTTACTTTTTGGAGCCATGAGTGATATTATACCTCTGCAGGTAGTGTGTAGGTGTTCCTTATTTTCGATGTTCACATACAAACTGAATATCCATTCTGGGGGTATGGTTATTTTCCCAGAATTAAACTATCACATCACTTCTCAGAGATTTCTAAAACATTCTACATATTCTCTGTCCTTCTTTCTGTTTCCGCTGACTGTACTCAGAATTCTATCCTTGAGATATTTCCACACCATTCTACCTGTATCTCCTCTTTCTATCAATTGCACTTGGACTCTGCCCTTGAGACCTTGCTTTGTTAGGTGATCTTTCACTTCTCTAGCCAAGAACCAGGCTGTCATATCACTTCACAGACATTTTCATATGCTCATGTTATACCTTGTTTTCCAATACCATAGAGCCCCTTTATGTATAATTTTCAACGACTAGAATATAAATTTCAAGGGCAAGAACTGCTTGATTCTTTTTGTATCCCTAACATCTAACACCATATTTGGAATACAGCAAGTGTTTAATAAAGTTTTTATTATTATTATTATTAATTGATTGATTGATTCACTCATTCATTTATGTTTTAGAAGGCAATCATTTCACAGATGGGCTAGACTAAAAGACCATTATGGTACCTTCTGTGTCTGAGATCCTATGGTGCCATTTTGCAATGTCTGTCAAGAACATTTCTATATTTCTTTCACTATGGTCTATGCTTGAAACTTTTTCTGACTTAGAGATAATAATTTGATTTATTTTTCTTAGAAAATTTTCTGTTAAATATAGATAAGTTATTAGAGAATCGCTAACAGACACATTAAGAACAATATCTCATGATCTTACCTCCTTGCAGGATAGACTCAGTTACCTTTCTGATGAGAAGAGCTTGACTTCTGTTGTACTAGGAACCTCTTCTCAAGTGCATGTCACAGAATCAAAGCAAGGGAGCTGCATTGCAGGAGAAAATATATGTGCAGAGGCATGTAGATGATCAGATGATGATCAGATGAAATATCTCTCTCTCTCCTCTCTTAAGGACTTTTTTTTATCTTTTATGTAAAGGTAGTGAGGAGGTTTGGCCTTGTCATATCAGCAGGAAATACTGGTCTCTATGAATCTTATTATTTGGGAAAACTTACACCTGATGATTTCTAAGTGTTATTTTTAAAGAAATTATCTATTTTCATGTTGCTTTCTGAATGTCTGTGATGGCAAGCAAAGTAGAATCTTTTAGTGTTTTTGCTTTAGTATGATCAAGTGCCTTTGATTGAATAATGTGACAAAAGAAGATCTCACCTACCTATTAATGGGCCTGGAAAGATTTGTAGGAAGGCCCACAGCTTTTGTTAATGAGGTACTTTTTCCCAAGGCTTGTGATGCCCTCTGGCCCTAGAAACGTTTAAATACTTTGAGGTAAGGTTTTACTTTGGGAATTAGTTTCAGAAGAAGATTTGTGGGCCAGATGAGACTCTGGGAAGTCACTAAGCAGCCCTCCAGCCCCAGCTTTGAAAACCCAGATGTTGATGCTTCTCTCCCTGATAACTACGTATATATGTAATAGTCAGACAGCTGGATCTGTCTGTTGATTTGTGATGTATGTATTGCTTATGTCAGACAATTAGAAGCCATGTCTATTGATCTATATATATTTTTTAAATTAATTTATTTAACTTTTAACATTCATTTTTACAAAATTTTGGGTTCCAAATTTTCTCCCCATTTGTCCCCTCCCCCCACCCCAAAACACCGAGCATTCTAATTGCCCCATCACCAATCTGCCCTCTCTTCTATCATCTCTTCCTTCCCTTGTCCCCATCCTCTCTTTTGTCCTGTAGGGCCAGATAACTTTCTATAGCCCTTTACCTGTATTTCTTATTTCCTAGTAGCAAGAACAGTACTCGACAGTTATTCCTAAAACTTTGAGTTCCAACTTCTCTTCATCCCTCCCTCCCCACCCATTCCCTTTGGAAGGCAAGCAATCCAATATAGGCCATATCTGTGTAGTTTTGCAAATGACTTCCATAATAGTCGTGTTGTGTAAGACTAACTATATTTCCCTCCATCCTATCCTGCCCCCATTGCTTCTATTCTCTCTTTTGATCCTGTCCCTCCCCAAGAGTGTTGACTTCAAATTGCTCCCTCCTCCCACTGCCTTCCCTTCCATCAACCCCCCACCCTGCTTATCCCCTTCTCCCCCACTTTCCCGTATTGTAAGATAGGTTTTCATATCAAAATGAGTGTGCATTTTATTCCTTCCTTTAGTGGAATGTGATGAGAGTAAACTTCATGTTTTTCTCTCACCACCCTTCTTTTTCCCTCCACTAAAGTCTTTTGTTTGCCTCTTTTATGAGAGATAATTTGCCCCATTCTATTTCTTCCTTTCTCCTCCCAATATATTCCTCTATCACCCCTTAATTTCATTTTTTTAGGATATGATCCCATCCTATTCAATTCACTCTGTGCTGTGTGTGCATGTGTGTGTGTATGTGCGTGTGTATGTGTGTGTGTGTGTGTGTGTGTGTGTGTGTGTGTGTAATCCCACCCACTACCCAGATACTGAAAAGTTTCAAGAGTTACAAATATTGTCTTTCCATGTAGGAATGTAAACAGTTCAACTTTAGTAAGTCCCTCATGACTTCTCTTTGCTGTTCACCTTTTCATGCTTCTCTACATTCTTGTGATTGAAAGTCAAATTTTCTTTTCAGCTCTGGTCTTTTCAACAAGAATGCTTGCAAGTCCCCAATTTCATTGAAAGACCATTTTTTCCCCTGAAGTATTATATTCAGTTTTGCTGGGTAGGTGATTCTTGATTTTAGTCCTAGTTCTTTTGACTTCTGGAACATAATATTCCACGCCCTTTGATCCCTTAATGTAGAAGCTGCTAGTTCTTGTGTTATCCTGATTGTATTTCCACAGTACTTGAATTGTTTCTTTCTAGCTGCTTGCAATATTTTCTCCTTGACCAGGGAACTCTGGAATTTGGCCACAATGTTCCTAGGAGTTTCTCATTTTGGATCTCTTTCAGGCAGTAATCAGTGGATTCCTTGAATACTTATTTTGCCCTCTGGTTCTAGAATCTCAGGGCAGTTTTCCTTGATAATTTCATGAAAGATGATGTCTAGGCTCTTTTTTTGATCCTGGCGTTCAGGTAGGCCCATGATTTTTAAATTGTCTCTCCTGGATCTATTTTCCAGGTCAGTTGTTTTTCCAATGTGATATTTCACATTATCTTCCATTTTTTCATTCTTTTGTTTTTGTTTTGTGATTTCTTGGTTTCTCATAAAGTCATTAGCCTCCATCTGTTCCATTCTAATTTTGAAAGAACTTTTTTCTTCAGTAAGCTGTTGAACCTTCTTTTCCATTTGGCTAATTCTGCTTTTGAAAGCATTCTTCTCCTCATTGGCTTTTTGAACCTCTTTTGCCAATTGAGTTAACCTATTTTTCAAGGTGTTATTTTCTTCAGCATTTTTTTGGGTCTCCTTTAGCAGGGTGCTGACCTGCTGGTCATGCTTTGACTGCATGTCTCTCATTTCTCTTCCCAGCTTTTCCTCCACCTCTCTAACTTGATTTTCAAAATCCTTTTGAGCTCTTCCATGGCCTGAGCCCATTGAGTGGGCTGGGATACAGAAGCCTTGACTTCTGTGTCTTTCCCTGATAGTAGACATTGTTCTTCCTCATCTGAAAGGAAGGGAGGAATTATCTGTTCACCAAGAAAGTAACCTTCTATAGTCTTATTTTTTTTCCCCTTTTCTGGGCATTTTCCCAGCCAGTGACTTGACTTCTGAGTTTTCTTTCCACACCCACCATGTCTCCAGATCTGCCCAGCCAGTGCTTGGGGTCTGAGATTCAAATGCTGCTTCCCAGCTCCATGGCTTTGGGCAGGGGCTGGGCTGCTATTCAGTGTGAGATTAAGTTCCTGTGCTCAGGTAGGGGCAGGGCCACCTCTTAGGGCTCAGTTCCCTCAGAGGGTTTATGTGGAGACCTTCAACAATGGATCTGAGCTCCTGCCTGCTTGGGGAGCCCCTGTCCACTGCCACCCCCGCTGCTGCCTCCTAAGGGGGCCTGAGTAATGGGGACACCCCACTCCCCTCTTGACCAGCCAAAGAGACCCTCTCACTGACCCTTGTCACCTGTGGGTGGAGGGACCTGCGTGGCCGCTGGAGATTCTGTCCCTGAAGCCTGCTCGGATCTGCTCCTCTCTGTGCCTTGTGGCCAAGGTAGGGCTGGGCTCTGCTCCAGGTCCAGTGTGCCATGGACCTTTCGCATCAGGTTTTCAGGGCTCTTTGGAACAGAAATCTCGTCTGCTCCATTGTTCTGTGGCTTCTGCTGCTTCAGAATTTCTTGGGAGTTCTTCTTTACAGATATTTTATGGGCTGTGGGTTCGGAGCTAGCGTATGTGTGTCTTTTTACTCCACCATCTTGGCTCCTCCCCCTTGATCTATATTTCTCTGTATTTTCTCTGAAGTTCAGGGCTCTGACTTTTTCCCTGAACTAAGTAAATGATACATGTGCTTGATCAAAGTGATTGTTGGCCCCTCAAGTTGCTTTCCTTTTAGAAAAACACATCAAAGAACCCTGTGATAGCAGGTCCCCTTATGTATGTTGAAGTGTTTACTGTTACAGTGGCTTAAATGCACCACTATGATCCCTCCCAACCTTCTCTGTCTCTCCTATGTTCTAAAGTTTATTTTGCCTCCTTTTCTGCCAAATTCCATCAAATACTTCATTCATTTGGTATAGGAATCCCAGATAGATATCAGGATGTGTTGATTTAATACTTAATTTGACTGAACTAAGCCAAATTGAAATATGAATGACCAATCATTGTCACGAATTGTTCCAATTATATTTACTTTAAAAGCTAAAAAAACCTATCAGAAATAAACTTTAATTAAAATTATTTTTTTTAAATTAGAGAATCCCAGCTATTATAGGGTAAGAATGATTCAGATCATTAGATATGAGGTATTCTATTGTAAGGTCAGGTCAGGGAGGTAGAAGAATTATAAACTCTTTGTGATATTTTCCTTTTTTACCTTCCCTGATTCGCAAATTTCTTGTGGAAGCTTAGATTTTGGCAGTACAAAGAAAAGAGGAGTAAAGGGTCTGCCTTGTTTCAAGGAAAGAAAATGCCATGATTTGAGACTTATCTTGTCTTACCTCCAGGCTCCAGTTCAAAAAAAAAAAAAAGACATGGGTGACTTCTTGAACATCAGAATTAGAGCCACTCATGGTAGTAATTTTATGAGTGCTTTCTGCCTCTTTCCCAGTAGAATATAAACTTCTTGAAGGTAGAACCTTTATCATTTTTTTAATCCCTAGTACCTAGCACAGTGGCCAATAAATAGTACATATCTAGTAAATGCTTGCTGATAGATCAATTAAGTTAGAGTTCCATTTGGAACAATTTGAGAGTTAATCTGCTTCAAGCATAGAACTAGTGCTTAAGTTAAAAAGGACAGGTTTAGTTGATGGAACTCTGTAATTCCCATTTGGTTTCAGTGATTTGTTGAACTGTTGGACGGTGTTTTGCTTTGATCTTATTCCTTTCAGATTACAGCTTAAACCTTCAAATAAACCCAGTGCTTGTGGTCAGGATGAAAATAATATAATGGATGGTTCTATATTCCAGTTCATATTCATTTTGGCAAGACATTGAACTTGTGTCAGTGAAGAATCTTAAGTCAATATAGAAAACAAATGCTTATAACTCCCTAGCATGAGGAATTACTATTTAAAGCAATGGAATCGCGATCTGGCTAATTGAAGCAAAAGCAAAGCTTTTGCTAGATAAGAATTGAAAAAGACAGCCTGCAGCACACATTCTCTAAATCATTCAGATTGTCACATTTTCATCTCCTTGTAATGCATATTAATTTTGGTATAATTTCATTTGAAAAGATATGCACTTGACACAGATCTTATTAACTATTATTCTCATATCCACTTATGTATTATGCCCTATCATATCACATTGTATTATGTTATTTGTACTGTATTGTATCATTAAATTTCATTATGATGTATCATATTACATCAATCCATTTCATATCATTATGCTATAATACATTATCTTGTTAAAATTCTATTATTTTCTATTGTATCAAATGATATGATATGACCTATTTATGATGTGATATATTTATCAAAAGTGTTAGCACAAATAAATATACTGTTCCCTCTGAAAGCTCAGCAGTTATTCAATTAAAATAAAAGCTCTGTTGATTGTCTGTTAATGCAAAACAATCACCCAAGAGGATGACATGAGATTCATCCAATCTAAAAAGACCATTTGATGAGCTGATCAGGGTTCAGTGCCTACAGTGATGCATTAAACATTGGTGCCAAGCTCTTGAAATGTTCAGCTGCTCCATTGAAATCATTGAGAGCAGTTTTTTTTCTGTTGAATAACAATTGCCCCTTTTGTTCATGCTCTGGTTCATTGTTCCCTGTGCCCCATTATATTAACATTATTGAAATAAAAGAAAACTGCAATTTGGAAGCCTGGAGTAGTAATATAATAACCTAGTGGACACTCCTTCTGCTGTTCATAATTAGGAACAAATATTATATGTTAAAGAACCATTGATCCATAAACCAAATTTCCCCTCTTTATAATAAAAACATTAATACAACATTATGAATTAATATACATTTTTTTTAATCAGAAAGATTCAAAGATTTTTGCTTTGAATAAATATCTCACAACCACCCTCTGCATATAGACGGGAATGTCCTTTGATTCTAGCTAGGTAGGCTCCAATGAAAGCAGCTCATATTCTAGCTCATTCTTATTGTTGGTATCAGTTAGGTCTTTTGGTGGAGATTTTTTTTTAATTTGTTTGTTTCCTAACCTTCTGAAGGAAGAAAAGGACAAGGTGTCCAATTTTCTCTATTTCTGCTTACAACTGCTTTGCTTTAGTTCTTTTGAAATAAAAAAAACCAAAAACTTTTGATATTTTTCTTATTTTCATCCCTCCCTAGAGGGACTTGGCTGGTCTAATAAAAAAAAAAAAATCTTCTGATTGCAGGTAGCACTTGCTCCATTTGACTGATGGAATTGGATTCCCATTTGCTTGAAGGATGGGTCATGATAATAATCCTGGTGGGGAGAGGGGTATGAATCTACAAACAGAAATGCTCCCCTAGTAATCATAGCCACATGCTGCAAAAGTGTGATTTGTATGTAAAGCTCAATAATCATTATGAGAGGAGAAAGTCACCTACTGACTACCACAGCCAGAACTACTCCAAGACATAGATATATAAATATAGGTATAGATCTACTTGTATATCACACCTATATAGATCTATTTATATCTATCTATCTACATTCATATTTTTTCCAGGATGAAACAGAATATTCTGTTTTTCTTCCTTGTGAAGGGGACTTTAATTATGTCATTGACAAATTCTATTCTAATTTCTATGAAAATCATCATAGTTCTTATGCTTAACAATTCATAATAATACTCAAAATCATCATTTCTTATTTATGAAGCATTTGTATATGTGGACATCATTGTAACAAACCCTCTGCAAGGCATAGAAGAGAAATTTGCAACTACTTAAATGCCAGCAGAAATAATTTGTAGTCGTGTGTAACAAGGTGTTTAACATGTAGGGAATAATGTAGAAATGGATTCATAGGCAGATGTCAGAGAAATAGCAATCCTTGGCATCAGTGGAATCTGTCAGAAGGAAATAGGCAGAAATACCAGAAGGCAGGCAGTGTCAAGGGATGTCTCACAGTAGATAGAAAGGCCTCAGGAAGTAGAGACCGGAGTTCAGAGGTGAGAATCTTGTCTTTTGGAATGCCTATTTCTTTCAGAGAAGACAAGTCCAGAAAAACCAGGATAATCAGAAGAGAATCAGCAGAGGTTTACACATAGCATGAGGGAACAATATAAGGCCTTAATTAAGGGAATATGGGGTACAAGGCAGATTGTGACCATAGGGAAACAAATCAAAGACCCTCATACTTGTCCTGAGTATTAACTAAGAATAGATGCAGCAGCAAGGCTGATTTGATATGAGCTAATGAGCAGGTGAAACCTAATGTCTAGGCACTGTAATATGATCCGTGCTTGGGAGTAAAGTTTGTCCTAGAATCTGAGGCAGGGTTGAATGCAGGAATGGACTAATTCAGGCTATTGCATAAATGAGACAAATAGATCCTTATAGAGTGGTAGAGAAAGAAAAGGGGAAAGTATGAGAGAGACAAAGAAAGGGAAATGAAATTGGAAGTATAGAGTTACTGGATATAAATCATTATTTTCAGGCCCTCAAATACTCTAAGTTTTAAGCATTATCATTACATTAAATCCTAATGAATCAACTGATCATAAGAGGTAACTAGTGGCACAGTAAATAGTTCTTTAGGCCTGTAGTAGGAAGACCTAAATTCACACCCAGCCTCAGACATGTACAAAATGTGTAACCCTGGACAAGTCACTTAATCTCTCTTTTTCTAAGTTTTCTCAACTCTAAAATGGGGATAATTATAGTACCTACATTTCAAGGTTGTTGCAAGAACAAATATGATAATATTTGTAAAAAAACAAACAAAAAACAACACAACATGGTGCCTGGCCCTGAGGAGGTACTATAAAAGCTGACCCTACCCCCTCCCACTATTTTCTTTTGCTAAGGAACTCTGATGTGAAATTAACAGTAAACACATCACTTTATTACAAATAAAGTAATGTCTAAACTTCAGTAACTCAAATACTACCCTTGGATCTAAGGAGAGGATGCGCAAGGTCAGACAGCCCCCATTTCTGGTTTTATGTGTACTATGAAGTATTAAAAAGAATTTATCATTAGAGAGTATATGAAGATCAAAAAGCATTCCCTCACAACAGCCTTTTGTGGAAATTAATAGAAGTATTATTACTATTCTCTATTTGTAGATAAGGAAGCAAGGGCTCAAAGAGCCCTTGGTGAAACAGCATCATAGAGACATAGAGCATGGATGAGGAACCTGTGACCTTGAGGTCACAAGTTGCCTTCTCAGTCCTCAAGTGCAGCCCTTTGACTGAGTCCAAACTTTAGAGAACAAATCCTTTCATTAGGGGATTTGTTCTATGAAGTTTAGATTCAGTCATGTATCTGGAAGTTGCAGGTTCCCTTCCCCTGACTTACAGTGACCCTTAAAAGAGCTTTCTGCTTCAAGCCCCTTTTACAAATGACAAAGCTGAGACTCAGATTGAAAGGCTTGGCCATGATAACATAGTAAGTCTGAGATTCAAACCCATCTCTTTTTATTACCATATACACCATATACCATACCAAAAAAGAGGAGAGGGAAAAGGAGGGGAAAGGAGCTAAGGAGAGGGAAGGGGAAGAAAAAGAAGAGGAGAGAAAAAGAGGGGAAGGGAGGGGAGGGAGAGGAGAGAGGAGGAAAAGTTCTTAAGGAACTCTAGTACTTCTTTGGAAAAGTTGGCACACAGAGAAATAAGAGTTATAAGATATTTAAACTGGCAGAAAGCATAGTGATAATATAATTTAACCACCTCCTTCTAAAATTGAGAAAACTGAGGCTTAGAGAGGAGAAGTGACTGGAAATAAATGCTGTGACATTTTGCACAGGAAAATAGGTATGAGAATGCATCTTAATGATGACTTATTTTATTCTAAGTTCCATGCATGGGAGCTGACATTTTTCCACATTAAAAAAAATTCTTGCCAGTCAATTAGCTTAGTTACTTGTGTTTTTATGTAAAATGTAGGTATAGAAGATATATACCAAGTTCAATCTTCAGGCTGGATGCCTTTTTAATTACATGTGTCTTTCTAGGTGAATTATTCCAGCTTTCTTGAGTCCAGGGATGAAGCAAATAAAACTGTCTATATTTTATCTCAGACCTCTTCTGCAATATCACTTATGGTTATTTTCATATAGTCAGATTTAGCTTTTTTTCCCCCAATTTGCCATCTCTAGGTTTAATTGCAAGTTATATTCAAATTAGGTAGCTTTTTAACTGTGGGGTCAATGGATTTGAAATTATATGCCATGAGTGAGATTGAAATTTATGTTAGCCTAGTACTTTAAAACAAATTCTCTGTCATTGTAAATTGTTAATACTGCCTATGATTAGAAGGTAACCACGCAGATGATGAGCGATACAGAAGGAGAAAAACACCCCACTCATAATCATTGCAGGAGATGTTAGTGGATACGTATCTGAATGAACTTAGTATCTATTAAAGCATCCATGACAATTAATGACATAAGTACAACATGAAAGAAAATGACCATTAACATTGCTACATGATGACAAGACACACAATATACCTGTTCTGAATAATTAAAAATGCATATTACTCTGAAAGCAATGAAGCGGCACATGGTGCATGATACAAGGAGGATACAGCATGCAATGAATGAGGATTTCTGAAGAATAAAATTAAAAAATCATCATCAAGGAACTGTATAATAGGAAAAGAACATAATCTGGGTTTATGATGAGAGCAAAGGATGACAGCTGGACAACTAGAGTCCTCCTTTAATACAGTTACAAGGTCAGGAGAAATTGAGCAAGTTCTCATGATGAAGTATATGTATAGAAAAATTAAACATATGCCTAAGATTGTTATTAATAATTGGGTAGTTGGTAAAAAATGATTGGGGTAGACATAAATATGACATGACTTTAAAAAGTAAAACTTTAAGAATAGCTAAAATGAGTAATTATACAAACTAGGTGAAAGGGGAAGAGCTGACACAGCAGAATTAAAGGGAGGGATAGGGCTGTTAGTTGTAGTAACCTACTTTTATCAGCAAAGGGTTCAAGGGGGAATAATAAATAGATATCTAGAAGAGTACAAGAATCTTCTAAATTCAGAAAGAAATAAAATGCTAAGGGGATAGAGATAGGGAGAAGATAAGGGGTATCTGTGGAAAGGAAGGTGAGGGAATAGGTTAAGGGGAGGATAGAAAGGAGTTTAGATTAAAGGGAATGGAAGGATAAGGGAGAGATCCTTGGAGATAGGGTAGGTTAAGTAATAGAAAGGCAAAGTAGTGGGCAGAAGTACAGTAGAGGAGTCAACAGGGATAGAAAATAAGAGACATGCACAAACATAAAACAAAGATCAGGAGTATAATTTATGAGGGAAAGTATATTTTATAGACACATGTAAATATGTACATGTATATATATATATATATATATATATATATATATATATATATATATATACGTGTATGTATATATCTATATATGAGTATATCATGCTAAATTGTAGCCTTATGAGGTGGGGGTAGGAGAAGGAAGGTGGAAAAAAGAACAAAGTAAAAAGTGCACAGCAGAGAACAAAAGAAAACTTACAAGAAAACAAAGAAAAGATGGACAGCTCTCAACACAACAGACAGTATTAATTATTAGGCTTCCCTGAAATGCAAATTTGTTACTATGTATATTGAATCCTTTCTTATGTTTTGCTATGCACATGATGTGTTTTTCTTTTTTTATTTTGCATTTGTTTTAATAGTTAAGTTTGTAATGTTTCTTTTTTCTTTACTTATTGTTTAAGTTTTAGAAAAGAAAAAAGAAAAATTCAAACAATTCACCACTAACACATAAATCAAACTCAGCAATATACAAAGGGTAAGACACCTAAACACCTATCTTTGCAGAGAAGAAGGGAGGCACATTCATGTATCTCATCCAGATAGGAAAGGGAGGATTACAAAGAACCTTTGTGACTCCATCAAGAAGAGGACATGCTAGACTAACCTCATTTCCTTCTTTGGCAGAATTACTTTGCTAATAAATGAGGCTAATGCCATGAGTATAGTTTGTCTTGATTTCAGAATATCTCTTGTCAAAGTACCTCATCTTATTCTTGTGGAGAAGATGGAGAGATAGGTATTAGAAAATCATACTATGATCAAATGGATTCAGGACTGGTTGATGACTGAGATCCAAAATTGTTGCTAATGGGTCCATGTCAATGCATCGGTATGTTGTCAGGGGAGTACCCTGGGGATTTGTCCTAGGGCATATGCTAGTTACCATTTTTTATCGGTGATTTGGATAAAGACATAGATGATGTACTCATTATATTTGCAGGTGACACAAACCTGTTCAGCACATCTAATACACTGGATATCAGAATCAGGATTTGAATAATGACAAAATAAGACATGGTACTGAATCTAAGAATATAAATTACTTTACCATTTATTCATTGTATGTGTTTATATATATACATATATATATATTTATAGGAATATATGTTGTTTGTAACTATATCCCTTGCACCATAGGCAGCTGGTGGTGCTGTGGATTCAGTGTTGGGCCTGGAATCCAGAAGACCTGAATTCAAATCTAGCCTTGGACTAATTGTTTGACAATGGGCAAGCCTCATATGCATTTTTGCCTCAGTTCCTTTATCTGCAAAAATGAGGATAATAACAGCTCTGACCTCACTAGGTTGCTGTGAGAATATAATGAGATAATATTTATAAAGTTCATAATATAATACAACATAGTATATGCAATATAGTTGTTGTTATTCAGGCATATCTAACTCTCTGCGACCACTTTTGGGGGTTTTCTTAGCAAAGATATTAAAATGGTTTGCCACTCCCTTCTCCAGCTTATTTTACAGATGAGAAACTGAGGCTAACAGGGTTAAGTGACTTGTCCACGGTCATATAGCTAGCAAGTATTTGAGGCCAGATTTGAACTCATGAAAATGAGACTTGCTGATTCCAAGGCCAATGCTTTATACACTGTGCCACCTAGTTGGCACATTGTAAGTACTATACAAATTCTTATTCCCTTTCCCTTTCCTAGCACAGTGCCTGGCACAGAGTCACTGCTTGACCAATTTATGTGATTGATTATAATTATAATGATTTATAATGACGAGGCTTGGCCCTGGAGAACAGTTGAGAAATTCACTTCCTTCCATTCACCAAACAAATGAAAGACCAAGGGTTTCAATATTTTAAATAGTGTTATGCATAACTAATATTTCATTTGGTTTTGCCCAAATTATATTTATTCACCTATCTATTTATTTATCTGCTCTCTGGCTGTTCATTAATTCATTTAGCTATTTAGTTACTTATTCATTCCTTTAGTTTCTCATTTGTTAATCCGTGTATTTAAATATTTATTGCTTTTCATACTTTATTGTTTCAAAGGAAGATTCTCTGGGTAGGGGAGATGAGGAAAATATGTAATTGCAAATGAGCGTGAAGTAAAAAACAAAAGACATCAAAGGAAATTTTTTAAAAGCATCAAAATGAGTAAATTATATCGTTATTTCTGAAAGTGTTCAGAATAGTATCTTGGCTTCACTAAATATAGCAATTTGAAATATGAAATTCATATGAAATCATTGACCAGAAACTGCCTCTGGTGCCCTGAAATTGAATTAATTTTGATACTGAACAGTCTGTAAAGGAATGTCGCACATGTGCCACACCAGTTACATTCAACCCAAAGCTTCAAGTTATCCTTTGAAGTAACCTCCAGTTTACCCTCTTTTTGCAGGTCCTTTTAGAGAAAGAATTTTCCAGTTGTGATGCTTTCCTTCTCAAAATCCCTAGTAATCAGAAATATACGGAAGCCATTGTGAGCATTTAAATCTTAGAAATCAACAGCTATAAATAAGAGTCTGATTACTGCTCTGTGATATTTCAGGGTTAAGAAAGCTCTAATGGCACTTAACAATATAACACTTAATAAAGCCAATTAATCTTAAAAATGTACATACATCTTTCTCCCCTCCCAAAACACTTTGTTGTTTAATATTAACCACTGTACTCCTATATTGTTCTAAAACTTTGCTTGAGCTCAGCATGGATGTAGTAGAAGGCTCAGGGAATGAAGTAATCACTAGACTGAAGGACCAAAGACTATACACTAATAATGATAACAACTGAGATTCATATAATGCTTTAAGATTTTCAAAGTGTTTTACATCCATTATCTTTTAAAATCCTCATCGTGTCCCTGCTCATAGTATTCTATTTCCATCTTGAATCTCTGCTGCAGCAGTCAGCTTTCAGTCAATTCTTTGCAACATGCATTTTCAGTCATCGTTTCTGAAAATGGTCATGCATTTTCTTCAGAAGTGAACCAAGCTGTCATCACTGATCCTCATTACCTTCAAGAAGATAGTCTAGTTAAAAAGATCCACTACCAAGGATCCCCAGAAGTGTTTTGTTTTAAGGAAACTGGCTAATGGGATTGACCACATTTTGCATTCCTTATCATGTTATTTCATCTTTAGCAAAGGGTCAAATTGATATTAAATTCATAATCAGGCAGTATTTCAGCACCTGTCTCTATAATCTTTGTCTGAACTAATTTTAGAAGTTCAAGAATATATATATATATATGTATATATATATATACATATATATATACATATATACACACACACATAAATATGTGTGTATATATATATTTATATATTCCAGATGCTACTTGGTCTATTGGTGATGCAAACATATATGACTCAGTCTTTGTTTGGAAATATAGGCAAAGAACAATTTAGTTTTCTTCAAATATAGTTCAATGTATTGGCTTACAAAAGTCTTTTGAAATTCACTATGGATTTGCCATATTGAAGATGATGTTGGTGCTTTTTTCTCTGGTAAATATGTATATATGTTAGTGATCAGGTAGTTTGGAAACGCTGTCCCTTGATTTTTTTTTTTTATTTCTCTGAAATTTTGACTTTGATTTTCTCTGATACCTGTGCTTGATTAAAGTGATTGTAGACCCCTTGAAAGTTGCTTTCCTTTTATGAATGCAGGTCTAAGACCCTGTGATAGCAGCCCCACTGTGTATGTTGGGGGCACTTACCGTTACATCAGCCCAGGAGGAGTGCTATAATCTCTAAGATGACTCTTAGCTCCTAACTCTAAGATAACTCCTAACTCCTAACTTTCAGTTATTTGAGTTGCTGTTAGAATGTTCCTTTAAAATTATCATAAGTAAAAACCTCTCCCAAATTTTAATGAGATTGATCTACATTAGATTTGTAGCAACAAAGTACAAAATACTTGCCTATTTCTCAACGTATATTTTTGCAAAGTTTTTATATATTCCAAGGCAATAACATGGTGTAACAGAAAGGGTGCGAGACTTGGAGTCAGGTGTGACTTAGTTCAAATCATGTTTCTGACACTTATTACTAGAAGCAAATTATTTTTCCAACTGTAAAATGTGGATCACATCCATAGTACTTATGTCCATAGTGTTCTTAAAAGGAATTAAATGTGATAATACATATAATATAATACACTTTGCAACCGAAAGCATTTTCTAAATGTTGGTTATTATTATCATTGCATATTTTATTAATATTTATTCATCTCATCCAAATATGGGATAACTAGGACAGATAGTATTCTCTACAATTTCCACACAGGAGAACAGAAATAAAGAGTAAATAAATGATTCACTGAAGATTATATAGCCATAGAGTGAAAAAGCTGGGATGAAGGATATTTGGGACTTCCATTCCAATCCTTTTCCTTTATCATGGTATTTAGGAAATTGCTACCTTCTATATAGAGAGTACTCAGAGGCAATGTAGTTGCCAAGGCGTAGTGAATCAATCAACAAGAATTTATTAATTACTTACTATCTGTAGACACTGTTGCTTAGTGTTAGAAACACAAAGAAAGGTAAAATATACTCCCTAGCCTGAAGGAGTTTACATTATAATGAGAAAAATTGCATTTTTAAAAAAGTAAAAATATTAAATATATACAATTAGATAGTTGGTTACCGTAGAGTGAATAAAAAAATTTAGCAAATGAATAAGATGGTTAGAACTGACTTGCCTCTAACTTAGTAATACTCACTTTCTTGCCTTATTTCCACAGATAAAGTTGAGGTCCCAAAGGAGATGAAGGCTATTTTTTTCTGTAAAGTGGCGAGGCTTTTCCAACAAATCTTCACCCTGTATATAGCCTGAGCCCAGGGCACCTCTACAGTACAGTCTCTAATCTCTTTCTGAGACTTTCCTCTGTGTTAGAGGGAACTGTCCAAGAGGGATATGGAACCAAACCTAAGGAAATAGTCAAAGAAACTTTGATCATGTCTGAAATTTCACCTAGGTAAAAAGGTACCCTCCCTAATAATACAAATATCTGCTTACTTATGTGAGTTTCCCAGGTTTGTCCAAGCATATAAACTTTGCACTAGATTTTGGAGCAAAGTTGAGGGTTCTTTGAAACCTGTCTTCACTATTGAAACCAGTCTCACTCTAAAGAATGACTTTGGCTGATATGTGTTCCACCACTTTGGGTATGCCAGGATGATAGATGGCATAATGTGCAAGCTTCCAACTGAACAAAGCCAATGAGCCTTGGTGTGAGCTTGGATGGCAATGAAAGATGAGCTCTTGCCTAAAGAACATATGCCATTTGTGAAAGCACTTGAGAAACTATTAAAAATGAGCCATTTGTTTTTGAGGGAAGTTTATTTACTCCCTCAACAGGGTATCTTCTATTATTCTAATCTGTCTGTTTCAGGACTCCCTATGAAGATTCACTTTTGAAATATACTGTACATGTTTTCTGAAAGCTGGAAGGCAGCAGAGATAAGAGCTTCCTTTGTGTGTCATTGGGAAAAATCCAATAAGATAATCATGGTCTAAACTGCTCTGAACCTGATGCAGTTTGAAGTTTTAGAGTCTTGGGATCATTATTTTGGGTACCTGATGGATTTTTGGAATCACAAAGGACATACACACACACATACACATACATATACATACACACATATACATATATATGTATACGTATATACGCATATGTCTATGTATATTTAGGAGCATCTGTGGCTGAGGAACTGTGTGTATGTGTGCATATATATATATATATATATATATATATATATATATATATATATATACACAAATACATATGTACACACATGCATACTTACACACATGCCTATATACATGGAAAATAGTATATTATTGTTATTTAGAACCTTCAAATATGCCCTGTGGGTGGGATCAATTGTGAGATCACATACCCCAGGCAAGAAGCTATCCTGGTCATAATCACAGACTGTTGCATTGAGAACAGTTTAGTCAATCTTAGAATGCTGGCCTAGAAACCAAGAAGACATGAGTTCAAATCCTGCTTCTGACTTATACTGGTTATGTGAACCTGAGTCAATCACTTACCCTTTTGGTGCTCTAGGAAACTCTCTAAGACTATAAATTGCAGAGAACTTCTCTATACCAATGAAATCAACGAAATGGGCAAGTCCTTAACTCCTGTCAATAATGATATTTTTTGACCAGCCTTTATTTTAAGTGATATTTAGTAAAGTACTTTATTTTAAGTGATACTTCTCTAACACGGTATGAAAATTTAGAGTTCTCATATGAGCAATCCAGTATGTCATGCAAGAGATGATGATTTTGTATTATTTTCAGTTTAATGAAGGCTTATTCACAGGATCATAGTATGAGTCCTGGCAGATACCTATACGGTCAACACTCTCACTTTAGAGATGAGTAAAGGAAAGCTCTAAGTTTAAGTGACTTGCTCATGTGTATGTGTGTCTATATGTATTGCATATGTTGTACATTTGTACACTATATGAATCTATATAGATTTGGCCTGAAGGGAGGTGTGTATAGTGGTTGCTAGCATCTACTCCACCATTTTTTTTCTATTAAAGCTAAAAGCCAGAAGACTAAAACCTCTTTTCTCCCAAACTGTCACAAACTCTACCCTTCACATAATCACATAGCACTGAATAATAAATGCCCACCAATGAGGTGAATCCCATGCACATAGACTTTGATATGTGAGTTACCCTCAAAGTCACATAGGGATATAATTTGAATCCATGTCTTATGGCTTCAAACCAAATATTATTTTAATTGTTCTCTACTACTTCTTGTGGTTCCATTTTCAGACAACTGTAATTTAACGTTTCTTAGCCACAGCAAATTAAAAATGTTTCTTTGTAACTTTTGTCAATACCATCCATGATTAAGAGGTGCCAGGTAAAAGCAGAGGGAGTATGTGTAGGCTGTTTGTTAACAACAACAACAAAAACCCCAACCTTCTTGCCTACCATTGCAATTGGTGTTCACAAAGTGAAACTAATTATGACTGGAAACAACAAATACACCTTTTCTATTGTATGTCATATAAGGAGTAAGATCACAGTTAAGATGGATTCAAATAATGTGAATTTGATTTACTGTAAATTATAAAGTGGTGTCTGCATTTTTAATGAAATTCAAAATTCAATTAATTTGATACATGCCGGCTAGTCAACAGTTTTTACATGTAATCATTTTGCAATTGTCTATCTTAGAATGTGTATGTGATCTACTGCTGCATAGTATATTAACAAAAACTGTCATATTTTTAAGACCCTTTAATAAAATAGACAAAAGGAAGAACATAACAGATAGAAATACTTCCAATACAAAAACAAAGAGCTATGGTATTATGTGAGAACAAAAATTTGATGCAACTAAATTGTATGAACATGATCATACTAACTCTAAAATAGAATGACATGTTGAAATACCTGAATCTATGCTACAGAGTATTTATCAAACAGGCAGACAAAATAAGAGAAAACATGTTATATCAGATGTTTGGGGGGTTTTTTTGCCTAGTAATAACTATAAGACATCAAAGCAGTGCAATGAAAAAAATGGAATGTCTTTTAACTTGTATGCAGTAAAGGTTTCAGTCAAAAATGAATTTTAGCAGAACTCTTGTCTTTCAGACAAATACTTCAAGTTTATTTAAGGCAGTGAAAAAGATAGAAATGAAGTGCATAGGGAAAAATTCTTTTACTGCTAGTGTTGTTTGGTTTGATCACAACTGCATAATATGAAATAATTGGACAGGCAGCCAATGCAGATGAGGATATGGCATATAAAGAGCCTCATGTGTGATACACACACACACACACACACACACTCACACACATGTATATGTTTGCAAGTATATATGCATATATAACATGCATGCATACATGCTAGTTTTGCCCCTATAGGTTACGGCCATATGGGTCTGTCTAGATATGACTTGCAGGGAGGCAAAAAAAGAATGGATTCCTTTAGCACCTAGTGTTTTCCCCATACTCTTTCTCCAAGGGATACTTTGAATCCTACCAGGAAGAAAAGCAGAAAGTTGGGGCCAAAGGTTGGCTACAAAGGGAAGATTATCAGTCTAAAATTATATTTATATGTTCCTTCAAATATTTTTAATCAAATGGAGGTTATTTTTTAATTCAAGCTATATTCCTGCTCAGCATTACTTAATGAAAAAGGAGTGTCCCAAGCTATATATCCAAGGCTTTATTTCCTTTCTACAAAATGTCAGTTCCACAATGAACACATATAGCAAATAGGGGAAAAATATTTGTCTCTCAATCTAGAGCAAAACAGAGATCAGAGAAAGTATACATAGGAGAATTTATACTAGATGGAACAGTGAAGCAAGTCTCACATTGGAAGTGTAATAATTCATTGCAACCAAGAGTCCCAGAGAAATGTCCCAAAGTCTGTATGTAGTATAGCAAAATAAGGATAGGGGCATAATATATATAATTATCTAATGATCATTTAATACTTGGGAGGCAATACAGAAAGGATCTTTGGTTTTTGGTCTTGAAATCCTTGAGATTTTAGAGAATCTAACGAAAGTCCATTTTTAAATATACTCATGGTGAGGTTATTTAGTTAAAAATTAGAGAATATCATTTTCTTTAGAGAATTAAAGTTGCATTTCACCAAGGACTAATGGAGAGACATATGGTAGGTATGAGAAGTCAATAGCATAGTGTTAACTAAGACCCATCGAGGAGAAGCAATAAAAATGTATCACCAGATAAATTTATGCCTCGAAAATGACGTGAGGTGGCTAAAGAAATGTAATATAGTGGACCATTGACTAAACCACTGCATTTTTGCCTTCAGCCAATGTTCTAGCATTTGATTTTATTTTTGAAATAATTGAATTTGATCCTGGAGTCTAGATCAGGTTTAGAGATGAACAACTCAGAAAATATTTATTAAATGCAATACACTGTTTTAGGCCCAAGGATAAAACATTGGTCTTTATTATAGTGCTTTCAGTAGCAAAATACATTAGTATTAACGAGGTCTGGTATATTTATCATTTGTATATAGCTCATTAACAGCAAAGGAAACACTAGCCACATCTTGATTAGCCACTAATTAACCATTTTGGCTGCAGTCCTCCCTTTGATGCAATGAAATGCTCTGTTTGGAAACAATCATTGTGATGAAGCATTTTATAGCTTGGATCAGAATACCTCAATAAGAAACTAACAGCCAATTCCCTAGGCATCCATTTTTCCCTTTTTCATGTGCCTATTAGAAATTTTGCAGAGGGCAGGAAGCAGAAATTTACAAATGTGGTATGTTCTTGATACTTCATAGTATTCTACTAATTGACAACTTTGTGGCAAGTGACCCACCAAATTTATATTAAGGGTGGTCTTAGGCAATACTGGAAGGTAAGGGATATTTGAAATCAGCATCCTCTTGCCTCCTTTTCTTAGGGCATTTCCTAGTTAGAAGTTTTATCTCAGCATTCTTTTCTGACAAGACTGTCAGCATTTTCAAGGTGCTGAATTCTCAGCATGTTCCAGGATAAAGTGATCTAGTAAAATATCTTACACTTAAGAGTAAGATATTGACTGTTTTATGTTCCCAGAAATTATTTAATTTAAAAGAAGACCTCAAAGGAGTATAATTTAGTGAAAAAGGAGATATTTTTAAGGCAACTGATTTCTCCAACCTCTCAAATAATACCATGATAGGCAGATATTGGGTCCCCCTACTCAGATTAAGAAGTAAACGTTGTTGGAATGGGTATGAGATCAGTACACAATAAGCTTCTTGAAGGAGGGAACTGTTTTGTTTTTGTCTATTTTGTCTATTTTGTCTAGGCCTAGCACAGTACCTTGCATATAGCAAGCAGTCAACGAAGGCTTGTTGAATTCGTTGACATGTTGGATGGACTGGCATATGTGAGTAAAGTTGTAAGCTGGATTGGGGAACTGTGTGGAAATAGTTATTAGATGGATTTGGAAGAATAGTGATGAAGGTTAAAGAAAAGAGTGCTAAGGAAAATCTGGATGAGGAAACCTAGTAGAAGTAATAGCTTTATCTGGTGCATATATAGTGACAATAATGTTTCTTAGTTTTCTATGAGTGGAAAATTTAGATTGGTGTCAATTCATCACATGTGGTAAGTGATAAATATATTTTTATTTCCTGTATTTTCTTTTGTTTCTGATATTTTGAATGACCTATACATGGCTATATCACTCAATAACACAGCCTACAACCCAAATACATCTTCTGTTCAAATTTTCGTCATGTCTTGATTCCTTCACTGTAACTGAAAAACAAGCCAAAGTCTTCCAAATCCCTAAAAGTTCTCCCTAACTCCTACCTTTCCTGATAGTTATTTTTCCATTTTTCTCCTTTTCTCAGATAAGTTTCTTGTGAAAACTGTTTACACTCAATGTCTGCACTTACCATTCTCCCACTTTCTTCTAGACTCTCTGCATTCTAGCTTTTACTCTCATAAATCAACTAAAAATACTCTCTCAAAAGTTACAAATAGTTTCTTATTTGACAAGTATATTGACCGTTCCTCAATCTTCATATTCTGACATCTATTTAGCAAGTTGTGGTTGCCTTCCAGATTTCTCTCCTTCCTGGATTTTGTGACTATTCTCTTGTGATTCTCCTCCTTGATTCAACTGACTGATCTCAGTCTGCTTTTCAGGACGTTTGTATATGTCACAACCACTCTGTTTGAGTGTCCTCCAAGGTTTTTTCCTGGCTTTTGTTCTCTTTTTCCTTTGTATTATACTACTTCACTTAGTGATCTCATCAGTTCCCATGCGATCAATTATCTTCTCCATGGAGACTACTTGCAGATCTTTAAATACAGCCCACACCTCTCTTGAGATGTAGCCCCATATCACAAAATGTCTATTGAATATTTCAAACTGGATATCTCATAAGTATCTTAAACTCAATTTATAAAAAAAACAAAACTCATGTTTTCCCCCAAACTCAATCTTTTATTAACCTCATTATTATTATGGAGGGCATCACCATCCTTCCTGTTATTTAGGTTTACAACCTTGATTCCACTCTCAATACTCACCCTGTATATCTAAACAATTGTCAAATAATATAATCTCTTTTCTCATAAAATATATGGCATATGTCTCTTTCTCTCTATTCATACAACATAGTGCAGACCTGCATCACCTCCCACCTGGATTATTACAAATTGGACGCCCTGTCTCAAGTCTTTCTCTACTCCAATCTATCTTTCACACAGTTGTCAAAGTGATGTTATTGTAGCATAGATCTGATCATACCACTCACTTACTCAATATGACCAAATGGCTCCCTATTATCTCTAAGTTCAAATGGGAACACCTCCACTTCACATTGAGAATTCCTCACAGCTTGCTGTCTTCCAGTCTTTCTAGCCTTTTTTTACATATTTCTCTCTTACAAAAATCTCCCATTCAGCCATACAGGCCTACTTGTTGTTTCTTTTACATCATGCTCCATCTTTCATCACTATGTCTATTCTATTTTGATGGTATTCTCTTACATCTGCTATTTTTCTTCATAGTCTCTGCCTCTTAGAATCCCTGACTTCATTTAAGGCTTACCTCATAGATCATTTTCTTCTGTCACTCCTTTTTATCTATACAGTGGCTAAAGTCTTCTTCTCTAATGCTATCTTACATGTACCAATTTGTGTAGGATGGCCTCCACTATTAGCCTGTTAAGTTCCTTCAGGACAGAGCCTATTTTTTACTTTTTCTTTGAATCATTGTTGCCAAACAGAATTTCTCTTAGGTAGTTTTTCAATAAATGTTTGTTGATTGTTTAATTGGTTATGCATCAAACAAAGAGTTACAGAGAAGTCCATTGTATGTGTAGGATGAAAGAGGAATCTAGATGAATGTGACATGAGAGGAAAGGTACAGAAAAGTTCTCAGGAAAAATTATCTCTTTTTTTTTTTCAGAGAAGTTTGATCCAAGGATATTAGTTGAGAAGATGGAGGTAGGATATGACATAAAACTTCTGAGGAGAAAAATTTTAAATTTCTACTGTAGTGAATGGACCAGGAAATCAATTAGTTATGAATAGTAGACATGTCTTGTTATAGTTATGACTTGGGTGAGATTAACTAGCATAAATTAATAATGGATTTAGGCATTATGATTTCTGTGATTTTCTCCAGTTCATTTCAGCAACACATGAATATCAACAAAGGGTAATCAGAAATTGGAAAAGATAACAAGGTATTTGACATTAGATTTAGACTGAATCACCAAGGGGCTGAGAAAGAGAAATAAGGAGAGTATAGCCAGAGGAAGGGTGGCATAGGATAGTGATGGAGGGATTTCAGATCATGATGAGAAGCAAGAATAGATTTAAGAGCAGTAAGGGGCAGGTAAATAGTGAGAAATAAATATCATTATCAAATAAAGGAATCTTGGAGTTCTTGAACATAGAAATGGAACTATAGGATTATAGCAATATCAAGGTTATGACCATTCTTGTTTTCAACAAAGGTAGAATGAAGGAGTTGTTCACAAAAACATGTTTATCGAAGTCTTCTAGTATGAGTGAAAAGTTTGTATTAGTATAGACAACTATGAATCAGGCACTGACCTCATTGAGAAAGGAGAAATAATGTCTTAAAAATTGGCAGATAATAGAAACCAGAATTATTGGTGAATTGGGTTTTTAACTATAACTAATTTTTCAGAGACTTTACCATTATTTGCTACAGTGTAGCTTGATGAATATTGATATTTAAAAGATGGACATTTATTTTAAGGAGAAACTGGGGAAAAGCAGTTGGTCATTAAAATCACTCTATAATTCTGTTACAAAGGTATTTCAGTCTTCTCTCCTACTCAGTTCTGTTTTCATTGTATGGCCCATCTATAGTATCTGTCCAAGGTATATGGACCTAAGTGAAAGTTCTATGGATTGTCCACTTAACAGAACATCACAGTGCAGAAAACAAACATCTTACATTCATTTTTTACATAAAGGTTTTAAAAACATTAAGATTTGGTCTATCCAGTCAACTCATCTGAAATTATATTTCAAAATCCAACTGACCTTCATTTTAGGTATTCAAAATATGGCATATGAGGATATTTTGAAATATTAAGCTGTATTTAGACAAAATATATGGATGGTTGATGATTTTTTTATCTTTGCTTATGGATGTTTTTGTGTCATGTAGATGTAGCCTTTATTATGATATGAAGCCATTAGCCATCATGATGACTAAACTTGTTTTGTATTTCTTTGCCATATGAAGAGGCTCCATACCCATGAAATATTGTAATAAAATTTTTCAATGAAATAATGTCAATACTGAGAAACATTGTATTGTTTATGAAGTGTGTGTGTGTGTGTGTGTGTGTGTGTGTGTGTGTATGAGTGACACAGGCAAGAGAATTTGACATATGTCCCCTTTCTTTAAGTACTTTTAGACTTGAATGACATATTTTTATTATTCAAAATTTATTAATACATTTGTGAAAGTGAATTGAGTTATCTATCCTCTTCTAGTCTTATAAAGTACATATAATTTTAAGATCATGAAGCTAGCAATCATGGAGCAAATTAAATTATATATTAAGAGCTATTTTGTAGTGAGTAGCCCAGGGCTTTTAGTGCTAAGGTCCTCGCAAGTGAATCTTTGTGGCAGATTTTTTTTTCAGACAGTTGAAAAACAAACAAAAGCAAAATAAAACAAAACAACAAAGTTATTAGCAAACTGCTGAGCTTCATCTTATAAAAAAGTGAGAGAATGAAATATTACCTATGATTTTCCTAAATCTTTAATGATAAAACTTAATCATTGTGGAAGCTGGAATCTACTCTTCATTTTAAATCTATTCCTCTCCTACTCCTTCTATTTACTAGCTCTTATTGAAACCTCACTTTCTCCTGACGACATAGCCTCCCTTGCCATCCTTTCTAGCACTGACTGCACTTACACTCATTCTCCTTGGCCCATTGGTCAAGGCAGAGATGTTGGAATACTTATTAGTTCCCATTGCCACTTCCACTTTCTTCCCCTTCCTCCTTCACTCAGTAAGCATTCTTTCTTTAAGTTCATGCTAATTATATCTACAATCCAATCAAAATCCTTGTAGCAGTTATCTATAGTGTCCATGTCATTTCCCATTCTTCGTTAGTGAATTTGATGTCTATCTTATAACTTTTCTCTCCTTCCCAACTCCTGCCCTCATACTAGGAGACTTCAGCATACATACCGATTCTCCCTCAAACATCCTAACCACTCACTTCTTTAACCTACTCTTTTCTTATGAGCTACTCCTCCACCCCAACTCAGCCACACCCAAAGGTGATCATATCCTCACTCTTGCCATCCATCACCCATACATGTAGCACCTCCATGTTCAAGATTTCTGAAATCTGCTTATTTGATCATAATTTATTAGTTTTTCACTTCTTGCTTTGTGTCCCTTTACATAACCCTACTCTTCACTCTCATCATGACCTGTAATGCCTTGACCCCTCAATTCTGTTTAGGCCATCTCCCCTACCCTAGCCACTCTCTCCTCTTCTCCCCATCTTGACTCTTTGATAAACCAATTAATGTCTATACTGCTCTGTCTCTCTCTCTCTCTTGAATTCCTTATCCCTTTATGACATCACCAATTATACCCAGCTAAACCTCAGCCTTGGATCACTCCCACCATTCATTGTCTTTGCACATAGGGAATGGTGAAGGAAATAATGCAACAGTTCTGACTGGATTCACTTTATGTTCATAACCTCAGCTGGGCTCTCATTGCTTCTAGGCAATCCTACTATGCCTTATTATTAACTTATTATTATTGATAACTCACTATTAACTCATTATCACACTTTCCATAGAGGCTCTTCCAAATATTTTCATCCCTCTTCAAAACTCTCATGGCTCTCCCTCTCCCACTCTCCCAGATGAGAATCGTGCTTCATATTTTATGCGATAAAAAGTAAGGGTATTTACCATGAACTCCCTCTTCTTCCCTTTTCCTCATCTCCTATCACTCAGGCACCTTCTTCCACTTTCTCTTCCCTCAACCCCATTTCACATGATGAAGAGGCCTTACTCTTTAGCAAGGCTAAACTTTCTACTTGTTCAAGTGATCCCATTCCATCTCTTATCCTCTAACAGACTGCATTCTCTATCATCCACATACTCTCACTTATTTTCGTTCTCTCCCTCTCTGCTGGCTCATTTTCTACTATTGATAAATTGTCCATATCTCACTATCCTAGGGGTGGGGTCAGTGGAATATTACTTGATCTTTCCATTCCTTCTATCATACTATTTTGCTTTTGCTTTTGTAGTTACACTCCTCAAAAAGGCTAACTACAATACTGTCTTCACTTACTCTTTCTTTTCTCATCCCCTTATAGTCTAATTTCTCACCTTATTCAACTAAAACTGATCTCTTCAAGATATCTAATGATCCCTTAGTTGCTAAATCCCATGGCCATTTCCCCATCCCTATTCTCCTTGACCTCTCAGCAGTCTTTGACACTTTTGATCACTCTCTCCTCCTTGATAGTCTTTTCTCTCTAGGTTTTTGGGTCACCACTCTCTCCAATTTTTCCTTCTACCTATCTGATCACACCTCCATCTCTTTTCCTGGATCCTCCTCCAAGTCATGCCCTCTAGCCATAAGTGCCCCACAGAGTTCTGTCCTGGACCTTCTTATCTTCCCCCCCCCCCATTACTTGGTGATCTCATCAGTTCCATGGATTTAATCTACTTTTCATCTCCCAATATCTGATGACCTCCAATCTCACATTTCCCACTGCTTTTCAGACATTTTGAGCTAGATGTTCAGGAGGCATCTTAAACTCAATATGTTCAAAGTAGAATTCATTATCTTTCCCCTGAGGACCCACTACCTCCTACTTTACCTATTACTATAGAGAACAACATGATTCTTCCATTCCCTCATGCTCATAATCTAGGAGTCACCCTAGATTTCTTGTTATCTCACACAAGCTATATTCAAACTATTGGCAAGGTCTGCTGATTTCATCTTTGCAACATATCTCAAATATGATCTTTTCTCTCCTCTGACACAGTCACCACCCTAGTACAGGCACTCTCTACTTCATGCTTCCATTCTTTCAATAGTTTGCTGATGGATTTTCCTGCCTGAAGTTTCTCCTTACCCCAATCCATTCTTCATTCAACCACTAAAGTGATTTTTCAAAACTTCAAGTCTGCTTATATTATTTTCATACTTACTAAACTTTAATGGCTTCCTATTGTCTCAAGGATCAAATACAAAATGCTCTGTTTGACATTCACAACCCTTCATGACCTACCTACCTCCAATCTCTCCAAACTTTATGTCCCAACACTTAGTGTTCAATCTAGTGACACTGACTTCCTGGCTCTTCCACAAACTTCATCTCTCTGCTCTGGGCATTCTCTCTGGCTGTGCCCCATGTCTAGAATGTTCTCCTTTCTCTACTTTGACTGCTGACCCCCTTGGCTTCCTTTAACTCCCAATTAAATCCTACCTTCTATTGGAAATCTTCTCCAAGCCCTCTTATTTCAGTACCTTCCTTCTGTTAAATGCTTCCTATTTATAATGGATATAGATTGTTTTGCATATATTTGTTCTCATGTTGTCTCTCTCATTTAATTGTAAGCTGTTTGAGGGCAAGGGACTGTCTTTTGTCTCTTTTTCTATCCCCCATGCTTAGTACAATGCCTGACACAGAATAGTCACTTAAAAATGTTTATTGGATTTTATTTCAGAGAAATGAAACAGATTCAGTCACTTGTAAACTATGTCATAGAATCAGATATTTAGAGTTTGAAAGGACTTCAGAGGTCATTTAATATGACCTATCATTTCACAAGTGAAGAAATTCAGACAAAGAGATTAAAATACTGTATCAGTAAGTGCCCCAACATACACAAGGGGGCCTGCTATCACAGGTTCTTTGATCTTCTTTTCCAAAAGGAAAGCAATTTTTGAAGGGTCAATAATCATTTAAATAAAGCACATGTATCATTCACTTAGTTCAGGGGAAAAAGCACTCTGAATTTCAGAGAAAATACAGAGAAATCTAAATCAACAAACAGCACTTCCAATCTGTCTGACAGTAAGCAATACAGACATCACAGATAAACAGACAGATCCAATTGTCTGATAATTACATACATATATAATTACCAGAGAGGGAAGCACCGACGTCTGGGTCAGGAGCTGTCTTAGCGACTTCCCAGAGTCTCATCTGGCATGCAAAACTTCTTCCAAAAAACAAAGCCCCAAAGTAAAACCTTACCTCAGAGTATTTAAACACTTCTAGGGCCAGAGGGCATTACAAGCCTCATTAACAAAAGCTTTGAGCCTTCCTACAAATTTTTCCAGGCCCATTAATGGGTGGGGAAGATCTTCTTTAATCTCATCATTTAAGCAGAAGCACTTGATTATACTAAACAAAAACAACAAAAGATACTACTTTGCTTGCCATCACAGATTATTCCCCAAGTACAGACAGGTAATAAATAGAAGAGTTTTAATTTAATTTAATTTAAATTTAGTTTAATTTAATTTAAATCATCTGATTCCAAATCCAACAGTTTCTATGAAGCTTTTGTTTCTTTTATTCCTGGTATATAATTGGAATTGCTCACTTAAGAGTTGTCCACAGTACAATAGTGTCCTAATTACTAAAGCTTATTAGTTTTAAATTTCTCATCTACTTTGTTTTTGTGGTAGCATTCTGCTTCTCATTGCATGCCCTTGTAAAGAAACATTCTATTAATGGAAAAGAACCTATATGTACAAAAATATTTATAGCAGCTCTTTTTGTGATGACCAAGAATTGGAAATTGAGAGGATATCCATCAATTGGGTGATGGCTGAGCAAGTGGAGGTACGTGAATATAATGGAATACTATTGTACTAAAAGAAATGATGAACTGGTGGACTTCAGAAAAATCTGGAAAGACTTATATGAACTGCTGTTGAGTGAAGTGAGCAGAACTAAGAGAACATTGTACACAGTAACAGATATAGTGTGTGCTGACTTATTTTAATAGACTTATCTCTTCTTAGCAATGTAAGGACCTAAAACAATTCTGAACAACTCATGAGGGAAAATTCTATCCACATCCAGAGAAAGAACTATGGAATCGGAATGCAGAGTGAAGTAGACTCTTTTCTTTTTTTCTTTTGTTTTGTTTTCCTTTCTTATGTTTTTTCCCATTCATTATAATTCTTCAGTGCAACATAACTAATGTGTAAATGTATTTAATAGGAATGTTTGTATAGAGCCTATATCAGATTGTATGCTATCTTGGGGAGGGAGGGAGAGAAAATTTAAAACTTGGGGAAGAGTATGCTGAAAACTAAAAATAAAATAATTGAAAAAGAAAAAAAGAAACATCCTATTATGTGTTGTTTCTCCTCTACTCTTCTTTGTTATTCTTAATCTTCAGAATTCAACCTGTACTTTCCTATCTCTGTTTCTTTGTTCATACTGATGTATTTAATTGTAGCATCTCTTCTCCATATATTTCTCCATTGAATTCCAAAATATTTTTGACGTTATCCAGATTAAATTTCAGTATTACCATGATGTCTTCTCTGTTTCCTAATATTGGGAACAGGCTTTCCTCTTAGAATTCATATAGCATTGTATTCTGTCCATCTATCCCTTGAATTTACTTATTATGAGACATTGTGAAGCACTGTTCATTTCTAATTTCCCTGATCAACCCAATACATTTCCCAGCACAATGCTATCTCTTGTAAAAGAAAAAAAGTATGTAACAAAGATAAGATGTGTTCTCAAAGAATTTATAGTCTACTTCAGGAGATGGCATTCTACATTTTCTCTAAGGCTAATTCTTTGCCCATTGTTATTCAAATCCTGTTCCTCCTGGACTACAAACCCAATTGCCCAGTCCAAGAGGAGAGAATTCATTTATTTATTCTAAGAAAGAATTTCACTGAGCTTGATCAGTCAATAAATCAATAAACATTTATTAAATTCTAGTTATGTGCCAGGCACTGTGCTGACTTCCAGGATACAAAAAAGGCAAATGACAGGCTTAGCCCTCAATAATTTAATGGTTTGAAATGACAGCAACTTAATGAAAACCACATTATTTTAACCTAATTTTATTTTATCCCTGCCACTTAGGGAAAACACAAATTTTGGTGACCCAGTACAGAATTACAGTTATATTATCTAATAGTTTACAAACTACTTATAAAGATCAGAGGATTTATATTTTAAATTGTGCAGTAATGCACAGATTTACAACTTAAATTCAAAAATCAGAAGAATGAAATGAGGAATATTCCAGAATTACCACAAAGATCATAAACCCTCTAAAATCCCCAAACTGGTAACAGATTGATAAAAGGACAAAAGTTCAATTTCTATGTTGGCTGCTTGCTAGCTGTGACCTTCGACAAGAAATTTAAGATTATATTCCCAGCACTTAGCACAATGTCTGGCACTTAATAAATGTTTGTTGAGCTGAATTTCAGAGAAACAGAATAGACACAGTTCATTCGCAAACTATATCATAGAATCAGAGATTAGAGTTGGAAAGGACTTCAGAGGTCATCTAATATGACCTTTAAGATCCCTTAATATCTCACTTTCCTTATTTGTAAAATGAGACAATTTATGAGATTCCTTTAAGTTCCAAATCTATGCTACTATGATCACTGTGGTAAGAGAGAGTTCATTTTTTGCTGTTAGTTTGAATTGGCAAGACAAATGAGAAAACAGAAGAGATAACAGTGGAAGTACATCTGGAAAAATATGGGTGTGGAGAAAGACATTTCTCATAAATGTATGATAAAAAAAATTGACAGACCAAATTAAAAGAATGAAAAGGTGAGAAATTAATCTTGACTATCTCTCTGTGATGAAAGAAGAAAGAAATGTTAGGAGAGTAAGCATGGTATTCCTCAGTTTTCCATTCATTTATGAAAAATTAATTCAAATCTACCTAGAAGAGAATATTTCATGTTACCACAGAATGTCACATTGTTAGATGCCAGTGACTGATGTCTCTTTCTTGGATTTTTACTGTAATGTATGCCAAAATTCTTTGGTGATAGGAAAATTGTTTCATTCCCGGCATGAGGTAACAAATGGGGCACATCTGCAGAATGGCAACTTTTGAGGATGGGAAGAGAGAGAAATATTCTCTTTTGAGACCCTTATTTTGGCACATACATCATCTGTTTTCTTGCCCATTTAGAGGAGTATTGAGGAATGCACTCATCATAAGGATGGATTAGCCACATCTGCAATGAGTTTTATATCTAACATATGATGTTTTATTACTCCCTAGAGACTTCTTTGGAAATAAAATAAAGTCCTACAGGGATTTTCTGGTCGTTCATTTATTTTTTTAGGTAGCAAGGCTACAAGAAAGAGTAAAATAGAGGTGTGCTAGGCTTTTAAGGCAATTTTACACATTCTTCAAGTAATTTTTTTATAGATACCACTGAAATTCAGACTTTCAAAGGAGCTAAACTGACTAGTAGCTACATAATTTCCCTAAAACAATAAAAAAGTGCATTAAATAAGTAGATCTTTTGAAAGTATTAACAAAAGTTGTTCCTGCTTGTATTCATTTGTTCAAAAAAAAGGCTATTAGGTGAAATGAATGGGGCACTTGACTTGAAATCAGGAAGCCTTAGTGTCAGATCCCATCTCAAAACTGTATTCTTTTATCTTGACCAAGCCACACTTTCTGAGGCTTCAGTTTCTTTCAATGCACAATCTGTATGATACAATCAGGAATATCTACTTCACATGGGCATTGAAAGGCTACAATTGAATACTGAAGGTATTTTTGTTTTTTGGAAATCTTAAGATGCTATATAAATACAAGCTACTGACATTATTTCAGGGAGACAATATGATTCTTTGTCCTCATGCTAACATGATTTTGGCATGTTAGGTAATTAGATTACAATACAAGAAAGCCCTAATTCAGGTTTAGGGCTTTGGTCACCCTACTGGGTTAGCAATTGTGGGCAACATGGGCATAATGAGTTCTAATATAACTTCAAACTCTGAAATCCTAGAATGTCATAATGAAAATGTTTAAATCAAGCAAAGAAAATACTCTAAAACTGAGAATAATCATAAATTATCATAACTAATAAATTTTTGCAAAAATACATATGGTATGTGTTCTGGATTTTTTGTTTGTTTGCTAACATAATATGAATTGGACATGAGGCAAGAATATATGTATATGAGACAAGAATCTCTCATTAATATATATATAAATAAAATGCCTTTTATTATAAATACTCATTGTTAGTGATATCTATAAGTCCTAAAAAGCCAAAAATTTCCTCTCAAACTCTTACTAATTCTTATAACTCCCTACATGAAAGATGTCTGGATATTCTTTCACAGTCTTAATTGTTAGATTTTCATCCAATTGCCCAATCTAATGTAGATATCCTACAGATATTTCTCCTGAGTCCTCTTTTCTTCTCCCTCTCTAGTATCTTGAATTAGCTTCCACTGAGTTCAACTTAATCATCTCCTGACCTCCATTTCTATATCAACAAATGTCTAGTTGACATCTTCAAGTGAATATCTGGTAGACATCTTAAAATTAAAATGTCCAAAACTTAATTACTGCCAGCCTGCCCTCTTCCTAATTTTCCTTTTACTGTTGATAGTACCACCATCCTCCTGTCACTCATACTTGAAACCAGAGTGTCACTGAAAACTTTTCACTCTTGTCCTATGTCCAATCAGTTGCCATGTCCTGAAAATTCTACCATTTAAGCATCTCTTGTATGTTCTTTCCTCCTTTGACACTGGCACCACCCTGGTGCCAATTCTGATCTCTACATAACTGAACTATTGTGATTGTCTGCTGATCGGTATCGATGCCACAAGTCTCTCCCCTCTCCAACACACCCTACTTTCACCTTTCAAAGTGATCTTAAAGCAAAAATTGGCAATTTTAACACTCCTCTAATAAAACTAACGGTTCTTTGTCACTTCTAGGATTAAAAATAAAATATTTTTTTGATGTTCAAAGCTTCTGTCTCCTTCTTATTTTACATTTTTTCATCTTACTCTCTCCCTTTTCCCATATATTCTAGATTTAGTAACACTGATCTTATTGTTGTTCCTTATACATGACACTCCATCTCAGGACTCCAAGTATTTTCACTGACTATTTTCCATATCTGAAATCTTTCTTTTCATTTCAATTTCCTGTCCTCCCTATGTTCTTTCCAGTCCCAGTTATGTTGTTCAATGGGCCTAGAATCAGGAAGACCTGACTTCAAATCCAGCCTCAAGTGCTGACTAGCTATGTGACTCTAGACACAGCATTTAACCTTCCTCAATTTTCTTAACTGTAAAATGAGGTAATAGCTCCTACATCTCAAAGTTGTTGCAAGGATCAAATGAAATACTTGTAAAACACTTGGTAAACAGTACCTGAGACATAGTAGGCACTTAATAAATGCTTACTCCATTCTCGATAAGAAACCTTTCCCAATCCAGCTTAATAACAGTGACTATACTCTGTTGATTTTATCCAGTTTATCCTGTGTATATCTTATGTGCAAATTGTTGTTTTCATATTATCTCCCCCAAAAGAATGTGAGCACTTGAGAGCAAAGACTGTTTCTTGACTCTTTTGTAGCACCAGGGATTAGCTGAGTTCCTGAAATATAGTAGGTACTTACTAAATACTTGTAGACCAGCTCTTGCTCCTACCACTGCAACATAAATACCAGGTTTTTTTTTTAACTAAAAAAACCTAAAAATTCTTTAAAAAGACAGTGATGATAACTATTAAAATAGAAATATAAAATATCAAACTGCTAAATAAAGGAGTTGATTAAAAACTAAAAAATAAATAAAATTAACTAACCACATAAAAAAGAGGAAATTAAATGTCCAGGAAAATAAACAAAAGAAAAACTAATAACATTTTGTTCAACAAACAAAGGAACTTCTTAAACATCATATCTTCCAGTATTATACCAACAAAATTGATAATAAATTGAATATTTGCAAAAACGTAAATTTAGGAAGATATTTATTGCTTTTTTTTGGGTTGTGTCAATATAATAAAAGTAGCAATATATCCCAAATTAATCAACAAATTAATAACATAGCCAATCAAATTGACAAGGAATTATTTTTGGAAATTTAAAATATACTTAAAAAATACCTCTCAAGGGACAAAATATCAATAATCTTAAGGAAAATAACATGAAGGGGAAAATGAGAAGGAAGGGACTTAGCTATGCTAGATATGAAAGTATATTGTAAGTCTTTGGGGAATGCTTTAAAAATTGAAAAAGTCAGTCATTGAAACATTGTGTAGAAAATACAGAATTACAAACACAATTGCACTACAAACTCATTCACTCTCATTCTCTGATTAAATGCTCAATATCCAGAAGTAAACAGGCACAGCAGAAGTGTTCAATAACTTCTTGAACCCCAACTATTGTAGTAAGAGTCTACTATTTAATAAAAAATGCTGAAAGTGGGGAAAATATTATGACAGGAATTAAGTTTTGACCAATATCTCATATACCGTGAAAGGGGGAAAAATAATAGATGACTGACAAATGAATGTTAAGGTTTTAAACCAGTTTAAGTTAGAAAGGCAATAACTTTTACAACCATGGATAGGGAAATAATTTTATCTGAACAAAAGAAAGAAAGAATACCATGAGGTAAAAATACACAATTTAGATTGTACAAATTTGAAAAAGTTCATTTTTCCCAGAAATATAATCAATGTAGTTAACAACAGAAGTGGGGGGAAATCTTTGCAGCAAACATATTTGATAAAAGTCTGATATCCAAGATATTTAGGAAATATATTTAACTATATAAGAACAAGAACCATTCCTGATAGATAAATGCTTTGACCATTATTTCTTGAAATAAATAATGCAAATGATCAACAGGCACATAAAGCATTCTTTGGATAACTAATAGTAATATGAATTTAAATTTAAAAAAAAGTATGAGTTTCTTTTTGGAACCCATTAACTTAGCAAAGACAACAAAAAAGTAAAATCACATTTTTTTTTGTCCAGATGTGGAAAAAGAGGAATATTAATGCACTGGTGGAGATGTATGTATTGATCCAGTTATTTTTGAAAGCAATTTGCAGACATGCCCAAAATTCACTAAGCATTATTGCTCTTTAACCCTGCAATACTATTACTAGTCACATAAAAGAAAGTGGAAAATGAGCCACATGTGAACAAATATTCATATCATACTTTTCTGTGGTGAGAAAGAAATGAAAACTAAAGTGGTACCTATCACTTTCAGAATGGCTGAGTAAATTGTGTTGAATACAAGCAGTGAGATATCATTCTACATTAAGTATGACAAAAGGGAAGGATTAGAAATGAACTGAATATAGAGTGAATTGAGTAAAACCAGGAGAACAAATTATATTTTGCCTACAACCCTATAAAGAAAAAGAACTTTGAAAGACTTAATGATTTTGATCAATGCAATGTCTGGACACTGTTCTTGAAACCTGATGAAAAAGTATTCTTTCTGCTTCTTGATTGATGGAGAAGAAGTGTGGAATGAGACATAACATTTTAGACATGACTAATGTGTGAATGTCTTTGGCTAGAATATGCTTATTTGTTTCAAGAGAGAGTCTGGGAAAGGGAAAGTTGGAGGTGGACAGAGAGGTACAATGATAGTAATTCCCTTAGAAACAAATTAAATTTTTTTAAAAAGAATATCAGGGAAGCATTATAAAATACATGGAAGAGAAGAGAATAAAATTTAGAAGGAGGCACTGAAAAACAGTATAGCTCTGGAAGAAATGTGATGAATTTCTTATGTACTTTTTAAGAGTTATATATGATAAAAATTTGTGATTTTATATATAATCCTCCATTCCTTGATTAAGGAAATGGTCATATTTATTAAAGTACAAACAAACCCTACTAATAAACATGATGTTTAAAAATACACAGGCAAGTTTACTTGTCTGTCTTGAAAATAATTTTGTTCTTTGTTTCAGTGTATTTAAGTAGGATATTTCTCTTTAAAGATGCCTATGAATGATATCCCCAGAAAGGAAGTCAGAAAATACATGCCAAACATAGTCATATCTATCTGTGTAGGTCATTTCAAGTCTTTGAGTCTCAGTTTCTCCATCTGTAAAATGAGAAGATTTGATTGAATAGATTCTTAAATAACTTCCAGCTCTAAACCTGGGATTCTCTAAGATTTGCTTACATGATAAGGTATATGATTTTTGCACTCATCCTGACAATGTAAAAGGGCATTTTGGTAACTATCAAAATTATTTGACCAGTAAAAAAATAATCTTACCAGGTAATTCAGATGAAAAAAATCTTTCTGGATTATTCAACTTGACTGACACTGTTAATCAGGGTTACTCAGCTTTGAACTTTATAGAACAAGTTAGGATAAGGGAGGCAAAATTCAACAGATGATTTCACAATAGGAACAGAAGCTACGATGGTCACCTCTTGCTTCAGATTTACCTCAAGCACATCATGTCCAAAATATCAAATGATTTTTCCCTTTAAAGCCAGTCCATTCTTATAATTACTCTTTTCTCTTAATGGTGCCACCATTCCCTTGGCTATCAAGGCTTGAAATTTCAGAGCTGTTTCTGATTCTCTCCTCCCAAATCTAATTATCTGACAAGTCCTTACCAACAAAGAAATCTCTCTCATCCACCCAAACCTTTCTGCTCACAACTTCCACCCTATTTCAGGCCTTCATTAACTTTCACCTTTACTATTACAATAGATTCCTAAATACTGTCCCTGCCTTCAGTTCCTGTATTCCCTTCCCTCTACAATCTAACTTTGTGCTTAGATCTGATGTCATTCTTATGAAAAATAAAACTTTTTCCCTCCTTTGTCTCTGAGTCTCTTTTCTCTGTCTCTCTGTCTCCTTCTGTCATCTCCCACTCTGCCTTTCTCTGTCTCTCTCTCTCAATGTCTGATTGTCTCTGAATTGTAAATAAAATTTCAGACAGAATTTCAAATTGGTATGGTCTTCAAATACTTGCATGAATTGTATCCCTCCCCATAGTAACTCTAAAATGTGTTTAATATTTTTGCTTTTCATTTGTTTTGTCATATCCAACTCTTCATGATCCCATGGACCAAAATATCCCAGGTCCTTCTATCTTCCACTATCCCAAACTCTCCAAGGCCATTTGTTACTTCCATGACACTATCTATCCATCTCATCTTCTACTGTCCCCTTTACTTTTCACTTCTATCTTTCCCAATATCAGAGTCTTTGCTAACATATCCTGTCTTCTCATTATGTGGCTAAAGTATATAAGCTTAAACTTCAGTATTTATCCTTCCAATGAGTAGTCTGAATTATTTTTTTAAGTATTGACTGATTTAACCTCTTTACTATCCAAGAGACTCTCAAAAGTCTTCTCCAGCACCACAGTTTAAAATCATTGATTCTGTGGTGCTCTGTTTTCCTTCTGATCTAACTCTCATAACCATACATTACTACCTTTAAAAAAAAACAAAACATAACTTCAGCTGTAGACCTCTGTCATCAAGGTGATGTCTCTGCTTTTCAGTAGGCTGTTCAGATCTGCTTTCCCTCCAAGAAGCAAGTGTCTTTTAATTTCATGGCTGCAATCAGTCTGCAAAAGATCTGCAGTGATTTTTGATTCCAAAATTATAAAATCTGACATTGCTTCCATTTCTTTCACCTCTATTTGCCAGGAGCTGATGGGACCAGTTGCCGTGATTTTAGGGTTTTGTTTTGCTTTTTAGTTAAGCTTCAAGCCAGGTTTTACACTCTCCTCTTTCACCTTCATCAAGAGGCTTCTTAATTCTTCCCTTTCTGCCATGAGAGTGGTATCATTTGCACATCTAAGATTGTTGGTATTTCTTTTGGCAATTTAAATTCTTACTTTTGATTATCTTTACTGAATCTCTACTTGAAGACCTCCAGTGATGTGAAACCCATTAATTCTTTAATTAGACCATTACAAATTTACAAAGTTTTCAATGTTATTATTACTCAATCTAAAAATATTTGTTAAGTATTTTCATTATCCAAGGTGTAGCGCCATGTACTGAAAATACCAAAAACAAACAAACAAATAAGCAAACAAAAAAATGTCACATTCCCTGTTCTCAAGTAAGTTATATTTTTTTGAGGAGACTATAGCTATGTGTTTAAATCATAGATAGATCTATACAAAATTTCTATATAGATATATCAATAGACACAAAGATATACATGGATAAGGGAGCTAGAAAAAGGAGAAAGGGATGTGAATAAACATGAGGATGATATAGATATATGTGTGTGCATATAATCTACGTGTATGCCTACATGCATATATGTAGGCATGCATGTATAACATACATCAAAGGTAACCTGGGAGGGAAGAGTCCTCCCACAGTATGTATTATCTGAGCTAAACCTTAAAGAAAGCCAGTGATGTCAGGAAATAAAAGTATGGAAAATGAGTCAGTGCAAAATCATTGGGATAGGAGAAGAAGCATTATGTATTAGGAACAGCAAATAAGTCAGTAAGGCTGAACCATACGGACCTTGGAGAGGATAACTGCACAAATAAACTGAAAGACATGAAAAGGCCAGTGTTTTAAATGACAGTAATTTCTATTTTGTCATAGAGAAAATAGTAGTCACTGGAGTTTATTGAGCAGGAGATCAATATCATCAGACCTGAGCATTAAACAAATTATTTTGATTGTAATGTTGAAAGATTATAGTGGAGAGAGACTTGTAGCAGGGAAAACAAATATCTAATCATTGAAATAGTCCAGGTGAGCAATGATTCTCCCCAAGTCCAGGGAAACAATGATTAGCCCTAACACCAAGGTGATGATTGTATATGTGAAGAGAAGGGGGTGTATCTTAGAGACATGGAGATAGAAATGTCAAGATATAGTAACTTATTTGATACATGAGATTAGTGAGAGTAAGAAATGGAGATTGAAAAGAATATTGTGATTCTAAGTTGGTTTTCTCAAGATTATGGGGGAGTTTGAAAGAATGATTATTTGGACAACCGAAAATTAAACTCAACAATGGGGGAGGTTGGGGGTGGGTGGGTAAAAATTTGAAGATATCATGGTAGATTTAGATTCCAGCAGACCTTGGTTTGAATCTTTTCTCTGCCACTTATTAGTTGAGTGACCATGGAAAAGAATTTAACCTCTCAAACTAAATTTGCTTATCTATGAAAAGAGGGAAATATCTGTAGCAGCTTCTCAAAGTTGAGTGCAAGGGTCAATAGAGATATTTTATGGAAAGTATTTTTAAAATCTCTCAGTTCTGTATTAATAGCAACTATCATCATTACATCACCATTATCATTGTTGTCATCATCATCATCATCCAAAATTATCCTCCCTGAAACTCCTGCTCATTGCTCATATTTCTGTATTATGGGGCCAGAAAAAAGAAATCTTAATTCCCCTTCTATATCATGTCTCCTTAAGTACCTGAAGACAGATATTATCTTTCCTAATCTTTCTTCCAGACTTTGTATAACATAGCCTCTTTACTTCACTGATTACAGAATAATATGATCTCTAGGACCATTGTTCTCCTGGTTGTCATTTTCTGGCAATTCTCCATAACAATTCAGATAGTTCAAATAGTGATAGTGCTCTTACAAAAATGTGGCTTTTATTTTAATAATCACAAAATGATGAGTTTGAACTGTTTGACTTCTATAGTACCTTTTAATTATAAATAATATAATCCACTGTTCTTATGCATTGAGCTATTTCAGAGAAACAGCAGAAAAATTATGTTACCCTACCTTATAATAGTTCCTTCATTTACTCTGCATTGATAATGAGTCTTCATAATGGAATGGATACACTATTGCTCTAGTTTCTTTGCTTTGACCTACTACCTTTAGAGTTGAAATTTTAGGACCTATTTTTGACCTGGCTTCAGTTTTACATGAAGTTAAATATGTAATCTTCTCAAAATCATAGAATCTTAGACATACACAAGAGGACTAGTCCATCCATTCCTGAACCATAATCTTTACTGTAATATCTATAACTTCAACTTGAATTAGAAATGTTTTTCCAAGAGTCCTTGGATATTAGGTGAATCTTATTTATTACTATTTTCTAAGAGAGACTACAGTTTCCTACGACTAATTATAAGTCCATGAATCTTTGGTTTATCTTTTTTCTTCATCAGAAGGAAAAAGAACCTAAAGGAAAAAATTAACAAACTAACACACTGGATTGCACAGAGAGATCCAACAGATCTTGACAGGCTAGAACATTGTACCGAATCTAATATGGTAAAATTCAATTTTGGCGAATGTATCATCCAACACAGATTCAAAGAATGATTTTAACAAGTAAACAATGGAAGAGACATGAATTTAAAGTCATTCTTGGGAGAAAGATCTTGGGGTTTCTGTAGGGGTTTCAATATGTCACTCAATACAGGTTCACAGTGTGATATGAAAAACAATGATTTCAATGACCTTAAAAAAACATGGAAAGATTTGCATGAAATAAAGAAGAGTGAAATGAACAAAACCAAGAGAACATTTTATACAGCAATGACAATATTTTTTTAAGAATGACTTTCAGTGAACAAGTTATTTTGGTTGTTACACATGACCAAATTAATGATAAAGAATATATTTTAAAAAGATTCTATCTGCAGTCAGAGAAATAATTGATAAATAAAGGCATGTATAGAATATATGTATATATATACACACACATACATATGTATGCATGTATATACCTACACATATATATACACAATATATGTATATGCATACTTCCATAAATGCACATATATGTGTATGTGCGCATCTATGTTATATACATATATACATATATACATACATGCATTTATAATATATATACATATATAACTATTTTTGTCTAATGGTAAATATCTCTTGGGGGGAGGAAGAAGAAAAAATAATTTATGTGATAATTTTGTTGAAAGGAATAGTAAGTTGTGCATAGTAGACTTACTATTTCATATGTGATCATCTTTTATGGAAATACTTGTTTTATTCCATAACTTAAAAATAAAATAAATTTAAAAAAAGAAAACCAATGACCTAATACAATCTTAGTTGCATTAATAGAGAGATCTAAGAAATAAAAGGGCGATAGTTTCACTGTACCATGTCATGATCAGAGTATTTCTGTATATTGTATATAGGTCTGGAATGGTGCTCTCTTTTGATAAGGACACAGATAATAAGATGGCGAACATCAAGAGAATAGGAGTCATGATGGCTAAGGTCCTCAATATCATGCCATGTGCACACTGACTGGTTGAAAGAACTAGGATGAGTATTTAACTTGTAGAAGAGAAGTAGGTTTAGCCTTATCTTCAAATTTTTGATGGTTATAACTTAGAACAGAGGAAGTATTAGCTTTTTTCTTTTGCTCTCTTGACAGAAAAAAAAAAACAACAACCTAGTAGCACAATCTAACAGTTTCAATGAAGCAAATAGAGTCTTGATATCATGGCTGGTGAGAAGAACATAAGAGGAAAAGAATGCAAATAATTAGATCTGCCCAAAAGGTGAATGGGTTACATTACAAGGTCATAGGTTACCTTTCACTGGAGGTCTTAAAACAAAGGCTAGATGACCACTTGTTGAATATGCTATAAATAAGATTCTTAATCCACTGTGAATAAGACTAGATAGCCCCCACTGTCTGTTCCAAATGTGACATTCAGTTAGAGAGGGAAACATTACATGTAATGTTACAAAGTCATTAGCATGCAGAGAATATCATGGCTGGTTTATTTTATTTTATTTTTCTAACAGCAAAGGGGTAATAGGGCCTTCTCGACTGAAGAGTTCCTCTCCATTTTCTTCAAGCTTTTGATTAAAACTATATATATGGTTTAATTTCCTTCTTAAATATATACAGGTCTCTTACAAGAACAGATTCTGACAAAGAAAACTTTCCTTTTACAGGCATTCTATCTGTTACCATAGTAGTTAACATTATAATACATCAATAAATGAACTATAGTGAAATGTTTAAACTCAGATATAAAGTAGTTTATCAACAGACTTTAAGACATGATAGCAATATACAATTAAGTGCATGCTCCATTTTTTGCTGTGCTCCATTGGTTTGTTTACTTTCTAGACATATACACAGTGAGCACAGCCCCTCTGCTCAACTGATTTCATAATGGTTTATTTCTTCCACTGATGGATCTATTGTCATCCTTGAAATGAATTCCCTCAATCAGTACTTTTTCTACTGCATTCAATTTAATAGCTCAAGTGGTCTTCAGTTCTTGGCACCTGTGCCTTAGTCAAATTTTCCAACCAAATTGTGCATGGGCATTTTGCCATCTGAACAGATGGACATGATGAGGAGAAGCCAAGAGACCACATCCAGTAGGGTGCATCAAATTTGTTTGTTAAGCAAAGAATTCCCACTTAGAATGATCTAAACAGTTTTCTATTCTGCACTCATGCTTATGATGCTTTAAAAGATGTATGCCATTTGAACTGAATACATTTTCATAGTATAGTCATAACCTGCACATGATTTCAATTTGTTCAGTGTTTTATCATCAGATTTTCTTTTTCCAGTGTTTGCAAGATATTTTTGTTTAGACACATATTAAGTAGGAAAACAAAAAAATGCTTGCTAAGAATTAATAGCCATTTACTTTACCTGGCTTAACTTCACTGACTACTTCATGTCATATGACCTCTACTTTCACCTTCTCCCATGTGGTTACTCCAGTTCTGATAGGTTCACCTTTTGCCAGTGCCTAGGCCTGCATGTTCCTTCTTTTCTTGGGCTGCTCCATACTATATAGTTGTGCACACGCACTGACTTTCCCATCCCTGCTTCTCAAGTTCCCCTTTATAAGTGCTGTGTTCCCCCATTTTGAAGTGTAACTTCTTGAGAATAGTTTCTTGTTTGTTCACCCTTGTGTCTCTGGTTTAATTAAGCACAGACCTTAATCTGATAGATACATAGACTTCTTGTAATATGTTGTGTAAGAAATTGATCTAAACCTATATTTTTTTATCAATTTTTTTTTCAGTTTTCCAAATAGTTCTTGTCAAATACATCTTTCTTCCCCACATAGTTTGTTGAATGAATGTATTGAAACCAAATTATAGAATTCAATGACTTCTGATTCTTTCCTAACTAGTTAAATCCACTAATCTACATTTCTGTTTTAATCATTGCCAAATAGTTTCGATTAAGGCTTAATAAAACTATGTGTAGTGTAGAAATGCTGTTTCCCTTTATCTTTATCTTTCATCTTTTCTCCATTATTTACCTTGATCTTCTAGACTTTTATTTCCCACAATGATTTTTTTACATTTTTTTCTAGCTAGTAACCTCTGCTACAATACTAAATCTGAAATTTAACATAGGTAATATTGTCCACTTTATTATATTGGCATGATCTAACCATGATCAATATATTTGGGGATTTGGGGCCAAACCAGTGATTTAATTTTCCTAGGTAATTCCCAGGGGATGAAAGCTTCCTCTAGTAATGTGGGCCAGCAAATCCCTTATAACTTAATTATGATACAACTTCCAGGTTTTATTGAGAATTTAATTGACCTAAAATCTGAAAAATAACAATTTGGGAGCAGCTAAGTGGCAGAGGAGCTAGGCCTCCAGTCAGGAAGACCTGAGCTCAAATCTGGCCTCAGATATTTACTAGCTATGTGACTCTGGTCAAGTTACAACCCTGTTTCCCTCAGTTTCCTCAACTGTAAAATGGACTGGAAAAGGAAATGACAAACTAGTATCTTTGCCAACTCCAGTATCTTTACCAAGGAAACCTAAAAAGGGGTCATAATGAGTCAGATAGGACTGGACATCAATAAAAATGACCTATGCAGGACCACATAGCCAGTAGGTAAAAGAGTCAGTACTTGACAATAAGAAAAGTTTTATAAATTTTATCACATTTGATTCTTTCAATAGCTCTATGATGTTATTGTTTCCCATTACCTGTGGCATAATTTGGACTTATATCTTCGTAGTTCAAAGTCCAGTACTCAATCTATTCTCCTACTTAGCTGCCTCTGTACTTTCCTATTTTTGCAGAAGGATGAATAAGTTTGAGGAATATTGGGTATAGTCTGCCAAGAAATATCATTGTTAAAGTGAAATGATGTGAATTTCACAAACTTTTTAAACACTTATAAAAGAAGCATATGACCACAGAGAAAGTATTGCTAATCATCTAGTAGAGAATGTTGGCTTAGAATAATAGAAGCACAGAATCTCAGAGTTGTAAAGATCCTTAGAGGGCATTAATCCTAACCCACATTTGAAGGAAAATCTTTTCTACTGTTTACTGTAAGTGGTCATCTAGTCTTCGCTTGAAGATATCCCTCAAAGTAGAACTTACTACCAATCAAGGCATCACATTTCTGCTTATGACATCATTTTTATATGATGCACTGTGGCATAGTGGTTTTGGAGTCAGGATGATCGAAGTTCAAGTCACTTGACCTTATAAGTAGGCAACTTATATATATATATATATATGCACTCATCTATATATACATCTATATAGATAGATATAGATAGAAAGATAAAGATATATAGATAAACATAGATATATAGATATATAGATATAGATAGTTAGATATAGATATAGATATGAGAGAGTTGCAGAGAAGATACTTAACATCATTAGTAAAGGGCATTTCCTCACCCTGAAGTTCCCCATACCAATGAAATCACTGATGTAGTCCTTCCCTTATGGCTTAATTGTTAAGAAAAAAAGACATAGATAAGACTGTTTCTCCACCTTTTTTATCCTTTAAGTCCATGGAGAGGAAATCAAATTCTTTTCCTATTTAACAGCCCTTTAAATTTTTAAGGGCAGTGATTATATCTTTCTTCTTCAGGATTCCAGTTTGTTCAACAAATTTTCAAATGTCATGATTTTAATGTCCTTCACTTTTCTCCTTGCTCCCACCACCACCCCGTCCAGTTGAACTTCAGTTTATCAACATCTTCCAAAAAATATAGAATTTATATTCATTTCTTCTCAGATTAAGTACCCTGATAGAGTCTGACAAGTGGAGAGTACAATAGAACTAGAATTTCAATGTAAGGCAGAGAACTTTTGTGAGAATGTTCTTTGAAATCTTTTCCTTTGCTATTATCTTTTCTGTTCTCCTATGACTTTACTCACACTGACTCCCAAGTCACCAGTGGACTTCTATGTACATCTGCAAAAATTTCTCTATTTTGACAAGGCTCAATTCAGATGGAACCCATGTTACAAATTTTTCCTTGACTATACCCCACTTCTTTCTTCATGATGAAAAACACTGACCTTCCATTTCAAATTTCCCATTTACCTTCCCCTGGACATTACCTGGATGGCTCTTTTAGAAGAATTTAACTCTCCTTGGTATCATAGCTATTTATGCCATTGCCTTTAATTTATTATATTGCAAGCTCAGGGAAATGAGGACCTTATTTTTTCTCTCTTTTTATCTCAGCACATTACACAAAGCAGTGCGAATTTAACAAACGAGTTCTCATTAAAATATATTGCAATGGAAAGACCTCCTGAAGTAGTATCTTTCAGTTGTACAATCTTGAGCACAACACTACATTTTTTTAGACCTCAGTTTTTTTTCATCTGCCAAATGAGGAGCTCGCACTACATGATCTCTACGAGATTTCAGATCTCAATTCCAGCTCAGAATTTGTGACCTAATCTTATGTACCTACACTTGGCCAAAGGAAAGGTAATTATCTTCCCAAACTTCACCACCATCCCCCCCAAAACAAACAAACAAGTGAGGGATTTGGACAATAAATGGAAAAGTACATTTTTTTCGAAAACATTCTGCATTATTTTCTTCTACTATGCACAATCATTGAATATTGATACAGTTTTGAGATGGTGAAATGAATTTTAACATTTTTATCTATAAAATAGGACAAAGAAGAAAATGCCAATAGCTTGTAGTGAGACATGTTATATAGTCCTTAATATGACACTTTTAATTCTAGACAACACCTTCCATTCTTTATATTTCAGTGTTTATACTTCTTTTAAAAAAAAAAGAAAAGAAAAGAAAAACGCTATGGATGATCCGGTTTGTAGATTACCCTGGTCTTTTCCTTTTCCTTTTCTTTAATGTTGTCTGCCATTTACTGTTTTTACTAGTCATGAAAACTTTCACCAGAAATGTGGGAGAGTAAAAGGAAGGCGGATTAAACTCAAAGTTTTCAGCTTCTAACACTGAGTCTTTAATCAGTTATTTTTAGAAACTAATCATTTGCAAGCTTTCCTAATGAGATTACAGTAAGAATTTCTTGCTTCTTTTAGGGTGGTACTGTTTTAACTGCAAATAAGATTGTAATGTTTTCCCTAGGCCTGCTCCTTTGCAGATCATTTCAACAAATGTGATTTCTGCATTTACAGATATATAAACCAAATCGTGAATTCCTAATTTGCATCAGCTCTCAACAATCTGGGCTTTGGTGAAATTTCTGCCAGGGCTTTCCCTCTGGTATCCTGAATAATCAAGGTTTGGTTGTATTTTAAATTTGGTTGTGTGTAACCCAAGAGTTTCTCTAATTACACAATTGCTTAAAATAAATCTTTAATGCAATACTAAAAGGTATTAGTATCGTATGAGGGAAAAATCATTTTGAAGAAGATGGTTTTATTTCAGGCTATTTGGAACTGAAATCTTATGTGCAATAAAAAAAAAGACCAGCAGGCCATTAGAGAGTAAGCAGGAATGATATTCATAGCAATGCTTCCACACCCTCATCAAAAATGTGCTGAAATGACAACATTGGATGCAGATTTGAAGTTCAATGTAACATCTCAAGTGACCTTCATCTTCACATTGGAAAACTTCAAAGTGTTTATTCAGTTTTTTTTTAAGACTACTGCCAAAGACCTAGATAAAGAAAGAAAACAGAAAAACATCCTGCAAATGATGAGATCATTAATTCAATCTGATCTGTATTATACATGTAGTTTGTGTTTATTTATATATATGTTTATATGTATCATATGTGTTATATGTATTATATGTACATTATTATATGTATATATTTATGTGTATATAGGTACATATTCACAGTTGTTTTCATTATACCATCCAAAAGTCTTAATAATATTCTACCAAATGTTTATTAAAAAATAAATGTAAGGCATTAGAAAAAAATGCTTACAGGACATAGTAAGTCCATGTGCCAAATCTGTAAGGTATCCAACACAGAAAAATGGTATTCTTTATATCCCTTCAAGTTACCCGACAAATCCAGATATATTTGTAGGTATAGAGGAAGGCCTTGTTTACTAATTTGTCCAGTTAGCTACAAGGCTGTGAATTTCGTGAGGGAAAGGAATCTGTCAATTTCATAGTTTCCGACACATAGAAGTTGCTTAATTGCTGTTGTGTTGAACTGTAATTGCCTAGGATCTCAGAAATGGAAGAATCCTCCTATGTCAGCTTTTCCAATGCATACTAGAACAAGAATACTCTCTACAACATCTGTTCTATGTTTGAATATAGATCTAATTGTTATAAGGTATGCCTTACATTCAGCCTACATTTGACTTTTTAGCAAACTCAACCCAACTCTTTGGTCTCTTCCCTTTGGCATTTGTACAGAGCAATTCAATCCCTCTTTCAAATGATGACCTTGCAAATATTTGAAGATTTTTATACTATTCTCCTTAAGCCCTCTCTTCATGTCCTCAGAGTAACCATCCACAATTCCTTTGGTCCATCCTCGTATCATATGGTTTTCAGTCATCTCATCACACCAAATATCCCTTTCTCCACTCCTTCCCTTTTGTTTATTATGTGCTTACTATGCACTAGACACTGTGCTGAATGTTGGAGATACAGAGACAAAAGATAGTTTCTGCAGTGAAGGATCTCAGTTTTCTAAAATGTACAAAACCTAAAATTGAACCCAGTCTTTTAAATGTGTTCTAACTTGCATGTGAGTTCTGGGATCAGTCGCAACTATCAAGGAGAACAACTCCGCAGAGTTAAAATATGCAGTTAATGGTAGGGTTTAGAATTGAGACATTTTTTTTCTGTAATGTCCTAGGTCTTTGAAACTCCTCTTTGTTTTATGTTACACCAAGACACTTCATGTCTTTGTTAGCGGCTAGGAAAATTTATGCAATCTGAGTCATACATATTATTTTCACTTTGAAATAAACTAATTGGAGAATGTGTTCATTTCTTTCTTTCATATCTATGACAAGAGCAATTCTAAGTAATTCAACAAATATTTGTGAGATAACTACTATTTGCAGAGTCCTAGGTGCTAGGAATGATATAAAATTTAGAAGAAGTCATATCTTTTTCTTTATGAAATTAATAAAAGAACACAATATGCATATACATATATACACACACATATACACACATACATATGTATACATACACACTCATGCTATAAATGTTTGTAGCACAAATTTATAGTGGATTAACTTTGAACTATTATGGAATTTGTGTCTTCTTTAAGCTGAATGCTCTAACCACTACCCCAACTCAAAGGCTATGAGACATCTGTCATGGGGAAGTCCTAGAAAATGTATCTCATTAACTAAAATAGGGCTTAGCACATTGTAGATCCTTAGTGAATATTGAAATGTAAACAGAGTTGTAAGACCTTGGAGACCAATTATTTACAGACCATCCATTTTATAGATTAAAACAAAATAAAACTGACAAAAAAGCAATTGAAACCCAAGTATTTGGTTTGCCTAAGGTCAAATAGGCAATAAATAGCAGAATCAAGATTTGAAACTACATTCTCTGCTAAAAAGTCCAGGACTCCTTCCATGGCACCACACTGTCTTAATTAATTTAATTTCTTTAACAATTGTTTAAGAACTCTTTCTCAGCACCAATACTATAAAGAAAGATTAATACATTTACATATATACATAAAGGAGTACATGAATAGACACATAGATAATACATATGCATGTGTATGTATAGTTTAATATTTTGATCTATACTTCCTGTGTGTTTGTGGTTTCATCAGTTCTGGTATTCTTCCAGGATTGAAGATAGGAACAAGCTGATTTGGGGATTCTATCTGCTGCAAATAAATATGCTCCCCAATGATATCCACATTAAAATAGGAGAGCTAATCATTCTTCACCCAAAGACCACCAAAACAAAAGACATTCCTTTCTTCGTAGGAAGAGTGCAGTTGCTTTGGCTCAGCTGCTCAGGATCTTTACTTGCTATTTTCTTGTAAGACATACTATCAGGGATGGAAGAGGATTCATCTTCATTATCATCTTCCCATTAGGACTAAAAGTGTTCTGGATGGACTGTCAATTTCTCTAGCTTTGTTTTAAGAAGGGCAGGTATGGGCTAAGATTTGCTGCAAATACTACTAAGAAAACAAAGTTTTGATCTTTGATTTCATATTTTTTATTTTTTGTTGATATGTCATCATCATTGTCTGCTGATGAATGTGTCATGCTGGGGACATAAATTCACCTATACCTTTAATACAACATGCTTTCCTTGACTGTAACAACAATAGCAAAAAGATAATTTCCCCCAGGTGTCTAATTATTAATAGCAAAAAAGATATAAAACAGAGAGAGGCATGATCACCACATGTGTTTTCCCCTGTGGAGGCTGTCAGCTAAGAACTCAAATCAGTCATGAAATCCCTATCAATGGTGAGGATCCCCCAGATGCTTCTGTTTGCAGATGGCATTGTACTGATCTTAGAGCCTCTTAAAGTAATAGTCACTAAGAAGAATTTACACACACTATCACAAATGGATAAGAATATGGACTAAGAATTGTAAAAGAGGAAGAAAAGGAGCTGTATTACCTTTGGGAAATTACACAGTTCTCTTAATGACTCTATGTTTTCCCTGAGACTTGGATTCATCTTTTTCAATATCAAGATTCATGTATTTATGTTGTGTAGTTGTTAGTTATTGAATATTATATCTGAAAGATGAATTTGAGGATCAGTGAAATGCTGAAGCTAATGATAGGTATAAGCAGGGTGCAGTACGTTAAAAAAAGGAGAACTTGGGCAGGAAATTCAAACAAATAAATATTTTAAGGTTGCTGTCACAGAAATGAATAACTTAAAAAAAAAAAAGATAGGCTGATCCCCTAATGCAAGCAATGGATAACAATTAGACTGCAGGCATGTTCCTTTCTTATCAGCACACTCTGAGCATTATAAAGATCTGTACTCTCATTATTGCAGGTATTCCACAAGATATAGACTATATTACCTCTATGATTTAGTAGGCAATCTTCGTAAGGTACCATGGCTTTACAAAAGTAAACTTTCTTCAATAAATTTGGTGATGAGCATCTCCAAACCTAGCAAGACTGGTTTGGATGGTAGGTATATAGTCAGGCCATATGCTTAAAGCCTTTTTAGCTTTGACACTTGAACACAGTTTATATTCCACTCACTTGCCCTTCAAGAATCCTGGGTCAGCACCACACTACAATTAGGCCTCAATAAGAATGAAATGGTGATGAGTATCTATCTTATCTGCCTACTACATGTCTGTCTAATTTTCTATCTATCTATCTATCTATGTATCTATCTATCTATCTACGTATCTACCTATCCATCATCCATCCATTCATCCATCCATCCATCCACCCATCCATCCATCCATCCATTCATCCGTCCATCTATCTATCTATCTATCTATCTATCTATCTATCTATCTATCTATCTATCTATCTATCTGTTGTGTATTGACATACATGGTCCAGTCCCACCCTCCAGCACTACTTCCTACCCCCACATCGAAGGCTTTGTTTTCATATGGAACAGATCAAATATCAGAGTCCTAGCCCAGAAGGATAATTATTGTGTGTGTGTGTGTGTGTGTGTGTGTGTGTGTGTCAGTATGCCATCACCTGAAGTTTATTCTAGAAAATAATCAAATGAACCTTATGTATAGGTTCCACTTATGTTTCCTGTAATGTATTTGATGGGTACTCAGCTCCTGCAAAAAACACTTAAGTTAGCAATTGTGTATCAGTTATAAAGTAGCTTTATTTTTCATGCCACAGAAATTTCAGAAGCAGCATAAAGCTAATGTGATTCCATAGAATTTCAAAATATCCATAAGACATTCAAAGGACTCATAGGAATTCATAAGCAGATAGAGAAAATACAAATAGCATAGAAATTTCTCATAAAATCCTATCAGAAGTCAATATAGTGTGGGAAATATGAAACAAGAATTTTTTTTCTCATCAAATATACACTATCTTAATCATTTTGCACTAACTTGGGGTGGCATGGTATAGGTTCCTTGATTTTCCCAAGTCACTGATCCCCTATGTTGCTCCTCCAACTATTGGGGCCATTTGATCCTCTTCTTTCTGTAGCAAGAAGTAATACTGCCCAATAAATGCCATCTTCCTTCTATAAAGTTTGATCCCTGAACTCTCCAGCTTGGGAGTCCATGAACTGATGGTGTTACTCACACAAAGCAACCACCATGGTTTGTACTACTCAAGAAGCCTACTTCTGTCTAGAAGGCCAGGTTCTAGGATAAGACTGACTAGGAAATTGAAATCCCCCTTCACTTTCATAGTGCCTAGAACATAGTACATGCCTAATAAATGTTTCCTGACTAATTGATAGGACACTAGGGTTCTCCCCTCTAAACAGGTGGCCACATACATGTCGATTTCTTCCATGGCTTTTGCTACAGATATTTCAGTTCCATGAATATTGCTATATTTTGGCCTAGAAAGGGCTATTTTTAGGAATTTTATCTTGCAGATTGTGCTTGGGAAGCAGCCTACATTCCCATACCATTGATTATGGGAATCTGCTATGGTTCACCAGAGTATGTCCTCAGAAAAGAAAAAGGCAAACAGAGTGAAAAATGGAACCTAATATTCTATGTATCATTTCTTTATAGGTAAATGCAAAGGGGTCACTCTTATAAGAGCTCTGCCTTTTGAATTGCATCTACTCAAGCATCCTGGCAACAGCCCTATTTACTGGAGACCCATAAAAGATTGTTAATCATTCATTAGTATCAGATACCATTGTTCATGTCTATTTTCTCTAAGGGGAGGGTAATGTTCCACGGAGAAACCCCATCCACCCCAAATAAAGTTTGTTTTGTTTTGTTTTGTTTTTTTATGAATTGTGAGATATTCATTTGATTAGACTATGAATCATTCAAATATGGGTGTGTGTGTGTGTGTGTGTGTGTGTGTGTGTGTGTGTGTGTGTGTGTGCGTGTGTTGATAGATTCTCAGTCCAAAAACTCATACCATGCTTGCTAAAACTTTGCAGTATCTTCCTTTTGAAGACATCTGCCTACAGGTGAGTAGAAACATAGTCTTTGCCCCAGACTGCCCTGATTTCCAGATTTCTCTGGGTGTTCTATCACCTATGATTTGGTATTTTCCAATGGACTAGGAAGAAAGTAGGTGGTTCATATATTGGATGTAGCAATGGTCTTGAGTTAGGACGACCTGAATTCAAATCTATAGTCAGACATTTACTATTGGTGAGACTCTGAGCAAATCAATTGACCTCTCTGTACCTGTTTCCTTATTTGTAAAATGGACCTTTGTTACAGGACTGTTGGGAGATCAAAGGAGAGAATGTATAAAAGGTTTTGTAAATATTGCAGTATTATACAAATGCTAGCTATTATTATTATTAACAAGGATTATTTAGTCAACATTTTCCCATATCTTTTCCTTCGTCTAGGTTGTGCAAATTCACTTATATTTTTCTCCAAATGTCAAGGTCCACTGTTAGTAGCTCCACTGCCAAATCCTTTCAAGGAGTCTTAGTCTTTCAGGGAGATGATTTGTCCAACCATGCAAAGACAAAAGTGGACATCAGGCACTTGCTGTAGCCTGAAACTTTTCACTTCTAAATTGTATCCTGTAAACCTCTCACCTCTGGGGATATTGTGCATGTTACATGAATATGTAGTCAGGTACCATTTCCATAATGATATTTGATTTTGTAAATCCAGGAGACTCCCAAATGCCTGAAACTCAGCTTTTATGTTCTACTTAGCACCTCTTAAAAGCTGGTATTCCCATCCAGAATGCTAAAGGAGTGACTGTTAATTTTCCTTTTTTCTTCTCCGTGTTTAATAATCAATTCCATATTTCTTTAATAAACAAATTTGGAGAGTGGACCACCATGGAGGGCAGCAGTATACTTAGCATCACCAAGACCCATCGTACCCTTGTACTTCATGCCCAGTCCTGGACAGTAAAAAAAAAAAAAGGATGGGAGGACCCACAAATAGTTATTTTTTTCTATGCAGATGGGGCATCATCCCATTAATTTTAATTAGCTTTAATGGCTTCTGAGATGACACTTATAGGGAGACAAGGTTTTCCTCAGCTGGCCAGCATAATACAGCTAGTCAGGGACTCCTTATACTTTAAAAAAATAAGCTCTGATATGAGCCCAGATCAATATAGTGTAGTCAAAGAACTCACATTTAGATACCTAATTCTGCCTGATCCCACACAGACTGGACCTAGCTCAGAGATAAGTCGTCTTTATCATAACTATATAGGTCACTGAAGTCACTTTAAAAGATCTTTCATTAATTCATCCAACTTATGAAATTCACCTCCAGGGCGTACATTGACTCCCATTGTTCATAAATTAACCATTCAAGCTGCAAAGCTTCTTCCTTCTGGCATTATTTGGCTTAAAAGTAGTCTTATCTTTCTCCTGAAAACTTTCTGGTCTCTTGAATTTTACACTCTTCTCTCAAGAGATAATTTGGAGATTGGGTGTGCCTTCTGGGTCCCAACCCTGATGAATAGTAGGGAATGGGGGGCTGAGATGAGCAAGAAGAGCCATCCTCATTTCATTCAGTGGCTCATCAGGGTCCAAACCTAATTTTATATATGAAGTCAATAAGTTGCAGAGAGATCAAGTAGTTTATTATCAATGATCACATAAATTGTAAGCATAAAAGGGTAATATTTCAAAAATAGTCCTCTGACTTTAGGTGTAGTACTTTCTCCCCCTAACATGCCACATCTTTTACAATGAGAATTGATACTTTTAGAACAAGAAGATATCTGAGCAATAGTAAAGTAGAATCCTAAGAGAAAAAGCAACAATTATTAGATTTGTTGACTATAAGCCCACATGGTTTGTGTGTGAGTAGAGTCAATGAAATAGCCAAGAAAGTAATCAAAAGGTTCTCCATGGGTGATATCCGTATGAACAAAAGAAATAGCAGTTCTCTCAAAACCATCAAACAAATGTTTGAATTATTAACAAATGTTCACATAAATGCAACCATTTCTGATGACTATTCAGGATCAACAAATTACCACTAAAAATATCAGCTTAGCATTCAAAAAACCAGTCTTAAGGATCAATGCTGATTTTTTTTTAATGGCATAAACTGAGCAATGCATCTCTGCTAACCACAAAAGTTTAGTACATATTTAGTGAGGTACATCCTAGTAGTTAGGGTTATACATCAGAAATTTACTATCTTTTCTAAACTAAACTAAAAAACAATAAATGCACAGGCTTAAGGATCAATGCTGATTATTCAGGAAAATGGTTTAAATTGTGCAATGCATCACTGCTGGTTGCAATTTTAGCTCATATTTAGCAAAGTATAGTCTGGTAGTTAGGATTGTAAATTAGAAATTTGTCATCTTTCTTAAACTAAACAAAAAGACAATAAATCCCCATTCTACAAATTCTGACCTCAAAATATCCTTAAGTATTTAACAAATAAATGGGAAGAAGATTATTATCACAAAGAAAACTGTTGCCTACAATTACCTCAACTTAACATTGATTTGTAAAAAATTAAGAACAATGCTTTTAAAAGTTGTGGGCCAAACCAAGTCCTAATAATCTTTGAACAAATTTCTCTCAAAATATGGCAACCAATCCAAAGTCTAAAACATGTGGGAACAGGATAATTTACATATTATCATCATCATCCTGTCTGTTCCTGGAGTTGTCTAGTAATGGGACAACTTTGCTTTCACTAGACCTACAGAACAGTGAGCTTGCAACCCGATAATGTTATCAAATTACAAATAGCAATTACTTTATCTACCTGTTAAATAATTTTCAGAACATCCAATGGGACATAATAATTGTGAGATATTGAATTATCCAAGGGCAATTTTTATCTGCACTCCATTTAAAAAGATGAGAAGAAATGATGTCATTTTAATGCTAATACTAAGACATATTAGGAAAGATGCATTTACATTACTTTTATTATCACAAAACTTATATTTTGTGGTAGTACACAGAATATTATATGTATGAAGAATAATGAGAACAACTGGGAGAAATTGAGATTGTAAATAATAGTAATAATAGTTTACATTTAAATATAAAGTGTTTTACATACATTATTAGGACATTTTTAAAATCTCAATCATCACAAATAAGGCAAGTTATTTTAACTCTCTGGTCCTCATCTATCTATCTTTAAATTGACGGGTTTGACTATATGACCTCTGAGGACCTTATTAGCACTATACCTACAATCTTTTGATTTGGTTTACCATACTATATCTATTAAGATATCTGTTATCAAGATCTGAACAAATACATTGTATAATATAGTTCAATCTGTGTGTTGTCGGTCTGACTAGATATGTAATATTAGACAAGTCATTTAATTTTTTCTAGGTAGGTCTTTCTATCAAGTGAAGGGATTGAACTGCACTTCTCCAAGGTTCTACCCACCCTAAAATTCTGAGCCTGTAATTTAATTTCTGTTGATTTTTATTTTGGAATTTTTCTGAATGTTGCTAATATCTATTAAACTCAAACATTGGATGAATTATTTAACCTATTATATCTTTGACTAGACAAATTGTATTGTAAAAAGAGAATTTGATATAAAATCAGAGGTATTGGCTTTGTACATTTGTTCAGCTGCTTACTATCAAGGTGATCATAGGCAAAACTCTTAAAACTCTATGTAACTCACTTTCCCCATCTGTAAAAAAGAAAAATGTGGAATTTAGGTAAGATGATCACAAAAGTCCATTCCTTTCAATAACTGAACATTGGGAGGAAAATCTAGAAGCATTAAGAGGAAAGATTTTCTTTATCTTTTGGAGGTTCAGATTTCACATTTATTTATTTTTATTAACTAACCATAGGAAGGAAAGGCACCCAGAAAAAGTCAGCTAGCATGGTGATAGGCCTAACATCATGCCACATGAGACTGATTGAAGTAATTAGGAAAGTTCACCCTTGAGAAGTCTTATGAAAGCATCAGCTTTTCTTACATCTTAGTTATTAATGTTATCTCCTTTCTCAGATTATATTCATATATATGTCTACAGTTGAATGCAAATGTATAAACATTTCTTAAGGAAAGGAAATTTCATCTTAAATCGTATGTGCTTAAAAATGGCTTGTTGAATTGGAATGACATGAAAGCAGTCTTTGAATATATATGGCAGACTATCAGATAGAAAAGGGAATTGTCTTATTTTTCCTGGACCTAGAAAGCAGAAATAATACATAAAGGTTGAGTTTAGGAAATGTAGATTTAGGTTTCATGTCATGTAATAATCCCTAACGACAGGTAGATATTTTGACCTGGTAAAAGTTTCTCTCCATGTCTCCTCAGCAGCCATAGATACCGCAGACCTGGGGGCAAAAGATCTTGTCATCTGAGAGCCTGGCATTGTCAACTGGTACATTATCAGAAATTAATATGATCATTAGTAAAAATCCAATGAATATATACATGATTTTGCTACTGAACCCTAAAAACCACTTAAACTTTCTATCTGACTTGCATTTGAAGCCGATATATTTATATAATGTCTTCACCAGTAGGATGTTGAGAACAAGGACATTCTTGCTTTTCTCTTTGTATATCCAGTTTTTTGCACAGTGTTCTGCATATAGTAAACACTTATTTTTTAATATGCTTGTTAATTCATTCAATATTATTCAGACCTGTGATTTTATTTGCTGAGGTAGTTAGGTGGTATAGTAATTGTGAGGCCTGGAGTCAGGAAAATGAGTTTAAATTCAGCCTCAGACACTTAATAATTAGGTGACCTTGGGCAGATCATTTATTCTCAGTTTCCTCAAATGCAAAATGGGAATAATAACAGCCCTTACCTCTAAGGGTTACTGAATGGATGAAATGAGATAATATTTGTAAAGCACTTAACATAAGCCTGGCACATAGTAAGTGCTATGTATTTGTTAGCTATACACATTAGCTATGATAACTATTATTAATTAGTACTTTATATAGATCTCCGTTCTCTAACAAATAATAGATACTTGCATCTGAAGCCACTAACAATTAGTACTTTATTGTCTTAAACAAAGTGTAAAGGATTGAGAATTAGAATGACTTGCTCAGAGTCAAATCAGAGTCAAACCAGTCAGAGGTGGGATTTGAATCTAGTTTTTTATGCTTTTGAGGGCAACTTTCTATCCACTCTGAAATGCCTCTCTGACAACATATATTTCTTGGTTTCTGTATTTTATTTCTCTTCACTTAGTGTGGCATTATGGCATTTAATAACATCAACCTTAAATATTGAAATTCAAAATAACAGGAAAGGAATATAAATTACCTATGGATTTAAAAGGGTTCAATAAATAAAGATAAATAGGGTTTTGAAATAGTGTACTTTTAACTGTTTTTTCCTTGCTGGTTTAAGTAATAGCTTATTTATACTATGCAAAATAAATTTAATATACTGTATGTCCTAAAATAAAATTATACCATATTCATGTCAACCACAAAATGAGGCAACTTAAATTGGACTTGATGTTTTTGTGATTCTAGAGAGTAGTCACCAAGCTCAATTCGTCAACTGTTCTCAGTATATCCTGCCCAACTTGCAGTCTATTATAGCTAACTGAGACTTAGTGTTCTCCATGATTAGCCTTCAGTGAGTCAGGAGTCTGGAGGGAATAAGGTTGAGAAAGTCCCAGTTCCATTTTTCAGTAGCTTAATGAGGTGAATGAAAGAGTTTGAAAGAGCTCAGTTGACTGATTCCCTGGCATGCAGCCATTACAGAACTCCTCATTAGTGTGTCTCTCTCAATCTTTTTTAAATGAAGGTGATCTAAAATTTGGGATCAACCACCAATAACTAGTACATCCATGGGGAACTCATCCACTAATTTGTGTAGAGTTTTTTTTTTTCTTTTTATACTCAGCAAGACACTGGTCCAAAGGTGATTGCATCCCCAACTCTCTTTTGGAGTGCCAAGATTGCTCCCTGGAGAGATCATTGACTTGTTCTAATAAAAAAAAAAATCATTCTACAAAGAAGCATTTAATAAATCTCCTCTACTATGGGGGTAGACAGAAAGAACAATATACTGGTAATTGATAAGATTAAATTAACCCAGATTATTGAGGCAGAATGCTCTAGTAGATGGAGCATTAGACAGAGAGGCAGAAATACTTATATTTACACACTGCCTCAATTATTTGCAAATTGTGTGATCCTAAATTGCTTGATTTTTATTTTCCCCATCTGTAAAGTTGTGAAAAATCAAATAAAAAAATGTACTTAAAAACATTCATTAACCTTGGAGCACTATCATAGATATGTTTATTAGTATTATTATTATAACCTTTACTGTGCTTTCACAAAAACTAAAAAAATTCAAATATTTCAAAAATATTTAGTTAAGCTGAAATTTTCCTCTTATTTGTTCTCAGTAGCAGGCTGGCTGTTGTTGTACTTTGAGTTACTTCTTAAGCAATGAAAGAATGTCACAGCAGAATAATAAATCATCCTTACAATTAGTTAATTTAGAAATAATGGTAAAGCATAGCATCAGGTTAATAAGGATTTCATTTGGGTGAATGTCATGGTAGTTCAAGGTCCTGATCATTTAGTCAAATTCTACATGGTCTGGTAGTTATTTCTGAGGAAAAGGCTAAGCCATTCTAGCATCCAGCTGTTCAGTATCAACTTCTACTGCAATATCTTTTAAAAAGGGTTTTTTTAATGTCTTGAAGGGAAAAATAAATGCATTCTTTATCACATAAAGTTTTCATTTCATGTCAACCTTTTATGGAGCCTGAGGAGAAAAAAAAGAAAAGAGGGTTTTATTCATATTATGAATATTAATTTGAAATTACTTAATTTAAGAACAAAACAGAGCATAGAACTTGTCTGAACAAGCTATGACACTGAATTCAATGTTACCATTTATTAGGTATGTCAATTTGGACAGTTCCCAAACTATGATTTCCCATTTCCTCATCTAAAAAGTGAGGGAAGTAGATCAGATCATTCTTTTAAATAACTTATTTTTTTTTTTTATATCTAGCACTCTTTGTGGATGGCTTTTAAAGAATTGGATAAAATAATGACATCTTTTTGCCTCAATCACATTATTTAATCTCATTTGGGTAAACAAATAATTCTCCCAAATCTACTCTCCTTATAGTAAGTTAATATAGAAGTTTGTTTGTTTGTTTTCTGTTTAGAGAAAGTTTTTCATTTTATCTTCTGTACTAAGGAATGTTATTGGGTTATGTAACAGCAAACAAAGTAGTATCCTTTGCTGGTTTTCTGGATTCAGTTTTAACCAATCAGACATGTAAGTGGGCTCTAATCAATCAGATATGTGTGTGTGGGCTCCAGCCAATCAAATGCTGAGTAGAGCTGTGGGGAGGAGCCAAGATGGTGGAGTAGAAGGATGGACCTATGGAAGCTCACCTCCATAGTTCATAAAATCACTGTAAAAAATCACTCTAAACAAATTCTAGAGCAGCAGAAGCCACAAAATGACAGAGTGAAAGAGATTTCCAGCCTAAGGAAGCCTGAAAGGCTAACAGGAAAGATCTATTGTACTGGGTGTGGAGCAGAGCCTTGGCTGTAGTTCAGCAGGGACAGGACCAGAATTGGCTTCAGGGGGCAGAATTCTCAGCAGCAGCTTTGGTTCCCAGATTGCTCAACCCAAAAATGCCAAAGACAGCTTCAAAGATCAGTGAGAAAGCTCTTTCACCTGCGTGAGAAAGGAATGGGGTCTGGCCCTGCATGCAGCAGCTACTGTAGCAGCAGCACCCAGTTTTGGAGCCCTTGGCCTAAATCCCCTGGGAAAATTGAGTCATTCATCTGGATCTCAGCCCTGAGTGGCTCTCCTGGACTGAGGAAGAGTGCTGGCATGGTGGAGCTGGAGGCAGTTGTAGAGAGGGAATTGTACTCACATGTCTTGGGCAGAACAGAGTGGTTGTGGTTGCTCACAGACAAAAATGCAGACCAGGAGAACAGTAAGCCCCTCTCCCTTGACTGTGCCACCTTGGAGGAACTGAGAACTTACAGGTCCTGAGAATACACTCTCCTCTTCACAAAGGACTCAAAAGTCAAGTAATTGGCTGGGAAAATGCCCCAAAAAAGGAAAAAAAAATAAGATTATAGAAGGCTACTTTCTTTGTGAACAGGTATTTTCTTCCATCCTTTCAGATGACGAAGAACAATACCATCAGAGGAAGACCTAAAAGTCAAGGTTTCAGTATCCAAAACCTCCAAAATAAATATGGAATGGTCTCAGGCCATGGAATAGATCAAAAAGAATTTTGAAAATTCAGTAAGAGAGGTGGAGGAAAAATTGAGATGAGAAAGGAGAGAGATACAAGAAAATCATGAACAGCAAGTCAACAGCTTGCCAAAGGAGACCCCCAAAAATGCTGAAGAAAATAAGACCTTGAAAAATAGGCTAACTCAATTGGCAAGAGAGGTCCAAAAAGCCAATGAGGAGAAGAATGCTTTATAAAACAGAATTAGCCAAATGGAAAAGGAGATTCAAAAGCTCACTGAAGAAAACAGTTCTTTAAAAATTAGAATGGAGCAGATTGAAGTTAATGATTTTATAAGAAACCAAGAAATTGCAAATCAAAACCAAAAGAATGAAAAACTAGAAGATAATGTGAAATATCTCATTGGAAAAACAATTGACCTGGAAAATAGATCCAGGAGAGACAATTTAAAAATTTTGGGACTACCTGAAAGTCATGATCAAAAAAAGAGCCTAGATATATCTTTAATGAAATTACTAAGGAAAACTGCCCTGATATTCTAGAACCAAAGGGCAAAGTAAATACTGAAATAATTCACCAATCACCTCCTGAAAGAGATACAAAAAGAGAAACTCTTATGAATTTTGGAGCCAAATTCCAGAGTTCCCAGGTCAAGGAGAAAATATTGCAAGCAACTAGAAAGAAACAATTTGAGTATTGTGGAAATAAAATCAGAATAATACAAGATATAGCAGCTTCTACATTAAGAGATCAAAGGGCTTGGAATATGATATTCCCAGAACTCAAAGGAACTAGGATTAACACAAAAAATCACCTACCCAGCAAAACTGAGTATAATTCTTCAGGAGAAAAATGGTCATTTAATGAAATAGAGAACTTTCAACTATTCATGATGAAAAGACCAGAGCAATAGAAAATTATATTTTCAAACACAAGAATCAAGATAAGGATGAAAAGGTAAACAGGAAAGAAAAATCACAAGAGACTGACTAAAGTTGAACTGTTCATATTCCTACTTGGAAAGATAATATTTGTAACTCTGGAGACTTTTCTCAATATCTGGGTAGTTGGAGGGATTACACACACACACACACACACACACACACACACACACACACACACACACATAGACAGAGAGCACAGGGTGAGTTGAATAGGAAAGGATAATATCTAAAAAAATAAAATCAAAGGGTGAGAGAGGAATATATTGGGAGGACAAAGGGAGAAATGCAATGGGGTAGGTTATCTCATGAAAGAAGAAAGAAAAAGTTTTTTCAATGGAGGGAAAAGGGGGTGAATGAGAGGAGAAAAAGTGAAACTTCCTCTCATCACGTTTGGTTTAAGGAGGGAATAACATGCACACTCAATTTGGCATGGAAATTCATCTTATACTATAGGAAAGTAGGGGAGAAGAGAACAAGTGGGGTGGAGGTATGATACAAGGGAAGGCAAGTGGGAAGAGGGAGTAATTAGAAATAAACACCTTTGGGGAGGGACAAGGTCAAAAGGGAGAATAGAAGAAATGAGGGGCAGGATGGGATGGAGGGAAATATAGTTAGTCTCACACAACATGACCATTATGGAAGTCTTTTGCAAAACTACATATATATGGCCTATATTGTATTGCTCACCTTCTTAGTGGGTATGAGTGGGGATGGAGGAAAAGACAGAAGTTAGAACTCAAACCTTAGGAATGAAGGTATCTTGCCCTACAAGAAAAGAGTAAAGATGAGGGTAAGGGAATGGAGGGGTATGATAGAAGGGAGGGCTGAGTGGGGGAAGGGACAATCAGAATGCACAACATTTTGGGGTGGGGGAGGACAGAGATGGGTAGAAAATTTGGAACTCATAATTTTGTCAAAATGAATGTTGAAAACTAAAATAAATAAGCATAAAAAAGAAAAAATATATAAAGAGAGACTATGTTGAGAAATCAGACTTTAAAGAGAGTCAGCATTTAAGGGGTAAACTAGCACTGAGAAGAAGAGAGCTGGAGGAAACCTCTGAGAGCAAACAGGAGACCTCTGATGGCAAAGACTTGCTGAAGGAGTCTGAATTTTTCAGGTAAATGGAACTGTAGGGAAGAAACCTGCCCGTGGGAAGGAAGCTTAGTTTAAGCCCTTTTTGAGAGCTGTTCAAGTGAACTGAGGTGTTATCACATAGCCTCTGAACTTTGGAAGTGAATTGAGACCATGATGGTGGTATATGTCAGTATTTTTTTTTTTTTTTGCCTTGTCGAGCTTTGTTTTCCCAGAGGCAGAGGCTGTTGGCAGGAACCAGGAGAGCTTGCAGTGGAGCAGGTCTCATGAGTCGAGACATGGAGTAAGAGTGGGGAGCTACTTACATGTGAATCCACGCAAGAGTGGGGAGTGGTTAGCCCACAGAGCAAGAGTCATAGGACATGGAAGTCAACTTCTAGTTAAGATGAAAGAGGACTTCGCTTGGACACTTGGTGTTGATTGGGAAGATTATTCTTACTGTGATCTCATGATGGACAATGTTTTATTTTCTGCTACCCCTTAAGGATGCATCATGTTAGGGAAGACCTTAGCCTGGGATCCCCTGATTTTGGGGATGCAAAGATATATACTGTGTATGATGCTCTTACTGTGATTTAGGAGTGGATAATATGGTCTTTTCTGCTACCCCTTAAAGATGTGTAGTGCTTGTCATTCCCCAATTGATAAATGGTCAAAGCATATGAGCAGGCAGTTTTCAAAGGAAGAAATTAAAGCTATCTATAGTCACATGAAAAAATGCTCTAAATCACTATTAATTAGAGGGAGCAAGTCAAAAAACTCTGAGGTACCACATCAAAGCTATCAGATTGGCTAACGTGACAAAACAGGAAGATGATAAATATTGGAGAAGATATGGGAGAGTTCGAACATTAATTCATTGTTAGTGGAGCTGTGAGCTGATCCAACCATTCTCGAGAGCAATTTGGAACTATGACCACAGGGCTATAAAAATGTGCATACCCTTTAACTCAGCAACATTGCTTCTAGCATTGTATCCGAAAGAGATCATAAAAATCTGAAAAGATCCTACATGTACAAAAATATTTATGATAGGTCTTTTTGTGGTGGTCAAGAACTAGAAATTGAGGAAATGCCCATCAATTGGGGAATGGCTAAACAAGTTATGGTACATGAATGTAATGGGATACTATTGTGCTCTAAGAAATGAATGAAATTATGAACAGGAGGACTTCAGATCAACCTGGAAAGACTTATAGGAACTGATGCTGAGTGAAATGAGAAGAACCAGGAGAATTTATACACAGTAAAAGCCACAGGATGCAAGGACTGTTTCTGATAGACTTAGTCCTTTATAGCAATGCAAACATTCCCAAAGGACTCTTGAGGCAAAATTTCGTCCACATGCAGAGAAAGAACTATGAAATTGTAACACAAAATGAAGCAGACTATTTTCTCTCGTGTTATGTTTTGTTTTGCTTTTTCTCATGGTTTCTCCCATTTGTTTTAATTCTTCTATGCAATATGACTAATGTGAAAATGTATTTAATAAGAATGTATGTGTAGAACCCATATAAGACTGAATGTTGTCTCATGGGGAAGGGAGTAAGAAGGAGGAGAAAATTTAAGACTTATGGAAGTGATTATTGAAAACTGAAAACAAATAAATTAATTAAAAAATACAAAATAACTAATCACTTGGCAATTAATACTAAGTAAAATATATTTTATTTAGTTGTTTTCAGGCCAACTTTGTAACCCCATTTGGAGTTTTCTTGGCAAAGATACTACAGTAGTTTACCATTTCTTTTTAAAACTCATTTTACAGATGAGGAAACTGAGTAAATGGGGTTAAGTGACTTGTCTAGGGCTATATAGATAGTGTTTGAGGTCAGATTTGAACTTAGGAGGAGCAGCCTTCTCTTCCAATTCATTTCTTCATTTAATACTTAGCAAAAGGTCTAATTTTAGGGAAGGTGTAATTAAATGTTAAAATATCTAATTTCTTCATCATTCTTTGTTTCTGAAGTTCTCAATCTAACATTCTTTGCCATTCTTATAAAAGATCAGCAGACAAGAGCCAATTATCCTTATAAGTGAGAATTCTCTCACTCTCTAGGACTGATATTGTATTAAGTCATCAAAGTGGCTAATATATTAATTTTAACTGATCATTTCATAAGCCAAAGTAATTATATAATTATTTCAGTTTTATGATCTGTTGTTAAAAATCTTCCTTTGCAATACTGACTTTGAATATAAACCATGTATTAGATTTTGCTGTGCTTCTATAGTTATTTAGAAATCTCCCAGTCCTCAGGGAGATGACAACATTCTGAAAACTTTCTATAAAAATAAGATCACAATTGGATTTAATTTATTGGAACTAGAAATATCTTTACACATCATTTTGTCTATTTCTCTAACCAAATAGATGAATTAAATGAAACCCAGAGAGGTTATTTCTTGCTCTAGGTCTTACAAGTAATATGGGATGGTTAGAGTTTGAACCTAAGTCCTCTGACTCCCCATCTAATGCTCTGCTTTACCACATTATGACTTTAACTCTAAAAAGATACTTTTTTTCCAATGGTTATTTCCTTCAGTCATTCCTCTAGTTTTTTCTTGATTGAGTGGGTTATTTAGTCTCTCCTCTTAAAGAGATATGAATCCAGCAACAGTGGTTTGTTTTTTGGTTTTTTTACTATAAAAAATTCAGCTCCAAAACATCCAGGTTTTCCTTCTAGTAGATACATATATTAAAGATTGGAATGCAAGCTAACTAACACTCATCTAGGTGCCTTAATTATCCTTTTTTTCTGCTTTAAATTCATTTGCAGCAAAACCAGAGGGAATATTGGAACTATCTGAGAGTTTCTAACCCTATGTTAGATGGAAAACTTGGATTTCTGCCAGAATTGTAAGGTTATAAAATGAAAACCCTAACCTTGGTTGATGTATTACTGAATACGGTGGCTATATGATTATTAGACATATTTGCTAAGTGATAAAGTTATTTGGTTTTATTTTCAAATAACTTGCCTCTACAGGAAGTCCAGTATACTGGACAAAGTGCTAGACAGAAAACTTTTACTATCATTAATGTGCAGCAAATTACTTGAACATATCAAGTAATAAGAGTGAGGTATCACTGACAAATAGCCTGTGTACTTCATTGGGGTCTTTATGAGGTCAGGAGAAAGTTATAAAGGTCCCACTAGATTTTGACAGTGACAAAGGATGAGCTGGGATATGGAAGTGAATACATTATTGGGGAGAATATTTATATTAATGAGTTATCTAAACACACACACATACAGATATGTATGTGTGTACATATGCATGCATGTATGTGTGTATTTGAGTGGAACTCTTAGTATCAGACCTCCTTCCACCAATGGCAGATTGTAATCCATCTATATTTTATATGATTAGCTCTAGTGCAGTATTTGAGAGTGAGTGACTTGTCTAGGGTCGCACTGCTTCCAAGTGCCAGAAGAAGAATTTAAATTGTTATACTGAATGTCTGGAGGATTGTAAAAGAACAGGAGCCATATTCCCACAGACTGGATAAGTGCATCATTAAAAGAAATGTCAATATTGATTAGATTAGATTACATATCACTCAAAATGATAAGCAATGCAAATTTTAGTATATATTCAGAATGTTATAATGTAGGAAAGGAAGATAATAACACTTTTCTTTTTCAAAAATAAGAAAGTACTTGGTATAATGGTAAATATAGTTATCTGAATAGGAGAAGTCATTTGACCAAAAGAACTAGGAAATAGGGGAACTTCAACTCCAAGGTATTTATTTTCAAATCTCCTGCTTTTCCCACTATGTTTCAGTGATGCAGGCTAAGTAAACTATATGACAAATTTTGCATATCATAAAAATATGTGTATTGATAGAAGTTTATCTTTACAAAGAACTTTCTTCATAACACCTATGATGAGGAGGCAATAATAAGTTTGATTGTTCCCATTTGAAAGGTGAAAAGACTAAGGTAAAGAGCAGTTCAGTGACTTGTCTAGTGAATGGCAAAGTTGAGATTAGAACTCAGATAGTCTGACTTCAAATCTGTTGTTATTTTACCACCAAAGCTCCTTCTCTCTGTAGCTATTATATGCTGTAATTATGATTTTAGGGAACATAGTTTGGTCCATGTTATAGCCGAAGCAATGAGCTAATGAGTTGTATTGCACCAGAGATGTCTGTGTCCATTTCAGTTTGGATTAGAGCATCTGGGACGAGGCATGGAATGAAAGAAAGGAGCTGCCTTCATTCTAGGAATGATTTAAATGGACGTGTTTAAACATGTGCTCACAATGCTGATCTTTTCATCTAGTTTACTTTGGAACTATTTCAAGTGTGTGACTCATAAGGTACAGACAAGATTATGGTAATATCATTTTAGTGTATTGACTTTCTTCACGTAAAAGATGTTTGCAAAAGAAAATCAGTAAAATGTTTATATTTTTGTGTGCACACATACTCAATATAAGCCAATTTGACAGTTCTTTTGAAAGGGTTTAAATAAGATTTCATGAGCAAATCTCTGATGGTAAATATCCCTATATCTTCTCATTGTGTTATACCAAACAATAAACCATGAGGTTGTTTCTTTCTTATTAAGTATTTTTAATGATGATTATGTTATATTTACAGGGCTTATCAATATAGTTAATTCATCTTTTAAAAATCTATTAGATGCATGCAAGACACTATTAGAAACAGTTAAATTATTATTTTTTCAAAGCTTTACATATTTTATATCAGGCGATCCTCACAACAATCCTGGGATGTAGGTAGTATTATAAACCTCATTTTAAATGTGAGCAATCTGAGGTTGTCAGAGGTCAGGTGACTTATCCAGGTTGAGGCAGTACTCAAACCCATGTGTCACTGATTTCTAATTCGGCTGCCACCATCCAAACCACATGAGGTAAGTTATGGGAAAATAGTGGCATCACAGTTCAACTTTCGGATAATGAGAAATTAAAGCAAGTTTTCAGTATAGTATTGTAATGATCCCCAGAGAAGGAGTCAATATACTTGGTTTCAAATCCTGATTCTGCTACGGGTTGTGATATGGACTTTGGCAAGTCACCTCAACTTAGTAGAGCCTCAGTGTTCTCATTTGTCAAATTTGTGACTCAGGCTTTCCCAGCTCTATAATTATATTTAATCAAACATTAAAAGACAAAAATTTGATTCTTCAACATTGGTTTGAATGATCATTAAAGTTGAAGGATAGAAACAGTGAATAATTTTTTCTATGAAGCTCAGTAACCAAAGCAATGTGAAATTCCTGTAGCAGGATCATAGCATTTTAAGATTTAGAGTTATAATGGAATTTTAAAGGGTACCTACTCCCAAATTCCTCAATTTAAAGAAGAAGGACCAAGATCCTTCAAGGGGTTGAGGGGCTAAGACTGAGAGAAAGAAGAGGATTTCCTGATGCAGAATCCTCCTTAGAGAAGGAAGGTTAAAGTCCATACAATTCATGCACAGCTTCCTACTTAGGGGAGAAAGTCACTAAATTGTTCAGAGGGCAGATAGGACTGGGAAAAGGCCTTCTCTTTAGTACTTCACAATGCATGTTTGCCTTCTGGGTAGAGGCAATACTTCTTATTTAAGTGTTTCAAAGAGAAATGAGTTCCATTTTATTCAGTAAATATGCCCTGATTAAAAGATATAATATTTCATCCCTAAGTTTTTCTTATGAATTCTCACTCTAATTTCTTTGGTATTATCTGGTGATATGGCTCTTCCAGACCCATAAACTATATATTATGTCATTCTCAATAGGAAATTCTCATACTAAAAAATGTCTGGTAATGTCACTGCACTTGTAGAACCTTTTATACAAAAGCTGATCATGATTAACTCAAAGTGTAATCTATCTTCTCAAAATTGTTTAGACAACCCAGGACATATAAATAATAAATAGGAATATTTGTGCTTACCATACTTCTCCTTGTAGTAATAGAGTAAGGGTTATCTGCTTGTCCAACAGAACCCCAGAAGACTCCTTAATGATAATCTGCACATGTTTATTTCCAACCAAAAAAAAAATAAAACATACAGCTCAAAATCAAATCATGTTAGTTTTCTTCTGTACAATGACCAGTACACAATGGGTACTTTATAAATATCTGTTGATTTGCTAATTGACTATGGTTCCACAGCCTCCAAGATTCTGAACATAACCAAAACTCTTTTTCCAGTCCAGAATATATATCCTCTCTTCTGTCTTTTGAATTAAAATAAAAGTGGGAAAGAGAAAGTAGCTCATTTTTAGAAACAATGAAGATCAAAAGAGCTTCTTTGACTAGATTCTATCCCATTGACTTATAATAAACCAATAGAATCATCACAAGTTACAGGAGTTGTACCTGTCTGTTAAGTAAAGGTGGGCAAGCCTATTTCTATGTGAAATACCAATAAGAACCGCTCCCCCTAAAAATACCCTATAATCACATCAGATTGATTAACTTCACACTGATGAGGAAATTACCTGATCATTCCTCATGCCATCCTCTCTTACACTAATTTAAGCTTGGGAAAAATTTGCCCCAGACAGTAAAGAAACAGATTTTGTACTAAACCATAGGATATTATTCTTTTTTCTATTTTACTTATTTTCTTGGCCTGTGTTGTTATTTTGTTCATTCATTTCAGTTCTCCTCTTCATGATTCAGTTCTACTCTTCATGGCAATTTAAATGGGAAGATCTTTCCCATTCATTAATAGGTCCATGTCACCTGTTTAAAATGCATGGAGGCCTAAGTAACATGTGGTTGGAGGAGCTTGCTGAAAGGTGGAACAAGAGGGTAGAGCAGAATTGATAGGAAGTTGGTGAGAGCAGTTAGTGGTGGAAGAGAGAGGACATAGGCAGACACAGCTAGACTTGTGAGTGGTTGTTTGTGGGAAGGCCCCAGCAGGGGCTGAGGGGTGAAGGCTTTGGAATAGCATTGTCCCCTGCATTGATAATGTGTATTGATTTCTTGGTTACTATGATGGATTTGGCTTTTTGGTGTTGGGATTTGGTTTTCTGGTGTCTGAATAAATGTTTTTCTTCTGCCTTCTATATGGAGAGTCTGTTATACTTTATAATTCAGAACTATACTGGCATATTCACTGTTACCTCTGAGTAGTGCCTTGGTGATACAAAGATCTCATTTGGGGCTTTCTTGGCAAAGATATTGGAGTAATGTGTCATTTCCTTCTCCAGTTCATTTTACAGATGAGGAAATTGATGCAAGTGACTTGCTCAGGGTCACAGAGCTAGTAAGTGATTGAGGTCAAATTTGAACTCAGGTCTTCCTGACCCTCAGGCAGGCAGTCTGTTCACTGTGTCACCTAGCTGCTCATCACTGCCTATGCCTCTAGATATGTTGAGGTTGCAGTCCCTTTATCTCTCTATTGCTGCCAATAGTCCTAGTTATATATCCAAAGTACTCAAATTTCCCCAGATTCACTGGTTAAAGTAAGAGCAATCCCCAGCCTCTCCTTGGTATCTGTTTCATCACATAAGCCAATTCATTTTTTCAATTACTCAACACAAGACATAACCCTGACTTCCATCAGTAAATATATTTTGTTTCAAATAATATACTTTTTGTTAGGTTTCCTAATATAAGACAAATTCCTTGGAATCAGAAACTGTGTTATTTTTTCTGCTCCCAGATTCCTTGGACAGTTCTCTAAAACCTTCAAAACCTAGCTAAATGATAACTCACATTGATGTCAAGTTTAATTTTATAAATCACTTTCTCACTGATAGGAAGATAGGACAAGCCCTATTATCCTCATTATATAGATCATTAAACTGAGGCTCAGGGAGGTCAAATGACTAGACTACATTCATTCAACTACTAAATTTAGGCCTGAGATCTGTCCTTAAGTCTGTGACCTTTTTCGTTTTTTCATGTCACCTTTTAATGTTTGTTAATTGATTCTGGATCAGAAAAGGTAAATGAGGCATTAAGATTTGAGTAGACAGAGAAGTAGGGACATGTTTAATAATGAAATTTCATGATCTTATTCCAAGACATTATTTGCAGAAGTATCCCAGTAATCAAAACATGGTATCCAACATTACTTGATGATGCTGGGAATTTCAACACTTTCTTAGATATTATCTTAATTAGTTTCTTTAATGTGTCATGGTATAATTTCTCTTGTCCAAGTTTTGTAGGGAGAATAAACCTTAGGTAATTATAAAAAAGGATAATAAAATGTCCATTGTATTATTAACATTCAGAGACTATTTTCCCCCATTAAGCATGCCTATTATATGTTGAAAACTGAATTAAGGTTAGATTTTAATTAACATTGTGCTTGAATTGTCTTACAAGTTTCAATTTCTCAGGGAGTATGTTTTCAAAAATGGTGGTGGGAACAATTATAAGAATTTATTTCACATGTACTGCGAAAATTTAGCATTAAAAAATTAGACTCTTTTATAAAGAGCAATATACATAGCTATATTTCAGACAAATCTCTTATATTGCACAGTAGCTATAGAATCACGGATGAACACTGGAATTGCTGAGTTGCTCTGGAAAAATCCCTAGTACTAGTTCTAAAACACTGCATGGGGACACTTGTGCAAAGACGTCTTAATATGCCCAGTGTAGATATTCACTCTTGACTGAAAGTGATTTCAGTTGTAATGGAGAGAGAAAGGAGTGTGGTAGGTTAGGGAGGGAGAGGGAGAAGTATGGATTGGAAGGAGAGAAAGGTTAATGGATAGGTTGTATAGATAGCTGAATTGATGGTTAATAACCATCTCTTAAATGCGCTGAAGAAGGAAATGACAAATCAGTTCTATATCTTTGCCAAGAAAACCTCAAATGGGATCCATGAAGAGTCACAAAAAACTGAAAAATGACCAAACAACAACCAACCAAGACTGGGCAGAATAGAGATGGGAATTGGAAAATGTGTCTCCCTTCTCCCTACAGCTAGGTCCTTTGGGTCTGTGCAACAAATCTATAGGCCTCGAAATGATTTGGAAAACATTTCCTTATGGATTAATATTTGTTCTCATCAGATATATTTGTTGACTGATTTACAATTTAGGATTTAATTCCCCACCCCCAGGGAAAAAAAAAAAAAACTACATGGTTTTTCAAACACTGTTATTGAAATAATCCAAAGAGAACTGAGTTTCATTTTATTCAATAAATATGCCTTGACTGAAAGATATATTTCATGTCTCTAAGCCTTTGTTATCAGTTTTCATTCTAATTTCTTTAGTGTTATCTGGTGACTCTCCAAGATCCCTGAAAAATATATTATGTCACTCCCAATATGAAATTTTCATACTGAAAATCTCGTGGTAATATCTTTGTACTTTTAACACTGTTTTATAGAAAAGTTTCACAACTTGCAATAAAAGTCCATATTTATCCAAGAAACCTTGTTGTCTCATCAAATAAACAAAAATTCTACCTACCCGTTAAATTATACTTTCCACTGTATTTTACATGAGGGGACTCAGTGTATGAAGTGCTGGATTTGGAGTCAGAAAACCTGGGTTCAAAACCTGTCTCAGACACTGCTTGTATCATCCTAGGCAAGTCTAGGAAGCTCTTTCAGTTTCATTTTTCTCATCTGTTAGAGAAGAATAGAAGCTACCATGGAAGGTTGTGATGATTATTGATAAAGTGTATTCTAAAATGCTTTCCAAAGCTTAAAAAATCAGTGAATCAATAAACATTTATAAAGTTCCCTATGTGCCAAGCACTGTGCAAAGTGCAAGAGATATAAAGAAAGGTAAAAACAATCCCTTAGCTCAAGGAGCTCATTGTCAAGCTGAAAAAGGGCGAGGGGTTCTGTAGGTTTTTGGGAACTGGAGTATAATATGTCCTGTTGCCATTTTGGAAATGAGTCATCTGCACTAGGACCCTGTCCTTATTAGAAGGATCTGGGGAGAGCTTTATGGTATCTACTCTCCACCTTCTCCAGTCAGATGAATGGAGGAGTCCAAAGGGCAAGCACATAAAAATACTAATCATCTATATTGGTTTTAAAAATACAGGTCAATATTACCTATCCAAAGAAGAATCCATGATCAATAACTACAATAAAGTATCAAGAGTCTATTTTTAAATTCTGAAAATGAAATTTTATTAAATACTTATTTCATTGTAGAAATCACATATTCAAACAACAAAAGTTTAAAATAAAGGTAATCCAGGACATGTGAAAGTCTGGGGTTATCAAGACTGCAAGAAACGATGGAAAGAGCACTAGGCATGAATTAAGAGTCAAACTGAATTAGGTCTTCCACTTGTGTGACTTTGGGGAAATCATCCCACCTATATAATTCTGCTTCCTTGTCTAAAAAATTAACAAAGAAACAAAGAAAAAAAAAAACATGTATCTGGTAAGCACTTCCTGAATGCCCTGGTATTAAGAATATAAATACAAGCAAAGAAGAAATTTACTGACGTCAAGGAATTTGCATTCTAATGGTGGAAGATCATACACAAAAGGAAGTTAAAAAGTGGGTGAAGAGATGGTAAAGTTCTGAGCAGCAGATCTGGACTGAGCACCTTCCTTAAATGGAAGAACAGACAACAACTGCATATAGGTTAAGTAAATGAAACAACACTTGTGAAAGTGTTTTGTAGAAGGTTATAAAATTTAACCCGAAAATCTGTTAGCTTCAATCTCTCCTTCCACCAACAGTTACAAAGCACCTATGTTGTAAAGTTATCCGAGCTGGATACTGGGATCATAACTTCAATATTTCAAGGTTTTATAATTTCATCTTGTGGGGACTCTCATCAGACACATAGATCACAGTCCCTCTCTGATTTGGATGATTTTAGATAATTGTTGTGGCCAAATAATTTCTTACTCAACATAGTTATGAGTGTCTCCAAAGTTAGCTAAACTTCTTCTGCTATGGCAAACATATAGTCCATCAAAAGACCTGGTAAGACATGCCAAGAGGCTGTTATTATCTGACATAAACTTTGAAAATCCAAGGTCACCTCCACTTCACAATGAAACATCAGAATGGTATTTTGTATAGGAGAGTTGATCCATTCAGTATTTAAATAGATTGGTGATCGCACTTACAACTAACCAATATTTTCAATCACTAGCCAACCAGGCCTTTTCATTTCAATTTGCCTGCAAATATTCCAGTTAGTCAACTTAAAGGGGTCAACCCAACATATTGGGTTTCTCCTGGGGATTTTAACATGATATGCATACTGGTAGCACACTTTGCTTAGCTATCTGTTCTCTTTAGGCATTGCTAAATGACTATTATTATACTTACTTCTCTAACACACAGAAGATGATTTGTTTGTTTGTTTGTAAATCATTGTGTTCACATACTCAAGTATTATCTTATGCTGTGGCAGGATCATGGACTTTGCTGGTTAAACAACAGCATTTCAGTGTATTGGGGAAATAGACATATCATGATACATGAACAAGTAAGGAATGTCTAAGTATTAGTATATGTCAACTTCGTTGGGAGTTAACCAATCAATTATATTCATATTTTGCTACGGAAGAAATAAAACAAAAGCATAAAATCATACATACTAATGATAAAATTTTAATAAACTAAGGGTAAATGCCAAACTCTATGAGTCAATTTTCATATTTGAAGAGAGATTGTTCTATATTATAGTAACCGCAAAGGGCAAATTTTATACAGGTTACTACTAATGAGGTTTTAAAAACTCAGAGCTAAAGGGCATTCTTGTCTATTAAATCCATCATGAAAAACTAAAAGAAAAAATATGATATGCTTTGTTTATAGTCTCCATTCCTATAGTTCTTTAGGTCAATAATAATTTTGATTCTTTGGAGAAGGACATATTCAGTGATTCACAACTATGAATCCCTACTGAGAGAATAGTCATGTTCAAAAGTTTGTATTTTGTGTCAGAGATCCTTGGGATCACTTAAAACACTACAAAATTTCCTAAACACCATGTAATTTTCTCTCTCCTTAATCTACCCTTGACCCATTTCTGTACAAAATACAGCTAATGATAGTACAACTCATTGGGCTTCCCATGGAGTTTATAGAGTCAGCATAGCACAGTTTCAAAGAGCACTATATTTAGAATGGGTGAACTTAGATTGAAAAACTCTTTCTTTCATGTACTATTTATGTGACTTTTACCATTTCATTCCCACCCTCTCTATTCCTTAGTTTTTTCATCTTCCTCATTTTGGATAGGTGCACAGGCCAATTAGTCTACTTTTACTTTCCAGAAGGACTTCTCATTTCCTTAGACAGCAAGTCTGTTTCACACTGGAATATACCTCAAGGCCCAAGGACTTCTCAGTCTTGAATAACCATCTAAGTAAGTGGCATCATGGACAGAATACTAGAATTGGAGTTAGGAAGTCCTGAGGTTAAGTCCTTCATGAGAAAATTTAAAAGCAAATGTGACCTTAGATAGGTCCTTTACCACTCTCAAGCTTAATTCTCTTACCTGCAACATGATATACTAATTGCTACAACTTCACAGCTTTAGTTTCAGGACAAAATGAGATTTTATATATATATATAAATACTTTGAAAACCTTAAAGTACTACCAAATGCCAGTCATTGTTACTACTTCTACTACTGTTATTACTATCATCATCATTATCATCATCAACCTGCATTGCCCCTATTTGTTCTCCCATTGATGAATTCATTCCAGGTCCTTAGGCTAACCAAAATTAATTCCTCTCCTAGCTATGCTTCTGACTCTAGACTTGAGCACCATGCCCCTTTATGGGTACCTTCATCACAAGCCTTTCCATCTATTTTTCAGCTCCCTTTTGTGTGTTATCTTCTGCCATTGCTTTCATTTCTTTCCACAGTACTTATAAATTGCCAGGCAGGGAGTAAGAAGTGAGTCTTTTGGTAAATATTTATTAAGATACTACTATGAACCAGGTACTGTCTTAAGTTTTGAGGCTACAAAGAAAGGTAAATGAAAGTCCTTATTCTAAAAGATTTCTAATAGGACAAAATGACACATAAAAAGAAACAGAAAAGGGGGTGGGTGCAGGGTGAGTATCCAATGTAGGCATGATAAAATCCTAGGGAGGGGGGACAGCATCTAGGAGAAATTTTACCCTCCAATCAAAGGAGAGAGGGGTCTAAGAGACATGGGATACTGAGGAAGTGTATTTCAATATTGGTGTGATTTTGTAGGATCATGAGATTCCAGAGAAAATTGATAAAGTCCCAAATAAGGCAATAGCATGGGAAAGGATGAGATTTCTGACTTGGATGCCCTCTTTTAATAGAGAATTGGATAGAGTCTATCACTTAATAACCTAATACAATATTAATAATAGAGGATAATGATGATAATGATAACAATAAATGTTTGTTGCCTAAATTGTTGCCAATCTCATTCATAAAATGATAGTTGGACTATAAAACCTTGGTGGCCTCTTACAGTTCAGATTCTATGATCTTGGCGGGGCAGAGCCAGGATGGTAGAGTAGAAAGATATACATACTTTACTCTTCCCCTTCACATAAAATACCTGAAAAGAAAGACTCTCAACAAATTCTAGAGTAGCAGAAGCCACAGAAAGATGGAGTGGAGGAGATTTCTAGCCCAGGGTCACCTGGAAGGCCTACGAGAAAGTTCTGTCACACTGGAGGTGGAGCAGAGCCCAGCCCAAACTCAGCTGTGTCACTCTGGGAGGAGCAGGACCTGCTCAGGCCTCAGGGACAAAATCTCTGAAAGCAGCAGCTGTTCACAGATCCCTCAACCCACAGGCACCAAAAGTCAGTTGGAGGGCTTTCTTAACCTAAGCAAGAAGGGAACAGAGTCTACCTCTGGCCCCTGCCTAAGGCAGAACAGAGGTTGGGCAGCAGAGGCTTCTGAAGCTATGGCAGGCAGGCAGCAGCCAATGTCCATTGTTCCATTGTTGGAGTACTGAGCATAAAGCCCCTGGGAGAATTGAGCAGCTGATTTGAATCTGAGCCCTGAGAATGGTCCTGGGGTGAGCAGAAGCACTAGGACCCCTCCACTTGACAAAGGATTCAGAAGTCAAGTAACTGGCTGGGAAAATGCTCAAAAAAGGGGAAAAAATAAAACCATAGAAGCTTGCTTTCTCAGTGAAGAGGTATTTCCTTCAATCCTTTCAAATGAGGAAGAGCAAAGCATATTGTCAGAGGAAGTCAAGGCTTCTTCATCCAGTACCTTCAAAATGAATATACAACAGGCCCAGGCCATGGAAGAACTTGAAAAGCAAGTCAGAAACTTGCTAAAGCAAACTCAACAAAATGATGAGGAAAATAAGACCTTTAAAAATAGACTAATTGAATTGGAAAAAGAGGTCCAAAAAATCAATGAGGAGAAGAAGGCTTTAAAAACCAGAATTAGCCTAATACAAAAGGAGGTTCAAGAGCTCACTGAAGAAAATAGTTCCTTGAAAATGAGAGTGGAGGTCAGGGAAGCTAATGACTATATGATAAACCAAGAAGTTGCAAAACAAAATGAAAGTAATGAAAAAAATAGAAGACAGTGTGAAATATCTCATTGGAAAAACAACTGACCTGGAAAATAGATCCAGGAGAGACAATTTAAAAATTATGGGACTACTTGAAAGCCATGATCAAAAAAAAGAGCCTAGAAATTATCTTCCATGAAATTATCAAGGAAAACTGCCCTGATGTTCTAGAACTAGAAGGCAAAATAAATATTGAAAGAATCTACCGATCACTTCCTAAAAGAAACCTGAAAAGAGAAACTCCTAGGAATATTGTAACCAAATTTCAGAGTTCCCAGATCAAGGAGAAAATATTGCAAACCATCAGAAAGAAACAATTTGAGTATTGTGGAAATACAATCAGGATAACACAGGATCTGGCAGCTTCTACATTAAGGGATCAAAGGGCTTGGAATAAGATATTCCAGAAGTCAAAGGAACTGGGATCAAAACCAAGAATCACCTACCCAGCAAAACTGAGTATAATACCTCAGAGGAAAAAATGGTCATTCAATGATATAGAGGACTTTCAAGCATTCTTAATGAAAAGACCAGAAGTGAAGAAAAAATTTGACTTTCAAACACAAGAATCAAGAGAAGCATGAAAAGGTAAACAGTAAAGAGAAAACATAAAGGACTTTCTAAAGTTGAGCTGTTTGCATTCTTACATGGAAAGATAATATGTGTAACTATTGAGACTTTTCTCAGTACTGGGTAGGTAGAGGGATTACACACACACACACACACACACACACACACACATATAGATAGAGAGTTGAATCAGAAGAAATGATATCTATAAAAAATAAAATTAAGGGGTGAGAGAGGAATATATTGGGAGGAGAAAGGGAGAAATGGAATGGGGAAAACTATAACTCATAAAAGAGGTAAGAAAAATCTTTTCCAATGGAGGAGAAAAGGGAGGAGGTGAGAAGGGAAAAGCGAAACTTACTCTCGTCACATATAGCTTAAGGAGGGAATAATATGCTTACTCAGTTTGGTATGAAAATCTAACTTACACTACAGGAAAGTAGGGAAGAAGGGGACAAGTGGGGTGAGGGGGATGATAAAGGGAGGGAAAATTGGAGAAGAGAGTAATTAGTAGTAAACACTTTGGGGAAGGGACCAGGTCAAATGAGAGAATAGGATAAATGGGGGACAGGGTAGGTTGGAAGGAAATATGGTTAGTCTTACACAACATGGCTCTTAGGGGAGTCTTGTGCAAAATGACATGTATATGGACTGTTTGGAATTGTTTGCCTTCTCAGTGGGGATGAGTGGGGAGGGAGAAAGGGAGAGAAGTTGGAATTCAAAGTATTTGAAACAAATGTTCAGAATTGTTATTTCATATAACCAGGAAATAAGAAATACAGGTAATGGGGTATAGAAATCTATCTTGCCCTTCAAGAAAAAAGAGAAGATGAGGATAAGGGAAGGGTGGGATGTGACAGAAGGGAGGGCACATTGAGGGAAGGGGTAATTAGAATGCAAGGGTAAGGGGAGGGGAGAGATGGGGAAAAATTGGAACTCAAAATTTCATGGAAATGAATGTCGAAATCTAAAAATAAATAAAGCTATAAAAAAAGATTCTATGATCTTACGAAGTTCATGTCATAGTCTGGACATTATGTTTCTTCATTTTTAAAATTTTACTAGTGTAATAATTATAGTGATCCTTTTTAGTTACAGATCTCAATAAGGAGGATCTCTAATATCCCCGAGTTCAATGTAATCATCAAAGTATCATTTGCAAACAAGCAAATGTAGAACTTCTTATTCCACGGGGAGTTTCTCTATTTATTTTGATCCTTCTGCAGATAAAATTGGTGACAATGGTCAGTAGCTTTGGCCAGGTTATAGCCCCTTGTTTTAAGTCTCTCATGATATTGAGAAACATATCATTGAACAGCATTATGTACCCTTTTGTGTAGTCCAAGAAATTTGCAATATGAAAACAGGTAGAGAGAATTTTTGCAGGGAGCTGCATTTTACTTTGCTAAGTTATGAATTTTCATAATCAATAATCAACACAATGGAATCTAATGTTTTCTGCATGTGGTCATGCCTAAGGATCTTTAATTTAGAGCTGAAAAGATTCTTAGAGACCATTGAGTTTAATCATCTAATTTTACTAGTATTAGGAGGAGGAGGAGGAGTATTTATATAAAATGTTAATGCTTAAAAATGTTTTACAAATATTATCTTATCTTAGCAACAAAACTGTGAACACGTGGTATTATTATCCTCATGTTGTATATAAAGAAACTGAGTCAAACAGATGATTAATAACTTGTTCATGGTTACATAGCTAATAAGTGTCTAAGGTGCCATTTAAACTAAACCCTTCCTTAATCACATTTCAGCCAACTATGTGAATGTAAAGGTTTGTCTTTTAGCAGAAAATTGTTCACAAAGGTCTACCAGTTCCTTCCTCATGTTTTTTTTGCCAAAGATAACCTCAATTCATGTGCAGATTATTCTCATTAAGATTTTATAGAGATGAGAAAGCAAAGAAAGTGTGCTAATAGTTGTTCATGTTCTTCCAAGTCTATCCCTTTTCCCCTTAGTTTACCATCTATATTTTTCCATTCCCCCACCCATGTTAAAAAAATTTACCCCACAGTGTCTTCAAAATAATCTCTGGGATATATTTCATCAGTATGTATAGTTGGCCTAGTTCAGCTCCTCTTCACTTATTTTTCTTCTTACCACTTTTTGTACTTCCTCATAAAGAAATTAAGGGATTTGGGTTGTTTTTCATTGCATTGTGGAAATTATTTTATATTCCTGAAACTACAATATGAAAGAGTAATAGTCTATATTGTGGTACATTTTTAATTAATTTCATATTTACCATTTTAAGAGATCACTAATTTAATTAAAAGAACTGTATGAGCTGTTATAGATATCTTCTAATCTTAATTCATTTTCCATAATTTTTGATGATTACAGTCTTCACTTTAACAAATCAATGTTTTGAGTTTAAACATCTACAGCTCATTTAAAAGAAAGACTCCAATGCCAGAAACTAGTCATTCTCTGTCTTACAGGGTGTTTTTAAGTAAATTTAACAGTTAGTTTTCCAAAAAACTATGCACAATATATTTTTTTCAAACTTATTAATTTATTTGTTTTCAGTTTTCAACAATCACATCCATAAATTCCAAATTTTCTCCCTCTTCCTAACCTCCCCTTCCCCAAGACAACATGCAATCTTATATGGGTTCTATACAGACACTCCTATTAAACATATTTTCACGTTAGTCATGTTGCATAGAAGAATGAAAACAAATGGGAGAAACCATAAGAAGAACAAAACCTGACAAGGGAGAAAGTAGTCACTTCACTCTGCATTCTGGCTCCATAGTTCTTTCCTTGGATGTGGATGGTATTTTGCATCATGAGTCTGAAACAGCTCAGATGAAAGCAGTGACTAACCAGGTTTCCAAAGAACCCATGATAAAACTGACTCCCCACTTTCTGATAGAGAGGTGATGTGTTAGGTCCTTACATTGCTGTGAAGGGCTAAGCCTATCAAAAATAGTCCTCACACACTGTGGCTATTGCTGTGTATAATATTCTCCTGGCTCAGCATCAGTTAATATAAGTCTTTCTAGGTTTCTTCTGAAGTCCACCTGTTCATCATTTCTTACAGCACAATATCATTCCATTACATTCATATATCACAACTTGTTCAGCTATTTCCTGATTGATGGACATTCCCTGGATGTGCAGTTCTTGGCCACCACAAAAAGAGCTGCTAGAAATATTTTTGTACATGTGGGTCCTTTTCCCATTTTTATGTTCTCTTTGGGATGTAGCCCTAGAAGCAGTATTTGTGGGTCAAAGGGTATGCACATTTTTATAGTCCTTTAAGCATAGTTCCAAATTGCTCTCCAGAATGGTTGGATCAGCTCACAGCTCCCCCAACAATGAATTAGTGTTCCAACTCTCCCTCATTTTCTCCAACATTTGTCATTTTTCCCTTTTGTTATGTTAGCCAATCTGATAGGAGTGATGTGGTGTTTCAGAAGTTTTTTTTTTTTCATCTCTCTTATCAGTAGTTATTTAGAGCAATTATTCATATGAATAAATATAGTTTTAATTTCTTCCTCTGAAAATTGCCTGTTCATATCCTTTGACCATTTATCAATTGGGAATGACTTTATATTCCTGTAAATTTCACTCAGTTTTCTGTATTTTTTAGAAATGAGGCCTTTATCACAGACACTAGTTATAAAAATTCTTTCTCAGTTTTCTGCTTCTCTCCTAATCTTAGCTGCATTGGCTTTGTACATGCAAGAACTTTTCAATTTTTAATGGAATCAAAGTTTTCTATTCTGCATTTCATGATGTACTGTATCTCTTGTTTGGTCATAAATTCTAGCATTCCCCATAAATCTGACAAATACACTATTCTTTGCTCCTCTTGTTTATTTATAGTATCAGGCATTATACCTAGATCATGTATCCATCTGGACTTTATTATGGTACACAGTGTCAGGCATTGGTCTATGCTAGGTTTGTGCCACACAGTTTTCCCAGCAGGTATTGTCAAACAGCAAGTTCATATCTCAGAAGCTGGGGGCCTTGGATTTATCAAACAGTGGATTGCTAATGTCATTGACTACTGCATCTTGTATAATTAAACTATTCCACTGATCTACACCTCTATTTCTTAGATAATGACAAGTGGGTTTGATGATTGCTGCTATATAATACAGTCTGAGATCTGGTAGGGCTAGGCCACCTTTCCTACCATTTCTTTTCAGCAATTCACTTGATATTCTGGACATTTTGTTCTTCCAAATGAATTTTGATATCATTTTTTCTTGCTCTCTAAAATAATTTTTGGTAATTTGGTTGGTATGCCACTGAATAAGTAAATTAATTTCAGTAGGATTGCCATTTTATATTATATTAGCTCAGCCTACCCATGAACAAGTGGTGCTTTCCAATTGTTTAAATCAGACTTTATTAGTGTGAAAAGTATTTTGTAGCTTAGTTCATATGGTCCCTGCATTTGTTTTGGCAGGTAGACTCCCAAATATTTCATAGTGTCTACAGTAACTTTAAATGGAATTTCTCTTTGTATTTCTTGCTTTTGGGCTTTGTTAATAATATATAGAAATGCAGATGATTTATGTGGGTTTATTTTATATCCTGCAACTTTGCCAAAGTTGTTTATTATTTCAAGTAGTTTTTACTTAATTATCTAGGATTCCCAAAGTATATATCATATCATCTGCAAAGAGTGATAACTTAGTTTCTTATTTGCCTATTCTACTTCCTTCTATTTCTTTTTATTGTCTTATTGCTAAAGCTAACATTTCAAGTACCATATTAAAAAAAAGAGATGATAATGGACATCCTTGTTTCACCCCCGATCTTATTGGAAATGCATCTACCTTATACTCATTATATATATTGCTTGCTGATGGTGTCACGTGCATACTACTAATTATTTTAAGGAAATCTCCATTTATTCCTATGCTCTCCAGTGTTTTGAATAGGAATAGGTGTTGTATTTTGTCATAGCTTTTTCTGCATCTATTGAGACAATCATATGGTTTCTGTTAGATTTGTTGTTGATATGACCAATTATGCTGCTAGTTTTCCCAATATTGAGGCAGCCCTGAATTCCTCCTATAAATCCTACCTTATCAAAGTGTATTATTCTTATGATAAGTGGCTATAATCTTTTTGCTAATATCTTCTTTAAATTTTTGCATCTATATTCATTAGGGAAATTGGTCTATAATTTTCTTTCTCTGTTTTGACTCTTTCCTTTTTAGATATCAACACCATATTTGAATCATAAAAAGAATTTAGTAGGATTCCTCTTTTGCCAATTTTCCAATATAGTCTATATGTACTGGAATTAACTGTTCTTTAAATGTGTGATAGAATTTGCATCTGGCCCCAGAATTTTTTTCCTAGGCAGTCCATTGATGGTTTATTCATTTTCTTTTTCTCAGATAGGGCTATTTAAGCATTTTACTTTCTTTTCTGTTTATCTGGGCAATTTATATTTTTTTACAAATATTTATCCATTTCACTAAGATTGTCAAATTTATGGGCATACAATTGGACAGAATAATTTCTAATTGCTGTTTTAATTTCCTCTTCATCGAAGATGAGCTCACCCTTTTCAATTTTGATACTGGTAATTTATTTTTCTTCTTTTTTCTAATCAAATTGATGGTTTATCAATTTTATTGGTATTTTCAAAAAACCAGTTCTTAGTTTTATTGACTATCTTGATAATTTTATTAATTTCAATTTTATTAAATATCTCCTTTGTTTTTCAGTTTTTCTAAATTAGTATTTGATTGGAGGTTTTCAATTTGTTCTTTTTCTAGCTTTTTCAGTTGCATGTCCAATTCATTGATATTCTCTTTCTCTATTTTATTCATGGAAGTATTCAGGGATATAAAACTTCCCCTAAGAACTGCTTTTGCTGCATCTCATATGTTTTGGTAGGTTGTCTCATTATTGTCATTCTCTTGAATGAAGTTATTGATTGTTTCTATGATGTTTTGTTTGATCCACTCATTCTTTAGGATTAGATTATTTAATGTCCATTTAATTTTTGATCTATCTTTCTATCTTATTGTTTCACTTCTAGCAAAAATATTAGTATTTACATGGTTCATTTCCTGTATTAGTGAGTCAAATTATTGATTCTTGGACAGGTATCTCACAATGAGAATACAGATAAACAAATTATGGTTTCTAGAAGATCTAAAACTTGCATGAATCTTAGCATTTTTCTGCCATACCCATCTACTGTGACACAACAATTCATGCAGAAATGGAATATTAGTTAATAAATAAATAAAGCACCTGTGTTTATTAAGCATTTATGTGATAAGCCATGTTGAATGCCACTACAATCAAGCAAAATGGTTCTTGTCCTCAAATTTTAACAGAAGATGGAAAAACATAAAGGGAATCTGAATTCAGAGAATGGAGGGGGGTGGCCTGATTAGGAATTGGGGGCAAGGAATTACAATAGTCACTTGGTTCCAAACAAGACAAGGAGAAAAATCAACTATCAGAGTCCAAAATGGTACAAAAGAGAGCACCATGTTGTATTTTGTTTTAAGGGTTTTCTTGCACATAAAATAACTCATCTAGTGATCATAGTACTGTCAATGAATCTCTTTGTACTTTCTTAGACTGGTCCACTGACAGTAAGTACAGGCAATCTCTTGGCCCATACTTAAAACCTCTCTAACTTTGTAGAATTTCACAAAGTATTTCTTGGCTGGCCTTTCCTTCGAGAATTCCCAGGATCCCCAATATGGGGACAAGATACCAGAGCAGTTATTTTGTTGATGGAGAGGAAAGAGATACAAAGTTTTAAGAAGATATATTTCCTACTCTCATGGAGCACATAATCTTCTATGAAAATACAAATATGCAACAATAACAAAAAAGTATATTATTGTAAGAGATGTTTATTTTAGGTTTATTTTATGTTCTATGAAAATCTCAGAGAGAAAGTAGCATTATGCCTTGTGTTAGTAAAAACTACAAAGAGTGACAAAATCATAGTACGCATTAAGAGGGAGATGGAATTATGAAAGATATTTGAGGATTTTGGAAAGGTGAACTAAAGTTAAATTTGTAAGGATATAAGAAGTTGTTAGAGGAAAAAATAGGAACCATATTTCTAGAGACACTCTCAAAGAAATGTCATGTAATTTCTATAAAGATATATTTATGTATATGTATATGTGGGAAAGTTCTTCTCATTTAAATTACCATTACAGTGTTGCAGAATAAGTCCTTACCTCTTATAATCTTGTAATAGGTTGCTCTTTGAAAGCCTCAAATCTGGGCTATCCACAGTATAAACCATATACTCCCAGAACCTGGCAGCTCAATCTTCTAAAAGAATTGGCTCATAAAATATTGGTCATTTCTAATCTCCTTTGCCTGAAATGAAACAACAAATGCCAAGACAAAGCTTATAGCCTGCATTTACAGTTTATATAACTACTAAGATGTGAAGAGTTTAAGGCATTATTGGCTCACAGCATTGTTATGTTGTTGTTCTTCTCTCACTGAACATCATCAGGAGAAATAAGTCAAAGCAGAGAGAAAGAAAGAGATAAAATAATGCCATTTAGATGTAAGTCCTACCTCTAATCTAGTCTTGCTACTCACATGCAGTCAAAAAGCTCTTCTTTGCTACTTGGTTAGCTGATCTGAGCAAAGTATAGAATGGTCAAAGGTATACCATAGTCTTTCCAAGGCATTTCCATCATATGTCATAATGATGATCCTGGAAGCAGGCTTTCCATCCTCTTTCTTGTGAGAAATTTGCATCAGTGGCACTTCACGCATGCTCATAACAACTAGGGTTATTGTCAAGTTAACATATAGAGCCATCACACTTAAGCTAAATAATAAGCAATAATTGCTTATTTAGGTTGGCTGCCAGTACAGAGAGAGATTTTTGGGAGAGGGGGGGAGTCTATATGGTTTATCCAACAAAAGTTCAGCATTTTGCTCCCTGTCACTATGTGATGAACATTTGATTATGCAAATTGGGAGGAATTTGATGTGAAAAACAAAATAAATCAATATGGAATAAAATGTAAGATTGTATTAATTGCTAATAAAGATAATATTTTAAGTCATTTTCTTGTCCAACATATTTTTTCTATGACTTACTGCATCTTTCATAGGCAAAAAATCTTTTTCAAGAGTCCATCTCTCCCTGGTACTTTTGGAAAATATATTTAATTTACTAGATTTTGAACAAATTCATGTTTTCATGAATGCAAATCTTATTAAATATTTTAACATATGTCAACATTCCAAATATAAAGTTCTATAAAAGAAAGATTTGCACAAATCCCTCTTCTGTTCCAAAGATTTCCTTAGCATCTCTTTGCAAAACAGTAAATCTTTGAGTAATTTCATTCTGCATACCTGTATCACTAGAATTAAAACAAATTATAATAGTGGTATTTAAGTTATTCTTTTGGCTAACTCTTAAGACTATTTTTAATACAACCTTCAGTGATTTCAGGAAGAAGGCAAAGAAAATTTGGACTGAAGTTTCTCCAAACAGAAGGTGACAGTTTGAAAAGTAAGATGAAAGGAAAATGTCTTCACTAGTCTCCTTTGAAGAGCTGAGATATTTTGCTCACAGATAAAATCTGGGATTTTTCCCAGATCTCAACTTTTTCATATTATAGAAAATTACTGTCCCAATTGAAATGATTCACCAAAGTCTATTTTTTTTTCCCTTCAAGACACAGTGAAGAGGAAATTCACAGTTCTTGATTGAGCAACAGTAGAAAAAAATTGGTGTGAATTCCAGCCGTAACTTAACTGTATTTCACCTCAAGAGGCTGAAAATGGATTTTGCTGTAGAGCTGGTCAAAAAAATCTTTAATTTGCTGAAAGAAAGTGACACCATTATTTGAGTATATATTTGAGACCGTGAGAGATTAAAGTCCTTCTTTCAGCTTCCCCACTAATGGAATAGAGTTCATAAAACTCTGAGGTTTAGAGACTAGGTGTATGTATGTGTTTGGGGAGGTTTTTTGTTTTTTGTTTTTTTAACTTGATCAGTGCTTTTAAAGTTTTCTAAGATAATGGCTTTAAGAATACTACCTATTAAGGGTTCAAGTTAGGTGCTATCTATCATATGGCAACTATATTTTGAATCAAATTCCTTTGATGTTTGTCTAAGAGGAATACTGGCTTTATACACACACAGAGACACAGACACAGACACAGACACAGACACAGACACACACACACACACACACACACACACACACACACACACATGCACACCTTCTGTGAGTGAAGCATGTCCCATTGTAGGGAAGCTCAATTTTCTCAATGTTCACTGATCTATTGGAAGAAATTTTTTTCATGCCTAATCCCAATAAAATACAGTTTTATATAACATAGTTCTCTACAGGTCCTCTTTTAGTTGTTCTGAAGATTTGAGGCAATAGCATATTATGAAAAAAATGACTGACTCTGAGGATCAGTTTTCAAATAATCCCTCTGATTCAATTTAGCAACTTGTGACCATGATTAACTACTTTAACTGTTGGCCCTCAGTTTCCTTGTTCATAAAAACCTTAGGATCACATTAAATGCCTTCTGAGAATGTCTTTTTTTCAGTTTTATATCTGTGATCCTATGAAACATTTTGTCATCATAAACACAAGCATACCTATTTTAAACATATACATTCAGTGTTTATATGGATTGTATAGCCATTTATATAAGAAAAAACTTCAGTCCCAGGAATCTTTATAAAGATTTATAAGATTGCATATTTTTCTGTGCTCTTTACTCTTGTTAATCACCTATGTTGTCTATAATGTCCCTCCAAAAGTTATCAGACAGATCACCCTTCATTTTAAGGTTTATTTAGAAGTTAATGAAAGCACTGAGCAAAAAATATGTCTGATATATGTATTCTTATTGGTTTATTGGGTGAAACTAAATTCTTTATAGCTCTTTTAAAAAAAACAAGGTTTCAGAACATCATTAATGCTTCCCTTTGCTTCAAAATATTCACATGATTTTTAAAGGCTATCTTTATGCAAATTGTCTTCAGTTTTCACACAATAATGAAAAGCTGTTTTCTACTTATAAGGGAATGCTACAGTTAAAGGCTACAAGAGAGCTGTTGTTATTGTTCAGTCGTGTCTGACTCTTCATGATCTTGTGGACCAGAGCAAGCCAATCCATGGTGTTTTCTTGACAAACATGCTGGAGTGTTTTGCCAATTTTTTCTCCACTGACTTAAAGCCAACAGGGGTTAAGTGCCTTGCCCAAGGTCAGATAGCTAGTAAGTGTCTTAGGTTTGATTTGAATGTAGGTCTTTTTGATGCCAAGCCCAGTGCTCTATCCACTGAGCCACCTTACTCACATGGAAAAACTGCCATGTGCTAAATATGATTCTAGGTGCTAGGGATAATTAGAAAAAAAAAAACAATGAACAGTTCCTGTCTAAAGAAACTTATATTCTATCAGGAAGAAAATTCAATGAAACAATTTGGGATTGGTTAAAAATGAAAATGTAGATCTGTGAACAGAGTATATACACAAAAATTAAAAAAAATGAATTTAGTAACACATGCTCCAATAATCCTATCACCCACTCATGTTGCAAAAAAAAAAAAAAAAATTCGCACAAGCATTTTAAATCATTTATCAGGATAGATCTCAAATCAATCCAAAAAATAAAGATAAATGGTTACATTATTTTTAAAGGGTCAAATGTTGGTATTCTCCAGTGTGGGTTGGGACAAGAGGAAGGGAGGGATACAGTTCAGAACTTTAAAAGTAACCAGAAAAACTAATTTTTTTAAGTGAATGAAAGTGAGTCTGGTTTTGATCTTGTATATTCACTTTGTGATTATATTTTTTCTGTTAAAATTAAGTGTTATTTTTTCTGGAACTTCTTCCTACTTTCCTTCTTTCAGAAACAGTTGGAGAAGAAGAAATGAATGTTATCAGTAGTGGAAGGCAGCTGGAGGTCTGTGGCAATGTGATAAATTTTATCACTGACAGTACTTGCAGTCTCTCTGTGACTCAAGGTATAGGATCTCTGCGTGTATGTATATGTGTGTGATGATTATACCTAACACTTTTTCCACTAAGTTAATCTGTGTTAAAAAAAAAAAATGGTTCTTCATCTGGATTGGTAATAGCCTTCTTTTTTTCTAGAAGTTAGAAAGAAGTACTAGGAATATGATTGGACATACTCATAAACACTTACGAACTATTATTCTGCTTCCTTTGTAGAAAAATAATATACTCATACATTTGGTTAATAGAGAATTAAATGCAAATCTGTGGTTAGGCATATTCCCACTTACTGCATACTTCCTTTTTGTTTAACTATTACATTGTCTTTGCAGTAAATTAGCTTTTGGATCATCAAATTCACACATGAATACTTTGTAAAGAAGAGTTATTAAGTTGGCTTATTGTCCCTTTCATTCTGATAACAATTATAAATAAAGACTGAGCAACATCTTTTGCTGGCTTTTCAATTCTCTCTGAAGTTAGAAAAGGGTAACATAATAGAATTGCAACCCTAAGTACCTTTTTGTACTTAGTGGAAATTTTTGTAGAATACTGAGCCCTCTACTCCTATTTGTTCACTATGTATTTTTGAATTGTTGATTATAAGCATCCTGAGACTGTTTAAGGATTGTACATATTTATTTTGCTTGTACCTATTTGTTTAACTTCTTAACACCCTTATTAGATTGTGGGCTCCTTGAAGACAAGAACTGTCTTTTGCTCTTTTTTACACTTCCAGAGCTTAGGACAGTGCCTGGCACACAGTAAGTGCTTAATAAATGTTTGTTGCTATTGATTGTCCTTAATTTTCGAGGAGAACCAGTGGCATCATGGGTGGTACTTATTGACTTGTGCATGAATTGGGTATAAGTAGGATAAAGTTCCACAAAGTCATAAGCCTCACTTTCTCTTCCTGAGTCATCAAAATCCAGCGGCAGGACAAAATCCAGTGTCCCAGGATGTAGTGGATGACCTTGATGTTTTCACTGTCTGACTAAGCCACAGTGCCTGCTTCAGCTGATATCATGATCATTGGAACAAATTGTTTTCATTTGCCCATTCTCACAAGGAAAGTCTTCACATATTTGGGGTGGACATACACCTACCTCACCAATAAATTTACACTCAACTTGGTTTAGTCCATCTGCCAAGATGGTTTATCAAAGTATGACCAGTGCACATAATACAGTTTCTTACAGCCACAGGCTAGAGTTGGGTGAATCAGTTAGACACCAAAGCTGGATGAGCAGCCTTAAAACGGGTTAGACAAGTGTTCACACCACAGGAGTTAGTGCTCCTGAATACCCCATACAATAATAAATGATTAGTAACTAACTGACTAATAGCACATCAATGTGCATGGATATATGCGCAGAGCACATGTATACATACTTCTCCTTCTGGAAGCTTATAAACTAAGAGTTTATATTCATAATAAAGAGCTCTTTGATATGATTGATATTCTATAAATACTTGATATAAACACATACATAATATATTTATATTTTATGAAATAGAGAGATAATCATATATTAATATAACACAATAGTGTATCTTAGCATGCTATATATTTATAATATATAATTTATTAAAATAATTATGCATGTGTGTAAATATAATATTTATATAGTATACATGTAATTGATATGATAAAATATGATGTATAACATAACATAATATAGCATAATATATTAAAACACAATATTATAACAACATATAATAAAGCATAGCATAACATAACAAAGCACAATATAACATTTTAATATAATAATATATGACATAGTATAACATTATATCAAATCACAACACATCATATCATACATCATTTTATGTCATATATATTATGATAGAAATGGAGGAGATTCCTTTAATATCCTTCCAATTTAAGATCTGTGACTTGGTAACATTTAAGCTAACTAACCTCACTAACTATTGAACACACTCTAGGTTTGGTCATACCACTTAGGAATCTAATTTATTTCATGATCATATCTCCATATTAATATGAATGTCTCATATTTGACAGATAGCTTATCAAATTAATACATACCAAATATTATTATCATAATGATAACTTATTATTACTTATTCAGATATAATACAAGTCAAATTATCTCTGAAACAATCAAAAAAGTTGGATATTTTGTGGTTAGTCTATGACTCAACTAGCTATTCCTCATAATGTGGTTATCCTTATCCACAACCACCACTTAGATGTAGTTTTGTTCTTAAAAATATTATATTTTAGTAGATTTTAATAATAGCAACTCAATATCACATTTCAAAGGGCTTTAAAGTATTACAAATTATAACCAGAAAATTGTTACTAGTACATGGTGACCTATAATGAAACAATTTAAAAGGGAGAATTGAATTTTGATGTAGGCTTACAGCTATGTAGACCTTGTCACTTTCCAAAGCTAAGAGAATTATTACAGCATGTATTAGGTATATTGTTATGCTTTCAGTCAAAAATTCTTGTACTAATAAAAATCACTAAAAATTAATTCCTAAAAAAGTAAAATATTTTTGTTTCCATTTCATTTCAAGATAAAACTAATTCATTTTGCTTTTCAGAAACTATGGTTCATATTTCCTTTTTCTGTGATTATTATTAGTAAACAAACCTTTCATTTTTAATCAAATGCTATTACTGCATGCCTGAATTTTTTTTGTTGTTGTTTGCTTGTTTGTGACATCAAGCCTAAGTTCACCCTTTTGTTACTTCTGCACACTGTTCCCAGCTCTGCCTTCTAGTGTCAAAGACAACCATCTTATGTTTCAGTTTTTTAAATATTTATAACCAGGTATCATGTCATCCTTGAGTCTTCTTTTCAGGCTTAGTATCACCAGTTCCTTCAATTGATCATCAAAGTACACAGACCCAAACTCCTTCCCATTCTCACTCTCTTCTGTATGCTTTCCATCTTTGCAATGTCTTTCATAAAATGACTCCCAGAATTGAGCATTCCCAAAAAAAAGGGAACAGTTGAGTGGAATTTTGACCTCCCTAGTCCTAGAAAGTTCACCTCTCTTAATGTATGCCTCGTCTGTATTCCACCTTAGCAAAGAACTCAAAAGCCATGTAATTGACTGGGGAAATGAGCAACCAGGAAAAGACACAGACTATAGATTCTTACATTTTTGGTGAAGAGGAACTCAGGAATTTGGCTCCAACATTCCTAGGAGTTTTCCTTTTGGGATGTCTTTCCAGAAGTGATTAGTGGATTCTTTCCATTTCTATTTTACCATCTTGTTCTAGACTATCAAGACAGTTTTCCTTGATAATGTCTTGAAAGATGATGTCTAGACTCAATTTTTGATAGTGGCTTTCAGGTAGTCCAATAGTTTTAAAATTATCTTTCTTGGATCCATTTTCAGGTTAGTTGCTTTTCTACTGCAATACATCACATTGTCTTCTATATTTTCAGTCTTTTGGTTTTGTTTTATGATGGCTTCTCATAAAGTCATCAGTTTCCATTTGCTCCATTCTAATTTCCTTCAGTGAGCTTTTGCATCTCTTTTTTCTGTTTGGTCCATTTTACTTTTTAAGACATTCTTCTCATCACTGGCTTTTTTGGAAATTTTTTGTCATATGGGTTAGTCTAATTTTAAAACTGTTGTTTCTTCCATATTTATTTGGATTTCCTTTAGCAAGTGGATGACTTGTTTTTCATGATTTTCTTGCATCATTCTCATTTCTCTTCCCTGTTATTCCTCTACTTCTCTTACTTAATTTTCAAAATTCTTTTTTGAGTTCTTCCATAGTTTGAGACCAATTCATATTTTTCTTGGAACCTTTGAATATAGGAGCTTTGACTTTGTTGTCTTCTTCTGTTTGTATGTTTTGATCTTCCTCATCACAAATGATGCAAAAAAGTGCGTGTGTTTGCGTGCGTGTTTATCCTGCTTTGCCAAAGAAGACCATGTCATCAGAGAAATAATACCATGAATTGCACTTGACTTCTTTTTGAGTGGGGGAGAGGGGCCTGTGCAGGTCACCAGCTTTACTTTTCCTCCAAAGTCATCTGAATCCAGTGACCAGATATTCATCAGGATGACTGGAGATGACCCAGGATGAGGCAATTGGGGTTAAGTGACTTGCCCAAGGTCACATAGCTAGAGAGTGTCAAGTGTCTGAGGTGAGATTTGAATTCAGGTCCTCCTGACTTCTGCACTGGTACTCTATCTGTTGCACCACCTAGCTGCCCCATATGACTTGCCCTTGACTTTGTTTTGAGTGAGGGAGGGCTGTGCAGGACTTTAGAGATAGTAGATAGGTGAATGAAGGCACAAGAATACTCAGGGCATATTTGGGGAACAAGCTTTATGGCAATTTGGCTATCTGGGATTTATATAAGAAGAGATCCCAAAAGGAAAATTCCTAGGAATTTTGGAGCCAAATTCCTGAGTTCCCAGGTTGAGGAGAAAATATTACAAGTAACCAGAAAGAAACAATTCAAGTATTATGGAAACTCAATCAGGAAAACATAAAGTTTAGCAACTTCTACAATAAGGGCTTAGAATACGATATTCCAGAGGTCAAAGGACATAGAATTAAAATACAGAATCACCTATCCAGCAAAACTTAGTATAATCATTCAAGGGGAAAAATGGAACTTCAATGACATAGAGGACTTCCAAGCATTGTTGTTGAAAAGACCAGAGTTAAATACAAAATTTGACTTTCAAATGCAAAAATCAAACGAAGTCTGAAAAGAGAGACAGGAAAGAGAAACCATAAGGGACTTATTGAAGTTGAACTACATGGAAAGATTATGTTTGTAACTCATGAGACCTTTCTCAGTATTAGCATAGTTGGAGGGAATATATATATGTGTTCATGTGTGTATCTATTTATCTGTCTACCTATATTTATATATACATATGCATATATCTATATATGCATGTTTACATGTTTACATGTACGTATGCATGTGTGTATAAGTGTGTGCATATACATATATGTTTATATACATACATATATACATACATATATATGTGGAGAGAGAGTGAGAGCACAGGGTGAGCTGAATATGAAGGGATGATAACTACAAAATTAAGTGTTGAGAGGAATGTACTGGGACAAAAAGAAGAGGAGTGGTAGGATTTAGTAAATCATCTCACATAAAAGAGGCAAGAAAGAACTTTTACAATAGAGGGGAAGAAGGGGAAGATGAGAGGGAATAAGCCTTACCTTCTTTGGATTTTGCAGGAGGAGATAATAGCATACACACTTCAATATGAAAGTTTTTCTTACCCTACAGAAAAGTAGAGGAAAGGGGATAAGAGAATTGGAATAATAGAAGGGATGGGAGATTGGGGGAAGGGGTAATCAGAAGTAAGCACTTTTGTAGAGGGACAGGTCAGAGTAAAGAATAAAATAAATGGAGGGTTCAATAGGATAAAGGAAAACATAGTCTTCCACAGCATGACTGTTATGGAAGTGTTTTGCATGACTACACATGTATAACCTATATTGCTTTCTCAATGAGGGTGGATGGAGAAGGGGGAATGGAGAGAATGTGAAACTCAAAGCTTTAGAAATGAATGATAAAATTGAATGTTGAAAATGAATGTTCTCTCCCTCCCCAGCTCTGCTGGTTGGGCCCTGTTGGGCCTGACCTGGCCATGAGGGGCGACCTAAGAGCCTCCCAGCCGACACCCAGGTGGTGGAAATCTGCCTCTTAAAGTTGGGAAAAGGAAAACAACTTTTTGAGTAATGAAGATGCCTCCTAAATTCAAGTGCCACCTAAATGATGATGATGTCACTGGTTCTGTGAAAAGTAAAAGAAGAAATCTTTTGGAAGAAGATTCAGATGAAGAAGAGAATTTTTCCTAAGGGGCCCATCTCAACCAAAATTTGGATCTCAGAATGACAAAATTAGGCATGTACAGAATCAGGTGGAGGAAGTAATTGATGTTATGCAAGAGGATATTACAAAAGTGATTGAAAGAGACGAGAGACTGGATGAGCTGCAATACAAATCAGAAAGCTTATCAGATAATGCAACAGCTTTTAGCAACATATCTAAACACCTTCGAAGACAAATGTGGTGGCATGAATGCAAAATGAAGGTCATCATGGCTCTGGTTGTTCTTATCCTTTTGCTGGTCAATATCATTCCTATTGCCCTGAAATATCGGACTGGATTTGGTGACCAGAGGTTTTCAGTAAAACAGATCTGGTACAATGTAAAAAAAAAAAAAAAAAAAAGGGGGGGGGGGGGGGAAGCCAAGATGGCGGAGTAGAAAGACGCACATACACATAGCTCTGAACCCACAACCCACACAACGGCTAGAGGGGACCAACTCACGCTGAATTCTGCACCCAGAGGCCACGGAATATTGGAGCGAGGGAGATTTCTGTTCCGGAGAGACCTGCAAACCTCTCACGGGGGGTCCTTCGCGCTGCGGACTGGGCACCAGGACTGAGATCTGAGTGCAGCCCTGCAGCAGCCTGCGACACTGAGAGGAAAAGATCCGAGCAGGCTACGGGGACGGGATCTCCAGCGGCCACGCGGGTCCCTCCACCCCCAGAGGGACCTGCAAACCTCTCGCAAAAGGTCCGTCGCTCTGCAGATGCGGAGCCCAGCCCAGACCTATGGCGGCCGCGGCTCCGAGAGGTAGAGATCCGAGCAGGCTTCAGGGACGGGATCTCCAGTGGCGGCACAAGTCCCACCACCCACAGGTGACGGGGGTCGGTGAGAGAGTCTCTTTGGCGGGTCGAGAGGGGAGTGGATTGCCCCCATGGCTCGGGCCCCCCCGGGAGGCAGAAGCTGAGAGGCGGCTGCAAACAGGGGCTCTCCAAGCGGGCGGGAGCCTGGATCCATTGTGGAAGGTCTGTACATAAACACCCTGAGGGAACAGAGCCTGAGAGGAGGCCCTGCCCCGACCTGACCACCTGAACTTAATTCTCACACTGAATAGCAGCCCTGCCCCCCCCAAAAGCCCTAAGGCGGGAAGCAGCATTTGAATCTCAGTCCCCAAACGCTGGCTGGGAGGACCAGGAGGCGAGGTGGGAGTGAGGAGAATATTCAGAGGACAAGTCACTGGCTGGGGAGAATGCCCAGAAAAGGGAAAAGAAATAAAACTATTGAAGGCTACTTTCTTGGAAAACAGACATTTCCTCTCTTCCTTTCTGATGAGGAAGAACAATGCTTACCATCAGGCAAAGACACAGAAATCAAAGATTCTGTGTCCCAGCCCACCCAATGGGCCCAGGCCATGGAAGAGCTCAAAAAGAATTTTGAAAATCAAGTTAGAGAGGTGGAGGAAAAACTGAGAAGAGAAATGAGAGGGATGAAAGAAAAGCGTGAAAAGCAGATCAGCTCCCTGCTAAAGGAGAACCAAAAAAATGTTGAAGAAATTAACACCTTGAAAACTAGCCTAACTCAATTGGCAAAAGAGGTTCAAAAAGCCAATGAGGAGAAGAATGCTTTCAAAAGCAGAATTAGCCAAATGGAAAAGGAGATTCAAAAGCTCACTGAAGAAAATAGTTCTTTCAAAACTAGAATGGTACAGATGGACGCTAAGGACTTTGTGAGAAAGACAGGTATCACAGAACATAGTGAGAAGATTGGAAAAATGGAAGATAATGTGAAATATCTTATTGGAAAAACAACTGACCTGGAAAATAGATTCAGGAGAGACAATGTAAAAATTTTGGGACTACCTGAAAACCATGATCAAAAGAAGAGGCCAGACATCATCTTTCATGAAATTATCAAGGAAAACTGCCCTGAGATTCTAGAACCAGAGGGCAAAATAAATATTCAAGGAATCCACAGAACACCGCATGAAAGAGATCCAAAAAGAGAAACTCCTAGGAACATTGTGGCCAAATTCCAGAATTCCCAGGTGAAAGAGAAAATATTGCAAGCAGCTAGAAAGAAACAATTCAAGTATTGTGGAAATACAATCAGCATAACACAAGATCTAGCATCCTCTACATTAAGGGATCGAAGGGAATGGAATAGGATATTCCAGAAGTCAAAGGAACTAGGACTAAAACCAAGAATCACCTACCCAGCAAAACTGAGTATAATACTTCAGGAGAAAAAATGGTCTTTCAATGAAATAGAGGATTTTCAAATTTTGTTGATGAAAAGACCAGAGCTGAAAAGAAAATTTGACTTTCAAACACAAGAATGAAGAGAAGAATGAAAAGGTGAACAGCAAAGAGAAGTCATAAGGGACTTACTAAAGTTGAACTGTTTACATTCCTACATGGAAAGACAATATTTGTAACTCTTGAATCATTTCAGTATCTGGGTACTGGGTGGGAGTACAGAACACACATGCACACACGCACACATACATAGAGACAGAGTGCACAGAGTGAATTGAAGAGGATGGGATCATATCTTAAAAAAAAATAAAATCAAGCAGTGAGAGAGAAATATTGGGAGGCGAAAGGGAGAAGTTGAATGGGGCAAATTATCTCTCATAAAAGAGGCAAACAAAAGACTTTTTAGTGGAGGGATAAAGAGGGGAGGTGAGAGAAAAACATGAAGTCTACTCTCATCACATTCCACTAAAGGAAAGAATAAAATGCACACTCATATTGATAGGAAAACCTATCTCACAATACAGGAGAGTGGGGGACAAGGGCACAAGTAGGGTGGGGGGGAGGATAGAAAGGAGGGTATGGGGAGGAGAATGCAATCCGAGGTCGACACTCATGGGTAGGGAAAGGATCATAAAAGAATAGAAGTAATGGGGGACAGGATAGGATGGAGGTAAATATAGTTAGTCCTATACAACACAACTATTATGGCAATCATTAGCAAAACTACACAGATTTGGCCTATATTGAATTGCTTGCCTTCCAAAGGGAAGGGGTGGTGAGGGAGGGAGGTAAGGAAGTTGGAACTCAAAGTGTTAGGATCAACTGTAATGTTCTTACCACTAGGAAATAAGAAATACAGGTTAAGGGGTAAAGAAAGCTATCTGGCCCTACAACACAAAAGAGAAGATGGAGACAAGGGCAGAGAGGGAGGATAGAAGAGAGAGCAGATTGGTCAAAGAGGCAATTAGAATGCTTGGGTTTGGGGGGGGAGGGGATGAAAGGGGAGAAAATTTGTAACCCAAAATTTTGTAAAAATAAATGTCAAAAGTTAAATTAAAAAAAAAATTAAAAAAAATTAAAAAAAGAAGATTGCTGCATTAATTTAATGAAATATGTATATGACATTCAAAAGTGTTTTTTCTCAAGAGATAAAAAGGCAAGTGTCCAGTTCAAATTGGAGCACTGACAAGTTCCTTTTTAGCTTCCACTACTTCACAAAAAATGCTCTAATTAATTTATTTTAAAACAGAAACATCAACTTTGTCATGTTATAGGGATCTGATTTGAAACTAAATACTTGCCAATACACTATTTGCATATAAAGTTAAACATTGATGGTAATATTTATAATTCAACACAATTCCTACTGTAAACTAGAGAAGTGGGGATTTATTGCATCAAGTTTAGGCATAGGGTAAGAGTTGAGAGATGAAACATTATGTAAAAGGGGATGGAAACTATTTAGTTAATGATTACAATGTGTATTATTTTTCTCATGTACAAAATTAGAATTTGGAAATGGTTTCCATATATTTTTGGAGAAACTAATGTTTTCAGTACTGCTACTTTGAACTGTGACTAAAGACATTCCAGTAAACCTATTTTGCCTGTATGTAGAATTTTTGACAACTTTTCTGTTTTTTACTTTGGAGCTATAGTAGTGTATTCTGATCAATTTTAAAGCATAGTGTGGCCCAATTAAGTCAGGAAACGAGATTGAAGGAAAGGAGAGCCATCAATGGAGTGTTTGGGATTAATGGCTCCTATATGTGGGCACATTGCATTAAAAAAGTTTTCATTTCCCTCCAGCAATAATTGGAGAGAAATTAAGAGATGATGAGTAAAGGAAATCCATAGATACTTAATTTGTTCCAGTATTTACCATCAACAAACCCTCCTTCCATAGCTGCTAACAAGTAACAAAACTCAGTTGCTATGAGTTTGACTACCATGGCCTACTCACCATCTCTCTTCTGAGAGATGTGCTAATTTGCCATGAGATGGACAAAAAGTAAGCAGGAAAACCTAGTAAAACCCCTGGGAGCCTGAGTAATCTACAGATGGGATCATCTGTATCTGAAAAATTACATGCTGGCTAACATTCAAAGTTTAACATTTTTCTTTACCTATTTTCACTTAATAAATAATTACAGACAGAAAAAAATGAATGATAAATTCATTTTAACAATGTGAATTTCGGGGGATGGAGCCAAGATGGCGGAGTAGAAAGACGCACATACGCTACCTCCAAACCCACTGCCCATAAAATACCTGTAAAAAAAAAGAACCACCGGTGAATTCTGGAACAGCAGAAGCTACAGAATGGAGCAGACAAGATTTCTGCTCTAGAGAGCCTGAAAACCTCTCGCAAAAGGTCCCTCGTGCCCCGGACCCAGAGCAGAGCCCAACCCTGCCTCGGCGGCGCAGCGCCAAAAGGAGCAGATCCGAGCAGGCTTCAGGGGCGGAATCTCCAGCAGCCACATGGGTCCCTCCACCCACAGGTGACAAGGGCTGGTGAGAGGGTCTCTTTGGTGGGTCGAGAGGGGAGTGGGGTGCCCCCATAACTCAGGCCCCCTCAGGAGGCAGCAGCGGAGGCGGGAGCAGACGAGGGCTCCCCAAGTAGGCAGGAGCCTGGATCCATTGTTGAAGGTCTCTGCATAAACCCCCTGAGGGAACTGAGCCCGTGAGGCGGCCCTGCCCTAACCTGAGCATCTGAACTTAATCTCACACTGAACAGCAGCTCTGCCCCGCCTAAAGCCCTGAGGCTGGGAAGCAGCATTTGAATCTCAGACCCCAAGTGCTGGCTGGGAGGATCAGGAGGCGAGGTGGGTGTGAGGAGAATATTCAGAGGTCAAGTCACTGACTGGGAAAATGCTCAGAAAAGGGAAAAAAAATAAGGCTATAGAAGGTTACTTTCTTGGTGAACAAGCATTTCCTCCCTTCCTTTCTGATGAGGAAGAACAATGCTTACCATCAGGAAAAAACGCAGAAGTCAAGGCTTCTGTATCCCAGCCCACCCAATGGGCTCAGGCCATGGAAGAGCTCAAAAAGAATTTTGAAAATCAAGTTAGAGAGGTGAAGGAAAAACTGGGAAGAGAACTGAGTGACATGCAAGCAAAGCATGAAAAACAAGTAAACACCGTGCTAAAGGAGACCCAAAAAAATGCTGAAGAAAATAACACCTTGAAAAATAGGCTAACTCAATTGGCAAAAGAGGTTCAAAAAGCCAATGAGGAGAAGAATGCTTTCAAAAGGAGAATTAGCCAAATGGAAAAGGAGATTCAAAAGCTCACTGAAGAAAATAGTTCTTTCAAAATTAGAATGGAACAGATGGAGGTTAATGAATTTATGACAAACCAAGAAATCACAAAACAAAATCAAAAGAATGAAAAAATGGAAGAAAATGTGAAATATCTCATTGGAAAAACAACTGACCTGGAGAATAGATCCAGGAGAGACAATTTAAAAATTATGGGCCTACCTGAAAGCTATGATCAAAAGAAGAGGCTAGACATCATCTTTCATGAAATTATCAAGGAAAACTGCCCTGAGATTCTAGAACCAGAGGGCAAAATAAGTATTCAAGGAATCCACAGATCACTGCCTGAAAAAGATCCAAAAAGAGAAACTCCTAGGAACATTGTGACCAAATTCCAGAATTCCCAGGTGAAAGAGAAAATATTGCAAGCAGCTAGAAAGAAACAATTCAAGTATTGTGGAAATACAATCAGGGTAACACAAGATCTAGCAGCTTCCACATTAAGGGATCAAAGGGCGTGGAATAGGATATTCCAGAAGTCAAAGGAACTAGGACTAAAACCAAGAATCACCTACCCAGCAAAACTGAGTATAATACTTCAGGGGAAAAATTGGTCTTTCAGTGAAATAGAGGACTTTCAAGCATTCTTGATGAAAAGACCAGAGCTGAAAAGAGAATGTGACTTTCAAACACAAGAATGAAGAGAAGCATGAAAAAGTAAATAGCAAAGAGAAGTCATAAGGGACTTTACTAAAGTCGAACTGTTTACATTCCTACATGGAAAGACAATATTTGTAACTCTTGAAACTATTCAGTATCTGGGTACTGCATGGGATTACACACACACACATGCACACGCACACGCACACACACATAGAGACAGAGTGCACAGAGTGAATTGAAGAGGATGGGATCATATCTTAAAAAAATGAAATTAAGCAGTGAGAAAAAAATATATTGGGAGGAGAAAGGGAGAAATGGAATGGGGCAAATTATCTCTCATAAAAGAGGCAAGCAAAAGACTTTTTAGTGGAGGGATAAAGAGAGGAGGTGAGAGAAAAACACGAAGTTTACTCTCATCACATTCCACTAAAGGAAGGAATAAAATGCACACTCATTTTGGTATGAAAACCTATCTTACAATACAGGAAAGTGGGGGATAAGGGGATAAGCTGGGGTGGGGGGAATGATGGAAGGAGGGAGCAATTTGAGATCAACGCTCATGGGGAGGGACAGGATCAAAAGAGAGAACAGAAGTAATGGGGGACAGGATAGGATGGAGGGAAATATAATTAGTTCTTACACAACGCTACTATTATGGCAATCATTTACAAAACTCCACAGATTTGGCCTATATTGAATTGCTTGCCTTCCAAAGGGAAGGGGTGGGGAGAGAGGGAGGGCAGATTGGCAGACAGGGGCAATTAGAACGCTCGGTGTTTGGGGGTGTGGGGAGGGGACAAAAGGGAGAAAATTTGGAACCCAAAATTTTGTGAAAATGAATGCTAAAAGTTAAATAAATAAATAAATAATAATAATAATAATAAAAAACAATGTGACTTTCTAGGGAAATTATTTTTAAATTAATTACTTTGTATTGATTTCTTTAAAAATAAGGCTAAATTTGTTTTACATGCTACTAAGAAATAAGTTATATAGGCAATGCCTATTGAAATCTAAATTACCCTACAGGAAAAAAAAAAGAAAAAGGGATAAGGGGGTGGAGGTAAAAATAGGAGGGAGGGCAGATGGGAGGAAAGGTCAATGGGAATGCATGCTTTCATGTCATGAGGGGAAGGAGGAGATGGGGAGAAAATTTGAAATTCAGAATTTTGTGGAAGCGAATGTGAAAACTGAAAATTAATTAAATTTTTAAAAAGAAACAAAAATAAACAGCTTATAATAGAAATTCATTACTCTATGTAGAATTTATCTTTTTCTCTACTGCTTTGTTTTTGAAACACTCTTTTTATTGGATATTGGTTAAGTTTAGAATTTTTTAAGAGGAGGAGCAAGATTTCCTGCTTCTCATTGTGTTCATGTCCATCCCTCTTCTCTTCCAAATGACTCCTCCAGAAACCAAAAGTAGAATGTTAACACCAGTCTTCTGCTAGAGTATGGCAAAGAATCTTTTTTTAAAATTAATTTGCAACCACATTGGAGATACCCTTCATAGATGGCAAGTCTGATCTGGGTAGCAATAACAACTCGATAGGTGGATCAGAGCAGGAAAAAGAAGGAAATGAAGAGAGTCAATATAGAGAGGAGTATAGAAATTTGGGATTTTAATGAAACTTTTCACAAAATTAATATATACATCCATAGGTTAGCTAATAGAAGGACATTTTGAATAACCTTGGCAAATCAAATGACTTCATACCAGGTCCTATTAGACTGATCATTACTTTTACCTTTTAAAAGTGACTGATCAGAAACTTTTATTGGGAGTATAAATTTCAGTGCTGTCACTGTTTTAATCATTATACATAGGAATTATTGCTAATCTAGTGTTTCCTTTGAATGAATTTTTTTTCATTCACTTGTCTATTTTGAGTCTAGTTTAGTTAAAATTCAATCAAATGGTACATAAATTCAATCTATTGGGCAGTGTAAATTACATATAAAAATATGCTGAAAGAAAAAAAGTAAGTAAAGATGCCATTGTTAATTCCATAGATTTCTCTGACATTTTATGTAACATGTAACCATCTAACCAATGATGGGTAAGGGAAACAATATCATTCTAAATATTATATGTCAGTAAAATTGTGTTTCTTCTGTTTTAGATTTTAAAAAGTTAGAAACAGAATTTTTAAGAATTTCTCCCTGTTGGTCAATTTGCCTGTACCATATCTTGAAGACTACTTGTTTAGTTAATCATATTAGAATTAGGTAAGAATTTGTGATCTCAAAGTTGAAACGAAATTTTACTGCTTTGTAATCTTTTCTATACAAGAACATCTACCTCAAAGTTATTCACAAATAGTTATCTAGGCTTTGCTTGAAAAATTCCATTGAGGGAGAAATCAGAACTTACCAAAGCAACGTGTTCTATTTTTCAATAGCTCCAATTGTTTTGAAGACATTTTTAAACTTAAATGAAATTTGCATCTATATTTAAATTTAAAAAAAAATTCCCTACAAATTCACAACAGTGTTTTGTTGAAGGATTTGAAGGGAGAAATTTTAAGTTTTAATTTTGTTAATTTCTGTGGTGACTTTGAAATTTTCATACGTTTTCAGCCATGCTTTCTTGGGTCCTGAAAAGGATAGTTAAACCCTCCTGTACAGTATGCAGCTAGACCATCAAGTACTCACCTTCCAGATTAAATGATCTATCATTTGTGAACATTTTCTTAATGGAGAGAACCTGGAAAGAAATGAAAAAGGAAAGGGTGGGTAAACAGTGTTATTATATATTTGTTATATTTATCATATAAATCTTATATATGTTACATATTTTTAAAAATATAACTATACATGACATTATATAATATACTTTTGCCTTTCTTGTCTATGCCTGTAATTTCATTAGTTGAATGGAATTCTCTCCATTGGTGAAGATTAGCAACATGCATGATATTATTAATGTTAATGAATTGACTAAAGCATTAAGAACTGAAGTGATTTGACAGTGGTCACACAGCTAATATTTGTGAGAGACCAAACTTGAAACAGGGTCTTCCTAATTGAAATGTCAACCACTTTCTACAATAACACACTGTTTGCAGTGATGGGGGTATATTTAAATAACAACAAAAACATCAGACCAATTTCTCTGCAACCAAAATTCACATAAGAAGGTAGATATGTTCAAGGAATATTTTATAACCTAATGTAAAAAGGTTTCTAATAAGGCACTAGTGAAGTTAAATACAGATCTATGCTTTGAGTATTAAGTTGTGCATTCCTTGAGGATGGAGACTGTGTTTTACCTTTTTTTATATGCCCAAGACTTGACAGAGTGCCAGACATAAATAGGGATTAACTAAATGGTTATTGACTGACTGAGGTCCTCTAAACCTCCAAGCCTTTCTTTCTGGGGTTCCAGGATTTGATTGACCCATGGTTATAAAATCTGACTAGCACATATTTTTGGTCTTAAAAATATCTGAGCACCATTTGAAAGTAAAGGATTAAACATGTCATTACCCCAATCTGAAAAAAAATAGCTTGTCAATTATGAAATCTCTGCCCTTTTCTATGCATCTTATTAATTGTTGGCAGTAAGTTAGATATCATAAAAATAAAAAATTGAAATTTAGACACATCTACTTATTCTTTTACCTAACACTGATCCTCCTTCTTGACCCTTCGCCTTTTCTCTAAATGATTTTTTTTCATGGTACAATCTTCCTGGTATTCTTTTGTGTTATTTATTTTTAAAGCAAGGAAAGAACTGGGAAGAAAAAAAATGGCAGAAATAGAAACTACTTCCAGCTCTAAAAATCAGTTTGATCTATTGTTATTTCCATAATGCTATTAATAACTGCTCATGGTGAGTCCCAGGCTCTCATATCCTTGACTAATACTTTGTTCCATATATTCTTTAAGAAACTGTAAAAAATGAACAATAATATTATAGTATTTAGTCACTTATTCATTCAACAACTGTACCCTCAATAAACATATACTAAGCACTCACTGCATACCAATAATTCACTTTATTAGGTGCTCTCTCACAATTTAGTTAGCTGGATATAAAGATATGTAGATATAGCTGTAAGTATAAATAAAGAGATAAACTACATAAAGCACATCAGTCTATACAATATATAGATATATTCTCTATGTAAATCCTATACATGTATATAAAGAAATATATATATATATACACATAAAAATAAATGTTTGATACTTCAAAAAGAAAATATTAAATAAAAAATTTAAAAGATGCTGCATAAGTTAATATGAAAATAGAAAGTAATACCTGTCATTCTACACTAGACCTGATTATTACAACTTCAGGGATATAGGATCATAATTATAATCATAGGAGGTATTTGTAGACTATATGACATTTAATAAAATGAGGGTTACTTAACATTAATATGGAAAGGATATTCATCAAGGATTTTGATTGATTCAATCTACAACAGATTCTCTTTTTTCTGAATTTGCAATAGTGGTACATTTATTTGGAAATATATATGTGCTATTTTATATCTGCTTAAGCTAACAGGAAGCTATATCATCATTTTGTGATAGTCCCCTAGATCATATAAGTCTTCAGGAAAGTTTCAAACGAGCAAGCCTACATTTAGGGATCATGATAGATGCTGCTAGTACTACATTGGACTTTTGTTAAGCTTCTAAGAAGAAAAGTAAGCTGAGTAATCATAACCATATCTCATATGCATGTGTATCTCTGATGAACTAAATATTTTCTCTGACATAAAAATGAATATATATGTATATGCATACATATATACATACACATATACATTATGGACAAATATACAGTATTCAAAACATATAATTATATAGTTGTGCATGTAGTTTGTATGTATATACATACATGCATATTGAATAACACATTGATGGTAATTCCTTTCATACAAACATTTTGCTTGACCTAGTGAAGATTCCAACTTACTCTCATAAAAATAAAGTCCTGTAAAGTGAGAGATTTTCATAGTCTAATGCCAGGCCTAGAGGCCTGTGTGGGCTACCCGAGTCTTCTTACCTCACCTCCGAGGTCTTCGGTTGGCCAAAACCGGATGCTCATATGAGAGAAAGGACGTTCCAGAGTCGAACAAGGGTTGAGCTTTATTTCAGGGTCTAGTTACAAGTACAGGGTGGTCTTCCTTAGGAGGAAGAGGGGGAGATTTCCTAAGGAGGCTAAGATCTTAAGGGATTGGAAGTAGAAGTACAAGTGGGGAGAGAGGGGGAGGGGAGAGAGGAAAGAAGAAAAGCGGAGCCTGCTGTCCTCTTGGCTCCTCACGTGCTAAGAGAGCTTTCAGGCTTCCTCAATCCTACTTAACCTTCAGCCGCATAGTTTGCATCTCAATACCGTGCTGTTAGATAACAATAGTGTGCCCAGATCCGGGACCATCTCGAGGGCGGGGAGATCTCTCTCCCATCACGTTTCTCACGGGAAGAGGCGGAATTACTCGAGATAGCTCGGTTCACCTCTATTCCCTGCGGTTTCCTGGGAGGGTCTCGTGAGAGCTCTAAGATTTAGAAGCTCCCACCTTTACCCGCCCGAGACTGTCCACACGGAATTGAGCTTCCAATCCCAACAGCCTAAGCTGAGTTTTGTGCCATCAAAAGAACTGTACAAGAAAATCACCAACAACTATTGTTTTAAATATAGATTGTCTGAATTTAGAGATTGTTACCCAAAGAAAAAAAAAGCTCATGCATGAAATTCTGAGACATTTAACAGTACAATTTCAGAATTTCAGTGACAGAGATACAACAAAATTTGTAAGCATCCACGAGAAAAGCCTTCACTAATGAAGAAGCATCCATTTGAAAAACACAGATTATTCAATAGCCATAAGAAATCATGGAAAAGAAGAAAATGATTTATCCCCAAAAGTGAAGAGTTGAAACTTCAATCCATAATGTCACATAATGCAAAATCAAGCTAAATTTTCATGAAAAAAAAAAAAAGATGGAGCTACAATAAAACCCAATTGCAGCAATTCTAGAGAAAAAAAAAGTGATTTAAATATTCATTTTACAGATACTCCTGAAATAAGGATAAGAATTATAAATAAGTGCAATTATAAAATAAAAATTAATTAAATAATTTACATTGTGTATTTTTATTTTTTTGTTGTTGATGACTTGAGCAGTAAATTAATGAAAGAATAGAAATCATCAAAATTCAATAGGATCTAAAGCATTCAAATTTTAAGGAAATTTGAAACAGTAAGGACAAGAAAATGAGAAAGTGTAAGGGAATTGCCAACCCTCAGCTCTCTTGGACAGCATACACCAATCACGGCTCAGGTAATCTGAGGGGAGATTGGTAAGGCATGAACAAGATGGCGCTGGGATGAAGGGTTCCGCCCCTGTTCACCACCAGATACTTCCTGAAACGTGGCTGGAAAGCAGTAGCAAAACCTGCTTAAACTAGTTTAATCTTGCTTGTGCTGCTTACGTAACTAAGGCGTACATGATACTATATTAGTGCCTGAGCTAGTTTGAATAAATGGAGTTGCCTTACATCTTTGCCTCCCACCTCATCGTTACTCACAGCGAGCTCCTTCAGGGTCGACAGGCCCTGCTGGTCAGGTAAACCTGTCGGCTCGGGGTGAACGGCCCCAATAAATCCCGTTCAAGAAAGAAGTGAATTAATAAAACAGAGACTAAAGCTTGCGTTCCACTATAATTGATTTGATATGTTACATGGGAGGATTACATCGTTGGAAGTCATTTGAGTAGAAAGGAAGTAAAAAATAAAAGGGAAGACTTGGAAACTTCCTGCCTGGAGGTAAACAGATAAAGACTAGCTGTTATTTTTTTATATTTTTATTCTCTCAACCAGAGTGAATGAACATGAGAGTGTGGGGGAAAAGAGGTGTGGATAAAAGACTGAAGTAGCGGGTAGTGGAAAGAGACGAATCAATCTAGAAGAGAAAATAAAATAATTTCAGTAAAGAAATATGACATGGAAAAGTAAGGCACTACTAATATGGAATACAGTATAAGTTTTCAGATGTGATAAATGTGTAATTTGGTTCTGCTAAATTGTTATTACTGCTGTTGATTTTATCTTTGTTGCAATGGAAGGAAGACTTACTGGATAAAAGTATCCAATCAAATTGATGTGACATAAAAGAAAAATAATGAAATTTTAAAACTAAATTCAATGAAAAAAATCAATGTAGTATGCATGTTATATGGGAGATATGGCTAAATATATGTTCCTATGAAAAAGAGGTGGATATTTAAATGAACTATTAGTAATAGACTTTTGAGCAAGATAGTAATATGGTCAAATCATTAGTTTAGGGAGATTTAGATAGCTCAAATCGGAGTGGCCATTGAGGTCAATATTACAAGAATTCTGATGAATGATGCTAAGTGTATGAACACTTTAGGAGTTTATGTAATTAAAGAGAATAGAAGAGGTGCAAGAGGAATTATGGAATTAGAATTTAGAAGAGTTGAAAACAGACTAGATATACTGGATACAGGGGTGAATAAAAATCCTAATGAATCAATGACGATTCACCTTTCTCATCTGTAAATGTGTTATAGCAAGTCTTATGCTACCTATGTCAGAGGAATGTTATAAGAAAACTTCCCATTGATTTAATTCCAATAATTTAAATCCTTATATCATTTAGGTGATTCTGTTATATCATAGAAATGAATCATAGGAGTATAGTTAACACATATGTAATCACCAACTAAGCATATCCTAGGCTGTGTGCTGAGTACTAAGGATACAAAAAATGGGGGAAGAGTGTGAAAACATTCTTGGTCTCAAGAAACTTACAGTGTAATAGGGAAGACAATATAAAAGTAACTAAGTACAAACAACAAATATCAACATATATATGGGATAAATTGAAGACTACCAATAGAACAAATTGTTTAAATCTAAGGAGTACTAAGAAAAGCTTCTTACATAAGGTGAGATTTAAGGTGCATCTTGAAGGAAGCCAGGAGAGAGAGAGAGAGAGAGAGAGAGAGAGAGAGAGAGAGAGAGAGAGAGAGAGACAGAGAGAGAGAGAGACAGAGAGAGAGAGAGAGAGACAGAGACAGAGACAGAGACAGAGACAGAGACAGAGAGACAGAGAGAGAGACAGAGAGAGAGACAGAGAGAGAGACAGAGAGAGAGAGAGAGAAAATTTTGAAGCATGGGGAACAACAGATGAAAATTCCCAGACAGAGTAAGAAGATTGAGAGTCATGGAACACAAGAAGGTGAATATCACTGGCTGCAAAATATGTGGAAAAAATTAGGTGTAACAAGGAAGGGACTGGGTTATTAGGGGTTTTCAAAGCCAAACAGACAAATCTATATTTGATCCTGAAGGTAATATGGAGCCAAAATCTTACCTAGTCCTTAGTCATTGAATGGACATTATCTCACATAAACTGAGACCTAGGAAAGACTTTAATTTAGGAAGGCCAAGGTCACCCACTGTATCCTCAGACATATTCTATCATTTTGATGTTTCTTGCCACTAGGTTCCTATGACTAGAGGAAAAAGTGAGGCTGACAACTTTGCACTGCTCTGTCTTACTTTTAAATCTAATTCACATGCAAGTCAAGACATCACCCTCATGATGTCACTGGTCCTCCTCAAGAACAAAAGACAAAGACAAAATAATGGATTCTGGATTCTTCAAAGTGAGTGCATTCATTTGTTTATGATTTTTATTCCCAACTCCTTTAGGGGAAGGATGACATTTTATAGGGTGTGTATGTGGTTATGTATTTGTTTGCGTGTGGGTATGAATGATAGTTTTCATCATTTATGGGTTGAATTTTATTTGTTTGGACAAAGCAAAGACATGCTGTTAGTTGTATACAATACAATAAATGTAACCAAACAAGATATATTTTGATGATACTGAATTCATAGATTTAGAATGGGAAGGGACCTTTGAGACCATTGAGTTCAGTCCTCTTATTTTATAGATGAGAAAACCATGGTACCAAGAGGTTAATAACTTGCCCAGGATCACAATCTAGTAAATGGATTAGGTGGAATTTTAATTCTGAATCTCCAAGCCCAAAATCCTATCTACTATATTACATTACACTGGACATTCCTCTTTACCTTTTCAGTTATAATTAATTTATTCAGTTAATAATAATAATAATAATAATGTTCTATAAGATCAAATGTCATAGTAATTCAAGATTTTCTAGCGGACTGACATAAATAGAAAAAAAAAACCTTTGACTTTTTCCATTTGTAATGTAAACTCAAATATGACATATAACATTGGTTGTGAAATTGTAAAAATATTATGAAAAGTTCATATAAAGAATTTACAGAAAGTTGAATTATGCATAAATCCAATGTGAGAGATTAAGCAGTTCAGGTGATTGATAAGAAATATATTGGACATGGATTCTTCTTTATTTAAATATTAATTTTAATGAAATGACTGAAATGAAATGTAATAGGCAATAAAATATGAATAATTAATAGAAGATTCATTTCAAACAGGGTATTTTGTGCAAAAGCTTTTTAATTTTATGTAATTATAATTATTCATTTTATCATTTCTGTTCCTCTCTATCTCTTGTTTAAATGTGAACTCTTTCTCCATAGATCTAATAGGACGTTTTTTAATCCTTTTTCTCTAATGTGTTTGTGGTATGACATTTTGTATATAGGTCATGAATTCATTTGGACTTTACCTTGATATAAACTGTGAAGTAAAAATAAAAAAATACACTATTAATATAAACTTCATTTTCACCCTGTTTCATTCATTTTAATGTATGTATTATTTGTACATGTATGTGTATATCTGCATGTATTTATCTGTTTATTCATTCATCTATGTACTTATTTACTTACTTATTTGGGGGATTCAACCTCATCTACTCTTAAAGTTGAGGGTGCACTCACTGATGGGCCTGATCTCGTTGGCAATCTGCATGGAAGCTTTGACATGCTTTGTTTCTTACCTGGACCAATAGACTAGTTGTCCACTTCCTCCTCTTTAGGATCTCACCATATCAGTTCCTGATTGTGCAAATGCTCAGTGGACCTTTGTCCTTCCATAGCCCAAAATTTATGAGCTCAAGTCATTCCTCAGCTTCTACCTCCACTGGGAACAGACAATATATGAGTGTGTGCTACCATGTCCAGCCTTGCATATAGTTTCCATGACAATGAAACCAGAAAGCCAGAGCAATTTTGTTTTTGTAATTTAAATATCTTTCATAGACACTTCTGGATAGCTGGAATTAAACAATTAGGAGATACCCATACTCTTAAATTTGCTGCTATTATAATAGCTTTTGCCATAATAACCACTTTGATACAGTAGAGAGAATATTTCTTTACCATCAGAATAGGGACATTGCTTATAGGGAGGATTGATGTTAAAGGGCTAACGTTTTTTTCTTCTTTTCCAGGCATCTTCAGCAAGGAAAAAAAAAGATGCAAATGCAAATGAAGATCAGTATTTCCTAAGGTTTCAGGCAGTGCTTCTTGAAACACATTTCCATAAAGCTAGAAGAGGAGAAGAAATTCTCTTATGTGCCAGGCACTGTGGTAAGTGTTAGGGATACCAAAAAGGATAAAAAATGAGTCCTTCTCCTTGAGGAGCTTAAAGCCCCCAAAACATGATCATTTCTCATTTTACTAACCAATTAATCATTTTTTTAAAAAAAGCATTTATTAAGTTTGTTCTATTTGCCATGTATTAAGTTAGATACTAGTGAGACATAGATAAAAATGAATGTCAATTCCCTGGATAATTCTGCTGCTACTTTATAAATTCAGAAATATCCTGCATTCCTCAGTTCTCTTTTGTGATTCTGGTTATCCTTTGGGTCTTAGAATAAAAAATACAATAGATAGAAGTTGTCTCAGTTGAGCTGAAACAAAGAAATTATTACACTAGATCTCAATTTGAGAAATTTATATTGAGACATTTAAATTGGACCCTTAAGTTAACTTTCTCTCTAAAAATGTTCAGTTAATGGTGAGATAATAGGAGAATGGACAAAAAAGCAGAAATTGATGGTCATAATGATGTACAAGGAAATTAAGATATGCATTACATTTCATTAGAAGTATATGTGTTTACATATACTTTATGTATACATAAGAGTACATAGGCACATTTATATACATATATACATATACATGTATATGTGTATATACATACATACACACATACATACATATATATATATATATATATATATATATATATATATATATATATGGATGTTCCTGCTATATAACACAGCCTATCCTAAATCCATTTCATATCCTGGATTTTCTTATTTCTTAAGCCTTGGGAAAGCCATTACTATATACTTCAGATCTTTTCAGTCACTAAACATTTTTTAAGTGTCTTCTGTGGGCTAAGCAATGTGCTAAGCACTGGTTACACAAAAAGAGGCAAAAGAGAGCTTTTACCACCAGGAAACTTACAATACAATGGAGAGAAAAAAATGCAAAAAATATATACAAGCAAGTTATAAAGAGTGTAGTAGGAAATAATTAATCAAGGAAGTCACTAGAATTAAGAAGGATTGTAAAAGATGGGATGTGAGCTGGGACTTAAATGACGTCATACAAGTCAGTAGGTAGAGATGACTAGGGAAAGCATTTTACCCAATAAAATAAAATATTGCCATTTTTTTCTTGTGCGTTAATATATCAGTCAATCTTTGATCTTGTTGATGGAAATAATCTTTACAATGATTAGAGCATGAGCCACTCATGTCTTCTTTCTCTGCTGTGATTCTTTTCCATCCCATCCCATAAATCTAGCTCAAGTTTTCCACAGGACTGCCTAAGAGTTTTCCTCTTTTTTAATATTATAAGATGTCAGTAAATTACATGAAAAATCCATTGGATATCTCTCAATATATGACAAATCCACTTCCATATCTGTAAATACAATTTTGATAATGTCCTTTGCATCATGACTTTTTGTGCGATTCCTTGTTGGTCTTATTGCCACTTGCTTACGTTGACCATGTTTCTCTACATTACACTTCCAGTGATCCTCAACTTTAATTGTCTGGAAATTATAGTGTTATTCCATGACTGTCAGTCAGTCAATAAGCATTTATTAAAATCCTCTTATGTGCCAGGCACTGTGGTAAGTGTTAGCGATACAAAGAAGGATAAAAAATGAGTCCCTCTCCTTGAGTAGCTTAAAGCCCCCAAAAACATGATCATTTCTCATTTTACTAACCAATTAATCATTTTTTTAAAAAAGCATTTATTAAGTTTGTTCTATTTGCCCTGTATTAAGTTAGATATTAATGAGACATGGATAAAAATGAATGTCACTTCCCTGAAAGGGCTTACATTCAATTGAGGGACACAATAGCATGGAATAATAGTTAATTTTAGCAGGGAAGGCAGATCTAGGAAAAAATATATTGCAGAAGGTGGTATATGAGTTAATATTCAATCTAAGAGGTGGAGGTAGAGGGAGAACATTGGTGCTATGGGGTGAACTTGAGAAACATCAATCTGTCTGGATCATGGAGTTAGTGAAAGGGAATTCATGTACAATAAAGTTGAAAAGTTAGGTTAGAGTAAAGTTGTGAAGTATATTAAGTTGCCATCCAAAAAAGTTTGCATTTAATTATAGAAGAAATAGGGAGCCAGTGGAGTTTATTGGACCAGAGAGTAGCATGATCAGACTTGTGCTTTATTAACATCACTGTTTTAATGATGGATTAGAGAGGAGAGAGAAGCACTAATTAAGCGATCTGTTGTTATGAAAGGAATAGACTCCTCTATATTGTTCCAATATGGATTGAAATATTTTATCTTAAAGAGGATAGAAATTTCTGAATTTATATAATATCAACTTTCTTTGAAAACTATCCAAAATATTGTATTTTATATTAATTAATTATACTTATTTTATACAACACATTTTGCTAAAAATTAGTTAGAGTTAGGAAACAAGACAAAGCTCTGGTTCAGTGAGGCGACAATCTATTAAGGAATAAAATAAATTCCCAGGTAACTGTAAGGTAATTTATAGTATGGCAAATTAATAGGGGAAACTTAACATGTTGATACAAAAAATTCACAAACAGAAATCACATAGGACTGAGGCAATCAAGAATGTCAGCACTAAAATTTTGGATGACAGAATAATGACCCAAAAAGATCTCAACAGACTGGTATGATAGGCTAATATGATTAATTTTAATAAAGTTAAATATAAAAATTTAGATGTGACTGAAAAAAATGCATGATTCAAGAACAATGAGAGATGCATCTAGTACACACTTTGTATTAAAGGGTCTGGATTATTTAGTTGACTAAATGTTTAATAGAAGTCAATATGGTATGGTAATCAAAATAGTTACGCAGTCTTAGACAAAGAAGTGAGATAGGGTATACAGACCTATGGTGATAGTCCTGCTTTGGTCTGTCTCCTAAGTGGAAGTGCTTCATTCAGCTCTGTGAGCCACTTTTTAATGAAAATCATTGATAAGGTGGAGTCCAAATAGTATGATACATGGCCTTGAAATAGTGTCATATAAAGATTTCTTGAAGAGACTAATGATTTTTAGCTTTAAAAAGAGGAAATTTAAAAAGTAGAGAATTGCATGTCTGAAGTACTCTGGTATAAAAATTGATTAAGACTTTTTCTCTTTGTTCTGAAAATAGTAGAGCTTAGAGCAAAAAGAGGCAGACTTGGGCTCGAGGGAACAAAAATTCCTGAAAGAGTTATCTGAAAGTGAAAATGCCACTTCAGGAACTAATGGGTTTGCCCCTCATTAAAAGTCTTCAGGAAAAGATTAGGGTAAAAATAGCCTATTACTCTCTGACTCCATTTTCATTCTTCTCCAATCTATCTGTCTCATAGCTGCCAAAAATGACATTGCTAAAGCACACCACTAAACAAGCTACTTCTCTGGTCATGAGGCTGCTTTGAGTCCCAATTTTCTCTAGAATCAAAAAAAAATCCTCACCTTTCATAATATGGCTCTGGACCAACTTTTTAAGTTTAGGAAGATTTTTTTTTTCTGCCCCATGTGTTATTTGCTTATTATGTGTTTTTAGATTCTTCAATGTTTTACTATACATATATATATATCATATACATATACACATATACATATGTATGTATACACATATGTATATATATGTATATATATATATACGTATGTGTATAGTTTTTTACATTGAATACAAAATAATGTGGTTACCAAGCTCACTATCCACTCTTTCTTTTTCTTTTTACTTCTGAGTGCTTCTTTTTTTCCCCTCTCACTCTCTCCACCACCAAAAAAAATAGAAAAAAAAGAAAAAAATCCTTTTAAAAATTAAGTACAGTCAAGCAAAACAGATACCCAAGTTGGCTATGTTCAAAAATGTGTCTCATTATGTATATTACTCTATTACCTCTGTGTCAGGCAATAAGTAGCATTCCTCATCATTAATCTTCTGGAATCTCAATGGATCATTTCATCAATCTGAGTTTTAAAATCTTTTGATTTTGTTGTTATTGATTTTATAATCTTAATATTATAAATGTAGATGTTATAGTTTAAATTTTTCTCCCACTTCTATTCATTTACCTTTTGCATCACTTCAAACAAGTTTTTCCAGGTTTCTCTGAAACTGTCGTTTTTATCATTCCTTATACCAAAATGGTATTACAATACATTCACATACCAAAACATGATTTTCTTTCCCCAAATTATGATAAGCTCTTATGGGATGGAGCCAAGATGATGGAGTAGAATAAGGGATCTGCTAGAGCTCTCCCCCAAACTCCTCAGAAAATCTGTAAAAAATGATTCTAAACAAATGATTCTAGACCAACAGAAGTTACAAAATTACAGATTGAAGCAAATTTTCATCCTAAGAAAATCTGAAAGGTTGACAAGAGGGGTCTATTGCACTGTGCTGGAAGCAGAATGCAGTTCAACATGCATCACACTGGCAGGGATGGGGCTCAAGCAGGACTTAGGGGACTGAATTGCTGGCAGCTGCAATTTCTGTGGTTTCCAGTTTTCTCAACCCATAAACACCAAAGACAGCTTTGAAAGTCAGTGGGAAGGGTCTCTCACCTGCCTGAGAGGGGAACGTGGTCTGGTCCCAGACACAGTCCCAGTCCCAGGGCAGCCAGCAGCAGATACTCCTGAAGCAGAAGCTGCTTCTAGAGCTTCTCAATTAATAAGGACGTCAAAAGTCAAATGATTGACTGAGACAATAAGCAAATGGGGGAAAAAGAAATAGACTATACATTCTCATTTTCTTGGTAAAGAGGTATTTTCTTACATCATTGGTGATGAAAAAGATCAAAACATACAAACAGAAGATAACAAAGTCAAAACTACTGCATCCAAAGCCTCCAAGAAAAATATGAATTAACTCTAGGATATGGAAGAGCTCAAAAAGGATTTTGAAAATCAAGTGAGAAAAATAGAGGAAAAACTAGGAAGAAAAATGAAAATGATGCAAGAAAATCATGAAGAAAGAGTCAACAGTGTGCTAATGGAGACCTAAAAATATGCAGAAGAAAATAACAGCTTTAAAATTAGAACAACTCAAATGGCAAAACAGGTCCAAAAAGCCAATGAGGAGAAGAATGCCTTAAAGTAGAATGGATCAAATGGAAAAATAGGTCCAAAATCTCAATGATGAAAATAATTTCTTCAAAATTAGAATGGAGCAAAGGAAAGCTTTATGATAAATCAAGAAATTATGAAACAAAACCAAAAGATTAAAAAAATAGAAGACAATGTGAAGTATCTTACTGGAAGAACAACTGAACTGAAAATGGATCCAGGAGAGATAATTTAAAAATTATTGGACTACTTGAAAGCCACAATCAAAAATCGAGTCTATACATGATGACGTATATCTTTCAAGTCATCTTCAAGGAAATCTACCCTGATATTCTAGAACCAGAGCATAAAATAGAAGTGGAAAAAATCCACTGATTACCTCCTGAAAGAGATTCCCAAAGGAAAACTCCTAGAAACATTGCAGTATGTATGGTGAAAGAGATACAGAGGGAGGGAGGGAGAGATCACAGGGTGAGATGAATACGAAGGGATGAAATCTAAAAAGATGATATCTATAAAAGAAAATTAAGTGTTGAGAGAAATGCACTAGGAGAAAGAGAAAGGGAGAGATAGAATGTACTAAAACATCTCACATTAAAAAAAGCAAGAAAGAACTTTGACAATGGCAGGGAAAAAGGGGAATATGAGATGGAATAAGCGAACCTTTCATTCATCAGACATGGCATCAGGAGGGAATAGTATACATTCTCAATTGGTTACGGAAGTTTATCTTACACTATGGGAAAGCAGCGGGGAAAGAAAATGGGAGGGGTGGGAATAAAAGAAGAAATGGCAGAGTAGGGAGAAGGGGTAATCAGAACCAAACACTTTTACAGATGGACAAGTCAAAGGAGAGAATCGAATAAATGGAGGGCAGGAAAGGATAGAGGGAAATATAGTTAGTCTTTCACATGACTGTTATGGAAGTGTTTTACATGACTACATATGTGTAACCTCTACTGAATTTCTTGCTTTCTGAATTAGAGTGGATGGGGAGGGGGTAAGGGAGACAATGTGTAACTCAAAGTTTTAACAATGAATGTTAAAAATTGTTTTTATATGCAACTAGAAAAAAAGACATCTAGGCAATGGGGTATATAAATCTATCTTTCCTACAGGAAAATAGAAGGGAAGGAGATAAGAGAGGTGTGGGGGATAGAAAGGAGGGCAGATTGGAGGAAAGGGTTATCAAAATACATTCTCTCCTGGAGTGGGGGAGGGGGAGATAAGGAGAAAATTTGAAATTCAAAATGTTGTAGAAGTGAATGTTGGAAACTGAAAATAAATATATATTTTTAAATTATGATCAACTCTTAGTTTCCAGGTTACTTTTTTGCCACTGCAAAAATAACTACTTTTTTTTTTATGTATGGAATTTTTCTTTTTTAAATTTCTTTGGATTCTACATCACCTTTTCTATTTTCCAAGATCTGTCAGAAGCAATTGAATGTGGCTTAATCCATCTTAGGTCAGTACTTTCCAATATAGTTGATTTAAAATTTTCCTGTGTGTGAGACTTTATAACAGACATAGTACTAGAAAAAATAATAAAACAACTTATTATTATTGTTATTGATACTTTTGATCCACACTTACCTGTTATCTGTAGGAAGGACTTAGAAGTAGAATTCAACCACAAGTTATTTTGCCAGTCTTTTGCTTTTCTTTGTTCACAATGACATCTGATCATATTTTATATGCTTCCTCCTTTTTTTAGGTTCTCAGATGCAGTGATTTTGTATAGATGATGTTAGTCTAAAAGTCTTTACATCATACAAAGCTCAAATATTCTGGTGCAATAAATATTTAATATTTCAATGAATTTTTGATATTTGGTTTTGATGTGAGAGAAGTACTTCTAAATCATGCTTCATTTATTAAAAGGAATGTCTTCATTTATAAGGCTGTTGCTACAAGAGTCAGAATAACCAGTCAGAGATTTTTTTTATTTGGGGCCATAGTGTTGCCAATTTGAACATGTATTTAGTATGCTGGTATTTATGTATGCAATCCCTTTTAAAATGTCTAATTAATTGATATTTCATTGTATCTGCCAAAGGAATTTTGTACCTTTTTTTTAAAGATTTGATTTTAAAAGCAATGCTTATTTGTATTTTTTAATTGAAACATAACCTTTGTGCCAAGTGAACGCATCTGAGCAAAGGAGAATAGCATGCAAAGATTCAGTCATGAGAGGTTTGACATGGTTTCATCACTACAGAAACCACTTCTGCCTCTCCAGTGTAACATAGCTGTCTTGTTTAAAGTCAGAGTATGAGATATGAAAGATTGCATCTTGCAAATAAGTATAAATAAAAGGCAAAGGCCCTACAATGAGGCCAAGTTAATGTATCATGAGCATGACAGTTTAAAAAGAAAGCTCAGATACAAGAGCCAACTAACAGGATTTTGTGGATCCTCAGCCAGTCTACTTTTTAAAGGAATGTGTCTCTTTATGCACAATGTGAATCTGTATATCAATATGCATCTCTAAATTGTCACATGGATATGGCCCATCAGATTCTCAAGGTTTTGAATATATTACCATAAAATCACAGAATCTTTAAAAAAAGATATAATCTAATTCAAGGGCTTTGTGTACAAATAGACAAATAAACACCAAAATTGCTAAAAGATCTGCCTAGTGAGTTAATATCTGCAATTTCAGGGATCAATCATAGATCTCCAGATTCCCAATCCACTTATCTTTCCCTTCTACAACATCAATACACTTATTTTGATAATTCTTTGACGTTTTTTTCTTCTATTGTCTATAAAATCCTCAATTTTCAGTTGGGAATATCTGGATTCAATTCCTAACTCTGATGTTTCCTAGCACAATGGCTTTAAATCATTTCTTAACATATACTATACTATACTTGATTCTGAGGCAATTAGTTTTCTTTTATAATAAAGTAAATGAGAGTTCTTTTATAATAAAGTAAATCACTTAAGTAGAACTAATAATATAGTTACCTCAACCAAACATGCATCCATCTTTCCCTATCTGTAGCACTCCTGAGATTTCTTTTTTTTAAAATTATCAGAAATCTATTTGCCCTGCCACCTCTCCCAGGATCAGAGAGAAAAGAAAAAGAAAATGACATTGATATAACAAATATCCATACCCAAGCAAGGCAAATTTACTCAATGACTATATGCAAAAAGTGTCTCATTCTGAAACTTACATCCTTCACTGCAATTTTCATCATCAGTCATCAATGTTCTTTATAGTGATCATAGTTCTTACAGCATTCAGTTTGATTGTTTTTACTATACTGTTGTTATTGTATCAATTGTTTTCTTCTTTATATATACTTCATTATTGTTAGGTGTAGATCACAACAAAATGAGCCACCCTCAAAGAGACAGGAGTACCAGTTCGTGTTTCCTGAGGAACATATACACAGGTCAAAAAGCAAGAGTTTGAACAGAACATGGAATAAATGATTGGTTTAAGATTAGAAAAAGAGTATGTCAAGGCTGTATATTATCACTTTATTTATTTTACTTACATGTAAAATACATCATACGAAATGATAAACTGGATAATCAAAAACTGGAATTATGGTTGCTAGAAGAAATATCAACAATTTTATATATGCAAATGGTATTACTCTGATGGCAAAAAGTGAAGAAGAATTAAACCTCTTTATGAGAGTGAGAAAGGAGAGTATAAAAGTTGGCTTGAATTTTAACATCACAAAAAAACCCTGAAATCTTGGTAACTGGTCCCATCATTTCCTAGCAAATAGAGGGGAAAAAAATGGAAGCAGTGTCAGATTTCATATTCTTGGGTTCAAAGATCACTGCAGATGGCAAATGCAGCTATGAAATTAAAAGATACTTACTCCCTAGAAGAAAAGTTGTGGCAACTCTGGACAGTATACTAAAAATCAGTGACATCACCTTGCTGACAAAGATCCATCTACTCAGTCATGTTTTGTTTTTGTTCTGGTAGCAGTGTCTGACTGAGAGGAGTGGCATATAGGGAAAGCTAATTGCCTCAGAATCAAGGCTTTTGAATTGTGGTGCTGGAGATTTCTGAGACTGCCTTGGATGGCAAAAAAAAAAAAAATTCAAATCAGTCAATACTTAAGGATATTTTTTCAGACTATTCACTAAAATGTAAAATTCTGAAGCTGAAGCTTCAATACTTTGGATAGATAATGAGAAAACAGGACTCATTGGAAATATCTTTTCTCTATGGAGGTGGATCTCCAACACTAATTGCCTGGCATTGATACCAATAGTCAAAAGTATATCAGGGTGGGGAATCTGTATACTTGAGGTTACCTGTGGCCTTCTAGGTCCCCAAGTGCAGCCCTCTGACTGAACCAAAACTTTATAGAACAAATCCCCTTAGCAAAACGATTTGTTCTGTAAAACTTGGACTCAGTTCAAAGACTTCACCCAAACTCCATTGAAGGGCACATGTGGCCTAGAGTCAGCAGGTTCCTCACCTCTGGCAATCCTAGGATGTGCAATGATCATAAGTCTTTGTATCCTTGTTTTAACAGTTGTTTTTTTTTTTTTTCCCCCTTAGGTTTCAACTGAAGTGTCTTAGAGGCCTCCACTTAAACATTGAAGCATTAATACTCATACTAAAATATCTCACTGGATGTGTGATGTTATTAATAAGGGCATTCCCTTTGTTAGATTAGATACAACCCATCAGAGCCTTCTTATAATGTGTAAGTCTATCTGTTTCCTTCCATTTATCCCCTATTAAGCTGCTACCCAATTTGTTAGAGAACTTCCTCCAGGGCCAGGGACCCTTAACCTGAAGTCTATGAGTATTTTTTTAAACTTTTAATAATTACATTTAAATATAATTGGTGTCTTTTGTAATTTTATCAAAAATATTATTTTGAGAAGGGGGTATACATGCTTTACCAGATTGCCAAAAGTGGATAGGACATAAAAAAAGACTAAGAATCACTGTTCTGGACTATTTATATTTTGAGAGTAGCTATCAGGGAAGTTTGACTTACCATTTTGTTATCAGCCTTACCATACAGCCAGTACAACCTTATTGTTACCTGCTCCAAACCCATCAGTTTTACACTTTCTAGCAAGAGATCTCCAAAGGAAGTCATGAATATACTTTAGTATATTCATGTATATGGAACAATACATGGGAGTGTGTCATATAGATCCAATCAATTAAAATTTGATAAACTAACATCTACAGTATCTCTCCAGTCCACCAGTAAGTGTACTTGGTTAAGAAATAAATTAGATTACTCTTAGAAGTCCCATTTTCCACAAATCTTTATCTCTTATCACTTCCTTTTCTGGATATATTTAAACAATATCTCTTAAAATATTACCAGCAATCTAAATCAAGTTCACTACCCTGTAACTCACAGGCTCTACTAACTTTACTTCTCTAAAACCCTGTGGTATTTTTTCCATTATCTTTCTTCTTTTAAACATTGTTGACCATGGATTACCAATAATTTCTTTCAGTTATTTTAGTACCTAAGCATGAAATTCTGCTTGTTCTAGTGACTTAATTCGTTCATCAAAGGCAGTTAAATGTTCTCTTTTTACCAGCTCGCATATTTTGACTATCAACTCCCTAATAACATTTTTGTTCTGCTCTCTCTGGTTCAAAGATAACTTTCCTTAGAGGGAAAAAAACACAAGGAAGATAATATGTGTGGAGCTGATTTTGCTTTCTCATCAGTCATCGTTATCTTAACCAATTCAAGCACTATTATCTTTCTCTGACTTACCTCTTCTCCTTAATATAGATAAAATCCTTTTTTATTGTCTTTAGCATTTCTTGCCATCCTCATTTTTTCTCAGTTTTAGCATTTTGAAACTATTCATATAAGACAATTCCATAAATTTTTGTCCCTCATCGTTATCATCAGTGTCAATATCATCATAGTTAGCATTTATATAACACTTTAAGCTTTGCAAAGTGCTTTACAAATGCTATTTCATTTTATGCTCACAATAACCCTGCGATGGAGGTGCAGTTACTATCCCTGTTTTACAGATAAGGAAACTGAGATAGGTTTTAATCAAGAGAATTGGCCAGATCAGATTTTTAATAATTATCTGAGGTGGGATTTGGACTCATGCCTTCTTGATTCTTGGTCTAGCACTCTAGCCTTTGGACTGTCACTATCACACATACACATGCACACACAAGTGTGCGTGTACGTGTGTATATATATATATATATATATATATATATATATATATATATATATATATATATATATATATATATATATATATATATGTATATGTATATGTATATGTATATGTATATGTATATGTATATGTATATGTATTTATTTATATAATTTTGGACAGTGAGTTACTTCTGCCCTAACACCTAATATCAATCATTATGGAAAATTCCCTTATATACTTTATTTCATAGTTATTTTTCCATTGTAACTCCAGAATTCCTTTACTGAGAGGTTTCCATTCCACCTTCAGTGACTTTTTTTTGTGAGATCTTATCCATTTTACTTCTTTGAGGAGACAATTTGTTGTGAGTAGGTCACTACTGAAAATGTTTTACAACCTATTGACCTTTGATATTTTTCTTTATTGTTTTATGGTTCATCCATATTTTTAATTCCTCTGATACTATGATATTCCAAGATGGCAACTATTAGGCACAAATATATGTGTAGGTGAGAAAAATTGTTATTTTTTTATGTTGTAATCATTGTTAGAAAAGCAAAACTATAGTGTTCTCCATTCCCAATGGGAAATAAGAAGTTACCTAAATGTTAAAATGTAAATGTGAACCAGGAGAGTATAAAACATTCAGAGATAATATGGCACATGGGAAATAATGAAAGGAAAATAGAAACAAAGCATCTACATACAAGAAAGGTCTAGCATGAGTGAATTTGTGAGACAGACGAAACTGTAAGTATAGAAAGCTGCTGAAGGAACCTGTTACTGGGGAAGAGGAAATGTCTCCCACCAGAGAGAAATAGATTTTTCCATTGTCCATTTTCAAAAAGGCCGGAAGATCTTTGCTATAAAAGCCAATAATGAGTAACCATGTTTCATGATGTTTAGCCAGGAACTGAATATCTAAGACAACTTTAGAAATCTGCGTCATCACTGCAAAAACAACACTATTTTTTCTGTTTCTTTAATGATGTAATACCATAGAGAGATTTATTTAAAATGAGTCAAATCTCTCTTTTTTTGCAATTGTCTGGCAAAGTAGGAATTTAATGGTAAAAAAAAAAAGAAATGCTTCTGAGATCCTGTCTGATGTTACTTGAGATTAGAATGGATAAACTATAAAGCATTTTTCTCATTTCATTTTTTTCAGATTTTTTTCTTTTCTTTTTTATTGAATTAAAGGCCAATAAATCAATAAACATTATGGTCAAGGAACTTGGAAGTACTGTCTGGGAATCTAAAGGAAACTGTTCTGTTGCAAGTAATTTAAGATTAGCATTGTATCCAAAATGAAAAGAATGATTATTGTGCTTAACTCTGCACTGAACAGATGACATCTGGAGACTTGTACTCAGCTCTTGATGACAAATTTTAAGAAGGTCATTTAAAAAACTTCAGAAGAATAGCTCAGTTCTTCATAGAACTAGAAACTAGGTCATAAGAAGCTCAATAGAAGAAACTGGAAGATGCAAGGTACACAAGATACAGCAGTCAATAATTATAGTAAGCTACTGTTTGATAAACCTGAAGACTCCAGCCTCTGAGATAAGAACTCTGACAAAAGCAGTTGGAATACTGGAAAATAGTATGGCAGAAACTAGGCATAGACCAGCCTCTTACATCCTATACCAAGAAAAGGACCAGTTGGGTACATGATTTAGACATAAAGGACGATACCACAAGAAAATTAGGAGAGCAAGGAATAGTTTACCTGTCAGATCTAGGGAGAATGGAAGAACTTATGACCAAACAAGAGACAGAGAACATTATGAAATGCAAAATGGGTATAATGTAATTTAAATGAGGAGATCTTTCCAATTCATTAATAGGCCTATGTGACATGCCTGGAAGTCTGAGTCAAATGGAGCCTGTGGTGGGAAAAGCTCACTGAATGGGTGGAACAAAAATGGTGGAACAGGAAGTGGTGAGGCTAGAGCAGAGTTGAGAGAAAATTGGTAAGAGCCTTGTCAGAGCTAAGGAAGATGCAGGAGAGCAGTCTGCAGGCTAGCATGAGTGAAAGAGTTTGTTTGTGATTTTGTTTAAGAGCACCTGCATGTGATTTATTTGATGGAGCTGGTTTGTGGGAAGCCTAGCAGGGGGAAGGCTTGTGGATGGTATTGTCCTCTGCATAGTTATTGTGTGTAGATTTTTGTTACTGTGATGGATTTGGTTTTCTGGTGTCTGAATAAATGTTTTGGTTTTGTTTTCCATGCAGAGAGTCTGTTGTATTTTCCAATTCATAATTGCACCATGACATACATAGTCACCATGGGTGCTGTGACTATTGCATCGGTGCTACAATGGGTAATTTTGAGTACATTAAATTAAAAAGCTTTTGCACAAGCAAAACCAAGCAACCAAGATTAGAAGGATAGTAGAAAGAAAGGAAACAAGTTTTACAGTCAGTATTTCTGATAAAATCCTCATTTCTCAAATAATTAGAGAACTGACTCAAATTCAGAAGAATACAAGTCATTCCCCGATTCACAAATGGCCAAAGGATATAAACAGGCAGTTTTCAGATGAAGAAATTAAAAATATCTATAGTCACATAAAAAAATGCTCTAAATCCTTATTTATTAGAGAAATTCAAATTAAAACATCTCTGAGGTACTAGCTCACAGATTGTCTAATATTACAGAAAAGGAAAACAATAAATGTTGGAGATGTGGGAAAATTGCAACACTAATGCATTATTGATGATGTTGTGAACTGATCCAAACATTTTGGAGAGCAATTTGGAACTATGCCCAAAGGGCAATCTAATCATGCATCTTCTTTGATCTAGCAATACTACTACTAGGTATGTATCCCAAAGAGATAATTTAAAAAAAGGAAGAGGAACTATACATACAACAATATTTATATCAACTCTTTTTGTGGTAGCTAAGAATTAGAAATTGAGTGGATGCCCAAATGATGCCCATCAATTAGGGAATGACTGAACAAGTTGTAGCATATGAATACGATGAAATACTTTTGTTCCATAAGAAATGATAAGCTGGTGGGTTTCAGAAAAACCTGGAAAAGCTTATATGAACTGATGCTAAGTGAAGTGGGCAGAACCATGAGAGCCTTGTACGTAGTAAAGCACATTGCACAGTGATCAACTATGATAGACTTAGCTCTTCTCAGCAATACAATGATCTAAGACAATTCCAAAAGACTCATGATGGGAAATGCTATCCACATCCAGAGAAAAAACTAAGGAGTCTGAATTCAAATCAACACATGCCATTTTCACCTCTTTTATTCTATTTTTTGTGGTTTTTCCTTTTTGTGCTGTTTGTTCTTTCACAATATGCCTAATGTGGAAATATGTTTACATAATTGCACATGTAAAACCTATATCAGGTCACTTACTGTCTTGAGGAGGATAATAGGAATGAGAGAGGGAGAAAGAATTTGAAACTTAAAATCTTATAAAATGATATTGAAAACTATTTTACATGCAATTGGGGAAAAAATAAAGCACTATTTACCAAAAAAATAAAAAAAAAAAAAGAAACAGACCACAAAAGCAATAAATCTTTCACCTGAAACAGAAAGAAAGGGAAACAAAATAAAAGAAAAAAGTGCAATAGAGGAGCCAAGATGGCAAAGAAAAGGAAGGGACTCACTTGAGCTTTCTCAAATTTCTCTCCAAACAACCTTAAAATAAAGCTTCAAAATGAATTCCAGTGGCTGAAATCACAAGAAGATGGGGTGAAAGAAGTTTCCAGCCCAAGATAACTTAGAAGGTCCATGGGGAAAATCTGTCACACTGGGGTGAGGGTAGAGTGCAGTCCAGAACAGGCAACACCTCAGCAACTCAACAAAGCCACAGCAGGCCTGCATCAAAAGCAATGGTTTCCAGTGCTCTCAGATCACAGACCATAAGAGGATTTGACAACAGGTCAAAAAAAAAAAAAAAAAAGATTCCAGGGTACCTTTTCCTGGCACTGGATATATGACTCAATTGCATTGCCCTTATGTCGTGGTCACATTCCTAAAGTGGAAAGGAGTTCTAGCACACCAGAACTCCTGGAAGCAGAGGACTCAATATCCTGGTCAGAGTTTCAACATGGAAAAGAGTGTTTATGGTCACTCACAGACCAGAGTACAGACCAAAAGGGTAGTGAGCACACTGCTCATTAAATAATGCCAACTTGGAAGAACTGAAAATTTAAAGACCCCCCCCCCCCCCCCCAGAACTAGCTCTGAAAAGAGCCAAATAATAAACATGAATGTGGCAAGAGTGCATCCTTGTGGCAAGGAACAAAACTCAAATCCAACATAAAGTTAGAAGTCAAGAAACAATGTGAAAAGAATATCAAAGAAATGAACAAAAAAGACCCTAACCATAGAAAGTTACTATGACAAGAAAGATCAAGGCACAAACTCAGAAAATGACAACCAAGTAAAAACTGCTATATCTAAAGCTTTGAAGAAAATGTAAATTTGACACAAGTCCAATAAGAATTATTGGAAAAACTAAAAAAGAATTTTTAAAATGAAATAAGAAAAGCATAGGAAAAATTGGCAAAAAGTAATGAAAGTGGTACAAGAAAATTATGAAAAGTGAGTAAATAACTTGGTTTAAAAAAATAAAAAATACTGAAGAAAATAACACCTTATAAAAATAGAATAGGCCAAATAAGATACAGTAATCCACCAAGGATAAGAACTTCTTAAAAAGCAGAATTTGCCAAATATGAAAAGGACATACAAAAGCTCACTAAATAAAATAATTTCTTTAAAAACAAAAAGAATTGAGCAAGTGGAAGCAAATGACTATGACATATCAAAAAACTATCAATAATTTTTTTAAATAAAAAATGGAAGAAAATGTGAAATATCTAATTAGAAAAAAAAGCAACTGACCTGGAAAATAGATTGATAAGAAATAATTTAAAAATTATCGGACTACCTGAAAAACATGATTTTTTTTTTTAAAAGGAGACTACACAATATCTTTCAAGAAATTATCAGGGAAAACTTCTCTGACACTCTAGAACCATAGAGAAAAATAGATATTGAAAAATTTCACCAATCACTTCCCGAAAGAGGTCTCAAAATAAAAACTCCCAAGAAAATTGCACTCAAATTCTAGAGTTCTGAGGTCCATATTTTAAGCAGCTAGAAAGAAACAGTTCAAATATCATGGAGTCACATAGGATAACATGAGTTAGTAGTTTCTACATCAAAGGATCAGAGGGCTTGAGATTTAATAATCTGGAGGGAAAAGGAGTTACAACTACTACTAAGAATCACCTACACAGCAAACCTGAGTATAATCTTTTGGGGGAAAATGGGCATTCAATAAAATAGAGGATTTTCAAGCGTTATTAATGAAATGGCCAGAGCAGAATAGAAAATTTGACTTTCAAATACAAAACTCAAGAGAATGTTGAAACAAAACCAGCAAAGAGGAATAACAATGGATTCAATAAGGTCAAACTGTTTATATTCCTTCCTACATGGCAAGATGATGGTTAGAACTACCAAGAACTTAATCATTATTAGAGCAGTTGCAGTATCCACTGACAGTGAGTATGAGTTAAATATGATGGGACGATACCTTAAAAATATTAGATTAAACTAAGAAGTGAAAAAAATGTACTGGGAGAAGGGGGAAGGATGAGGTAGAATGGGCTAAATTAACTCACATAAAAGGAGCACAAAGGATCTTTTATAGTGGAGGAGAAGATTGGGGACATGGGAGAGGGCTTGAACCTCACCCTTATCGGGAATGGCTCAAAGAGGGAATAACATATGCACTCCATAGGGTATAGAAATATGTCTTGTCTTACAGGAAAGATGGAAGGGAAGAAAAAAGGGTGGGTTGGGAAAGGGAGGAGTCAGAAGCAAAATACTTTTAAGGATAGACTGGTGAAAAGAAAGAGATAATAGACTAAACAAAGTGAAAAATAGGATGGAATGAATACACAGTAATCACAAATGTGAAAAAATTCCAATAATTTTCTTTGATTAGGGTCTCATTTCTCAGATCTGTAGAGAACTCAGTCAAATTAATAGAAATATAAGTTATTTTCAAATTGATAATTGTTCAAAAGTTAAAAATAGTCTTCCAAGGAATTAAAGTTATCTATGGTCATATAAAAATGTTGTAAATCACTATTGATTAGATAAATATAAGTGAAAAATCTCTGTGGTACCACTTCATATCATCAGATAGACTAAAATGATAGAAAAGGAAAATAACAATGTTGGAAGGAATGTGGGAAAATTGAGATGTTCATGCATTGTTGACAGAGCTGTGAACTGATTCAACCATTCTGGAAAGCAATTTGGAACTTTTCCAAAAGGGTTATGAAACTGTTCATATCCTTTGACCACAAAATATCATTCTATATTGAAAAGAGAAGAAAAAACAAAAAAGGAAAAGATCCATATTTAGAAAAATATTCATACCAGTTCTTTTTGGTTACAAAGAATTGGAATTTTGAGAAATGTCTATCAAGTAAGGACTGGATGAACAAATTGTGCTAATATCATTATAATGGTAATTTAAATGGGAAAATCTTTCCCATTCATTGATAGGTCCATGTGATCTACTTAAATCACATGGAAACCTAAGTCATATGTTATGGGAGGAGCTTGCTAAACAGGTGGAACAGAAAGGGTGGAGTAAAGCTGAGAGAGAGGTAGTCGGGCTAGTCACAGGACACAGGCAAACAGGCACAGCTAGGCTCATGAGTGTTTGTTTGTGGGAAGGCCTGGGGTGGGGAGAAACTTGGAAAGACCTTTGTCCATTGCAGTGCTAATGTGTATTGACTTCTTGGTTACTATGATGGATTTGGCTTTCTGGTGTTGGGATTTGGCTTTCTGGCATCTCAAGGATTGTATTTCTTCTGTCTTCTATATGGAGAGTCTATTATACTTTGTGATTCAGAATTATGCTGGCATATTCACAGTTTCTCTTGAGGCTTGGAGGACACATTTGGTGCCACAAACAAGATCACAATGTATAAAATCTCTTTGGAGACAGAAAGGATTTGGACGAATAAATGGATATCCCAGCATGGGAGGATTTACAGTATTCCTCTCTGGCAAGGGAATGTACTAAAAGCACTGGACCCTGTGAAAACTGGGAACCAAGGTTACAGGAGGGGGAACCTAGAAACCTGGAAAGGTGTTTGCAAGGAAGACCAATAAGACAAGGAAAAGAATTGGAAGGAGTGTGGAGGAGAATCTGGATTTTATTAACAGGTTACTGTATTATATGTAAAAGCAGAGATGAGCTGTTAAAGGAAAAAAATCAGATGGAAAAAGAGTTAGCTAGTTTGCAAGGGAATTCTCAGTATTCAGGCTCTCCTTTAAAAAAGCAAGCTGAGGAATCTCAGGTGGAAGAAAGAGTTGTTCATTTAGCTAAGAAGAAGTGTGCATACAACTTTTATACAGACCCAGTCTAGTTGCCATGATGTCAACTGCCAGGAGAGTAAGCAAGCAGAAAATGCAACTGTTTCAGTAAGCACCCCTAACATACACAGGGGGACCTCCTATCTATCACAGGTTCTTAGAGCTGCATTCATAAAAGGAAAGGCAACTTTTGAGGGGTTACCAATCACTTTAATCAAGTACATGCATCATGCTTTTAACCAAGCACATGTATCATTCACCTAGTTCAGGGGAATCAGCACCCCAAACTTCAAAGAAAATACAGAAAAATCAAAAAATCAACAGACATGGCTTCTTCTGCCTGAAGTCAACAGACAGTTGGACCCCAGCTGGCTGACCATAGTTATCAGAGAGGAAAGCACTGATATCTGGGTTTGCAAAGTCAGGGGATTCCTTAACATGGCTTCCCAGAGTATGTATATTATTGTATGTATGAGTCCTCTTCCCTTTTCTATGATCTCTTTGAGCTACAGACCTAGTAGTGGTATTGCTGTATCAAAGGGAATGCACAGCTTGATTGCCCTTTGGGCATAGTTCCAAATTGTTCTTCAGAATGTTTAGAACAGTGAACAACTCTAGCAACAATTGTGTTCCAATTTTCCAACATATTCTCCAACATTTATCATTTTCCTGTTTTTTCATGGCAGCCAATCTGATAAGTGTGTTGTGGTAACTCAGTGTTGTTTTAATTTGAATTTCTCTAATCAATGAAAATTTAGAGTATTTTTATATGAATACAGATAATTTTAATTTATTAAATTGAAAACTGCCAGTTCATATCCTTTAGCCATTTGTGAATAGGTGAATGACTTGTATTCTTATAATTTTGAATTAGTTCTCTACATATTTGAGAAATGAAACCTTTATAATAAATACTGGCTGTAAAAATTGTTTCCTTGTTTTCTGCTTTCCTTCTGTTCTTGGTTGCATTGGTTTTGCTTGTGCAAAACCTTTTCAATTTAATGTAATCAAATTTATCTATTTTGCATTTCATAATGTTCTCTATCTCTTGTTTGGTCATGAATGCTTCCATTCTCCCTAGATCTGACAGGTAAACTAGTCTCTCAATTTGCTTATACTATCACCCTTTATGTCTAAATCATGGACCTATTTTGTCCTTTTCTTGGTAAAGGGTGTAAGAGGTTGGTGTATGCCTTGTTTCTGTCATACTATGTTCCAGTTTTCTCAGCTGTTTTTGTTAAATGTGAGTTCTTATCCCAGAAGCTGGAGTCTTTGGGTTTATCAAATATAGATTAATATAGGCATTGACTACTCTGTATTATGTACCTAACCTACTCTATTGATCTACCATTCTACTTCTTAGCCAGAACCAAGTAGTTTTAATGATTGCTGCTTTGTATTAGTTTTAGAACTGGTACAGGTAGGCCACCTTCCCTTGTGTTTCTATTCATTAACTCCCTTGATATTCTGAACCTTTTGTTCTGGTATGTTGTTATCGATGGGGCTTGTGGGCTTTTTGAAACCTCAATAAAAATATTACTAGGAGTCATTTTGGGGGATGCTAGAAAGATATGGACAAACAATAATCTAAAAAAGATGGCTATTTAAATTTTTTTATTTTTATTTTTAATAATACTTTAGTTCAATAATATGGAAAGAAAAAAGTTAGCATTCATTTTTACAAAATTTTGAATTGGTGATTTTCCCCCTTCTCTCCCTTCCTCATCTCTCTTCATAAACCAGTAAGCAATTTTATATGGGCTATATATACACAACTGTGTAAAACATAGTTACATATTAGTTATGGTTGTGAAAAAAGAAACAGACCAAAAGGGAAAAAAAAAGTATAAAGTCAAAATAGTATGCTTTGATCTGCATTGAGGCCAGCAGTTCTTTCTCTGGATGTGAATGGCATTTTTCATGATGAGTCCTTTGTAATTTGTTTTGGATCATTGTATTGCTGAGAAAAGCTAAGTCATTCATAGCTGATCTTCATACAATATTGCCGTTACTGTGTAGATTGTTTTCCTGGTTCTAGTCATTTCACTTTGGATCAGTTTATACAAGGGTTTTTCTTCCAGGTTTTTTTTCTGAAATCTGCCTGCTCATCATTTATTAAACAATAATATTCCTTCCTATTCATATACCACAGCTTGTTCAGTCATTCCTTAATTGATGGGCATTCCCTCAATTTCCATTTTTGCTACCACACACACAAAAGAGCTGCTATAAGTACTTATGTAGAAAAAGATTCCTTTCCCTTTTTATCTTTTTCGGATACAGAATTAGTAGTGATATTGCTGGATCAAAGGGTTTGAACAGTTTGATTGCCTTTTGGGCACAGTGCCAAAATGCTCCCCAGTGTTTATTCATTTTAATCTAATCAAACTTCACTTAGATCTATTTAGTTCAGGCTCCTCTTATTCCTTCTGCTTTGAAAAGTCCTTGTGATTTGTTGTTGCTAATCTATCATTTCAGTCATGTCCAAACTTTATGATCCCATTTTTTTTTGAAGATACTATGCCCAAAGATCAAACTGGCATCCCTTTCAATCCAGCAATACCACTACTAGGTCTATAGCCCAAAGAGATCATAAAAAGGGGAAAAGGACCCATGCATACAAAAATGTTTATATCACCGTTTTTTATGGTGGCAAAGAATTGGAAATTAAGGAGATGCCCATCAGTTAGGGAATGACTGAACAAGTTGTACTTGAGGAATGTAATGGTATACTTTTGTTCCATAAAAAATGGTGAGCAGGTGGGTTTCAGAAAAACCTGGAAAGACTTCTATGAACTGATACTAAGTGAAGTGAGCAAAACCAGGAGCAGATTTTACACAGTAAAATTTTTAACTTTAAAAAGATACATTTCCTTCCCCAGATCATTTTATAGATGAAGAAACTGAAGCAAACAGATTTAAGTGACTTGCCCAGGATCACACAATTGTAGGTGTGTGAGGACAGATTTAAACTCAGGAAGATGAATCTTCCTGACTTTAGATAAGGCACTCAATCTGCTGCTGGGGTTTGTAGGAATTCTTTTAAAAAATCACTTATACAAGATCAGTGTGGGAGTTCTGCAGCAGTTTGTAACTTGTGGATCTTGTTTTGTTGTTGAGTAATTTCCTGAGCCTGTCCATTTGCAGTGGGAGAAATAATTACTTCATCTGTTCTCTTTCCTTTAGTCCATCTTCGCTTTCTTTTTGTCTCTCTTAAAATGGGGGTTGCTGTTCATTGATTAACTTATTTTCTATTGAGTGTTATGTTTAGTACATAGATATATATCAAATACAACAGCATTTACTCCTCTTACTTTGAAAATAACACATCTCTTACATTCAATTGTTTATTCTTGTTTTACTGCAATCCATTTCTTCCTGTCTCCTCCCTTCTTGAAATATTCCAACAGGTGGCATTCCATACTTCTTTGCGAATTTGACAGCATCAGTTCATTTCTCTTTTTAAAAGCTCAGCGCTTTGTTCATTTGACAAAGGGAACTGATGTTCAAGTTAAATATTTCCTCCTGAGTCAGAGATGAAACTAAAGTTTAACAGAATGCTTCACTATGCTAGAATTCACCCATTTTATTGTATGGACTTTTTCTGAGTTGCCCAGGAAAACCTTCCATCATAGCTGTTGCTGCCTTGAAAAAATAGGGGAGTGGAGATGGAGTCAGAAGATCAAGATTCAAATTCTGCATCAGCTTGTTTTATTGGCTTTGTCAACATGGCCAAGCCCCTTTACCTCTGAGAGTCTTGGTTGTTTTATGTATAAAAGAAGATAATGACTATGCTACCTGACTCTTGGGATTATTTTAAGGTTTGGGTGAGATCATGTATGCAAGGTATTTTAAAAACCTTTAAATATTAAATTCATGTCAGTGATTCATAAGATGACAGAACTGGAAGGAACCTTAGAGGAAAGGGGAAATGATGCCTAAGAGAGATTAAGCTTATTTCCCAAGGTTACTCTGGTAGTAATGTCAGACCCTAGATTTGAACCTAGGTTCGCTGTATAAAAACTTCCATTCTATCAAGCTTTTTCTTTTTCTTTAGTCACTTCCTGGATTAGAAATTAAGGAAATTTCACAGATTGTTTCACAGATACCCATGGTAAAATTATGAGGTACCTCAGACACGAGTTGGACAAAATGTGCAGGCTTGGCTGGGTTGAAACATCATGGAGAGTAATACCAAATTGAGTTAAATTCAACAACTCATAGATTAAATACTTATGTGCCAGGTGCTCTGCAAGGTGCTATAAGTACAAAGAACTAAATAAAAATGTATTATTTATCATCAAAGAGCTTATGTTCTCTTCCAATGTAGTTGATGCAATGGGATTCATTCCTTTTCCGATGAGAAAATGTACCCATTGTTGCACTGGAGAATAATTCTTAACTTGAGTTCCATGATTTCAAAAACATACTTTGATAGCTGTGTTGGAATAAAATTGATCTCCTTTATAAACCTTTATACATTATTGTATTCACCTTATTCTAAGTTCATAGGCTTTATCAGACTGCCAAAGGGTTCATCTCACACACAGATACACACACACACACACACACACAAATACATATACGCACAAATATTAAGAATTCTAGTAGTAGAGTATTATGGGTAATAAAACTAACATATATTGTATGTACAATCAGATAACTGATGTTGTAAAATATACTCAGAGTGATATAAGTTTAATTTCTATAGCTGCTGCGATTTCTAAGTTTAAGCCACACATGACCATTGGCTAAAAAAACATGTAGTTTATGATTTGTTCACAATGCAAGCCAATGGCATTTCTTGATTGTGGCAGACATTGAGAAACCACAGAAAGAGCAACTCATGAATGTCATTTAATGTCTCTGTGCCAGAGTTTCTTTTCTGTAAAATGGCGATAATTATAGATTTAATGTGGGATCCAAATATTGTTCCCTTGCCCCATTCCTAGACCATTCTGTCTTTCAACTCAGCCTCTGAAAATCCTTGGTTTCATTAAAAATCCAGTTCAGATCTTTTCTACAGGAGTCCTTTTTCCATCTCTCAGTGGCTAATGCCTTCTCTAAGGGGATATATGCTAGATATACCTTATGGATACTAATAGCTATTGGGGATGATCTTACCTTTCATATCTCCAGAGCATAGTACATAGAAAAAGCTTAAAAATGCTAATTATTTGAATGATGGCTAGAAATCACTTTGCAAATTTTAAAGCAATAATGTATTATATACATATGTATATATGCACAAATATACACATATATGCTGCTGTTATTTTATATAACCATAGCTAGTATTTACATAGAGATTTAAGGCTTACAAAGCACTTTACAAATATACTTTCATTATCCTCACAAAATCTGTGAGGTTTAGGTGTTATTATTATTCCTATTTTACAAATCAGTAATCTGAGTTAAATAGAGGTTATATTTGAGATAGGATAAAATTAAATATCATTAAGTCTAAGTAAAAAAGTTGATTTGCATGTGTAGCTTGTGACGGCAAAATTATCATAGGAGGGAAGAGTATTCACATTTCAACTAACATCAGCAGTAGTTGAACAGGCAGTCTTAAGCTGGAAACCATGAAGAACTGTTTTGCATATGCAGAGGAGTCAATTCAATAAGCAGTTTTTGGTGATAATAACAAAGAATTCAAAACATAGTATATGAGAAGCAAAATATATTTAAAAGTAAGAAATCATATATATATAAATTATATATACACACATGTATATATTATACATTCATACATATGTGTATATGTGTATTTATCTATACATATATAGATGTAGATATAGATGGTGATGAAGTAATATGGAGATAGAAAGTTGAAAGAAGACGTGTCCATGACTAATCCCATAACATTTTCATGAAAATCATGAAAAATTAAAAAAAAAATTGGCTTCTCTACATAGATAATTAAATCAGAGAATAATCCCGATACTTAAATTTAGGTTATAAAACACTTAAGACTTCTGAAAGAAAATTTTAAAGTGAGAACCATTTTTTGTGATGTTCTTGTCACACATTTTGAGTGATAAATAGAAGTGGTTAAGATTTGACATTTGTTCTGACCTTTCAAGGCAAGCTAGACAAAGTAATACTTTCTGAAGAAAAGAATAACTTGCAATGAAAAGGGATACTTCAGGATGAGATGGAAAAGAACACAATTCAATTCCATGTTTATTAAGTACAAGGTACTATTTTAGGTACTGAGGATTTTTTTTTTTTTTTGTGGAAGAAAAAGGGAAGGAATAAATCTGTGATTTTATGCAGTAGGGAAGTTGTGTAGATACTTTTCTCCACTAATAAAGATCAGAAACTCATCTGTAACAGATTCTTAGAGAATTTCCTACCACACTGAAAGGTTATACTGGTCAAATAGTTAATAAACGTGACAGGCAGAAGCTGAACCAAGGTGTTCTAAAATTTAGTTTAAAAAGATAAAAATGAAAATAGTCACTGCTCTCAAGGACCTTAAATAAAGTATTGCCAGCTCTAGGAGAAAATACTAAGCTCCCTCAATCCCAAAGAAGTGTGTTTGTCAACATCTCAAGTAAAAACAGTGTAGATTTGTGAATTTGGTAACTGTGGTGTTTATTCAAAATATATCATGACAAATCAAATAGTCAGGCAAGCTTATTATCTAAATATTCAAAATCGCTGGGGAGATGCTGTGTGGTGACACATAAGTGAATTATAGGTCAATGTCTATGTCTAATAGCCTGAAAAGGAGTATTGGACCCTAGTTCACATTACCCATGTTATACACTTTACTTTTTAGATTTTAAATATACTTACTCCAGTAAAATACAAACTCCATGAGGACAGTGACTACTTTTGATTCTTTGTTTTCTTGTACCTAGCACTGTATTTGTACACAATCTGTGCTTATTAAATGTTTGTTGAATTAAAAGGTATGCTTGTTGCAAGTTATATTTGGTTGTTTCTAAATGGGGAGTAGCTACAATGGATAGGACATGTGACCAAAAATCAAGAAGATCTGAGTTCAAATGGAGCCTTAGACACATATTAGCTATGTAACCCTGAGAAAATCACTTAATCCTGTTTGCCTCAATATCCCCATCTGTAAAATGAGCTGAGAAGAAGGAAATAGGAAACCACTCCAGTATCTTTGACAAGAAAACTACTGATGGGATCGGAAAGAGTAGGGCACAACTGAAATGACTGGGAAACAACAACCAATGTAAGGATGGAGTTCCAAATCAACTTCATGGTCCAAGGATAAAAGTGCTAGAAACTAATGATGAAGACAGAAGACATCATAGAGGAAAGGTATCCTCATTGAGTAAAGAAATGAGAAACACCTCTGGGATTATGTATAAAAAAAGAGTCAGCCACCAGTGATCCAGCAGTCTAACAGTGAGAGAATTTCACTTTTAAGACTCTTTCATTGGCAGTGAACCTGCAGCCTTGAGGTCTCATGTCATCTTCTAGGTCCTTGAGTATAGACTTTTGACTGAGTCCAAGTTTTATAGAAAAAAATACTTTTATTAAGGGGATTTGTTCTGTGAAGTTTGGATTCACTCAAGGCCCCACACTTGAGGACCTAGAGGGTGACAAATGACCTGGAGGTCACAGATTACCCACCCCTGCATCTAGTTCAAGAATTATTACCTAGTCACTAAGAGGGAAGTACTCTTGAGGGCTAGGGGTAAAGAATCAATCTCTCTCTGTCCCTCCCCCTCCCCATACTTGTGCTCCCTCCTCCATTTCCTTACCTCCCTCCCATCTTCTCTCCCTCCCTCTCTCTCTTCCTCCACTTTCCCTCCCTCTCTCCCCTTCCCTTCCACCACTGACCGTGTGACTAGAGAGATTGGAATGAAAAATACTACATCTACCTGGGAGCAATAAACATATGAAGGAATGTAGCTTCCTAGATTATGATCTCATGTGTTGTACAGGCAATGGACTCTATGGATCCCAGAATACAGGTACACTAATAAGAAATATGATGAGAAATTTATAAAACAAGAGAAAAATGTTCTAATTATCATTTATTACTTATCTTGCTATATGTGGCTTTTTTGCATGTGAGTCTCACTACCATATTACTTTAAACTGATTCCACCTCTTTCCATAAATCTTGTGTAGATTTGTGAGAAAATGAGTCTTTAATTTTTGACAGGGGTATCATCTTACAGTACCATCTTGGTAAATAGTTGGGGGGTTTTTTGGTGTTTTTCTGAAATCTCAATCTGATTGGACGATTATCAATGAGTAACACACTGGCGAAGACAATAAAGCAAACTCAGTCCCTCACTGTTACTACTAGAATTCTGAAGTAGTAATACTTAGGTACCATCTGGAGATCTGGCCAAGTCATTGCAAATAAGTGTTGGGAGGTTATAAATGCACACACATGCACACACACACACACACACACACACACACATACCTTCAAAATAATTTACCACCATTAGAGTATTCAAAAGATTGTGGCAAAGCTTGTGAAATAAAAAAAAATCTATTTTTTTATTAATGGTATCATCATTGACAATACAGTGTTGTAGAAAGAAATCTGTACTTAAAAATATAGAATCAAATCCTTATTCTAATACTTACAAGCCATATGTCCCAAAGCAAACCATTTCATCTCTCAGTTTCCTCAGGAAAAAATAAAACAGAAGTAGGTAAAAAACAGCGGACTTGGAGACAAGAAAAGACCAAGGTTTGAATTCTGACTGCAATTCACTGGTTATGTAACCATGGTGAAATAATTTAAACTTGCAAACTTTAGTTCCTCACCTGTAAATTAGGAAAAACAATACTTCTGTCATTTATTTGATAGAGTTATAGTCAAATGACTATCCATATGTCATATTTTTATGACAGCTAAGTGAGGCAGTAGATAGAGTGCTTGGCCTGAAGTCAGGAACACTCACCTTTCTGAGTTCAAATCTGGCCTCAGACACTAGCTGTGTAACTCTGGACAAGCAACTTACCCCTATTTAACTCAGTTTCCTCATCTGTAAAATGAATTAGGGAAGGAAATGGCAAACCACTCCTGTATCTTTGCTAAGAAAACCCGAAAGAAAAGTCATGAAGAGTGTTACATGACTAAAATAACTGAACAACCACCATTTTACATTTAGTAAACCACAAACTGCTGTATACATATCAGCTATTACTAACAACAATGATAATAATAAATATGTTAACAAATTCAGTGGGTTTTGAGAAAAACATTCTTAATTTTTAAAAATACCTAGGACTCTTTAATATTATTTATTAAAGTGACAAAAACGTGTTAGGCAAGATGGGAAGTGCCAGGGACTAAAACTAGAGTAAAAACACAGCCCAGCTTGACAATTAAGGACCTCCTTTCTAATCAGGGAAAAAACATTCAAACAACATGTGTGTGTGTGATACATATATGTATATATATATATGTGTGCGTATACAGTTTGAATGCAAAGTAATCACTGGAAAGGTAGCAAGGAGGGGAAGATCAGGAAAGGCCTCTTGCAGATAATGAGATTTAACCTCATTCTTTAAAGAAACTCAGACAACTAAAAGGCAGAGATGAGGAAGGAGAGCATTCTACTCACAGAGGATTGTTAGTGCAAAGCCACACAATAGAGAGTTTAAAAATTGTGTGTGTATAATGAACAGCAAATAGGCCTGTAGAACTGGATTGTGGAATACATAGAGGGCAGGAAAGTGTAAGAAGCCTAGGCGGTTAGGAAAGTGCCAGATTGTAAAAGACTATCAAAGTCACACGGAGAATTTTGCATGTGATCCTGGAGGTAAAAGGGAGCCACTGTTATATACTGAGTAGGAGAATGAAATAGTCAGAGATACACTTTTAAAAGATCATTTTGGCAGCTGTGAGAGCCACAATGAAGGGATGCCAGTCAGAAGGCCATTAGGATAGTACGGGCATGAGATGATAAGCTAACCAGGTTTGTGACTATGCGATTACAGAGAGGGGAATGTATCTGAAAGATATTGGAGAGGTAGAAACAACAAAACTTGGCAACAGATTAGATAGGAGACCTCAATGAAAAATCAAGAACATTCAGGTTAGAAGCCTAGATAATTAGGAGGATTGTGGTGCTCTTGGAACTAATAGTGAAGATAGGAAGAGGGTAAGATTTAATGAGGAGAGGTGGGGAGACGATCATTGCTTCAGCTTTTGACAAGTTGAGTATGAGATGTACAATAAGCAGTTGGTACTAGATCCTAAGCAAGAGATTAAATGAAGTGTAGACCAGAGAATCATCTACATGGAGATATCACATTCATGGGAATTGATGAGATCACCAAGCATAATAATGTAAAAGAAGAGGGCCAAGGATAGACATTTGGGGAATAATCAGGTTTAGTTGTCATAATCTGGAGGAAAATGAAGCAAAGGACATTGAAAAAGAGGATTAAACAGGTAGGAAGAGAACAAGGAGAGATCTGAGTCATAAAAACCTAGAGACGAGAAAATGTTCCAGAAAAGAGGATAAATAACAACATGGAAATGGGAAAATTACTGAACTTCTCTAACGCCTATTACCCTCATCTATAAAACTGGGTGGAAAAAATGGACTAGATGACCTCTAACCTTCATTCTACCTTTAAATCTATAATTCTACATTTTTACTGCTGTAGAGAATATCCCGTACCAATAGTAATTGGCAACTGCTCTGGAATTTAGTCTTAAGAGCTGCCTGGAGCATCAAGGAATTAAACAATTTTCCAGGATTGTACAGTCTTGTAATATAATCTTGTGTCAAGATTTGAACACACATCATACTGATTTTGAGGTTGCTCTTTATTCTCTATGCAAGACTGCCTCAGATATATTATGCATGAATTTTATAAATCAGTTTCTACTGAGGCAGCCAGGTGACAACAGTAGATAGAGCACTAGACCTGGAATCAGCAAAATCTGCGCTCCTTTAAGGCCTCAGACTCTTCCTAGCTGGGTGACCCTTAGCAAGTCATGATCTCTGCCTGTTTCAATATTTATCAAATGGAGATGAAAAAAGCATGTCCCAACTCTCAGGGTTGTTTTAAAGATCAAATTTGTGAACCACTTTGAACATCTTAAATCATTATAAAAATACTGGCTATTATTGTTTTATCTTCATCATTATTATGATTAATTCCTGGTAAAGTCAATTAAACACCAGAGACCTAAGGTATTTGGGGGGGTGTGTTCTGGGTTTGGTTGCTGTTTTTCTGTTTGTTTGGCAAGGCAATCAGAGTCAAGTGAGTTACCAAGGCTGACACAGCTATATTTGAACTCAGGTCCTCTTGACTCCAGGGCTGGTGCTTCATCCACTATGCCATGCAGCTGCCCCAGGAGACTTAACTTCTGATTCTGGTTCTGTCAATCAACAGGCCCTTGTAATAATCTGAAGGATTTTTAGTTATCCTTTATCTGCAAAATGAGGAGATAGGAGGTAGGGAAGAGAGGAGGGTGAAACATAGAGAGTCTCTTAAGGTTTTTAAATGTTATTATTCTATTGGATAAGATAAGGAATATGCAAAAATGCCTTTAAGTTAGGATCACAGCTGGTGAATCAAACTTCACAGAAGATTGCTCTCTCTAGAGAAAAACTGTACTATTATCTTTTTGGCAACAGAAAACTGGTTACTGGCCTAAAACTGTTGGAAGCAAATTCAGCCTTCATGTTTGTCACTTGTTCATTCATCCATTTATTTTCTACAAAATAATGTCCCACTGGTACATTAACAAGGACCTTAGGAGTGACAATCACTCTTTCTTCCTCCTCCTCCCCCCCACTGGATACTAAGCTGGTGTCAGAAACTAACAAAGGAATAAAAGATGAAAACAATCCAGAGCAAATCTATTTATAGCTTTGCTGACATCCTGTTGGTCTGGCAACCACCCAAAGACACAAGACATTAATTGGTTATCATTCTTGGTAGGGGATATAATGATTCCTGTCATTGTTGCAGCTGCTTTCATTAGTGTGTAAGAAAACAACTTCTCCAAGTTTAAGAGCAGTTTTCTCTGGTTTCTCATGTTAGTACCAAACAAGCTTTATTTTATCTGTCTATCTAACCTATTAGCTTCTCTAAATTTAAGAGCAATATTCTCATTATAGTCCAAAATTATTTTTTAATTTTAAAAAAAGATTATCAACTTTTCTATATTTAAGAGTAGTTTTTCTTTGGTTTCTCATGATTTGTCCAAATAAGTTTTTTTTATCTTTATTATTATTTATAAATATTTTTTTTTGTATTTTCACAAAAGAGAAATAATTCAGGATGGTGGGGAGGAGAGATTTCAAAAATTCAAATAATTTGAATTGGGAAGGAAGTCATCAAACATTCAATAATCTCTTTGTTCGACAGCCAAGGCAAATGTATCAAGTAAGCAATCCTGGGACTTTTATATGTTGGGCCTATCCTGACTGTGTGTTGATGGGCATGGGAAGAGGACTGACTATTTAGCTATCATATTCAGGGAAGTTTTATTGCAATTGAAATGGTTCAAAAGAAAAATAAGGATGTGGGAAAAGAAGAAATGTATGTAGTAAAGGATAGTTTTCCCTATAAACTTCATAAAATCCCTCTATCCAGGGACAGGGATTAAGGAGGCCCTGGCTCAGATGGTAGGGTAAGCAGCTAATTAAAGAATTCATGACTGGAGGGAATAGTCAAAGGCTGAAGCATTATTCATGTGTCTTTGATGGACTGCCACAGGTAAGAAATAGGGACTGTTTATCAGATGTACAGCAAGTGTAGAAGTGCATATGATCCTGTACCTCAAAGAAATGTGGGAGTTCAATACCTTCTATCATCAAATGATTCTATAGCTGGCAGGACATGTTGGCCAGCGACTCAGTACTGATTCATAACACCTGAAAAGTTCTAGGTAAATTTAAAGTTTCCAATTCCAAATACAGTATTTCCAATTACTATTTCCAGTATTAAAACAGAGAAGTAGTATTAGAGTCATCAGGCTAAATATGCTTATGAATTCTATACCATATCTCACATGATTATTTGCCTCAGATTTTTTTTCCTCTCAGTGAAGAATTTACTTTGTTAGAAATGAAAAGTAAGAACCTTGTGTGATTGATTGGCCATATATAAACTGATCATCAAAAAAGAATCAGATGGTAAACTAAAAATATGTTGCATAAGGAAACCAAAGATCTGGCTTCTCATAATTACTCTACTATTTGTCAGTACTATGACCTTAGACCAGGAACTTCTCTGATCCTCATTTTGCTAATGTAGGGTGTCCCCAAAGTTGTAGTTCAGTTTTAATCTATTAAACCTCAAGACTACACTAAGACTTTTGGGATGCTTTTTAGTTAAAATGAAAATAACAATACACATTCTGTTGGTCTCGCAAAATTAGTTTGACAATTAAATCAAACCTTTTTATGTATACTATATTATCAGATCTATATATAATAAATCACTCCGCAAATAAACCATTATTATTTTCATTACTACTTTGAATTACTTTAATCACTTAACCTTCAAGTCACAGATGAGGCTCTGCTTTCTCATAGCAGGTAACCATGCTGCACACAGATAGACCTTAGAGGCAATATTAGTTTCTAGGGGATCCAAGAGATTCTACCCATTTACATCACAGTGTGAGTGTAATTTAATATATCCTTTCACTTCACATGACCTTTTCTCTTGCTTCCAAAGTATTTTTCCTTTTGAGGAAAATAGAATGGACTAGATTGTCATAAATTCCTTTTACTAGAAATGTACAAGGAGAAGCTGCACATCTTTTATTTTGTAGAGAATATAACTATATTGGATGGTAAGAGGGAAAATAATGACTATTAGAGGTTGTCTCTAATGCTAAGATTTGGTGGTATTTTGTAGGGCATTTAAAGACACACCAGAGGAAGCTGCTAGTCAAAGGTCTTCACTTTTACTGCTCATAAAGGCAATATTCATCTCTAGTTGGTGCAGTGGATAGAATGATAGGTCTCAAATTGGTAAAGCCTGAGTTCAAATCCAGCTTCAGACACTTCCTGGGAGTGTGATCTTGGGTAAGTCACTTAAGCTCTGCTTGTCTCAGGTTCTTCAATTTAAAATGAGGATAATAATTGTAACTACTTCACAGAGTTATTGAAAAGAATAAAAAAGATAATATTTATAAAATTCTCAGAATAGTGCCTAGTACATATAATAAATGCTTGTTCCTTTCTCCTTACTAAATAGGGAAAGAAGCTTGTCCTTTACCAGAGTTTTGTATCTGTGAAGAGTTAATTCATTTGTACAGAGGTGTGTTAAATAAAGCAAGGTCATTTGTTTTATCAGTATATGAACTAACTGACTTTTCTCTATCATTCCACCATAGGTTATATCCATAGCCCCAGACACATGTTTTTCAACATGTACTAGGTCAATGAGACGGCATGATGAATTGGTGAAAATTCACTACCTTTACTTTTAAAGAAATTTCAAACAGGTTTTTCTTTTAAAGAAAGTGGTTACATAACTTAATCAGACAGAGGATATATATGATACAGAAGGAAGAAACCAAGATCCTGAGTCAAAAGACCTAGGTTTGGGGGCAACTAGGTGAAGCAGTGGATAGAGCATCAGCCCTAGATTCAGGAAGACATGAGTTCAAATTCAGCCTCAGTCATTTGACATTCAATAGTTATGTGATGATGGGCAAGTCACTTAACCCTGATTTCCAAGTCTAAGAAAAAAAGGCCTAGGTTCAAATCTTGGACAAGCCACTTAAATTTTCTGGTCCTCAGTTTCCTAAATTAGAAAATGGCAGGTTGGACTTGACACATAAGGCTCCTTTAAAATCTAAATCTCTAATCCTATCCTACTATTAAAAAGATAAAATATAGAAAACTCAAAATGCTTCACTAATTATACGGTTTATGGTGTTAATATATCACAATGCTTCAATTTGCACCCAGAGTTCATCAATTCTCTCTCTAGAGGTAGATAGCATTTTTCATCATGAGTTCTTTAATGTCTTGGATCATTATCTTGATCGGAATGGCTAAGTATTTCACAGTTGATCATCCTTATAATACCTTTATAATACTGCTGATTATATGTACAATATACTCCTAACTCTGCTGTTGCAGTTCATATAAGTCTTCTCAAGTTTTTCTGAAAACATCCTGCTCATCATAGTTTTCTTCTTGTTCAGTTCTTTCAGTTGTGCCCGACTCTTCATAACCCCATTTGGAATTTTTTTGGCAAAGATAGCAAAGTGGTTTGCCATTTCCTTCTCCAGATCATTTCACAGATGAGGAACTAAAGCAAACAGGGTAATGTGACTTGCCTGGCATCACAGAGCCAGTAAGTATCTGACACCATATTTGAACTCATGAAGATGAGTCTTCTGTATACAAGTTTCCTGAATTCAATCTGTTCACTGTGTCATCTAGCTGAGGTATACATGGTATTGAAGGAGGACTAGCACCTCTGATGTGAGGGCTTGCTAATCCCTTTTCAGGACTACTTGTCAACCTTTATTATCCACCTGCTACCCAAGTTCACCCATGGCTCTAAGAAGCTGTAGCATGCATAGTGGCCACACTCTGGTAAAAAAATCTCAAAAGTTAGAGAAAACCAGGTTGAGGGCTTCAGATCCAGCAGTGAGCTAACATATATTAGGACTTCTAAAAATGTTTATTTATTTGTATCTAGATTTCTAAATTGTAAATATCCTTAATAAAATGTGGTACACAGAATTCAACACAATACTCCAAATATAGTGTTATCAGCATAGGGTGTTTTGAGCATTTTTGGAAACAAATCCAAAATATACTTTCTTGCATTGATAACACTAACTAAAGACTCCTTTCTTTTCTCCACCGTTGATGCTACTTTCTTCTTATTTCATCTTGTTTAATGTTACTTATTAATTCTCTCCCCATAGACTCATTACTTGGCAAGCAGTCCATTTTCAAAACCTTGACAAATTGATGTTTCTAAAATGAAGTTTTCATCATTTTATTCCCCTACTCAGAAGACAGTTAGATGGTATACTGAATAGTGTGAGCTTGAAGTCAGGAAAGCCTCACCTGAAATCCTTCCTTAGGCACTTATCAGTTGTGTGACATGGGGCAATTCATTTAATCTATTGAACTCAGTTTCCTCATCTGTAAAATGTAGACAATGATAGTATTTACCTCAGAGCATTCTTATAAAGATTCAATGAAATATGTAGAAAATCAACAAGCTCCTATTAAGTAATTACTGTATTAGATACATAGGGAAAGCTAGATCATTCGGTGAATAGAGTGCTAGGCCTTGAGTTAGGAAGACCTGAGTTCAAATCTGGTCTCACATACTTACTAGTTATGTAACCCTGAGCATGTCACTTGATCTGTTTGTTTTAATCTACTGGAGCAGGAAATAGGAAACCATTCCAGTATATTTGCTTAGAAAACTTCATGTACAATGGGTTCACAAAGATTGAAACATAAGTGAATGACTGAACAGCAAAAAATGAGGTACTGTGATAAGTGCTTGTTAATGTTTAAAGTACTTTATAAATCTTATCAGGCTGGTTACTATTACCATTCAGAACTTTTCAGTGACTTCTTACTGACCCTAGAATAATATACATGTAACAGGGTATGTTGGGGTTGGGGGAGGTTGTGAGTTGATATGGTCATAGGACATAGGCCAAAATTGTTGCCACATCAGTTACAAAAATTTAAAGGCATTTACAGTCCAGTTCCTACTTTCCTTTCCAGCCTTATTTTGTGTTTCTTACACATTCTACATGCTAGCAAAATAGACCTAGTAAGAACAATGTGCAACGTTCCATCTCTTACCTCTCTATACCTTTACACAAGTAGCCTCCCATGCCCAGAATGAAATTCCTCCTAAGCATTCATCTTGAAGTATCCCTATTTGCCTTGAAAATACATTCACTTTTTACATGATGAATTTATTGATCTCAACCCCTCTCCCATTATTGATACTCTTTCATTCTTTTTTTAATTAATTAATTTGTTTTCAGTGTTCTACAGCCACTTCCATATATCTTAGATTTTTTCCCTTCCCTTCCCCATTTTCCCCCTCCCTCCCCAAGACGGCATGCAATTTTATGTAGTTTTACACATACATTTTTATTAAATACATTTTCATCTTAGATATGTTGCATAGAAGCATTAAAATGAATGGAAGAAACCATGAAAACAAAACAAAACATAACACAAGAGAAAATGAACTGCTTCATTCAGTGATCCAATTCCATAGTTCTTTCTCTAGATGTGGAAGTATTTTGCCTCAAGAGTTCACCGGGAAATTTTTAGGTCCTTGCATTGCTGTGAATGACTGTCTACCAGAAAAAATTCTTACAAACTGTGGTTGTTGCTGTGTACAAGGTCCTCCTGATTCCACTCCTTTCACTCAGCATCAGTTCATATAAGTCCTTCCAGGCCTCTCTGAACTCTTTCTATTCATCATTTCTTATAGCACAATGGTATTCCATTACATTCATAAACCACAACTTGAACAGTCATTCCTCAACTGATTTCCAGTTCTTGGCTACCACAAAGAGATGTTATAAATATTTTTGTACATGTGGGACCCTTTCCCACTTTTATGATCTCTTGGGGATACAGTCCTAGAAATGGTATTTGTGGGTCAAAGGGTATGCACATTTTGTAGCCCTTTGGGCATAGTTACAAATTGCTCTACGGAATGATTAGATCAGCTCATAGCCCCATCAACAATGAATTAGTGTTCTAACTCTCCCACATCTTCTCCAATACTTAACATCTTCCTGTTTTGTCATGTTAGCCAATCTGATAAGTGTGATGTGGTACCTCAGTTTTGATTTGCATCTCTCTAAGAAAGAGTGATTTAGAGCATTTTTTCATATGACTATGGATAGCTTTAATTTCTTTCTCTGAAAACTCCCTGTTAATATCCTTTCACCACTTATCAATTGGGAAATGACTTGTATTCTTGTACATTTGACTCAGTTCTCTATATATTTTAGAAATAAGTTTTATCATAGACACTAGTTGCAAAAATTTTTTCCCATTTTTCTGCTTCCCTCCTAATCTCGGTTGCATTGGGTTTGTTTGTGCAAAAACTTTTCAATTTAATATAATCAAAATTATCCATTTTAGATGCTGCAGCCAGCACAGTCCAGTAGGTCCGAGGTGGTTACAGGGCTCACAGAGCAAGGATGAAAAGACAGGCGGGACACAGCAGTCTGAACAAGCTGAGTTTATTCTAAACATACTGAGCCAATAAATCAGGGAATTGGGGTGCTTAAATAGTAAAAAACCATAAGGGTAGTGATTGAGGGATTAAACAGAACAGATTGTGATAAGTAGAAAGGGAGGTCTCAAGGCCTCTTTATCGGAATGTTATCCTGGATAGCAGGGGCCCTGATTCCTGGAACTTCAACACCTGAATTCAAGGGCGTGTACCTGAGAACAATATATCACTTAACTTCTCAAGTGAGCTACTCTCCCTTGGAGGAAGGGAACTCTTGATAAGGAGCTCTTTCAAACCCCTCAAAGTTCTCTATATTTATACTTCATATTTGTCCTCTATCTCTTGTTCAAAAGTTTCTCCATTATCTATAAATCTGACAAATACATTTTTCTTTGCCCCCGTAATTTGTTTATAGTATCAGTCTTTATACCTAGATCATACATCCATTTGGATTTCATTCTTGTGTATGGTGTCAAGCATTGATCTATGTCCAGCTTCTGGCATACTGTTATTCAGTTTTCCCAGCAACTTTTGTCAAACAGCAAGTTCTTATCACAGAAGCTAGGGTCCTTGGGTTTATCAAACAGTAGATTGCTTTTTCACTGACTACTGTGTCTTAAGCAACTAACCTGTTCCACTGGTCTACCCCTCTATTTCTTAGCCAGTAGCAAGTGGTTTTGATGATTGCTACTTTATACTAAAATTTGAAATCTGGGATGGATAGGTCACCTTCCCTATCAATTGTTTTTCATTTGTTCCCTTGATATTCTCAAACTTTTGTTCTTTCAGATGAAATTTTGATATGTTTTCTGGCTCTAGAAAATAATTATCTGATAGTTTGATTAGTATGGCATTGAATAGGTAAATTAATTTAGGTAGGATTGTAATTTTCATTATGTTAGCTCAGCCTGCCCATGAGCAACTGATGTGTTTCCACTTAACTTAGATCTGACTTTATTTGTGTAAAATGTTTTGTAATTGTATTCATATAGTCCCTATGTTTGTTTTGGAAGATAGACCCCCAGATATTTTAAAGTGTCTACCCTAGCTTTAAATGGGATCTTTCTATCTCTTGCTCTTGGGGTTTATTAGTAATATATAGAAATGCAGATAATTTATGTGGGTTTATTTTGTAACCTGCAATGTTGCCAAAGTTGTTTATTATTTCAAGTAGATTTTTACTTGATTCTCTTGGATTCTCTAAGTATATCATCATATCATCTGCAAAGAGAGATGACTTAGTTTCTTCTTTGCCTATTCTAATTCCTTCAGTTTCTTTTTCTTCTCTTATTGCTAACGCTAACATTTCCAGTAACACATGGAATAACAGTGGTGATAATGGACATCCTTGTTCCATATCTGATCTTATTGGAAATGCATCTAGCTTATCCCCATCACATATAATGCTCAATGAAGGTTTTAGGTAGATATTGCTTATTATTTTATAAAAGGCTTCATTTATTCCTATACTCTCTGGTGTTTTCAGTAGGAATGGGTGTTATATTTTGTCAAAAGCATTTTCTGCATATGTTGAGATAATCATATGGCTTCTATTAGTTTCGTTGTTGATATGATCAACAATGTTGGTAGTTTTCCTAATATTGAACGAGCCCTGCATTTCTGGTATGAATTCTACTTGATCATAATGTATTTTTCTTGTGCTAAGTTGCTGCATTCTTTTTGCTAATATGTTATTTAAAATTTTTGCATCTACATCCATTAGAAAAATTGGTCTATAATTTTTTTTTTCCTCTGTGTTGGCTTTTTCTGGTTTCAGTATTGGAACCATATTTGCATCATATAAAGAATTTGGTAGGACTCCTTCACAAATTTCCCCAAATATTCTATATAGTATTGGAATTAGCTGTTCTTTAAATGTTTGATCGAATTCACTTGTCAATTCATCTGGTCCTGAAGTTTTTTCCAAGGGAGTTCATTGATGTCTTGCTCAATTTCTGTTTCTGAAATGGGATTATTTTAGTATGTAACTTCCTCTTCTGGTAATCTGGACAATTTATATTTTTTAAAATATTTATCCATATGATTTAGATTGTCAAATTTATGGGCATACAGTTGGGCAAAGTAATTTCTAATTATTGTTTTAATTTCTTCCTCACTGGAGGGGAGTTCACCTTTTTCATTTTTGATATTGGTAATTTGTTTTTTTTTCTTTCTTTTTTTAATCAAATTGACCAAAGCCTTATTTTATTGGTTTTTTTTTTCATAAAACCAGCTCTTACTTATTAGTTCAATAGTTTTCTTAATTTCAGTTTTATTAATCTCTCCTTTGGTTTTCAGTATTTCTATTTTGGTATGTACTTTGGGATTTTCATTTGTTCTTTTTCTAGGTTTTTCAGTTGCATGTTTAATTCATTGATATTCTCTTTTCTATTTTATTCATGTCAGCATTAAATGACATAAAAAATTCCCCAAGAACCTCTTTAGCAGGATCCCATAAGTTTTGGTAGATAGTCTCATTATTGTTATTCTCTTGAATGAAGTTGTTGATTGTTTCTATGATTTGTTGTTTAATCCACTCATTCTTTAGGATTGGATTATTTAGTTTCCAATTAATTTTTGGTTTATCTTTCCACATAATTTTATTACACATAATTTTTATTGCATTATGATCTGAGAAGGATGCATTGACTATCTCTGCTTTTCTGCAGTACATTGTGAGATTTTCATGCCCTAACACATGGTCAATTTTTGTATATGTGCCATGTACCACTGAGAAAGAGCTATATTCCTTTCTATTCTTATTGAATTTTCTCCAGAGATCTATCATATCCACCTTATCCAGAGTTTTATTCACCTCCTTAATCTCTTTCTTGTTTGTTTTGAGGTTAGCTTTATCAAGTCCAGAAAGGAGGAGGTTGAGGTCCCCCACTAGTACAGTTCTTCTTGTAACTCCCTTAATTTCTCCAAGAATATGGATGCTATGTCACCTGGAGCATATATGATTAGTTATGATATTGCTTTGTTGTCTACGGTGATTTTTAGCAGGATATAGTTTCCTTCTTTGTCTCTTTTGATTAGATCTATTTCTGCTTTTGTTTTGTCTGAGATTAGGATTGCTACCCTTGGTTTGTTTTTGTTTTTGTTTTGTTTTTTTACATCAGTGGAAGCACAACATATTCTTCTCCAGTCTTTTAACTTTACCCTGTGTATATCAACCTCCCAATTTCAAATGTGTTTCTTCTAAACAACATATTGTTGGATTATGGTTTTTAATTAAATCCACTATCTGCCTTTGTTTTATGGGAGAATTCATCCCATTCACATTCACAATTATGACTACTATTTGTGTCTTTCCCTCTCTCCTCTTCCCTCCCCTTTCATGTTTTTAGTTGTCCCTTCTCCCTTGTCCTCCATAATAGAGTTTCCCTCAGTATCCTTTCTTTTCTTTCAGCCCCTACTTTTACTCCCATTTTCACTTACTACTTCTTCCCTCTCTTTTAGCCTCCCCTCCCTTTTCTTTCCTGTTTCCCTCATACTGCTTATAGAGCTAGTTAGATTTCTATACTTAACTGAATTTGTTGTTCCCTCCTTGAACCAAATCAGATGAGAGTACATCTCAAAAGATGCTCATCTGCCTCGCCTCTTTCCCTTTGCTGTAATATATTTTTGTGCCTCTTCTTGTGATGTAATTTCCATTTCTCTGTCTCCTCCTTTTCACATCTCCCATCACAATCCCTTCACACCCTTAAATCACATTTTAATCATCACATCATTTAATTTAAACTCATTCCCTCTACCTATGTATATCCCTTTTATATATCATAATAAAAATAAAGTTCTCAGGATTAACAAGTATCATATTCCCTTTTAGAGCAGTAAACAATTTGCCTATGTTGAAGAACAATTTTTTTTTTCCCTGTTCACCTTTTTATGCTTCTCTTGAGACTTGTGTTTAAAGATCAAATTTCCTATTGAGCTCTGACCATTTCATTAGGAAGGTCTGGAAATTCCTTATTTCATTGAATGTCCATCTTCTTTCCTGAAATATTATGCTTAATTTTGCTGGCTAATTGGTCCTTGGTTGTAGTCCCAGCTCCTTTGAATATCATATTCCAATGCCTCCACTCTTTTAATGAGAAACCTATATGGTCTTGTGTGATCCTGACTGTAGCTCCTTGATATCTGAATTGTTTCTTTCTGGCTGCCTACAGAATTTTCTCCTTCACTTGATAGTTCTGGAAGTTGGCAGTGATATTACTTTTTGTTTTCAGTTTAGGATCCTTTTCAGGAGGTGAACAGTGGATTCTTTTGATGACTATTTTGCCCTCTGGACCTAAGACTTCTGGGCAGTTTTCCTTGACAGTTTCTTGGAAGATATTGTGCAGGCTCTTTTTTTCATCCTTCCTCTCAGGTGGACAAATTGGTCTTAGATTTTCTCTCCTGTATCTATTTTTGAGGTCAGTTGTTTTTCCAAGGAGATATTGTACATTTTCTTCTATCTCTTCATTCTTTAGATTCTGTTTGACTGATTCTTGATGTCTCATAGAGTCATTAGCATCTACTTGCCAAATTCTAATTTTAACACGTTTCTTTCACTTAACTTTTGTGTCTTCTTTTCCATCTGTCCAATTGTTCCTTTCAAGGAGTTATTTTCTCCAGTTTGTTGTACTTCCTTTTCCATTTGTCCAATTTTCTTTTTAAATTCTTCTGTGATTTCTTTTTTTTGTATTTTTAAAATCATTGTGCAGTTTTGATTCTACTTCCTTAACTTGGCTTTTAAAATCCTTCTTGAGCTCTTCTAAAATGCTCTTTGGGCTTAAAACCTGGTCCTATTCCCTTCTGAAGTTTCAGGTGGGAGTACAATCTCAATGTAATCTCTTTGGTATTCATGTTTTGGTCCTTGTCCCCATAGAAAGATTCCATGCTTTTACCTTTTCTGGTTTCTTTCTTCCTCATGTTCATCACTCACTTCCTGACTTTTAAAGTGGATCTCTGCTTCTGGGGCAGAAGGGGCTCCTTCCCACAATTCTTGTGCTTAGAACTTGAGGCTTTGTGTATTGTGGCCACTTTTTCTTTCAGCTAGAAGCTAGAATGTTGTAACTTACCTGTTGCTGAGCTGGCTGGTGTGCCAAAGCAGAAGACAGGTGAAGTCTTTCTGAGTTTCCCTAGAGTTACCCTGGAGCTAGCTGCATTAAGTGGGGGGGGGAAGGGTGGGATAGCTGCAGGAGGTCTCCTCTCCTGAGCACAGGCAGGCTCAGTGGTTTATGAATCCTATTTATGCTAGTGTCTTTCTGAGTCCCCTGGATGTGCTGAGGCAGGCCTGGGGTCCTGGTGTTGACAATTATGGGCTCCACCCCCTTGGGGCTCAGGATCTCCTCCTGGTTCACTGAAGTAGAGTTGTCTGGGACAGCTCCAGTCCTGCACTGATCCCCTTCAGCCATAACAAGAGGGATGCCCCTTTGCAGTTTTCCTAGCCTCACAGGTCAAGAGACTCTTTATCCCTTTAGCTGATCTCACCATTTCCAAATTTTTCCTGAGCAAATATTCTATGGGTTTTCAAGGTCAATAAGGGGATATCATTTACTAATCACTCCACAGTCTTGGCTCTCAGAAGTTCAAGTAGGTGACTCATAGACATTTAATCTGTGGGCTGATAGTCTTAGGAGTGGCTGCTGCAGTTACCTGTGGTTTTGTAGTTCCCTCTCACTCACTTCCACTTGACTCCCATACTGGGCTGATATGTTTGAGATTCCACAGTGCTGCTGTTGCTGCTTCAGACTTCTGGGGCTTCCTGCTTGGCTTTGCTATGATGGGGTCTGGACTGTTGCAGTCTGGGTGCTGTTCGCTCCTCCAACCCTGTGCAACAGATCCTTCCTGTTGAAATTCCAGTCTGTCTTGGGTTGGAAATCTGCCACACTCTGTCTCCTATTGGATTCTGCCACTCTAAAATTTGTTCAGATTCTCTTTTTAGAGGTATCTGAAGGGGTTTTCCTTAAAGCATAGGTGAGTATTTGCTCTCACTCCACCACTTTTTCATTCTTGAATTTTGCATTACTTTGATTACACTTTTTTTTATTCTATTAACTTTGATGAATGTTTCCAGTGAAATTACTTAAAGGTTCTGTCCATGGTCATGTGTTCAACTTAAAAAAATCAATAACTTAAATGAAAGCATAAATAACGTTTATTACAATCTGAATATATAAAGTTATGTGACGTCAACATGTGGATAAAAGAAATATGATTAAAAACATATTTTGACAGGGCTAGAATGACTGGCCTATTCTAAGGTAAAAAAAAAATGTAATAGAAATAAATGTAAAATTCTACATTTGACTTCAAATAATCAAATAGACAATTATGAAAAGAGATAGTGATTACTAGACAGTAGTTCTTATAGAAAACAATTCATTAATTTGAAGGAATCACAGGTTCAAAGCCATTCAGTAGTATGGCATGGCAGAACAAAAATAATAATAGAAGGTGAGGCTACATGGAGAGATGCTGTCTTCATAATATGATCAGTGGTCATCCTCTCACACTCCTGCATCAAGCCTTTGAGAAATCTTATATTCAGTCCTGGAGGCATTTCAGAAAGGGTATGGTGAGTATCACAGAATAGCAGAATGTGTGACAGAGAAAGGATCCATCCATCTAGCATTCACCTAGCCCAGGGTATATACAGAGTAGAGTGACCCAAATAGCAAAGAGAATGGAAACCATGAATATGAAAATCATTTCAATCAATATGATTAATAAGGAGAATACTGGGAAGGAAATCATAATTGATCAAGTAACTTGGAGTTAGGATATCAAGCTAATAAATTTGGACGAAAGTCAGAAATATAATTTTAAATCATGTCCAAAATTGCTTTTTTGATCCTAAAAATTTGAAGTAGTAGAGACATCATTTGTTTTGAATGCTAGGTATGAAAAAACATTTTCCCAGGAAGGTTTTAGTGCCAAAGAAACTGGCAAACACAAATTTTGTGGAAAAATTATACACCATGAAAAAAATAACCTTTTTGCAATGGAAACACCTGCATCTCTTCAAGTGAAGTGTTATAGAAACACTATAACTATAATAAACTCTAAAGGAAGACATAAGCTGTTGGAATTTTTTCCTTTTTTTTTAAATTTCCCATTCTCCAGAGTCTACTTCTTGAGTTTAAGTGACTTACCTTTTAGTAAATAGTGATCACAAAGGACTACATCTTGGGGGCCTTAAATATTCATGATTTCCTATTTTAGAATGGCATCATAATTTGCAGTCTTCTCAGTAATTCTTTTCCAAAGAGCAGATTTGTGTATATTATAGCAATGATGATTTCTGCGCATGAATTGGCATAAAAGATATCATCTGGGAAGATCATAATCAGAAAATGAGATAATTGGTCATGTAATAACACTAAGGGATAAGAGATGAAATTCCCATTCCACACTAGTAAACTTGAAATGGTAAAACACCAACAAGAATTTTTCCAGAATGTGAGGAAGAAACTTTACAGAAAATTTAAGAGACTATTGGGAGAAAAACAGTAAGAAATTTGGAGATATGAATAAAATTTGTTCAGCACTAATTAGAGGAGCAACAACTTTGAGAGGAGGGAACAATTCAGTGAAAGTTTTCATTTATACCCCATCTCATGCCTTGGGAAGTGACATAAGCAGTCATATATTTGAAGAGGTATTTTGTCCTTTGATTTGCAGAGAAAGTGAAAATGTGACATGAAAATATGTCATCTTATTCTTAAGCTGCTGTGGTCCTTGCTACCTAGTGCAAATCAAGAAATTTTAGCCAGGTCAGGAATTCCATCATGTACTATTTTATTTAAAGATTTTTTTCTGCAATGAATTTTCAAAAGGCATAATTGCACAGAAAGAGCACTGGAGAGGCGGGGATGAGGCCTGGGTTGCACTCTAGTCTCTGTCACTTAACAGTTGTGTTGATTGGGCAAGGTACTTCAAATAATTTTCCTCATGCTTATAAGTTGTTCCAATAAATTCTATGAGCATCTGAATTGTACAGAAAACAACATTTTCCAGCTACAGGAGGAAAATGAAAGGAGGCGTTTTCCTTCTCCTTTTTGGAGCTTGTATGGTTTGTAATCTCTCTTTAAGAATCCAAAAGGGATATTTGGTATCATTCTATTAAGAACCATGACAAGACTAAATATTGGATATACCAGTCCTCACTTTGTCATCCTCCGTTGGCATTTGGAGGTGTAGTTGGTAAGAATCACTTTGATAGAAATACAAATTAAGTCATTTCAAATATTGACCCCTCCCCTTTCCTTCATTTAGTTGAGAAAGCAATCAACAAGCCTTTATTAAGCTCTTAATATATACCAGATCATGTCTAAATGATGGACTCAGACCCCTATTCATTATTCACAAAATCACATGGTAGGGTTACCTAAAAAGGAATTGTCCATGTTAACTTGGAAGAGAGATTTCTAGAAAGTGGATGAGCAAGCCAATTTGAACAATATCATATTTGATATCAATTATGTGATACTAGATAATAACAATATCATTTATTTATGTAGAATGAAAGAGAAGGAATTCTGTTACTAAAATTTATACATTTCCAAGAAACCTTACCAGAGTTCTAAAATCAACAAATGTGCCTCCTTTTGTTTTTGGTGGGGAGGAGGGGGGAACCTCTGAAAACATTTACCTTTTCTAGGCTGGCAAGAGTTGAAATAGCGAATTTTTTAAAACTTTAATCTAATTTTCGTATATTTTCTATGTTTTCAAATAAGAGTTTCCTGTCTCCAAATTCCTAGGGAAACAAAATGTTACCAGATTAGCTAACGGAAAGAAATCAGAAAGCACATTCATTTTCCCCGGTTCCACAATTAAGATGTGAATTGCCTTAATGGAAATTTTTTAATCTTCCTGTACCTTGTTTTCAGACTCCCTTAAAGGAAGATAATATTGCCCCTACCCTAAATTTTCAGTGAAGTTGAAAAGATTAATGAAAAAGTTCTATGAAAGTCTTTGAGCTGCTTTCAGAAAGGCTTTATATGAATATACCATGTTGCTATTGTAATCTTTCTGTACTATGAGGCAGAGACCAAACTAGAATGTGAAAACTTTCATTTCATTTTTACTCTGTCCCACATTGGTTCAGAATAACTTTAGTACTTGAGATACTTATCTATTTCACTCTCTGAAAAAACTTAAGATTTTTCCACTCAAACTAATCAAAACTAATATCTCTGAACATTACTCCAAACAAATAGATTTTATCATTTCTTTTAAGATATTCTAGGTGGAGCCAAGATGGCAGAGTGAGAGCAACAACTCACCTACGCTCTTAAACAAACTCCTTCAGATACCACTAAGGAAGGAATCTGACCAAACTTTGGAGGTCCAGAATCCAATAGGAGATAGACTGTGGCAGATTCACAGCCCAGAACAGACTGGAAGGTTGCCAGAAAGGATCTGTTCCACGGGAGTGAGCCCACAGCACACAGCGCAACACAAAGTGTCCAGCACAGCAGAGCAGGAGGGCCCCGGGGAGACCTGAGCAAGTGACAGCCACTGAACCTTAGATATGAGCTGCAGCAGCTCCTGAGACTTTCAGCCCACAGATTAAAGATCTGTAAGTCACCTACTTGAACTTCCAGGAGCCAGGATGGCGGAGAGATCAGTAAATGTTCTCTCCTCCCCACTTGATGACCTCAAAAGAATCATAAAATATTTCCCCAGAAAAATCCTGGATCAGTGAGAACAGCAGAGGGGGCAAATAGTCTCATTACACCTGCAGCTAGGAAAATAGCTAAGGGGGATTGCTCCTACTGTGGCAGAGGAAAACTGGAAGGACAGAGAACCCAGGATGGAGGAAACTTGCACTAGGACCCAGCCCTAGGAGAGAAGCTCCAAGGGTGGTGGAAAGTAGCATTAGGACCCAGGCAAGCCTCAGCAGTAGAAGAGGAGCCCCAGGAAGGGTGGAAACTCGCACTAGGATCCTGGCATACCTCAGAACTCTAGGGGGAACTGGAAGACAATAAGGTAGCTGGGATCACCAATCCCTGAACTTGCCTTTGTCTCAGCTCAGCTGAGGAGATCTCCCTTGATCAGACCGCCCCTCCCCCATGCCTAACAAGATAGACCCAGAACTGATCAGGAAACACAAAACAAAAAGGCAAAAACATATTTGTCCTTAGTTTTTTCACACCAGTCAGCTCATCATCAAGTTATGCAATGTCTAACTAAAAGAACCAGAAGCCATAACACATAATCACCATCATGAGTAGGAAAAAGCAAAACAAGGGTGAAAAAATGACAGAATCTTTCTATGGGGACAAAGACAAAACCATAAATACTAAAGAGGTCAGTAGTGAGACTGTACTTCCATCAGAAACTTTAGAAGGGACTATGAACTTCTCACATGCACAAAAAACTCTCCTGGAACAGCTGAAGAAGGAAAATAGAAGAGAAACTGGCCAATGATTTTAAAAGTATGAAAAAAGAATTCCAGGAAGAGAACATTTCTTTAAAAAGGAAAATTGAACAAATGGGAAAGGAAATTCAAAAACTAACTGGAGAAAATAATTCCTTAAAAGGAATAATTGGACAGATGGAAAAGGAGATGCAAAAGTTAACTGAAGAAAATTAGAATTGGGCAAGTAGAAACTAATGACTCAATAAGACAGCAAGAATCAGTCAAACCAAAACTAAAGAATGAAAACATAGAAGAAAATGTAAAAAATCTAATTGGAAAAACAACTGGCCTGGAAAGTAGATCCAGGAGAGAAAATTTAAGAATTATTGACCTGCCAGAAAGCCACGATGAAAAAATGAGTCTGCACAATATTTTCCAGGAAATCATCAAGGAAAACTGTTCAGAAGTGCTAGATCCAGAGGGCAAAATAGTCATTCAAAGAATCTACCGTTCACCTCCCAAAAGAGATCCCAAACTCAAAACCCCAAACAATATCGTTGCCAAATTCCAGAACTATCAAGTGAAGGAGAAAATACCACAGGCAGTCAGAAAGAAACCATCCAGATTTTTAGGAGCTACAGTCAGGACCACACAGGACCATGGAGCTTCTACATTAAAAGATCAAAGGAATTGGAAAGGAGCAGGGAATACAACCAAGGATTTCAAGCAAGGAGATGGTCATTCAATGAAGTAAGGGATTTCCAGACATTCCTGACAAAAATATCAAAACTTAATAGAAAATTTGATCTTCAAATGCAGGTCTCAAGAGAGGCATAAGAAGGTAAGCAGGGAAAAAAAACAAAAACTTGCTACTCAATTTGGGCAAACTGTTTCCCTCCCTATAAGGGAAGATGATAGCTGTTAATCTTGAGAACTGCACATATAATATGAAATATAAAAGGGATATACATGGAGGGAACAGATATAAAGTAAATGATGTTATGATAAAAACATGATTTAAGCATGTGAAGGGATTGTATCATGAGGTATGAAAAGAAGGAAGCAGAAAATGGTAAATTACATCACAGGAAGAAGTACAAAATTACAGCAGAGGGAAAGAGGGGAGGGAGATGAGCATTGTTTGAGAGGTACTCTCATATGATTTGGTTCAAGGAGGGAATGATAAACTTAATTAGGTATATAATTCTAACTAGCTCTACAGGTAGTAGGACGGAGAAGGGGGAAGAAAAGGGAGGGGAAGCTAAAAGGGGGAAGAAGCAGTAAGGGGAAAAGGGAGTAAAAGGGAGGGGGGGCTAAAAGAAGGACGGAAGGCTGTAGGAGGTGGTGGTGAAAAGTGAAAACTGTTGAGGAGGGGAAGTGAGATGGGAGAACTAAAAGCACAAACAGTGGGAAAGAGAATGGAGGGAAACAAATAGATTGTAATCTAACTGTGAATGTGAATGGAATGAATTCTCCCATAAAATGGAGACAGATAGCAGAATGGATTAAAAACCAAAATCCATCAATATATTGTTTACAAGAAATGCATTTGAAACAGGGGGATACACACAGGGTGAAAGTAAAAGGCTGGAGCAGAATATGTTGTGCTTCAGTTGATGGAAGAAAAGCAGGGGTAGCAATTCTAATCTCAGACAAAGCAAAAGCAGAAATAGATCTAATCAAAAGAGATAAGGAAGGAAACTATATCCTGCTAAAAGTCACCATAGACAATGAAGCAATATCATTACAAAATATGTATGCTCCAAGTGGTATAGCATCCATATTCTTAGAAGAGAGGATGGGGAAGTTAAAGGAAGAAGTAGACAGCAAAACTATACCAGTGGGGGACCTCAACCTCCCCCTCTCTGAACTTGATAACTCTAACCTCAAAATAAACAAGAAAAAGGTTAAGGAGGTAAATAAAACTCTGGATAAAGTACATATGATAGATCTCTGGAGAAAAGTTAATGGGAATAGAAAGGAATATATCTTTTTCTCAGCAGTACATGGCACATATACAAAAATTGACCATGTAATAGGACATAAAACTTCACATTCCAGTGCAGAAAGGCAGTGATAGTCGATGCATCCTTCTCAGATCATAATGCAATAAAAACTATATGTAGTAAAAGGCCATGGAAAGATAAATCAAAAATTAATTGGAAACTAAATAATCTAATCCTACAGAAGGAGTGGGTTAAACAACAAATCATAGAAAGAATAACAACTTCATTCAAGAGAATGACAATAATGAAACAACCTAGCAAATTTTATGGGGTACTACAAAAGCAGTTCTTAGGGGAAGTTTTATATCTTTGAATGCTTACATAAATAAAATAGAGAAAGAGGGGATCAATAACTTGGGCATGCAACTGAAAAATCTAGAAAAAGAACAAATTGAAAATCCCCAAGTAAATACCAAATTAGAAATACTGAAAACCAAAGGAGAGATTAATAAAATTGTAATTAAGAAAAGTATTGAATTAATAAATAAAACCTAGAGCTGGTTTTATGAAAAAACTAATAAAATTGATAAACCTTTGGTCAATTTGATTTAAAAAAAAGAAAGAAGAAAATGAAATTAATAATATCAAAAATGTAAGGAGTAAATTCACCTCCAAGGAGGAAATCAAAGCAATAATTAAGCACTACTTTGCCCAACTTTATGCCCATAAATTTGACAATCTGAATGAGATGGATGAGTCTTTTAAAAAACACAAATTGCCCAGATTGACAGATGAGGAAGTTGAATACTTAGCCCCATCTACAAAAAAAGAAATTGAACAAGGCATCAATGAACTCCCTAGGAAAAAATCTCCAGTGCCAGATGGATTTACAAGTAAATTCTATCAAACATTTAAAGAGCAGTTAATTCCAATACTATATACGCTATTTTTGAAAATTGGAGTAGAAGGTGTCCTCCCAAATTCTTTTTTGATACAAATATGGTTTTGATACCTAAACCAGAAAGAGACAAAACAGAGAAAGAAAATTGTAGACAAATTTCTCTAATGAATATAGATACAAAATTTTAAATAAAATTTTAGCAAAATGAATACAGCATCTTAACATGAGAATAATACACTCTGATCAGGTAGGATTCATCCCAGGAATGAAGGGATGGTTCAATATTAGGGAAACTATTAGCATTATTGATCATATCAACAACAAAACTAACAGAAACCACATGATTATCTCAATAGATGCAGAAAAAGCTTTTGACAAAATACAACACCCAGTCCTATTAAAAACACTGGAGAAGATAGAGCAAATGGAACTTTCCATAAAATAATAAGCAGTACCTACCTAAAACCTTCTGCAAGCATTATATGCAATGGAGATAAGCTAGATGCATTTCCAATAAAATCAGGGATGAAACAAGTATGTCCATTATCACCACTATTATTCAGTATGGTACTAGAAATGTTAGCTGTATCAATTAGACAAGATAAAGAAATTGAAGGAATAAGAATAGGCAAAGAAGAAACTAAGTTATCACTCTTTGCAGATGATATGATGATATACTTAAAGAATCCCAGAAATTCAAGTAAAAAACTTCTTGAAATAATAAACAACTTTGGCAAAGGTGCAGGTTACAAAATAAACCCAAACAAATCTTCTGCATTCCTATATATTAGTAACAAGGTCCAACAGCAAGAGATAGAAAGAGAAATACCCTTTAAAGCTAGGGTAGACACTATAAAATATTTGGGAGTTTACTGGCCAAAACAAACCCAGGGACTATATGAACACAATTACAAGACACTTTTAGCACAAAGGAAGTCAGATCAAAGTAAGTGGAAAAACATCAGTTGCTCATGAGTAGGCCGAGCCAATTCAATAAAAATGACAATTCTACCTAAATTAATTTACTTACTTCGTGCCATACCAATTAAACTATCAGATAATTATTTTCTAGAGCTGGATAAAATAATATCAAAATTCATCTGGAAGAACAAAAGTTCCAGAATATAAAGAGACCAATGAAAAGAAATGCCAGGGAAAGTGGCCTAGTGCTACCAGATCTCAAATTGTATTACAAAGCAGCAATTATTAAAACCACTAGGTACTGGCTAAGAAACAGAAGGGTAGACAAGTGGAATATGCTAGGTACTCAAGACGCAGTAGGCAATGAATACAGCAATCTATTGTTTGAGAAACCCAAGGATCCCAGTTTCTGGGATAAGAAATCACTGTTCCACAAAAATTACTGGGAAAACTGGATAACAGTGTGGCAGAAACTAGACATAGACTAATGCATGACTCCATACACAAGAATAAAGTCCAAATGAGTACACAATGTAGGTATAAAGATTGATACCATGAACAAACTGGAGGAGCAAGGAATAGTGTATTTACAAGATTTATGGAGAAGGGAAGAATTTTTGACTAAAGAAGAGATAGAAAGCATTATGAAGTACAAGATGGATAATTTTGATTACATTAAACTTTAAAGTTTTTGCACAACCAAACCCAATGCAACCACAATTCAGAGGGAGGTAGTATACTGGGAAAGAATTTTTACAGCTAATCTCGGGGATAAAGGCTTAATTTCTAGAATATATAGAGAACTGAGTCAAATGTACAACAGTACAAGTTATTTTCCAATTGATAAATGGTCAAAGGACATGAACGGGCAAATTTCTGAAGAAGAAATTAAAGATATCTATAATCATACAAATAAATGCTCTAAATCACTTTTGATTAGAGAGATGCAAATCAAGACAACTCTGAGGTACCACATCACACTTATCAGATTGGCAAACATGATGAACAGGAAAATGATAAATGTTGGAGAGGATATGGGAGAGTTCGAACACTAATTCATTGTTGGTGGAACTGTGAGCTCATCCAAACATTCTGGAGAGTGATTTGGAACTATGCCCAAAGGGCTACAAAAATGTGCATACTCTTTGACCCAGCAATATCTCTTCTAGGACTGTATCCCCAAGCAATTATAAAAATGGGAAAGGGTCCCACACGTACAAAAATATTTATAGCAACACTCTTTGTAGTGGCCAAGAACTAGAAATCAAGGGGATGCCCATCAATTGGGAAATGGCTGAACAAGTTGTGGTATACGAATGTAATGGAATACTATTGTACTATTAGAAATGATGAACAAGAAGACTTCAGAGAGGCTTGGAAAGACTTATACAATCTGATGCTGAGTCAAAGGAGCAGAACCAGGAGAACTTTGTGCAGTGTACGAGTTTCTTCTGGTAGACTTGGATCTTCATAGCAATACAAGGACTTAAAAAAAAATTCCCAATGATCTTCTAAGGCAAAATGCCTTCCACATTCAGAGAAAGAACTATGGAATTCAGTCACAGAATGTAACAGATCATTGTGTGTATGTGTGTGTGTGTGTGTGTGTGTGTGTATGTGTGTGTGTGTGTTTGTTTGTGTGTGTATGCATTATGTATTGGTTTGTTATATGATTTCTCCCATTAATTTTAGCTCTTCTACACAGCATGACTATGGTGAAAATGTATTCAATAGGAATGTATATGTAGATCCTACACAGAATTGTATGTCATCTTGGGGAGGGAAGGGGGTCCTGGGGAAGTAGGTAGGGGAGAAAAATAAACCTAAGTTTTATAGTAGGGATTGTAGAACACTGAAAATGAATAAAAATTAATTTAAAAAGAAATAACAGAATACTCAGAACAGTCTGAGATGGATGCCTGGATGAATTGTACTATGTAAATAAAGATCTTTCAATGTAAAAAAATAAATAAATAAAGTCCTGTCATGGGGAGGCTTAAAAAAAAAAATAGATATTCTGGACCTAGAAAGGCTACTTTGTGTAGCGGAAAGATTTCAGTAACTTCTTATAATTATGGAAACGTAAATATTTTATTGATTTTCACAAAAGAGAAAGTGGGGTGAATAAGGCTTCAAATTATAGACTCATGTACCTGACTTAAATTCCAAGAAAAATACTAGAACTTGTTTAAGAGATTATTTGTAAACATTAAGAGGGAAAAACAGTGGCCACTGGAAGTAAATATAGAATCATCATGAATTTATAGTGCCCCAACTAATCTAATTTCCTGTTTTAGCAGGATTATTTAAATGGCAGATTAGTGGGATACATAGTATACTTGGATTTCATCAGTGCTTTTGACAGATTCTTAATAATGGGGAAATGTGAGACTAGACCATAGCAAAATTAACTTGATCCAGAATTTATTAAACAAGTGAATAAAAATAGTAATTGATGACAAATGTAACCTGGAATAATGACTCTATTGAAGATCTGTCCCCTGCAGTGTACTATTCATTATAAGTTGGTGCCCTTTTTACCTCTCTTCAGCTCCAAATATCGCCTAGTATTTGCTTCATATTCTTTCATTCCAGTCAAACTTGCCTATTAGCCATTCCTTAATGGCGTATTGCTCTTTCCCACTTGTGTACATTCATTCACATATCCTCCACACTGGGAAAATGACCCCCATCCACATCACCACCTGGTGTAATTCTTCAATTTAAGGACAAGTTCAGATGACCTTGTCTGTGAATTTCTTTCCAATTCTCCCAACCAGAAGTGATCATTTTCTCCCTGTCTAGGAGAGGGAGAATTATTTCTCACTGTATGAATACTCCCATAGATACATCATAGCTATGCTTATTTTCTATTTCTTACATCACTAATAGGTTGGAGTATTATGGGATCATAACCCTAGAGCTAGAAAGGATGTCCTAAGTAACAGTCCTGTTCCCTTTTTTTCCAGATGAGATTAGGGGAGAGGAAGTAAATTTCCAGGTTCACACAGTTATATAAGCATCAGATACAAGTCTTCTGACTTTACAGACAGCATTCTGTTCACTCACCAACACTGAAAGGCATGGATGACATTTTCACTTTTTTATGTTTATCTCAAAAATCTTGGATAGTATGCTGCAAATATTATATGTTTAAGGAAAATTCATTGAAGACAGTTGACTTATATGTGGACAGATAATTATTGAAAAATATCTCCATATATAATACAATATGATTTCCCTTAAAAACAGCAAATGGGGGAGCAAGAAATAGTTGAATTGTCAGATTTATGAAGAATAGAGGAGTTTGTGACCAAATAAGAGATAGAGAACATTATGAAATCCAAAAGGGAAAACTAATTATATCAAATTGAAAACATTTTGCCCAGAGTCAATGCAACCAAGATTAGGAGGGAGGTAGAAAACTGGAAAAGAATGTTTACAACCAATGTCTATGTTAAAGGTCTCATTTCCAATACAAGTAGAGAACTGAGTCAAATTTATAAGAATACAAGCCATTCTCCAATTGATAAATGGTCAAAGGATATGAACGGAGTTTGCAGAGGAAGAAATTAAAGCTATCTATAATCATATGAAAAAATGCTCTAAATCACTATTGATTAGAGAGATGCAAAGCAAAACGACACTTCACACCTATCAGATTGACTAATATGAGAAAACAGAAAAATGATAAATGTTGGAAATGTGGGAGAGTTGGAACACTAATTCATTGTGGTGGAGCTGTGAGCTGATCCAACCACCCTGGAGAGCAATTTGGAGCTATACCCAAAGCGCTACAAAAACGTTCATACCCTTGGACCCAGCAGTACGACTTCTGGGGCTATATCCCGAAGAGATCTTAGAAATGGGAAAAGAAGTCACGTGTATAAAAGTACTCAATATCAGCTCTTTTTGTGGTGCCCAAGAACTGGAAATTGGGGGGATGTCCACAATGACTGAACAAGTTGTGGTATATGAATATGATACAATACTACTGTGTTATATAAGAAAGGACAAACAGGAGGAATATAGAGAAACCTGGAAAGACTTATATGAACTAATGCTGAGTGAAGTGAGCAGAGCCAGAAGAATATTGCACACAATAATAGTCACCGTGTGCAAGGACTATTTTTGATAGAGTTGGCCCTTCACAACAATGTAAGGAAATAAAACATTTCCAAAGGACTCATGATTCAAAATGTCATCCACATCCAGAGAAAGAGCTATGGAGTCAGGATATAAAATGAAGCAGACTATTTTCTCCTTTGTTATGTTTTATTTTTCTCTTGGTCCCTCCCATTCATTTTAATTCTTCTATGCAGCATAACTAATGTGAAAGTGTGTTTAACCAGAATACATATATAGAACCCATATAAGATTACACGCCATCCTGGGGAGGGGAGAGAAAATTTGAAACTTATGGAAGCAATTGTTGACAACTGGAAAACAAATAAATTAGTAAATAATAAATTTGGGGAAAGTCAGCAAAAGTAACAATCATTAATAACACAAGTTTTATCAAGAAAAGAGGAAAAAATTAGGTTGTATGTAAGGCAAAAAAAAAAAAAAACAAAACCAACTTCCAACAACTAACCCCTGTTTCAAATTAGGATAGGCTACCAATAAGGAGTTGGATCTTTTTTCAAGGGGCAGTCTTCAAATAAAACATGAATGACCGCTTGACAGTTAGGTAATATTACAAATTCTTACTGAGGGTTAGGTTGGAAATAATTGTCCCTTATCTCTCTCCAATTTATTAAGTTCTCTTAAATATATGTCCAGAGTCCTGCAAATCCCCTCCAAACATCTTTAACTGAATAGAAATGAGAGATGGAGGAAGAGAATCTTGTGTATGGGCACTGAATTAGACACTATAGAAATCATTTATAAGGAAGAACAAGAAGAGAAATGCCCACAAATTCACAGGGTTTGAAATCTAAGAAAGTCACCAGCAATAAAAAGTATGGTTTCAAAATTATAAAATGTGAAAGAAGCAAATGCAATTTGGTCCCAGATTTTAAGAGAAAAATTTGTACTCTAGCTACTGTGAAAATAGAGATGGTTCCCATATTTTCTCTCTTTTGAGAAGAGTGATTTCATTTTATTACTAGCTTCCATTTAAATAGAGATTGAACAAATCCCTTTATTTGAGTTTTTCCTGTCCCAGATTGTTCTGCCAAGCTAAGCAGAAAGATAAATTGCCCCAGATAACTGCAGAAGACACATATTACTTTGTTGCCTTTACAAGGAAAATCAAATTGTCCTATATGAAAAAATAATTATGTACAAAAAGAATAATGAATTATTTACCCTAATGTTTAAAAAGGCTTACTTTATTTTGGGTGGCTTTTCTGTAGATTTCTCCTCACAATATGAGTCTATTAGAAACTCTTCTGTGGATCCTTTTCCTTCGATGGAAGTCTCTATTGTAAATGCCTTTGTGGTCAAGTAGCAGGGGCAGATATGGTAGGGGAATGGGAGGGAGGACTTTCCTTTAGTATCTTTCCATAACCATCTGTTTCTGAATATATTTCTTTTAATGAAATGCTCTGTTATTATCTGGGCCATATATTTTCATCTCCAACATCTTGGTTCACTAACCTGAAAGTCCTAAATAGATATATCATTTGCACCTTGACTCTACCACAATATTAATTCAATAATAGTTGAAGTTGCTAAATAATAGACCCTGTGAAAATAGATTTGAACCTTGCTATATTCAAATGAAGATGATACAATAACTCTAATTTTGTTTCCCTATTGTGGAATTACAACATTAAGTTCATAGAGAATATATTTAATATTCTAGACAAATAACTCAGAATATGTTACTGGGATTTTTTTAAATTTTGTTTTGTTATGAACTGCTGTCTTTGATAGTGCTGTCTTGGGAGGTAATGAGGAGAGTTTCCATTGGAGGGAATGCAGACCAGCTCTGTGGATGCTTGGTGGCTCAACATGAGGCAGGGAATTCAAATACTGTTATATATAATTTCAGCTCTGCCACCAACTTATATGACTTTAAGCAAGTCACTTAACCTTTCCATGTTTTAATTCCATCATTTCTAAAAGGTAAGAAGTTACAACTAGTTCTGCAATGTTCTTTGACAGTAGTGCTAATTTGATATGCAACTATAAATTGAAATTAATTAATAACACATCATAAAATATATTGATAGGTCAACTGCTCAGTAGTCTACGAAATACTTTAAAAGTACATTTACGGAACTTATTACATACAAGGATCTGCAAATCTTTTCTTGTATATCTCTAAATAAAAAACTTTCTATTATACTCTATTCCACATTTTCTTCCTTCCCCCAACACACAATTTTTTTTCATCTTTTTAAAGGAATCTAAAACCTAAAGTCAAACAGGTGGAGATACATAGTACTTGGAACCTTGTAATAAGTAAGGCTTGGTTTCAAGTCCTTCCAGACATATATAATCTACATGACCATGAGAAGTCAATTAATTCCACAGAGAACTCACAAAAGTAGAAAAACTTTCCACCAATTTCCTGCATCAAATAAATAACAGGTATGAATTGGGAGACAAAACAAGCAAAAAACCTGAAAAACATTATGTTAACATTAATTATAGAGCACCAAATCTCCTTCCATTGGAAAAGTATGAAAAAATCTATAAATCATTTTATTTAATAGAGTTGTGAGTCCTAGAGATTACTTATCTCTGTTTTGGTCCCATATATATACCACAAAATGAGATTAGAAGTAAGAAGGAAGAAATAGTGAAAAAGTACTTTAGGACAGAACTTGTGACTGATTACCCACTCAACTTCATGTCACTAATGACAGTGCCAAGAAATCAGCAACCAGAATTGTGAAGGATTTCAATGTCATCCTCATGATCTCTGTAACTACAAAATCTCAGTAAACTTTTCCTTTTGATCTATGTCTATTTATGTTGGTTTATTTTCAGTAGAGTAGCAGAGTGCTATAGTACAAAGAGGATAGTCCTCAAAGCCAGGAAGATGTAGGTTCAAATGATTTCTCTGAAATACACAGTCTTTGTAGGTAGACAAGTCACATAACCTCTCAGTGGTCTAGGCAATTCTCTAAGCATCTAAGCTGCAGAAAAAGTACTGATCTGCATTAGAAGAGGGAGTGTCCTAACCTTGAAATCTGGCCCTACATCAACAAAATCTCAAATCCAAATTTTATTTTCAGTAAGAAAAACAAAGTATGAAGTTGGATATTTTCATGAAATTTCATGGAGTTTAAAGAGCATATTGGGTGGATCCCTGGGAACAGTTATAAAGGAATATACTTGTTGATTATGGATTTGCTTCGTAAGTCAGAAAGGGAATATAGTTTGTACTGGTAAAGTGAGTCTTCATATTAGTTAAATTATGTGGTGTTAAAAAATAACTAGCATTCATGTAGTCCTTTAAAGTTTATAAACATTGTCTCATTTATCCACAGAACTATAGGAGGTAAAAACTATTATTTTCTCCATTTTTAAAATTTACTTATTTATTTTTAGTTTTAAATGTTCACTTTCCTAGGTTTTAAATTTTCTCTACCTTCCTTCCCTCTCCCCACCCCAAGACAGCATGCAATCCAATATAGGCTCTACATATACATTCCTGTTAAGCAAATTTTCACTTCAGTCATGTTGTATAGAAAAGTTAGAACAAATAAAAGGAACCATGAGAAAGGAAAAACAAAACAAAGAGCAAATACCATCCTTCTATCTGTATTCAGACTCCATAGTTCTTTCTCTGGATGTGGATGGTATTTTCCAGCTTGAGTCTTTTGGAATTGATTTAGGTCCTTGCATTGCTGAGAAGAGCTAAGTCTATCACAGTCAGTCATCACACACTGTGACTATTACTGTGTGCAATGTTCTCCTGATTCTGCTCACTTCACTCAGCATCTATCCATATAAGCCTTTCTGTATTTTTCTGAAGTCCATCTGCTCATCATTTCTTATAGCACAATAGTATTTCATTACATTCATATAACACAACTTGTTCAGCCATTCCACAATTGATGGATATTCCCTCAATTTCCATTTATTGGCCATCACAAAAAATAGCTGCTATAAATTATCTCCATTTTACAGAAGGTTAAACTGAGGATAACAGAGCTTGACTTGTCCAGAACTACATAGTTAATGACAGCAAGAAATCAAAGAGCTCTAGCCACTATACCACCTAGGTGCCAAAGACCTGAACCAAAAAGACAAGAGGTAATTGGTTGACTAAATTTCTTTCTTTAAAGTTCTTGCTTTAACATTCTCAGGGTTATTAGGGAATTTTGAATTTAAATCTATTTTAGAGTTGAAGAACCTAACATGGATAACATTACAATCTTTTGATGTTACTTCTTTAAGAAAAGAAAACAATCCAATAATACCAAATTTTTAAAACTGTAATCTGATTACCAACATGAATGTGAAATGTTCTCCATGAACTGGAGCTGAGATGTCCTAGTATCACTTGACTGAACCAATTGATAGTAGCATGGATAGGTTACTACTACAGGCTCAAATAACTATTTCATCATTATTGTCATTCCTGGGATGTTTGTTGAAAAAAGAAAGAAAACTATCTATGTGCCTTCAGAAAGCAATAGCAAATCTAAATGATTCTAAAAATACTAAACATACAAATGCTTTGAGTAGAAGGAAGTAAGCATAGAAATTTTTTCTTAATTTTAACTTGTCTAAGATGTCATGCTTCCCTTTCTGGTGACTATAGTCAGACAGTTGGTGTCCAATTATCTGTTGAATTCAGGCAGAGGAAGTCATGTCTGTTGATCTTTTGATTTCTCTGCATTTTCTTTGAAATTCAGGGTGCTAATTCCCCTGAACTAACTCAATGATGTATGTACTTGGTTAAAGGAATAATATATGTTCTTGATTAAGTGACTGTTAACCCCTTGAAAGTTGCTTTCCTTTTATGAATGCAGATCTAGGAACCTGTGATAGCAGCCTCCCCTCCCCACCCCGTATATGTTGGGGTGCTTACTGGTACAACATGCTACTAAAAAAAACTAGAAAAGGAAAAAAATTCAAAACCCTTACTTAAAAACTGAAATGGAAATCCTGAAAATCAAAGGGGAATTTTTTTAAAAAGTGAAATCAAGGAAAATCATTGAGCTAATAAATAAAACTATGGGCTGGTTTTATAAAAAAATAAAGTATATAAATCATTTCTTAATTCGATATTTAAAAAAGAAAGAATTACCATTATTAAAAATAAAAAGGGTAAATTTGCCACCAATAAAGATAAAATGGGAGCTATTATTAGAGTTATTTTGTCTAATTATATGCCAATAAATCCAACAATATTAGTTAAATGGATAAGTAACCACAAAAATAAAAATTTCCAAAATTAACAGAAAATGAAATAGAGTATTTAAATAACCCTGTCTTAGAAAGGAAATTGAACAAGCCATGAAAGAACTCCCTTAAAAAAGTCCCCTGAGCCAGATGAATTCACAAGGGATTGATACTAAATATTTAAAGAACAAATAATTCCAATAATATATAAACTATTTGGGAAAATATGCAATGGAGTCCTACTTAATTTCCTTTATGACATATGATGCTGATACCTAAACCAGGAAGAGTAAAAACAGAAAGAAAACTATTGACCAATTTCCCTAAGGAATATTGATGCAAAAATTTTTAATTACAGCAATTTATTAAAAAGATCATATGTTATACCTAGAAGGGATTTGTATGAGGAATGCAAGGCTGGCTGAATATTAGGAGCCAGAAAAAGAACAGATATTTTGTGATCACATCAACAGATTCAACAATAGCAACAACAACAACAACAACAACAAAACCTTTGGATAAAATAGAGCACTCATTTTTATTAAAAGCAATAGAAAGCATAGGAGTAAATGGAACTTTCCTTAAAATGATTAATGGTATCTATCTAAAACTATCAGCAAACGTTATTTGTTATGGAGATGAGCTAGAAGGCTGTTCAGTAATATCAGGGGTGAAGCAAGGGTGCCTACCATCACCACTATTATTCAATATTGTTCCAGAAATGCAATTTATAGCAATAAGACAAGAAATAGAAATTGAAGTTATTAAAATAGGCAATAAGGACACAAAATTATCATCATTTGTAGATAACATAATGGTATACTTAGAGGGGGAAAAGGTACCCTAGCAGTTCCAAATCTTAGGCTGTATTACAAAGCAGTATCCCCCAAAACAATTTGATAATGACTAAGAATTGGTGCAAAGGGCTATAAAACTGTGCATACAGTTTGACACAGAAATATCATTACTTGGTCTACAGTCTCAAAGAAATTTTAGGGGTGAGAGAGAGAGAATGAATGTATGTGTGCGTGTGTATGTGTGTTTGTGTGTGTGTGTGTGTGTGTGTGTGTGTGTGAGAGAGAGAGAGAGAGACAGAGACAGAGAGAGAGACAGAGAGAGAGAGAAAGAGAGACAGAGAGAGAGAGAGAACAAAAGAGGAAAAAAGGATTTAAATATACAAAAATATTTATATCAGCTCTTTCTGTGGTGCCAAAATATTGGAAACAGAAGGATGTTCATCAATTGGGAAACAGGTGAACAAGGTGTGATACATGATTATGGTGAAAGAGTACTGTGCAATAGGTAATAACAAACAAGACACTTTCTTAAAAACCTAGGAAGACATGTGAATTGATGCAAAGTTAAATGACCAGAACCAACAGAACTTTGTACACAGTAATGGCAATATTGTATTAAGATCAATTGTGAATGACTTAGCTATTCTTAGCAATACAATGATTCAAGATAATTCTGAGGGACTTATGATGAAAAATGATTTCCACCTCCAGAGAAAGAACTCATGGAATCTGAAGGAAGATTGAAGCATACATTTAAGGAAAAAAAACTTGATTTATTATTCTTGGTTGGTTTGCTTTTTGATCTATTTTTTTCTTTGCAACATGGCTATCATGGAAATATTTTGCTGATTGAACATGTACAGTCTATATTAAATTTCTTGCTTTCTCATGGAAGGGCAAAGGGAGGGAGAGAAGGAGATAATTTGAGACTCAAAATTATTAAAAATGAATGCTAAATTTTTTTTCGTGTAATTGAGAAAAAATTAAATTAAAATAAAAGAAAGAGTCATGGATTAACTACATGGGTATGCTGAAGGCAGTCTACATATCCCAGGGAGAGCAAATTTTAAAACTTTCAGAGTGAGTATTTATACCTCTGAAATTGGAACATGTTACAAATCACAGCTTGATTTCTTGTTTTGTCGATTGTTGAGAATAGAAAGTTATTCAGAAAATGTCAATAAAGCAGATTAAACTTAAAAGTGTTATGCATATACTTATTTTTCCTTCTAGAAGACCAGTTTAGAAAATATTACCACAGCCCCAGTTATGTATCCTTGAATGTCTTCTCAAGGAAAGTCCAGAAAAATCATGTGTTAGGTATATTATAGAGTAAGTGATTGTGACTCCACAGATAATAAGTGACAGGGCTAACCTTTGCATTTCTGAATTTTTACTCCAAGTCAAAATTGTCATTCATTACTCCAGTGCCAAATATTTCATCTTTTCAGTTCCTGAGTCTACATTTATTGTTGGTCATTGATAAAGAAAAACAAGACAGAAAGTAATTGTTCTAATTTAGAAGGTAAAGATCAGGGGAAATAAATCAACTCCGTAACTCCTTGTCATCTTTCCTTTTTCCTACCATTTCTCTACTTCTAACCTTAATAAAAGAATTAGAATCATCAAAGTTCAAGAAACTGAATACGCTATTTGTCCCCTAGGGATCCTTAAATTAATATTACTTGCAAATGAAAGGTGAGTATTTAAATGATTTGAATTCCCAGCTATTATTTCAAAAGAATCTTTGAATGGAAGCAAGAGCTGTTATATAAAGAGTAATATATCATTAAAGGGTAGCTCTTATTAAGAGCAAGATCATTATTCCCTAAAACACCAACATCACTCATTGAACTTCTACTACCTATGGATAAATAATGCCCACCTTTGGGCCCTGCTTCTAGACTAGAGCTTGAGTCCATAGTCCAGGGAAGTGTGCCCTTTTGAGATGTGACCTAGCAACTTCTTCTAGAGGTGTTATAGTCCCCACTACCTCAGAAACCACAATTACTAAATATCTAGAAAAAACAGTTTTCAATGCCAAGCCTTCAATCCTATCAAGTAGGTCAATGTCAGAATCTTACATGGCTTTATTAATGGAATTTACACTAAAGAGATCACATTACTATTAACTTTGTTGTACAATCTATACTAAGACTTTTCTACTATATACTATATACTATAAGACTTTTCCATTTGGCTTGAAATAGAAACATTTTATGTTTCAAAGTAAGGATTGCTTTACTTTAGATATGTACCCCTATCAGATCTTACCATGCTTTGCTTGTATTATGTGAGTGGTAAATGTATTTACATTCATCCATTCATTCATTCATTTGGAACTCACTACCTCATGAGGCAGCAAATCATACTTTTGGATAAATCTAATTGTAAGGAATTTTCCCTTACATTGAACCCAAATTTGCCTAGTTGCTAACCTCTTCTCATTATTTCTACTTCTATCATCTGAGGCTGCATGAGACAAGTATAGTCCCTTGTCTAGATTCCAATGTATTAAGTTCTTGAAGCCAAGCATTATCATCCTTTTCTCACCTATGTTTCATTTTTGTTTCTTTCAGATTAAATATTTCCTTTACTCAGTCCTTGTATGGTTTGAGACTGAAGCCCTTCATCATTATGGTTACCATTTTCTAGACACTCCAGTTTATCATAACTTATTATTTCTCTATCTTAAAAAAGGTGCTTTACTTTCAGGATTTGCTGATTTGTTTGAGAAAATCAAGAATCTGTAATTTTACATTTTTTTATACTCTCATGTGCCATGTTTTAAAATGTTCAAAGGGATGTTTGGGCTGTGTGGAAAGAAGCAATTTCAAATAAAGTCAACCATTTTAGAAACTTATTTTTTGGGAAATGATGTTATATTCATTTGTGTTATTTGGGGGTGGGGTGGTTAGTGAAGATTTTTTTGAGTCTAACAGAAAATGATTGATGTTCCTGGTTATTACAAGCATAGCCAGAGAGATTCAAATGGAGCTACTTGACTATGCCTTTAAACCCAGTCACTGGTTGGCCAATAATAGGTCCCAGCTCAAGCTTCAATTTGCTCATTTGCTCATTGTTTGGGTTTTGATGGCTGAGTGAATGTAAATTGCAATTATTTCTGTTCTGGTCAGAAACTCTGAGAGTCTTCCGCTCTCAGATTAATTCATTTATGAAGGCAAACTGGGCTATCTTCTGCCTCAGTTGTCTCCTAGTCTTTAATTCAGGTTAAAATTAAAGAATGGGTGTTGCCTGAGACAAGTTAATACTTCCAAAAGACCTTAGGCCAAGGTCTCCCAAGGCATCTGGGGCCATCACTATTCATCCTGACTTATGTCTTGCCACAAGACTCAGGTGACTCTGGAGGAGAGCACAGCTGTGCTTCACTTAAACCTAATTCAAGGCAAGCCAAGATGTCACCCTCCTAATGTCATCAGTCCTTTCCAAGAGCAGAGGATGAACAACAACAAAAATCAATAATCGTACATTAGAGGTGACACAGATTGGAAGCTATGATCTTGTGAGTTTTAAAAGGCCAGCAGAGTGATCCAACAAAAAGTCTGAGTATCTAGGATTCCAAGATTCTGGGAGTTGAGGCAATTTAGGGTTTTGAAGCTAGTCCAGTAGCACTGCATGAATAAGCAAGGAGTGACCTTTAGGATAGCTCAGAAGTACATGAGAAAAGGACTCATCTAGCAGTACTGGCTGGCACTTTTGGACAACAGCTTAGGGGGATGGATGCTATGCTAAATTTAGCTAAATCTTAACTTTTGTGGTGTAGGGAGGGATGCCTCCAAGGTCCTGGTGGAAATATTGTACTTCTGTTCCTACTCAAGGAAAATAGGCTTTTGTAAAAGACAACTTAGGTTAGTTGGTTAAATGAAATGAAAGTATTAGCTCCTGAAGGCTGGTAGCTGACAGTGTGAGGAAACAAACCTACAAGGAAGGCTCAAGTCAAAAGTCTTAGAGAAAAATACTCCACCCCTTTAGGCATACCTCTAGAACCCTGAGGCAAAGATGTGGCCATGTATTGGAAATATGAGGTAAAAGAATACTTGATGCAATCAAAAGGTCATAACTCTATGCTGCTTTGCTAAAGTATAAGCCTTTTACTATGAGAAGCCTAGATATTTGGATTGTATGCAGGAAGCATGATATATCTCATTTATAGGCATGCTGCTTAGCAGGAAAAAATTAACTGTCTTTCTCTCAATAGTGGGTAGAAAATAGCTTTAGGACAGTATAGACCAAAAAGATCCAAGACCAGGCAGAAAAAAAATTAAGAATTTTAATTTGGAAAGAGGTCAAAAGAGGAAATTTAATTAATATGGACAGAAACAGAATGGGCTAATGGAAAAGGTCACATTTAGGGGTGGGCTGATGGAAGGAATAGACAAGGTAAAGAGTCTAAGAAGTTAGCTTATGACAATTATCTAAGGTCTTTGGTTGTCAATCTTATGTGAAAGTAAAATGGCAATGGTAACAAGAAGCGATGATAGGGCTGAATATTTGGAATGACACTAGCACTCAACTAAGCCCCCTAAAGTGATTAAAGCCAAAAAAAAAATTTAACAAGGAGGTTTTGGCAACAGCAATATTGGTTTTTTTTAATGTTGGCAAGATGAATTTCAATTTCTCTAGGAAAAATATACAAATATCTTCATATCTCATATATGAAGAGGCAGTGTAACAACGTGAATAGATGACCAAAGTTAAGAGGCCTAGACATCATTTTGGGAGGTAAATAAACTTAGAGGAAGGAAGGCAACCAAAAAATATTTTCATCTTTTCGATGCCATCACCTGAGAATTCCACAACCTAAAGGGTTAGTTAGCTCCAAGTGAGATTTAGGCAGCCAGTCAAAAACATTTTATTATGAACCTTCTATGTGCCAAGCACTGTGTTAAGCACCAAAAATTCAAATAAAGTCAAGAGACAGTACTTTCCCTTGAGGAGTTCACAATCTAACGGAAAGGCCATATCTAAGAACCATCTACAAACAAGCTAAATTTAGGAAAAATAAGAAATAATCAACAGAGAAGAGATAATAGAACTAAAAATATTGGGAATGGCTTCCTGTAGAAGACATGATTTTAGTTGGAACTTGAAGGAAATCAGGAAAACAGGGGATAGAGATGAGGATGGAGAGCATTACATGCATGGGGGAGAGCCAGTGAAAATTCCTGGAAATGACAAATGCTGGAAAAGACATAGAAAAATAGCGACACTAATGCAATCCTGGTAGAATTGTGAAGTAATCCAACCATCCTAGAGAACAATTTAGAACTATCCCAAAAAGATAAGAGAAAAGGGAAAATGTCCTATTTGTACAAAAACATTTAGAAGAGCTCTTTTGTGGAGACAAAGGATTGTAAATTGAGAGGATATGTATTATTTGGTTAATACAAGATATGAAATATGATTTTGATGAAATAATATTGTGCTAAAAGAAATTATGGACAGGATAGTTTCATAAAATGTTGGAAGGCTCATATGAACAGAAACAAAGTGAAGTAAGCACAATCAGGAGAACATTGTGTACAATAACACTACAATTGTAAGGATGGTCAGCTGTGAAAGATCTAGATACCTCAATCAAGACAATTATCCAAGACAATTTCAAAGGACACATGGTAAAAAGTGATTTCCACCTTCAGAGAGAGAATTGACAAATTCTGAGTGAAGATTGAAGCATAATTTTTCACTTTTTTTTTCTTTTGCAACATGACTGGTATGAAAATGTGTTTTGCATTTCTCCACATGTATGTCATATTGCTTTCTCAAGGCATTAGGGAGAGGCAGGAGAGAAGAAAAGAATTTAAAATCCAATTTTTTAAAAAAGATGCCAAAATTTTTAATATCATTAAGAAATATTTAACAAAATAAAGTTTATATATATGTATACACACACACACACAGACACACACACACACACACATAAGTATATGAAAGACATTTCCTGGAGTAGGGAGACAGAATATCTTGTTCAAGACACATCAAGGAGGCTAATATCACTGGACTGAAGACTGAGTCAGAGAAGTGGGGTGTAAGGTGACCAGAGATCTAGGTGAAGGATCAAAAAAGATGAACTCAGTTCCAACTGTGCCTCCACTGTAGCAAATTCTCTGAACTTTAACTTCCTATTTGTAAAACATTATCATACTCTAAGGAAGATTTATAGAGAGATTGGAGGACATTATAATAACATATGTATTATTATGTTAATAATAAATAATAATAAATAAGTAATCATAATAGTAATAATAATATTATTACTATTATTATGTGGCAAAAATTATATGAATATCTTATTTTACTCATAGCTATTTTTCCCCAGCTGAGTACTAGTAAGTGCTCATGATGACCCTTTCCCAGCATCACCTGTACAATCTTGAATTCTATGTACCATGTAACTCTAACATCTGGTCTAAAATGTTTGCTTTTAACCAATAATCTTGGACTGTCTCCTAGTCTATTTCCCATATGATGGAGTCTTTGATAATTCAGTGCATGAAAAAGCATCCTGAAAATAGAAAAAATGTATTGCGCTAGAGCAATAATCCATCATTACTTGGAGAGGTGAGCTCTATTAAAAAATAAGAACATTTGTTAAAAGGCAAACTTGGGGATTGAGGAAGTCATAAATGAAACCAACGTTAAATGTCCCTTGTTTTACACACTGATCAAATTTATGCTTACAAATATTATTATAATAAAATGTATGATTTTTGAAGAACATTTTATTTGATAGTATCATATTAGCAAAAGTAGAGATTTCCAAAACATTTCCCCAGAGAATATTTTCACAAATAGAAAGCAAGATGTTGATAGTGAGTTACTTTTCAAGAAACAAATTTTTACTAGTGCCTTGTGTTTTTCTTAGTAAGTGCATTTAATAATTTTATTTATTGTAGATTCCTTTGTCCCCCACATCCTATCAAAGTGAATCTTTATAATCTGTGGTTACTTGTTTCACATTTTCAGAGGTAGGAAAACCATGCTGGATCATTTCTGTTCTGAACCTCTAGAGCAATTCCAAAGCACATGAATTTTTTCCCAAAGGAATTACGGACTTATAATTAACTGAAAGTCATCCTGTTGGATAAGAAACCAATTGTCCTGTGTGAAAAAATTCCATTTTTCTCTTAGTCTATAAGGCCATCCAAATTGGGTCTGACAAATTTAAGTGTCCCTTGCTATGAAGGGCACACCAAAATTTCTGTAGGGGTCCCTCCACTATAGGCAATACATTTAGAGATACAAGCAAATTTTGTCATGATTCTTATTTAAAGAGACATCCCAAATTTATTTCTTATTGGATCTCTGCAACTTTAAAGACACTTCTATTCCAAGTTCAAAGTTACCTAATGATAGGATAAGCAAACTAAATTGAAGGAAAATAGCCAACAACAACAAAAAAATGTAATCCTCCCTCCAAAAGGAATTAGGCACTAAGGGATGGTTGTTTAGGCATTCTTAGCAGACAGTAAGAATTTACCCATTGGAATTATAGGGTATAAGGATCTCACAATATGACAAGCATTCTAGATCTGTTTAAACTGAAAAAGAAAAAAATGAATATTTGTCACCAAGGCACACATATTTCAATGATTTATATTATATTAGAATCAATATTCATACTTCCAGAGAAGTTACTGATAGGTCAAGAAATTATATTTAAACACTGGGCAGCTAGGTGGTGCAGTGGATAGAACACCAGTGGAGGAGTCAGGAGGAGCCGAGTTCAAATCTCACCTCAGACACTTGACTCTCACTAGCTGTGTGACCTTGGGCAAGTCACTTAACCCCAACTGCCTCATCCTGGGTCATCTCCAGTCATCCTGATGAATATCTGGTCACTGGATTCAGATGGCTCTGGAGGAGAAGTGAGGCTGATGACCTGCATAGCCCTCCCTCACTCAAAATAAAGTCAAGTGAAAGTCATGTCATTATTTCTCTGATGGCATGGTCTTCTTCAGCAAAGAAGGATGAATACACTATATTTAAACATTAAATTAATTTTAAAAATTAAAAAAGTCTTCAAAAATTATTAAAGGAACTGATTTTGAGGGGGAAATATATAAGAAAAAAATTACTGTACAGCTATTTTTTAAAGTGAAAAAGTATTTCTTATAATTGGAAAAAATATTATTAAAATAGAAAAAAAACTTTGTGACAATGTGGCATAATTCAATTTTTTTGTACCTGGAGTCAAGGACTAAAGGAAGTCAGGGAAGTCAGGAGAAATTGGTGAAGGGGAGTATTTATAGACAATGAAGTCATGACATGCAGAAATTGAGTATTCTGTAGGAGGTACAAGAAGGTCAAGGTCAATGGATTTGTATTATAGAGTGCAAGGGTGTGAAGAAGGAAGGGAGAGAGAGGGCCATAAAGGAAAAGAAGACTGAACTGGTAAGAAAGAGGAAAACTGTTGTTGTTGTTGCTGTTTATTGTGATTACTATTTTTAAATGCACAGATCATTCTGAACATTTCTTCAAGGTTTTCATTGTTAACATCTAAGAAATTACCGTGGCACATTCTGGAGAAGAAAACAACAAAGGAAAACACTCAAATGTATGCATATAGATCTATCTAAATGCATATGTGTATTTATGTTTTTAGGAGTAAAATGACAAGGTGGCACAATATATATTTTATTGATCAGAATTCAATATTATTCTTGTGATATTTCAGTTTTAATGAAAACTGTCAAAAATTAATTTGGGAGGCCATTAATGGAGGTATAATTAACAATAAGGAGAGATTTTAATAATAAGTTAATAATTTTTCATGTCAAGCATTAACTCAGATATGTGCCATTGACTTAAATATATGTAAACTGGAATCTATTGAGAACATTGTTAAGAATGGTGGATTTTCAGTTCAATGACTTGTGTTTGAATCATGTTTGACGATGGGAAAGTCACTTAATCTCATTTTCCTCATCTGTGAAATGAAAAGTTTGGCTGACATGATCTCAAACATCTCTTCCAGCTTTGAATATATAACTCTATGAGAAATAATTAATTCATCAATTAACAAATGTGTTAGATAACAGAGATACAACTACAAAAAATAAGGCATGTATGTTCAAAGCAATTTAAATTAGACCTTTCCAAGTGCAGACATTGTTGATCATGAAAGACAAAAATGGAGGAGTATCATGTCTACCAATAACAATACAGATAGCATATCTGTGTAAGAATGACTTCAGCTGTGTAGAACACACTGTGGAACAAGGGAAATTACTGCAGCCAAGTACCTTATTATGAAAGAGAGACAAACAGTATTATTTCTCATTTAAAAACAAACTTACTTTTCGTCTATGAGCTTATTAAAATCCCAACAGGTCAATTAAAGCAAATCATGCTAGCTAGAATAGAACATGAATAAATTTCATTCTATTAAATTTTCTCTGTCTTCTGAGAGTAACCTGTGTGAATTTCATATTATAGCATTTCATTCTCTCCCCTCTAGAACAGAACATTGGATATTTGTAGGAACAAACATTCCCTATACATTCCCTAGACCCTAGTTGTAATGGTTTATTTCTTCTGGATTAAGTAACATTTTAATGAAAATGCAGAGATGACAATGGCTCACTTAAGACACTGTGGGAAGAAGGCAATTGTTTTAATAGTTTAGCCCCAAAGGAAATAATATTCAGGTGTAAAATAAATGTGTCAGATACTGTTCAGATATTTTTTTCAATTTTTATGACATGATAGAAAATAGGTTACAAAGTCATTACAACCTGTTTTTCTACAGTGCTGCTTTTGCCTGTTCAGTGAGTGTTTCTTTCCTTAAAAAAATAATTTTAAGATGTAATGTCAGTATTATTAAAGAAGACTCAGATATAAGTGAAAAAAAAGAGGAAGAAGGAAAAAGAAAGAGAAAGGAAAGAGAGAAATACAAAGTAAGAAAGAAAAGAATGGAAGAGAGAATGAGAGCAAGGGGGAGTGAGGGAGAGAGGGAGGAGAAGAAAGAAATTAGGAATGCTTCTCCCTGAGGTCACAGCAAAACAAGAACCCAAAATATACCACATACCTACTTTATTTGAGTTTAACTGGAAGGGAGGGTTGGCAACTAATAAAGAGATAGTCTATACATGCCCTCACAATGAAAAATGTTTTCTAAATGAACATTCTCTATACTTCTAAAATCATGAAAAGACAAAAAATATGTGTTTTAGTCATATTTTTAAAGAAAAAATATATTCCATCATTTTTATGGCAAATGAAAGAAAAAACTGGTCCATAATTTGACAGATTTTGTTATATTAAATAATCAAGGGATGCTAGATTTGATACTGTCTTACACTGAAAATGACTTAAAATTTATTTGGGTCTAAAATAGACAACCGTGACAAGTAAGGGAGATATTAGGAGGCAAGGCCAGTGTTTGGTGTGCTGTCCCAACCACAGCATGTAGTGAATGCTTATTTAAGCTAAGAGGAATCCAAGGTCATATTATTGAAAATTATAAGTTAGTGACATTCAGCTTAATGAACTTTAATGGAACACATTAGAATACTTTACTCTAATGATTGAATTGAGTTATGCAAAAAGCAGTATCCAGTAATAGATAAAGAGAAGGCCTTATAGTCATTAAAACCAAAGTTCAATTTCTGGCTCTGATCCAGGGTAGAAATGGAATGAGTCACTGGGCAGATCACTAAAATTTTAAGTTGTAGACCTATTCTGATCTGCAACAGTGAAGGAGTTTCCTTACATGGACTTCCCTACAACAAAGAAAACTAGGTCTTTTCAAAATAATTTAGAAAATAGAATAATGTTAATGATCTAAGTAAGCTATAATAATTTACTATCGATGAGAAGGAATATAAAATAGATAAGGGAGGACATGAGGAAAAGAAGCTGGTCAACCATGTAACAAGAATGAGAGACAGCATATGGATACCCCAAGTGGCAAATTGATACCTTAGGGATATTAAAATGCGACATTCATGCTTCACAAAGCTTCAAGCTTCAGAGAAAACTGAGGAGTGGGGACATTTCAAAAGGATTCATTCTGAACATTAGAGAGGAGAGCAAAGCAACTCCAACTAGAAGAATATAGTGTTCCTTCTTTGTGTCTTCCCTCTCTGGCTGAACAAATTCTTGATCCTAGATCGTTTATACCAGGTGGAGGAGAAATGCTCTACCTTGGTAATTCCTGTCCAAGGTTATATTCTCCTGATTATTTTTCCCTCTCTTCTCATTTGCAAAGTATAAAATAACATACAAGTGCACACCTCTAAAGAAAGCTAGAAACTAGGTAGCAGGAACAACTCTGTCTAGAAAGTTATTTATTTATCTTTGGGGTAAATCCCCAAAGTCTCCCAAGTGCCCAAGGCATATCAAATTATTGTATATTAATATATTCTGGCAGAGCCAAGATGGCGGACTAGAAAGACACACTTACGCAGGGTCCTTCCCACAGCCCATAAAATACCCGTAGAGAGGGACTGTCAACAAATTCTGGAGCAGCAGAAGTGGAGAACAACAGAGATAGGAGGGGTTGGGGGGATAATGGAAGGGAGGGCAGTGGGAGGAGGGAGCAAATTGAGGTCAACACTCTTGGGGAGGGACAGGATCCAAAGAGAGGACAGAAGCAATGGGGGGCAGGATAGGATGGAGGGAAAAATAGTTAGTCTTACATAACATGACTATTATGGAAGCAAAACTACAGAGATATGCCCTATATTGAATTGCTTGCTTCCCAAAGGGAATGGGTGGGGAGGGAGGGATGAAGAGAAGTTGGAAGTCAAAGTTTTAGGAACAACTGTCGAGTAGTGTTCTTACTACTAGGAAATAAGAAATACAGGTAATGGGGTATAGAAAGTTATCTGGCCCTACAGGACAAAAGAGAAGATGGGGACAAGGGAAGGGAGGGATGTTAGAAGAGAGGGCAGATCAGTGATAGGGGCAATTAGAATGCTTGGCATTTCGGGGAGGGAGCAGGGGAGAAATGGGGAGAAAATTTGAAACCCAAAATTTTGTGAAAATGAATGTTAAAAGTTAAATAAATATATATAAGTAATATATATATAAATAAATATATATATTATTATATATATTCTGTTAGATGCTAGCCATATAAAGACAAAAACTTCTCTTGTCCTCAAGGAGTATCTGTGAGGAACAGTTTTGTCAGGATACCATACAGATATTGACATTCTAGCTAGGTTGTACAGTTGATAAAGAGTGGTGCATGGAATCAGGGAGATCTGAACTGAAATCCTGCCTCTGACAGCTACTATCTGTGTCAACTTCAAATTTAGAAAATGTAAACAGTACGTTGCTGCTGTTGCAGGTGGTGGTGGTAGTCTCAATGACCAATAAATAACCAATCTGAGTGATTGATTTCCCCCTAGAATTGGCTGTTCCTTAAAAATAAAGGTTTTGTTCACCTATACAGCCAATGTTGTAGTAACAGGACATATACAGGGTATGCTTTGAGTGGGCAGAAATTTGCTTCTGCAGTGAATTTGAGTTGAAACATTTAAGATACTTAATTTGTCTGCATCTAGGCCAGGGCTGTGCTAGCATGTTTAAAAAGCATCTTCTCCCCTTTCCTTCCCTTCAAAAAAAAAACAAAACAAAACTATACACAATACACTTTAATTTTAATCTTCATTTTGAAAAATTTTGACAAGAATTTATCTAAAAGCACACAGAGGCATTATTTATTTATTTATGTAACCTTTTTTTTAAAATTTTGAGTTCCTATTTCTCTCCTACTCATCCCCATTGAGAAGGTAAGCAAAAGATATTAGTTATACATGTGAAATTATGTAAAACTTATTACTATATTAGTCATATTCCAAAAGGAATAAATAAAGAAAGCGAGAAAGTTATACTTCAATTGATACTCTGTTAATCAGTTGTCTCTCTGGAGGCAGATAGCATTTTTTCATCATGAATACTTTGGATTTGCCTTGGAACATTGCATTGCTGAAAACAGTTAAGTCACTCATAGTTGATAATCATCATATCATTGTTATTGCCGTGCACAAGGATCTCCCAGTTTTTACTTCCCTTTGCATCAGTCCATATAGGTCTTGCTATGTTGTTGTTTTTATTTTCCTGAAATAACTTCCTTTATCAGTTTTTAAATTTAATAGTGTCTTATTTTTCCCAGTTACACGTCAAGAAAAACTTCAGCATACATTTTTAAAGCATTCATTTTTACAAGTTTTTGAGCTCCAACTTTTTCTCCCTCCCATCTTTTGAAAATGGCAGACAGTTTGATATACTTTATATCTGTGCTATCATGCAAAAATGTACCCATGTTAGTCACAGTTGTGAAACAAGAAACAGATCAAAAGAGGAAAAAAAACATGAGAAAGAATGAAGTGAAAAAATATTCTTCAATTTGCATTCAGAGTCCATCACCTCTTTGACTGTGGATAGCATTTTCCTTCTTGAATCCTTTGGTCTTCACTTGAATTATTGTCTTCATGAGAAGGACTGTCGTTCATAGTTGATCATCACAAAATGTTGCTAACACTTTGCTCAATGCTTTCCTGTATATGCTCATTTCTGCATCAGTTCATATAAGTCTTTCCAGTTTTTTCCAAAAATATGCCTGTTCATCATTTTTTATTGCACACTAGTATTCCATTAATTCGTATACCGTAGCTTATTCATCCATTTCTCAATAGATGAGTATCTTTCCAATTTTCAATATTTCGCCATGACAAAAAGTGGGGCTATAAATACTCTTGCACATGTAGATTCTTTTCCTTTTTTATGGTCTCTTTGGGATAGAGATCAAGTTAAATAGAAGGGTATGCAGAGTTTGGTCCCAAATTGTTCTCCAGAATGAGTGGATCAGTTCACAACTTCACAGCAGTGCCTCAGCATCCCAATTTTCCCACATCCTGTCCAACATCTATCCTTTCTTTTGTTTTTTTATATTGGCCAATCTGATAGTGGTGAGGTAGTATCAGAGAGTTGTTTGACATTGCATTCTCTAATCAAAAGTGATTTTGACCACTTTATAGATAGCTTTGATATCTCCATCTGAAAACTGCCTGTTCATACCTTTTGACCCTTTATGAATTGGGGAATGGCTTGCATTCTTACAAATCTGACTCAGTTCTCTATATATTTGAGAATTGATGTCTTTATCGGAGACATTTGCTGTAAAGATTATTTCCCAGCTTCTTGCTTTCTTTCTAATTGTGGTTAAATTGGTTTTGTTTGTGTAAAAGCTTTTAAATTTAATATAATAAAAATTACCCATTTTAAATATTATAATGTTCTCTATTTCTTATTGGGTCACAAATTCTTCCCCTCCACATAGAGCTTGCTCTTCTAATTTGTTCGCGGTATCACCCTTTATGTCTAAATCATGTACAGATTTTAATCTTATTATGGTATACAGTGTGAAATGGTGGTTATACCTAGTTTATGTCCTATTGTTCTCTAGTTTTCCTAGCAGCTCTTGTCAAATAGTGAGTTCTTATCTCCAAAACTGGGGTCTTTGTATTTAGCAAACACAAGGCTACTAGGGCATTGACTATTATGTCTTGTGCACCTAATCTATTTCACTAATCCACCACTCTCTTAGATAGTAGCACATAGCTTTGATGATTACTGCTTTAAAATACAGTTTGAGATCTGGCCTTGCTGGGTCCCCTTGCTTTGTGTTTTTTTTTAAATTCCCTTGATATTTTTTATCTTCTGTTCTTCCAAATGATTTTTGCTATTTTTTTCTAGTTCTATAAAATATTTTTAGGTAGTTTGATTGGTGTAGCAATGAATGAGTAAATTAGTTTAGGCAGAATTGTCATTTTTATTATATTGGCTCAGCCCACCTATGATCAATTGATATTTTCCCAGTTGTTTAGATCTGATTGTATTTGTGTGAAAAGTGTTTTGTGACATATGGTTCCTGGATTTGTCTTGGCAGGAAGACTCCTAAGTATTTTAAATTGTTTACAGATATTATAAATGGAATTTCTCTTTCTATCTGATGCTGTTGGGCTTTTTTGGTCATATAAAGAAATGTTGATCATTTATCTGGATTTGTATTATATCCTGCAACTTTGCTAAACTTGGTATTTATTTGAAGTAAAATTTTAATTGATGTTCTATCATTCTCTAAGTACACCATCATATCATCTGCAAAGAGTGTTGGCTTTGTTTCCTTATTACCTATTCTAATTGCTTTGATTTAATTTTCTTCTCATTGCTATAGCTAAAATTTCTAGAACTATATTGAATAATAGTCATGATATTGGGCACCTTTGCTTCACCCTTGCACTTATTGGGGAGTCTTCTGGCTTATCACTGTTACATACAATGATTACTGATGATTCTAGATATAAATATTGCGTGCAATTTTAAGGAGAACTCTCTTTCTTCCTATATTGTCTAGTGTTTTTAATAGAAATGGGTGCTATATTTTGTCAAAAGCTTTTTCAGCATCTATTGATTGCTATATGATTGCAGTTGATTTTATTATTGATATGGTCAACTAGATAGTTTTCCTAACATTGAACCAACCCTGTGTTCCTGATAAAAATCTCATCTGCTCATAGTATATTATGCTTATGAAAAATTGCTGTAATCTCTTTATTAATATTTAAATTTTTGTATTAATTTGCAGTAGGGAAATTGTGCTATAATTTTCTTTCTCCATTTTGACACTTCCTGATTTAGGTATAAACACCATATTTGTGTCATAAAAGGAGTTTGGTCTAACACATCGTTCACCAATTTTTCCAGGTAGTTTATGTTATAATGGAATTAAATGTTCTTTAAATGTTTGGTAGAATTCACTCGTGAAACCATTTGGTCCTGGGGGTATTTGGTCCTGGGGGTATGTTCCCATGGAATTCGTTAATGACTTGTTCAATGTCTTTTTCCAGCATAGGGTTATTTGGGGATTCTATTTCTAGATTTGTTAATCTAGGTAATTTATATTTTCATAAATATTCATCTATTTTGCTCAGATTGTGAGCTATATTACCATTTAATGGGACAAAATATTTCCTAATGCTGCTTTAATTTCTTTTTCATTTGAGGTAATTTCACCCATTTCATTTTTGATACTGGATATTTGGTTTTCTTATTTCATATTTTTAAATCAAATTAACCAATGACTTATCTGTATTTTTTTTTTCATAAAACCATCTCCTAGATGTATTAACTTAATATTTCTTAATTTCTTTTTTACTTTCAGTTTTATTAATCTCACCTTTGATCTGCAGGATTTGCAATTTGGTGCTCAATTGAAGATTTTCAATTTGTTCTTTTTCTGTTTTGTTTTTTTTTTTTTTAGCTGCATGCCCAATTTATTGATTTGTTCTTTTTTTCCATTTTGTTGAAGTAAAAATTTAAGGAAACACGTTTTCTCCTAAGTAACTATTGCTTTGGCTGCATCCCATTTTAAGATGTTTTCTCACTGTTGTCATTCTTTTTAATGAAATTATTGATTCTATGACTTGCTCTTTTATCCACTTATTTTTTTAGGATTAGATTACTTAGTTTATGATTAATTTTTAACCTATATTTCCTCCAATGTAATTTTATTATTTTATGATCTGAAAAGAATACATTTGATATTTCTACCTTTTTATGTTTGATTTTGAAGCTTTTATGCCCTAATATATGGTAGGATTTTGTTTATGTGCCATGTGCTGCTGAGGAAAAGGTATGTTCCTTTCTGTTCCTATGTAGTTTTCCCCAAAGGTCTATCCTATCTAACTTTTCTAATATTCTCTTTACCTCCTCAATTCTTTTTCATTTATTTTTGGTTGGATTCATCGAGTTTTGAGAGTGGACAGATGAGGTCCCCCATTAGGATAGTTTTTGTTGTCTATTTCTTCCTGTAACTCACCTAACTTCTCCTTTAGGAATTTGGATATTATACCACTTCATGCATATACATTTAGTATTGATATTTCTTTGTTGTCTGTGGTACATTTTTAGTAAGATGTAGTTTACTTCCTTATCTCTTTTATTAGGTCTATTTTTGTTTTTTACTTTGTCTGAAAACAGGATTGGTACCCCTACTTTTTTTCTTCAGCTAAAGCATAATAAATTCTGCTCTAGCTCCTTACCTTTACTCTGCATGTCTCTCTCTGCTTCAAGCATGTTTCTTGTAAACAACATATTGTAGGATTCTGGTTGTTGATCCACACTTCTATCCAATTCTGTTTTATGGGAGAGTTCATCCCATTTTCATTCACAGTTACGATTACTAACTGCATATTTCTGCCCCCTCCCCCCATCGTATTCTTCTTCCTGTTTGTCCTTTCTCCTTTTACCTTTTGTCTCCTCACCAGTGTTTTGGTTCTGTCTACCACCTCCCCTGATTTGCCCTCCTTCCTGTCAGTTCCCACCTACCTTACTTGATCTCCTTCCCTACTACTTGCCTCTCAGTTAAGATAAATAGATTTCTATATTCAACTGATTGTGAGTGAACATTCACCAATACTTATCACCCAGCCTCCCTTCTTCCCTTTCACAGTAATAGGTCTTTTGTACCTCATGTGCAATTTTACCCCATTGTATCTCTTCCTTCCTTCTACACACGTTGTGCTCCTCTTTCTCATCCTTTAATTTTACTTTAATGTCTTTCCCTCAAATTCATCTTTTACCCATATACTCTCTCTCTCTCTATATATATATGTATATATATATATATACATATATATATATATATATATTCTTTCCAGCTGAACTACTAGTGATACGATTTTTTAAGAATTACAAGTATCATCTTCCCATGTAGAGATATAAATAGTTTGGCTCTATTGAATCCTTATATTTTCTTTTCACTTTTTATCTGCTTATGCTTTTCTCGGGTCTTGATGTTGGAGATAAAATTTTTGGTTTAATTTTGGTCTTTTCATTGTGAAAGCTTGATACCCTTCTATTTCATTGAATGACCATTTTTTCCCCTGGATGTATTATGCTTAATTGTAATCTTAGGTCTTTTGCCTTCTGGAATGTCATGATCCTTGATATCATGATCCTTGACCTCCAATTTAATGTGGCAGCTATAAAGACCTGTGTAATCCTGATTGTGACTCCCCAATATTTGAATAGTCCATTTGCAGTGTTTTTTTTCCATATTTTGGTAGCTCTGAAAGTTGGCAATAATGTTCCTTGGAGTTTTTATTTGGGGATCTTCTTCCTGAGGTGAACAGTGGATTCTTTCAAAGTCTATTCTGCCTTCTGTTTCCAGGACATCAGGACAGTTTTCCTTGATAATTTCTTGAAAGAGATTACACAGGTCTTTGTTTTGATTATGGCTTTCTGGCAATGCAGTGATTCTGATACTCTCTCCTTGATCTATTTTGCCATTGTTTTTCCAATGAGGTATTTCATATTTTCTTCCATTTTTTTATTTTGATTTTGTTTAATCTATCCTTGATGTCTCATATATTCATTAGCTTCCACTTGTCCAATTCTAACTTTTAAGGTGTTGTTTTACTTAATTACTTTTGTACTTTCTTTTCCATTTGGCCAATCCTACTTTTTAAGGAGTTTTTCAAGTTGGCTCTGTTTTTTTCATGATTCTCTTGCATCACTCTCATTTCTTTTCCTGATTTTTTCTTCAGTCTCTCTTATATGATTTTAAGCTTCTTTTTGAGCTCTTACATGAGTTCTTTCTGGGCTTGAGACCACTTCTCATTTTTTTCCTTTGAGATTTTGCCCATAGATATTTTGACATGGTTGTCCTCTTTTAAGTATGTTTCACCAGAATAATTTTCTGTGAACAGATTCTTTTTGATATTTTACTCATCTTTTTTTTGGTCATTTTTCCTTTCTTTTAAATTTGATCTTTACTCCCATGGTGGAATAGGCTTTATGTTGGCATTCTTATACCAAGGATTGCAGTCTCTGGCTGTTTACCTGGTGCTGCACTGATGTTGCCCTGAGGCCAATAGGAGACCCTCATGCCTGGTACTCTGTTGAGGACGAGGGGTAGGGGGTGCAGCTGGTGCTGCTCACAATAGTAGGAGGTCTGACAGTTTATCTCATGCTGAGCTGAGGTCCTAATGATGGTGTCTGGCATGTTATAAGGCCAGGTGGGGTGCTTCTGCATTTCCTCAGGGCTAAACTGAAGCACATGGAGGTCTGGCCCTTGGTGGATGCCTATTTACCCTGGGCTGTGCTGAATTATGTGGAGGTCTGTCCATTACAGGATTTCTCTTTGTCCTTGGCTGTGCAAAAGCACATAGTAGTTCTCAGAGCTGAAGCTCCCTTGGCTATGTTAAGGCATGTGGGGGTCCTCATGTTGGCACTTGCCTTCTCCACCACACTGGGGTTTAGGCTGTCTTGCTGATTTTCCAAAGCAGGAGGCAGGAATTGCTGCTGGCTTGCTGGAATGCTTTCTTTCCTGGAATGCACTCCCCTTTTACCTAAGTGAGATCAGCATTTTTTGCCAGTCCTTCAGGTCTCCTGGGCTAAAAGACTGCTCCACCCTATGTTTGGGCTGGTTCTGCCATTCCAGGATTTGTTGTTGGATGTTATTTTATGACTGTTTTGAGGCAAATATGGGAGAGCCACAGTTGTTTACCACTTACTCCTCCTTCTTGGCTCCTGGAAGCAGAATCTTAGTCTTCATTGTTAATATTTTCACTAATACTTTCTTAAATCTAAACAATAAAAAAAGATGGCATTTGCCAATTTCTGAGATGTAAATATTTACAATAAAAAATTAACAATTGGATTTCCTGAAATAAATTCAAACTGACAGCAGCACAACCCTATGTACATCTCAGTTTCACCTATTCTATAGATGGTATCAGCTATATCACAGAAATTGTAAAGATGGACATGATATGATGAATACCCTCTTGCTTAAGAAATTAGGGGAAAAGTAAGAAAGGAGAAGGGAAAGGGTGAGTGGTCATTTTATTTCTACATGTCCACAGAGCTGTCAAAATAAAAGCAGAGTTTGGATACCTACATCTGTATTATTCTGTTACTCTTCATTTTAGCAAATGAATTGTTATTCTATTCCTATACTTAAAATCATAATAAAATAGCTATAATAGCTATTTCTACTATGCTTTCACAATGAAGGTGCAAAGGTTAACTTGTTAACATTTCAAGACTCATAAATAAAAAATTGCTCCTTACTGATACTGGGTATTATTTTGAAACTTTAATAAATGATCACAAAAACAGCATACTACAAATCATCCTGGAACACAATCCTGTTTGCTTTAATATCTTAATATTTTGTATTTGAGAACAACTGTGACTGTGCTTAATGGCAATCCTGCCCTGTTATTTCAACATGTATAGTTATTAGTATGGGGTAAAGAAGGTGTGTTGAAATTCCTCAGATAAGTCACATATAGAAGAAACTATTTTTATCATCTGCTGATTTTTGAGACTTTATTAAAGGATGGGTCATATTTTATCATCACATTTTTAAGTGAAAACATAATTTTTCTTATCCGTATTAACACACCTATCATCCCTGTTAAAGCACAATATTTGACACCGAAGTCATTAAGACAGATTAATTGCTCATGTCCTAAATTCATATAGTGACTCAGATAGCATGGTAAACCGAGAATTTTTTAAAATCTTTTCCTTTTTAATCTCTGTAATGAAAAATTTATTGTCTAAGTGTTGTTGATTTAAGACAGGTCAGGAGTGGCAGCTATCAGATACTATTTATCAAACTAGGAAGGAAGGAGTCAACACAGTTAAATCCCAAGCAATCAACATAGACATATCTAAATTTACACCTCTGGCTTCTGAAACACAATTAATTTGTGCATGTTTTCCTAAGAGCAATTAACAGCAGCAAGAGTTTTAATGTAATAAAGTTGTGATTCCCACAGGGACTATTTATAAAGAATATTACAGAGCAGCACCAGTTTTCCAACTGTTTACATTGAGAATTGATTAATAGCAGAACCATTAAGCTCTACATTTGGTTACATATAGCCCAAGTGAAGCGATACTGCTAATTAAGCAATCATATACATTTGTATGTGACATAGCTAATTCACTTTTTATAGGTCTTTAGGTTTTCCTGGAGGACCAGTAATATTCAAGAATGCATTGGCCAAAGTAAAACTGTGGATGTTTCCCAGTAAAAGTAGATTTCTATGAAAACCCTGAAAAAGTTTATTCAGCTTATGTGTCTTCTCTTATATGCTAAGGAAGCACCAAATTTTCTCTTAAGGCAATTAAGAGTGGGTTAAGATCAGTTAGTGTTCTTAAATGCCTCTAAACTAATTAAGTAGGGAAAGCAGCCAAGAAACTCCTGAAAAGATTAACTTAGAGAATGTCTAACTGTAGCTTTTACTTTAAAAGTAGAAGTCATGCAATACTATGGAAAGAATCTGGGAAAGTCCTAGAAATTTTTTAATTGTAGCAAGAGAAAGTTGAAGAGTATTTCTGTGTTAAATGGAAGGATCTACTTAACAGACAATATTTCCAGGACAGTTTTTCATCTTTTCAAATAAATTGCTTCTTCTAGAAATTATTTAACTACAATTTCCATACAAAATCATTATCCCTTCAATCACTATTCCCCCAATACTTCCCCCTAGTATTGTCCTAACAGAAAGTTATTGTCCCTTATCATTTGTCTCTCTGGCTTTTTCCTTATGCTAAAACTTAGGAATTAATGATACAATTATTTTCCTTTTTCAAGAAAATCTTTGGCCATTTCTTAAAATGATGCAATATCTACCTAAAACCGAGAACAGCATTATCTATAATGTGGGTGAAGTTGAAACCTTTGCAATAATGTCAAGGGTGAATGCAGGATTCCCATTGCCACTACTATTATTAAGTATAGTACTAGAAATGCTACCTATGTAAGAGAATAAAAAAAAAGAAATTGTAGGAACAAAAGTACACACTGAGGAAACAAACATATCACTCTTTGCCGTTGAAATGATAGTATACCCAAAGAATCAACTAAAAAGCTAGTTGAAAATATTTAAAATTTAGCAAAGATGCAGGCTATAGAATAAACCCATAAAAATCTTCAGCATTCCTACACATCCAACATATTCCTACAAATCCCAGCAGAACACATAGAAAGAAAAATTCAATTTAAAATGATAGACTACAAAAAATACGTGTGTCAACCTCACAAGACAAACTCAGTGATTATATAAACATAATTACAAAGTACTTCTGATACAAATAAAGACAGATATAAACATCTGCAGAAATATTCATTGCTCATAACTAAGCCAAACTAATGCAATAAAAATGACAATTCATCCTATGTTAATTTTCATATCCAGTGCCACAACAATCAAACTACCACATTATTTTACAAAGGTAAAAAAATTAAAATTCATCTGAATTACTAAAAGATCAAGAATATCAAGGGAATCAGTCAGGAAAATAATGTGAAGGAAGGCAGCCTAGTACTTCCAGATTTTAAGCAGTAATCATAAAAACAATCTGGTACTGGCTAAGAAATAGAGTGGTGGATCAGTGGAATAGAATAGGTACATAGTACACAATAGTATATGACTATAGTAATCCATTATTTGATAAACCCAAAGATTAAAGCTTTCAGGGTAGAACTCACCATTTGAAAAAATTTCTGTGAAAACTGGAACTCGGTCTGGCAGAAACTAGGCATAGACGAATATCTCACACTACATGTCAAGATAAAGTCAAAATTGATAAATGATTTGAACATAAAGGGTGATGTCATAGATTAATAGGGGGATCCAGGAAAATGCAACTGTCTTATCTATGGGTAAGTGAAATGATTATGACTAAATAAGATATAGGGAAGATTATGGGAAGTAAAATCAATCATTTTGATTACCTGAAACAAAAAGCTTTTGCACAATCAAATCTAATGTAGCCAACATTATGAGGGAAACAAGAAACTGGATGAAAATTTACAGCAAGTTTCTCTGATAAAGGACTCATTTCTCAAATATATAGGGAACTGAGCCAAATTTATAAAAAAAAAAAAATAAGAGCCATTCTCCTGATAGTCAAAGGATATGAACAGGCATTTTTCTGAAGAAGAAATCAAAACTATCAATAGTCTCATTTTAACACTCTAAATCACTACTGATTAGAAAATGCAAATTAAAATAACTCTGAGATACCACATCATACCTATAAAATTGGCTAACTAAAGAAAAAACGGAAAATGGCAGGTGCTGGAATAGATGTGAAAAAATCAGGACAGTAATGCATTGCTGCTGGAATTGTGTAGTGTTCCAACCATTTTGGAGAATGATTTGGAACTATGACCAAAGGACTATAAAATTGTACATATCCTTTAGCCCTGCAATGCCACTATGAGATCTGCATCCAAATGGGATCAAAGAAAAGGAAAAAAGGATCTCCACATACAAAAATATTTATAGCAGCTCTTTCTATAGTGTCAAAGAATTAGAAATTGAAGACGTTCATCAATTGAGGAATACTGAAGAAGGTGTCTTATATGATTTTGATGGAATACCACTGTGGTATAAGAAATGATGAACAGTATGCCTCATATGAACTGAAGTGAACAAAGCCAGGAGAAAATTGTGTTTATAAGAATGAGCATCTATAAGGAACTTAGCTACTCTGACAAAGACAATGATCCAAGATAATTGCAAAGGACCCATGATAAAAGTTGCTATTCCATTTCCAGAGAGAGAACTGATGAACTTTAAATGAAGAGTAAAGTATACAATTTTTACTTTTTTATTTGTATTTTGTTTTCTTTTGCAACATAGCTAATAAAGAAATATATTTTTGCATGACTTCACATCTATAGTCATTAACAAATTGCTTGCATTTTCAAAAAGGGATGATCAGGAGGGAAAGAGAGAATTTGGAACTCTCAATTTTAAAAAAAAAAGTGTTAAAAGGGTTGCTTTTTTACATGCAATTGGGAAATATTTAACAAAATAAATTTAAAAATTATAATTTTTAAAAATTAGCTAGGAGATCATTATCCAGAAGAATAAACTATATCAATCAGAATGAATAACATTAGAGTGTGTAAATAGTGAGTACATTTACCTATTTAAAAGTTGAAGTGTTTTCATGAGCTCATCCAACAGTGGATATACATATAGACAACAAGTTCATTCCCAAGTTGGGTGAATTGAGGAAAGTGCTCTAGATAGCTTCTGGAAAATTGTTAAGGTCCTTTTCTGAACCCAAATTTTGGAAGAAATTCAAGTTTGACTTTGTTTAGCACTAATATTCAACCAGTGCTACAAAACTGAATCTGAAGAACAAGGAAAAAGAATTTCAAACAAAGGGCAATGGAGAGGCATGTGGAAGCTGTGAACAGATTTCAACAAATTACTAAGGAGAGACTCCAAAGGACAGGGTAAAGGATGTTATCATGAAATGATAGGAAGAGAAGATGTGCTGGTCAGAGGGAAAGAAAGAGAAATGACACTGTACAAAGAGAATGATCTGTATCTCTGTAATTTCAAGAATAAGAGAGAAAGATTTCCAACATGTTGGGCAGATTTTTCCTCCTGTGGCAATCTTTTGATAGCATGGGGACAAGATTCACTAAGAATGGTCTTTCAAGGATGGGTTTCAATCTACAATATGAGATGGGAGTGTTCAATAAGACCACAGATCTTCTTTAGCAGTAAGGGCTAAGTATATTGAAGTATTGAGAACATTGGATTTGGAATTAGAAGACTGAGTTCAAATCCTAAAGTACCAATTATTATCTCTGTAAACTTTGGGAAAATCATTCAATGCTTCTGACTATTGTGTGATTCTGGGCAAGTTTTGACATCTGTCTGCCTCATCTATCTCGATTATAAAATGGGATTATAATAATAGCACCTAATTCTCAGGCTTGCTCTATTAAGTACCTGACATAGAGTAGACATTTAATAAATGCTTGTTTCCTTCTAGTCTATTTATTTGGAAGACAAAATAGGTCTTGAAAAGTTTAGTGAGCTGAAAGATCATGCAAACCATGTAAATACACATATCTAATGTATATTTGTAATACCTATCCTAACAATTATACAAAAGTGTTATTATTACCTAGGGTCTAAACTACTTAAACTTTTAGGTTGTTTAGAAATCTTCTAGTATTGAGTTCAAGGGTTTTTTACTTTTTTTCCTCTGTGTTATATATTTCTGATAGTTGGCAAAATGTATAGATCCCTTAGAGTTATATCTATATCTATGTATACACACATTTAATGTGTGAAATCAAATATGTAGAATTAAAAGGAAACCAATTTTATTGAAATATAGTTTATATATATGTATGTATATTTGCATATATATGTGTGTTTATTTGCATATATATGATACACACATACATACATATATGTTTGCACACCTCAGGATAAAGAAATTCTGATTTATACATATGCCTGTGTGTTTTATTTGTGTGTATACATATATACATATGTGTACACATGCATGTATACAATCTTTGCTTGAATATAAATTATGGAATCTCATCTATACCAACTATCCATTTGGCCATGCTACATTTTTTTTCTCTTTCTGGCTCATTTGACTGGGACATAACAAATATTTTGTATATGGGACTAGTAGTGGACTTTTCAAAGTCCTAAGCCAACTGCCTACTGAAACTCAAGTACATAAAATCATCATGATTGTCTCACTGCTTTGTCAATTCAATCAATTTTAAGAATCACAAGTAAACTCAGTCGGGGAGAAAGCTTTAAAATCATGTTTGACTGAATTGACAGGTTTTACAACCAAATTGGCTTAGGTTGCAATGAACTTAAGTTAACATCATGTTCTAACCAAATATTTTCCTTTTTTTCTTTTTAAAATATATTTGTATTTACTTCATTAAATGTTTCCCAATTACATGTAAAAAAACCCTATCATTTTCTTTTTTGTTTATTTTTTTCCTAATAACATGTAAAAAGGTTTTTAACATTCATTTTTAAAATTTTAAGCTACAAATTCATTCTCTCCTTCCCTTTCCTCTCTCCTCACTGAGGCTAGTCACTTAATATAGGTCATATAGGCACAATCATACAAAACGCATTCCTAAATTAGTCATGTGAAAGATAAAAAGATCAAACAAGAAAAATAAAGTTTACAAGGGTATACTTTATTCTGCATTTAGACTCCATCACCTCTTTCTCTTGAAGTGGATAGAATTTTTCACCATAAGTCCTCCAGAATTGTCTTGGATCATTACATTACTGAGAATAGCTAAGTCGATCATAGTTGATCGTGGCAAATATTGCTGTTACTATGTATGTATAATGTTTCCTGGTGGTCAAATAATTCTCAAATTATCTCTCTTTGATCTATTTTCCAAATCATTAGCTTTTTAATGAGATATTTTACATATTCTTATTTCATTCTTTTGATTTTGATTGTTTCTTGATATCTTACAGTCATCATCTTCCACTTGCTCAATACAAATTTTTAAGGAATTATTTTCTTCTGATCTTTTGTACTTCCTTTTCTATTTGGTCAATTGTACTTTTAAAATATTCTCTTTAGTTGACCTTTGTGCCTCTTTTACCATTTGGCTTATTCTGTTTGTAAGGTGTTATTTTCTTCAGTAATTTTATGCCTTCTTTATCAAGCTGTTGACTCATTTTTCATGATTTTCTTTTAGCCCTTCATTTCTTCTCCTATTTTGTATTTATGCCTCTTACATGATTTTTAAATTCTTTCTGAGCTTTTCCAGGAATTCATTTTGTATATAAAACCAACTCACATTTTTCTCTGAAGCTTTAAGTACAGCAATTTTGACTTTCTTGTCTTCTTTTGAATTTGTGTTTTGATTTTCCCTGTCACCATAGTAACTTTCTATGATCAGCATCTTTTTTGTTGCTTGGTTGTTTTTCCAAACTATTTCTCCACTTTTAACTTTATGTTAAAGTTGGGCTCTGGTTCTGGAGTAGAGGGAGTATTATTCCAAGCTTCAGATTTTTTGTACAGCTGTGTTCAGAGCTATTTCTGAGTGTCTGTAAGTTTTAAGTTCTTCCAATTATGTTTATTTCTCTCCTGGCATGTGCTGTAGTCTATGAGTGATCACAAGCACTCCTTTCTACCTTGAAACTTTTAATATGACCCCCACATCACTGAGGATGCAAGCTCAGTGAACTAATGCTCTTTCTTACCATGGGACTGTGATCCAGGACTACATCCTAGATCCATGTATGGCAATACAACAAAGTCCTCCATCCCGAGCAAGCAAAGGAACCATGGCTATCTCTTTCTCACCAGTTGTGTGTCCTGCTTATCTTTTGTGGTTTGAGAGCTCTGGAAACCACAGCTGCAGATCCAGTTGTCCCCAAGACCTATTGCCCTCTTGATGGCATTTCTTAAAGTAAAAATAAATGGAATGAATAAAAAAGAATCAATACACTATCTCCCAAACACGGCAAAAAGGCAAATTTTTCCTCTAACTCCTTTTTCTTTAATGAAAAGAAAGAAGGAGTAAGACATACTATTTATTCAGTTTTCTACAATATCAAACATTAAGCAAAATGCTACTATTTAAAAGAGTAACTTTTCTATTACTGTAAGTTAGATTTGTATTTGGTTTTCTGCAGGGAAATATAAGACTTTTTTAAATGAGTATATAGGTCAAAAGCACATTTTCAAACAATACTCCTTGATAACTCACTAATTTCAGGATAACAGTATGTAGAATTTACTTTTAGGAATATAACTTTTTGTGTAAGAAATACTAGTATCTACATTTCTGTTGTGAAATGAAATGCTCATTTACTGTACTTCAATGCCTCTTGCAACTAAGACATTTTTGATTCATTTCATTTTACATATTTTTAAATACACTAAAGAGGTCAAGAAAAAAACTGAACAATGTTAAATTATAAGCACCAATTTCCAAGTCCATTAAAATATTGAGAATGTCAGTCATAATGAACCAAAGTCAAAGTAATTAAGAATAAATGGGACATAAATCATAAACCTGATTTTCATTATCACCATCACTTTCCCCCAAAACCTTGGCACATCTGTAGTCTGCTTTAAATCTTCTATTTATATAGTTTAGGAAACTGTGATTTCTGATTGCCCCATTTCCATTAGATACATATTCAGATGCTTAATTACCCCATTTTGGAACTATCCTGGAATATATATTAAACTTAAGACAGGCTTTAATTATAAAAAGTGCAAGTATACCAGGGTTTAAAACATTCTTCTAGCCTATCATAGCTGACCATCAGCAATCTTCTTTTGGCTATAGATTAAAGTAATTTGGGGGAGAAGCAATAGAAGTATAGTATGTTCACACTTTGAATTTTAAATATTTCCTCTTCATCCTACTTCATCCTTGTCCTTATCTATCTCTCAAAAGAGAAATTTGGTCTGAAGTAGCTTATTTTAAATATAAAACAATATGTTCTTTCTGTGGAATGACTAACTTTGATATTAATCATAGAACTATGGAAATAAAAGCTTGAAGGAAAATAAGATGTACTTTTGTCCAATGTCCTCATTTAAAAGATGAAGTAACTGAGAACCCAAGATGTCAGGTTACTTTAGTTAGTAGAATTCTTTCTTTCCTCAGAAAGACTCCTGTCTTCCTAACTTCACTGTTTCTAGTAACATCACCACTCACCTCTGACCACAAGCTTGAAATAATTCTTAACATTTTACTATACTCCTTCCATCAAGTCCCTCTTAACTGATGCAATCCCATTCTCTCTATTCACATAGCCACAATTCTGATCCATCCTCATCATTACCTGTTCCCTAGACAATGCCTTTCTAATTGATCTCTCATCCTCCAGTCTCTTCCCTATCCAATTCATCCTTCATTCAGCTATGAAGTTGATACCACTACAACACAAGTTTTTAGACTATGAAGTAACAAGCTATTAACAGCTCCATGGCTCCTTCTTGCTTCATGTATAAAATCTCAATCTAGCTTCCATTTTTTTTCTAGGCTTATTGTACTTTACTCTCAGTGGTGTGACATACATTTTAGCAAAATTAATTTCAGTTGCAACTTCACAGCTAAACGTTTCCATAGTATACACTCTATAAAGCTCAAAGTATAATCAATATTGGGTCAGCTAGGTGGTTCAGTGAATAGAGCCCCAGTGCAGGAGTCAGGAGGACCTGAGTTCAAATCTCACCTCAGACACTTGACACTCACTAGTTGTATGACCCTGGGCAAGTCACTTAACCCCAATTGCCTCATCCTGGGTCATTTCCACTCATCCTGATGAATATACACAGATACATTTGTAGCAACATTTATTTCATGCCTACAAAAATCTGTAAGATGCCAAGAATTTACAGGAGTCCATGAAGTGATACAGAAATAGAAAGGGCACTTGACTACTCTCTAATCTATGTAAACTTATACCCCTGCAAGTGAGATTAGATTTTCATTGTAAGGTATTGAAACTATCCTAGAAACTTGTGTGGTTGGATTGGAGAAATAGTCTCAGGTTGTTGTCATTACTTCCTGATCTCCCAACTATAAAGAAGAAATGATGCTTGCCTGGTGGAAAAATAACATACAACTCAGGCAACTCATCTGAATCAATTCTAGGCATTTCCAATGCCTATCCTGGTTTGCTATCCTTATTCTAATATAACTAAGTAGATTTCCTTTTGTCAAGCATTACGTGATGTATAAGTGTTTTGAAGTGTTCTACTAAAGTACCAGATTACTGGACTGAGTTAGAATCAGCTGAAAACAACTTGGAAGATAATTTTGAGTGGGTACTAAACAAGCATTTCTCCTTCACATCAGACCTGGAATGTTGAAATAACTCCAATCAATAAGAGAGAGATTTCATAATATCCAGAATCATTTGTCTTTTCATATAGTACAGTAATTCTAATCCTTCAGTGGTGGGTGTCACTTTGTCCCTACTAATTTCTCCAAGAAGCATGATGTCTTCAGGAAAGTCTATCTTGGGTGATCAGTGCATAAGCAAAAGGTTTTGTGAAGATATGAATCCATAAGGCAACTCTCAAGGCTAAGAAAGTCAACCCTCAGGATCTCTCCTTTGAGGCCACTTGTGAGAAAGCATACGGCCACCATTTCTATACTTGAATTCTATCAGTGTCTTGGCTCTTTCCATATCTAGGGTAGGGCAAAATCTATTCTCCAAAATGACCTCTGATTTGTGTCTATTCTGGCTTGTTTAGTTAAAGGACCAGAAGATGGAAAATAAAGTGGCACAGTGAAAAGATTGTCAGAAGACCTAGGTTCATACCCTGGTGCTATAACTTTCTACCTGTGGCGTCTTGAGCAAGTCACTTGTCTTTTCTGAACCTCATATACATCATTTATAAAATGAAGGGACTGAATTCTGCCCTCTAAGATTCTTCCTGAACTAAGTCCATGATCCTAACACAGTCAGGAAATTGAAGACCCTGGACTCCCTTCTCAAACACCTGGGAAAATACAGCTTACTGGTACTTTTCCTGGGTATTATTATTAATTTCTCCTTGAAGAAAATAAAGTAAAAATGTATGCCTTCTTCCCCTTCCTACTCAAATCACCCCTCTCAAAAACAAATTAAAAAGATCTGCTCTGCTGAAATCTAATCTGGAAATCCAAAGGAATGAGTGAAAACAAGGCAGCTAGGTGGCATGGTGGATAGAAGGCTGGGCCTGGACTCAGTAAGAACTAATTTCAAATCAAGTCTCAGACATTTATTAGCTTTTTGAACTTGGGGAATTCATTTAACCTCTGTTTACCTCAGTTTCTTCATCTGTAAAATGGGGATAATAATAGTACCTACCCTACAAGGTTTTTATGAAGATGAAATAAGATCTTACTCATAAATCACTTAGCACAAAGCCCAACACATAGTAGGACCAATACAAATGTTACTTATATAGTTATTTAACAAAACACAATCCATTGTCTTTTATAGACAACTGGAAAAGGCATGTCTTCTGATAAGTCACACACACACTCCCCAGCCCTGACTCTTCAGATACCTTGGAAGCAACTCTAGTACCTGGTAACCAATAAGAGGAGTTCCCAGTGTCCTTTCAATAAGATTTCAGGTCATGTCTCAAAAAGAGATAGTCTTTGAATAAAGGACCATGCTCTGCAATTTGAGTCAGCTGCCTGAGAAATTCAACAAACTAAACAGGGATTACCCTGAGCAACTTCCGTCCCCCAAACTCCACCATTCTAATGGTATCCCCCTTAGCACAGAGCCTTGAACATGACAGTTTATTGTTACTTTTAATGACCTGAGTGGCATGGACGTAATTTATATTGTAACTCTATAGTTGTTTTATTTTTTAATTCACTTCAAATATCTATTGAGAACCATCTTGATTCTCCCTTTGGACTGCTTTGTGTCATAATGGTTATGCAGCTCTGGTCTCTGCCCTTGAGGAATATATAATGCTAACAGGGAAGGGAACTATGACATGGGCACCAACGTAAATCAAAAGATAATTAAGTGCAAAAGTGTACGATACAGTCAATGTTACAGGATTTAAGACATTCACAACATTTGTCAGAATGATTCAGGAAGAGTATAAAATGGGAGTGTCCAAAAGTTTATCTTCTTTCAGTGCTCACCTCAACTCTGTGTCACCTTCTCCTGTACCCTTCCATGATTTCCTTGAAATAAGCGTTGCCTGTGTTAAATATATCTAGAACTCTTTGTCTAGATCCTTCCTTTGTCCCCGTCACATGAAACTACTTGTTATAGTGAGTCACTATGATATCTCCTCACCACTCATCTGCAATATAAAGTTCCTTAAATCCATGGACTATGACATTTTTTATCTCCATTATTTCTAGAACCTAGTGTAGTACCTTGGACACTATAGGTGATTAATAAGCATATGTTGAATTTTAATACATTTCCTATGGATTCATTTTGGCTTTTCTTTCTCCCTCACCTCTCAACTCTACCTCATCTCTGTCACCCATCCTCTTCCCTCTATTCCCAATGCCACAACCCCAGTACAGGCCTGTCACTATCACTTTCCTGTGGTATTGCAATAGTTTTCCAGATGGTATTTCTGCTTCTGTTCCTCCCCTCTCCAATCAATGTCCCACTATCCAAAATAATCTTTTTTGTTCATAACTGAATACTATTATGAACTAAGTGTTAGGGTTAAAATCTAGATAATTTTATCTATATCTAACTTTAAAAATTAAAAACTAAAATGAAAGTTTTCTAAATGTATATTTCGAATGGGAAGGCTTAGGGTAAATTAAAAATTAAAAAATAACATACTAAGAAATTCTAATATAAAGAACTGCCATTTTCCATTTTCATTCATAAATTAAACCTCTAAATGGGGTTTTGATTTTCTTGTATGTAAGCCTGAGACAGCTCAAGACAGATTTTATAGGAGTAACTAACCCACAAATTAGAACAAATTTTTCTCTTCCCTTCAAAAACCTATAGAAATCTGTTCCAGAAAATCGCATGAGCCTAATTCATGCTTTGTTAAACTGAGCTTCAACCAAAAGATTAACAAAGAACTATTCATGAAAGATCAACTTGAAAACTGCATTCTTATTCTATTTTAGATTAATATATTCTAGAATTAATGAATATTCTATACTTTCATTTTCACAAATAGAATGTTAGGTTTTTGAAGGCAAGGGCCATTTCACTTGTTTCTATTACACCTGTTGTACTTGGCAGAGTGTTTTGCTCATAGTAGGTACTTAAATTGCATCTTTGAATTGGTTGAGCAGTATAAGAATAACAGACAACAAAGTCACATAAGAAAGATTAATTTAATTCACTGTGTGTTATCTTCATTTCCCATACATTCCTTATCTCTAGTTTCTTTTCTCCAATCTTCTTATATATGTGGTTGTAATGAGAATTTACAACTTATTGAGCATCTTTTTTTTCTAATTTGCAAGCCACACAATATATTTCTATATCCAGAGTCAGTGACATGTATTGCATATTGCCTCATCTGTGTTCCTTGTCTTTGTGTGGGCTCAGCAGTATTAATTCACTTTGATACCTAGAGATTGTACTCTTTGATATTGTCTGCATTTTGATGTTCTTTTAGTCCTATTTAAAAAGATAAGAAATGAACAATTTTTAAAAACCTAAAATATTCACCCTTATCAAAATCATAAAAAATAAAACTCATTTTATCTCATTTCATCACAATATCATCTCAGACCTCTGTGGACCAATAGTAAAGCAGTTGTTGTTGAAAGAGATGGTTAATCACTTATTAATTATAAGTATATGCCATTGTATTCATCACTAACTCAGTTTCTAGAAAATGTAATAACGATTTTGACATAAATATTAGTTTTCAAAGGCCTTTTTTCCTAGATAGCTCATGCAATATAGAACTTAAATTATGTATCACTATTTTGGTCTAGAAGAAAAGAGCAGGGAAAAGGAAAAAACTTATTAAGCCTGGAATGTGAATGGAAGATGGGATAAACCCCCTTCCAGCACTGATGAAAGTAAAGTAGTGAAGGAAGTAAAATTTACTTTCAAATCTCTTTTTCTTCATTGCAAAAATTCCCCTTCTCAGGCTAGAAGGATTTCCACAACAACTCAATCAATCGTCAAGCATTTACTAAGTGTCTATTCTGTGTGAGGCACACTGCTGGGCACCAATGATGCAAAGACATAAATGACATCACCTCTTCCATCAAAGAACTTATATTTTATAATGTATACAATTATATAATGTATAAAAGTTTATAATATATACAAATATGCAAACTGAGTATATACAGAATAAACAAAAGATGCCTAAGTGTGTCACTAGCAACAAAGGGTATCAGGAAAGACCTCCTGTAGGAGACAGTGTTGAAATTAACTTGAAAGGAAACTAATATTTAAAAGATAGGGAGGTGGGATCTTGTGTAATAATAAGGAGAGGAAAGATGATTTATATCATATGAGGAACAATAACAAGACTAATTTGTCAGTGTGTAAAGGGAATTAATGTATAATAAAGATCAAAATGTAAATTTGAGGTCAGGTGTGACTTTGAATGCCAAACAGAGAAGTTTCCATTTGATTCTGGAGATAATAGGGAGTCACTGGATTCTACCAAGCAGGAGAGTGACATGATTGGAACCGTACTTTAGAAATATTGTTTTGCCTTCTCTATGGAGCAGAGATTAGATGGAGGAAGGAATTAAGTAGGGTGAGTCAGAATACTCCTGGTTCTCTATTGTGTCTATGAGACTTCCTTCCTATTACAAAAACCCTGAAACTTTACTACCTTTGAGATTCCACTAATCCAAATTTGTCACATGATCAATATCATGGTATCTGTTATCTGCCATTTATCTGAGCAAGGACAGTGACTGATTCATAAACTTTCTCTATCCTCTCTCCTGGGGACTACAACAGGAAAAATTGGTATCACCTCAAGTGACCTAAATGATCAGTTCCATAATCTATTCCATTCACAAGGCCTATTCCTATACTTTGCCTCAGTTACACACTCAGTTACTTTTGATCTTCCCACCCCCCCAAAATGTTCCATTTCCATGTTCATGAAATTTGAAATTCATTTATCCAATAGTCATCTTCTATTATTTATTTTTCCCTATGTCTTTGGACCCTGTTTTCCATTCTCACCATGGCCTCCATTTCTTCTATCCCTCAGAACTTTCCCAATTTTTTCTGTGATAAATCTCTTCCCTTCATTGTCTTAGCACCTTGTTAAATCTATTTAAATCTTAGCTATTCACTACAAGGATAGTGAGAGGAGTTAAATAAGAAAAAGAAAAACAGAGATCCTAGAGGTCTATTGATTTTGTTCTGAGGATTTGAAGGGAAAAAAGGGAAAGTAAAAGGTGTTACACTAGTGTAAAAACAAAGGAAGAAGGAGATGAAATTTACTATGTCCTTTTATCCTTGAATATTTTTTCCAATTACATGTAAAGATAGTTTTCAATATTCATTTTTGTAAAGTTTTGAGTTCTGAATTTTCTCCCTCCCTCTTCAAGATAGTAAGCAATCTGCTGTAGGTTATACATGTGCAATTATACTAAACATATTTCCACATTAGTCACATTGTGAAAGAAGGATCAAAATAAAATGGTAAGAAAGAAAAAAGCAAAAATAAAGTGAAAATGTTACATTTCAATCTGCGTTCAGGCTCCATAGTTCTCTGTAAATATATTTAGCACTTTCCATCACAAAATTTTTGAAACTTTCTTAGATCATTGTATTGCTGAAAGGAGCTAAGTCTATCAAAGCTAAGCATTGCACAATGTTGTTCTTGCTTTGTACAATGTTCTGGTTCTGCTCAGTTCAATCAATATCAGTTCATGGAAATCTTTCCAGGTTTTTCTGATATCTACCTGTTCAACATTTCTTAAAGCACAATAGTATCTCCTTTCATTCATATACAACAGTTCATTCAGCCATTTCCCAACTGATGAGTATCTCTTCAATTTCCAATATTTTGCCACCACAAAAAAAAAGGTGGCTATATTTTTACATAAGTAGGTCATTTTCCCTTTTTTTGTGGTCTTTTGGGATAGAAACTAGTACTGGCATTGCTGGATGAAAGAGTATGCATAGTTTGGTTGCTCTTTGGGCAGAGTCCCAAATTGTTCTCAGAATGATTGGGTCAATTCACAAGTCCACCAACAGTGTGCAGTGTCCCTTTTTCCCCACATATTCTCCAGCATTTATCATTTTCCTGTTTTGTTATGTTAGTCAACCTGATAGATGTGATATGGTACCTCAGAGTTGTTTTAATGTGCATGTCTCTAATCAATAGTGATTAATAGTGAATAATCATATGATTATAGATAGTTTTGATTTCTTCCTCTTAAAACTGCTAGCTCATACCCTTTGACTATTTATCAACTGAGGAATGACTTGTATTCTTATTAATTTTACTGTTTTCTATATATTTGAGAAACAAGGCCTTTATCAGAAATACTGGCTATAAAAATTATTCCTCAGTTTTCTGCTTTCTTTCTAATCTTGGTTGCATTGGTTTTATTTATGTAAAAATAAATTTAACTTAATATAATCAAAATGATCCAAAATGCATTTCATAGTGTCCTCTATATCATTTGATCGTAAATTCTCTCCTTCTCCATAGATCTGACAGGTAAACTATTCCTTGCTCTCCTAATTTGCTTTTATCATCTCATGTCTAAATCATGTTCCCATTTCAACTTTATCTTGATAAGGGGTGTAAGGTGTTGGTCTGTGCCTAGTTTCTGCCATACTATTTTGGCATTTTCTCAGCAGTTTTTGTCAAACAATGAGTTCTTATTCCAGAATCTGGAGTCTTTGGGCTTATCAAATGGTCTATTATTATGATAATTTATACTTGTATCTTGTATAACTAACCTATTCCACTGATCTACCACTTTATTTCTTAGCCAGTAACAAATACTTTTGATGAGTACTATTTTATAATATGGTTTGAGATTTGATATCCCACCTTCCTTTGCATTTTTTTCATTAATTCCCTTCATATTGTTGACCTTTACTCCTCCAGATGAATTTTGTCATTATTTTTTCTAGTTCTATAAAATAATTTTGGTAGTTTGATTAGTATGGCAATAAACAAATTAGTTTAGTCAGAATTATCATTTTCCTTATATTCATTCACACTACCCATGCATAATTTATATTTTTCCAGTTGCTTAGATCTGTCTTTATTTGCATGAACAGTGTTTTGTAATTGTGTTCTTGGGTTTGTATTGGCAGGTAGAATTTTTTATATTGCCTAGAGTTATTTTAAATGGAATTTCTCTTTCTATCTCTTGGTGCTGGGCTTTGTTGGTAATATATAGAAATTCTGATGATTCATATGGATTTATTTTATATCCCACAACTTGGCTAAAGTTTGTTAATTTTTTCAAGAAATTTGCTATCTGTAATGATTGGAGTATCTGATAAGAAGATAAAAAAACTGAAAAAGGGTGGGACATAGTGGGAATCACGTAAAAGTTGTTCTTTTGAAATGCATAAATAAGCAGTCACTAATAATCAATAAACATTCAAGCACTGTGCAAAGAATTGAGTTTACAAAAAGAGGCAACAGACAGCCCCTGGCATCAAGGAGCTTACAATCATATAATATATTATACATGTTTGTGTGTGTGTATAAAATATGTTTGTGTATACATGTATATGTGTATGTATGTATGTATGTCTATAGACATAGACACATACATATATGTGTGCGTTGTTTATATATACATATATAGGGGTGTGTATATATACATTATATATGAGGGCTGAACATAAATACATCAGCTTGGTATAGAAATACATCAAATCCAAGGAGAAGCAAGTGGTGATGGAGAGGAAGGGTGAGAGGGAGAAGAATAATGGAGGAGGGATACTCCAGGAGCAGAATAAACTTTTTCATCCTGAAAGGAGGTTCAAAAGAAAAGAGGGGGGACAGGAGGAAATAACCAGAATGTAAAGGGTACTTCAGATAATCTTTTAGATATTTGAGGACTCATAACTCCCATCCCATTGCTAGTGTTCTCCCTCATCATGTTGTCTCCAATAGAATTTGAGCTACTGAGGGCAAGTACCATATTTTTTGCCTTTTTTCTCTTCCCAGCACTTAACACTATGCTGTGCAAATAGTACGTCCTTTGTAAACATTTGCTTACTGATTGATTTATTGAATAGAGTTAAGCAAACTGAGTCAAGTCAGTTAAAAGTCTATTGCAACAGCTCAATAATAGCTGATATAGTGGCTCTCCAACCTTTATCTTATCCTCAAACGCCCCCCCCCCCCCCCAGCCATCTACACACTTTCTCAAAAAGAAGTTTGACAATTCATCTCCTATCCCAATTTGTTTGCACATACTGGCCTTCCATATCTGGAATGCACTCCTCCTTCACTCAAGTTTCTTTGAATTTTTCTTGCAAGGTTTGCCCCATGTGCCACTTCCCATGCAATCATTTCCTTTCAAATCTATGAACATCTTATAACCTACCTGACCCCCCAAAAGTATAATATAAGTTTATTGAGAGCAAAGACTGTATCTCTATCTCTGTCTCTCTGTGTGTACATATGCATGATATATGTATGTATGTATACATATGTGTATGTGTGTATGTATATACACATATATGTATATGTATATATATACCCACATTCTTTTACCTGTATCCTGTGCCAATGGCGTGAATAAACTGTGTTTAACATAAATTTGTTGAATTATTTATGACCTACCCCTCTTGAAATTTCTTATCATGTACCTTTGTATATGATGCATACATCTCATAAAAATGTAAACATTTTAGAGTATACACTTTCATTCTTTTCTTTCTATCCCTCTTCATATAATGCCTTGCACATAGTGAGAGCTTAAAACTTTGCTCTGCTTCTGACTTTAAGACTTCAAAACTGTGTCTCAATCACGATCTCATCTTTGAACTTCCTGTAGTTCTTGGGACCTTGCCTTGGAATATTCAATTTTTCCCTGCAGCCTTTTTACCCTGCAGTGTCTATCAGATGCACTTTTCTCCCCATTCTTCATTCATTAATGAGCTTCTCCTAGAATCTCTGTTTTGTAGAGAGGCCCAGCTATAAACATTTTCATACATCTGGATTTTTTTTTATGTTTTTTCAATAATCTCCTTGGACTATACTCCTAGCAGTGAGATTATTGCATCAAAGGGTATGATTGTTTCAGCCACTTTAATTGCATACTTCCAAATTATTTTCCATGGTTGTACTGGTTCAGTGTTCAATCAAAAATGTGCTAATGTGCCTATCTTATTACAACCCTATCAATATTGTGTATTTCTATCTTTTGTCATCTTTACCCATTTGTCCTCCCAAAGATACTCTTTTCTTTTTTTATCCTAGGTATATCCATTTCTATTTATGCAAGATTTTTTATTGTGAAGTAATATGCTCTAGTTCATCTTTTTAAAATTTTCTTTATCCCTTCTACTCATAAAAAAGAGATATGATCTCTCTCATTAGATTGTAGCTTCTTAAAGACAGGTTGTTTTTCACCTCTTTCTGTGCCTCCAGTGGTTAGCATAGTTCTTGTTTATTAACTGACTGATTTTCTGTTTTTCTTATTTTTATAATATTATATTTAATATAAAAGTCCTATATCTATTTTAAGTTTCTTGCAGAATTGGTCTAAGCCAGACTGCATTCCAGTTTTCCCACCAGTTCTTAGAGATTTCTTTCTTAAAGTGATTAATACGTTCAGGTTTGTCAAATATTGAATTTCCGAGTTTGATTATTTCTGATTTTCTCTTTTTTAATTTGTTCTATTGACTTGTTTTTCTATTTTTTTAAATCAGATCACTCCACTTTTCCCACCAGTTCTTAGGGATTTCATTCCTAAGTAACTGATATTTTCAGGCTTGTCAAATATTGGATTACTGAGTTCTATTTTTTTATGATTCTCCCTTATTTAATGTGTTCCATTGATTTTTTTCTACTCTTTTAAACCAGTAACAAATGCTTTTATTGACTCAACCTTTATACCATTATTTGAAGCTGGTCTGGCAATGCTTACTCACCCTTTATTTTTATTATTTTTTCCATTATTTCCTTTGATACTTTAGATTTTTTTGGTCCTTCAAATGACTTTGCTATCTTCTTTCTAGTTATACAAAGTATTGCTTTGGTAGTTTGATCAGCATAAGATGCTTTTTATTATAAAAAAATGCACATATGGCTATATTTTTAGGCTTTTAGCACAAATGAGTGATATAATCTAGCAAAAGTTTCTTCTGCATCTCTTGCGGTTCTAGGTGGGAAAGTAGATAGAACATTTGGCTGGAGAGATAGGACCCTGAGCAAATCGTTCAAACCTGTGCTTTCCATAGTTTCTCAACTCTAAAACAGAAATCTTAAAATCTCGTATTTCAAAAACTGTTATAAGGATCAATTGAAAAAAATATTTACAAAGTGCTTAGCACTATACCTAGAACATGTTAGTTACAAAAGTTTTGAAACTTTTGAAATATGACTACTTATGCTGATTGTCTTCTTAACATTGTACATTTTATGCCTTGTATAAATTCAATTTGATCATAATGAATTATTTCTTTAATTAATTGGTGTAATCTTTCTAAAGGAATTTTACCTAAATGTTTAAAATTACTATACTTTGGGGGGAGGAGCCAAGATGGTGGAGTAGAAAGATACACATATGCTAGTTCCCAACCCACAGCCCATAAAATACCTGTAAAGAAGAACTCCCAACAAATTCTAGAGCAGCAGAAGCCACAGAACAATGGAGAAGAGGAGATTTCTGTTCCAGAGAGACCTGAAAAATTGACACAAAAGGTTCGTGGTGCATCAGACCCCAAGCAGAGACCAGCCTTGCCTTGGCCACGCAGCACTGAGAGGAGCAGATCCCAGGATGCCTCAGGGACAGAATCTCCAGCAGCCCAGCAGGTCCCTCCACCCACAGGTGACAAACGTCAGTGAGAGGGTCTTTTGGGCTTGCCTAGAGGGGAGCAGGGTATCCCCATAACTCAGGCCCCCTCGGGAGGCAGCAGCAGAGGCAGCAGAAGACAAGGGCTGCCAAAGCAGGCAGGAGCTCAGATCCATTGTTGAAGGTCTCAGCATAAACCCCCTGAAGGAACTAAGCACCCTCTGGCAGCTCTGCCCCACCTGAGCACTTGAACTTAATCTCACGCTGAATAGCAGCCCTGCCCCCACCAAAAGCCCTGAGGCTGGGAAGCAGCATTTGAATCTCAGACCCTAAGCACTAGCTGGGTGGATCTGGAGGTGAGGTGGGTGTGGAGAGGAAATTCAGAAGTCATGAAACTGGCTGGGAAAATGCCCAGAAAAGGGAAAAAAAAAATAAGACCATAGAAGGCTACTTTCTTGGTGAACAGATATCTCCTCCTATCTTTTTACATGAGGAAGAACAATGCTTATCATCAGGGAAAGAAATAGAAATCAAGGTTTCTGTATCCCAAACATCCAAAATAAATATTCAATGGGCTCAGGCCATGGAAGAGCTCAAAAAGGATTTTGAAAATCAAGTAAGAGAGGTGGAGGAATAACTGGGAAGAGAAATGGAAGAGATGCAAGAAAAGCATGAAAAGCAGGTCAACACCTTGCTAAAGGAGACCCAAACAAATGCTGAAAAAAATAACACCTTGAAGAATAGGCTAACTCAATTGGCAAAAGAGGTCCAAAAAGCCAATGAGGAGAAGAATGCTTTAAAAAGCAGAATAAGCCAAATGGAAAAGGAGGTTCAAAAGCTCACTGCAGAAAATAGTTCTTTCAAAATTAGAATGGAACAGATGGAGGCTAATGACTTTATGAGAAACCAAGAAATCACAAAACAAAACCAAAAGAATGAAAAAATGGAAGATCATGTGAAATATCTCATTGGAAAAACAACTGACCTGGAAAACAGATCCAGGAGAGACAATTTAAAAATTATGGGACTACCTGAAAGCCATGATCAAAAAAAGAGCCTAGACATCATCTTGCATGAAATTATCAAGGAAAACTGCCCTTAGATTCTAGAACCAGAAGCCAAAAAAAAATATTGAAAGAATCCACCTATCACCACCTGAAAGAGATCCAAAAAGAGAAACTCCTAGGAACACTGTGGCCAAATTCCAGAGTTCCCTGGTCAAGGAGAAAATATTCCAAGCAGCTAGAAAGAAACAATTCAAGTATTGTGGAAATACAATCAGGATAACACAAGATCTAGCAGCCTCTACATTAAGGGATCGAAGGGAATGGAATAGAATATTCCAGAAGTCAAAGGATCTAGGACTAAAACCAAGAATCACCTACCTAGCAAAACTGAGTATAATACTTCAGGGGAAAAAATTGTCTTTAAATGAAATAGAAGACTTTCAAGAATTCTTGATGAAAAGACCAGAGCTGAAAAGAAAATTTGACTTTCAAACACAAGAATGAAGAGAAGCATGAAAAGGTAAACAGCAAAGAGAAGTCATAAGGGACTTACTAAAGTTGAACTGTTTACATTGCTACATGGAAAGAGAATATTTGTAACTCTTGAAACTTTTCAGTATCTGGGTAGTTGGTGGGATTACACACACACATACACACACACACAGAGAGACATGCACAGACAGAGAGCACAGAATGAATTGATTAGGATGGGATCATATCTTAAGAAAATGAAATTAAGCAGTGAGAGAGAAATATATCAGGAGGGGAAAGGGAGAAATGGAATGGGGCAAATTATCTCTCATAAAAGAGGCAAGAAAAAGACTTTTTAGTGGAGGGATAAAGAGGGGAGGGGAGAGAAAAACATGAAGTTTACTCTCATCACATTCCACTAAAGGAAGGAATAAAATGCACACTCATTTTGGTATGAAAACCTATCTTACAATACAGGAAAGTGGGGGAGAAGGGGATAAGCAGGGTAGGGGGGATGATGGAAGGGAGGGCAATGGGAGGAGGGAGCAATTTGAAGTCAATACTCGGGGAGGGAAAAGATCAAAAGAGAGAATAGAAGCAATGGGGGGGTAGGATGGGATGGAGGGAAATATAGTTAGTCCTATACAACACAACTAGTATGGAATTCATTTGCAAAACTACACAGATATGGCCTATATTGAACTGCTTGCCTTCCCAAAGGGAATGGGTATGGAGGGAGGGATGAAAAGAAGTTGCAACTCATAGTTTTAGGAACAAAGTTTTGTTCTTGCTACTAGGAAATAAGAAATACAGATAAAGGGGTATAGAAAGTTATCTGGCCTACAGGACAAAGGAGAAGATGAGGACAAGGAAAGGGAGGGATGATAGAAGAGAGGGCAGATTGGTGATAAGGGCAATCAGAATGCTCGGTGTTTTGGGGTGGGGAGAGGGAACAAATGGGGAGAAAATTTGAAACCCAAAATTTTGTGAAAATGAATGTTAAAAATTAAACAAATAAACTTAAAACAAATAAATAAAAATTACTGTACATTAATGAAATCTGGCTAGAGTACTCTTTTGCATTGTTCTTTCCTACTTTAGGTATTAGGACTATTTGTCCTAATATTTGTCACATAATAGAAGTTTAATAGAATGATTTCCAGTATGAATTTGAGAGTAATTTAGGTAGTATTGACATTAATTATTCTTTAAAAGTTTGATAGAATTCTCTAAAAAGGTCCGTCAAAAAGAGGATTGGTTTTTATTTGGAATTTCCTTTATATCTAGCAATATTTTCTTTTCTTAGCATTATTTAAGACAGCTATTTAGTATTCTTTTACTTTGCATATTTCATATTTGTGAAGAGAATTTATTCCTTTTTTATTCTAATCTTTGTTGGTATATAACTATGTTTATATATAACTATGCAGTATAAATTATTCTTATTAATTCTGGTTTTGTTCTTTTTTCATTTCATTTATTTTTATTATTTGTCCTCTTCTTTTAAATCACCATAACTAAAGGTGTATCAATTTTTACATCATTTCAAAGAATAAGCTTTTCTAATTTTTGTTTACAACTTCTTTGATCTACTTATTTATAATTTATCTATATTCCTACAATTTCAAGATTTTTTCCTTTGTGCTTATTTTGGGATTATGTGTTAGGTTTCTATTTTTTAATGATATTCAGACCATTAACCATCTTTTCCCCCTATTTTGCTAATGTATGTTTTGGGGTATGTAATTCTTCCTCTGAAGATGTTCTTTAGCTACATCTCAGAAATTTTTGTATATAGCGCCATTATTTTCATTCTTTTTCACAAAATTCTTTATTGTTTCTCTGACCTGCTCTTTACGTAGGATTTCAATAGTTAGTCTCCATATGGGTCCTTACTGTATGAAAAATACAGGTGACAAAATAGCCTTAAGAATTCAACAAATACTGACCTTGAACCATACAATTATTACAGGTAGGACAGTTGTCAACAATTACCGAAACATAATATTGATCCATTCAAATTTAAGAACAACATCTTAAAAGATGCTGCCATACACAACACTCATCTCTAAGCTATATAGAATGAAAAGTTTTAAAAAGTATAAAGACCTAGCAGAAGAAATTCAAATTCTGTTAAAATGAAGTACAACTACACCTGAGATCTTCTCTTCTCCTTGATATATATATATATATACACACACACACAGATACATACACATATATACATATAGACATATGTGTATATATATGCACATATATGTATGTGATATATACATATATATGTTGAACCTAGCAAAGATCAGTTCATACCCACATATTTCTTAAGTTACAAATGAGTTAGAATTTTCCATTTTCTACCATTTCAAGAGATCACAGAACATAAAATTAAAAAAAGAACAATAATAACAGGATAGAGACTTTTTCCAGGATCACTTCCCTCTGGACCTCTACAACCTGAGAATAAGATGAATAAACACTAACATTGTCCCATTTTTAAGCTTTGCGAAACACTATTTATTAAATTTAATTCGATCTTCATTTAGTTGACAAAGGAAGGATGTTGAGCAATTATGAAATTATTTCCTGAGAAAAGTTGTGGGAGAAAATAGTTTTAATGAAAAATTGATGACATATCCAACTAAGTAAAATTGTTCAAGGAGAATTCTAAGTTGAAAATGTCAGGAAGACTGCAAACAGAAAAATAATGGAAAATATATGTAAAAATCATTCCAACCAAATCTATCAGTGATAGTGGAACCAGTACATTTGAACCCCAGTCTCACCATCTCTGAGATTATTGACAAGAAAAAAATGGCAATGAAAGACTAAAGAAAGGAAAAACAGTAAGATTGAATCAAGTATAGATAAAGGAAATTCAGGTTGTGAGCAATGCAACAGTGAAGGCATTGAAGGATGTATAAAGTGTCAGAAGAAGGGGAAGATCCCAAAAAATATCATGTCTGTGAGAGAGAGAGAGAGAGAGAGAGAGAGAGAGAGAGAGAGAGAGAGAGAGAGAGAGAGAGAGAGAGAGAGAGAGATGGAGGGAGGGAGGGAGGGAGGGAGGAAGGGAGATGGAGAGAATATCAACAGCTACCAAACTCTTTAATCTCCCAAATATAAATCACTTTATGAGAATCATCTGTACTTGAATTGTGGACATTTTCAAGGAGAACATTCTTAGGAAACAATCAGATTTTTGCAAGAATATTTTTACAGAATAAGGCATGAATAGTGCCTCTGGAAGGATTTTCATCTTCATCTTTATATCTCCTGTACCTAGTGATCTGTATGTGGAAGATGCTTAATAATGTTTGCTAAATTGATTTCATAGTGACTTGCACATACAAGATGCTTAATATATGTTGTTGAATCGACATCTAGACATCATGACATAGAAAGAGCATCAATAAGCTGGAGAGTATCTGGACAAAGAAAATCAGGATGCTGAGATCTTTTGAATTAATGGTACTATACAATTATTTAAAAGAACTGGGGATGTTTAACCTAAGAGCAAAAAAGGAATTGAAGAAGGTACAAAAGGCTATCATGTGGAAGAGAGATTATACTTCTGTTTGGTTCCAGAGGACTGAGATAGTAGCAAGGAGTGGAAGTTGAAAAGTGGGAAATTTCATTTTGATATTAGGAAAAAGTGGAATGCCAAAATGGAATGGTTTTCCTCAAGATGTAATGCATCTCCCCCTGCCACACACACACACATACACACACATATACAAACACACAGAACACACATAAACACACACGCACACATACTGTGCTGAAGGTTTACAGGCAAAGGCTGAAATAGTACTTGTCAGTTATGTTGTAGAAAAAAATTCTTGTTCATTTGTGTGTTAGAATGAATAACCTCCGTGTTCCCCTCTAATTCTCAGACTCTGATTCTTCATTGATTATACATTCTCTAAATAATTTATCATGCAGTTTAGTCTTTATTTCCCATGATGTACTAGAGGTACCTTGTCCAAGGCTCAAATCTTTGCCTCTCATCTGCCAAGATTCAATTATAATTAAGGTTATGAAGTGGTTAAGAAATCTGCCCTGCATTTGAATGTCCAAATTAGCCAAATGGACAACAGAAGAGAATTAATTTTAATATTGATTTAATCATAAATGTCCCATATATTTCCCAGTTTCACTCCAAATCATATTAGCCTCAAAGTTCACTTTAATTAAGAGGAAATATTTCGTAAATAATGTCTGCCTTTATCTTCTTTCTGCAACATTCCATAATGTGTCATTAAATCGCTCAACTACGACAGTAACCATATTCCTCTAGTGATCTTATTAGAAACATAAATTTTTTTTCAAAAAAAGGAACAAATAGCTTGACATTCTTGCACCTGCCTGCACATTTTAAATGGAAATGAATTAAAGGATTTATCACTCTTTAATTGCAATGAAATGTGTAAGAATTCATTTAATTTTTGTGCAATACTGTAACAATGCAGCAAGATCCCCCAAGAAACAATTGGCCACATTTTTCCAATTGAAGAAACTGCTTCCTGAGGGATTTGATTATTTCAGACCCTTGTTGAGTCAATGGAACTCTTTTTTTTTTTTTTTTTAGCCATAGGCCACTGGTTAAAAGGAGCTAGTGCACTTGTCAAAGGTCCCCTCCAGCACTTTGTCAATCATGTTACTATCCTCTGGTGAAGTAGTAGTGTTTTGCCTCAGGGGCAGAATGGCCTTGGTTCAGATCCCTCCTCTGACAAACTGTGGCACTACAAAGTTAGACAAGCCACTTGATTTCTTATTGCTCCAGGAAATTTTCTAAAGGCTTAAACTGTAAGCCCACAGGCATAAATAATGAAATTACATATGTGGACAGAACAAACAAAAATCCTTGGGATGCTAATGTAAGTATTTAAACCAAATGCTTGAAGAAAATTTATTAGGCCAAAATTAGCACAGGCAGCACAGAATTAATTCATACTTCCTTGCATCTCAGCTTTAGAGGCTGCATTGAGTGTACAATCATCTCCAAACAGAAACTCATGCACCAACACTTCTGTCATTTTGGTCTTGGCTTGTAACCTTTTCAGACTGAAGAACTTACCATCAGGACAATAGTTGACCTTGAGGCTATGTTCATCCTCATTGAAAACATTTGTCAAAATGGCTGAAAACACCATGATAAAAAGCATGGGAGCAAGCACACAACCCTGTTTCACTCCATTGGCACAAGAGCTTTGTCCATTATCCAGAACCCAGGCAAACATGCCATCATGAAACTGACATACAATATTGATGAACTTCTCCAGGCAACCAAATTTTGACATAGTTTTGCATAAACCTTTACTACTAACAGTGTTAAAGGCCTTGGTCAGATCCACAAACATTGTGTACAGATCTCTGTTCTGCTCCTGGCATTTCTCCTGGAGTTGTTGGGCAGCAAACACCAAAAAAACACAAGTGTTTCATCAGCCACCACTACACCATCCATACATGGAATCATCAGTTACAACAAATGGAGAAGTTTTGAATGCTGTGGATAAGTTCACTTACCTTGGTAGTGTACTTTCCAGGGATGTACACATTGACAATGAGGTTGATACATGCATTGCCAGAACTAGCTCAGTGTTTGGGAGACTCTGAAGAAAGGTTTGGGAGAGAAGAGGTATTAGACTGACTATCAAACTGAGGGTCTACAGAGCTGTTGTGCTGACCCCATTGTTACATGCTTGTGAAACATGGACAATCTACCAGAGCCATGCCAGGAAACTGAATTGCTTCCATTTGAACTGTCTTAGAAAGATTCTGAGGATCACCTGGCATGATAAGGTACCAGACACTGAAGTCCTTGCTCGAGCTGAACTGCTAAGTATTCAAACTATGCTTCAAAGAGCACAGCTCTGATGGTCTGGCCATGTTGTTTGAATGCAAAAGTACACTTGCTAAAAAGACTATTTTATGGAGAACTTGAATGGGGAAGGTGATCACATGGTGGCCAGAAGAAACGATACAAGGACACTCTCAAGGTCTCCCTCAAGACCTTTGGATTTGACTGTGTAACATGGGAGACACTGGCACAGGACCACTCAGCATGGCATGCCCACATAAGAAAATGTGCAGTGTTGCTCTTTGAGCAAAGCAGAATTGAGACAGCACAAAGTAAACACAGGATGCGCAAATTTGGGATATCCACTCCAAATATTCAAATGGACTGTCTGTGCCAAACCTGTGGTAAAGCATTCTGAGCTCATATTGGCCTGATCAGCCACTCAGACACACTGAAATTTTACTTTACACTGGCGATGTCATTTTGGTCCTCTTCAAACATGAAGGACAACAACCAAGCAACCAAGGAAACTTTAAAGTCATCCCATTCAACTACTATATGAAGGATAAGCTTCACATACAGTACAACACTTTTACTGATTGGGAAGCCACTACTTATAAAAGACAATTCATTTGACATCCATAAATTGCCTACCACTAATTGGAAATAATAATAGCAACCATAGCTAGTATTTATGCAGCACTTTAAGATTTTCAAAGCACTTTACAAATAACATTCAATTTTATTCTCACTACAGTACAGGTAGTTAGAGGTTATGCTTAGCCTAGTTTTACAGATGAAGAAACTAAGACAGACAGAGGTTAGGTGACTTGACTAGTAAGTAAAGTAAGTGACTGAGCCCATATTTTAACTCAGGTTTTCCTGACTCCAGGTCTACTTTTCTAGCTATTTCTCTATCCTACTGCCTTTTGCACTAGACTCTGAGCTTCCTGAAAGCAAAAACTCATTTTTTTAAATTTACTTTTTGTCTTCAGTGCTTAATCCAGTGACTAGCAGATATAGTATATTAAGATAGCTTAATAAATATTAGCTGATTTACATATTCTCACTACTGAATCAATGGGAAGAGCTCTAGCTCATAACCCAAATCTTCAGATGCACATGCTCACCATGCTAATTAGATTCTTGCTGCTGATATAATTTCTTTATGTTGGCAACTCCCAGTGTTTTAAAGCTAGAGAATCTGTACTCACTTTTCTAAACCCTGTGATTAAGAACTGCCTTGGGCCCATAGAAAGCTCCTTTCTCTACTTAATCTTTATCCAGTTCAGCCCTTCTCTGTCCTCCCTTTCTAATACTTATTATGTATATCATTACCTTCTATTTATCTCATATATACCTTTATGTATATAGTTGTTTGTATTCTCTCTCCTTCATTGGACTTCATTGGACCATTGAGGACAGGGACTGAATTTCCACGTTTTTTTTAATGCTCAGACACAGTACAGTACCTGATACACAGTAAAACATTGAAGAATGACTGTTACCTGTTTGCTGGATGGATTGATCACAAACAAATCACTTAACCTCTAAAAGTCATTTGTAAAACATGGATATTATTCATGTCATGCTTCTTATTGGTTTGTTGTGCTGTAAGTACTTTGTATATTAGAGCAACATAAAAAGGTGAGTTATTATTAATTATATACAGGTGGAGGAGAGAACACTCCATGCATAGATCGTCATTAACTTAAAGGCCAAGAGGCAGGTGGCATTGAAAGAATGATAATTGGTCCAATTTGACAGTAGTATAGGTCAAGGGGAAGGGTAGAGACATGGAATATACATGGAAATTTGGGTTAAAATGTTAAATTATGGAGGAACTTGAATGACAGATTAAAAATTTTAGATATTTTTCCATGAATAATGGGGAGCCACTGAACATTTTTGTGCAGGGGAACAAGGAAGAAGATTTATTTTTAATTCAAGTCAAGACAATGAACCCAATAAGAAATGCATAATAATATTCCAGGTGAAAGAAAATGAGAGCCTGAACTACATCAATAACAATGGGAAGGGGAAGAAGATGGGAAAGAAAGATTTTGTAGAAGGAGAATCACTCAGACCTAGTGAACATTAGATGTGGGGTAGGAGAGAGAATTCAAAGGTGATGCCAAGGTTTGGAGGATAAGAGACAGCTGTGTCAGTGCTGTGAAGAGAAAGAATTTATTCAACAGAAGGAAAAAAGTTTTTAGGGAAAGCTGGTGGATTTGACTGAGTTTGAGGTGTTGGTCATTTCAGGAGATAATTAATCAGTAATTTGAAATATAGCTTTGGAACTCAGAAAAGTGATCAGAGCAAGTGATACAGGCTTAGAAGTTGTCTAAATAGAGGTAATCATTGAAACTCAAGAGATGATGAGGTGTGTGTGTGAGAGAGAGAGAGAGAGAGAGAGAGAGAGAAAGAATGTGTGTGTGTGTGTATGTGTGTGTGTTGAGAAGAGTTCAGTCAGCTAAGGACTTATTTTTAAATAAGTGAAAAATAGATGGCAATTAGTTATTTGTTTGGGGAGAGAAAGAGAGTTCTGTTAAGTGACTGAATAACTCAATGCTCTCATCACCACTACCCCCTGTCTTTCTCTCCTAGGCTTGAAATCTTAGCAAAAGGAAAGGATCCAGTGTAAAGCTAAGAAGTTCTATGAGAATTTGCAGTATTTAGACTTCATGTTTTAAAATGCCTGTTAAGGAGGGTGGAGCCAAGATGGTGGAATGAGAGCAATGACTCACCTAAGCTCTTGGAAAAACTCCTTTGGATGCCTCTGAAAGGAGAATCTGACCAAGTTTTGGAGGTGCGGAATCCAGTGGGAGACAGACTGTAACAGAGTCAGAGCCCAGGTTAGACTGGAAGGTCCACGGGAAGGATCTGTTCTGCAGGAGTGAGCCCCAGCGCACAGCTCAGTGTGGTCAGCTCAGTGGAGTGGAAGGGGCTTGGGAAACCCGAGAGTGGTGGGCGAAACTGGCAGAGCAGCACCCAAGGGCTGGAGACAAGCTTAGCCAAGCCAGGGAGAGATGTTGAGCACCACATATCAACACAGCAGCTCCTGAGACTTTCAGCCCAAAGATTAAACATCAGTAAGTCACCCTACTTGAACTTCCGGGAGCCAGGAGGGCAGAGTGATCAGTAAATACTCTCTCCTCCCCCCTTGATGACCGTGAAAGAACCATAAAATATTTCCCCAGAAAAATCCAGGATCAGCAAGAACAGAAGGGGCCAATAGTGTCATAACACCTGAGGCTAGGAAAATAGCTAAGGGGGATTCCTCTTACTGTGGTGGAGGCAAACCAGAAGGACAGAGGACCCAGGGCAGAGAAAACTCTCACTAGGACTCAGGCAAGCCTCAGCGCCAGGAGAGGAGCCCCAGGAGGGGCATCTAGGCGTGCCTCAGCACTCCAGGGGAAACAGGAAGACAATAGGGCAGCTGGGATCACCATCCCCTGAGCTTGCTTTTGCCTCAGTTCAGCTGAGGAGATCTCCTGTGACCAGACCACTCCTCCCACACACTTAACAAGCTAACCGCAGGGTTGATCTGGGAAACAAAAAACAAAAACCTGCCTTTAGCTTTTTCACACATCAGCTCAACACAAAGTTCTGTACCTTCTGACTGAAAGAACCAGAAGCTACAACACTCAGCCAATATCATGAATAGGAAAAAGCAGACAAAAAGTGAAAAAAACATAGAATCTTTCTATGGGGATAAGGACCAAAACACAAACACCAAAGAGGTCAGAACTGAGACTGTACTTGCATCTGAAAATTCAGAAGGGACTATGAACTGCTCACAAGCACAAGCAGCTCTCCTGGAACAGCTGAAGAAGGAAACAGAAGAAAAACTGGCCAATGATTTTAAAATTATAAAAAAAGAATTCACTGATGAGAACATCTCTTTGAAAAGGAAAATTTACAAATGGAAAAGGAAGTTCAAAAATTAACTGGAGAAAATAGCTCCTTAAAAGGAAGAATTGGACAGATGGAAAAGGAGATGAAAAAGTTAACTGAAGAAAACAACTTGATAAAGATTAGAATTGGGCAAGTAGAAACTAATGACTCAATGAGACAGCAAGAATCAGTCAAACAAAATCTAAAGAATGAAAAGATAGAAGAAAATGTAAAATAACTAATTGGAAAAACAACTGACCTGGAAAATAGATCCAGGAGAAAAAATTTAAGAATTATTGGCCTGCCAGAAACCCATGATGGAGAAAAGAGCCTGGACAATATCTTCCAGGAAACTATCAAGGAAAACTGCCCAGAAGTGCTAGATTCAGAGGGCAAAATAGTCATCAGAAGTATCCACTGTTCCCCTCCAGAAAGGGATCCCAAACTGAAAACCCCAAGAAATATAGTTGCCAAATTCCAGAGCTATCAAGGGAAGGAGAAAATACTACAAGCAGCCAGAAAGAAAGAATTCAAATATCAAGGAGATACAGTCAGGATCACACAGGACCTTGGAGTTTCTACATTAAAAGATCAAAAGAATTAAAACCCAATATTCCATAAGGCAAAGGAGTTGGGACTACAACCAAGGATCAACTACATAGGAAAGTTCAGCATAACATTTCAGGCAAGGAGAAAGTCATTCAAAGAAGTAAGGGATATCCAGAGCTTCCTGACCAAAACTCCAGAACTCAATAGACAATTCGATCTTCAAATGCAGGTCTCAAGAGAATCGTAAAAAGGTAAACGGGGGGGGGGGGGGGGGGGAACAAAAACAACAACTTGTTACTCAATTAGGGCAAACTGTTTACCTCCCTATAAGGGAAGATGATAACTGTTAATCTTGAGAATTGTGCAGCTATTATGAAATATAAAAGGAATATACATAGAGGGAACTGGTACAAAGTAAATGATGTCATGTTAAAAATATGTTTAAGTATGAGAAGGGATTGTAATAGGAGGTATGAAAAGGAGAAAGCAGAAAATGGCAAATTACATCGCAGGAAGAAATACAAAATTATAGTAGAGGGAAAGAGGGGAGGGAGATGAGCATTGTTTGAGAGGTACTCTCATCTGATTTGTTTAAAGCAGGGAACAATAAAGTAGACAATTCTAACTAGCTCTATAGGCAGTAGGAGGGAAAGGGGGAAGAAAGGGGAGGGAGACTAAAAGGGAGGGAAGAAGCAATAAGAGGGGAGCAAAAAGGAAGGGGGTTAAAAGAAGGAGAGGAAGGCTGGAGGAGGAGATGGTGAAAGTGAATACTATTAAGGAGGGGAAGGGAGATGGAAAAGCTAAAAGCACAAATGGTGGGAAAAAGGATGGAGGGAAATACACAGATTGTAATCATAACTGTGAATGTGAATGGAATGAATTCTCCCATAAAATGGAGATGGATAGCAGAATGGATTAAAAGCCATAATCCAACAATATGCTGCTTATAAGAAACACATTTGAAATGGGGGGATACACATAGGATAAAGGTCAAAGGATGGAGCAGAATATATTGTTCTTCAGCTGATGTAAGAAAGGCAGGAGTAGCAATCCTAATTTCAGACGAAGCAAAAGCAGAAATAGATCTAACCAAAAGGGATAAGGATGGAAACTATATCCTGTTAAACGGCACCATAGACAATGAAGCAATATCATTAGTAAACATGTATGCTCCAAGTGGTATAGCATCCAGATTCTTAGAGGAGAGGTTGAGGGAGTTGAAGGTAGAAATTGACAGCAAAACTATACTAGTGGGGGACCTCAATATCGCCCTCTCTGAACTTGATAAATCTAACTTCAAAATAAACAAGAAAGAGGTTAAGGAGGTAAATAAAACTCTAGATAAGGTAGATATGATAGATCTTTGGAGAAAACTGAATGGGAATCGAAAGGAATATACCTTTTTCTCAGCAGTACGTGGAACATTTACAAAAATTGACCATGTACTAGGACATAAAAATCTCACAATCCAGTGCAGAAAGTCAGAGATAATCAATACATCCTTCTCAGATCATAATGCAATAAAAATTACATGTAATAAAAGGCCATGGAAAGATAAACTAAAAATCAATTGGAAACTAATCTAACCCTAAAGAAGGAATGGGTTAAAGAAGAAATCGTAGAAACAATCAAAACTTCATTCAAGAGAATAACAATAATGAGACAACATACCAAATCTTATGGGATACTGCAAAAGCAGTTCTTAGCGGAAGTTTTATATCTTTGAATGCCTACATAATTAAAACAGAGAAATAGGAGATCAATGACTTGGGCATGCAGCTGAAAAAGCTTGAAAAAGAACAAATTGAAAATCCCTAAGTAAATACCAAATTAGAAATACTGAAAATCAAAGGAGAGATTAGTAAAATTGAAATTAAGAAAACTATTGAATTAATAAATAAAACCAATAATTGGTTTTATGGAAAAACTAATAAAATTGATAAACTTTTGGTCAATTTGATTAAAAAAAAGAAAGAAGAAAATCAAATTACTCATACTAAAAATGAAAGGGGTGAACTCACCTCCAATGAGAATCAAATTAAAACAATAATTAGAAATTACTTTGCCCAAATTTATGCCCACAAATTTGATAATCTAAGTGAGATGGATGAATATTTTAAAAAACACAAAATGCCCAGATTAACAGAAGAGGAAGTTGAATACTTAAACATCTCCATCTCAGAAAAAAGAAATTGAAAAAGCCATCAATGAACTCCCTAGGAAAAAATCTCCAGGGCCAGATGGATTCACAAGTGAATTCTCTCAAACATTTAAGGAATACTTAATTTCAATACTATATAGACTATTTTTGAAAATTGGGGAAGGAGTCCTCCCAAATTCTTTCTATGATACACATATGGTTTTGATACTGAAACCAGGAAGAGACAAAAGAGATAAAGAAAATTATAGACCAATTTCCCTAATGAATATAGATGCAAAAATTTTAAATAAGATTTTAACAAAACGAATACAGCATCTTATCACGAGAATAATACATTATGATCAGGAAGGATTCATACCAGGAATGCAGGGCTGGTTCAATATTAGGAAAACTATTAGCATTATTGATCATATCAACAACAAAATTAACAAAAACCACATGATTATCTCAATAGATGCAGAAAAAGCTTTTGACAAAATACAACACCCATTCCTATTAAAAACACTGGAGAACATAGGAATAAAGGGAACTTTCCATAAAATAATAGGCAGTATCTACCTAAAACCTTCAGCAAGCATTATATGCAATGGGGATAAGCTAGATGCATTCCCAATAAGATCAGGGGTGAAACAAGGATGTCCATTATCACCACTATTATTCAATATGGTACTAGAAATGTTAGCTGTATCAATTAGACAAGATAAAGAAATTGAAGGAATAAGAATAGGCAAAGAAGAAACTAAGTTATCACTCTTTGCAGATGACATGATGATATACTTAGAGAATCCCAGGGGTTCCAGTAAAAAATTACTTGAAATAATAAACAACTTTGGAAAAGTTGCAGGTTACAAAATAAACCACACAAATCTTCTGCATTCCTATATATTAGCAACAAAGTCCAACAGCAAGAGATAGAAAGAGAAATCCCATTTAAAGCTAGGGTCGACACTATAAAATACTTAGGAGTTTACCTGCCAAAACAAACCCAGGGATTATATGAACACAATTACAAGACACTTTTTGCACAAATAAAGTCAGATTTAAGTAAGTGGAAAAATATCAGTTGTTCATGGGTAGGCCAAGCTAATATAATAAAAATGACAATTCTACCTAAATTAGTTTACTTATTTAGTGCCATACCAATTAAACTATCAGAAAATTATTTTCTAGAGCTGGATAGAATAATATCAAAATTTATTTGGAAGAACAAAAGGTCCAGAATATCAAAGGGACTAATGAAAAGAAATGCTTGGGAAGGTGGCCTAGTGCTACCAGACCTCAAATTGTACTATAAAGCAGCAATTATCAAAACCACTTGGTATTAGCTAAGAAACAGAGAGATAGACAAGTGGAATAAACTTGGTGCTCAAGACACAGTGAGCAAGGAATATAGCAATCTCCTGTTTGATAAACCCAAGGACCCCAGCTTCTGTTAGACAAAAATTGCTGGGAAAACTGGATAACAGTGTGGCGGAAATTAGGCATGGACCCATGCCTGACACTGTACACAAGAATAAAGACCAAATGGGTACATGATTTAGGCATAAAGATTGATACCATGAATAAACTGGAGGAGCAAGGAATAGTGTATTTATCAGATTTATGGAGAAGGGAAGAATTTTTTACTAAAAAAGAGATAGAAAACATTATGAAATGCAAGATGGATAATTTTGATTACATTAAACTGAAAAGTTTTTTGCACAACCAAACCCAATGCAACCAAAATTTGGAGGGATGTAGTAAATTGGGAAAGAATTTTTACAGCTAAGCTCGGGGATGAAGGCCTCATTTCTAGAATATATAGAGAACTGACTCAAATGCATAACTATAGAAGTCATTCCCCAATTGATAAATGGTCAAAGGATATGAACAGGCAATTTTCAGAGGAAGAAATTAAAGATGTCTATAATCATATGAAAAAATGCTCTAAATCACTATTGGTTAGAGAGATGCAAAACAAAATAACTCTGAGGTACCACATCACACCTATAAGATTGGCAAACATGACATAACAAGAAAATGATAAATTCTGGAGAGGATGTGGGAGAGTTGGAACACTAATTCATTGCTGGTGGAGCTGTGAGGTCATCTAACCATTCTGGAGGGCAGTTTGGAACTATGCCCAAAGGGCTACAGAAATGTGCATACCCTTTGACCCAGCAATATCACTACTAGGACTGTATTCCCAAGAGATCGTAAAAATGGGAAAGGGTCCCACATGTACAAAAATATTTATAGCAGCACTACTTGTAGTTGCCAAAAACTGGAAGTCAAGGGAATGCCCATCAATTGGTGAATGGCTGAATAAATTATGGTGTAGGAATGTAATAGAGTACTATTGCGTCATAAGTAATGATGAACAACAAGACTTCAGGGAGGCCTGAAAGGATTTATATGATCTAATGCTGAGCTAAAGGAGCAGAACCAGGAGAACTTTGTGGACAGCTATGACCACAGTGTGCAAGAGTTTTTTCTGGTAGACTTGGAACTTCATAATAACACAAGAACTTATTAAAAAAAAAATCCCAATGGTGGTTTTCTAAAGCAAAATGCCTTCCACACTCAGAGAAAGAAATATGGAAGCCATTCACAGAATGTAGCAGATCATGTTTGTGTGTGTGTGTGTGTGTGTGTGTTTTTGTGTATTATGTTTGATTTGTTATATGATTTCTTCCATTTATTTTAGTTCGACTACATAGCATGACTATAGTGAAAACGTACTCAATAGGAAAGTATATGTAGAACCTACACAGAATTGGATGCTGTCGTGGGGAAGGAGGCGTGTAGTGGGAGGTAGGTGTGGGGGGATAAAATCTTAGTTTTATGGTAGTGATTGTAGAACATTAAAAAAATAATAATAAATGATTACAATGTCTACAGAAAGTTGAATTCTATCACTTACATATTGGATATTTCCATCATCAAATTCTCTGTTGTAATAAATGCCATCCTTATCTCTGGGGAAAAAAAATGCCTGTTAGCGTTATGGTAATGAGAATAAAGAGGAGAGCGACAGATATGAGAGATATTGCATGGATGGAGGTAACAAGATTTGATAACCACTGGATATCAGTGATATATGAGGAAATAGAGCCAAAGTTGATACCAATCTTTGAAATATGGGAAACTAGGTAAATATGAAGGATGGTAATGGGAAAAAAATAACAGAAAAAGAATAAAGAAGTTTGGGAGGAATGAAAGATAACAAGTTTAGATGGCAGAGGGCATACAAAGGGATATATCTCTTAATCCACACAAACACATTCGTATACTTGCATTGTATATATTTTTTGTTGTTTTGGACTTAATAAATCTCAAGCATTGTGATTATTCTTTCACATATAGAATAGAAAAAAGGAATTGCATCTGAAAGTCTAGTAAGAAAAGCTGTCTTTGTTTCCCCCTCCATGCTTCTCTTTATTTTCTTTCATATATTTTTAAATGCTTAATCTCTATCACATATATTCCAAACATTAACAAAGTCTTTTCTAAATTAAAAAAAATTTAAAAAAATATTCTTTATATCAGATAATCAGTCAATCAAAACAAATATATACATCATCCATACCTGAAAATAAACACCTCATTGTGTATTTCATCATCTCTTTGTGAGAAGCTTATCATGCTTCTTTTTCTCAAGCTTTTCTAGTCATTATTTTATGTCACATTGATCAAAGTTCTTTTTTTTCAAAATTGTTTTCTTAACAATGTTGTAGACATTGTGAAAGTTGTTTCTCAAGTTCTCATTCTCTGCATCAGTTTATAGTAGTTTTCACAGGTCTCTCTGAATCTATCCCTTTGATCATATTATGGCACAACAATATTTCATTATGTTCATAAATAATAAGCTGTTCAGCTACTCTCTAATTGATGGATACCCTTTTTTTAGTTCTTTAATATATGAAAAACTGTGATATAAGTATGTATATGCACATATATATATATGTACACACACATATAAGTGTGTATGTATATATGCCATTTTATTTTGTCTTTCATTTCTTTAAGCCCAGTAGTTTTATTACCAAGTTGAAATATATGCACAGCTTAATGATTTCTTGAATATAGCTTCAAATGGTTTTCCAGGATATTTGGAAAAATTCACAGATAGCACAATAATGTATTAGTATGCCTGTCTTTCAATGTCCCTTCCATCCTTATCATTTTCATTGTTTTCATCTGTAGCAATCTAATGGGTGTGAGGTAGAGCTTTGTGGGTTTTTTTTAATTCCTATGTCTCTCATTATTAGACATTAGGATCAGTTTTTTTATGTGATTATTGATAATCTGAGATTGTTTCTTCCCTTGAAAACTACCTTTGCATACTCTTCAGCTATGTATCAGTTGGGGAATGGCTTTATTCTTTCCTAATTTGCCATTTCCTTTATAAATATATATGGATCAGTTTTATTTGCATGGAAACTTTTTAATTTGATATAATCAAAATTACTAACTTCATCTTCTGTAATCCTTTCTATCTCTTATTTAGATAAAAGAAAAAAAAAACTTTCCCTATCCATGGATGTGAAAGGTAAGTCTTTCTCTGTCACTCTTATTTATTTCAATGTAACCTTTACATATGATCATGTGTCCATTTGAAGTTTGTTTTTTAAATGGTGTGAGTTGTTGATAGAAAAGTATTTTCTGTAAGATTGTTTTCCATTTTCCCCCAGTTTTTTTGTTTGTTTCTTCTCTATGTATATTGCCTCAATTACTTTTGTCTTACTACTTACTAGTATTTTTGATCACTCTATCAAAAGATTTTGATAATATTGTACATCTGTGATTAGTCTCTGATCTTACTGGAAATAATCTTAGAATTTTTCTATAAAATATGATGTGAGCTCTAGGTTTTAGATAGATAACTTTCCTCTCTCTTCAGCTTCAATACAGTTTTTGACAATGTCAACTCTACTGTCCTCTGATTTTGAATCCTATATCCCTTGTCCAATTAACGCTCTTTTTTTGGCTAAGCTCAGTTCCGTGTTATTCCTAGATTCTACATAATCCACTTCATCTGCTCCTACTTAATAGTACTGATATGGAATCAGTCTGTTGTCTCGTACTTTACCAAGAAATTGAAACCATTCAACATGAGTTCCTTCTTCTCTCATGGCATCTCCATCTCCCTCCATTCCATTTATCTCAAAACCACTTGAATTTTCCTTTCTCCTCCTTTCCCCTAGTATTTGATAAAGGAATATCCCCCTCCACCCTCCCTTTTTTTTAAATAAAGGCCAATCCCTCTTAATGTGTATTTGGTTCCCTGCCTTCCTATACCTTAAGCAGCAAGGTGGTACAGAGAATAGAGGACCAGGCCTGCAGTCAGAAAGATTTGAGTTTAAATCCAACCTCAGACACTTACTAGCTATGGGACCCTGGGTAAGTTACTCTCTTTGTTTCAGTTTCCTCATCTGTAAAATGAACTGCAGAAGGAAATGGCAAATCACTCCAAAATCTTTGCCAAGAGAACCTCAAATGGGGTAATAAGAAGTCAGACACAATTGAAAAATCGGAAAGTTGGAAAAGTTGAAAAGGCAATAACTTCCTGTACCTTATAGCACATAATATTCATAACCAGCAATCATGACTTTATTCAAATATGACTGTCTTCCTATACTTTAAAAAACAAAAATAAAAACTTCACCAAACCATGTTATCCCCACAAACCATTTCCCTATATCTCTACTTTCTCATCTAAATACCTAGAAAAAGCTGTCTGTACTCACTGCCTCCACTTCCTTTTTTTCATGCCTTCTCCGAGCAATCTATATTCTATCATCACTCTGTCGAAACTGCCCTCTGTAATGTTACCAATATCTTTTAATTGCTAACTCTGATGATCTTTTTTATTCTCAATTATTTTTTACCTATTTGTTATATTTTTAAAAACTGTCTACCTCCTCTTGAATACATTCTTTTCTCTTGATTGTCATTATGTTGTTCTTTCTTAATTTGCCCTCTACCTGTCTGAAAGTTCTTTTATCAGTCTCCTTTGCTGGCTTATTTTCCATGTCATGGCCCTAAATTTGGGTATCCCCAAAGATTCAATTCCAGGCCTTCTTCTCTTCTTCTTCTTCTCTTAGTAATCTCATCAGCTCCCATGGATTTGACTATCATCTCTACATAGATGATTCAGAGTCTGTAGCTATGTAGCTTCAGTCTATCTCTCTGAAGCTTTAGTCCTACACATCACAAATTGCCTTTCAAACATTTAAATATGGCAATAACTGAACTCATTACCTTTCTTCCTAGTTCTTCTCTTTTTTCTAAACCATAGTCCCATCGAAGGCACCGCCATTCTTTTGATTTTCCAGGTGTGTATTGTATGAAGTGTTTTCTTCAATACATCAATCTTCCTCACCCCATACATCTAATCAACTGCAAAATCTTGGCCTTACTACCTTTATAACATTTCTCACATCTCATATTTCTCTACTCATAATGCTACCATCTTACTTTGGGCTTTCTTCATCTCTTTTCTAAGTTACTGTAATAGACTATAATTGGTCTACCTCCTTAAGTCTGTTCTCCACTCTAATTCATTCTAAACACAGCTACTGAAGTAACTGTCTGTAGTACAGAAAAGATAATGTAAATATTCCACTCAACTCTATCAGCTAACTGCCGGCTCTAAGATAAAAGTAAATTCTTTTATTTAAATTTTAAAGTCCTGTGCAATCTGGCTATAACCTATCTTTCTCACCCCACTGGATATTATTCCCTCCCCTATTCTCAGAGGTCAGAAAGAGAGGTCTGTGACATGGAGTAAACAACTGACCTAGAGTCCAGATGGATGAAACACCAGTGATGGAGTTTAGTGGTGGTAGGAGAAGGAGCAGCAGCTTTAAGAGTTCTCAAGAAAGAGATAGTAAGGGGGACTGGTAACAGGTCAGAAAGAAACTATCTGAGACCTCTGCTATAGTATTAGAATCATAAACTAATTGATAATTCAATTGTTTATATCTACTTCTGAGGGGAGCAGATCACTTTCAGGCAAGAAGGAATGAGAATCCTAAGGGACAACTATTTGGAAAGTCCATGGCCTATGCACACTCAAAGGAAATATATACATATACATGAAAGAAATATATATAATATCACATCAGAAACAAAACTGATCTAAAACTGAAACCAGGAGAGATAATCTAAAAATTATTGAATTACCTGAAACCATGATGAAAGGAAATCTAAAAATTATATTTCAAGAAATTGCAAAAGAAAACTAATCCAATATCCGAGAACCAATGAGTACAGATAAATTATAAGAATCCACTAATGATCACCTGAAAAAGAACTCAAAATGAAAACTCCCAGGAATATTATAGCTAAATTCCAAAGCCCCCAGGTCAAAGAGAAAATGCCACAAGCAGCCAGAAAGAAACCATTCAAATATAGCAGAGCAAGATTTAGCAGCTATCACAGTAAAGGAGTAAAAGATTTGTGATATGATATTCTAGAAGCAAAAGGGTTGGGATTACAACCAAGAATGACCTATCCAGTAAAACTGAATATAATCATCCAGGGGAAATAGATATTAAATGAAATAGAGGACTTTCAAGCATTCTTGATGATAGTATCAGAGCTGTAATTAAAAATTTGACTTTGAAATACATAACTTAAGAGAAGCATATAAAGAGAGAGAGGGGGGAGGGAGAGAGAGAGGGAGAGAGAGAGAGATACTCAACTGGTAACAAAAATCTTGTTCAAAAGGGAAGTAGAAGGGAAAGGGGATTAAAGAAGGGGTATGATAAAAGGGAGGGCAGATAAAAGAAGGCAATAGAAGCAAATCAGACTTGAGAAAAAAAGGATAAAAAAAGAGAGGAGAAGAAAACAGGATGGAGGGAAATGCAGTTTGGAATCATAACTGCAAATCTGAATGTGATGGACTCATCCATAAAATGGAAGCTAATAGCAGAATGGATTAAAAACCAGAATTCAACAATGTGGTGTTTATATGAAACACAATTGAAACAGAGAGATATACGCACAGTTAGAATAAAGAGCAGGAGCAGAAATTATTATGCAACTAAATTTCTTTCTTTCTTCCTTCCTTCCTTCCTTCCTTCCTTCCTTCCTTCCTTCCTTCCTTCCTTCCTTCCTTCCTTCCTTTCTTTCTTTCTTTCTTTCTTTCTTTCTTTCTTTCTTTCTTTCTTTCTTTCTTTCTTCATTCATTTATTTATTTATTTAACTTTTAACATTCATTTTCACAAAATTTTGGGTTCCAAATTTTCTCCCCTTTTGTCCCCTCCCCCCACCCCAAAACACCGAGCATTCTGATTGCCCCTATCACCAATCTGCTCTCTCTTCTATCATCCCTCTCTGCCCTTGTCTCCATCTTCTCTTTTGTCCTGTAGGGCCAGATAACTTTTTATACCCCTTTATGCAACTAAATTTCAAAAGTCAGTGGTAAAAATCAAGATCTCACAAAACAAAAATAGTCCTAACAAAAAAGTAATAGCAGAGAAACTACATTTTGCTAAAAAGAACACCAGATGAGGAAATAATGCCAATCTAAATATATATGCATCAAATGGCATAGCATCCAAATACTTAAAAGTTAAATGAATTACAGGAGGAAATAGTAAAATGATACTAATATGCCCCAATTGAAAAATGGTCAAAGGATACAAACAAGGATTTTTTAGAAGAAATCAAAGGTACCTATAGTTACATAAAAAATATTCTAAATCACTAATGATTAAAGAAATACAAATTAAAACAAGTCTGAGATACCACCTCACATCTATCAGATTAGCTAACATGATACAAAAAGAAAATTACAAATGCTGAACAGGATGTGGAAAAACTTGGATGCTAATCAATGGTGAGGGGGCTCTGAACCAATCAAATCATTCTGGAGAATAATTTGTAACTATACCCCACCAACATCTCTAAAACTGTCCCTCCCTTTTGATCCAGAAATACCACTACTAGGTCTGTGTCACAAAGAGATTAAAGACAAAGGAAAAGGACCTATTTGTACAAATTTTATACATATATATATATACATGTATATATACATGTATATATATATATATATATATATATATATAGAGAGAGAGAGAGAGAGAGAGAGAGAGAGTGAGAGAGAGAGAGAGAGAGAGAGAGAACCTCTTTTCATTGAGACAAAGAACTGGAAATTGAGGGGATGCCTACCAATTGGGCAGGTTGTTTTTATTGTAATGGAATTCTATTTTGCTATAAGATATGATAAGCAGTATGCTTTCAGAAAATATGTGAGGAAGACTCATAAAACCGGAAAAGTATTGCACACAGTGACATCATCAACTGGGAAAGATAACTACTCTTATCATAATAACGCAAGACAATTCCAAAGGACCTAGAATGAAAAATGCTGTCCACTCCCAGAAAAAGAACTGATAAACTCTGAATATGAATTGAAACATACTTTTTTTACTCTATTTTTATTGTTTTATTTTGTTTCTGTTTTCTTTTCCAACATGCCTCCTGTGGAAATATGTTTTACACAATTTCACATGTATAATCAATATCAAACTGCTTGCTTTCTAAAGGAGCAGAGAGGGGTAACAGGAAGGAAGAGAATTTGGAATTCAAAATTCTATATATGAATGTTTACATGTAATTGGGAAATATTTCACGAAATAAAATATTTTCAAAGAAAATAGCTATATTTTCCACAATAAAAATACTAGTGATAAGTGGTTATATGTTTGTGAAAATCTCTTTAATGTTTGACATAACAGAAAACACGAGATTCTAATATTTTCTTCTACATTCGATCAGTTGTAATACATTGTCTTAACTGAAATGCAAGAAAAAATCCAACCTGATACAGATTTGCGTTTAGAAAAGAGAGGAACACTTAATAGGCAAATAACTTTTTAGTATTATTATGAAAAGAATTTTGACTTTGCAGACCCCCTGAAAGGATCTCAAAGACTCCTATGGATACAGAGACTACATTACCAGAAATGCTTCCCTAAAATTATTTTTGTGGAGTCCCAAAATTTTGTAAATATGTTTTCCTACTATTTACTTTTTATTTGATGAAACCATTGTTTCTGTGAAATATTTGTTGATGTACCTCTTCTTAAGGATTAAATGAATAATTTCTCATCATTTTAACATTTTCTTCAATGATCCTTTATTAAAATCACTATTGTTTTGCTCAATTGTCTATTTAATATTTATTTTCTTCATTAATTTGTGAGCTTTTTCAATGCTGTAATAAATTATCAATTTTTGTAAAGTTGCAATGCTGCTCTGAACTAAACCTGATTCTGGCCAGTCTCTGGTAGCAGTAAGAGCCTAATGTTATAAATTAATTTGGTAAATTTTATCAACTCCTATACTGTCATTTGTTCTCTTTCCCACTCCTTCTTGGCAGCTTGGTTGTGCATTGACTAGAACCCTGGACCTGGAGTTGGGAAGACCTGTACTATATCCAGATCTGCTGTTGGATCTTTACTAACTGTATGACCTGGAGTATGTCACTTAATTAACATCTGCTTCAGTTCCCTCATCTGTTAATGGGGATAACAGCAGTTACTACCTACGCAGATTACTATGAGGAAAAAATTAAATAATTTTGAAAAGTTTTTTCAAACATTAAATTCCTATACAAATACTACATTTTTAAATTTCATCTAGAACTCCCATTTCACTTTTAATATTATTTTTTTAACTCTTGCTTCATTTCTTCCAGGAAATTATAGTAGACCCTGTGGGCAAGCTATGTTGCTTGCACTTCTGTTTACAATTATGATGTTGTAATCTCTTCTTTTGGAGAAGGAAATGGCAAACCACTCTAATTTACTGTCCAAGGAAGCTCTAAATGGGATTGAGAAACATCAGATATGACTGAAAATGGCTGAATGTCAAATTTCTTCTTTGGGTTTTGTGTCTTGGGCATCCCTTGTTCCATTACATTTCTTTAGCATTGTTAGTTCTCTTTTCTAATGTTTCCAGACTGACTTCCTGAATTTGAACATTGAATCCTGAATTGGGCCTGTCTGCACCAGGCTCTACAACTTCTAGAAGGAATGGTGAAGCCTTATTTGGTCCTATCTGCATTATCCTGCTACTATTACATAGAGGTCCTGAGCTCTGCGATCCATCAGGGACCTCAAAGGTAACTCATGTCAGTGAGTTGCAAACTTTCAGAGGCAAGTTGACTCTGATTAGATCACTCTTGCATTGAGTTTTACTTGTTCCTACCTCTTGCCACCTACTTAGAAGTGGTAGCTGATAGTTATAGTGATCAGTCTGAATGAACTCTCCATAGAAGAAATTCTAGTAAAAGACAAGGGCTGAATATTAAACTTTGGTACAAAAACAAACAAACAAACAAAAAAAACAACCTTCCACAGGTATGAGTCATGAAGATTAAGAGCCAGAGGAGCAGACTGAAATAAGGCAGCTAAAGGAGAAATAGAAAAGTAGCATGTGAAGTCAATGACAGAGAAGATACTGTAAAAATGTTAAGAAAAATGAGGACTTTTAAAAAGATTATAAAATTTTGAGATCTTCATTTCATTGGAGATTTTTAAGTATATTTTTGGTAAAATAGGAGAAGAACAAACAAGTTGAAGAGAGGGAATTTTAGGCATTAAGAAAGTTTCTTTAAGCCATCTCTTTTAATTTTTTTAGCACTAGATAATAAGGATATTTTCATTGGAATGTATGAATCAGTCAATAATCAAGCAAGAAACATTAAATAAATATTTATTATGAATTAGGCATTGTGCTAAGCACTAAGGATACAAAGAGAGTCAAAACCATGGTCATTGCCTCAAGATCATATTCTACTGGAGGCATCAACGTGCAAAACTTTGCAGATGCAAAATAACATGTAGAACAAAAAGGAAGGGAGTCAGATAGAAAAAGGTCATTTTATTCATTGTTCCTGTCCACTTGCAGAAATTGTTCTGCAGTTGTTAAGATGTATATTTAGCATATACACATATATTTTTGTACACATGCACATATACATACATATGTCCAACTGGCTTACATGGTATACTCATCACTAAATTCCAGAAAGGTATATTTTGGCCCTAACCTGAAGAAAGTCAAAATTGTCTAACCTGCTGTAATTCTTTTCAATCTATTTTCCACAGTTTGAAACACTTTCATATATCAGCAAAATATGCTCTTTCACTTTGACCATTAAAATTTGTTTCTCAAAAACCTATGATTGAACACATATGAGTTTTTTTTAATTTAAGAATTTAATGGTTATCCACTTCAGAAAAGGTAGCAAGAAGGATTAAGAATCGACTGCAAGAAGCATCTATCCTTCTCGCAAAGAAATTGAAAGAGAATAAGTTTATTTTTATGCCAGTAATATATTGTGCAAAGAAGAGACAGCCAGGAAATGCCAAAGAAGCTAATTCATAAAAAAATTTATATTACCTAAGCCCACATCTTCATCCAAACAACTCAGAGGAATTATAGAAGAAGCTCATTAAAATGCAGGTTTGGAGAGATATCAATAATATTCTATTATATAGACTTGCCTGTGCTATATCGAATGGTACTGATAGGAAAAAGTCTCATTTCCAATACATTGAACTTTCTGGTTATTTAATTGTTCCTGAGTGGAGTTGTCTTGTTTTTTAAAAAAGTGAATATTAAAACACATTTTTTTTAGCATCTGATTTCTGAACCTTTTTCACAGTCGTTCTCTAATGTAAATAAAGCATTCCCTCATTGTTTCCTCTTGGAAAACCCTAGCTTTCATTAAATACCATCTCAATTGCCATCACTCACACAACCACTTCTTCCTCATTTTTATTTCTCATATACAAATTGCTTTGTATATGTTTGAGAATTTTATTTGCTTCATGTTCTTTGATCCAGATAAATGTAAGCTCCTTGAGGGCAGGATGTATTTGTTGTTGTTGTTGTTGTTTTTGTTTTTCCCTTTAATTCTAGCCCCTAGTCCAGTGTTTACACACAGTATCAATTAGTAAATAGATGTTCAATGAGTGAATAAGTAGGAATGTACACAGAAGAGAAATTCATGATATAGAGGGCAGACAGTGATGGCAGTGTACAATGAAAAGAATACTAAATTTAGAATCTGACAGTTCCTAATTTTGCCTCAGTCATCTACTAGCCTTTTGCTTAGACCAGTCACTAGGTCTTTATTACTGTTATTGTTGGGTCATTTTTAGTCTTGTCCAACTCCTTTGACCCCGTTTAGGATTTTCTTAGCAGAGATATTGGAGTGTTTGGACATTTCTTTCTCCAGCTCATTTTACAGATGAAGAAACTGAGGCAAGGAGGGTTAAGTGGCTTGTTCAGGGTCACACAACTAGTAAGTGAGCATCTGAGGACATATTTGAACTCGTGAAAATGACTCTTCTTGATTCCATGCCTGGTACTCTATCCACTACACAACCAAACTGCCAATAAACTCTCTACGATTCATTTGTAAAAAGTAAAAAGTAATTGATGGTCCCTTTCAGATCTAAATCTTTGACCTTACGATTCTTCTAATGGGAATATGACTAGACATATAAAGTTTCCTCTAGATCTAAAGTTCCTATGCAAATATACAATAGTAGCATTCCTAAATGTTATTCAGGAGCTGAAAATTAATTTGGCAGTGTCACACAGAGGAGTTCACTGGAAAAAGTGCTGAATATGGTGTCAAAGAACTTGACTTCTTTAGGGCTTCATTTCTTCACATACAAAATTAAACACTTGGTCTAGATGAGTGCTAAAGTCCCTTCTAGCTCTATCTTATGCTCCTATGGACATTTAGAAATATTTATCAAGGGCCCATTTGACTGTGAAAGAGGGATGCAAAGTAAATAATAAAGAATGCCTTTTATCAAGAAGCTGATAATCTAGAAGAGAATATATGATATATACTTGAACAAACAGAATACAAATGAGCACACAAAGTAAAAACAAATAATAAAAAAACAGAAGTACTATCGATAAAATTCAACTAAGAATTAGTCACAGGGCAAAGGAAAGTCCCCTGGACTTAGAATAAGGTCAGTGGTCTAGCTCTTATTTTACTGCCAGTATTTCTTTGGGAAAGTATGATAAACTTTCTGGTCCTCAATTTCCTCACTGGAACCCAATCTCTTAAAGAATTGAAATTTATGATAAATTAATCTCTTTTTTACAAAGGGTTGATTTTTGTACCTTAACTTCTTTCTATACAGTGGGCATATTCACCGATGGGACCCAAACCCAAAGAATAAATGCTGCTATAAGTTTAATTTAGGTATTTAATGAAATTTTTAAAAATCCTTTCCATTGAATTTAATGGAGTTGTACTTCTCCCTGCAGCAGAAGTTCATATTGTTAACAATATTCTTCTAGAAATTCTATATCCCTACTACATTCTCCAGAGGGTAAAAGTTGTGGGTTAATTAAAGGAGAGATACTGGGTGAGCATGAGTAAGCTGCACATTACCAGGAAAGAACTAGACAACAGGTAGCAAATAAAAACAAATAAAAATATCTCTGTCATCAGCAATAACTGTGACCAAAAAAAAAAAAAATGTGAGCTCGATGTATGGCAAGGGGAGGGAATTGCTGATACCTACAGAATGTCAGAAGATATAGAGGAATGCCTTTACTCATGTTGGGTTGGCTCCAATTGTTGGCTTTATGAAATGAAATACATAAGAGTAAAATCTAATAAGGTATGATTGGGCTTTAATTAACATATTTGGAGAGATTACCCATATTTATGAAGTCACAGATCACGTGAACGATCAAATTTTATATTGAAGACTTTATTTATTTCTAGAAGTACGAACATATCTACTGGTTGTAAAAAACAGAGGTCTACTTCAAGCATTTGGATTACTCTTTTAGAATAACTTCTCTATAAATCCCACTAGAGCAAAGGTTCTATAATTCCATGTCATGCTCATAACACTGTAGGCATTTAATAAATATTTCTTGGATCAAATTGTATTTCTTTGTGCTTCTTTCTCGAAGACAAAAAGGCAGTAACAATGCACTGGAAAGGAATGGAATCACCTTTATTTGCAATGACTAGGGGGTATATGTATTGCTGGAAATATTTAGCTAGGGAAGAAACAGAGGACAACATAACTCAAGAGCCTTTGAGGCCCAGATTTTAAATCATATAGTAGTAGTACAGCCAAGATTCCCAGAGTGAAGAATGTTCAATTAAGCCACTGTTTGTGTGAACCACATATAAAAAGGAAAATGTGTTAGAAACTGTATTATGCTTGGAGCAATAAAGAATTGCCAATAGTGAAGATGGTGTCAATTTTTGGTTTGTCTGGATAATATAAGGGTGGGAACAGTATAAATAAACTTCAAATGATGGGACCATCATTCACCAACATGATGGAAAATCATGAGGGTGGAGTTTCTTAAAATGTCGTTCTAAATTATGTTTATTGTGTAATTAAAGTAAATTTTAAAAATTTATGACATAGTCCCATCTATATCCTGAATATTTATTACTCAGAAGGAGAATTTAGCTATTGAACATAGATGTCAAATTTATCTTGTTTGCTGTAATTATCTTATTGAGTTAAATCATGACATATGTGGCAATACCTGCAAACATTTTTTGTCTTTGTGAATTATATGTGAATGTCTCTGATATAATAGACGTTTGTAATTTTGTGCTTCTTTACAACAAATAAAGTGTTTTAACTTCTAGGTCCTCTTCTCTAGTATGTTTAGAAATAATGGGGGCCTGAATATTGCAGAACAAAAATCCAAAGGACAGAAAGACTGCTTAGATATCAAGGGTCAATGAAAGAGAGAAATTAAAAAATGAATCACTATTATAATGGAAATTTTATTTGGATGGAGTCATTGATTGCACTATTATTAAGAACATGAATGTAATGAAATACTATTGTGCTACATGAAATTATGAAAAGGATAAGTTCAGAGAAATGTGGGGAGGCTTGTATGAATAGATACAGAATGAAGTAAGAAGAATCGGGAGAAGAATCTATACAATAACAATAATGGGGGAAAAATACCTTTGACAGATTTAAGATTTTTGATCAGTGCTATAATGCGCCATAATTCCAGAAGACTCATGATCATCAATGCACTATCCACCTCCTGACAGGGAAGCGATGGATTCAAGATACAGAATGAGATATTTTTGACGTGGTAAATATGGAAATTTGCCTTATTTGAATATGCATATTTTTCCAATTTTTTCCCACTGTGAGGGAAGGTAAGGAGAGAAAATACATTTTTGTTCAGTGCGGGGAAACTAATTCAGTTTTTTAAAAGTTGAGTATTGATATCAGAGACAATAAGGTTTTTATTTATTTAAGGAAGTGGGGGAGAAAGGACATAACAGGTCAGCCACCATTGGCAGTGTTGAATCTGACAGCTCTCCACAAGCAGGCTAAACCATGTTGAGGGTAATCAACAGGGCTCAAGCCCATTCATGAGACAGGGGCTCTACCCCAAGAATATGAAGACTTCCCTCAGAAGAATGGGTGGATGAGAACAATCTGTTCCAATGGCCATGAAAGTGTTTGAAGCAGGTACTGTGAAGTGCTTAAAGCTTGGTCAGACATCTAAGATGAGAAGGTCATCACCAATCATTCTTACTCTTTTCCTGCCACTGGATTTTGATACCTGGAAGAGAGGCTGAAGCTGACAACTTTGTACAACTCTGCCTCACTTAAATCCAATTCACAAGAAAGTCAAGACATCACTCCATGATGTCATTGGTCCTCTTCAAAAAGAAAGGTGAACAAAGGACAATTTGACAGCTAACACCTACTTACTTTTTTAGCAGATGGAAATGGGTAGGGCAAGAGGAATGATAAACTTGTTCCTTTCTCTTTCAACTTTATTCAGGAAAGTGGGCCACCGAAATGCATATTGATAGGATAGACAATGTAGCTTTCTATCTTGGGTAAGGCAAGACTTCCTTCTTCTAAAACTGACTTATTCTTTGGAAAAAGAAATACATGGAACTTTTGCTGACCTCAAATACCTCAAAAATTAGAATGTCAATGACATAGAGTGGCCCTGTGCCTCTCAGGAAAACAAAGCTGAGCAGACCTACACCTTAGAATGTAACCCCAAGGATAGTAGGACAGTAGGCAGGGATGTAAGATAAAAAGCTCCTTGGGACTCTTGTAATTTGATGTAACTTTGAATTAAGAAATCAAATCCTTGGATTGAGGACAAGAGAAACTTAGTTTCTCACTCTCTCTCTCTCTCTCTCTCTCTCTCTCTCTCTCTCTCTCTCTCTCTCTCTCTCTCTCTCCCTCTTCTTCTCTCTAACTCCCCCTCTTTCTGTCTCCCTCTTCTCTTCTCTCTCTCTCTCTTCATCTCTGTCTCTTGATCTGGCCTCCATGTAACCTCTTCTGGCCTTCACTTTACTTTTCTATAAAATGAAAGTGTTTTAACTAAATTACCTTCTACTTACCTTCCAGTTTTAAGTTGATATAATGAATCAGACTTAGAGTCAAGAAGTTCTGGGTTTAAATTTTACCTACTATACTTACTATTTGTTTGACTTTCTAACTTCTCTGAGATTTAAATTCCTCATCAAAAAACTATAGGTAACATACATATAATATCTGCCTTACAGTCTTTTTGTTATGTTCAAATGAGCAGCTAGGTGACAAAGTAGATAGAACATCAGGTTTGGAATCAGAAAGACCTGAGTTCAAATTTAGCCTTAGATACTTACTAGCTATGTGACCCTGGCAAGCCACTTAACCTGTTAGTTCCCTCATCTGTAAAACAGCGATAGTATTAGCCATTACCTCTAGGAGTTATTGTGAAGATAAAATAAAATAATAACTGTAAAATACTTAGCACAGTGCCTGAAACATAATAACTGGTCTATAAACATTAGCTATTATTATATACAAAAACTTTGTAAATTGTAAAATGTAACATAAATACAAGCTCTTATTTTTTATATTTCTTAAGTGATGTTTTGGGGTAATCTTAACCAGCATTAAGCATGCCGATAATAAATAGATGAAAACTGCAAGCCACATGACAATAGCTACCATGCCCAGTGGTATTGTTTATGTGAAACATGTATTGCAAACATACAACCATTTCTGCAATTTGGCTTTTGTGTATATCTGCAGAGAATGACTTTCCAAAGATTAAGCAAGAGCAATCCCATTGTATTACTGCACACGCACATGCCAATAAAAGGCTTCCTGAAGGTAATATAAAACCTAGTGGAGATTGAAAAACACTCTCGGAAAGACAGATGGAGTTGTATAGGGTCACCTGCATTGTCAGGAAGAATATAAATTTATGTGCAACCCAGTGAATCAGAGAACACTTATAAAATAAATCCTGGGAATTTAAAATTTGGCAAAAGAGCTGCTGTTTCAACAAATTAAGTAACAAAGGCTTGGCCAATGCTGTATTAGTTACCTGGTATGACTGAGGGTCAAAATGATGAGAGGGTGTAAGATGGAATGAGCATATTCTTTGTCAGTGCTAACCAATGGGGTAAATGTATCTTCCAGTCAAAATGCAAGTCAGAAATTGGTGCTGTCTTTGATAACTGGTTGGGATTGCAACATAACTGTTCTTTATCATGACCTCTTACCTCTCTGGTGTTCTGTCTTTTCCTTTGGCTCTTGTGACTGTTTTGAGAATGTGGAAAGGGTTTTCTCACTACCCCCTTGTTCTAGGGTGAGTTGATAGCAACTTGCAACAGAAGTACATAGCAGGGATTAATGCATACTTGTACTCAGAAATCCCGAGAATAGATTTTACAAGGTTAAGAAATTTTAACACTCAATGCACTGAGAAATTTCTTGTTGAAGCCTATGACTGATGAAGCACTAGATTTAATGTGCTTCTTAAAGAAAGAAGAGGGAAAGACATAGACATAGTAACTGCATGATGTTCTACTTGTACAAAAAAGCCAGTAAATTATTCAAGCAGTATAAGTTAAAGAAAAAGTGAATTGCTTGCTCAGCAGCCACCAAAATTATGTTGTGAAGATTACTATGACCTTACAATGGACTGTCTATGATGCTGTGGGATAAAGGGATTTTGCCAGAAGGTCAGAGTATTAACCCCAAAGCAACTTCAAGATTTTCCAATAAAAGAATGAAGGCTGAATTTCCAAGACATAAAAGGATATGATTCAAAATTTTCAGACTTATAGCCACCTCCTAATAGATAAATGGTCAAAGGATACCAACAAGCAATTTTGAAAGGATGAACTTGTCTACCAACAATTAGATGGAAAAATGTCCTAAATTACTGATAATTCAAAAAATATAAATAAAGCATTTTGAGGTTCTCTCATACTTCTCAGAATGACAAAAATGACAAAAGATAAAAAGGACAAATATTAGCAGGGCCGTCTTAAAACAGGAATATCAGTAAAACATTAGTGCAGCTGTAAGTTAAACTAGCTATTCTAAAAAAAAAAATAATGTGCAGTATTCTCCAAAAGTTACTACACTGCAGATGCTCTGTGTCAGCTACACAACTAATAGGCCTCTTCTTCCAAGCAATCAAAGAGAAAGGAAAAGGAACCAGATGACAAAAATATTTTTGTAGCTCTTTTTGTGGTGGCCAAAAAAAAAAAAAAAAATGGAATCTAAGGGCGTGTCCTCCTATTTGGAAATGGCTGGACAAATTGTGGTATGTGAATGCAATGGAGTGTTACTGCGTCATAAGAAGTGATCAATTGAAACTAGAGACCCTTCAATGAATTGCTACAGAGTGAACTAAGGAAGGAAACAAATATTTATTAATTTCCTACCATGTACCAGGTACTTTTCTAAGTTCTTTACAAATATTATCTTATTTTTCCTCACAATAACTTTGAGAGGCAAGAACTATTTTTATTTCATTTTTATACTTGAGGAGCTAAAGCGTAGTTTAAATGATTTGCTTAGTAAGGATCTGAGGTAGACTTTGAATTTGACTCATCCTAACTCTGGACCCAGTGCTCTATCCACCCTATGCTACCTACAGAAATTTGTCCAATATACAGTGATGACATCATTACAGAAAGAAAAACAGCATCTTTCAAAGCCTTTAGAACTCTGATAAATCCAATGAAAAAACACAAGTCCAATCAATATCGCGCCCACCAGGCATAATCAGACTCCATAGGTTTTATCCCTCTTTTGCCTCTACACGGCAGTCCACATATAATTCATCATATTAATTGTAAAACTTCTCAAATTGATGGCTGGCTCCCCTGATCACCCCTTTTACACAGATGAGGAAAGAGAAGCTCAGATAATTTAATTGACTAGTTCAGGGGCCTACAGATTATAAATAAAATTTTAACACGTGCTAAATCTTATCAGTTTTTCAAAGGAACTTTGCCTTAATGGAAACACTTTTTATTTGGATTCCAAAGAATCAAGTCCTAACAATTACCCCGAAGACAAGAGATTTTTTTTCTCATATAGTCTTCAATTCATGTAATCCCCTGAAAAGTAAAAAACTAAGAGTACATTCTTAGACACTGTAACCCTAGAAGAACCTGAAGAAATGAGATACTGACACAGAGGAGATGACCCTACTAGTCGTGTCAGTAGAAGAAATATTAAAACTCACGTGAAATAAATAAAAATGTCAAAACTTTGCTGATAACATAGCTTAGGTTTTAGGAAGCCTTCTTGACAACAGAGAGAAAAGGGGAAATGTTTGTTAAGGGTCACAAAACTCCTTTGGGAAGATCATGGTCCTAGAGAGTGGGAAAAAGAAAAAGAAAGAGAGAAAAGTAAAGTAGCAAATGTCTCAGTGCTTTACCATGAACTAATCAGGTATATGGGCTCTGCTAATTGATATCACTGGGAAAAGAATGAAGATCAGGAAAGACCAGATGGGGTGTTATTTCATTGATTCCAAAGAGGGCACAAACCACTATAGAATCCCTCAGTATATTAATCAATGGCATTACAATGACTAGGCAGTTTACATAAGCCATATAGATTCTCTCCACTGCCAATCCTTCCTCCACACAGCTGTCAAAGTGATATTTCTAAAAACACAGGTCTGACCATGTCATTCCCATGCTTAAGAAGCTACAGCATCTTCCTTTTATACCGAGGTCAAAATAAAATTCCTCTTTTTGACACATAAATCCTTTTACAATTGATCTTCAGGCTGCCTTTTTCAACTTATTATTCATTATTCTCCTTCACAAATTCTGTGTTTTAGCCAAATAGGTGTACTTAATGTCTTCATACAAGTGCTATATGTCATTGTATGTTGTATGTCCTAACTTTGTGTCCTTGCATAGGCTTAAAATACTCTTTATTCTGGGTTTGTGTCACATTGTCTTGGAAAATATACCATTCTCTAAATTTACCCTATCTGCTTTTGAAGAAAAGCTATGGAAGACTTTGTATAGACAACTTAAAGTGATTGATGGAAAGTTCTGGGAAGAGGAAGAGTGGAGTGAAGCATCATATTGGAAAGGAAAAGACACCTGAGAGAGAGAAACAGAGGCAGAGAGACAGACAGAAATATAAAAATACATGGGGCAATCCTATCTTACTATAATTATAAAGGAAAAGCTAAGAAGCTACTAGAATTAATAGAAAAGTGTTAAAAACCACTGATTGCAGAGTTGTGGCTTGGGAAGTTGTGGTCTGGCCATTAGAATGCAAAGAGAATTCATTTTGGTTAAGACAGCCCCCTCAAAGATGTTGTACCTTCTGTGGGGCTTGGATCTGAGAAACTGGTTCCTTTTGAGTGTATAAGGAGGAAGACCCTGCCAACTCCCTTTAATCAGGAAATCAACTGCATTGCTATTGTATGTCCACTGTGGAAATCAGCTGCCCTCCCCACTGAGTCTCCTGCTTGTTGCTCTCTTTTCATTCTGATTCATTCTCCACTAATATAGGAAACTAATTTAGCACACTAGATTGGGGGTAGGGAGAGAGTTGGCGATAGAGGAGAATGGTCTGGAGCCAATGCAATGGACCATCCAGCACTTAATAAATGGGGAGCAGTCATTTGAGCAATTGGCTCCCTCCCTTCTAATTCACCAAACCTAGGTAGCTTGATGGGACCACTTTCTAAACTGTTACAAGAAATTAAAAACAGGAAAGATGACTTATAATCTAAACCTCCATCCCCATGAAATACATATAGATTTGTGTGTGTGTGTGTATGTGTGTGTGTAAATGAGAGAGAGAGAGAGAGAAAGAGAGAGAGAGAGAGAGAGAGAGAGAGAGAGAGAGAGAGAGACAGAGAGAGAGAGAGAGAGAGAGACAGAGAGACAGAGAGACAGAGAGACAGAGAGAGAGAGAGAGACAGAGAGAGACAGAGAAAGAGAGAGAGGGGGAAGGGGACAGGGAGAGAGAAAGAGAGAATGAGAATATACATTATTGTACACTCTATATCTATACATTATCGTATGGCACCTATGTTACCGCATCATGGGGTATACTTCTATTACACATGGGAACCAACTATTACATTTTAAATTCAACTAGATTCAGAATTGGTTAAATGATTAGACGCCAACAGTTTTTCTTAATCGTGTGATGTGAGCTTACAAAGATGCCTCCAGTGAAAGGCCCTAGGGATTTATGCTCAGCTCAAGAATCAGCTAGGCTCTTTCTGATCTTCCCAGCTGCTGTTGGGTCCTCAATCCCCTCCAAAATTACTTAATATTTCTTTGGATATATTTATATATTTTTGTCACCCAAAACATAAGCTTCTTGAGGTCAGGGAGTATTTCATTTTTGTCTTTATATTCTAAGCACCAAGCATAGTGCATAGCACATAAGAGGTACTTAATAAATGGTTGCCAATTGATTGAAACTCTACTCTGGTGAAAAGAACATTGGTCTGAGTGCTAATTCTTGATGAGTTCCTAATTAATTTTGTATTCCAGAGAAACACTTGTCAATATCTGGGCTTTCTTATCTATAAAAAGGAACAGTAATATCTATTTGTCATTAAGGGATATTTATATTGGCAAATATAATATATACATATACATGTAAGCATATGTATACACTTGTACATACAACATATGCATACATATGCATACACATGTATACACATATGCATGTGTGTGTATTTGTGTGTTAGGCTCTAGGACTAGAACCAAGAAGATATGAATTTAAATTCATCTTAGATACTTACTAGCTGTGAGACACTGAGCAAGTCATTTAACCACTGTGTGCCTCATTTTCCTCATCTGTAAAAACAGGAATGACATTAGCCCCTGGTTTACCTAGTTGCTATAAGAATTAAATGAGGTAATATTTGTAAAGTGATTAGCACAGTGTCTGTCACATAGTAGGCACTTAAGTGTTCCCTTCCTTTTTTTTTCTTTTTCCTTCCTTCCTTCCTTCTTTCCTTCCTTCCTCCCTCTCTCCTTTCCTTCATTCCTTATATTTAATCTACATATGAAATGAATATCAAAATACTACACCTTCACACATAAAAAGTATTATACACATACATTAAGAGGTATACATTTATAAGTTATCATTTAAGAAAATGCAATGCACAAATTTAGAGACATCTCCACTTCAGAGTTCATAAGGACGATTTGTACCTGACTTGTGATAGTGTCTTTTGAGCACGTATTGGTCTAATCAGCCACACATGGACACTCTGTACATTGACCCCAACATAATGATGTCATTTTGGTCTTCTTTGAGTATGAGTGCTATTATATATGCTATTGTCATCATTGTTATTATTAAACTTCCCTATGAAACAGATAGGTATCAGGGACCATTTCCCAACTCCATCCCTAATGTCATGTGGCTCCAACATATATTATATAGCTCAAATATAAAAACAGTGCTTACTGAATGTGTGATCCTGAGCAAGTCACAGTTTCCTCATCTGCAAAATGAAAGGGTCTTCTAAGGGCCTTTCTACTCATTTATCTGTGATCCTGTCATCCTTTGCTCCAACCTAGGCTTTTAACCAGTATCAGAGGCAAGAAACAACCCTAATTTCAAGGGTATTGGTCAGCACTGCTCCATACATAGTCCAGTCTGTGCCAAAATATTGCCCAAAACAGGGATCAGCTTCCTCCACGAATGGCGCTCATAGTTTTCAATTTTAAAATAAACCAAAACAACAAAAAAAATAAGTTAGTTCTTTATACCATTGTTACATAAAGGAAGGAAAATGTCATCACGAGCTATGCGTGGCCATGAATAATATTGTTCAAGATAGCTTACATAGCTCCGGGCCTCACTGGTATCTACCTTAGCATTTCCATTTCATTCACAACTAGAGAGAAGTTCATATGAAAAAAAAGATAACAGCATTTCACTGAAGTGCAAGTTCATATTAGTCACCAGTGAAACACAGTATCCCCAAAATGAGCAAAAGTGATCTTAGACTATATTGAGGAGTAGAGTATTTAGAAATAAGGGGAGTAAAAAGTGATTTTTTTGATCCCCCTGCATTTTCTTATTTGATCCTGACATAAATCCTGTGGGACAGGTACTTTTATTATTCCCATTTTATATATAAGAAACCTGAGGCTCTGTGAGGCAAAATGGCTGAGTGACACAACTAGTAAGTGACTGAGGCAGGATTCAAAATTCTGGTCTTTCTGACCCCAAGTCCAGTGCACTAACCATTGTGCCACCAAACTGATCCTATGTTAGTATTACATTTAATTGTATTGTCTTTTCTTAGCACAATGCCTGGAATATAGTAAGAACTTAATAAATTTGAGTAACCAACTGACTTCCTCTTGTCTCTCACACTTTCTACCAGCACTGCTGTCTACTAAAGTTTAAAATTGACGTTGCTATAATAACAATAAAAGTGTGGGTAAGAGGCATGATTATGCCTTAAAAAAAGATTGCAGTAAATGATCCCTGAAGGCACTCCATTATCAGAGGTCACCGAATAACTTCTCGCCTAGTACCTAACAAAACAAATCAATAAAATACTCTACATTAAACACCTTGTTAGGTGATTCAGGTTTCCTTAATTAGTAACTCATTTTCTACTTACAGTTCTGATTCTGAAGTTTTTCAACAATTACACTGAGAAAGAAACAATATATTTTCACTAAAATTATATCTTTATGTTTTTAAAAACTTAATTTTTTTAACTAGGTAGCTTTCTTAATCTGTGCCTGCCTTCAATTATAGATTGATATTAGTCACTCTATGAAGGAAAAGGAATCAGGCCCCGTACAAAAGTTGACCAATGGCCAAAAATTCCCCAAGGATGTCTAGAACAATTGATGTTTAATACTTCACATTGTTAACTCTTTGCAACATGAGATTGTTCAAAAAAAAATATGGACTGTAATGACTTATTTGTTTCATTTCCAACCATCTGCCTCTGCTCTGGATGCTGAGCATGCCCCCACTTCAATTTCTTACCTAACATCTTTTCCTCCAACTACTTTCCACTCCTATCCATACCATGCTGCATCTATTTGGACCATCACTTTCCCATCAACAATCTGGATGCCAACTTGGGTACTTTGGCTCTAAGAGGTCAGCATTTGCATCATCTTGCAAGGATCTAAGCTTCCTTTCTACTTCTGGCCTGTTCCAGCCATGCTAGCTATGTGCCTCATCTCTATCTCTCACAAGTAACTTGTAATCTGGGCTTGCGTCCCTTTCTCTGATAGACTACTTTCTGTCTTTTCTTGTCATGGACCAGGCCTCTATGCCACTTCCAGACCAATGCAGCTTGATCCAATATGTAACCTACTTGTTCTATCTCCCTTTTCTGCATTGTCTTCCCCTAGAATGTTAGCTCTTTAACAATAGAGAATGCCTCATTTATTGATGTGTGTGTCCACTTGGCATAGTGCTTGGCACATAACAATATTTAATAAGTGCTTTATCTATCTACCTATCAATCATCTTTCTAAATTCTAGAAACTCCTATACCCCATGTTTGTATTCCCTATTTTTAGTTTTACTATGTCTCCCACAAACGCAAATACCTAGCATCATTTTGCCTGTGACATTCATGACAGTCAACAAATCAAACTCAATTAATTAAGACGTCACTTCCCTAGAGTACCCAAGACTTTTGGTTCATGGAGCTGATCTGATCTCAAGATATCCCACACACCTGGTATCAACCAATATCCTGATCTGTGGGCCCCCTTGGCAAAGGGAAAGGCAAAGGCAAAATTATTTCTAATTCCTCAGTCTCCTTTATCCTCAAGACCAAGGTATCGAAAGTTCCAGCAAAATCCTAGGTTATATGCTTTCTTTGATACCCATTCTGATCCTGCATTTGTTTTAGGTTCTGAGCTGTCTCCTGTGAATAAAGCATGTTGGAATAAAATATCCATTCTTAGGTATTATTGGAATGTTGTTTTTGATTGTTTTTGTAAAACTTTCTTCTATGTCCCTATTTTAAAGACTGGGAAGCATCCCCTCCCAACTTCCACCTCCAAAGAAAGGGATATAGTGGTGGCAGAATGACAATTAGATGAACATAGTCTGAAATGGTTCATGAAAGTAAAGACTGCACCATGAGATCACTGATTAATAAATAGCTTTACAACACAGATCATAAGGAGAACTTCAAAGGCATCATCCTCAGCCTCAAGAGGCACCATTGCCCTCTATGCCAACACTAACCTCTCATACAATCTTTTTTTTTTTACAATCTGGGAAATGTTTAATCAACATGAATAATCCATGACAACCAAAAGTTAGTTTTGGTAAAAATTAAAACAGAGTCAGGGCTCTTTCCACAAGTTCCCAACAGGCTTCCATAGTGTTCTTTCTGAGAACCAAAACACCAAAGGCCCAGTATCAACTACCAAGGTAACTGTGTAAGAGAATTCTAGGTTCATTGAATCAGATTAGGAAGTTTAAAGTTCATGAATATCAACTTGAACTTAAAGTATGAAACCCCTCTACCACAGCTTCAAGAAGTGGTACTTAAATCTTTGCTTAAACATTTTCAGTGACATAATCCTCATTGTCCCAAGAAATTTTAGAACAACTCATTTTTTGCAAGTTCTTCCACATATTCAGCTGAACAGTTTGTTCCCAGTAACTTCCATCTTTTGTTCTTAGTTCTACCCATTGAAGCCAAGCAGGAGAAAGTACACTTCTTTTGTCAGATTGTCCCTTTTGTTTAGCAAGAATAGTTTGGATTTGAATTTTTGAGATTTCCATTGTAATCACTTACACTTCCATCCACTACATGTTATTCAACTAGTAAGGAAGCTGAAACAAATCTGTAGATGTTTGAAAAAATGAACATCTCCGCCCTTAGCTTCATATAGTCTTCTATGTGGAAAAGATGGTATGATTATTGGTAACAGTGAATTGAAGTATGACTTATTTTTTGGTAAAGGTCACATACCTGTAAAATGCAGAGGTACTGAAAAGCTAACCTAAGCTTTAGGATATCTAGAAAAGCTATAAATGGTAGAAAAGGTATGAAAAAGAAAGAAATCAGAAGCAGGTTAAAATAATAGGCAGTGTACCTTTCAAGGTCATTCTTTGACACTACAAGACTGGAGAGTGTTTATGAAAATGTAAAATGAGATTATAAAAATGAAAGAGCTATGAGAAGGAGGCAAATGTGAAATAAGGAATGCCTATGAAAGTCATTGGGAAATGTAATAAAAGTTCCAAAACTAATATCTGACATTTATATAAAGCCTTAGGATACAAAGAATTCGTAAATATATATATATATATATATATATATATATATATATATATATATATATATATATATATATGTATGTATTAGCATATAGAGCCTTACACTAACCCTGAGAGATAAGTCATATCATTATGCAAGTCTTATAAGTGAGAGTCCTGGAGATCTGGAAAATTACTGACATGCTCCAAATTATGTAATTTCGATCAACAAATCAATCAAATAACAAGCATTTCTATGCCAGGTATTTCAGAGATGGTGAAACAAATCATGGTACATGAATGTAATGACCTCTTACTGTAAGATAAGAAAAGGAGAATATGAAGAATTCAGAGAAGCATGAAAAGACATATGATCTTATGCAGAGTGAAGCAAGTGCAACCAGGGAAACAACATACACAATAACTAAAATGGTTTGACCATTTACCTAGATGATGAGCATCTATTTTGTTTTCATTTCATGGCTATTCCAAAAAAATACAGCTATGACTATGCATGTTTTTTGTTAATTAAGTTGGGTAGTGAATTCTCCGAATATCCACACTTTTCTCTTTGTAGAACTACTCTTTTTCTCCTTCACAGAAAATTGTTTCCTCTGTGTTTTCACAGTTTTTTTCTTGAGAATTTCCACTATCCTGTGCTGACTTGCCCAGCATTTTGGTTAATGAGATCTTGCCCATGCCTTTTCCAAACCCTCTGATATTTGCTCTCCTACAACATGTATAGCAGACTGTGGCAAGTTTTCCTCTCATATATTTCAAATTCTAAGATGGATTAAAAATGTTTCCCTTCCTTCAAGGTTCCTGTAATTTTTACCACTAACTCTGTTCTTGAGAATATCATTCAGAATGTTAGTTTCCCCTTATTGGTTCCTCCACAATTTTGCTAAAATAAAATTAATGTTGAAACAAGTTTAGAAATTATTAACTATTTTGCTTTTAGAGAGAGAGACACACACAGAGACAGAGAGAGACAGATAGATGGGGAGAGACAGAGAGAGAGAGAGAAAGAGAGAGAGAGAGAATGAAATCTGTCAGAAAGGAAGGGAACAGAATAAGCATTTATTAAGCACCTACTATGTGCAAGGAGCTATGCCAATTTTTAAAAAAATATTATCTCATATGATTCTTATAACAAATCTGTAGGACAAGTGCTGTTACTCTCCACATTCTACATTTGAGGAAACTGAGGCAGACAAAACTGAGGCAATTCATGTGAATTGTCCAGTGTCACACAACTAGTAAGTATCTGATTCTAAATTTTAACTAAGGTCCTACTGACTACAGGCCCAGTGCTGCACTGAGCCCATCCACTGAGCCATCTAGCTGCCTAGGTTTCTATCTTATGTCTACATGCCAGGTTTGTGATTTGTTTCTCAAACTTCTGAACTATTTCTGCCTTCTGTCCATATGGTATATGGTATACTCACTATAGTGACAAGATAACCATTACTTTTCTTTCTGCCTTTGTCTTCTGACTTAAGATCCAGAGTTCTGTCCAATTTAACAAATGGATAGTAACTTCATATTTTAGTACTTGATTCTCTTCATATGCAAGAAAAGTCATCACAATGCTTAGAGATAATGCTCTTGATTTTATTAAAGTTTCTGTATTCCAAAATTCTCCTTGAAGTTTATGCGTCTCTCAAGCCCTAAACTCATTTTCTTAACCACTAGGTAATATAACATTAACCGATTAGAAAACTCTCACAGTTGGCTATCTAATTTCTCAGTGGGTTGCAATGGAGTGCTGTGAAAGTGGCGCATGGCTTATTGAGTCAGGTTAATATCCAGACAGTTTTCATAGCTGTGGAATAAATAGGACTTTATCTTTTGGGATCTAGAAGGGAAAGAAGCCTTCTTCTTCATAGGTAAACTTCATCTTAACCAATTTCCCATCCGTATTTGTTTCTTGATCTACAGTAAAACCGAGGTGCTGCGACAGAGCATTTGTTGAGATAGAGATAACAATTCTGTTTTTAAATTAATTTATTTATTTTTAGTTTTAAGCAGACACTTCCATAAGATTTGATTTCCAAATTTTATCCCCATCTCTCCCCTCCACCCAGCCCAAGAAAGCATGCATTCTGATTATCACTTTCCCCAATCTGCCCTCCCTTCTATCATACCACTCCTTTCTCTTATTCCCACCTCTTCTATTGTCTTGTAGGGCAAGATAGATTTCTGTACCCCATTGCCTATATATCTTATTTTCCATCTGCATGTAAAAGCAAGTTTAACCATTCATTTTTAAAACTTTTGCATTCCAACTTCTCTCCCTTCCTCCCTCCCCATTCATCCCCAAAGAGAAGGCAAGCAATTCAACATAAGTTATACATGTATAGTTCTGCAAAATATTTCCATAACAGTCATATTGTGAAAGACTAACTATATTTCCTTCTATCCTATCCTGCCCCCCATTTATTCTATTCTCTTTTGACCCTATCCCTCTTCAAAAGTGTTTACTTCTAATTAACACTTCCTTCTATTTGCCCTCCCTTCTATCATTCCTCTCACACCCCACTTTTCCCCTTCCCCCTACTTCCCTATTGTGTAATAAGCCAAATGTGATGAAAGTAAGGTCCACTCTTTCCCTCTTCCCTGTCCCCCTCCACTGAAAAAGCTTTTTCTTGCCTCTTTTATGTGACATAATTTGGCTCATTCTATTTCTCCCTTTCTCCTCTGAATATGTTCCTCTCTCACCCCTTAATTTTATTTTTTAGGTATCATCCCTTCCTATTCAACTCACCCTGTGCCCTCTTTCTATATGTATATAATCCCTCCAACTACCCAAATACTAAAAAAAGTCTCAAGAGTTACAAATATAGTCTTTCCATGTAGGATAGTAAACAGTTCAACTTTAGCAAATCCCTTATGATTTCTCTTTCATGCTTCTCTTGATTCTTGTAGTTGAAAGTCAAATTTTCTATTCAGCTGTGATCTTTTCCTCAAGAATGCTTGGAAGTTCTCTATTTCATTGAAGTTTCACTTTTTCCCTTGAAATATTATACTTAGCTTTACTGGGTAGGTGATTCTTGGTTTTCATCCTAGCTCCTTTGACCTCTGGAATATTATATTCCAAACCTTTCATTCTCTTAATGTATAAGCTGCTAGATTTTGTGTTATACTGATTGTATTTCCACAATACTTGGACTGCTTCTTTCTGGCTGCTTGTAATATTTTCTCCATGACCTTGGAACTCTGGAATTTGGCTACAATATTCCTAGGAGTTTTCCCTTTGGCGTCTCTTTCAAGAGGAGATCAGTGGAGTCTTTCAATATCGTTTTTACCTTCTGGTTCTACAATATCAGGTCAGTTTTCCCTGATAATTTCTTGAAAGTGATGTCTATGCTCTTTTTTTTTTTTTTTGATCATGGCTTTCAAGTAGTTCCATAATTTTTAAATTGTCTCTCCTGGATCTGTTTTCCAGGTCAGTTGTTTTTCCAATAAGATATTTCACTTTGTAAATTGTCTGCTATTTTTTCATTCCTTCAGCTTTGTTTTATAATTTCTTGATTTTTCATAAAGCCATTAGCTTTCATCTATTCTATTCTAATCTATAAGGAATTATTTTCTTCAGTACTCTTTTGGACCTCCTTTTTTATTTGATAAATTCTGCTTTTTAGGGCATTCTTCTCCCATTGGCTTTTTGGATCTCTTTTGTCATTTGGGTTAGTTTATTTTTTGAAGTGTTATTTTCTTCAGAATTTTTTGGGTCTCCTTTAGTAAGCAGTTGACTCATTTTTCACAATTTTCTTGCATCACTCTCATTTTCCTTCCCAATTTCTGCTCTACTTCTCTTACTTGATTTTCAAAGTTCTTTTTGAGCTCTTCTATGGCCTGAGACTAATTAATACTTTTCTTGGAGACTTTGAATGTAGGAGCTTTGTCTCTGTTTTCTCCTTCTGGTTTTATGTTTTGATCTTCCTTGATACCAAAGTAAGATTTTATAGTCTGATTCTTTTTCTGGTTTTTGCTCATTTTCCCTGATATTTACTTGACTTTGAGCTCTTTGACAAGGTACTTCTCTGCTTCCCATGGGGGTGCGGGGTGTATTGTCAGACACTTGATTTCCACCCCCCCAACAATCTGTGAACCTCGAGGTACAGAAACATTCACACCTGCCCCTACTACTGCTGTGGGCTCCTCCACGGACTCCTCCAACAGTTCTCCCACCCCCCACAACCCTGGGGCTAGGGCCCTGACAACTCTACTCTCTCTAGTGCATGTCCCACAGTTTTTTTTCCACTGACCTTCCAATGTGTCCTCAGTGATTTGGGGTCATGAAGTCTGGAAACTGCCACAGGTGTCTGAGATTTGGTTCCCCCTAAGGCTTACTCAGGTCTCATCTGTGCCAGCATGGCCCACACTGGACTACACTGTGCTCCCAGTTTGGTGTGATAGTCACTTCTTAGGGACCTTCCAGGCTGTCTTGGGCTAGAGATTTGCTTCTCTCTGTCATTCTGTGGGTTCTACCGTTCTAGAACTTGTTTAGAGTCATTTTATACAAGTATTTGATTGAGTTTGGCAGGGAGAGTGCTAGCAAGTCAGTGCTGTTAACTCCGCCATCCAGAGATAACAATTCTTAAGTCTCTTTTATGTAATGACTACATACACATATGTGTGTATATACATATATATGAGTGTTATATACATACATAAACATGCATATATAAACACATACATATATATATGCATGCATGCTCTCTGAGCTTCATTCCTAAAACAAAGATAATTCCTACTCCACTTAAGAGGATTTAATTATAGCATGCTGGAGCTCAAAGGCATATTAATGGTCCCCTACTCCAACCTTTCCAATTTCCAGATGATGAAAATGAAGTATAGTGGAAGGAGTAACTTTCCCAACACCATCCTCATTATGGTACAGTCTGTTCTCAAACCCAGTTCTTATGAATCCAAGTTTCTTGTTCTTTCGACTACCCTACTTTGTTAATACCATAGCATATTAGAGTTGGCAGGGAATTTAGTAATCCTATAACTCAGTCCCCTTGAAATACAGAAGAAGAAATTGAGGCCTAAAGAGATGAAATGATTCTCTCAAGTTCACTCAGAGGATAAGTTTCAGAGCCAGGACTGGAACTATTCTTTGACAAAGTTACTGCAAGGATTAAATGAGGTGACACATGAGAGAGTGCTTAGCAAAGGAAAAATAAGTGTTCAGATGCTAGTACTGTTACTATTACAGTTACTATTAAGGGCTGATTCTTCACCTGCCTTCAGATAGATGATTTGTAATGCAGCCACTTACACTGACTTTCTGAAAAATTCTTAATATCCATAAAAAGAGGCACCCATATCAATCGAATAATTGACAAGTATTTGTTAAATGCCTACTCAGTACCATTAAGAACTGTAGTAGATGGTGGGGATTCAAAGGCAAAAAAATAACAAAGTATTTGCCTTCAATGATCTGGCATTCTATAGGGGAAGACAAGTGTGCACTGAAATACATGCCAAATAAGCATGTTAAAATATGCACAAAATAAATACAAGGTAATTTGGGAAAGGAAGAAAAAGAGAGGGAGATTACCACCAAAGGGAACATAGGCCTAAATCCAAAGAGCACATTAGCATACTGAGTCTGCCAGGAGTGCTTCCAGAGAACTGTGTTCCCTAGAGGGTAACAGGAGGAAGATGGAGAAAGATGAATGAATTAATGTAGGATTAAAAACAAAAATAGCTATAATAAAGGAGTGAAATCAGGAGGGCTTCGGCCATCTATAACAATAGTGAGCTCCTGATTGCTTGGCTTGGAAATTATTGTATCAATTTGCAATTCAGATGATTTTTCTAAGGGCAGTGGAAATCTGTAGGGAATTTTGGGGAAATTTTCAATAAATTATCCCTATGCTGGTGGGATTTAATTAGAGTTGTTAGCTAAAATCTCTTGGAGTTTTGCCACACTTCCTCATTTGAGTTTTATCTCTGTTTTGAAGTTATTCTAAAATATTCTAATATTATACATCACTGCTAAAATATAGAGTTGCATTCCAGTGTATAGCACCACAAGAATATTGAAGGGAACTCTTATAAATTCACAGTAAACTATGCAAACTTTACAAAATCCTATGAACCGCCCTAATACTCAAACATATCCTGCTTGACAGTTTCTTCAAAACTTCAAAAAGTCTCTGATTTCATTAGCGTGGATACTTCCTCCAGTGTTTGTTTCCAGTCACTGCTACTAGCCATCTTCTCCATAGCCCTATTTTCCAATGGGACCAGAGACCGTGCCCTTTGGTCTCTAGAATTGCTATCCTAAGTACTCTTCTATCATTTGTTACTGCTTCCACCTGGCTATTTCAGGCATGCTTTAGTTATGTCTCCCTTCATTTCCTAAACTCAGTCAATATCCTTACAGATTCACCAGCTCTCTTATCTCAGCAGTAACACCTTATTTTCCAACCAGGTATATAATCAAGAAGACCTGAGTTCTAACTTTTATAAACTTACTAGCTTTGTAATTGTATCAGCAAAGACCCTGGCATACACAGGAGGGACTGTTGTACAGGTTCTTAGGTCTGCTTTTTTAAAAGGAAAGCAACTTTTGAAGGGTCAACAGTCTACTTTAATCAAGCACATATATCATTCACTTAGTTCAGGGGGAAAAGTTAGTATCCTGAACTTCAAGGAAGATACAGAAAAATGTTTATTTTATAAATATTTATATTTATTTATCAACAGACAGGATTTCCAACTGTCTGACAATAAGCAATACATACATCAGAGATCAACAGACAGATCCAGCTGTCTGACCATACATACATAGTTACCAGTGAAAGAAGCACCAGCATCTGAGTTTTTAAAGCTTAGGGCTCCTTAGCAGCTTCCCAGAATCTCCTCTGGCACACAAACCTTCTTTCAAAAACTAAGCCCCAAAGTAAAACCTCAACACAGAGCATTTATACACTTTTCAGAGCCACAAGGCAAGACCCTCTGACCAAGAGTTTCAATAGAAATTAACAAAAGTATGGAGGCTTATTAATGGGCAGGGAAGATCTTTAACTCTTCCCCCCCATACACCATTTCCCTTAAATTCCCATTACAGTAATCTGGGCTAGGTCACTGGAACTCATTTTTTTATCAGAATTACTCAATTTATTGACAAAATTCACAAAACTTATACAGTTCAATTGTGCAAATATAACTCCAGTTACTATCATCTTTTATATAATGTCACAAAGGATTACTTTAATTCATTCTGATAAATACATTGCAACCCTGCATCCAACCTGAACAGCACCTTTTACGAAGGTATATACTACAGCCAATTCTGGATCAGGGTCAAGACCCATGCCATGATGTTCCAACTATTCATCCCAAATTTTTTTAATTATCTGAAGGAGTTCTTCAAACTCTTCTGGATTCACTTCCACTAATGTCCTAATCTGGCTATTATAATGGTGTGTTATTCACTCTTCTAGAGTCACAGTGCAAACTATTATTTCTTTCTTTTCCTTCCTTGGAGTAAGTCACTTGAACTAGATATCTTCTGTAAAATAAGGATAATAATAGCACCTACCTCACTGGATTTTGTGGAGATTAAATGAGATAATATATGTAACAAACCTTAAAGTAATATTTAAATGCTAATTAGTATTATCATGGGAGTGGTGCAGAAAATAAGTTCATAATATTTAAAGAAGAAAAAAATAAGTTTAAAGATCACCTAATCTCTCTCTTTGTTTAACAGAGGAGTAAAGTAAGAGGAGAAGAAATTCCATATTGGCAGCTAACAGAAGAAGCACAATTTAAATCCTATCTTCTTATTCAAGAGTTAGATCTCATTCTACTATACCAGGTAGCCTCTCTAGGAAAGTATAAAAGGGGGAAAAATCACTGAGTAGGACTTGTATAAAAAGGTCATTTTTTTGTAGAAAGTAGGATTTCTGTTGGAGCGTAACAAATTGGATAGTTTGGAATGGTGTAGGAGGACTGCTTTACAGGGAAGAAGAGAACACTGTGAATCAAATTGATCATTTATAAAGGATTATAGATCATGATGGCAGACAGTTGAGAACTAGTGAAAGAGGCTTATTGGAGGAGTGAAGATAAGTAAGTTTGGAAAGATAGTTTGGAATAAGATTATGAATGGATTTTCAGGATAGGCTGAGGTGATTGGACTTGTACACAGAGAGATCCATTGAATAGGTATGACATGATAAAAACAGTGTTTTAAGATATTTTAACCATCACAAAGGCAACACCAAGTGTATGAATAATAAGCAATTTCAAATGATACTCCCCAAAACTCTATTAAGTAAGTTCCATTATCATTCTCACTTTACAAATGAAAAAACTGAGATTAAGAAAAGTGAATAATTTGCTTAGGGTTTCCCAATTACTAAGTGTCTGAGGAAGGATTCAAACTCAAGTCAACCTGTATTCAAGTCCAGAACCCTATCCATTATGCCCCCTTGTTTTCTTAAAGAATGACTAGGGCCACAATTATGACATGCAATTGGATAGAGAACATGGACAGTTGATCAATCCGTATATATTGCTCTCCATCCTGCATCTCCATGTCTTTGAATCAGTTTTCTCCTTTGTTTGAATGGCAATGTCTCCTCACCTCCATCTCAGAGAATCTTTCATATATGATGTCTCTTTTAAAATGCTGCTTGATAGAAATAATTGTTTCCTTTTTCTATTTATGTTCCTTTCTCTTAGCACAGCTTGATATATATTTAATCACTTAGTAAATACATGTTGAGTGATTAACCAAAAGAACATGAATAACAGAATTTAAGAATCAGAAGGTACCTCAGAGGTCATCTAGTTCAACCTAAACACCACTGTAATGTATCTGTCAAATGTTTCTCAGGCTGGGCTGGAGCCAAGATGATGGAGTAGAAAGATGCATATACTCTAGCTCTTCCCCCACAGCCCATAAAATACCTGTAAAAAATGACTCTCAACAAATTCTAGAGCAGCAGAAGCCACAGAATGACAGAGGGAAAGAGATTTCCAGCCCAAGGTTACCTGGAAGGCCAACAGGAAAGGTCTATTGCACTTGACACAGAGCAAAGCGCAGTCCAGCTTTGGCTGCATGGCACTGAGAGGAACAGCCCTGGAACAGGCCTCAGAGACAGAATCCTCAGCAGCAGTGGTGGTTCTCAAATCCCTCAACCCACAAACACCAAGGACAACTTCAAAGGTCAGTGAGAGGGTTTTTTCAAAGGGTGAGAAGGGAACAGAGTCCTACCCTAGCCCTGGAGCCAGGCAACAGTGGTGGAGGCAGAAGCAGCAGCAATGGCAGCAGCTGCAGCAGTGTCCATTTGTGGAGCACTCAGCCTAAAGACCTTGGGGGAATTGAGCAGCTGATCTGAAGCTCATCCCTGAGTGGAGGCCCTGCCTTCTGCCTAAAACCCCTGGGGGAATTGAACAGCTGCTCTGGATCTCAGTCCTGAGGCATGGTGGCACTGGAGGTACTTATGGAGTAGGAATTCTACTACTCCCAGATTCTGGGCAGAAAAGTTTTTGGTTGATCCCAGACCAGTGTGCAATCTAGGAAAGGAGTAAACACATCTCCCTTGATGGTGCCACCTTGGAGGAATTGAGAACTTACAAGTCCCCAGAGTATACCCTCCTCTTGACAAAGGACTCAAAAGTCAGATAACTGACTGCAAAATGACCAAAAAAAAGAGAAATAATTAAGACTATAGAAGGTTACTTTCTCAGTGAGCAGGTATTTTCTTTCATCCTTTCAGATGAGGAAGAACAATGCTTACCATCAGAGGTCTCCAGAATAAATATGCAATGGTCTCAAGCCATGGAAGAGCTCAGAAAGGATTTTGACAATCAAATAAGAGAGGTGGAGGAAAAATTGGGAAGAGAAATGAGAGTGATGCAAGAAAATCATGAAAAGGGAGTCAACAGCTTGCTAAAGGAGACCCAAAAAATGCTGAAGAAAATAACAGCTTTAAAAATAGGCTAGCTCAATTGGGAAAAGAGGTCCAAAAAGTCAATGAAGAGAAGAATGCTTTAAAAAGCAGAATTAGTCAAATGGAAAAGGAGGTTCAAAAGCTCACTGAATAAAATAGTTCTTTAGAAATGAGAATGGAGAAGATGGAAGTTAATGACTTTATGAGAAACCAAAAAATTACATAACAAAACTAAAAGAATGAAAAAATGGAAAATAATGTGAAATATCTCATTGGAAAAACAACTGACCCACAAAATAGATCCAGGAGAGACAATTTTAAAATTATGGAACTACCTGAAAGCCTGGATCAAAAAAAGAGCCTAGACATCATCTTTCATGAAATTATCAAGGAAAACTGCCTGATATTCTAGAACCAGAGGGCAAAATAAATATTGAAAGAATTCACCAACCACCGATTGAAAGACACCTGAAAAGAGAAACTCCTAGGAATATTGTAACCAAATTTCAGAGTTCCCAGGTCAAGGAGAAAATATTGCAAACAGCTGGAAAGAAACAATTCGAGTGTTGTGGAAATACAGTCAGGATAACAAAGGATCTGGCAACTTCTACATTAAGGGATGAAAGGGCTTGGAATGATATTCCAGAAGTCAAAAGAACTGGGACTAAAACCAAGAATTACCTACCCACCAAAACTGAGTATAATGCTTCAGGGGAAATAATGGTCATTCAATGAGATAGAGGACTTTCAGGCATTCTTGATGAAAAGACCAGAACTGAAGAGAAAATTTGACTTTCAAACACAGGAATCAAGAGAAACAGGAAAAGGTAAACAGGAAAGAAAAATCATAAAGGACTTTCTAAAGTTGAACTTTTTACATTCATACATGGAAAGACATTTGTAACTCTTGAGACTTTTCTCAGTATTTGGGTAGTTAGAGGGATTATGCACACACATACACAGAGAGCACAGGTTTAGTTGAATAAGAAGGGATGACATCTAAAAAAATAAAATTAATGTTTGAGAGAGGAACATATTGGGAGGAGAAAGGGAGAAATGGAATGGGGAAAACTATCACTCATAAAAGAGGTAAGAAAATGTTTTTTCACTGGAGGAGAAAAGGGAGGAGGTGAGAGGGAAAAAGTGAAGCTTACTCTCTTCATATTTGGCTTAAGAAGGGAATAACATGCTCACTATATTTGGTATGAAAATCTATCTTACACTACAGGAAAGTAGGGGAGAAGGGGACAAGTGAGGTAAAGGTGATGATAGAGGGGAGGGCAAATGGGAGAAGGAAGGAATTAGAAGTAAACACTTAAGGGCAGGGACAAGGTCAAATAAGGGAACAGAATAAATGAGGGGCAGGATAGGATGCAGCGAAATATAGTTAGTCTCACACAACATGACTATTATAGAACTCTTTTGCAAAACAATACGTATATAGCCTATATTGAATTGCTTGCCTTCTCAGTGGGGATGGGTGGGGAGGGAGGAAGGGACAGAAGTTGAAATTTGAAGTATTAGAAACAAATGTTGAGAATTGTCTTTGCATACAACTGAGAAATAAGAAATACAGGTAATGGGGTATAGAAATCTATCTTACCCTTCAAGAAAAGAGAGAAGGTGGGGATAAGGGAAGGGTGGGATGTGATAGAAGGGAGGGCATATTGAGGGAAAGGGGTAATCAGATTGCAAGGCATTATAGGGTCGAGGGGAGAGGAGAGATGGAGAGAAAATTTAGAACTCAAAATTTTGTGGAAATGAATGCTGAAAACTTAAAATAAATAAGTAAAATGTTTCTCAGACCTCCACCTAAATACCTCCAAGGAGAGGAAAATCACCTCTTTCTCCAGAATCCCATTCTACTTTGTAATAGTTCTAATTGTTTTGGGTTGTCTCTATAACTTCCACCAACTGTTCTTGGTCCTGCCCTGTGGTCAGACAGAATAAGGTTAAACCATCCTTCACCCAAAGTCGTTAATGTACTTGAAGACTTCTGTGATGTCCCACAGTCTTCTCCAGATTTTACAAGCCTAGTTCCTTCAATCCATTTTCATACAATATAGATTCAAAGTCCTCTGATAACTCAGCTAATCAATGCCAGAAGTGAATAAAATATTCCAGGTAAGGTCTGATGAGGTCAGCATACATTGAAACTATCATCTCCCTACTTTTGGAATCTATGATCCAAATCTCCCTGAAGTGGTCACATTTGCTTGAATTTACACTATTCAAAGTTAATATTAGATAAAATATGATCATTGGTCCTAGTCCAATGGAAATATGCAGTGCAAACTCAAATAATGCAGCACTTTATCTGGATTCGTAATTATACTGATAGTTACCTCGCTATTATATCACACTGCTGACATGTTTACCTTACAGCAATTACAATCACTAGAATTTTTTTTCAGAATGAGCTTTTCAATTAATTCATTATATTCATTTTTTAATACTTACAAAATTAAAATATTAAATTAGATGTTCTCTAGGATCCTTTTTCCACTCTAAATTCATTGATCCCATTCTTTTCCTCCTGAATCCAGAACCTATTTTCCCAGGAACTTATGGTCGATTTTCTTTCTCCCTTCTCCCCCATACTCTCACCTATTGGCTACCAGTAGCTCTGATATATAGAAACTAGGTGATACAGTGGACAGAGACCTGAGTTTGAATCCCTCCTCAAAAGTATATTAACTATGTCACCCAGGATATCGTATTCACACTTAGTTTTCTCATTCATAAAGTGAAAGATTTGAACTCAGTGATCACTAATGATTCCTTCCAGCTCTAAATCTATGGCTCTGTGACTTCCTAGATCTTAGAAAGCATAGCATGTAAGAGAAAAATCTTAGGATTTAAGCTGGAAGAAACTTTAGAGATAATTATGATTATGATGACTATTATATAGTACAGTTAAATTAGGTCCAGATAGCTTAAATCATTTCTGAGAGTCACAAATCTACAAAATAATAAAATTGGAATTCTACCACAGGTGCTCTGCCTTCACATCTTTTGTACTTTCTATCTTAAACCATACTGATAATGGTCCTAAAAAGACAGTAACTATTTAGATAAGCTAAGTTTACTGGCAAATCAGGTAATTGAGACCTAATTACAAATTGCTTCTTAAGGATTAGAGGAAGAGAGCTTAATAGGACCATCATGTTAAAAGTTCTTAATGCCTATCATGTCACCTGAATTCTCTTGATGCTCCTTGCTAGAACCTGCTATGCTGAATTTCATTCTCTGGACCTGCTACCATAGTTTGACTACAAATCCTGTTGTCTTCTTTCACTTAATCTCTTTGATTATTGGTTCTGGATCTGCTGATACATAATTTTATAATTATCTTCTTTCTAGTTTCTCCTTCTAGGCATAGATACCAGGAAAATAATTGGCTCAACTCTGCATGACAATAATCTCATGGTCCTCACTTCAATCAGTTAAACTTACTCAAGAACTAGCATCCAAGTAATTGTTAACTCTGGCTACATCACTTAGAGAAACAAATCATATCAAAGGGGTTTCCTTTGTGTTTAAGAGATGGCATTCATTGACCTTTGCTCTAGCTAGGGAAATATATTTCTCAGTAAAAGAAAGTACAAAGTAACCAATATGTGTGATATTTTATTCAAAATAATATTTTAGTGAAAAAATACAAATTAGTAGAGCAGGTTATATGTCCATTTTCCTCACCTGGAAAGCCTACCTGTCCATCTTAAGCTACCTTAAACAGATAATGCTACTTCCCCACTTGAAGCTGTCCTTTATTTATTCAAGAAACACAAATGTGCTTGCATAGTTAAGGCACTGCTCTAGGTGTTATATAAGTATAAGGGGAAGTAGTCCACCTGAATTAGCAAAATGCTACATTTTCTGATATAGGAATGAGCAGTGAGTACTAGGCCTGGAGTCAGAAGGACTCATCTTTCTGGGTTCAAATCTAGACACTTACTAGCTGTGTGACCCTCAGCAAGTCACTTAAGACTATTTGACTCAGTTATGGCATACCACTCCAGTATCTTTGCCAAGAAAACCCCAAATGGTGTCACAGAGTCAGACACAACTGAAATGATTCAACAACAACAACAAATAATCCGATACCTTTGTCAGATGAGTAAATCTTTTTGAATGTGGTTACTGAATCAGCCAATGGAGATGAAATGCAAACAAGATTGTCTAGACTCTGAGGTGCTTAGGTCAAGAAGAAAAAAAGAATAGATAGCCATATAAACCAACCATATCAGGAAGCTTTAAATACCACTGCAATTTCAGCAGTTCCCCTGTGGAGAGACCAAGCCCAACTATGGAAGACTTCAGTTAGGAGGCTGAGGATTCCAGCTCTAAAAAAGGAACCACTTTTAGTGGAGAGGAAAGAGTTTCTTTTTCTCTTTTTTCATTTGCCCTACTCTGTTGACCGTTGCATTGCACTAAATGGATAATTAAGAGACAACACATCCAAATAGAAGCAGAAAGAGTTACATCAAGGGCAAATACAACACGGACACAGATATAGAAAGCAAATGACCCAAACCAGAGGAATACATTAGAAAGATTCTTCTGGCATAAAGGTACTATGTAGATTAGGAAAAGACAGGAAATATACATAGTTGTTAAAGAACATTATCACATAGACTGTGTAAGAAATAATAAAGGTCTATTGACAGCAGAAGATCAAATGACAAGAAATCAAATGAGTTAATATGACACTTTGCAAAACTTAAAGCACTCTATAAATTATTATTATTATCATTAGATATGTTGGTCAAGGAGCATTTATTAAGTGCTTATTATGCAAAATTCACTTGCTAAGCTGTGAGAATAAAAAGGAAGGGAAAAACATAATCCCACCATCTTTGATAGTCATCCACAGTCAAGGAGCTTATCTTCAAATTGAGAAAGCAATCTGTAAATAATTATGTATATAAAAATATATACTGTAGAAATGGAAGGTAACTACTGAAGGAAGTTTATAGCAGTGAGGAGGACTAGAAAGAGTCTCTGAGAAGGTATTGTCCGAACTGTGTTGCTACTGTGGAGGCAGAATCCAAAGACTTTTATAATAGTTTCTATGTGTGAAGTAGGGCTTAGGACGTGGTATGTACAACATAGAACTGAAGGATGTTTTGAGGGTCATATGCATCCATAATTAGAAGAATTGTAGCATCATTATTAGAAATACTGTAGTTAGAGGGATAAGAAAGATTCTCCAGAAAGTATTGTGAGTTTGGTTAGGCAGATTGAGCATGACATACTGCTATAAGAGGCAAATTCTTTGGTGCTCTCATCTTGAGCCAAGACCAAGATGACTTCATGAATATAAACTAGCAAATTAGAACTCTTTGGTCCAGCAGGTCTATAACTTATCTCTTCTGAGAAACCATCCCTTTCTGAATGAAGCCCAGAGATTAATTGGCATTTCTGGCTTCCAAGCAGGCAACTATATCTGACTCATAAACCACTCAGACCTCTAGAACTTTTTCAAGCGAACTGCTGTCTAGTCATGCTTTCCTAATGTTGGACTTAGGTGTCCATTTCTTGAACTCAAAATTTTACTTATGTTTCTATTAAATTTCAGTTCATTAAGTTTAAGTCAATTGTAGCCTGTCAAAATCTCTTTGGACCTTGACTCTGTCATATTGTATTTTACTTAGCCTTCAAAATTAGAGTTATTTGGTGAACTCTCTGAATGCTCACATTGGTCTCTTCTAAACTAAAAAGTTCCTAGAAATTCATTCACCTACATAGAATTAATCTAATAAAATTTAGCATTTTATTGCCATGAAATATTACAATGAGTTTTTGTGATTCACTAATTTCCTGATTTCCTTCCCCTGACCCAATTTCCCACCTTTGTTCTTTATAACAAGCATGACTTTGGCAAATCTCTTTACCTCCCTAGGTCTCAGTTTTCTATCATATAAAATGAAATATTTGGAAGAAATGACCTTACAACTTTAAATCCATGATCTTATGATCCAACCAGTCTAATTTTGGTGTTTTAAATTTAAATCTGTTTCTTTGAATCTGTCATGGAAATTTAAAAAGAAATACAGATGATATAGGAGGTATAACGAATACAGTAAATCATTCAAAGTATTCTATAAATATGGAGTCAGAAACATATCAATTACAGGTACTACTGCATATGACATTCTAGTCCTGGCTCTGTCATAAGTTATCTTGGTGACCTATGAGAAACTTCCTGTAACCTCACCAGTTCTTAGTTGGTTCCTTTATAAAATAAGAGTTTTAGACCATTTGATCTCAAAAATGTCTTAAAGTTCTAATATTTTATCTAGAATTCTGCTGCTCACTGACACTTGAATGTGAGTTGTCCAATTTCTTTTCCATTCCATGGGTACTTAAAATAATTCTTCCAGATCCATTTTCTCTTATTATTAAGTAATACTTTTAACTAGGCCAAAGGTATGATTAATTGAATTAAGACAATGGTCATTGTCTGAATCATACCACTCATAAAGAAATTTAATCAATATGAATTATAGGATTTTGCTCATTCTATTTCCCCTTCCAAACTCTCCAAAGGGGTAACACCTAATAATCAAAATTGATCAATCAAATGAGGAAAAAAGAAAAATTAAAATGTCTAATTAAAAAGCAGTATGTTAAAAATAATTTGGAAAGTCATTGTAACATTACAATGATCTGGTCTGATGGGAGTTAGCAAGCTGAAAAAAACACAAACTTTTAATATATGAGTATAAATCATTTTTGCAATTAAATTTTGTGATGCCATATGCTATCAGTTTATTATCTAGATTGTATCTACTGCTTTTAGATTTTCAAAGTACTATCCCTATATCATCTCATTTGTGTGTCACAACCATTTGTGAGGTAGATTATCGACATCTTACCTCTGAAGAAAGTGAAACCAAAGAGATTAAGTGACTTGTTTAGGGTCATGCAGCCAGTAAGTGTCTGACTCAGAATTTGAACTCAGGGCATATTGAACTATATGCCAGCTTCTTCCAAAAAAGTCTTTCATTTAAATTATGCATACTATTTTCTTGGTAAGAAAACCTATGTTATTACAATTTAGAATACAAGTCAGCTAGGTAGGCAGAAGCAACAACTGATAAGGAAATATATCTCTGTGGGGCAAATGATTCTCAAACATAGTACTTATAGAACACATAAAACACATGGCAATGGTAAGTTCAAAATCAAGTAACGACTGCCCTTAAGAGGTGGTCTGCACAGAGCAAAAGAAAGAAAGAGGAGGGGGAGGGAAGAAAGGAAGGAGAGGAGAATAGAAAGGGAAGAAAAGGAATGGAAGGGAGGGAGAGGGAGAGGGGAAGAAGGATAAAGAAGAGGAGTAAAGGGAGGGAGAGGGAAGAAGGAAGGTCAGGGGAAGGGGAGGGGGAGAGAAGGGAGAGAGAGGGAGACAGATAGACAAAGACAGAGACAGAGAGAGAAACTTTCCAATCTGTTAGTCTGTCATTGACCTTGAAGGTTCAAGACAAGCTAACACTGGTTTTTTATTTGGTAGGCATTTCACAGGAACTGGGTAAAGCAAGTAATTCATAAGACCTAGATGTGCCTTTCTGATTAATGCTGTAATGTGATTATTCTAAAATGAAATTTCTAAAGTAAAGAAAGGGAAAAGGCAATGACTCTTTCTGATTGCCATCATACAATTAACTTACATCAAAACATGAAGACAAAGGTCCAAATTCATTGGTAGCCTTTCTTTTCCAGTTGAAATGAGATAACCTATGCATATGACCTTGTAGAACCAGATACACTGTGTAACTTTACATTACTGAGAGCCAGAGTAGCTTACTGGAAAGTCCTGGACCCATGATCAAGGATAGAGTTATAATATTACTTTTTATACTTAGTAGCTATATGAATAAAGACAAATCCCTTTATCTCTCTAAAACTGTTTTCTTACCTGTAAAAAAATGATAATAATCAAACCTGTTGCTTTTCCTATCACATGTGGATCCAGTGAAAGTACTCAAAACATTTTGCAAACCTTCAGGTGCTATATAAATGTCAATGATTAATAACAAGTCCAATTATTTTCTGTCAGTTGATTAAATGGCATTTTTGTTCTGTTAATAAAATTGACGTATGGCTATGGAATCAAGGACAGGTGAGAAGGGGTCTCGACTTCAATGACAGCAGAAGTGAATCAAACTCCCTAAACAATCTAATCAAAAGAGAAAGCATAAAGCAGAATTTGACCTAGTCAAAAGCTAATTGTGTGATCCTTGTTCACTAGTCTTAACTGATTCTATCACTTCTTGACTTAGTCCAACTCCCATTTTCCCAGTGGTTCACTTGTGTTCAAGAGGAAAAGAGGAGAGAGAGAGATTAGGTAAGGAAGGTAACTTTCAATTGAAGGTGCACCTTTATCACTCCTATCCCTCTCATAAATTCATACAGAGCATTAGATTTTTCTGAACATCCAAGAAAGAGAAAAGGGGAAAGGAGAGAAATAAATTGGAGAAGAATGCTGGATTTGGAGTCAGGAAGAGCTGTGTTCTAATCCTGTCTCTTATCATAGCTAGTTTTAAAAGAAAGGACAAATTCCTTGACTTCTCTAAGGCTATGTTTTCTCCTGTGTAAAATGAAGATTAGTTAGTTAGTAAAGACTAACTTAAACGAGATCATGTATGTAAAACTCTTTGTGAACTTCATAGCACGTATTTATTTATTTAAGATCAGCTTTTATTATTCTAAATAATTCAAGTTTCCTTCAGATAAGAAAATGGATGGTATTGGCTAAAGAATTAGAAATCAAGAGACCCCAAAGGATACAACGAGCAACAAACTACCTTAAAAGGTAGGGGATTTCTTCTTCACTGACATTCCTCTATTGTTAGATGTTCTGGTTTCCTCATCTCTTGTCAGGAATGTTACAGAATTGCCTTTGATTAGAGAATGAACTAATTGAATTTTTAGATCCCTTTAAAGGTTCTGTGACCTATGCAGTTCTTTTATTGATACTAGAGAAGCACACTCCCTCTACCAGTACAAGTAGGTAATTTCTCTGTTTCTTATAGTCTTAGAGAGTTGGTAGGGGTAGGGGGTCTTAAAAGTGACAGAGCCATATCAGTGTCAGGACTTGAACAGAGGACTCCAGGACCTATATGCCATCCATTTATTACCTCTGTCTTCTTGAGTAGAAGTAAATAGTCTCTTTTCTATTAAAAAAAAAATGGGGGGATGAGATTTGGTGTTTATTTGCATCAGAATACGTACTGAAATTTAAAAAAAGAATACATTTTTTTCTGCCCTTGTAATGAGAGAAATTTGTATTTCTCTCTTTTTATTAATAATAAGAGATTGCCCAAATCCCTACATTTTTAATCCTGGGTGGGAGACCTCACCCATATAGAAAACCTTACGAAGAATTTAATCTAAGGTGAAATCTGGCTCTTTGTGTTTTATTCAGTCTGGTCTGGGCAGAGGTAGACCCCATTTTGTCTAGACTGCCTTAAATAACCAGAGTAGTTTGGATAAGAGATGTCTCTTTGTCCAAGACTGAGTAATCAGTCACGTCCCCCACATCCTCATTAGAATGGGTCCACCTCTCATTATGATATTCACTCTTCTCACGAATTGCTAACTAATCAGAGTTGACTGCCACCCTCAGGAAGACCCATTCTTCCAAGGGCTTATAAGTGTGGAATAGGTTCCATGAAGGGTCTTTGGTATTCAAGAATGCCACTGACCCTTTTTATATTATCTGCTAATAGTAATTAATAAAATGATTAATCACCCAGATACTATGTCTCCTGAGCTTTTTATATGTTACAATAATATGCAATTTTCAGACTATGTCTTTCAAGAACACAGGTAACAGCAGATGGGAAAGGGATGGGGGTGGAGGTAACATTGTGTAGATTTATTATCCAAAAGCAAGTGTTCATTCTGACCTTGTTAAAATCTTTTATATTTAAAGGGACAGGAAAAAAATATTTTTCTTATTATTTTAAAATGATAAATGCATTTCTGAAAGTAATGCAGATGCAGTGATCAGATAGGAGTAATTATGTGACATTGTATTCTTCCTACAGAGAACATCCTTTGATTGAAATCAGAATAAATACATTATTGGAATTCATGTGGTTATTATCAGGACCAATTCCAGGCACAATAATAAGAGTAGGCAAAATTTGCCTCTGGGTTGCTGAAATCCTGTTCCTGCATTGGTCTTCTTAAATCTTTTCTACTTGAGATCCCTTCAGCATTTCTTAAACTGTGGGTCTCCACCCATGGGGTTATGACCCACAGTTAAAGAAGCGCTACCAGGAGTCTACTATACCCCATTCTTACCTGCTTCAAAATAACAAGGTTCAATGAAAAGAGTAGAACTCACAGTACTGAGGTCTCTAAGCCAAGTTTATCGTGGAGACCACTCTAGTCTGGCCCACTTTGTTATATCACCCTGAACAAGTCATTTAGCCTTTATGAACCTAATTAGTTTTTTGGTCTAAGTGATCTCTAAGATTCCCTCCAACTCTAACATTCTATGATTTTCCTTGTCAATGAGTCTTTCCCTTTCCCTCCAGATACCTCTGTTGATAAGTGTTAATGGGTTAATGTGGTACTTCCTGTTAGGTAACATGCATTTAATCAATGAGAATACATATGAAAGCTTTTAATCATTTTAAAGTGTTATATTGAGTCTATAAGGAGTATGTACCATGGGTTAACAGATAGAGGAGCAACTTTTGAGTCAGCATAGCTTAAGTTCAAGGTTCACCTCTGAAATAAACCAGATCTGACCATGAACAAATCATTTGGCTTCTAAGGACCCAAAGAGTTTCTATATTAGGAATTATGCACTGTAGTAGAAAGAATCCTAGAATTGGGGGTCAAAAACCCTGGGTTCAAATCGAGGCTCTGTTACCTTCTATTGTATGACTTTGTGAAACACACTGAATATCTCCAGAGCTCAGTTTCCTCATCCCTTAAAATATCAAGGATGGATAAAATGATATCAAAGTCCTCTTCCATCTCTAAATCTGTGACCCTATGTGAATTCCTTGCACTAATGGCCACAATGAACCAAATGAGTCTAAGATTGGCGCACACTAACAAGGAGACTACTAGAGACAATGTCTTAAAAGATTAATTCTTAAAGGATTAATTTACCCCGTTGAACATTTTTAGGGGTGGGTCTGTAAGGGCCATTATATAGAAAGTACATGTGATCTTCTTTGACAGCTTGGAAAATATATGGCTCAAAACTGAAAGGGTATGATGCAACAAACTCTAAATGGTCACCTGGTCCTTCACTCCATAACAAAGTTATATGTGTGGCTAAATCAGAGAAGACCGTTCACTAAGTATATTCACTGGACTTTAAAAATGAAAGATACAACTCTCTAGATCCCTTCCTTTGATTCTCCAAGTGGCCAAATAATTCTAAAACTTTCTATGAAAGACTGGATAGGGAATGGTCTGATCAACCCTGGCCTTATGGCAATTATTCCCATACAGCTTCTTTGTTTGTTCATAAGTGATTGAACAACAATCCCAAGATGGGCATATTTATGAGTTTGAGAAGTTAGTCCATCTTAGGTCCTCAGCCTGTACAAGCTATGTGGCAAAAGGTACTCTTTCTACATCCACTAAAATGTTTCTTAAAGGAGAAGGAAAGGAGGATGAGCCCAAGTCATGGAGAAAACTGTCTGGACAGTGGAGAATTGAGGTGAAATGCAAAACGACTTCACCATAAAATCCATCATTAGCCTCTTGGGGAATATAATAGCAATTATGTTACTATTGTTATCTAAATTTTTCTCTCAGTGCATCCTTGTGGGTGGTATGTACATTAAGCATTTATTCTGTGTAAAGAAAATAGATTCCTCTACTCTTCTCTACGTTTTGAGCCCCTTAGAGTGACCTTAAATGTGAGGTAAAACCTTAGATGGAAATAAAACCTTCCTGAGGCTGCATAATAGCATTATGAAGATCACAGTGTGCGAGAAAAATAATCTAACCCTTCTTTTACCTAGCCATTCTCCTCCAGGACCGAATCTAGTCCCACTGCATGAGGCCAGAGTTGAGAGGGATGCCTTAGTGGAGAAGGAAGAGTCCCCATACACAAAAATCATTGTGGTTTGTAAGCCATTAATCCCTGCTTCATACTGCAAGGCTGGTCTTAGGAATCATTTTGAAAATCATTATGACCTCTTCTTCTTCCATTATCTTTCCTTGATTTGCTTAAATATTGTTAAATCCATTTTTCATCTGTCAGGTCTAAATGTCTCATGTGTCCTGAAAGATTCTGTTTTCCAGCAACTTGTGATTAAAACGTCCTCTTCTAATGAACTTCAAATTCATTTTTCTTACGTTATTCAAAATAATTCAATTAAACATACATTATTTACCATACATAGAAAACTACAAAAGGTCCTAGAGAAGAGAGAACACCATTCATTTTTCATGGACCTTTTATTCTAATAAAGGTTGATACTAAGTAAAAGTGGTAATTCCCATATTCAGAGCACTTGAAGGTTGCAAAGTTGTAAGTCAATAAGGCCAAATAGGACAAGGATTAACACCTCCCTTTTTTCAGGTGAATAAATGAGATTTGGGGAAACAACGGTAACTTGCTTGTTATTGTATCTAGTAAATATATGAGGTAAGATTTGATACAAGATTTGGAAGCTAAAAATCTTGTGCTCTAAGCACTAAATACCATCAGGTCTTGAATTAGATAAAGTTAGTTACTAACTTGGTGAACTTTATTCTAGCATAAATAAGTTGTACAAACTAGGACTTCTTTGAATTGTTTCTGTGAGGGAAAAAAATGTGAATTAGGAGTATATACAAGATCTTTATAAAGCAACCTCCATCTTTATTGGATTAGTGCTTTCAGTAAAAACTGGGGTAATAAATAAAATGCATATCTGATAAGGTAACCATACATCTCCAGGCTGCAAAATTACCTCTCTTGTTAGGGCACAGATTAGCTGAAGAATGAAAATGAGATGAGTCCTGGACCAATAAAACCTATACATCCAATAGAGGCATATAAGATAAAAGGACACATCTGCCTTCTCATAAAAATGGTTTTATTATGGAAAATTTCCCAATTTATGAGATTTGCAGATGAAGTAATAAGGTCTTAGTTTGGGAACATAATTTTACCTACTGAAATAGACAAGCATGTCCTACAAGGAGTTAGAAATATATGTGAAATGAGAAAATCAAGGACATACCAACTTCTGAAGTTATCCTGCACTCTAAAAGAAGTCTTAAAATAAAATGAATATAAAAGGTATAAACCAAAACAGATATGAATAATATAATGCAACAGATCTCGACCTACCTCAGTCCCTTGGAGTCTTTGTCCTGATTTAGAAGAAAAATACTAAAATGTTAGTAATCATACCAGAAAAAGTAATAAGGAAAGATTAAAAAATAAAACTCTGAACTCCATCATAAAGCATCAATTATGTTAACACATCACAAGCTACTCTTTACTATATTGCTTCTGAAAACATTTTATTAGTAAAGGCAGGAAGACTCATCTTTGTGAGTCCAAATGTGGTCTCAGACACTTACTAGCCATGTGACCCTGGGCAAGTCATCTGAGCCTGTTTGCCTCAGTTCCTCATCTGCAAAATGAGCTAGAGAAGGAAACAGCAAACCCATATAATATCTTTGCCAAGAAAATCCCCAATACAACATAAAAAATAAGACATGATTGAAACAACTCAACAGCAGCTTAAAATATTGGGTCTTAGCACATGACTGCAAAAGATAGTAAAATTTCATCAGACCAGCAAAGGTTAAAATATAATACCAACATTAATGTATTTCCAATACCTTACTGCTAATAAGCACTACATATATTATTACATGTCACATTATAACATCGAACTTCTTTTGGGGATGGTGGGGCAAGGCAATCAGGGTTAAGTGACTTGCCCAGAGTCATACAGTTAATAAATCTCAAGGGTCTGAGGCTGGATTTGAACTCAGATCCTACTGACTCCAAGCCTGATCTATTTATTATGCCACCTAATCCATCTTTTTATTCATATTTCATATGACTTCCCTTCAAATTGTTTCAGGCAAATTCCTCTATTAATCAAAAATTTATATCCTATATCCATTACCTGGACTGGTAGCCTGCTTGCCAATGTCATAAATGTGCTTCTTTCTCAGCTCTCTCTGCATAGTAGAATTCCTACCTTCCTTAAAGAAACAGCTAATTTAGTACCTCTTACACTAGTCTTTCCTTATCATCCCATTTGTTAATGCTATTAATTTATAAATATGTAACATATACTGGTTTGTGTACATGTTGAGTCATCTTCTCTCCTCTTCCAACCCCCAAGAGAATGTAAACTTACTGTTTTGTTATGTCTTCATGTCTCTCCACTATTCAGCAGTGCCTGGCACCTAACTGAAGCTTAAACAATGCTTGTTGAATTGAACAGTTGGTATTTCACAGCAACCCTCAGACTCAAGCATTAACATTTTACTGCAAAACAGTGCAGTTTCTGGGAGACAATGTTTTGTAGTAAAATGTTAGTGCTTGAGTCTGAGGTCCAACTCTGATATTTTCAACTGAGAGCCACCTCTGTTAAGCCACTCAAACTCAGTAGTATCTATTTCCTGCTCTACAGAAATGAGAATGATGAGAGAGAGATGCTTGAACTACCTATCTCATTGGTTGTTTTGAGAAACTCACTTTGTAAACTGCAAGGCTATTATTGTAAGTGGAACTAGTGTTACTCTGCTGCATCATTCTATAGACCCAATGAGATATTGTGGAGATGTCTTATGGTCCCAGTTAAAATGCACTATTGTTCCAATGAAATTAAAATTAGTAACTTACTGTGGTTGGCCTACCATGAAGCCAGTTTCATTTATTGTGTAGTCAGAACATTCATCTTTAAAATGATCTGAGTCAGTTCTGTCCAACTCTTTGCTGTGTCCAAGGGAGCAAGGTGACTCCAGTCATAGCTTCCTGTGAGAGATTCATTCTGTGAAGGGAAAAGCCATAGTGCCTTCCTCCTTGAGGCTATAGAATGCTGAGAAATAGACTTGAGTTCTTGGAATTTTTGTTCATGTCAGTTCTAATATTTTGAGAGTGAAGTATCTAACCTTGGAAATTTCAAAGGATGGGGGTCATGGGAATGTAAGAGTTGGATTCCAGGATGGATTTTTGGAGTTGGCACAGCATAAATACACTGAGGAGCAAAAGATGAGGGACAATTCTTTGGGAGTTACCTTTGAGATCCTTTTAGCAGAAATGCCTCCTTTGGATATGATTTTAATGGGATCTATATATGAAATGAGCTAATTTATGACCCTAATACCTTCACCAAGACTGAATTGACATAGGGGAAATCATGCCAGTAAGGTATATGTTCTCCTAAGTGAAGAGTTTGTATATGTATTCTTGCTACATCTTTGAAGTAAATATTCCTTTATGAAAGCTACCCAGTGTCATGTAATTAAATTAAATGGAGGTGCTAATAACTGGGCCCCTAAAATAGGATGAGCACATCTGACAGGAGCTAAAACTGATGGCAGATAAAAGAGATGCAGCAACCTCTTCAAGGCTCTTGGAGGGGAAAAAGAGAGTAGGGTCAGAGAATACATGCTACACTGTTATTTTAGTAATCTTCCAAATACACAGGTTTAATCTCATTTCTCCCTAACTGAAAAACCTTCAATGACTTCCCATTGCCTAACAAGTAATTATAAATTCCTATTCCTGACATCCAATGCTCTCTAAAATGTAGTTCCATTTTACCTTTGGAACCTTCTATCACATTATTCCTTTTCATATGCAAAACAGTTCAGTCAAATGGAACTGGTTTTCGTCCTAGGTTCCCATGTTTTGTCCCTCTCTCTTTCACCTTCTCTGAGTATGTATTCTCATGTTTTCCCACATCTCTGGATTCTCTGTTTATGGAAATCCCTACATTCCTTCACAAAACCCAATTCAATGACCACCTTCTCCTTGGAGACTTCTTAATCCTAGATAATAAAAGTCACCTTTCATATCACCTTTTTGACAATAATTTGTCTGGACATTTTCCTTTGCATTTATCTTTGAATCATTGTTATTTTGTGTACAGGTTTTCTTCCCACTCCTACTATATTTCAAATCACTTGATAATGGGGACAATATGGTATCTATATTTTCATCCTGGGAAGCTAGCTCACTGTTTTGCAAATACTAGATAGATATACTTTTAGCAATTATTTTGAATTTAAAAGGTGCGCAAACAATCTGTTCTGTCCATTATTACTCATATGGAATTATCAAAATTGTAGACAGATACAATCGTGGGGATTAGGCTAAGCAGAAGTTAAAGGTAGAGAATATATGTGTGTGTGTGTATACATATATATACATATGCATACACACATATATATACATATACATACAAATATAATACCATCTTTGTATCAATAACTATTCCTATGTATAATAAAGATGATAGCAAAAGGTTAAGATGGGAAGTAGAATTGGTATGAAATATGCTTACTCATGATGAGATTCAATGGGGTAAATTTTAGACATAAACATCTTTTTTTTACACACTATAGTAACCATAGTACAATTTCCATATTCCTGAACCTGTGCTAGAGAAGGAAATTCTTTTGGGAATACTAGGGAGAAATATCTCTTAGATAATCCCATAGTTCTAACCAACTGAGAAAAAGTAGGAAAAGTGAGAGCCCCCAACCTAGAACATACACTTCAACAGTTGACACCAGGACCAAAAGAGAGGAACCTGGAGACAAGGTACCTTGAGTGAAGCAAAACAAACAAATACGCCTTTTCATTATACTACATTATCCTCCTCAAGTATGTCTGCTATCTCAGAAGAACTAAAATTACAAATAGCCCATTATGTTAAACAAAGTAAAAGCATGATTTGAAAAAAATAGTTTCTCTACTTATTGCTGGCATATTCTTCCTTCTAGTCATCCAGAATTATAACCCAAGATTCAAGTTCTCTTTCCTTCATTGTACTTATCCACTCAGTTCTCAAATCTTATCAAATCTACCTACGTAAATTTTTCTTCTACAAATTTATTACCATTCACGTAACTACTACCCATTTGCAGGACATCACAGATTTTTATTAAGACTCTTGTAATAGTTTCTAATTGGTCTCTTTGTTCTTAATTTATTCCTTTCCAATCTATTTTTTACACACCTGTCAAAATAGCCTTCCTAAGGTATGGGTATGAACAATTTCATTCCCTTGCTCAAAATTCTTCAGTGGCTCCCATAGCCATTAGGATGTAATAAAAATGTCTCAGTCTGTAATTTAACACCCTCCAAAATCAGTCAATCAAAACAATATTTACCAAATAGTTGCTGTGTGCAAAACACAGTGTTAGGGATTATGGATGCAAATATGAAGATGGAATGTTTCCTTCTATTCTACAGGAAAATAAGTAGATACATAAAGATATACAAAATAAATCCATACTAATTTGGGGTGGAGCACTAGTAGTCAATGGGGCAAAGAAAGACCTCATGTAAGAAACACTAAAAAACATTAAACGCTAAAACACTAAACAAACACTAAAAAATTCTAAAGATTATAAAATGAAATCTTGAGAAAGGTTTCTATTCTAGCTGTGGGGCACAGCCCATGTAAAGGCACAGAGCTGGAAAACGGAATGTGATTTGTGAGGAGCAACAAGGTTATTTTAACTGGATTGAGGAGTACATGAAAGGGAGTGATTTATTTAAAAAACTGTAAGATAAGGTTGAAGCCGATTTGTGAATGGCTTTAAATACCAAACAGAGGAGTTTGTATTTTTTTTCCCTGAAGGTAATATGGACTTAATAGAGTTTATTGAGCAGGAAAGTGACATGGTAAGATAAGTGCTTTAGGAATATCACTTTGGCAAATGAGTGAAAGAGAATAGGAAAGAGGAGAAGCTTGAGGCAACCAGTTAGGAAAGAATTTAATGCTGTCCAAGTAAGAGGTAATAAAGACTTGAACTTTCGTAGCAGTCGTGAGTAGAGAGAAGAGGACAGATGCAAGAGAAGTTCTGGAGAGTAATCAACAAAATTTGACAACTCATTGGATACATGAAGTGAGGAAAAATGGAATAGGGGATAATTTTGAGGTTGCAAATTTGTAGATGGAAAAGACGGTTGCATCCTCAACTTCCCTTTCCACACTTATTTCAAATTGTTCCCTTCTACATGTTTATTTTTCTTCCAAAATGATGTATTTAACTGTTTCTTGAAGTCATCTTTCTACCACTCTTGTCTATGCCTCTGCATATAAGGATACACTCCTCAGTTTTGCATTGTAGAATATTTAGCCTCTTTCAAAGTCTAGCTCTGGTGTTACCTCCTATGCAAAGTCTTTTCTGATCTCCCTGTTGTTTGCTCTCTCCATCTCCACCAATTGCTTCATATTTACTTATCTATATCCCATTCCAATGTAGCCCCCAGTAGAAGGGGCTCATTTGTAGCAAGTATGTCAGTATTTATATCATGGAACCACAGATTTTGAGAGCTGTAAGCTACCTTAGCATCCATGTAGTCTCATCTGTCCTAAATGAATAAAAAAATTCCTGATAAAGCATACTTATAAGAAGTCATGCAGCCTTTACTTCAAGACCCCTAAGGAGGAGCAAACTATGGTGGTCTCAATGCAGATCACTCAACTTTGGGACACCACTGATTGCTAGAAAGTAATTAGTTTGTTTTTCCCCTGACATCAAGTGTGAATTTAGCTTTTTCTAATTTCTACATATTACTTCTGGTTTTGTCCTCTGGGGCAAAATAAATTTTGTTCTTATTCCCCATAACAACCCTTCAAGTACTAGAAGAAAGATACCATTTCCCCAGAGTCTTCTTGTTCCCAAGCTAAACACCTGTGTTTCCTTTAATCAATCCTCCTGGGACATGGACTCAAAGATATTCTCCATCTTGGTTACTTCCATTTCTCCAGATCTATAACAGCTTGTCTATTAGAGAATGAATTCATATTAAGAGCACCAAAAATGAAAGTAATATTTAGGGAGACTCTAAGAACTGCGCAAGTCTCAGGACCTTCTGCTACACCCCACCACCTTTTTTCAGTCTTCTGCTAATGTTGCAGAATCATCAGTTAGCTTTACAGAACCAAGGACCATTTTACATTTGATTTGTTGTTTCCAGAATTTTCATAGCTAAGAATTTCCTTAACTAGTGGCCAACCTACTGGTTCTGAGACTCTTCAAATTCACGTAGAGTGAGTTTAGCCTCTTTAGACTTCTGATTCAGACAGTTGTGAAGATCCTCCTGGAAACTATTGCGGAATAGGAGAAACTATTAGAATTTTCGTATCCAGGGTTACTTTCATGCTTCCTCAGGGCTTCTCTCAATGTCTCTGGGCAATGACATTGCTTTCATGCTGTTCTTGACAATTAAGTGACCTACCTATTTAATGCCACCATCATTACTTGTTATGTGAAAGTCATCATTAATAATACTTAATTCATTTCAGTTCAATAAAATAATAACAGCTAGCATTTATATAAATGTTTACTGTGTGCCAGGCACTATGCCAAACATTTTACAGTTATCATCTCATTTGATCTTCAGAACAACCCTAGGAGGTAGGTGCTATTATTATCTTCATTTTAGAGATGAGAAAACTGTAGCAAACAACAATTAAATGACTACCCCAGGATCACAGGGCTAGTAAAGATCTGAGGCTGGACTTTAACTCAGGTCTTCCTAACTCCAGGTCTTCTCCTTCATATCACTGATATTTTCTATGAGAAGGGAGTGGAAAGACATTAGACATGGAAGCCATTAAATAACATTACATGAAATGAAATTGACATTGTAATGGGAATTTCATAGTTATTGATCTCTCAATCAATTGTCTACATAGGATCAGATCATCATCCTGTAAAGCTTAAAATCAGCACCAAATTAGAAGTCAAATGTCAAAATAGCTAATATGCCAAAAAAAAAAAGTAAAGAAAATGATGGATGTTGGATGGGATATGGGAAAACTGGGAGATTAATCTACTGTTGGTGGAGTTGTAAACTGATCCAACCATTCTGGATTTGAATTTGAAACTACGTCCAAAGGGTTACAGAACTATCCATGCCCTTTGATCCAGTACTACCACTGCTAGGAGGACATCCAAAAAAGGGATAGGAATATCTATTTGTAGAAAAATATGTACAGTGCCTCTTTTTGTGGTTGCTAAGAATAAAAACTTTGAAAGAATGCTTGCTCATCAATTGGAGAATGGCTAAACAAGTTGTGGTATATGATTGTAATGGAATATTATTGTGCTATAAGAAGGACAAGCAGGATGATTTCATGAAGCTGATGGAAAGTGAAGTGAACAGAACCAGGAGAAAATTATATATAGTAAAGCAATACAGTTTGATGCAGAACTGTGAATGACTCAGCAATACAATGATCCAAGACAATTCCAAAGGACTAATGATGAAGCATACACCATCTGCCACCAGACAGAGAATTGCTACTGTTTGAATACAGGTTAAAGCATGCTTTTCTCATTTTCATTCTTTTCTCTTTTATTCAAGTCTTACTTATTACAAAATGAGTGATATGGAAATGTTTTACATGATTGTGTGTGTGTGTGTATATATATATAAAACCTATATCTGCTTACCCTCTCAGGGAGGAGGGAAGAAAAGACAGAAGAAAAGATAGAATTTGGAATTCAAAAATGTTTCAAAAGTGTTAAAAATGTTTTAACATGTAACTGAGGGAAAATAAAATATATAATAAAATTAGAGAGAAATAGAGATGAGAAGAATCATCAGGGATAATTAGGATTCCATTTCATATTCAAATGATCTATTAATACTGAAAAAAGAGGAAATTGGTAAAGAAAAAAGGAAAGGGTCCTGATGATCATAATTCGCTATAAAAGTTTAACTCATTTAATGCAAACATCACACTGAGAAGGCCAAAAGATCCCAGGAACCATCTGCATCAATAAACAAATGATCTCTTTAAATGGAAATGCATGGCAGCCAAGGAAAACACCGATTTAGGATAAAAAATCCACTTATATAATATGACAGAAGAAGAGGATTGAAGATTACAGGCATTATCACTTGCATCACAAGCATTGTGAAACAATCTAGAGTTGTAGAGAGGGGGTGTGTTTGTCCTTTGTTGCCGAAGAAGACCATGCCATCAGAGAAATAATGACATGACTTGCACTTGACTTTGTTTTGAGGGACAGAGGGCTGTGCAGGTCACTAGCCTCACTTCTCCTCCAGAGCCATCTGAATCCAGTGACCAGATATTCATCAGGATGACTGCAGATGACAAGGATGAGGCAACTGGGGTTAAGTGACTTGCCCAAGGTCACACAGCTAGTGAGTGTCAAGTATTTGAGGTGAGATTTGAACTCAGGTCCTCCTGACTCCTGCACTGGTGCTGTATCCACTGCACCACCTAGGTGCCCTTGTAGAGAGAGGATAAAATCAACAGAAAGCTTAACAGGAGATCCAGATATGCCAGATCTTGGAGAACAAAAAAGAAGAGATGAAAAATGGAATAAAGCTACTGGAAATGTTATAGTGACCTGTTATTATTATTTATGGCAGTAGAACAACCACTTTTGGACTTAGTTCCTCTTATGCTGTACGGGGAAATGGAAATGGTACTTCAGAAAATGAAGACAGGAATGAGACCAAAGGACTGAGGTTCATTTGTTTTGTTTTTAATTTCCAGACTTGTGATTGTGAACTCCCCATGAGAAATTTCCTTACCTGCACAGGTAACTGTTCTGTAGCTTACAGTCTTAGACAGTTTCTTAGTTTACTGAGAATTTAAAGGCTTGGCTGGAGTAGTAAAGGGAGAACTGGGTTTTGAACTCAGTTTCTCTGGAAACAAATCTATCATGCTTTCCACTGCATTAGGCATTTGGACTAGAGGATCACGAAGATTTCTTCCAGCTCTAGAAAAATTACTTCTAAGAGTAGTGGGAAAAGTACTAAACAGCATTTAGTTATGCTGTTATTTTAATTAATATCATTATTGTTACAGCTAGAATTTATACTGCACTTTACTTTTTGAAAAAAACATTTTATGAATATCTTCTCATTTGATTCTCATAACTCTGAGAGATAAGTGCTATTATTATCTACCTGTCTGCTGTGATGGTTTCCTAGAATGTGGCTACAAGGCATGCTACAGTTTCTTGGAGCCACAGGTGAGAGTTGGATGAATTGGGTGGCCACTATAGGTGGATGAGTATCCCTGAAAAGAGCTTAGCAAACCTTTATAACAGAGGTGCTAATCCTTCTGAACATACCATGCACCAGGTTAAGGGTAACCCACAGACTTAAAATCTGTTGATTGATTAGAGGAATGCCTACCCCAAGCATATGAAGATCTTCCCCAGCAGAATGGACAAATAAGAACCATTTGTTGCAATAGTCATAAAGGCGGCAGGCATGGAGCACTTAGAGTTTGGTCAGGCATCAAAGATTACTCCAACTGAGCCCTCTTGACTTTAATCCTGCCATTGGACTTTAATGACTCAGGAAGAGAGAGTGCTGCTGACTTTGTGCAACTGTGCCTAACTTAATTCTAATTCGTTCCCAAGTCAAGATATCACCGATGATGTCATTGGTCCACCTCACAAATAAAAAACAAAAATTATTATTATTATTATTATTATTATTATTATTCCTATTTTATAGCTGAGGAAATTGAAGTAAATGTTATCTGACTTGTCCAAGGTTACACAGTAAGTAAGTGTCTGAGGCTGGATTTGAACTCAGATCTTTCTGACTCCAGACCCAGTGCTCTATCCACTGTGCAACCTTGATGCCTTAAAAGTTAGTTTCAATCATTTGTTCACATATTCAGTCATATATTTGACCTAAAGGTATAAGTAATGCAAAATGCAACTCTGTCATTTGGTAATTATTTTGAAAGTCATTTCCATTTAAATAAAATCCTCAAGATTCTTCCCTTTGGAGAAGACTCTGGGACAAATGCACAGAGCCTCTCCAATTAAATCGACAACAAATTATAAAAGATAAACCTGCACAAGAAACGCCAAATTTATTTTTAATGTCTATTCCCCAGAGCATGACATATAGTTTAATAGTTCATTTAGATCCATCAGTACATCTATATTGGATAAGCACTGAAGATGGATAATGACCAGGTCGCAGAATTGAATGACAGGAAGAAACCAAGCTAAACTGAATTTGAGGAACTTTATAGTGCTTTCAAAGATCAAAAACTGTTCCCCAACCATGCCACCAAAAGTTTTAGAAGCTAATACTCTTCCAATGGAATTTCATATCTGAGAATCATGGAACATAATATCCTAAGAATTAAAAGTAAAAGTTTAACCTAAATTGTGTAAGTAAATTGGAGAATATTATTAATTCTAACTTGTATGCATATAATTTATGGTGAACTGTTCTATAGGGGACATCATGGTCAGATAATACCTGCCTGGTGTTAGCTCATTTCTTAGAAGCCACTCTCTTTTCCATGTGACTTTTAGGACTAGTTCAAAATAGTCAACATAATTCACAACTAAAAGAGGAAAGGGGCCCCAAGTGCCCAGTACCTTGCTTTCTTATAATTCTTGAGTTATCAGCTCTTCTGGTTTGCCAGTTAATTAGGAGATTCTTTGTGATCACACAGTACAAATTTCTGACCATATCCAATAGAAAGGAATACAATGCCCTTATCTCTCACCCCCAACAAGGAAAAGCAGACTTAGCTGCTGAAGTTATGAGAAGAAAGAACTGAAGTTGATGGGTTTCTCATAGTTCTTCCAAACTTTTGAAGTTCTCAGGGTCATAATATGACTCATTCTGTCTTCAATGCTCTTTAATCTAAGATAACAGAAGAGGAAATATAACAGAGGAAGAAGAAAAAGCAGTTCCATGTGTTCTCAGACACATGGCCACCAGGTCAAAAGGAGGACTGTTTGATCTTCTCTCTAACCAGGAGGCCCACAGCAGTTCTTCCTCACTCAAATGATGCCAGGGGAAGAACTAGTCATCATGCATGCTCTTTGTATAGAAGCCCACTGACTCAGCAGCCAGTTTTTTTCATCACCACAACCAGCCAATAGGAAATGGTCAGTATACCTATGTGTGCTATGCATTAGGGGTAGGTTCTTTCATTAAAAGTGAATGTTCTAATTTTCTAGTGTCACTCAGAAGACCTCAAAAAACAACTTCCATTGAGAAGAGAAAAAATCATTTGAGAAAAGATTCTTTCTATAGTTTAAAATTTTGAAAAGAAATATGTTAAAAATTGAACTAGTGCACTGCTGGTTTCACCATAATATTTACTCAATGCAGCTTCTAAAGATGTGACAGTAGATGTAAAAAGATATATTTAAAGTGGACAGGAACATAATCAATGATCACTTTTACTTACCTAATCAGACTAAAGGAAAATTAAGAAAATTGGAAAATTTTAATCAAATAAAGTTATTGCCCCTTTTTTTTGTTAGTTTGTTAACTACTCTTTTCTCCCCATATATTTAATCAGTTGCTATGTCCTGTTTTGTTTGTCCTTGAAAGGTCTATTTCATCATTGGTCTTCCATTCATTCTGCCAGAATTCTATTTGAGACCCTCAGTATCTAATGCTCAGATTATCACAGTAGGTCTTAGTTATTATTTATTTTTATTTCATCACGTAATTTTGCTTGCGGATTTGTTTTCTTTGACTTATTGATCTCTTCCTTTTCCTTACTTCCCATATTAAAGTAGTTATTAATTCATATTTTGCTTTCTTTTTTGTCTCTCATGTGTCTATTCTTGCTTTTTCTTATATAGTGCCACCATTCTAGGTCAGTCCTTTAATATCTGATGCTGAGGCTATTAGAGTGATTCCAGTCTCTGCCACTGAAAATCTACAGTGTATCCTGCTTCCTAAAATTAACTAGTAGACTGATTATTTCATACCCTTGCTCAAAATACTTAATATTAAGACAGAGAAAGAGCAAGACAGAGAGACAGAGGAGACAGGCAGACAGAGACAGATATAAAGAAACAAAAACATGCAGAGAGACAGAAACAGAAACACAGGGAGACAGAGACAGGAACAGACAGAAATAAAGAGATGGGTAGAGAGACAAATGAAAAGAAAGACAGATTGACAGATAACACTTTGGGAAATGGGCAGACTTGAAGAGGAGCTGGTGCCTCAAAATCTTCTTGATTTCCAACTTTCCACAGTAGAAACTTCAGAGAATTTTACTTTAGGTGACATCAGGGGGTCACATAGCCATAGCCTCAATCACGTTATACACGTTTCCTCATTGTTCAGGGACCAATGAAATAAGCGACAATCTAACCGTGTCTGATTTCATGGAACAAGAAGTCACCCATTACATTGATTCTCTCCTCTAACTGGACCTAAGTGCTTAAGTAATGTCAATCAAGTTTTGGTTTACTTTGTTTCGCTTTTTAAAGTTTTGGCAAAGAGCCAAGAAAGATTTTTTGTTGATTGTGTGATTAAGGTAGTAGATGGGTGGTTGCAATTTTTCAAAGGTCCAGATTTTATAAAATAGTGTAGAGAAAGCATCCTTAGTTGATCCTTGTGCCATGTGAGTTTTTCTCACTTGATAATGTGTTACACCTCAAGGCACTGAAGAAATTGAATTAACATCTTCATTCACACTGTTAAAGAGGAACACATAGAATTGGTGAACCACCTTCTGTGTTTTAGAAATATTGTTCTTGGGCATCTCCCAAAGGACTTCTTTCAAGGGGTTCAGGAAAGTTAGGGGAAATGAATTTTCACTGAGTCATGACCTCCTCTAACAATACCATTGATGCAGAGAAACTTTAATCATTAAACTGAGAATTTGCATGAGATATTTTCGACATCTCTCTTGGAGCTGATCTGTTTTATTTGAGCACCTAGCAAACCTTCAGAAAAAGGAGTAGTTTTCAAAGAAAAGCAAAAAAATTACATTACCTTTTTAAAATTGAAAAGGTGTTTCCCAGAAAAAATTACATGAATAAAGAGAACTATTCATGAGGTTAATAACAGTGTCTTTTATGCTTCCAATTTGAAAGTAAAAATTGCGGGTAATTAACACAGATATTTTAGAAAATTTTAAGTTGCTTCTATTTTTAGGATTTTTTCTCCATATATTAGTATAATGTATCAGTACTTACTTTAATAAATGAGCCTAAAAAAGTAGAGTAGAAAGAATATCAGTCTTGGAGTCACTGTAGTAGATAGGTTACTGGATTTTAAGTCAGGAAGTCCTAGGTTCAAATGCAAACTCAAGTCACTATTACAAGATGTGTTACCTTAAACAAGTCATTGAATAATTCTGAGTATCCTCATCAGTAAAATGAGAAGGTTGATCCTATACCCTCTGTGGTCCTTCCAAGTCTAAACATATGACCTAGTAAGTGAGATTTTATATATATATATATATATATATATATATATATATATATATATATATATATATATATATATATATATATATATATATATATACACACACACAAATATATATGTACATATATATACATATGCACACACATATATATACATATAAATGCATACACATATACAAATATATATGCATTGTGTATGTGTGTATATGTATTTGTACATATACACATGCATACATATGTGTACATATGTGTGTTTGTTTTGAGGTATAAGTGAATAAGAAGTATTCTTCTATTATCTTCAACAAGATGATATTTTTACTGTAACTGAGATCCTTCAGTGAGAGCACCTCACTACTACCTCCCAAGAGAATAATCTGTTTGGGGATAGATTTAAACATGCCTTTAAATTTGCTTTATATCAATCCTAAATCTGTATCTGTGCACCATGAACTCATTCTTGGCCTTCTGGGGCCAAGTTGAATTTTCCTTCTGGACAAAATGATATAGAGATAATATTTTAAAGTGCTTTGAAAACCTTAAGTGCTCTCTAAAGGCTAGCAGTCATCCTCATCTTTAGCAGTACAAGCATGCCTCATTTTATCGCACTTCACTTTATTGTGTTATGCAGATATTTCTGTGGGTTTTTTTGTTTCTTTTTTACAAATTGGAGGTTTGTGGCAACCCTACTTTGACTAAGTCTCTCAGTGCCATTTTTCCCAAACTTGCTCACAATGTGTCTCTGTGTCACATTTTGATAATTCTAGCAGTATTTCACACTTTTTCACTATTATTCTGTTTTGGTGATCTGTGATCAATGATCTTTTACATTAATATAATTATTTGGGGATGTCACAAACTGTGCCCATATAAGATATTGAATTTAATTGGTAAAAGTTCTGAGTGTTCTGACTGTTTCACTGAAGGGCGGTTCCCAGTCTTTCTTCCATTCCTCTCCTCCTATTTCCCAAGACACAACAATATTGAAACTAGGACAATAATATCCCTACAATGGCTAAATATTCAGTTGAAAGAAAGAGTCAGTCTATAGGACAAACTTCATTGCTGTCTTATTTTAAGAAAGTGCCACAATCACTCAGTCTTCAGTAACCACCATCCTGATCAGTCAGCAGCATCAGCATTAAGGCAAGACTCTCCACTGGCAAAAAGATTATGTCTCACTGAAGGTTCAGATGATGGTTAACATTTTTTTTAGCAATAAAGTACTTTTAAATTAAGGTATGTGTTGTTCTTTAGACATACTACTTAACTGACCACAGTATGGTGTAAATATAATTTTTACATGCACTGGAAACCAAAAATTTCATGTGATTTCTTTGATTGTGATAATTGTTTTACTGTGGGCTGGAACTGAACTAGCAATATCTCTTAGAGAGTAGTAGCAGTCATAGTAATAGTAGCAGCAGCAGTAGCAGTGATAGCAGCAACTGGAGGAGGAAGATACCCACATATCCAAGATGTTCTATGTTCCATGAACAGAATCAAGTCTGTCTGTCCGTCTGTCTGTCTGTCTGTCTGTCTGTCTGTCTGTCTCTCTCTCTCTCTCTCTCTCTCTCTCTCTCTGTCTCTCTCCTCCCACCTTCATTCACTTCATATATTCTGGGTGTTCCTTTGGGTTGTTATTCCAATTTAAATAGACTGTTCTTAAAATTTGTGGCTGAGTTTAATTTTTAGGAAAAGGAAGAAGAGGGAAAGAGAAAGAAACAAAGATGAGCAGATGTAGGAAATAGGAAATAAGAAGCTAACAAAGAGGAAAATGACAGAAAAATCATAGAAGGCACGTATGAAAGAAAAAGGAGAATGAGGAGGACAGGTTGAGGGTTCTTTAAAACTTTACTATGCCCCTTTACTTTCCAAAACTTGTACTTCAGGTCCCTCTTAAATGATTTTTGTCTTTCTTAAGTATCAATAATGAACATCAAATTGACATACATTAATCCACTTATTATTGTGTGAGATACCCAGTCTACCTTCCTTCCAAAAGTCATTTTGAAATTTTCTAAATTATTTTTTCTACCTTTGTTGTAAAACAGTAGAAAAATAGCAATGAAAGACTGGGATATAATAGATAGAAAATGAGCATGGTTTCAAATCCTGCTTACGGTACATATAGTTTGTGTGACCCGAGCAAGCCACTTAACTTCTCAGAGCTCTAGGCAGCTCTCTAAATTGCAGAGAAGGCACAAACCTACAATGGTGGAGAGATCTTTCTTACCTGCCAGCTCACTATATCACTGAAATTATAGGACCAATCTCTCTATTCATTCTAGAAGATACAGTTCTGTGTAACTGCTAACTGGTCTTTCTACTATACCACTTTGCCTAGGTCATATTCCATTAAGGTAAAAGAAAAAGATCTTTCTTCTGATAGAGAAGTGATTGGTTTGTCTGGACTAAAATGAGAAGCAGGTGGCTGAGCTAGAGGATGCCTGTGAACATTAACATCAGTTTACAGATTTCACACACACACACACACACACACACACACACACACACACACACACACACATACCACAAACCTGCATCCATATGTGGTGACAGGGACTCCTGGGTAGTATCTTTAACACCTACCTCCTTACACACACCACCACCTTTTGTCAAATTAATTGATCAATCCATTAAATAAACATAGTTTGTAGACTACTCTCTGTTCAATTGTAATTCAGCATGATGCATTTGCCATTCTTATTGTGCATGTTATGCATTATCAGTTTTTAAATTTTATGAATATTTGCAGAGCTGACAACTTTTCAGGTAAAAAAAAAATGTCTTTAAAGTAAAGAAAAAGAAGCAACTGAGAGCCCTCATATAAGGAAAGTATGTACCATTACCAAAGTGCCCAAGCTCAAGGTTTCCTACTATTTAACCCTTTCTTTGCTGAAGGCCTTGAAAGTTATTGTTCAAAATGACCTGATTTGAACTCGACAAAGTCTTCATCAATTGTGTTTGTCCAGGAATGGTGGCCAGCAGAATAGATGACAATCATTCTGCACAGAGATTATGGGATTTTTACATTTTATGAGTAAATTGAGAAAGTACATACAAAAAATCTTTATAATTATAAAACTTGTCACAAATCAACAAGTTTGGAAATCAAAAGTCCTATTCAATCCTCAATTTAATGTTTTAAGCAAGTGGCCAAAGGTATTGGCATTTGGGATGGTAACCAGGGACTTGTTGCTGTGATTAAAAATAAGGATTAACTGGATAAGGTACAGAACCTATTACTACCTCCTTTAATAATTTAGATTTCAATTTCCATAAACTTCAACTAAGACCCAGTTCTATTAAAGAGCCAAGCTCTGATATTCTATGATTCCAATATCAGAACAAGACTGTGTCCTAGCATTTATCAGAGTAACAGTGGAATACCATATACATATATATATATAGTATTTATACATACATATGTAAAATATCATAGCAACATATGGCATCCTAGAGTTCATTGATATTTAATAAGGAAATGGTTTCTTATAAGATTAGCTTCAAAATTAATGGTTGTAGAGTGAATCAGTTATATTTTCTAAGGATTTGCATGTGTAAAACACATAGCAAAGCAGTGGAAAATTGAGGTATGAACTTTCTTGGGAAAAAAGGAAAATCTACATTCCAGATAAATTCTGGGAATATAAAGGAAGGCAAAAACTGTAATGCACTGGCATTTATGATGCATGATTTCACAGGAGCTTATTTATGAATAAAATAAACAAATTTGTCATGTAAACAATATGTATATCTACAAAATTTGAAATAGCTTGCTTTCTTGCATGACTTTGGAATTTTCTTTCAAAATACATGGCCCGTAACATTCCTGAGAGAGATGAATATCATACAGATGAATCAGTAAATTAAAAAACATTTAATTCCATACTATGTGCCAATTTTGTGATGACAAAAAAGAATCAAGCATTCTCTGCCCTAAAGTAGTTAATATTCATATAAGGACACAAATTTACATATAACTAAATATAGCACGAACACACGATATATGTAACATTTTATATACCTGATAATACATATGCTTTATGGACATATTTAACAGATTGAAAATGTAATACATTTATAAGATTATATAAAACTAAATAAAGGAGCCAAATTTAAAAAAGAAAAAAAGCAAAGGGGCCACTAGCTCTGGGAACCTCAGGGCTTCAAGGGGAAGATATTGCTTTAACTTAGTCTTGACAGAAGAGAGAATTCAATTATATGAGGTGGATGTAAAGAGGGAGCATATTCTAAGCATGATGGATGGCCAATGCTAAGGCAAGGATGCAGGAGATGGTATGAGATGTGTGAGAATGGAGATTGGCTGGATTCCAGATTGCAGGGAAGTGATTAATGTATAATGAGAATGAAAAGATATTTGGAGATCAGATCATGAAGGTTTTGAAAGGGC